>NC_140509.1:34268150-35541007 GCF_964339955.1 Pipistrellus hanaki | reverse complement strand
ACACCACTCACAAAAAGTAACCAAGTTGGATTAAAGATTCAAATGTAAGACCCAAAACCATGAATCTCCTAGAAGAAAACATAGAAAAAGTCCTTGATGTGGGCCTTGGTACAGTAAAACCTTGATAGAATGGACTAATTCAAGTGAGGGGGTGTATGTTAAAGCCAAAAGTCCATTATATAATAAAGTAGGTTTCCCGAATGTGTATGTTAAAAAGTTGACAAATTAGTTTACTTGTTCTTACTTATGTAAGACACATTAGTTTAAGTAAAATTAAATATGTATGAAAAGTTTAATTTCACAGAAAAGTTTTCTACATGTATTACTGTAATTTAAAATTTATACTGAATAGGTTTAGTAAATGTGTGCATTCACCAGTCACCAAAAGTAAACAAATGCACATGCAAGGGGTGTGGCTTAGCGCCCAAGCGAACATCCACCTACGAGTTAAAAATGCTGCAGAAAGTCACTCCACAGATCAATGGTCACTCAGAATTTGGTGTGATCACATGCGGTCATTTTTGGAATATTGTTTGCAAGTAGTGATGCTAGAATTTAAATATGTAGACTATTGTTGTAGATATGTAATATTAGTTTATGTTGGTGAAATAACTACAGTGTTTTGTTTTTTTTTACAACCTATGGCCTATTGGCTAAAATGGGTTAAAAATAACAGTGAATTAATAACAAAAAATAACCTGTTAATTTAATTATAAGCAAATCTTGGTTAAAAGCATTTTAAAGTTAACAGGGTGTTAATTTCACTTATGACATATGGACTAGAAATTTTGTCCATTAAATCAATCTCTGCAAAATGTAATGATTTTTTGGAACTTACATTTAAGTAACAAGTACAAAAACAAGTGTATCATATCAAACTAAAAAGTTTCTGCACAGTAAAAGAAACCATCAACAAGCTGAAAAGAAAACTTATGGAATGGGGGGAAATATTTGCAAACCATATATCTGAAAACTTATAAAGAACTCATACAACCCAATAGCAAAAAACAAACAATCCAATTTTAAAATGGGCAAAAGAGCTGAATAGACATTTTGTCCAAAAAAAAGATGAAATGGCCCACAAATACATGAAAAGATGCTCAACATCACTGGTCATTAGGGATATAACCTCACATCTGTTATACTTTCTTATAGAGGTATCTTGTTTTTAAAGCTGGATTTGTTCAAAGCCTTATAAAAATAACCTCATAAAACTAGAAATCATAATTCTTTCCTCACCTCCTCTTCCCCCCCCAGGAACAAAGATTAATTTTATGCCAATTTCAAATATTCCAGATTGACTTAAGGGCCTTAAAAGATATGATAAATGGCTCTAAAGGCAGGCACTGGAGAATTTTTACATATGGATTGCTTAGTAATTGCATTTCATGGTTGAAATTTATTAATTTTATAATTATATATTTGAGAATATTAAAATATCAACATATGAGCCCTGTCTGGGTGACTCAGTTGGTTGAAACCTGTCCTGTGTATGGAAAGGTTTTGGGCTTAATTTCTGGTCAAGGCAACTACTTAGGGTTTGGTCCCCAGTTGGGGTACATGTGGAAGGCTGGCAATCAATGTTTTCTCTCTCACATCGATGTTTTTCTCTCTCATATCAGTGAAAACATATCCTTGGGCAGGAATTTTTTAAAAAAAATCAACATCTGACTAGAAGGAACTAACCCTACATAAACAAAGATGATTTTCTAATTTTTCAGGTTATTACTTAGCAGATTGTATCTTGAGAATATTTTATTGTGCACCCATACCTAACTAAATATTCTGCTTTGAAGAGTGTAGTTAACAATATTGGGAACTAACAGCAAAGAAAAGAGAAAGTATTGAGTACTTAGTATGTACAGAGTTTATCAAAAGTACATTAATGGTAGCTGTTAAGTGAATTATCTACAGCACAGCGATGCTAAGTACATTAATAAACAGAATGACCGATGACTGACAGTGAGCAGGAGATTTGTGTCTATGTAAAAAACAACAACATAGATTTCTGATGTACAGTAATCTTTGAAAAAAGTTGAAGATGCAAGTAAACATGGATATTTTTATCTCTTCTTCCTTGAAAACAGGCAAAATATGCAGCTGGAAACGCAGGCCAAGACACAGGTTAATAACACAAATCACCGAGCTCATTCTCACTACGGAGACTCATAAACATGCAGCGAGAACACAGTTCTTAGCTGACTGGAACTTTTCCTAGCGTTCTTTTCACACTTAAAAATTCTAATTTTGTGATAAATCACTAAACAACTTTGATGAAAAAATTATTTTATAAGTTTATCCCTTGGATGAAATAAGGCACCTAAACCTTTGATATTTCTTACTGATGGTCTTATCTTTTTCCTTGGCAATATTTTATATGTTAAATAGTCCCTTTGGCTTGAGGGGTTTTCTACCTGGGAGAATGCAACATGGTTGGATTCTCCATGGAAGAGAAGAGATCCTCTTTGGTAAAGCGGGAGAAAGTTGATGGTGGCAAGAGACAGAACACAAGTGCCTAAGGAGCAAGATGCCTGTAGACAGATGGGGTTTAGGGAAGAGCTCATTTGGAAGGTGAGGATCTGGATCCTATATATCCATCTCCACTCCAGGTCTCTCCAGGGCCAGTCTCCATGAACTCTGACATGTGCATAATCCAGTTGAAGAGTGCTGCTTTTCATTGTCTAATATTTGGTAATGGAGCCCTTTAGTTGATTATCTGTAACAAGTAATATGTACTGCACTTCCCATAACCTATAGTGTTGATATGCTCATTTCTGCCCAGGAAGCCCAGAGTACTTTGTGACTATTTATCTTGATTCCTATTTTTGTGACTTTTAAATTGGATAAGAATACAAATTTTACTCCATCTCTCTGTGCTTTAGAAAATGTTTAAATGCTTTAAGACTTATTGAATCTAGGTAGTTTATTTCTCAGTAGTTACCAGAACTCATTTGACTTAATTATGTTGAACTGTTATTTTCAAGAATTATTCTTTAAAATTCCCCTTTCCAGTTATTATTGTGAAGTGATGGCTTTTTCAATCTAAAAAATATTTTTAATAAATATTTAAGCTTATGAAAGATCACTTGATGTTTTGCTTTTTCTGATGTTTTGATTTTTCTTTTCTTGTGCTATAGCAAAGCTTGATAACAAAGGTATTTCTAGATTAATATTTGAGGCAAATTCTAAAACACATTTCTACTATTGACCTCCACACTTCCCCAAGATTACAAAGCAATCTGCTTCTGTTTTTTCTGGAACTAAAAGTAGATAGCACAGTGATGTAACACCTCATTACACACATTACTGCAGCTCCACATGTAAAATATTTTTTTCTTAAATAATGAGCATTTTTGCTTATCCATAATGAATCCACATAAGACAGGAAAAAAAATATTTTCCCAGATGGTCCTTTTTGCATTAATATTACAAACCCCGGGCATCTAAAACAAACAATAAGGTGTTGAAAGATGTAATCTGGGCTGAGTATCAGAGCTGCGGACTTTCAAAGGCTTTTCAATTTTAAGAGGACAGCTGGGTGTGCACATGAAGTCTGCCTGGCTAGACGCTCGCTCCTCTTGTGTTTCCCTTTACTACACAGGCATTCTGTAAACGGCCTGCTTCTTTTAGAAATGGGAGAACGATTACAATCATTCCTGAACTCGGGAAAAGGAATAAACATTTGCCCACCTGTTGTAAAGGAAGGAGAACACAACTTGTTCTAATACCGTGTTTCCCCGAAAATAAGACATCCTCCGAAAATAAGACCTAGAGCATGGAAAGATAAGACATCCCCTGAAAATAAGACCTAGCGCAACTTTGGGAGAAAAAATTAATATAAGACACTGTCTTATTTTCGGGGAAACGGGGTATGTATGGTGAAATCAGTTGTTTTTGTTTCTGGTATCCATTTGTCTTTTGCCTGGTAAAATAACCCATATTTTCGCTGGGGAACCCCCACTCTTCCATTTCCATCTACAGCCCCAGGGCTGAGCCTGTGATCCAGACTGGCCAGAGTGTCAAATTCTTTTAGCCACCGTGATCTGCTCAGGAAGGGCCCATGCTCTACTGGCGCACTGGTCCAATGAAAGTAACTCTGGGGGATTTTGTATTGTAGAATTGTTAAGAAAAAAAAATTACCTTGACTAGGAATGGCTGGAGATACTACATGGAGATAACATCCAAAAGGAAAGAGGAGCTGAGACATGGCGGGTGGGGGGCGGGGGGGCAGTGAAGGGAGAGGGAGAGAGACTGAAACAGAGAGCAGACCTAATCTTGGGTATTTTAATTGCATAAGCCAAAACAAAAAGTCATTCCTTGCTTACGGCAGTATGAGGGGTTTTTCTGTCACTTACACCTAAATGAGTTCCAAAACAAAATATCCAGATGTGATGGCCTTTCTATATGCCAGGCACTCTGCCTGTCCTTGGAGACATGTAAGGATCAATAAGACAAGGATTCTCTGTAAAAGGATGCTGCTCTAAATACTTGAATACAGTTCCACCCTTCCATTCCATAGTTATGGAATCTCTATTTTTTTTCCTAAGCAATATGTCCTTTTTAAAAAATTTTGAGGATAAGAGAAAAAGAGAGGGAGAGAATCCTGATTATGTATTGTTACTTTAAGGTAAAACTATTTCATAACTCCTAAAGTAGTAGCTACCACTTTAACAAAATGTTCTTTTTTGACAAGAAGAAGGGCTATTTTTATTTAAATGACAGACTTAGGCAGCAATCCTTGGAGAGAAACCTCCAGAGCCAAAGGCTGTTAACAGCACTACACAGCCAAAGTTGTGGTTACGTATTCATTCTGAAGGAATATCAGATGATCAGAAAAGAATAAGATTATACTGCTGAGCACTTGATTAAACATAGATTTTCATATATATATACATGTATATTTATAGGTACATTTGAAGGGGTAAACATTTTTAGGTTATTATTGGCTTGTACATGAAGAAATTTATCTGTTTAAGATTTTTCTTGACTATTTTTTAAAGCAATATATATATATATATATATATATATATATATATATATATTATTGATTTTTTACAGAGAGGAAGAGAGAGAGATAGAGAGTTAGAAACATCGATGAGAGAGAAACATTGATCAGCCACCTCCTGCACACCCCCCACTGGGGATGTGTCCACAACCAAGGTACATGTCCTTGACCAGAATCAAACCCGGGACCCTTCAGTCTGCAGGCCGACGCTCTATCCACTGAGCCAAACCAGTTTCGGCTTGACTATTTCAATAAGATCCTTTCCTCTCCCAAACATATACATGCATGCATACACCCCGTGCCAGTGGAAAGAAATGGTTATCCTCATGGACTATTTTAATATAAAATTTATATTTTAAAGCCCCTCAAAAACATGGTAAGCCAGGGTCAAATGTTTCATGAGAAGAGATGATCTGTTCTTTTCTGGATGGAAGGGAGCAGTGGAGAGTGCCAATAATGACGAGTACTTCACGGGCCCTCTAAGTTCATGCACATGGAAGTATTTGTAATACAGTGAGCTCAGAACATAGTATTATTTAGAGAGTTATAAGGAATGGATGGTCTCATTGCTCCAAGTCAGGAGTCATATCAAAATCTGTGTCCATCTGTGACTACCTTCCCTCATGCACGCCACCCCTCACCACCAACACCGTGCTCGCCCCCACTCCCTCGCTCCCTGACAGAAAGTCAGGTGGACAGAGCAGTCCATGCGTTCAATATGTCTGCTCTTGTTCTGTGCAGAGCCCTCTGGGGAGCCATGAGGGATACCCCTTCCTGCACACTCTCAACCCCGGGTGTCCCACAACAGATCCGGCCTGGACTTCACATCCTTTAGGTACCAGCTATTTCTAACACACCCTCAGTCATTTCCACCGGGACACACCCACAGGGCCGGGGGAGACTGGTCCAAAAGGGGTGCTTGTGGGGGCCACACAGTGTGCCCAGAATTAGTATTCCGCTCCGCCGATAAGGCCTTGGCATTGACCCAGGGTCCCAGTGCACTCTGCTCCCTTCTGGCAAACGGTGATTACCCTCGCTGGCCACCTGGCCTCCATGGGGGCTTTGGAGCCCATCAGGCCATTTGGCAACTCTGAACCTGAAAGAGGAGGAGCCCGAGTCGGACACTGACAGGCCTGGGGAGGGCTGTGAGGCCCCATCTACCCGCAGGGCCAGTGCCGGGAGCCGGAAAACACCCAGTGATCTCCTCCTCTCTGCACCTGGGTGGCATTTCCTTTTGCATTTATATCCACATGGGGCTATTTTGGAATTTTACTCCTTCCCAAAAGGAAGCCAGCTCTAAAGGTGAACTGACATTTTCATCACTAGAGACAGAAAACTGCCAATGATTTTTAAGAAAGCCGTTTCCCCTTTAAAAGAAAATATTACAACAATGCTTTGCCCGGGCCCATTGTAAGAACTCAATAACTATTCACTTTTTTTGTGTATTGTCATCATCATACATGGCCTCACGCATTCCACAGAGGGCTACAGGGCCTATTATGAGAAAATGTGACAACGAGGCTCTCAGTGTTGTGTGGGCTTTGCTGTCCCATCTGTGCATTCTCTGACTCGGGGCCTGTGACTTCCACTAAAGCCCTCCTCACGGCAGGCGACAGTGAACTCCCGCCCCCTCGTTTTGAGCTGACAATAGCTTTGAAAGCAGAATGTCTTTTTCAAGTGTCACATTTTATTTTAAAAACTCGTGTGACTTTTTGCATTTTACTCCATAGTACATTTATTTCCGTTAATACAGAAAGTGGTGATTGAAATCATTCATCATTGAGCAAAACTGGCCACGTTTTACCAAGTGTCTTCTGGTGTATTGCGACATGTGCATTTATACTATTTTGAGGAACATGGCCTATGATGCAGGGATTTTAAATGTGAACTAGGAAGTCTCCTTGGGGAGTAGTTGCCTGGGCATTCTGTGCAGTTAGATCTCTCTCTAACACGAAGGAAGGGAATAAATTTGGGAACCTGGCTATGAAGGAGTCGCTGAAAATATTAGGGAACTCCATTCATCGCCTCCCACCTGACAGGCGACAAAGCCCATGTCCTGGCTCCACAGCTCTGGCCTCATAGCGCAGGAGCACTGAGGACACCCAGGGAACCAGCACGCGCCTCTCAGGCCATGACTGATAGAAACTGCCCGCAATTGATCTAAGAAATACAGTCCTGAAAAGTAAAATACCAATAATTGTGAGAGAGATCACTGTTAAGTTGAAATATATAAAATACTCAACATTTGGCCATTTTTTAAAGTATAAAAATGGCAATCTCTGTGATTTAACCTAATATTTCCCCAAAACTTATTGACCTTCAATGTGCGTAACACTGGTTTTTAAGTAAAATGTTACCACTGTAATCATAATCAGAATAGCACTTTCAGACTTTATAAAAGGGCACACAATGAAAATTGTGGAAGTAGAAAGTGAAACGTAGTGGGTAATGCTGAAAACAGACTGAGCATTGCATGTGATCATGGTTCCTAGTCAAGATCCTTAGCACAGCGGTCAGCAAACTCATTATCCACATAGCAACAGTACAACAATTGAAATTTCTTTTGGGAGTCAATTTTTTTAAACTTAAATTTCTAATGCCACTTCTTCAAAATAGACTTGCCCAGGCTGTGGTATTTTGTGGAAGAGCCACACTCAAGGGACCAAAGAGCCACATGTGGCTCGCGACCCACAGTTTGCTTTAGCACAATTTTGAGAAACGATCACATGGATTCTTATTGATCCAAGAGATATTCATAAATAAAGCATCAGGACCAGAAGAATAAACCTGGAACATTTCATGAAAACACTTGGAAAGATGAAGTTCCGGGCGCCCTTCGTGGCCATAAGCAAAGTGCAGTTATTCAGCCATTTTATCAGTGTGAGATGGAGAGACAGCAGAGGCTGTTTTACTCCTCTGTTTTCACCAGTTCCCAGACTATGAATTTCTCTTAGCATTATCCTTAGTAGGCAGCTTAGCACCCATAAGAGATTTTCAGATTCTTGTATTTAAACCAAGATACATTCTTTCCCAACAATCATTTAAATATCAGTCTTTATCTCAAATCTTCAGCTATGGATAGGAGTGGAACCACACAGGAACAGAGAAAGTAACCAAACTGAGTAGCTCAGTGACATAGGAAGAGCACAGTGTAGAGCACAGATGATACACTAGGGCAGTGGTCGGCAAACTCATTAGTCAACAGAGCCAAATATCAATAGTACAACGATTGAAATTTCTTTTGAGAGCCAAATTTTTTTTTTAATAGTCAAGTTTTCAGGCTAATTTATTTATTTTGTTTTTTAATATATTTGATTGATTTTTTACAGAGAAGAAGGGAGAGAGATAGAGAGTCAGAAACATCGATGAGAGAGAAACATCGACTAGCTGCCTCCTGCACACCCCCGACCGGGGATGTGCCCGCAACCAATGTACATGCCCTTGACCGGAATCTAACCCGGGACCCTTCAGTCCACAGACCAACACTCTACCGCTGAGCCAAACCGGCTTCGGCGAGAGCCAAATTTTTTTAAACTTAAACTTCTTATGCCACTTCTTCAAAACAGACTCGCCCAGGCCGTGGTATTTTGTGGAAGAGCCACACTCAAGGGGCCAAAGAGCCTCATGTGGCTCACGAGCCACAGTTTGCTGACCACGACACTAGGGCAGCATTTTTGTTATAAGCTAGCCTTTTCTGTTTCTTTAGACTTTGAATTTTCAGGACTGTGTTGGGTGGAGAGGAGAAATGGAGGCTCAAAAGTACATATTTTGTAATCAAGGAGAAAAGCAGAGAATGTTTCTAAGCACATGTGAAAGGTTCTACATTCAGTCTGGTATACCTTAGGTAGCCTTGAATTTCAGATTTGCTGCCTTCATTCTTTCTTGAAGCTTATGACTTGAAACTTCAACTGAGAAGGGAGAGAAAAACAAAACAAAGAAAAAAAAAATCCCAAACAACAACAAAAACAAGGTCAGAAAAATATATGGACCACTAATAAAGATTTTTTCTGATGGAAACATAACTGTCAAGTTTACAAATAGCTTAGCTTCCCATTATATCAGGAATTTGATGCAAATAAAAATATTTTTAATCCCAAGGTTTAAACATACACAGATATTGAGAGAACAGTAAAAAAAAAAAATACCTAGATTCAACAATTTTCAAAAACTTTTCATCCCTGTCTTATTGATCCCTTTATTATTGCTGAAGTATTTTAAAGCAAATCGCAGCCCATGTCATTTTACTCCTACATATACTTCAGTATGCATCTCTTAAAAATTAAGGATAGTTTCTTTCATAATTACAATGCCACTTGGGCAAAATTTTAAATGACAACCTATCACTTAAAAATTAATACTTGTATTTACTCTTCACTTATGCTCTGTTACATTGCAAAAAAAGAATATAATATGAGAAAAGGAGATAGAAACTAAAAGGAAAACAAGGGTAAGACAGCTGAAGGAAACCAAGGGATATGGAAGTTCATATCCTAACCCTGAACCCAACCTCTGTTTCTTAGGGACCACAGCAGAGGAAATTCTGGCAGTCACCCGACTCTGTGCATAAAGGAGAAACATCACCATTTCTGAGAACATACTTTCCCTGTCTCTAAGGTCTCTGAGGAATTTCCCCTGGATTTCTTCATGAAGAAGGCAGTGTGAGATTGATTGCGCAGCGTACTTTAGAAAATCCCCATAATAAACACAAGAGTCTCTGTGCAGCCCCTTCTTCATGTGCCCTCCTTGCAAGCTAAGGCATAATGCTGATGTCCAGAGGCCAGAGCAGTGTGCCATGCCCGCCTGGTGGCTGCAATACCCATTTAATACAGCATAAACTTCATTTCAAATAAGCTTTTCGTCTACCTCAGACTCGCCACGTCCCAATCCCCCATGAAATATACAACCCTGATTTAAAAACCCGAATCCAGCTTCCAGCTGTTACTACTACTTTAAGGGCAGTTATCCATAGCAAGTCCATGGGACACCAAATGTGTCTTCCCATTCATTCATCATTTGTGAATTTGGCTCAGCCACTGGATTCCCCACCCCCCGCCTTGTTCAGGAGAATTGCAAATGCCAAAAACAATCAATCTATAAGCAAATCAATGTGAACAGCTGTCAATGGGAAGAGCTTACCCTGCAGCTATCCTTTAAAATAAATAAATAAATAAATAAATAAATAAATAAATAAATAAATAAATAAATAAAGCAACTGAGCTTGTTTTCCCATCTGATGACCAAATACCCATGTACTGAAAGGTGCTGCCTCCCCTCAGCTTTTAAAATTCTTTTCTTATGCAAGGCTAGATTTGCAGAGTTTTCAAGCTGCAGGAACAGCTTGAGGTTGGGGTCCCTGTCCTGCCCTGTCAGTCGCAGGAAGCAGGGAGCTCCTGCTAGCTCGGCTCCTGCACCTGTACCCTGCTGCATTGATCCCCGGTAAGCCGGAAGCGCTGGAGCTCCTCACCAATCTACTACCTGCCATCAATATCCAATATCGCTGTGGAGGGAAGTATTTCTCCAATGCAATTTCTTTGTGTCCTTAGTGTGTGTGACATAGCTCATCCTGCTTTTAAAGATTTCCTCCTGGCTTCTGCTAACAGCCTTAGCTTGCTTTCTGCAGTTCTGTTCATCACACGGCTAAATAAACCTGTCTGATGTTGCCATCTCTCAGGAATTCCACCAGAAAACAAGCTGCAATTGTATGTTTAGGTAAGCTGCCATCAAGGAACAACGGGGAAAAACAATCTCAATAAATGGGAAGAAAATTTGAATGCACAAATATTTTCTTATCAAACTTAAAAAAAAGAAAACAAAATATTTTGGGAAATTTGAACATACCCACAATGGTAAAACATGTCCTGCTCCCACACGGCTTATTTCCTGAGTATAACATTCCTTTTTTAAAATTGCAGCAACAGATCCAAGAAACAAATGTCTTTGAAAACTCCATTTGGTGGTAGCATCACTGTATGCATTTCAGCTTTTCTGTTCCTACTGAAAATTATTGTAAACAGCATGAGAAATGTCAGGGCAGGAAACAGAATGTAAGTTATGATGGTCTTAGAAAAACAGGGGGATAAAAATGTTTATGAAATACTATGCTCAAATGACTAATGTTAATATTTAAGTAAAAGTATTCCCTGTAGGCATGAAAATAAATAAGATGCCTACAGAGTAATAAATAAAATAACAGTAGGAGGGGAAATAAAGTTAGAAAAGTCAGTAATATTTCTAGATTATTTTGGGAAGTTGGAAGAGACAATATCTTACAACAGGATAAAATTAAATATTTCCCAGGAACTGAATTTTCATTTAATTTCCAGAATTATAAGGCGTTTTTATTGTAGTTGGCCAGAAATATCCAGAATTTACCTCTATTCCCCGAGTCGCTTCACTGAAATCTTAGTTCTTATTCTCTTACACTGTTTCCCACATACCCATTTGTGATTAACAGTACTTTATGTTCCCTTTATTCGGAGTCTTTCCCATCAAAAGGTCTCGACGTTGAATTCTACTTTCCTGTGTTTTCTTAGACATCTGCTTTTCTAAATCCCAAAGCCCAAGTATCTCACAAGTGCCTCACTGTCACTCCATTCTAAGTGAAGGTCCCTTGTTAGTATTGTGGTCAGTACCCAGGACGTTGCAATATCATACCATCTAGGAATTCACAATAGAATTTTTATAAAAAATTAGAGGCGCACATGGAAATACTCACTCGGAAGAGGTGACATTCAAGCTCCCTGTTAAAGAAAAGGAAGGGCTTAGGTATAGAGAGCAGAGGGGGCTGTTTCATACAGAAAGGACTCTAGGCAAGCCACAGGGCTGCAGGGGGAAAACTTGGACACTAGAGGGACGCCTGGCATGCTGATGATGTCTATAAAAGCCACAGGGCTGGGCTGACAGAGTCCAGTGCAAGCTCTGGGAGGCACTGTCTTGGGCATGCCCTCTTTAGTTGTGCTGGGGGAAAGCAGAGCCATTCACCCATGGAACACACCCAAAACCGCACCGGAAGAGACAGGCCCCGGGAGATGAGAGCACAGGAGCAGCCGCTCCAGGGAAGCTCTGAGCATGATTAAAGTGTTTGGTAATGAAACGTCCCACACCAGTTTAGATGCTCCATTGCCCTGCCTCCCCAACTCTTCCAACGCAGAGAGCGCTTCTGGAACTCATCAGCATCTCCATCTTCCATCCCCGAGTCTTCCTTACCTTAATTAAGGGCTTCTTATTCTTAATTGCCTAAATCTCTCCGGGGAAGTCTCAGCACACAAATCACAGATTGATTTGTTTGTGGCAGAACAAAATTACTGTTTTCCCTTTAGTTTTAAATTCTCTTCTAAACAGCTACAAGAATCTATGATTGGGGTTACTACAGGAGGGAATATTCTTAATGACCTAATTCATCTGTGGCCTCACCATAGGTAGAGGATACCAACTTTCACAATCAGGCTCCAACTTTGAAATAAAAAGGGGAATAAGGGTTAGAGAAAAGCCTTACATTCACTATATGATACTCTAATTTGGAGTAATAAAAGAGGGTTAATATTCCCCAGAATCCTTCATATATTTTTTTTTCAGTCTTATTGAGATATACACTGAGTGGCCAGATTATTATGATCCCTGTACACGTAATAATCTGGCCACTCAGTGTATGTATGTATATGTGTGTATATATATATATATATATATATATATATATATATATATATATCACACACACACACACACACACACACACACACACACACATTAGAGGCCCGGTGCATGAATTTGTGCATGGGTGGGATCCGTCCTGCCAGGCCAGGGTGAGGGGACATGGGCAGTTGGCCAGCCTGCCTGCTGGTCAAACTCCTGATCAAGGGTACAATTTGCATATTAACCTTGTATTATATAGAGTTATTATCTAGTCTCATAGCAGTTTTCAAATAGACAATATAATACTGTTAAGTATAGTCACCATGCTATATACCAGATTGCTGGAACTCATTTACTGTAACTGAGATTTGTGCCCTTTGACCAACACTTCTCCATTCCTCCCTGCACCTCAGCCCCTGGCAACCACCATTCTATTCTGTTTCTATGGGTTTTATGTTTTTAGATTCCACTGATATGACAGTATTTGTATTTCTCTGTGTAACTTATTTTACTTAGCATATTTTCTTTATCCAGGCATCTGTTGATGGACACCTAGGTAGTCTCCATGTCTTAGTTATTGTGAATAATGCTGCAATGAATATGAAATATAAGTATCTCTTCAAGGTACTGATTTTATTTCAAGTATAGACCCAAAAGTGGAATTGCTGGATCATATGTTAACTCTGTTTTTAATTTTTTTTTAGGAATATTTCCCATATTCCCTGTACTGATTTACAGGTCCACCAACAGTGCACCACAGTTCACTTTTCTTCACATGCTCCCCAGCATTTGTTCTCTCTCATCTTTTTTTGTAACAGCCATTCTAACAGGTGCGAGATTATATCTCATTATGGCTTTAATTTGCATTTGGTTAGTGATGTTGAGTACCTTCTCGTATACTTGCTGCCCATTTGTGTATCTTCTTTGGAAAAATGTCTATTCAAATCCTCAGCCCATTTTTAAATTGCATTGTTTGGTGTTCTTGCTATTATGAGTTCCTTATATATTTTTTATATTAATGCCTTATCAGATATGTGGTTTAAGAAGATTTTCTCCCATTCCATCAGTTTTCCCTTTCATTTTGTTGATTATTTTGCTGTGCAGCTGTAGTTTGGTGTAGTCTCGCTTGATTTTGCTTGTTGCCTGTGCTTTTGATGTCATATCAAAAAATCAATATCACCAAGATGGGTATCAAGGAGCTTTTCCCTATGGTTTCTTCTGGAAATTTTATGGCTTCAGTTCTTGTATTTAAGTCTTCAATCCATTTTGAGTTAATTTTTGTGACTAGGGTAAAACTGGAGTCCCATTTCTTTCCTCATATTTAAATATCCAGTTTTACCAATACCACTTAGTGAAGAGACTTTCCTTTTCCATTGAGCATTCTTGACTCTTTTGTCAAAAATTAGTTGATCATATATGCATGAATTTATTTCTAGGCTCTCAATTCTGCTGCATTGGTCTAGATCACATGTGTCCAACACAAGGCCAGCAGGCCAAATCCAGCCCGCCAAGCCTTGCAATGTGGCCCGCACTGCGCTGTCATCACTGCACTCCGCTGTCAGTTTATGACATTGTCAGTTTATGACTGTTCAGTAAACCATTCAGCCCGCAATTTAGGCTGGATTTTAGATTTTGGCCCCTTCTCTGATTGAGTTCGACACCCCTAGTCTAGATGATGCTTTTATGCCAGTACCATACTATAGATTTGTAAGATAGTTTGAAATCAGAAAGTGTGATGCCTCCAGCTTTGTTCTTTCTCAAAATTGCTGTGGCCATTGGTGTCTTTGGTTGTACCATAATAATTGTAGGAATTTTTTCTATTTCTGTGAGGTTTTTTATTACTGATTCAATCTTGTTATTGGTCTGTTCATATTTTCTATTTCTTCATGATTAAGACATGGTAGGTAATATGTTCCTAGGAATTTATCCATTTCTTCCAGGCTGTCCAATACATTGGCATATAATTTTTCATAGTAAAAATTATTTTATTGTCTTTTGTTTTTCTGTGGTACCAATTGTAATATCTCTTTCATTTATAATTATATTTATTTGAATTATCTTTCTTTCTTGGTAAGTTTAAAGATTTATCCATTTTTGTTTACCTTTTAAAAATCAACTAATTTCTGATCTTTTCTGTTGTTTTTCTGTTCCATTTTATTCATTTCTTCTCTGATCTTTGCTAAATCCTTCCTTCTGCTAACTTTGAACTTAAGTTTGTTCTTATTTTTCTAGTTCCTTGAGGTATAAATTTAGGTTGTATATTTAAAATTCTTTTTTCCCCCTAAATATAGGTATTTATCAGCATAAACTTCCCTCTGCACTGCTTTTGCTGCATCTTATAAATTTTGATATATTAAAACAAATATAAATGAAAACAAAACATATGTTTTAATTTTTCTTTTGATTTCATCTTTGATCAATTGTTTGTTCAGGCACATGTTTTTTAATTCCCATATTTTTTTTGTTTGTTTTCTCCATTATTGATTTTCAGACCAGTGTGTTTGGAAAAGATACTTGATATAATTTCAAACTTTTAGAATTTTCTGACACTTGTTTTGTAATTTAACATACATCTTTCCTGGAGAATGCTTGTGTATGCTTGAGATGAATGTATATTTTGCTACTGTTTGATGAAATGCTTTGTATATGTCTTTTAGGTTCATTTTTTTCTATAGTGTTGTTCAAGTATTTTGTTTCCTTATTGATTTTCTGTCAGGATGATCTATCCATTGTTGAAGTGGATCCTACTATTGTATTGCTTTCTATTACTCCTTTCACATCTCTTAGTATTTGCTCAATACATTTCTGTGCTCCAATGTTAGGTGCATATATATTTATGATTGTTATATCCTCTTGATGAATTGACCCCTTTATCATAATATAATGACCTTCTCTGTCTCTTGTTACAAGTTTTGACTGAAAGTCCATTTTGGTTGATATAAATATAGTTACTCCTGCTCTCTTTTGTTTTCTATCTCTATGAAATATAATTTTTCATTCCTTCACTTTGAGCCTGTATGTGTCCTTGAAGTTGAAGTGACTCTTTTGTAGGAAGCATAAAATTTACTCTTCTTTTTTAAAAATTCATTCATCCACTCTATTTGGTTGGAGAATTTTATCCATTTATATTTAAAGTAATTATTTTTAAGTAAGGACTATTACTATCTCATTAATTATTTTCTGGCTGTTCTGTAGTTCCAATGTTCCTTTCTTCCACTCTTGCTCTTCTTCTTTATGAAATGATGACTTTTCATGGTATACTTTTATTTCTTTCTCTTGTATTTTATATAGATTTTCATTTTGTGTTTACCCTCTGGTTTACTCAAAACATCTTATAGACATAACAGTTTCTTTTAAACTGATAATTTAACTTTGATCACATACTTTTTATATTATATATCAATTAAGATATTATTAAAGATTAACAAACTGTATCAATAATAGATATAGCACTGACAGATTGAGAGCCCTGGCTATTGGCATCACAGTCTTCTTTGTATGTATACCTGCAATGGAGGCCAGTGACAGGTGCAGGCTGATGGTGTGCAAATACAGAGATGGAGTGGTTACCCCAAATACACACACAATGATGGGTATTGACTCTGGAGGTCTAGGCTGGTGTCCTGCACTCAAGCAGCTGCAGAAACCTGGGCTAGAGTTGTGCTTTTCAGACTCTGGTGGGTGCAGGAGAAAGATGGGAACTGAGTGAGACTCAGGTAGTTGGTGTTAGCAAACACAAATACCTGTGGGGTAAAAGCTGGTAAATTCTGCAAGGACCCACAGCAGCTTTTTTGGTGGTGGGTTTCTTTAGTGGCAAAAGCTTCAGAGGTTATCTGCAAAGCAGGTCACTGGGACCTCAGTTGCTCATACCTTGTGGCCTTTTTTCCTTGTTCCTAGCTACCTCTGTATCTCAGCTTTGCCTGTCTCTGGTTTATGTGACACCAAATGGAACCTTCGCTCAGTGCCCTGAAGGCTGGGGAAACTAGTCCCTCTCCCTGTTCTTTCTTTCCTGGCAGGGGAACTCTATTCAGCTGGGGATTCACTCTTTCTCCTAAACTACGCCAGGATGGGAGATTATTTGATGCAGGCAAAACGAAGCTGTTCTTCCTTCCCTTTTGTGCTGTTATTCTTGTTTTTTTTGTTTTTGTTTGTTTGTTTGGTTGTTTGTTTTCCTTTGTTGCTAAAGTTTCTTAAGTGGATGCCAGGGCTGGTGTTGTTTAGGAATAGCTTTCTAATTGTTGAACCTTTTGTGGGAACAGAGGCTATGGTCTCCTACTCCTCTATCTTGGTGATACCATTCTAGAATTGGGTTGGTTCCTCCTCTCAGAAAGGACAGAGTCTTCCCACATGGAATCTAACACCTGGAAGCTGTCATGTGCTTTTCTGTGGCTGCAGAGTATGGCAAGTATCCCGGAAAACCAGTTGTCCCAAGAGACTCTTTCCTTATGGCAGAAACATATCCTCCTTAAGCCCAATACCACCATTCCAGCTGCTTCACCAACATAAATATCTCCATGGGAGCATAGTGAGAGGTCTGTAGGACTGTTTGTCTTGCAGTGAAACCTTTATCTGCCATTTTTCCAGCTAGCCAGTATAAGGACTACACATTCTGGGTTAAAATGAACAGCAAGACCCCAAACCATTATTTTAAAGTCTGGTCACCATTCCAGAAATGTAGGAATTAAAAAGATTCTTTTGAGGAGGGATTTTTAAGTATTGCAGGCGTCATTTTGGGTATCAGAAACACATCCTGGGACATATTTCTAGTTAAAATTGCGAGAACTTCTTAGAATTGGCCTGGCAGGGATTTCTCATATCCTATCATTTGGGGTACCAGGTGCCCAGTAATGACAACCAATAGCAGCTATCTGCATGCTAACTTCAGTTAGAATACCCCATTTTTTTAGTGCTAGATGTGTTTGAGCTCCGCACACCTGTGATATGATTCAGTCATTCTAATGATTCTTTGTTCATCTTTTTCTGCTCTCTCTCTCTTCTTTTTTTTTTTTTTTTTTTAAATATATTTTATTGATTTTGTACAGAGAGGAAGGGAAAGAGACAGAGAGTTAGAAACATTGATGAGAGAGAGAGTCATCGATCAGCTGCCTCTTGCACACCCCCTACTGGGGATATGCCCGCAACCAAGGTACATGCCCTTGACCGGAATCGAACCCGGGATCCTTCAGTCCCCAAGCCGATACTCTATCCTTTGAGCCAAACCGGTCTCGGCTGCTCTGTCTCTTTTAATGGTCACTGATGAAAACACAATGAGCACAGAGCTCCTAGCAATGAATGTGTCCCAGGGAACTCAGCTTCCTGGCTTCTGCCTTGGCTTCACATCTATAAATGCCTGTGACTCAGACAGCCTTTCACCAAGACTGGTTTTCAGCTGCTTGTTCCTGTGGTGTGATCAAGGCATTGGATGTGCCCGGATCCCAAGAGCCTTTCTCTGTCCGAGACATTCCAACCTAATCAGAATGAACAACATTCACCATAGTAAATGCCACTTTAATTATAAGCCTGCTCCAACTGGGTTAGAATCAAAATAAGCATGCTCAAGACAAAAATTAGATCTGAAAAGCAAAATTAGTCATTGAGCTTCTGAGCAGGAATCCATTTTTATTTCATAATAAGTGATGTTCTTTTTAAAATCTTATTTTAATATTCTCATATCCATCATCCACCTACACCACCACCCAATCCTATATCTTATTCTTCAAGTAATTGTTTTCTTTTTACTCATCTTTTATTTACCTTTCTGGTATCACTTCAGGTTTACTGCCTCTCTTCTCTCTTTTATTTAAAATCCCTAACCACAGATATGTTTTTATTGACTTTTTTTATATAGAGAGAGAGATAGAGGAAGGGAGAGAAAGAGAGAGAAAAATATTGATGTGAGAGAAAACATCCATCAGTTGTCTCTCACATGCACCCTGACCAGAGATCTAGTCTGTAACCTAGGTGTGTGCCCTGACTAGGAATCAAACCTGCAACCTTTTGATGAATGGGATGATATTCTAACCAACTGAGCCACCCAGCCAAGGCCACTGCCTCCTTCCTCTTCAGGGCACTCAATGGTTTGGATACAGAGGCCTATAAGCATCGCAGAGAAGCCCTAACAGTAGAGGCTAGTAAGGAATTATAAACAGTGGCATTAGAGCTAGACTTGCTTTCAAATAATGGCTCCAACACTTAGTTGTAGTACCATTTGCACACAATATTTACCTCTCTAAGCTTCAATTTCCTTAGTCATAAAAATAGGAAGAAATCATACTTACTTCACAAGGTAAGGCTAAATGAAATAATGTAGCTGATGCCTTGACAAATGCAGTAATACTACTGGACAAATGCTACCTATTGATATGAGTAAGAGGATGTCACCAGATCTATGCATAAATCTAGAATCAGGAAGTCTCGAGTTTGAATCCCAGATCTGGCTCCTGAGAGTTGTAAGACCCTGGGCAAGTTGTCTAAATTCTCTCTGCTCTTTTGGCTCTTTTGCAAAATGGGGATGAAAACACCTGTCCTATAGGTATCATTTTTGGGTGTTTATTAATACAAGCTTCTCCTAAAAGATAAGTGTCAGGCTGTCCTTGTACATACAGAATAAAGTGACCACCATACATACACCTTTCTCTGAAATGCCCTGGTAATGAGAAATAAACATGACCATCAGGTTACAAAGGTTTCTGGGGGTAGTTACTCTTGCTCTATCCCCATGGCCATAAATAACATCTTCTCCTCAAATAATTCAGTATCAGGTTTTTTACTTTAGGTGAAATTCTCTGTGATTAAATAGGCAGAATTGTGAACAAGTTTTCTCTGTTTTGTATGCATTCTACAGATTCTGATTACAGTAGGAAAGCACCCAGTGTGGCTGAACCTAGGTTGAGGCTGAAAGCAGACTCCAGAATCACAGTGACTTAATGAAGAACCAAATCCCTTAGATGTTCCAAATATGAGATTCTTTTTTCTAGTCGGAGGTAAAAATACTACCTAGGAACCAGCTACATTGTAACTGGATACACAGAAGAGAGCCAGTGAGCTATTTATTTTACCATTAGCAAAGGGCCTTGTGGTAAATTTTATTATTGTCCCCAATTACTTGCAGCTGTTCTCTGTGAAGGCCTATACTTTCCTATCCCATCAAATCAGGTTTCATGTGACTTGATTTGGCCAATGAAATGCAGGCAGTATGCTCACAGGAGCTTTGAGTCACTGGTCACTTTTTGCTCCTAGGAATTCCTTCAAAGATCCCTCCCTAATGATTCCCTATGGGGGGGAGGGGGGGCGGTGTCAGAAGTACATGATGATCACTGGACTGGCCTGGCCAATTCTTGGCAATGCTGCAAAGATAATCAAGGCATGCCCAGCATTTCACTGTAGAATGTAGGAACACATGACCCTCGAGTTTGGTTTTCAGTCAACACAAACACACACCCTTCATATATTGACTTTTTCTAGAACGTTGAATTAATTCTCCTGTCCTTTTTTTTTTTCTACTGTGAGATAATTTAGCTTTGTAATGCAGTTGGAAAATGTGGTGCAAATGATACTGTAGTAAATGAAAGAACTTCATCAACTTCTAATTAGAAATTGAATCACTATGTGGATAGCATAATAAAATAGCCTGCTCTCAGTAATCTACAACTGAAATTGGTTCAGGGAAGACTTTATTGAAAGGATAAGATTTAAAGGCTCTAATTAAATTTACTTTAAAAAAATAACTCCCTAACTTCTGGACCAGCACTGTCCAATAAAATGTTTCATAATGACATAATAATTCTATCCTTGTACTCTCTGATGTGGTATCCACTAGCCACATGTGACTATTGAACATTTGAAATGTGCTAGTGCAACTGAGGAGCGAAATTTTAAATCTTATTTCATCTATACTTAAATTTAAATAACTATATATAGCTAGTAGCTAATGAACTAGAAAGTGCACCTTTGATTCTACTTTGGAAGACTATCTTTTCTTAGTGAGTACTCTTTCATGCTGCTATGTTTGGCACTAAGAAAGTTAAATGTATGCATATGCATGTGGGTGTATGTATATATCTATATCTATCTAGTTATCTCTCTATCCCTGCAAATAGCAGACAACCTCACCCTTTTATGTTTATACTAGAGGCCTGGTGCACAAAATTCATGCACTCGGTGGGGGGAGGGGAGGGTAAAGTCCCCCGGCCCAGCCTGCACCCTCTCGTACGTAGTCCAACTGCCACAGAGGCAGGAAAGGCTCCCGCCACACTGCTGCACTCGCCAGCCATGAGCCCAGCTTCTGGCTGAATGGTGCTCCCCCAGACTGGGAGAGGGTGTAGGCCGGGCCAAGGGACCCCATCAGTGCATGATAAGGGGAGAGGTGTAGGAGGTTGGCCAGCTGGGGAGGGATCATAGGAGGGCTCCAGGGCATGTCTGACCCATCTCGCTCAGTCCCAATAGGCCAGACCCCAGCAGCAAGCTAACTTTCTGGTAAGAGCGTCTACCCCTGGTGGTCAGTGCATGTCATAGCAAGTGGTTGAACAGCTTTAACATATCATTTAGCATATTACACTTTGATTGGTTGAAAAGCTGACCAGCCGACCAGACACATAGCACACTAGGCTTTTATTATATAGGACTAGGCAGCCATATCATTGTATATCCAAGAAAGCATTGCCTGTTCTGTTTCAGACTCATATGGGTACTCTTGACAGATCCCATCTGACTTTATGAAGCCAATTTTACAATAAAGCATTTCCCTAAGATCATCACAGCATGCAAATAAATAGTACCACATCCTAGAATCATAAGTCAAAATTATTTTAATTCATCCATTGATCTGGAAAGAACCATTCCAAAATTATCCTGATAGCTTATAATATTATACTTTCAAATCTCTGTACCTCAGCTCTCCATCTTTATACTGAACATTAGACTCCCAAGTTCTTTCTTCAAACAACCAGATTTTAGTTGCCCCACTCATTGAACTGAAACTTAACTATATTTTCATCAAACTATATAACTAAGGAGTTTATATCGCCCATTTTCAAAAGATTTGTCTTCCTGCAAAGATTTAATATTCTGAGATGGACTATGATTGTTAAGACCATAGTATTTGGAAAATAATAATAGTTCTAAAGTTAAAATATCATTTCCCTCAAGGGACAAAAAAGCATATAAGAAGAATATATCTTTTGGAATAAGTAAAAGACTGTTCAATAGAAAGAGATGAATACACACCAAGTATATCAATACCAAAAGTACTCCCAAATGCAGGCTTTGGAGTTTTCTATTAAAAACAAAATATAATGGAGTAACTAGTGAAAGTCAGGCTCTCTTCTACAGACAAGCTAGGCATGATCAACCTGATCGCTATTCATCTGGAAAAAAAGGAAGTTAGAGAGAATATAAAGAAGAAAAGCTGAGGCACTTCAAGTTTTCATAGTCTGTGATTGTTCACTTGTCAGATCCTGAAATTTCTTCCCAATTTCATCTCCAGTTTCCCTCAGCCCAAGTGTTGTTAAAACTCTGAGGCCCCTGCCCCCATGAGCAGTGTGAGCAGTGGGCCGTGGGAAGCTCTCGGAGAGGCGTTAGGGGTCCTCTCTGCAGAGGCCCGTGCTAGTCATCAAGTCTTCCCACAACAGAGAAGCAATACCGCCAGAGGGACTGGTCTCAAATGTATAGGGTCACACATCTGAGTCAGATTTTCTTAACTTGAGAACTAAGTTGGACAGCTTTAAAAATGTATTTTAACTCTTTCACAAACACTAACCTGAAAAAGATAATGCCGTTTTCCAAACTGGCTGACCAGCATCTGGATCTGACTCAAGCAATGAAGAGTTCAAATTTATAGCAAGAGAATAAGATATGATAGCAGGTATTTTACAGTGTAAGCTATCAAACTTACAAAGGGTATATCTAATGTAAGACAACAAATCAAGATTATTCCTCAAAATATAGAAAATAGAGCAGGAATTCAAGATTGAATTTTATCAGGAATATGTTATATATTTGTTGCCTTTATTCTCCAAAGAAAAATGTGAAAAGTGTGCAGCTAAAGCCATCAACTTGATTGCTTAATGATGGTTAACATTTAAGACTTTGCTCTGAGGGAAATAACGTGGAAATTTAAATAGTGTTGCAATTTGCCATTAGTGCAGTTTTCACTGTTTATTTCCAAATGAGGACACAAGTGAAAGACAATGCGGAACCTGCTCGGACCATATTACATTCAGTCAAACCCTCTTCCTTTTTTTATTGATTCTGTAGATACACGCTGCTTTGACACCATCTATGGCTTTTTGAGCTCTTACAGAAACTTTAAAGTTTTCCAATTTAGCAAATAGACCTATAATCCTTGGATACAATGTCTTCCTGGGCATAGAAACACAGACATATTTTCTTTTCACCGAGCAGAACAGCAATTTATTCCACGTTACAACGTCATCTCCCCTATGAAAATACTGATTCTCTTCGAAGCTGAAAATATACACCCCTGACCCTTGTCAGATTCTAAGCCCCGGGAAAGAGCCTACTATCCTGTGAGATGAGACTAATTACATTTTAGGGCATATTCCAGTGCTAGAAATAAGACAAGAGCTCACGAATAACAATAGTAATCCTCAGAATCAGTTATTTAAATTAATGCTTTCAATCAAGCACAATAAACATCATAATGAGAAGGGGAAAAAAGGAGGAAAAAAAAAAGAACTTAAATGTAAATGAACATTCCACCCCATTAAAAAGAAAAAACAAACAGGTGGGTGGGAGTGACATTGACAAAGATCCTTTTACTTTACCCATGTAAACATCAGACTAGTTTTTTCTCCCTGGGCTTGCTTTTCTTTCTTTGGCCTGACAGTTCTGATTCTTCAGTCTCCTCATGAAAAAGAGAAACATTCCCTTGAAGATGAACTAAATTCATCAGCAAATGAAATTACATTCATTTGATAAAATGCTAAACGGAAAAAGGCAGGTTTATTTTAAGCCGTCAACAGGCTGTTTTAGTTAATCATGCACAGTGCAGAAGACAGGAGTTTGGTTGCTAAGAAAATGGTTGGCATGCTTCCACGAGATCCATGTGATGTGAAATGCATCTGCTCCTTTTAACAGTGAAACAGAAAAAAATAAACAGTTCAGGGTATATTTGGTGAGTCACTGTGGAACACAGGGCCAAAATAACTTGTGTTGTCAGTTTATTTTATGCAACCTTATTGTTGTGGTGTTAGCCTTTTCTTATAATTAAAAAATATTCATTTTCATAGGAAACTGATACATATTTTTATAGCTGAATTAAAAAGTATAAAGTAGAAAATTTAAAATCTATTGTACTATAGCACACACACAAACATGAATACTAATATCTACAGTCTTTGATGCATGCAAACAAGGGCTCAATATTTGCTGAATGAATTAATATAAATTTTGTTTACAAATATGGGGTTGCACTGTATTTGCTTTTTTTAAAAAAAAAAAAAAGTTTTTATTGATTTTAGAGAGAGAGAGGAAGGGAGAGGAAGAAAGAGAGACATAGGTGAAAGAGAAACATCCACTGGCTGCCTCCTGCACGCCCCCTACTGGGGATCAAGCCCACAAACCAGGCATGTGCTCTGACCAGGAATCAACCCACAACCTCTTGGTTCTTGGGACAGCAAGGAACCACACTGGCGGGGCTGTATTTACTTTTATAACCTGTGTTTTATTCATTAAAATATTTATCATAAACACTTTTCTGTGTTAAAGATTCTTAAGCATTATTTTAACATATTCATTATTATAGGACACTTACGTTGTTCTCTTGCAAGACTTTTATAAGATCCAGGAACTGGCTCTCCCCAAGCAGGCTGATACTATGGTGCTGATGAAATCTGAACATGTTCAAGGTTTGCTGCTTGGATGTAGCACTTATTTCTCTGCTTAGTCAGTCAGTCACTGCAGTCTCTAAGTATGTGTAATTTCCACCACCAGCTACAGACCTTAACTACCTAGATAGATACTAGCTGCTGTCAACATCCAGCGCACTAATGTCAGAAGGAATAGCCAAAGACTGCAACCTGCTTGGCGACCCCTGCATGCCATAGGGTCCTCAGAGTAAAGTAACCATGGCCTTCCATGTCCACAGCATCTTCAGGGTGGCTGCTATGGACAGAGAGGACTGGCCAAAAGGACAGTCTTAAATCACAATGTGGAATAATACGTTGGTTTAAAAAGCTATTGATTATATGACCCAGAATGCTGAGAGGTTCAAACCAGAAAAGTGAGAAGCAGAGAAACATGATTATCTCCTGAGAACTAACTTGAATCCACTTTCTTCACTGCGAACAAAATGGAAAACAGGACAATCCAAGGCACTAACAATGACGGAGGGCAAGCAGAAAATATTTTCCCATTGATTTTGAGAGAGTAGAGAGGAGGGGGAGAAACAGAGAGAAACATCAATGTGAAAGGGACACACTGATTTGGTTGATTCCGCAACTGGTACATGCCCTTGATCAGAATTGAACCCGGGACCCTTCAGACCACGGGTCAACACTAGCTACTGAGCAAAACCAGCTAAGGTATGATTCTTAATGATGCAGTACAATCATCAGCTGACTGAACAAGAACTAGCCTGCTAAGAAGGAAGAATTTGAGCATCAGCAGGCATGATGGAGAATACAATATCCTGCAAATTCATCATTAAAGCTGCACCACGGAGCTGAGGACGAGCTCTCCCAGGGACACTGCTCTTCTGTCACAAGTTGCCTCATCTGAACCCGCTACCGAAGAAGGGGATCATGCTGACAGGAAACATGTTCCCCAGATCTGCCACGAAATTTAAAGTCAGTTCAGTTTTTTTTAATTGTATTTAAACTGAGAATTAAGCTGTAGAAATAAATAGATCCAAACATGCATACTAACTCAATCAAAACAGGAGTTCATCTCTTGCTCATTGAACAGTCTAAGACAGGTGTTCTGCTTGGTGGATGGTCCTGCACACAGGGACTCCGGGAGTGACCCCGGCTCATTTTGTCCTGTCTCCTCCAGGGCTCCTCCTCATCTGCTTCCACCATCTCGTTACCTGTGCACGTGGCCCTTTAATGGTTACAAGTAATGCAAAGCTGAATATTGTATTTGGAAAAAAGGAAGTCCACAGTTTGTTTCTCTAAATTGGGCATTACATCTGATTGATGTTTATAGAATAGGAATCAGAGGACAAAGGGGATTAAAGGAAGTTTGGCAGAGGTAAATAACCCAGAGAAGACAGATTTTTTAAAACTCAAATTTAGGAACAGTCAGTTGACAGCTCACAAAAGTTTTTATAAGTCACTTCCTTGTCATGGAGGACTCAAGCCTGAGCATTCTGGTGAGGAACCTCAAGATCTCAAATGCCACTACTATGTCTTTTTTAAAAAAAAGCACAAAAAAACACACACAAAAACATCTTATTAGCAGACCTATAGAGCTTGGACTTTAAAAAAAAATTATCTTAATTGTCGAAAGTATTATAGATGCTTCCCCTTTTCCCTCCATTGACCCCACCCTCATCCCTTCTTCTCCCTATTTATCAAAATAATTATGGCTCAGTTATGATCTGTACCAATGCTCCTCAAATGATCTATGGTGAAGAACCAGTTATTTTTTTCAATTTGCAAAGGAACATTTGTGTATGGTACTGTTCATGTAGTAAAAGATGTCATAAAAATGAATTACTAGAAAATTTAAATGAAAATGAAAAGTATACACAAAAATAGAAGCCCCATTTTTTATTATTAGGTTTAAAAGATACAAAATTACTATGACAAATAGCTATAAAAATCTCCAAATGCTCACTTTTGTTTTCTGTGCGACTTCATTGCAAACCAGTAATGGTTAGTGGACTAGAAAGGGTTCATGCAAGATGCTTTGAGGAGCCCTGCTCCACACCAGCGACTTTCAACCAGTGTGCTGCAAGCATTTTTTAAACATGCAATACCTGATTATTTAGTCAGGGGCACTGGCCTGTTTTCCCTTAGATTGTCAAATTTTAAAAAATGGCAAAAACCAACACAACAATAATTTGGTGTGAATTAATCAAAATTATACCCTCTCTTTTTTTTTTTTTGTCAGATTGGCATAAAATATATGTTATTTGGTGAGCTACAGAATTTTAGTAATTAGTTTATGTGTGCCGTGAGGTGAAAAAGGTTGAAAATCACGGCTCTACGCCATTTCCGGCTCCTGAACTAATGCATGGAAGGCTCTTCTCTTCCATCAGAGGAGAGTGAAGAAAGGATCAATATTCAATAGTGACCTGCTGTGTCTGAAACTGCAGTAACTGTTAGGACCTCCTCATTCCTGTGGTCTGGTTGGAGATAATTCCCTAAATATGTCCTTTGGCTGAATATTTAGTTCAGAACTGATAAAGTCATGATACATTTGGAATCTCCCATTTGGTAAGTAATTTTTAAGTCCTAACGGTGCTGGTTGTATACCACATTCCCTTTTTCAACTGTAATTAACATATTTTTTCCCATGCTTAAGAATCTTCTTTTTTTAATCAATGCTCATGAATTTAGTGCCATATGGAATGAATGGTATGCACATGTGTCAAACACAAGGCCCACGGGCCAAATCCAGCCCGCCAGGCCTTGCAATGTGGCCCACACCGCGCTGTCATCACTGCACTCCGCTGTCAGTTTATGACATTGTCAGTTTATGACTGTTCAGTAAACCATTCGGCCCGCGATTTAGGCTGGATTTTAGATTTTGGCCCCTTCTCTGATTGAGTTCGACACCCCTAGATAGAGCATGGGGCTTCATATTCTTGTTTTACGTCACGTAGGGATTCCCCAGATCCCCTTGGTTCTATGGCTCCCTAAACGAGGAGCTCTTGGCTTTTTAGGCACCGGCCCCACCTTTCTCTTGCTTTGGTAGACTCCTTGCATCCACATAGGAGCTCTCCTGGAGATCATTTCAGCGATTTCCCTTTCTCCAGGACTTCTGTCATGGCTGCAGCACCCTGGGATTTGCTCTATGATATGGACCATTCGGTGTGATCAGATTGGGTCAGGGCACCAGGGCCCACCATTATGTTGTTGGACTAGAGAGAAATCCATTTCTTGGATTTTAATCTGGGTGAATTAAAATCCTGTCTATTCTCTCTTAAAAATGTGAATTTAATCACCCAGATTAAAAACCATCCATTTTTATGTAGTTTATATAGCGGCACGATAACTTCATCTTACTGTTTAGACGTCAAGCAGTAATTTCTTTGAGCAGTTCTGCTTCATGGAACAACATAAAGGGGAGGGCAAAAGTAGGTTTACAGTTGTAATTCAAATAAATAATACAATAAATAATAAAGCAATAATAAACTGGAGGTTTGCAGTTGTGAGTACATGAAACAGTTTATTCTTATGTTATTATTTATTTGGATTACACCTGTAAGCCTACTTTTTGCCCACCTCCATTTCGCTCCTTAGAATACCTTTAAACATTGGGACAAATGCAGAAAAAAAATTAAACCACTTATTCACCTTCCAGAGTATAGTTCTTTGATTAGGTAACTATTATAGAAAAAGTCAGTTTAGGTGTAATACAGTAGAAATAGGACATAAGCAATATTTTAGAGCCACCTTCCCAGTGAAATGTTAATTTCATCACAATCTGAGTTCACTGACCTTCCTGACAGCTCTAGCTCACAGTCACACAGTAGCTGACCTCTTTTTATGGTTCATTGCCATCCTTTTACTTCTTAAATTTGTTATAATTTTAAGAAAGAAAATCTGCTAATCTAAAGATTAATCTTTACCAGTTACTACTCTGAAAGCATTTGTATGCCAATCAAGAGTGTGTGTATGTGGTTTGCCAATCAAATGTGTGTAGCTATATCTGTGTGTGTGTGTGTGTGTGTGTGTGTGTGTGTGTGTATACAATTTCCAGAAACCTGGCACTTCCCCAGGCATGAGGAGAGAGGACAAGAGCTACTAATTAGTAAAACTTGGAAAGGCTTAAGGCAAACTATAGACTTCCTGTACAACCATCAGGCATCCCCCCTCTTCCAGGACTCATCCTGCCACTTCCATCCTGGACTCCACCCCCTCCATCTCCTTTCCCCTCTCGCACCGCATTCCCTTCATTATCCTGGGCTTGCGGTTGCACAAAGGTCCAGAGCCTCGGGAGCTTCCTCGTGTTCTTCTGTCTCCTCCTGACCAAGGCAAAAACGCCTTTAAAGCATTCCTAACGAATCCACACATCTCCAACAACTGGAATTTTACTAAAGAAAACCCACTCTGACGCTCATTACATTAATTATAAAAATCTCTGGTATTAGAGATAAAAGCTAGCCAGCCAAGGCACCTGTAGCTGCCTCTGAAGTTTGGCATTTTGATTAATAACCACCACTAGCGTATGTATTTCCAATTAGAGCAACTGCCGCCTGCCTTAGGGTCTGGATGAAAACAAGCTGCAACCCATATCTGCACACATCATGTCTGCTGAGGTATCTTAGGCAAATTACAGGCCACAGAACACCTTCCCTTGAAGAAATCAAGCTACTTGAAACAGGACATTTTGAAGGGCCTCTTCCTCATTTCCCCGTTCACTTTTAACTCCTGGCTACCCAGCTCCCATCCTTACCATGAGGCTAAAGCCTGCTCCTGCCGAAGGGGCTTATGACCTAGAAGCAAAATCCAATTGCTAGGCCCTAGCACAGTTCCTGTAATATTAATATTTGTTCCCATCATTTTAGGAGGAATTAAACATGTCTTAATCCTGTTTTTCCCCCTTACCATATATTACTGAAAAACCTTGATTCAGGCATGAAACAGGAGAGTCTGGTAATTAAGTAGAATAGGCAATATTCATTACTCGGCACGTGAATTCTCACCTCCCATAAAGCGGTAACAGTAAAATTATTTTATTATCCCCAAGCTCTCCTGAAAATGCTCATCCTGGCAACCCAAATACGTAAAAGCACTTGAAAATAATGACAACGAAATGCCTCTGGGAAAAGCACAGCTAGTGAGAATTCTCTCATGGACACATTAGGTCCCATGTTTTTCCAGCAAAATTAGTAGTCTGCTAATTGGTAACAAGATTTCTTCTTGTATTAAACATATACTATTTTTCCCCATACATATCAGTTTTAACTTCTCCTCAAAGACTCCAGCTTAAATAAAGGAATTAGAGGAGGATGATATGTTCACAGGAGCATTTCTAGGCATGCAGTGGTTATCTGATACTACATCCTGTTGTGAAACGGTCTAAATCTTAATTCAGTACAAACAGGAAGTGCAGATTTTCTCCTCAATGCATTTGCGTGCTCTCCCTCTCAAAGGATGGAATGTTGGGCCGGCCTTGGTTTTCATTCAAGTCAGTAACGTGCATGTGCATGACATGTGGGGGATGCCACCAGTAATAACCGAAATTTTAGTCTGAGGAAAGATTCAATGGCAGAGAAATAGGAACAGATTCAGAGTGGGTCTGGGGAGCTGCCAAAACATGAGTAGAAACATGTTAAAAAATTCTCTTCCTGTTTTTTTCTGACACTCAGAATTTTGAGAGCATCTCTATTATCTTTGAAGCAGCCCCACCACTCCCAGAGAAAGCTGCAACGGGCAGGAAGGACAGTGGCTTAAGGAAAAGTCACCCTTTAGGAGGGAGCGAGATTCAGCTTCTGAGTCACTTGACAGTTCCCGTGCACCTGACAAGTCTGAGACATGATGCTTGCTGTTTCCTCAGACAGTAAAAGACTGATGTGTGCTGCTGTGTACTTTACTTGTATTTAATGATGTGAGCTCACTGGCAGAGGAGAGAGAAAATGAGTATGTGTACATATATTTTTCTTTTAAATGATGTGTGTATATTTATATAAAAACGTGTACACTTATTAAAATATATGTATATTCATTTAATAATTCCAATGATTTCACCCATCATTTAATAAACAAGTAAATGCTCCAGAGACTAAACGTGGGGTGGGCTTAATGAAGTATAGAGGAGTCCCTCTCCCTTGGTGAGTCCCAGTGTCCAAATACTTCTCATATTGTGAGCTGCTATGTATGAGGTGGCATTTAAAGAAAAGCATTTTTTCCCATACACACCAGCCACATTTCCCTCATGTTCTCTACTAAAGGACCAGTGATTCATTCTGGGGCTGGAATTAACATAGGGGTTAGGTTTGTTTGGTTTTAATGAGAACAACTCCCTTTTCTATATAGGCACTGGCAGTAAGTTGTCTTGGATGACCATTTTGGGGGGAAATCAGTAAAAGTGATGTCCCCACCATCATGTCCATGAATGTCAATAAACACTTTTCCTGGAGGAAAATAGAACAGAAACTTTGCGGATCCAGGAGGCCCAACTTTGTAAAAATCTGCTACTTGCTCTCAGAAATTCAAGTTTAGGAATGACCCAGGTCAATGGTCGGCAAACCGCAGCTTGCGAGCCACATGCGGCTCTTTGGCCCCTTGAGTGTGGCTCTTCCACAAAATACCATGGCCTGGGCGAATCTATTTTGAAGAAGTGGCGCTAGTTTAAGTTTAAAAAATTCGGCTCTCAAAAGAAATTTCAATCGTTGTACTGTTGGTATTTGGTTCTGTTGACTAATGAGTTTGCCGACCACTGACCCAGGCCTAAACTCTGGTCAGCAGGTTTTTATGTTGTTAAATAACGACCAATTTCGACTTCTGCTGGGACTGATTAGATGTATTGCCTCAGCATTCCCTCACGAGAAGGAGGAGAAAGCACAACCCCTCTCACTGCACAGACAATGAGCACCTCAGGGCAGAGCCATCAGCACTGCCTTGCGCCATCCTTAGGATCCGAATGCCACCCACGGAAACCATTCCTCCTCATCTTCCATGGTTAGGGAGCTGCCCAAGCACCTCGGTCAGTGCAAGGGGCCTAATGAAAACAACAGACAGCAGCTTATTGAGTCCTTCCACGTGTCTGCCTTGGACATTAATGTACATGACAACTGCGTCTACATAGCATCCCTGTCCCTCTATCCTCCTCATTCCTTTGACCACGCTTTGTATTTCTTCAGAGCATGCACCTCTGCTGAGTTATATTACACATGTGTTTTATTCATTGTTACCCGACTCCTGGTAATGGAAAAACCAGTTTTTCTCTCCTGTATGTCTCCTTTACTTTTACACAGAACATTCACTTCTGACTATTTCAGTCACCAAATGTGTGTGTGGGTTCCTCCCTCCCCCCAAGCAATTCTCTGTGACACCAACTGGTTGTTCTACAATCTAACTCTGTTCTGACAGGACCTGGAGATGTCCTCAGATTAGATTGCCCCCACCCCATGTCAGGTAACAATCCCAAGTAGCAGGTCCCCGGGTTACTCACAGCTTCTGTCCAATTTGGCTACAGAGGTTCCCATGACCTCCTCCCACTTGAATTCTATTATTTGCCAGAACAACTTAAAGTACACAGGGAAGTAGTGTCTACAGTTATGAGTGTATTATAAAAGGTTATGATGTAGGATACAGGTGAACATGCAGATGGAAGAGCCGCAGGGGGCGAGGTCTGTGGGAGGCTGTGTGGGAAGGGTAACAGCCCTCTCCCAGTACCTCCACTTGTCCACTATCAGGACGCTCGCCAAACCCCTTCCATTTAGGTTTTCATGGAGGCTTCATCCCAGAGGCAGGATTAACTAAATCACTGACCACCGTTGATTAAAATCTTCAGCCCCATCCTAGCTGGTTCGGCTCAGCGGATAGAGCATCAGCCTGTGGACTAAAGGGTTCTGGGTTCAATTCTGGTCAAGAGCACATGCCTGGGTTGCTGGCTCAATCCCCAGTATGGAGCAGGCAGGAGGCAGCCACTCAGCGATTCTCATCATTGATGTTTCTCTCTCTCTCTCCCTCTCCCTTCCTCACTGAAATCATTAAAAAACAAAAACAAAAAACAAACAAAAAAAAACATTAAAAAAAAAAAAATCTTCAGCCCCTCTTCCCTCCCCCAAGGTGGGTGAGGGAGGGACTGAAAGTTCCAACCCCCTAATGGAATCATTGGCTCCACAAGCAACCATCCCCTATTCTTAGGTGCTTTCCAAAGTCACCTCATTAACATGACAAAAGACATTTATGGCTCTCATCACTTAGGAAATTTCAAGGGTTTCAGGAGCTCTGTGCCAGAAACTGGACTGAATACCAAATATGTATTTCTTATTACAAATCACAGTATCACACTCCCAAACTAAAATGAGCTCCAAGAGGGGAGAGCTCTGTGTTGCTAACCTCCATACCCAGACTGCCAGCAGACGGTGTATTTTTAGTTAAATTTCATCAAATGAGTGATGGTACTATGTGAGTCCATATGTAATAAGTTTTTAATAGGTTAAGTAATTAGCACAAGACAACATTGCTAGCAAATAGCAGAATAAAGATATGGATTAAGCTGTGTCTGACTCCAAAGCCTTCACTTGGAGCCACTAAGTTATACTGGCTGGGTGCCATGAAGGATTTATTGAGTAAATAACAGGAAACAAAGGAGAGAGGGGACTTTGCCCACTTCACATCTTGGCCTTGCCTCTAGTATCTGTTAAAGCACAGGTTTTAACGTAAATCCGAATTCCATACCGGAGCTTCTTATTCCCCACCTAACTTCACACAATCTCAGTTTCTTCATCTGCTATCTCCTAATGATGGCAAAGAATTTAGAATAGTTGCTGACTTGATAGATAAATTCTGCACCAGTGGCAGCAGGGACCCCAATGAGAGAGATTGGCTGTTACACAGGAAACACCCTGGCTCCTCTAGGCTGGCTTGCAGCCCATGTTATTGGTCAATTGTTTCCAGAATTACGTAGTTCACTCACCTTCTATCCTCTTTCAAAGTCCTTCTCGTTCCCTGCCAGTGCCTCTACACGTGTAGAGATCCCAGATGCAATGCTGGACAAGGCTTTGTTTGCATTGAACATAGGATCTGATCACAAGGACCCAGTGGAAGGACACACACCCTCTGATGAGTTATTCGGCCTGTGCATGTCTGGTTTGTAAAGGAGCACCAGCCCTCTGTTCTGCCAGCACAACAGGGTTTAAGACGTATTCTCCAAATTCCCTGGCAATACATTTGAGGCCTGTGATATTTGGAGTTAATTGCCCAGGGCTATCACTATGAGCTGAGAGATGCACATAAACCCTCTGACAATTCGTTGGGGAGGCTCTTCCTTCTGTCGTTAGATACTTTTAATAGAAGAGGTGACCGTTGGCATGGCCATTTTCTCTAGTTATGTGCCTGTGCTAGTTTTTAATCGTAAAGACCTCCTTTTAATATCAAGAAATATTACATGCCAAAACTGGTTTGGCTCAGTGGATAGAGCATCAGCCTGCAGACTCAAAGGTCCCAGGTTCGATTCCGGTCAAGGGCATGTACCTGGGTTGCAGGCACATCCTCAGTAGGGGGTGTGCAAGAGGCAGCTGATCAATGACTCTCTCATCAATGTTTCTAATTCTCTCTCTCCCTTCCTCTCTGTAAAAAAATCAATAAAATATATATTTTTAAAAATATTACATAACACCAGCTTTCCTCAAAAGCAATTGTCCATTGACAGAGGAGATACCTTATGAAAAACAGTTACAGTGACTTAACTACAGACTTCTAAATGAATTGGAGTTGTATAAATCACTTTGACATCTACAGACATTTGGAAGACGGTAGTGCATTTACGTGTATGACATCTTAGCTTTTCAGTAAATAGCCATCTGGGAAGCCGAGAACCCCTTGCATTAACTTCCTGGCGCCTCAGAGACCGGCATCCTCCAGGCTGGGAACCCATGTCTAAAGCTATTTAATTGAGAATTTGGAGAAGAAAATACCACATAGTTAATTTGAACTTCATCTCTCTGAGTAGTCTATAATTCTACTAATGACTTGCTGAATTTAAAAATTAAAATAATAATAGGTTAACCGTAAATAGAATTTGGTTTTGAAACAGGAAAAACACAAATTTCTAGTTGCTTTAGAGTCTAATTTTTAACTACATAGACTAATCTAAGTCTTGGCAGGATAATAAACATAATTTGAAACCACGAAGGTATACCCTCAAAGAACAATGTGTATAATGCTTCAATTATGTTCACACTGATCAGGGGAGTGGCTAAGGGGATTTGTTTATTAAAATTATTGAACAGGAAAGTGCTTTCAACCACACTTTAAAAGGCAATTTGCAATTGCTGTTCTACTTTTCCTCTACTTTCCATTCCTATTTTAATGTACAGGCAGTCTGTAGCAAAATCAGCATTTGCATCTCATGAGTTTCTTACATTTTTACAAAAAAAAAAAAAAAAAAAGCCATCATGTAACAAATTGCTTTACTTTTTAAAGAGAATTAGTCTTTCTGATCTCCTTTTTTCATTAATATTTAAGGGAATTTCAGATTTACATAGAATGAGAAGCAAATTATTTTCCTTCTATCCCTAAATGATCAAGCAGATGACATTGGTGCTATTTTAAAGATTCTGATGATGAAATGCACATTTATGTTACAGTGTAAGTGAAGCCTGACAAAAATGAAGACTTTTTTTAGGCAAATCAGTATTTTTTTTAAATGGATTGAAATAAAAGGTATGTACTTTAATCATGTTGGACTAATTTAGCTCTGGACTATTTAACAATGAATTTATTAATACATAAAATAAAACTGTTTAAAATAAAACCATTCTTTTGGAATGGTTCTGCTGTGTGCTCCAGAATAATCTCCCCACCTATCAAAAATCTTTAACTTTATCACAGTCCCCTTTTCCACATACAGCAACATATTCACAGGTTCCAGATATTAGGATCTGGACATCTCTGGGGACCCAAGAATTATAGACTATAGAAGCACTCAAAAATGGTGATTTTTTTTTCATTGACTTGGGGATGAAAATGCTATGTGGTGTTTTTTTCTCTGTATTTTGTTTTTTGAATTCTAGACTTTTTAAAAGAATTTTTTTTTAAAGTTAAGATCTAAAGAAAAAACTTCACAAATGAATGTACAAATAAAATAGCACGTGAAAGCACTTTGTAAATTAAAAAGTAATGCTGAACCCATACCCTTTAATATGTTAACTAAAAACCTGTTTCACAAACATTTCACAATATTTTAATCGAAAACCTATTACTCCTTGGACAAACACTTGTTGAGTAACGGTTCTGCTGTGTGCTTAGGATTCAAGTCTGCACGGGGCAGTGGGAAGCCATGTTTCTAGCTCCTGGAGTCTGGGTTTGAATCCTAGCTTTGTTCCTTGTTTACCATGTGACCTTGGGCAAATTATGTAACCTCCATGCTTTGATTTTTTTCTTCAGTGAAATGGGAATGTTAATGGTACTTACTGGTAACTCACAGAGACCTTTTGAGGATTAAAATATGTAGGTAGGGAGGGGTTTGGGATGGGAATGGGGGGATGAGGACAATTATGTGACACCATAATCAATAAAATAAATAAATAAATAAATAAATAAATAAATAAATAAATAATTTGATTGTTAAACATAAAAAAAACATGTAGGTATTATAAAACTCTTAATACAAAAAGTGCTTGGAATGGAGGTAGATAACCTTGACTACAGGCTAGAATCATGCAGAGAGCGTTTTAAAAATATCAATGAGTTCTTCAGCTGCTACAGCTCTGACAAAGTGAGGGCATGGGCTCTGGTTGCCAAAGGTCTCATAATGAGGCCATTCAAGTCTAGCTTCTCCCAACTCCCTCAAGAAGAGCCCAATAGAGGCTGGAATCTTGAAGGTGGATTTGAACCAGCCATACCTTTCCCATATGGCTATGGATGTGCATAAATATCCTAATACAAAAGAATCACAATCCTTAGATTGGGCCACATTTTACAAGGAAGAGCCAAAGAACCTGGTTTGTTCTTTAGCCTGCCAGGAAGGACAGCTTGTTCAAAGTGGACATGAGAAACATTTCATTGGCTGTTCCATCTGAGGAGAAACTTAACCAAGGATTCAGTGACAATTTGTATAGATGATGTCTCTCACCTAGCTCAGAATGTCACTATGGCAAAGACCACCAATGCGACTCAAAGCCCATATTTATTGGTTCACTCTGACAGAGAAGAAATTGCACACAGCATGCCATGTGCTCTGGATGGTGCCATTGATGCCTCAGAGAGAGGCATGGAGTGTGAGGAATGCAAATTTGTCTGTGCACCTCCTGAGAGCCAGGGTTTCAGAAGCAGAGTGCCCCACAGAATCCAAGGCAAAGCTATTGCAGTTCAGGAGGAAGTGGCTGCATCATGGGCTCTGAATGAAGCTTGGTGGTTCCTAGAGCTTTTCGATCTGGGACCTCCAGACACCAAGCAGAGGTGCTGAGAACTCTGATTGTCTTCTCTGTCCACAGATATGTGATGAGGCACTGAATTAGTTTTCTGTGGCTGCAGTTACAAATGGCCACAACCTTTGTGGCTTAAAACAACACAAACTTTTTCTCTTATAATACTAGAAGTTAGAAGTAAAAAAAAAAAAAAAATGGGGGTAGCTAAAATCAAGGCATTGGCATAGTTGTATTCCTGCTAGGTGCTCTTGGGAGAATCAATTTCCCTGCCTTCTCCAGCTTCTAGAAGCTGCCTACACTCCTTGGTTCATGGCCCTCTTCAATCTTCTAAGCCAGTCATCACATCACTTTGACCTCTGCTTCCACTGTCACATCTCTTTCTCCACTCTTGTCTCCCTCTTTTCCTCATAAGAAACACAGATAATCCAGAATAATCTCCCCACCTATCAAAAATCTTTAACTGTGATAAAAAATCACAGTCCCTTTTTCCACATACGGCAACATATTCACAGGTTCCAGATATTAGGATCTGGACATCTCTGGGAACCCATTATTCTGCCTACCACAGACATCATCAGGCAAAATACTGACCTGTAGAGGTCAAAGAAGAGACTAACCTTCAACACTGAGGGGAGAGTAAGACATCCTGACTTGAATCTCCCCCCTCCCTCTCCTTTGCCATATATTGAAGTTTAGAGTGTCTAAAATGCACAGCAGTTGAAAGAATTGTTAGCATGGAAATACCAAGAGACATACAGCTTGGTGATTTATGAAAGACAATCTCTTAAGCTTATAATATATAATAATTTTTAATTATTGAAAATTAGGTTAAATTCCTCTCTTTTGGGGATTATATAGAGTTATACTGCAACCTCAAAGCTGGGACCAAATCCAGTGTGTAGGTTATAACCACCACCGCAGACCTGTTCTTATCCTCTGCTCACCCTTACAGAACCTCTGCTTTAAGGTAGAGTTCCCCAATAGTTGTTCTCTGAACCCTCACTGTATTTTAAAACAACCCTTATCTGAGGCTTTAGATGTTTCCTTGCCTACTGCACTAGGTAAGTAAGCTAGATGATAAAGGTTCCCAACCCTTCCAAGACTTTTAAACCTGCTGTTTTGGCAATCCTTAACACAGTGGTATTGGCTTAACCATTTGGAGCCTTGCTTATGAGTGGATGATTCTACTATGGACTGTCTTTTGAACCAGGTAAATATTATCTTGCAAGAATATACTTTCAAATATCAGGTTTGAAAAAAATTTTTTCTCTTTAAATGAACTTTTCTCGACTGAACCACAGCAATCAAAGCAGGACAGCAATTTACACTCACCGTTCTGAGTGTCTATTTGAACAGCTTCAGGACTGATGTGCTTTTCCTAATGTCTTCAGGGAAGAGGTATGCGACTGTGCACTGTGAAGCCTGGAGTAAGATGTCGGGTTCTCAGTGTACAATAATATGTGCACACTGGAATACATCATCTGTGGGACACAAAAAGGCCAATGAACCTGGTAGATGAGGTCAAACTGGTGAAACAAACAAAGAAAAATAGATATTTTAAAAAATCCTAGCCTACTTTTTACCTGTTTGCTTTCCTCCCTCATCCCCCAACCTCTCCTCTGCTCCTATCATGTCATTGATCCTGATATAAGGAGCTGTCCTCCCTGGACCTCAGTTCCTTAGTCTGTGACATTAGGAATCATAGTCCACTCTCAAAGGCTGTGCATCATGACCCTCCTCCTGGGTCTAGGAAGTCAGCTTTTGACAGTTATATAATTTCTACTTTGAGGCTCTGATTTCACCATAAAAAGTCCAAAGCTAGGGCCTTCCCTTCCTAGTGCCATCCGTGCCATCTGTCCGTGGCCAGACAAATTTTGTCAGGCCCAGCTTCTAGGGAAAGCCCCTTTCCTCTCCCTGAGTGATTTTTCTCACTCAGGCTTCTAACATAGCTTACTGGACACAGCTGAAATTGTGTGTGTGTGTGTGTGTGTGTGTGTGTGTGTGTGTGGTGTGTGTGTGTGTGTGTGTGTGTGTGTCTTTTACTAGAACTCAAGCTGTATTTCCTTATTGAAGTTTATATTTTAATCTTCTTTCTTAGAAATAATATAACCCTATCTTGATGGAAAATTAACTTGTCTGACTTAAAATAATGTATGCATTTTTAAAATTAACAATAAAAACCAAAGAGACAGAAAATGTGTGATGCTATCAAACATTTGTTCTTAGAAACCTTAGAACCTGGAGCTTGCAGCCATTGGCTCTGCTTTTTCTTAGCAAGTTCCTAGACCAGAGAAATTACCGTATTTTTCGGACCATAAGACGCACCGGACCATAAGAAGCACCAGTTTTTATAGAAGGGAAATGAAGAAAAAAAGATTCTGAAACAAATAGTGTCCTAAAATATTTTATGTGCATTAAAACCCAACATCACAGTCATAAACACATGTAATCAACCCTGTAAAGTAAACAGCAGCATTTAGAACCATTTTAGAGCCGGGCAAGTACACAGAGACCACACAGAGCCGGGCAAGTAAAAAAACTTTTTTTTTACAGTATATGTGTAGGCTAGATTTGGACCATAAGACGCAGGGACATTTTCCCCCCACTTCTGGGGGGAAAAAAGTGCGTCTTATGGTCCGAAAAATACGGTAAGCATGGGCATACGTGCCTGGCCACGTGCTTGGCCAGCAAAATGGAGGTGGTGCTTTATGAAGCAGTATTGCAAGGAGTGATTGAAACCTTGATATCCAGGTTCTCTGGAGTGTGATGATGGCTACACTAGACAATGTGTCTGAGAGAAGAAGGAAGGCTGAATTTGGGTCTCTGTGTGTGATGCTCAATCTGATGTTATTTAGCTGATGCTAAGGAGGACAGTTCCTGCTCAGGACATGTGGCCTTCTGGGCGACTGAATCTCCAGGGCCTTTGCCAAACCACAGCTGCAGAAAGGGACAGTGCTTGGGAAGTGACTCATTCTCTGATTTTAATAGATGCCCGTATCGAATACCAGGAACCTAATAGGACAGAAATGTCAGCCAATGTATTTGACAACCTTTATTTTTCAAAAGATTGGTAAAGTATTTTTTTAGTCATGATTCTTTTTTAAAGGGCATTGAAGATAACCACGCCGCATGGCTGAAACTCCCAGAGCAAAAGTTGAGTTGCAGGCCAGCTGTTATTCACGAAGGAAGACCAGGTTATAAATAGGTGGAGCGGAATGCCAGGCCAAATGCTGTCATAAAACTTCAAGGACCACATTTAAACTCCTCTTCCTCAACTGAGCCTACCTTTTGTTCCTAAACTAACTCTAAAAGATAGTTAGAATCACATTTTTTGCTGCAATTATTTATTTTTCCCTTTCTCCCTCTTCGCCCAACAAAGTTCAGTTCTATGACCAAAATTTTAAATTTGAGGCACTGTGTGTAAATAGTGAATTCAAAGAATAACTTTAATATCCAGAAAAAAGGACTGACTTCACATTTTTAGACAATCACTACACAATTTCAAAGCAAATACAAGCAGTCCAGGATAACCGACATGTTATAAAACTGTATCATTGGGACTAATAAGTACTTTTGTTTTTTTTTTGTTTATTTAAAAAGTCATCTCTGTCAATATGATTTTTATATAACTTAAAATTCAAAGTTGATAATAGGGTAGGAATAAAACAAAAACAATTCTGTCATATTTGCATTCTGACCACCTGGAAAAAAAAAAACAGCTAAAAAACAATATTTCTCAGAAAATAAATTAATTCAAAGTTCTTAGGAAAAACTATTTAGTGATGTTTATGTGTGGAATCCATTATTGCATCTTTAAGTAAAAAGACAGTTTTTCTTTTTTCTTTTTCTTTTTTTAAATATATTTTATTGATTTTATACAGAGAGGAAGACAGAGAGATAGAGAGTTAGAAAGATGAGAGAGTCATCGATCAGCTGCCTCTTGCACACCCCCTACCGGGGATGTGCCCGCAACCAAGGTACATGCCCTTGACCGGAATCGAACCCGGGACCCTTCAGTCCCCAAGCCGACGCTCTATCCATTGAGCCAAACCGGTCCCGGCAAGACAGTTTTTCTTTGAGGTCCATAAGACATAATTAAGAAAAGTGGATTGGTGGGGGGGGGGGGGGGGAGAGTAAAAATATTGCTAAGATAATCATGAGTAATCATATATCAGGTGATGGGAGTTGTTTCCGAATTGTGAGTTGTGGTTGACATTCACTAACCTCTGAGCTCAACTGCTGTTTATGTCACTCTGGTCCTTATTTGGTTATTGTATATGCTGCTAGAGTGAATGACGCTGTCTGGTTATTGAGCACCAACCAAAGCCATTCATCTATTCGCCTGAAGATTAATAGTTTTCTTCAGTGCAAACCCCTAAGGGACTCTGTGTATAGACTAGGGGTGTCGAACTCAATCAGAGAAGGGGCCAAAATCTAAAATCCAGCCTAAATCGTGGGCCGAATGGTTTACTGAACAGTCATAAACTGACAATGTCATAAACTGACAGCGGAGTGCAGTGATGACAGCGCGGTGCGGGCCACATTGCAAGGCCTGGCGGGCTGGATTTGGCCCGCGGGCCTTGTGTTTGACACATGTGGTATAGATATATATTTGGGGTAATTTTTAAAAAAACTGTTTCTCTCAATTGGGAGTTGGGTACAGAAAAAGGAAGGGAAGTGATGTGAGCACTTGAATAATTCTCAAGGATTTAAATCAATCAAAAGAGAAACCATGAGGTCCCTTAACTTTGACAACAGAATGCTGTTTGCATGAAAAAGAGCCAGTAAGACACTCATAGCTATAACACGGCACCAAGAATGCTACTATACAGGTATAGTCCATAAAGTTCTCCAAAATCAATCATGTTTTATGCTCCTTTCCTTTAAAGAGATTTTTTTCAATTAAATTATCATTAGAATAAAAAAAGAAATCACATTTCCACTATACAAGGTTCAATAATATTTGCCTGGTCTCAAACGTGTTTTTGGCTTTCCAATAACCTATGAAATGCCAACAATGTTTTTTTTTTTACCTGGTCGCTGCCATAGATGCTAAGAATCATCGTTTCTGTGGTGGGACCTTGGCCCTTGAAATGCATACTTAGTATCACATTAATGAAGGGACATTTTCACCTGAGTCTTAATCAGAATATCTATCTATCTCTGTAATATATATATATTATGTATATGTATATGGGCCTAATATGCAAAGTATCACCTTGGGAGTTCGTCCAGGAGAGGGGGAGTTCGATTATTTGCTATGATGTGCACTGACCACCAGGGGGCAACGTGGAACAAAGGAAGGCCTCAGTTGGCAGCTGGCAGCCTGGGAAGGGAGGCCTCATCAGGCAGCCAGCAGCCCCTAGGGACCCTACCCATGCATGAGTTTTGTGCACTGGGCCTCGAGTCAGGATATAATCTCCCATCGCTTCTTTCTTTCTCCACACAGCTCTGACCTAGGAATCAGTGCGTGCTCCTCGTTGGTATGGACAATACCTGCTCAGAAAAGCAAGCCTGCTAGGCCAGGAAAACAAGCAATTATCTGGAAATTTCTGACCCCTAATCTTTTGTGTCCTGCGCGGCTCAGATAACACTGAGCTGTGAAAATGAGGCTTCTCCTAAATTGTCTCAAAATTGCTTCAATTTCCTTCTTTGCTTGTGGAGATTTTGTTACATTATGCTTTTTCAGCTGAAAGGCGTTTCATACAAGAATGAGGCTAGACATTGTCTTGGTGTCAATAGGGTGGGCGTGGGTTTTCTGAGAGATTAGTGTGATTGCATGAGTTTTTCTTCACTGATCACTGCTCTCAAACACCCCGGAATGCTGATGCAAGGAGTATGGGTTCATACAGCTTGAGCCTCGGCAGAACTGTTTCAGAGAAGAGCACGGAATCTATGGTCACCTAGACCTCGGTTCTTAGCCCAGTCCTTCCACCAGTTTCCTGTGTGTTGAATCTCCCTAGCTCTAGATCCTGGTCTGACAGAGGACTTGATAGGATTGTTGTGACATGATTTAAGCAGCTGACTGTATCTGGGAAACACAAGCAGTGAGGATCTCATTTCCCTTCTTGACCACAGAGGAAGGATGGCCATGCATCCTGGTTTCCTGTTGTGTGGGTATAACTACTAACAGCACCCGAAGTGACCCATTTAGGATGATAAATTACATGGTTATTCAACACCCAGGTAAAGTTGTTGTTGTTTTTTTATTATATCCCTCTGTCGTTGCAAAGAATAAAACCCACTTTAGCCAGCTTAAGCAAAGAGGGGGATTTATGGGGAAAGTGTGTGTGTGTGGGGGGGGGGGGTAGGGTGAGGGGGGAGTTCACAAAACAGGCTCATGACGGGCCAGACCTCAGAAGCTGAAGTCCCGGAGCTGTATGTCCTCTTCAGTGCTTCTCTCTGCATGCACATCTGGTTTTGTCTTTTCCCATCAGCAGCCTTGCTTTCACTATGTTCTCATGCATGTGACCACCTACTTTAGTTCTTTCTTTAGTTCACGTTGACTCAAGTCAGATCTTAACACCAACTTCCACATTCCTGAATAAAAGGATTTCTGGCTTTTCTTCATGCTCTCAAATACATTCCAAATGCACCCCCTTGAGTCCAGTATCTGCCTATAGCTAAGTCAGTTGTGACCGGGGAGGACAGAGGCTTTAGACATGTAGTGTTATTACCACTGACACATCCAAATAGAGATGTTGAAAATTGTAACAGCAAGTATCATATCATATTGCATGTCAGGCACTATTCAAAATTGCTTTGCACATATGAAATAATTTAATCTTTACAGTAACCCTCTATGATAGGTACTGTTATTAACACCATTTTATAGAGGAGGAAACAGAGGCATTGAAAGGGTAAGTAATCTTCCCAGGGTCACACAGCTAGTCAGGAAAGAGTTTAAAAAGTAAGTTTGGAGCTATGAATAAGACCTGGACTGAAGTTATAAATTTGAGAGTCATTGGCAAGCCATAGGGATGGAGGCAATTGTTTCAGAGAAATAGCATAGGGTAAAAAGAACTGAACATTGGAAGAAAAACTATCCACAATCTGTAAATAAGGTCAAGAGGATGACTGCTTATCCTTTCATATGTTTATTCTACGTTTTTAAGAGTCATGTTTAACTTCTGAGAATTACCCTGTAAAAGGAAGTGGGTCTTAAACATCTTTAACAGTCTTTTCAAGGATCCCTTTGCTAACAACAAATCCATCCACCATTCCTGAGCTCATATTTCTCCTTTTCATTTACTTGTTAAAAATTACTCTGGACAAGTACTTAGTACAAGGCATTGTATAAATCCCAGGGCATGGGGGAAAGAGGATGAAAAATTATTCCTTTAGTTGCTTATAATCTTTGGGAGAGGAGGAACAGACAGATCAACAGGAAACCATAATTTTTTTCATTTTTCAATGCCACATGGGAAGAATGCTACAAAGCACGAGAGAAGGCTTTGCAGAGGGACTTAAACAATGAGGAGACTTTGCAGGTGAAAATGAGAAGGAAGAAAGGAAACAACAAGATGAACAAAAGTGACCCAGAGCAAAATAAGATATCACGTTACCGTTTTGGTGATATTCCTATATCCTTAGCTTGGGCAGTCTCCACTGGGCCATTTTAGATTCCCGGGGAATGTCTTAACCCAGAAACACAAGCTGACTCTCAATGTTTACTGCACTCCTTCCTGGAGGCTCAGCAATGGTTCATGGTCACAGACTCTCCCCATCTAGCACACTGACTGACATTAAACATCCCAAATGCTACATCTGCTCCTTTTCATTGCTTTGGGCATATGGGATTTTTGCGTCAAAAACTGAACTTTGTCCTTAACTGTTGAAGAGAAACTAAGAAATATAAAAACTGAAAGGTAAAAAATAGTTACAGGGGTGGATTTATTTTACTGAGGAGGTAGCTTTGGAACTCATACATAAAATGGACAAACTATCCAAAAGCAGGTCTTCAAAAACAATGTTCCTAAGTGAGTCCTGTGCAGGCAGCAGAGGCAGTATTTTGCTGTGCTCTGCTCACTGCCAGGGGCTCTTACAATCTAGCAGGCATTGTGCTAGTTCCTTTCACCTAATCATTCTTTTTAAAATATACATATTTATTGACTTATGAAAGAAAGGGGGAGGGGAGGGAGAGGGAGAGAGAGAGAGAGAGAATGAAAGATATATATATATATATATATATATATATATATATATATATATATATATATATAAAATCAATGATGAGAATCATTGATCAGCTGCCTCCTGTATGCCCCACACTGGAAATTAAGCTTGCAATCCGGCCATGTGCCCTGACCAGGAATTGAACCTCGATCTCCTGGTTTACAGGTCAATGCTCAACCACTGAGCTATGCCAGCCATGCCCACCTAATCATTCTTAATTCTCAAAATAACCCAGTAGAATGGTTCTTTCCATTTTAAAGAAGAGCAAAGGAACTTTCAAAAAGAGCAAGTAGGATTCCAAAGGTGATGGAATTGGGATTTCACCTAGACTTCTACCTTAAAGTGCACAAATGCATCATTAAAGCAATTAGATACCAGGTGCTGTTTCCTGTCTAGACTTCCTGGCTCAATTGGCAGGTTACTGTCGTCCCATGCTCTATTCGAACATTTGAGATTTCTGGCAACATTTGACAGTGCCAAGAGGAGACTCCAGAGCTCTAGACCTTTTTATTATTTACTAGAGGCCTGGTGCACAAATTTGTGCACCAGTGGGGTCCCTTGGCCTGGCCTGACCTGGCCTGTAAGGATTGGGCAAAACCATCTCTCTGACATGCTCCCAAAGGGTCCTGGATTGCGACACAAGCCAGGCTGAGGACCCCACCAGTGCATGATTGGGGCCAGGGAGGGACTGTGAGAGGGCTCCAGTGTGTGTCCGGCTCCTTTCACCCAGTCCCGATCTGCCAGATTCTAGCAGCAAGCTAACCTACCGGTTGGAGCATCTCCCCCAGTGGTCAGTATGCATCTGAGCAACTGTTGAACAGTTGAACAAATGTTTGGACATTTAGCATATTAGGCTTTTATTATATAGAACTAGAGGCCTGGTGCACGAAATTTATGCATGTGGGGGAGGGATCCCCTCAGCCCAGCCAGCAACACTGCCAGCATTCAGTGCCCCAGTCGCTATGGGCGCTGCCATCTTTGTGACAGAGTGACAGTTAATTTGCATATTACCCTTTTATTAGATAAGCAAGCAAGAAATAGAGGGGGCCTTTGTTATTCTAGCAAACAATGGTATGGATAGAGAGCAAAATTGACAATACAGAAGGTTAGGTAAGAGTCTGAGTTGCTGCAGCATCAGGTTCCTGAGCCGTATTGCCCCAAATGAGTGTATTCCTGCTGTTGTTTTCTTTACTACACATCGAATAAAGGAAATAAAATCAGTGTCAAATGAAATATTTCCTGTTTTGATTGAAATGGGTGTGAAGATACAGAAGCTGTTTACACTAATAAACTCTAGGGACCACTTTCTGTTGTCAAATTCCAGTGGCAACTTCCAGCAAAGTGATGCATGATGCTCTGCCTAGGTGGCAAAGGCAGTCGCCTGAGCAGAAATACTGACGTTTCCAGCGAAGGAAGAGAAAGAAGGGTGACTAGGGCCTGCTTCGATCAAAGGCCTATGATAGAACATGAAACTTTCTCCTTAAAACAAGGAAATAAACTTTTTTAAAAAAATGTTTTTAATGCACGTGAATGTGGAGGCAGCTGAATTTATGTCTGATATCCTCAAAGAGTCAAGGAATAAAACAGGAAAGTTTTCTCCTTTTTACCACCTGAAAAAGCACATTGCATGTGTTCTATTTAGCCCAAAGTGGAAACAGGATAAGTATAACTACGGAATATTTAGCCAGACTTTTCCAGCCAACGTTCAAATCTAAGCAGCTGGCATTTAGAGGAGCAGCGAGAGGCACACTCCTCCCCTGGGACACGTGGTCCCCTCTCCACAGCACCGCCCCCCCCCCCCCCGGGGGGTGGGATGGGGATGAGGCCACCACCCAGCCCAGGAGGGGAATTCTCCAGGACTTGACTCCAGGGTCAATTTCTCAGAGGTGCCAGAAATGCAGCCCTGTGGCTTTCCAATGCCTCTGTGGCTTTCCTCTGTGTGCTGGCTGCTACTACATTAACCCTCTCTGAGTTTCCCTATTGGATTCACAGTAAAGCTCTCGTCCTGTGTTCGCAGAGCACTAGGGGCAGGAGAGGCAAGAAAAGCACCGTTCATTTACTTATTCAACTAAATGGGTGCTAAAAGTGTGAGATTTGGGGTCATAAAATGGCAAGCAACATGACATATTTAAAAAGACCCTGCTGGGGGTCTTTGAGCATGTTTCCTTATACCAGTAGTGTGTTCAGTTCAGAGGGGCACACAGCCAGCCAGCCCTCTCCATGGAGACCTCTGCTTTTTTGTCAGTGCAGAAAACAGGTAAGGTAACAGGTCTGAGATGCTGGCCTTAGACAGGCATGCTTGTACTAGTAAGGCTGGGCCTGGGCTGGTGGCTGGGAATTTGGACTTGGGGAGTTTCCACCATTCCCTAACTTAGTGTTTCCCAAACTTTTGACATATGTGTACCCCTTCTATAATTTTCGTAACGGTGAGTACCCCTCATACTCATGAGAACGTAGAATTAGGCGCAGCTAAGCACGGTGCAGTGCATATCTCCACCAAACTCTGGTGCAACGCGTACCCCCACCAAACTCTTCCCGTATCCCTGGGGGTACGCGTACCACACTTTGGGAAATACTGCTAACTGATAAGGGTGGTTTACTGTGACTAAACGGTTTGCATAACCAATGCCGTTCACACCGAACACTGCTCTCTTTCTGGGAGTCTGGAATTTTGTTATGTGCTAGGCAGATGGTGTCTACGTTTCCAGTGTCCAATAAAAACACTGGGTTTTGAGTTTCTGACGAGCTTCTCCAGTAGACATTTCATGTGTGTTTTTGTATCTGTTGCTGGAGTAATTAAGCATGTCCTGTCTGTCTCCAGTGGGAGGGGACTCTTGGGAGCTTGTGCTTGGTTTCCTCCAGACCTGGCCCCAGGGGCCTTTTTCCTTTGCTGAGTCCACGTGGTATCCTTTTGCTGTAATAAATCATAGCCATGAGACAGCCATATGCTGAGTCCTGTGAGTTATTCTAGCTAATCACCAAACCTGGAGGTGGTCTTTGGGGACCCTCTGCTCCGTCTTGACTGAACCCTATACTTAGAATCAAGACTGTCATGTAAGTTCTTATTTAGTGCCATTTTCAGGAGCGCATTCAATGGGACCTTCTGGAGGAAAAAGACCCAGGGTGAATTCCAAAATAGAAAAAAAAAATAATAATAATAATGAAGACAATAATGCAATTTATGCAAATCCTATGACTCTTCTGGAGTTTTGTATATGAGGTTTTCACCATTTTTGCTTTGTGTGCCGTATTAGTTATTACTACAGTTAGAATTTAGCGTGTGCTTTTTATAATGTCATTGATTTTATGTTTCTTATATCGTGAAGATGAGAACTAAAGACTACACATCTCAACAATTATTATCAAAAATTGTACCTTGCCAAGTGTTAAGTTCACCATTATTCTCAACATCAGGATTTTTTAAATACCAAGCATTAGGTTCATATGTAAAAATACTCTACTTGGCTGAACTTATCACTAGAACACCTTTCAGAGTTGTTTTCCCTCATTTTAAAATGAACCTTCATTTGTCAATCTCTGCCTCTTGATTTTTTACAGCAAAGACAATATATACACATGTGCACAGGTTACATGGTAGGGAGCATTTTGTTTTGCTTTAATTGGGTTTCTTTAGCCTGTAGACACATCTTTCTTTCCTACATCTTAATGGTTCCCCTAAGCCTACAAATACAGGTATGGGCCCTTTCAGGAAGCCCTGAAAGTTTCTGAGCAGGTTTCACGTAAGTAAGTGTCCTTATTTGCATTTGTTGCCTTCGAGCTCCAAGTACTTTTGATGGCTCTCGTAGGCAAGGGACACAAATATTGACTCAAATGGATTCAAGAGTTGAATGTAAGACCTGAAACCATGAAACTCCTAGAAGAAACACAGGCAGTAAGTGTCTTGTCAGTGGTCTCTGCTATGATTTTTTAAATCTGATACCTAAAACAAAGGCAACAAAAGCAAAAATCAGTAAGTAGAATTACAGTAATTAAAAAGTTTCTGCACAGCAAAAGAAAACCATCAACAAAAAGGCAACCTACAAAATGAAAGAAATCATTTTTAAATCATTTATCTAATAAGGGATTAATATCCAAATTATAATTAAAAACTCAGACAACTGAACAGAAAAAAAAATCCACATGATCTCACTTATATGTGGAGTCTAATGAACAAAATAAATTGACAAAGAAAATAGATCCAGAGACATGGAAGCTGGAAAAAGCTGACAAATCTTAGAAGCGGGAGGGAGGGCTGCAGGAAGAGATTAACCAAAAGATATATATGCATAACCAGTGGACACAGACAATAGTGCCTTAGGCCTGGGATGGGGGGTGGGAGCAGGGTGGAGGGAGTCAATGGTGGAGGGGGAAAGGGACATCCCTAACACTTTCAAGAATAAAAATAAAATTAAAAAATTGGCAGAGGACATGATAGACATTTTTTTCAAAGAAGAAATACAGATGGCCAACATGTACATGAAAAGATTCTCAGCCTTACTAATCATCAGGAAAATGAAAATTAAAGCCACCATGAGATTATCACTTCACACCCCCTCCCCAATGAAGAATCTGATAAATATAGCAGCTTAAAAATTTCTACATTTTATTATCTCTTAGGCCTGATATGTAGAGTTTTCCTAATTGAATTAACATTGACATGTAGCTAAGTTTATGATGAATGTATTTGCTTTTGCTTTGGGTTCTATAAGTCACCATGTCACTCAACTCTTAGTATATGGTGTTTTATTTTACATTAAATTAGTATAAATTACTTCATTGTGCACTGTAAGTCTATTACATATAAATTAACAAAAAAATGGAAAATGAAGTCATGTGACTAAAATATACATAGGGCACTAGAAGTGTGGGTTTCTATGCTAAATGTATTTAGTGGAATCTTAAAAACAAACAAACACTGATCTCATACATACCAAGAACAGATTGGTATTTGGGGGAGCTATGAAATGGGTTAAAGGGGGATCAAAAGATATAAATTTCAGTTATAAATGAACAAGTCATGAGGATAAAATGTGTGATATGGTGATTATCATTAATAATACTCTATTGCACATTTGATCTTAAAACTTTTCATCACAAGAAAAGAAAATTTTTGCAACTGCATGGTGATGGATGTTAATGAGACTTACTGTGGTACTCATTTTGCGAAGTACACAAATATCAAATTATTACACTGTATACCTGAAACTAAAAATTTTATATGTCAATTATACAGTAACCTAAAAAAAATTCAGAAAATGCACAAAAATAGAAAACTTGAGAGTGTATTTGGGCTCAATTGAATTCTTCACCAAATTCATCTGTTGAAGTTCTAATACCCAATATCCCAGAACGTGATTATATTTGGAGACAGAGTCTTAAAATAGGTAATTAAGATTAAATGAGGTCATTGGGTAGGTCTCAATCTTATATGACTGGTGTCCTTGTAAGAAGAGATTAGGACATAGACACAGACAGAGAGATAACCATGTGAAGACATAGCAAGAAGGCAGACATCTGCAAGCTAAGGAGAGAGGCCTCAGAAGAAACCAAACTTGTCAACACCTTGATCTCGGACTTCTATTCCCCAGAACTGTGAGAAAATGACTTTCTGTTGTCTAAGCCACCCACTCTGTGGTATTTTGTTATGGAGCCTTAGTAAACTAATAGAGAGTGATGAACATATGGCAGCATCTAGAAAAGAATATAGGAGTCAGAACTTTGGATTATTTTACATTTATGGGAAAGTTTTAAGCACATGTCTATGCCAAAAGAAAAGAGAGAGAACAAGCCTAGATACCCCATACAGGCTGTGTTTTCACTATCTCACTGCATTATCTCATAAGTTTCTGGTTCTTGACATGCCAAGAAAGTTACCTTATTAATTTGATTATGTCAATGCAGTAAGCATTTGCTCATCATGAGAAAGTGGCATTTTTAATCTTGATAAATCAATTCAATCAATACACTGACCTATTCTTGAATTGGTAGTTAAAACCTAGCAGCCTGCCAGTAAAAAAAAACTTTAAATGGCCAAATCCATTTTAATAGGAGTTAGGTTGTGTAAATTAATCAGGTCGCCATTTTTTATAGTTTGACTTTATTCAGATTGATAATTCATTTTCTGTTGATTATGCAAAATAATTTTCGCTTTGATAGTTAACCAACAATATTTTAACTTCATTTTCCTTGAATTAAGTAGATTTTATCTGTGCAACGGCATATAGCTAGTTTTCATATAGAATCATTCTTCAATAAACCTTAGTTCAGATCGACAGTCCAAAAAATAATTTGCATAATAAGAATTCAAACATTTGTAGGATATTTGGACTTTCAAGAAGTGAAGTTGTGTTTACTATGGCATCTATAAAAATCTAACCTTCAACTTATATTAGGTTGTTTCATTTTGGCTTTGTTTTGCTTTTAAATTGTGCAAAGTATGACATAACTTGAATACTTTTAGCATAGGAATCCACACTTACAGTGTCCTTTGTATATCTTATTCACATGAAGAATTTTCACTATTTTTTCATTTTTATGTTATTATGTAAGTAATAGCCATACAGTATACAACGAAATAATTTATATTAATTTAATGTAAAATAAAACACCACATAATAATAGTTGAGTGCTATGGTAACTTGTAGAACCAAAGAAAAACAAATTGACTCAGCATAAATTTAGCTACATTGATATTAATTCAATTACAGAAACTCTCCACATCGGGCCTAATAGGTATTATAAAGTAGAAAATATTAAGCTGCATATTTATCAGATTCTTCGTTGAGGTGGAGGGAGGTACAAAGGAAATGGACTGGGAGAGAGAAGGATAAATAAATTGAAAAAATGCTAAATATTTTTCTACGTTAATTGCTCAGCTATGTTTTATGAAACCAGCCCTAGAAGTGAAAGATAAGTGCTCTCTGCTTTACAGGGAAGGCTTTCTGCCATAGAAATCCCTAAATAGCTGATGGGCAGTTGAACATACTGGTTTTTACAACTTCTGTCAGGAGTTTCAGATTCATATTGTAAGCACTCACTCTCTTTTTCACTGTGCTCTTCTTTGTATTGGATTTGACTGAAGGTCAGAGGCAGAAGTGTATCTTACAGAAAGGACTCTGCACAAACATAAACATCATCCACCGGAAGCACAGACAAAATTGTATTTCTTTCTATTTATAAGTTTACATCCTCATGTCTCCCCCGTTCTCTCAGACTCAGACACACATACACACACACACACACACACACACACACACACACACACACCATTTATTCTAGCACACAGGAGTTTGTGTGTTAGCCTCCAGACCACCCTCCATTTCCCACTACAAAGACACCCCTCTCCTGGTCTTTTTGCTTTATGCTTCAATTCCAAGTCCCACTTGTAGTGTTTTTTGGGTTTTTTTGTTTGTTTGTTTTTTGTTTTTCATTCTCAGATTCCCTCTCTGAACAGTTTGGCACTTTGCATCTCAAAGCTTTGTCAGATCTGAGCTCACCTCCAACCTGAAGTTGCCCGAAGCAAAAAGGCACCAGGCCTCTACTGTTTCAGCACAAGGGACCAGGGTGAACACTGCCCCAGAAGAAAAAAACACACATTCCCGGCACAGTTGTCTCTGTTTTAGTTACAAGATCACAGACAAGTCTCTCATCATCTGGGGACCTTGCTCTGCCAACAATAACTTCTGCCAAATTAACAGAGTGGATTAAAATTTATAATAATGGCTATTTCTAATATTTGCTCATCTAAAACAAATTTTCACACTTTTCTGGAAACTTCTAACTTCCCTTGGCTATGATATTTTCCCCAACGGATTTTGTATCCTTTTGAGTAGAAGAACTATGACTTAATTCTAATGATTAATACCTACTTTCTGGCAATTGCTATATAGAGGGTGTCCAAAAATGTATCGCAGTGTCTGTAGATTGTTGCATTTTGAAAACGAAATGCATTTTAATAAACACTGCCTTTATAATTATTCAAAGTGTATACATTTTGGGGCACACCCTATATTCCAATAATATTTACCAAATGGGAAATGAATGAATTAAATGATAAAGTAAATAATGTGTATGACAATGTTCCAACATTAAACAAACACATAAAAGGTGATGGTTTTTTCCATTCATTCCTTAAACAATTCTAGAGGGTTGCTCTATGCCAGGCACCGTGCTGGTCAAGAACAGCAGAAAAAGACTCTTAAAAAATATTTGTATTGATTTTTAGAGAGAGGGCCAGGGAGAGGGATAGAGAGAGAAGCCTCTTGTAGGGAGTAGCAGTCCTTAGCATGGAGACCTCTCTTCCTGTAATGGGATAGTCAAGCATGAAGGAGAGTAAAATATCTGAGTAGTAAGATAATTTCACTCTTATTTTATGAGAGGTCATGTAGTTAGGAAATGCAAGAAACATTCTAAATTAATATTTAATGACTCAGCACAGTTTACCCAATGTGCCATTTCTCCTGTTCCTATCTTCTTTGTTTCTTTCACTTGCCCATGGATAAGTCCACATGTTTTAATGCTTTTATCTTTAAGGAATCAGATCAAATCAAGAGTACCAAATGTGTATAGAGCCCTTATTTGTGGATTTTACCACTTTTAAAATAAAAAATGAAATAATTTAGTCTTGAGTCTTACTTCAATAGTCAGTGGGCAAAGAAGGTTGTTTCTCTAGAAAATGTTGAGTGTACATGAAATAGAGCCAGTTAGAGAAATGATTTATTTCCCACAAAATGTATTAAAACTCTACTAAATACTGGGCCAGGTTCTGATGGGCATATCAAATTGATTTAAGTATCATTGTTACCCTCAAGGAACTTAAACTTGATAAGAGGTAAGACATGTACTAATATTCAGCCATAAATGGGGAAAACAAATATCAGAAGGAAGGAGTTATTGATGGATTGTCAAATATTCAGAGAGAAATTGCTTATGGTACTAGTAAATGGATCATATAATGACAGCCTTACAAGGTGTTAAAATCGCCTCTAGAGCCTTGAAATAATTCACAAACTATCTTTAGTGGAATATCAGTTATCTCCTAGTTATTACCCAAGCGTTGCCGCTTCAGTTCAGCTTATGATTTCAGAGATTTTTGTGTAGTAACTATGACTCATCTTGTATTTCATGTATTCTTTTCTGGAATCATTGTGTGCATCTCTAAACACAGTCTACCCAGGCTGATTTTCAATGCAATGATAATGTTGCATGTACATGGGAATGTTCTCATTTACCTGTCTTTGTTATTCTTATACTAGTACTTTGAAAGCAGTTTGCAGCTGAGCCATTTGTTCCTCTCACTGTGTGAGATGGGCTTATAGCTCACATATGGCAGAGGCATAATAGCTGCACAGGCTTTATCTTAGCCTGGAGGATCATACATCTGCCCCCAGGGATTAATGCCGTCATTTCAAACCCCAAGTGAAGAGAAATGTGTATTGTCAGGCTTGCGTTATCATTCTTTCACATGAAAGTTTAATCAACTTGACATTTACAGTAATGAGTGTCTTGGTGACAGCATTTGTGGAGCATACAGCAATCTCTATCCAAAAGTAAATACGAAAATGTGGAATGAAGACGGGCGGTTGAGTGTCAGATCACAACTCCAAGTCTAAACACTGTCTTCAAGTGCTGAGGGAAGCCAACTCATGAGCCTAAGACCATAGGAAAACACAGATATTTACATCACAATTCATTAATAGTAGCAAAATTACAGTTATGAAGTAGCAACGAAAATAATTTTATGGTGGGGGGGGGGGGTCACCACACCATGAGGAACTGTATTAAAGAGTCAGGGCATTAGAAAGGTTGAGAACCACTGCTCTAGAGGTTATGCTTCTTCCTTAACAATGTTTATAAGTTTTATGGGGAAACAAAAAGATCCTTCAGTCAACTAAGTCAAACACAGAAAAAATTGTTCAGAACTTCGTAGAACTTTTAGTATATGAATGTGCTATTTCATTATTCAAAAGAGATACATTATGCAGTTTTCCAGAAATGTACAGTATAAGCATAGAAACTTATTCTTTCAGGGGGTATCTTTTAGAACAAGTGTTCTGTGGAGGGTATTTTACCATCAAAGAAGTTAGCTTCACCTGGGGCCATTTACCTTGCCATTTTCACAATGAAAATTATTGCTGTTTTTAACTCTTCTCCCTTCTCTACTTTTCTCAGAGGTTATTAGAGTTGCTTTAAAAGTTCATTATTTAAAAGTCTCCATTCAGAAATTAATAGTCAAAATCCAAGTAAGTTGCCATTTTTCAGTATTTCTCTGTATCAATATATCTACATTAAGTGGGTTTACATTATATTGGTTATGCCAGTGATTTTCAACCTTTTTCATCTAATGGAATACATAAACTAATTACCAAATTCTGCGGCACACCAAAAAAAAAAATAAATAAATAAATAAATTTTCCTGAGGGAAAAAAAGGTATAATTTTCACTCATTCTCCCCAGGTGGCTATTGTTGTGTTAACTATCATCATTGTTTTTACTTGACAATCAAGGGAAAAGAGATCAGTGCCCCTGACCAAATAGTCAGGTATTGCATGCCTTATGAATTCTTGTAGCACAGCAGCTGAAAATTTCTGGGTTACCCTATGGTTATGAGATTTGGTTCATCATAAAACATTGCTAACAGTTTATTAAGTTTATTTGAACTGTGTGATTACAATTACCTCTAATGAGATGATTAGAATAGTCAAAGTCATAGGGACGGAAAGTAGAATGATGGTGGCCAGGGACTGACGGAGGTGGGAAGGAGAGGTGTTTAATGGAATTGTTACAGGTTCCAATTTTGCAAGATGAGAAAGTTCTGGAGGTTGGTTGCACACTAACGTGAATATTCTCAACACTATTGAACTATGCATTTAAAAATGGTTAAGACATAAAGGAATTAGCTTAAGAACATATAAGCAAACCCCATGGACATGGACAATAATTTGGTGAAGGCCAAAGGAAGGGGCAGTAGATGGAGATGAGCAAATGGGTGGCGGGAAAGAAGTGAGGGCGACACCTACAATTATGTCAACATTAAACTTTCTTAATAAAAAACTAATGTTACATGTATTTTACCACAGTTTCAAAAATGTGATTTTCAATATAGTACTATATTAACTCTCACAAAATGTAAAGGCAAATAATAAAATTGTTTGAATATTTAAACTTTTTATTTCTCTTTATGATGAAGAAAAAAAACTGGTAGAGAAAAAAATCTATTGTAGTTCACTAGAATGGAAAGCTACAAGTTTCAAATAGTATCCTTAATCAAGGTAGCAACTAACAGTGCAAATATCTGATGTTCTGGTGAAACTTTTAAAATGTATATGGATCTTAAAATAAAAGGCACTTTAAAAATTCAAATTATTTCCCCATATATACATATACAAGTTCTTATTGATCATATTTTCCATCTAATATACTGATTGTATATTTCTAAATCAACTTTCATTAATTAAAGAAACTTATCCCTAAATATTAACTTTTGGCATTCCAAACCGATATCATCGTTACTATTATAATTTCCTGGCTAGACTCATAGAAATCTTTGTCATCATTTAGGATGAAGATATGCCCTGAAATGGGAGAAATATGTTTCTGTATTTCTTTCTTCCCTAGCTCTGTTTAGGCATCTCTAGGCTTTCCCCTTCCTCTATATTTAGGACTTATTAAAAACACAATTCCTGGTGTGGCTCAGTGGTTGAGCATCGGCGCATGAACCAGGAGGTCATGGTTTTCTTCCCAGTCAGGTCACATGCCTGGGTTGTGAGCTTGATCCTCAGTGGAGGGAGGTGTACAGAAGGCAGCTGATGAAGGATTCTCTCTCATCATTGATGTTTCTATCTGTCTCTCCTCCTCTCTCTTACTTTCTGAAATCAATAAAAATGTTTTTTTTTAATACAATCCCTTTGGGAATATGAGGACATATGCACTTAATAATCATGTGGATCAGAATTAGAAAATAATTATGTGTAGCAGCACAAAACACATTTTCACATCTGGAGTGTTTGCAGCTCCGGGCAGGTGGCCCTGGCAAATAGATATGAGTTTTCCAATTAATTAATGATAACAGAAACATTAATATTCTTGCCACACAACCAAATCCACCCTGTATAAAACAAGACTATGCTCATCGTGCATAAACGGAGTGGTCAGTGCCCTCAGTGAGGCGGTAAGTGAAGAGGGAGCTGTAGGAATTGCAGGGGAAGAGAACTGCAGGCACTATCTGCCATTTGTCTTCCTTAGAGCCCCAAAACGGAGGTTTAGGAGCCATTTGTGTGATTAGAGGAGGAGCCTGGGGAGCTGTTACAGGGTCAGCATTTCAGGGAAAAGGTGAGACTGGGAGGCAGGTGACTAAAGAGGAGCCCAGACAACAAAAACGCCTTCCTTCATGATCAGAATGGCTTTTATGAGCGCCAAGGTAATTAGAAATTCCTACGGCATTAAACAGGATAGATGATCAATGTGTAGGTTTCACCTAACTCACACTTTCTTATGTAAACCCGCAGGACACGGACATGAAGGCTGGTGGGGGAAGCGGCCTAGGGATGTTCCTAGGGAGACAGAATGCCCCTGAGTTCCCACCTATTCTCTCACCCCGGAATCCTCAGGACACCTATGGAAAAGGAGGGTCCTTGTGGGTGAGAATTGTACCTGTGAAGAATGGGGAGAGGGGCCGATGATGCCAACCCTGTCCCCCCCACCCCCCAATTTCTAAAAATGCAGACAGTATCATACATAGACTTCATCTGGAAAATGAAAAGAGGGCGTCCATGAAAAGAGGCAGGAAAAGGTGACCAGCCCCATTTGCAGGCGAGGACAATTATTATGAGAGCTTTTAGAGATTCTTAAAGTTTCCAACACTTCAATACCCATTGCTTTTATTGCCTTCTCTGTTTCATTAAGTATTTAGTAGCAAAACCCTAAAATAAAGAAGGTGTGTGATTCTGCACCAAAGAAAAGCCAGAACACTAAGGAGGTTGTATCCTAATTACATACACAGTCGAGAGTGAGAACAGCTAGAGAGAAGGGAGAGAAGCACACACATCCCCGAGATTCGGGATTAATGAGAAGCCCTGCCTGGGAAGGCCCACATGGAACAGAACAGTGAGCCCAGGAGTTTTACCCAAAAGAGATCCCGTATAGACAGGCTCTGACTGTCAACATGACTGATTCTAACTTACATCTTTATTATTTTCTCAGTTGAACTGTAAAGATGAGACTAACTGAATCAATTCCATTAGCTCCAGATGTTACAGTATGAATTGTTATGCTAAACTGTGAGGCGAAAAAGAAAGTCATGTTTTAAAGATCCAAGTTAAGCAAAAAATGGGAAATCCTAAGTGTAGTTACTAAATGGTGCACACTTTTTTCTCTACCAGTGAAGCCATCTAAATTAAGAGTTGTGCCCAGAGCAATTTAAAAATATAGCCTACTTAATTCTAGAAAACACCATAAAGTATGTCATATTGACTCATAACTTCAGAGCCCAACACGCATTCTTTGCTCCCATGTACCCCTTTTGCATATCAAGGTTAAAGGTCATCATTACCTTCCTCTATTTATAAATTTTGTTCTGCTTCACGGCTTCCTGCCAAATCATCTTTTTAAACAGTATTAGTTCGCACATTGTGTTGTTTGAAGGGTCTGCCTCCGTGGGAGCACATCCCATCCCCTCTTGCTGCAGGTTTAGGACATTTTCTGCACCAACTCTGAAACCTGGAGTGACTCTGGAAGTGGCTGGCAAACCTTTCCATGCACAAAAATCACTGGGGGGTCTTGTTAAAATGCTGACTCACACTTTTACATTTTAAAACTAGCTGCCTGGTGGTTCAATCACAGATGATTCCTGGATCCTGCTTTAACAAACACTGCTTTATTTTTCCCTGCCCCACCTCCCTGACCCATCCAACCCATATTGGCCTTTTCAGACTCTAGAGTGGTATGTTGATCTCTGATTTAGTTAATATTTTACCTTAATAATATTCCCTCCTTATTGGCTGTGGGCACAACCATCTTTGCGACAGTATGAGGGTAACTTAGCATATTCCCTCTTTATTAGATAGGATACTTTGTTTGGTATATAAATGTCAATGGACATTGGATTGTTTTGACCTTTGCTATTGTGAATAATGCTATGAATGCTGGTGTATTGTATTTGAGTCTCTGTTTTCAACTCCTTTGACTATACACTAAGAAGTAAATTTGCTAGATCATATGGCAATTTTTGCTTAATTTTTGAGGGATACTATTCTTTTAATGGTTAAAAAAATCTTTGCTTTCCTTATATAATCTTTAATAAAATTTGAATAGTTTTACCTCTATTTTATATTGCATCTTCTATGTGTTATTAGCTCACATCCCCTGTCTTTTGAGGTTTTTCTTGATGTTTTTATAAAAATCTGAATACACCCCAGGGTGGACACCTGTTCCTTTTACCTGCTGAGATTATTTTCCCTTTCCTACATGGATTTTAAAAAATTAAGTTAGGTAGAGTTGGTTTCTATTGCTTATAATCAGGCTTGATAGAATATCTAGATTATATAACTCCTAGTCAGATTTTGAGTAAAATGTTACCCAGTTTATTGACTCCCTTTTAATTTTGTTCTGCTTCATGGCTTCCTGCCAAGTCATCTTTTTAAACAGTATTAGTTCGCACATTGTGTTGTTTGAAGGGTCTGCCTCCGTGGGAGCACATCCCATCCCCTCTTGCTGCAGGTTCAGGACATTTTCTGCACCAACTCTGAAACCTGGAGTGACTCTGGAAGTGGCTGGCAAACCTTTCCATGCACAAAAATCACTGGGGGGTCTTGTTAAAATGCTGACTCCCACTTTTACATTTTAAAACTAGCTGCCCGGTGGTTCAATCACAGATGATCCCTGTGAAATTTTCTAAATATTGGAAAAAATAATACATTTTATAGAATTAAAGCTCTAAATATTGTAATGACTTTTTAATTCCTTCAAAGCTAATAAATTATCTTTTCTTCACCAGGAAATAATTACTTTTCACTTTCAATTTTTATTACGTGCTCCAATTTATGCCAATTTTCCATCATTCCTAAACATGTTAATTTTTCATATTTTTAAGTAGCATACCGTGTTAGATTGATATATATGTATATAACTACAACTTTCTAGGCCTGGGGAAGTATTTTATTTTAGGATATAATAGATATTTTCCACTTGTGTGGGAACCATTCCAAATTTCCAAGTGATAATGATGTTATACAAATATTATATTTTAGGAAGAAAGGAATTTGTGGAAGCATGTGCACAATTCTTTGTTTCTCTTCCTAGTCTCATTTCTTCTTCTTTCTTTCTAGTGCAGCAAGAATGAGAATCACATAGCAGAGTGCTTCTAACTTCTAGGAGGGAAGCAAAGTTCTTGTGGGAAAAGTGCCCAAGTCAGGAGTGAGGGCTGAACAGGAGAATGTGAAATGGGAGAGCATGAACTTGGGTAAGGACAGAAAGTACTGGAGGCGGCTCACTCTTGGCTTCATGAGAAGGGGTCTAACCTGAGAGCTTAAAGCAGAGTTGTAAAAATAGTAATGACAATAGTGTAAAACTTTCTCATTACCTCAGATCTTACACAGAAGATGAATGTCTGCAGCAGGTAACCACAGAGCTGCTCTGTTGAAACCCAGAGCACCTGATCCTTTCTTACCCTGCAGCCATCCCTGCGACACCCTCAAGACTCCAGGATTCTGCAGGACACGATTTGAAGCCAACTAGTTTACAGGAAAAGAGGCATCCTGCATCATACATCATCACTGTTGGTGCCCAGGAGAGAATGGCTGACAGAGCTTAAATAACACGTCTCTCTGGAGGTGTTTTGATTGGAATAGGGATCAAAGGGACTGAGCCTTGATAGAAGAATTTCATAAATCAGAGTAAGTGGAAGAACTGGCTGGGGATGGAAGTGGTAGCAGGCATAGAACCAATTCATTTGCCCTAAAATCATGCTATGTGTCTTGTCACCTACTTCCTGGATGAAGTGCTGGCAACAAACAATTTATGGTGAGTCATTATCATCACAAGACACTTGATACGTTTCTAGAGGCCTTCATTAATTTCTTCACACAAATTAATCCTAATCCTACCAAATAGGTCACCTCATATATAGACTTAAGAATAAATATGCATTTGAAATTATTCCGACTAAAGACTGGGAGGCAACATTTGAATACATTTATGACAAATTAGAAAGAAGAATTTAAGATTTTCTCCAAGTTAATCAAACCAGGTTAACATATTTAAAACGAAAATGGCAAGTAGTGATTATTTAGTGCCTGACAGAGGGTTTTGTTTGTAGACTCAGCCAAAGAACTGAGTGTTCCATAATGTCACCAAAGAACGAAATGTCATCTGGTGAAATTAATGGCTGATAAATTTAGAGCAAGGCGAGGAAACTATTACTTCGTACCACATTTAGCCAACCTGTGAAACCCACTGCCACAGGAGGTTATGGAGTGGAGCACTGCCATTGGATTTAAAGCAGAACAAATAACTTTATGACTAATAAGTGCCAGGGCCAGTTCTTCATGCTAAAATAAAAGGGGTAATCAAAGTACGCGTTTGAGAGTACAGGCCAATTGCTGCAGGGCTCAGAAGCAGGGACCTTCCCCCTGTAAACAGTGACATGAAATTAGCTGTACAGAAAACAGAAAGCATTTTACCCCTCTGCTGGGGCTCGGTATTCCCCCTGTAAAAGCAGAGGTAGTTCTACATGCTGGCCCAGGAGGAGGGCTGCTGTGGAATTACATATGGAAGATGGTCAGAGAAGTACCTCTACTGAGCTCCCCGCACGCCCACCCCTCAACCCCAACCCCACGCCGCCAGGAGCTATGCAGGACCAACAACCAAATAAACACAGTCCAGATTTTGCCAGCCTCAGTTACCTACTCCATCATTCTCAAACGTTTTCACGCTGGGGTTCTATCCTGCTGACTAAAATAAATGTTGGGTTTCCCCCTTCTCCACCAGCAGAGCACCTGCTTCCTGTAGTCCATTCTGTGCTCTTATCATCAACAAATGAAGCTTCACTATTTCTGAGTCTGTTTACAGCTCAAGCATTTTTCCCACCCTGATAATCTGGATCATGAAGATATCTGAAGGATCCCTAAACACATTCCTTTTACATTGGTGTTAAAAGTAAAAAAAATCTAGATAGGTAATGTAACACCAGGTTGGTAATGTGTACAGCACTCCAAGCATAAGAATATTTAGCTTCCAGCCGAAACTGGTTTGGCTCAGTGGTAGAGCATCGGTCTGCAGACTGAAAGGTCCCAGGTTTGATTCCGGTCAGGGGCATGTATGATGGTTGCGGGCACATCCCCGGTAGGGGGTGTGCAAGAGGCAGCTGGTCGATGTTTCTCTCTCATCGACGTTTCTAGCTCTCTATCTCTCTCCCTTCCTCTCTGTAAAAAATCAATAAAATATATTTTTTTTAAAAAAGAATATTTAGCTTCCAAACATAGAATCAACATTTATTTTTACTAAATTAGAAGTGCATTGCAAAATCTAAACAGATATTTTGCATTACAGATTACATTTAAAATAAAAAGATTAATTTACAAATTTCTAATTCAGATTTCTTTGATTTAGAATTGGAAAACTAACATTTTTTTTTCTGCAAAAGATGTATTAGGTCTTGTATTTCTCTTTGAAAATGGACAGTCTAAAATTTGGCCTTAAATCCCTTAATTGGGAACAATATTTAGTTTTATTCCATTCCATAATGGAGAACAGATGTACCCAAATGTAGTTACTTCCAAACACAGTTTGGTTTTATATTTAGAGTAACTACTCTCAAGACATTTGAAGCAATCTAATTTTCTAACACCATCATATTTAGCTCTCAGTATTATATACTGCTCTATGATTTTATTTGACAACCATTCACTCTAATATTCATTCTATTAATTGTGAGAGACAATGTGAACAACATTACTTTATTCTAACAAATCTAAGTAAAGAACCATGTTTGGAATTGGATCCCCAACTCTGAAATTGGAGAATTCCTATAATTTCCTATTCTGAAAACTGATTTCAAAGTGTGGGAGATTATTCCTTGCCAAAGAAACAATTTTTCTAAGAAAATACTAATCAAAACACATGTTTTAAAATTATTTATAAGCTCATTTACATTTGTATTATTTATAAGCTCCATTTAGGCCCGAACTTGGTGAGACTGGGCCTAAACAGGTAGTCAGATATCCTTCTCACAATCCAGGACTGCTTGCTGCCAACTGCTCACCTGCCTGCCTGCCTGATTGCCCCTAATCACTCCACAGCCAGCCTGATTGACGCCTAACTGCTCCCTGCTGGCCCAATTGCCCCTAACTGCCCTCCCTTGCTAGCCTGGTTGCCCCCAACTGCCCTCCCCTACAGGCCTGGTTCCCCCCAACTGCCCTCCCCTGCTGGCCATCTTGTGTCCACATGGGAGCAGCCATCTTTGATCACATGGGGGCTACCATCTTGTGTGTTGGAGTGATGGTCAATTTGCATATTACCTCTTTATTATATAGGACTAAAGGCCAGTTTCATGAAATTTGTGCATGGGGATGGGGGTGGGGAGGGGTGTCCCTCACCCCAACCTGCACCCTCTCCAATCTGGAACCCCTTGAGGAATGTTCAATTGCCCATTTATCAGGTAATAAGACATCCCTCTCACAATCCAGGACTGCTGGCTCATAACCACTTGCCTGCCTGATTGCCCCTAACTGCTTCTGCCTGCCAGCCTGATCAATGCCTAACTGCTCCCCTGCTGACCCAATTGCCCCTAACCACCCTCCCCTGCAGGCCTGGTCCCCCCAACTGCCCTACCCTGCAGGTATGCATCTTCTTCTCCTCTGCAGGCCTGATCACCCCAAACTGTCCTCCATTGCAGGCCTGGTCCCTCTCAACTGCCCTCCCCTGCTGGTGATCACCCACAACTGCCCTCCTCTGCCAGTCATCTTGTGGTGGCCATCTTGTGGCCACAAGAGGGGAGCCATCTTTGACCACATAGGGGCAGCCATCTTGTGTGTTGGAGTGATGGTCGATTCGCATATTACTTTTTTATTAAGTAGGATTGCCACCTTCAATACTGAGACCCAGTGTTGCCAAAACATCTGGCTATTTCTAGAAAGGCCAGATGCCTAGATTTTTGTCTCAAGTTTAAATGTAGCTAATTAAATTAAAAAATATATATAATGTATACCACTACACACTTATTAGGACTATAATTCAAAAGATAAGTAATAAATAATGGTGAGGATGTGGAGAAACTAGAACCCTTATAACTTTGCTGGCTTGAATGTATAATAGTACAGCTACTTTGGAAACAATTTGGCAGTTTCTTGAAAAGTGAAATATAAACTTAACATACAATCTGCTAATCCTACTCCTAGGAATTTATCCAAGAAAAAGGAAAATGTTTGTCTACATAGAGGCATTTTTGAAAAGTTTATATCAGCATTATTAATAATAGTCCAAACTACAGTAGAAACTACTCAAATGTCTGTCAATTGGTGGATTAATAAACAAAGTGTAGTATAACTATATACTGTGTTGGAATATTAGTCAAACAGAAAAAGGGCACCTACCATTATACATTATAATTTTAACTTATGATTTGAATTTCATTCAAGAGCCTGATGCATAAGACTACATATTTTATGTCTGCATTTATATGAAATGTCCTGAATAGGAAGATCTATACATACAGAAAGTGGATCAATAATTGCCGAGGGCTTCAGAAAGTGGCGGAGCTGGAGAAACATGGGGAATGTCTGATAATGGGTAGGGGATTTCTTTGGGGAATGATAAAAACTTTCTAAAATTGATTGTGGCGATCACTTAACAGCTCTGTGAATATACTAAAAGCCATTGAACTATACACTTTAAATGAATGAATTGAATAGTAAATCTATCAAAATAAAGTATATTTAAAAGAAAAACGGTATAGAAATTTGCAGGACAGGAAACAAACAAGAGGAGCCAGAAAGAGTGGAAAAGAGAGCAGGAAGTGAGACAAGTAACCTAAGTATTATATATTATGGCCTCATGAGCAAAGGCAAAGTCCAGGATTGGTGGAATGAATGGTTGAGGGGTTCACCCCTCTGTCTACCCAACACTAAATGCTTGATGAATATTAGAAGACAATGCTTGATAGCATCATTAAGAAGGAGCAGCATCAACATTGATGTGAGTGAGATCTCAGTGTAGATTTAACTTGATTTGGAGGAATCCTGTCTAATAAAGAGGGAATATGCTAATTGACCTTCATGCTGTCACAAAGATGGCAGTGCCCACAGCCAATAAGGAAAGATTATGCTAATTGACTGACACACCCTCAAAGATGGCGGCACCCACAGCCACAAGATGGCGACACCCAGTCCCCTTAACCCTGCCAAAATGGCAGGCGCACCCAGCCACTCCGTGTGCCTGCCTCCTGAGTCCCCCAATCCCCTCAGCCCCCTAGCCTTCCAGGGCCAGCACAAGGCACAGGCAAGCCTCAGATGGTGGCTGCCCAGCCTCCCAGGGCCGCCCGAGGCTCAGGTAACCAGGGCTGGCTGAGGCTTGTGCTGCCAGCAGTGGCAGCAGCAGAGGTATGATGGGGCATCACCTTCCCCTGATAGCCAGGTCCTTTCCAGCTCCTGAGGGCTCCTGGACTGTGAGAGGGAACAGGCCAGGCTGAGGGACCTCTCTCCAGTGCATGAATTTACACTAGGCCTCTAGTACTGTACTAAAATAACATAGGTGAAGAGGGCCATGGGATTATCTCATTGAAATGCATTCTCTTCCTCTTCCTTTGTAGCCATATAATTGGTGGAGACTGATCCCTAAAGACAAGCCCTAATTAGTCTTAGCCAATCAGAGAGAACCCTATCTCCTTGGTTAAGTACAGACCTATCCCCCATAAAATATTGGTTTTTTTCTATATTAGTCCTTGATAATTCATACCATTTTCAGACAACTCCTTTTTCCTACATTAGGCTTTTCCTTTTTACCCTAAAACACACTAAGCAAGTAATAGAAGCAATAGTAGAATAATAAAAATTATTTTAGAAATAAAAACAATAAAAGTAGTATTTTTGTGCTTATGATTACAGGCAAAGGCATGCTCATCACTTTACACAACACAACATTTTTGTAGTCAGACAATATCATATGGATCCAATTTGAATTGCATGCAATGTTTAGATAAACCCAAAACAATTGACTTTCCTTATGTATGCCAAATGAGAGGGATAAAGAATTTGCAGCTTCAACAATTCTTTTTGTGAACATATACTGGTACTATTACCATATGTTTCAGAGCATTCTTTTGCTCAGCTCTTACTTTATTCTAAAAGTGGTTTTCTATGATGAAATTTTTACTTTTAAGTGAGTTGAAGTACAAGATGAAGAGTCCCAAAAGGTTAATAATTGATGAAGACTATAGTACAGAAAAGATAAATAAACCCTTATTATATCCTAACTAGAGGCCTGATGCATGAAATTTGGGCACTGGGGGGGAGGGGGCATGTCCCTTAGCCCAACCTGCACCCTCTCCAATCTGGGACCCCTCTCACAATCTGGGACTGCTGGCTAGCCTGCCTGCCAGCTGATTACCCCCTAACCATTCCCCTGCCAGCCTGATCACCCCCAATTGCCCTCCCCTGCAGGCCTGGTCACCCCCAACTGCCCTCCCCTGTGAACCATTTTGTGGTGGCCATCTTTGACCACATGGGGGCAGCCATCTTGTGCAATGGTGCGAGGGTCATTTTGCATATTACCTCTTAATTATATAAGATTTATGAATAAACTTGGCATTTTTACTTTTAAATTATTGGACTTTTAAAAGTTATGTAAACTTGTTTGCATTTTTCAGTTACTATAAAAAATCAGAAATTTTGAGTTGAGATGAAATGCATCACTATTTTTCTATTTAAATTAATGTAAATATATTTTCTATTTAATGACTTTTTCCTTAGAATCAGAAGTTTCAGGAAGGGATTAGTTATTAAACAGGAGATAGGCACCCTGGCCAATGTTGTGAAGTGGTTAGAGTTCAGCCCATAGACTGAAGGATCGAGGGTTTTATTCCTGGTCATAGGCGTCAACTGGATTGCAGGTTTGACTCCCAGCCTCAGTTGAGGCATGTACAGGGGGCAACCTATCTATGTTGCCTCCTCCCTCCTTACCCTCCATACCCTCTTTTCCCTTTCACTTTCTCTAAAAATATCCTCATGAGGATTAACCGCAAGAACAACAAAACAAGGGAAGGTATATTTCAAGTAACTGAGTCAGAGCATTTTATTTCTCTGGCTATAGGATTTGGTGCAGTGATTGCCCACTGGGAAAAGTTCAGTAAACTTTTATAGTTAAGGAAGGGACTGGCTATCTTCCCCAGAATGTGGATAATGGAGCATGTAACTCTGCAAGTAGCTGGCAGCCATTCTGTGACCATGTCAGGGAGACAGGTAGATTCGGATTTAAGTTGACATCATGAAAGGCAGAGTGAAGAGACAGAAATAACCTATGACTTGGATTACACAATTCATGCACTGAATCAAAAAGAGAAAATCACCCTATTTCTGGAGTTTCTAGTTATGTCTCTTTAATGCAAATTGATCTGAGTTTTCTATAAGTTACAACAGGAAGTATCATAAATTGGGTCTTCTGTTTCCAGAAGTATGACATGAAATCCCTTCAGGATTAACAGGTCTAAATGTTTTCAAAATCTTTCTCAGAGCATAGCTGAGCTGGAAGTTAAGAAACAGAAACTGAGAAGGCAACAAAGAGAAAGTATGACACCAGGAGGATTAGGTGGACACAGGAGCTGGCATCATCCCTGAGGGCACTTGCCAATTATAATAACCTCATCTGGGCTTTAATGGCCATGTGTTCAGGAAAGAGAAGCCAAAACCAAGGGCCAGAGCGGAGTGGAAGGTAGGGTCAGAGATACCTGCATGAAACCAGCATCACTTAAAGAGCAGTCCCCACGGGGGTGAACAAGGAAATAAATGTGACACATGGAACCAAAGATGTTTGTCTCAACCTCCCCTCTACATGGAGCAGGGGGAATAAAAAGGGGGGAAAAATAGTCTCTCTCCCTTGAGATTTCTAAACCATTAGCCGTACTCACATGGGTTGTTTGCCTCAGAAATTTATATTACTTGAAAAAACAAAAACACAAAAAACCACCCAAACTGAAAATTAAAGGGATATTAGGTTGGTAATGCCTCAGCCACTTCTCTTATGAAGATATGCACTTTAAATGCAGGCCTCAAAGAATTCTTACAGATATAAATCCAAGGATTATGAAATCACAACAAAAATGATTAACACAGGAGGAAACAAGCAACCATGAACAAAAGTCATCATAAATAGCATCTGCAGAAGCAGCTGTACATTAATAAAAATACAGCATTCAAAACTTCTGGAATGCAGCCAAAAGTCTTGAGGGAAATTTAAAGCCAAAAATACTTACATTAGGGGGAAAAAAGCAAAACTCAAAGTCAATTGCATAAGCATTTATCATAAGACATTAGAAAAAAAGGAAAAGTAAAATAAACCCATAATGTAGAATAAAAGACAAGAGCAGAAAAGTATGAAGTAAAAAAAAACAAAGATATGATAGGTTTACCAAAACCAAAAGTGGTTCTTTCAAAAAAAAAAAAAAATAATAATAATAATAATGAAATTGACATGCCTCAGACAAGATTGGTTAAGGTAACATAAGACACAACACAATACGTTAGGAATGATAGAGTGTAACTAAAAAGGAAGAGAGATCAAAATGTTAATGTAGTATAAATAGCTTTAATATCAGCACATTTGAAAAGTTAGATGAAATGAACAAAATACTTTAAAAACTTACCAAACTTGACTCAAATTAGAACAATTATCAGTGGTTCAAAATTCTTCCATAAAGAAAATAGTAGGACTAGATGATTTACAGGAAAGTTCAACAAAATAATCAAAAAATAGGTAATTACAAACTTAAATTTCCAATAAACAAATAAAATGGGAAGCTTTCCAACACAGTTTATGTATCCAAGTTATTTTGTTATCAAAAGTAAAGAGAGTAAAGGGGGGAAAACAGGCCAACCTTTTTTATATATATATATTTTTTATTGATTTCCGAGAAGAGGGAGAGAGAGACAGACAGAAACAACAATGATGAGAGAGAATCATTGATTGGCTGCCTCTTGCACGCCCCCTACTGGGGATCACACCCACAACCCAGGCATATGCCCTTGACCAGAATCGAACCTGGGAACTTTCAGTTCTCAGGCCAATGTTCTATCCACTGAGCCAAACCGGATAGGGCAAAACAGGCCAATCTTAATGCAGGAGCTAACAGCTTTCTAAAGAAGTGCTAATAGAACTCAGCAATGCATTAAAAGGGTACTCTCTCATCACTGAGTTGCATATATTCTAGGAAAACAAATTGATTTAACATTAAACATTTTATTAAGTAATATCACATTAACATAAAAATAGTAAAATCATAACTTAGGTAGATGCAGAATAAGCAGTTGATAATATTTGATATAAATTCTCATTGGACAAATATAAAAAGGAATTTCTCTAACCAGAACAAGAGTGTGTATAGCAGCCTTATAGCAAACATTGTAATCAATGGTAAACCATTAGAATTGTTCCTAATATAACTATTTCTATCTAACATTAGACTAAATATCAAAGTTAGTGCAATAAGATTTTTTTTTTTTAAGAAAAGCTATAAGGATTGAAAAGATAGTAAATTGTTACTCTTCAGAGGTAATATGATTGTGGGGGAAAATGGAAAGCCCAAAGGAATCTACACAAATATTTATAATTAATCATAGATTTTTAGCAAAGTTACCAGTTACAAGATCAACAACCAAAAGTCCGTGGCATTTTTGTATAGCAGCAAACAGCTAGAACATGAAAATTAAAGCATATACTATTTATAATCGATAAAAATGTAATAGTACCCAGGGAAAGATGCTAACAGAAAATAGGCTACAAAACATCTTTTTCTTTTTTTTGTTTTGGTCATTTGTGGTTTTGGTAAAATTCAAAAATGTATTCCTTACAGCAAATCAAACAGAAACTTAAGCTGTTATTTACTAGTAAGTAGGGTTCCAGAAAGGAGTTGAAGCAAAGGGAAACTTCTTAGACAGTCAACCAATCCTTATTTTTTAGCCACAACTGTATCCCACAGCCAGAATTACTAGGATCACGATTTCCTGAATCTTTGCCAATCCTGAAATGTAAATTAATGTGCCTCTAGACTTTCCCAATGATAGTTTATTATTCAGTTTTCTTGCTTCTGCTAAAGCAGTTACCACATCAGGCTACCCTTCAGATTCCACTATCTTCTCCTTTCTTACTCTGTCTTGGAGAGTTTTACTCCTCCTTCTAAACCCCCATAACACACCCTATTCCCAAATCCCTTTACTACTATTTGAGAGAGGTTCTGGAAGGACACAGAGGTGAGCTTATGTATTCCACTCACCATTTTTACCAGATGCCCACTTTAACATTCTATGAGCATATCCTGGTAGGAAACAGTTATTCACTTGGAAATCAAATAAATGGGGGTATTTACTTGGTATCTGAGGAAAAAACATGCTTTGTTTTGTTTGCAGCTGGGCAGATTGCCCTAGAATCTCTAACCAGTAGTCAGCAATCACATTAATTGACTTGGCCAATATACCACATTTACTTAACCTAGGTCAAGGGTATTATTAGTGACTGAGTCAGGCCAAGTCTAACAAATGGGTTACAGAGGGAACCAAAACGTTGCTCTCTGCGGCCTGTTGAGATGTGGCCTTCCTCTCATAGGTGAGAAAATCCAAGGCGCTCTGCCAACGGCCTCAGAAAGCAGAAGTGCTTCCCAAGGCTTTTATAAGGCATGTAAATAAGGCCTGTAATAAAGCAGTGGTTTGTCCCTTCCCTTCTTCCTGAAACTGGAAAAAAGGTACAATGCAATGGCATGCCTTTTAGATTTCACCGTTTGCAACTGATTTTTTAAAAAAATTGATTTCAGAGAGGAAGGGAGAGAGAGATATAGACATCAATGATGAGAGAGAATCATTGACTGGCTGTTTCCTGCATGCCTCCTACTGGGGATTGAGCCTACAACCTGGGCATGTGCCCTTGACTGGAATCAAACCTGGGACCCTTCAGTCAGCAGGCCGACACTATCCACTGGGCCAAACCAATGAGGACACAACTGATGTTTTAAATGCATTGTTTGCTATTGCTGTTCTTTTGTGTGATTGCTTACAATCCACAGTTTTAGAAATATTTGTTAATGATGACTTTAAAAGATAATAATTATAATAACTTGACTAATTTAGACTGTACATCCTTATCTATAGTTAAACAAAACTATGCTCTAATTTCCTTAAAACTTGTAATTCAGCACAGAATCAAATCTTTCCTTTCATCCTCAGATCCTCTGCCCTTGAGATCAAACTAATCCTCTATGATTTTCTTCCTTTAACTCCTTTTCAAATTATGGACCTTTTTCTCAGAACTTGTCAGTAAGAGTCCCATAACACATCCTGGGCAGCATTTTAAACCTACACTAATAAAAGGGTAAGATGCAAATTGACTGAATCTTCATGACACCCACCAACCAATCAGGAGTGAGTATACAAATCAACACAACAAAGATGGTGGGCTAATTTGCATACACAGGTGCTGAGCAGCCACTCCAGGCCTCTGGGCAGCATGGGAAGGCAGAAAGGTGGCTCAGGGCCAGAGCAAAAAGGCAATCCGGCCAGAGTGATGGCAGTGCCAGCAGCCAGGGGAAGGAAGGCCTATTTTTGCATGAATCTTTGTGCATCAGGCCTCTGGTGTTAAAATAATTGATCTAATGACCACTGATGTAGGAGGTTAGAATTTTTTTTCTGCATGTATCACAAGGTGGCCCTGTGCCCTTAACCCCAGTTTTTTCCCCTCTTGTCAATGAAAATAATAGTATTTATAATCCACCTCTTTATCTTTGTAAAAGGTGTATAAGATAAAAACTAATTATATCAGTACATATTATTCCTAGTTCTTGATACTGAGTACTAAAAAATTATGAAAAATAGAATGAGTAAAAAGGGGGGAAAGAATGATGGGAATATAAAGTGACTTTTCTAGAGGAAAGTATAGACAGATGTTTTTAAGAAGTGTCTGTCCATGTAAGTGATGTAGGAAAATCATCATGAACTGCACAAACAGGCTTAACAAAAAGACTGGCAATACAGCAAATAAAAATAAAAAGAGGAGATTATTATCACAGTTGGCAAAATACAAAGTGAAAAGCTTATTTCATAGAAATTATGATTTTAAATATGCTTAATAAAAGATATTTTTAATGTTCAGAAAAGAAAAAATGCCATGCTGCTGTATTTATGCTTTTAATCGCATTTTTAAAATTGAACTTGCACTTGTTTCAATCACCATATTCTCCTTAAAGCCTTTTCCAACTTCCAAACCAAAATTAATTACTCTCCCCTTAAGGTTTCAAAGGCCTTTGAACTTACTTTTCTTATAGCATTTATACTTAACATCTTTTGTGTGATCCCCCCACCCATACCACCACCACCACCACCGAGGCTCTCAGCTCCTCTAGGAAAAATATTGTGACTTATATTTTTAACCTTGGTGCTAAGGTACATGATATTAACAAAAGAATATATTCTTTTTTAATTTGTTAATTATTGGCTTTAATGTGAACATTTAACAGGACATTTAACTTGTGTATTTTACTTATGTCTATCCACCCTCATTTAAAAGTATATTTGTAATTTCTTTTATTCAATTAAGATATAATCTCTTTCTAAAATTCCAATAAATTGCACCAAGAGCTATGGTATAAATAATATCTATTTTCATTTGGTGATTTCCCTCATAAACAGATAATCCCTTATTAGTGTAAACAATACATTAGTATAATAGACTCAGTATTACAAAGCTAAATGTCCCCAGTATAATAATTTTTAAAAGTCACTTGTACCTTACTACAAATTGCACTGACAAACACCATTTAGCCAATGGCAATGCCCTGTTTCATTGACCAGCTTTCTAAATTTGAGATGTATGTTTGGAAAGCATCAGAGAAAAATCTATACCAAAGTTTCAAGAAACAGTTGCTCTTTGCATTCCCAAAACTGTCTAAAATAATCTAATACTCCTGCAGTCCTACCATCTTCTAACAAAGCCCTTTTCTACTTTTGTAACCAAATCACTTAGGATGGAGTTTAATCCTTACCCGCCTTATACAGAAATCCAGTCTAAATTAAGTAGTAGGGAAGCTCTAAGGTGTGTGCGTTCATAATCACACTCCATGTCCACGGGGTTGGAAACATACCTATAGCTGATGATATAAAGGAGCCTTGAGCTGGTGATAGGTTATCATTAAAAAGATTAAGGCTTGCTTTGACATGGGCTGACATTGAAAAATTAGATTAAACGTTAACCACTGGAATGCTGCAGAAAATGAAAAGTAGGGCAGAGACAAATGGAGTTAAATTAGAACAAGTGGGTGTTAAAGGCATGTTGGAATTATCTCCAACTCAGTTTAGAAATGTTTCATTCAATGGCTAAAAAAGCACTGCATAAATTCTCATCTAAGATTACAAAATACAGAAAAATGCCTTAGGTGGAAAATTTCATCTTTCAAGGTAAGAATTATGCTACTGGAAACTTTTTTTTTTTTTTAAAGAGAGAAATGACAAATCCTGGCTCTTTTTTAAAGCACTTTTCAGCCTCATAGCATTTGAAAAATATGCTAATACTTAAAAATCAAGACCTGTTAAGTCTCAGGAGTCAGATTTATTTTTCTCTCAGCGTATTTGCTGAAAATTAACTTACAGGTCTGAGTATCATAAGGTTAAGGCTGATTAAAAAGCTTTTTGATGGCTGACAAGGGATGAACCCAAGGTATATTCAGTGAGCTGCAGGTTGTTGACAAGAACCAGGATAAGTACCCACCAATTTTTCCACCTACATCTCTGTGCTGACCACTTACATTTGAGTCACAATGGGATTCAGACTTAAGGGTAGAAGATACAGAAAATGCAAGTTACTGGCCCCCAATCCAGACCTACTGAATCAGAAACTGAGGGTGGTACCTAGGAACAAGCACCCCAATGGATTCTCATTATTTACCAAAGTTTGAGAAGCACTGACCTATTTCTTGGCCATTCTCAACATTCTCAAGACTAGACCATTCATTTTCACTGACAAACACCATTAAACTACAGTTTAATGGTGTTTGTCAGTGCAGTTGGGTTGGTGGGCATTATCAGAATTTGAGATCTTCACTCTAGAAGGACTAGTATGTCCCACAAACATGAAAACAAATAGGTTCACTGTGCCTGAAATGCCTCCATTACTCCCTCACTGCTAAACTCCTTCCTTTTCATTCTCAAGACCCAGTTGTCCTATTTCCTGCTCTTAAACCTACAGTAAAGTTGGTTTTATTCTCCTTTAGGCCATTATGTGGATTCACTATGAAATACACAAGCTGTAGGAGTACTATTACAGTACGACTGAAACTGTCTTCCCTGCAAGACTGTACTTGATGGCAAAAAGAATTTATCATTTTATCCCTACTTCCTAGCATAGTGTCTGGCACAGAGTAAAACTCAGTAACTCCTGTGTACTCAGTTCACAGGCCTTCAGGAGGTGATTGCATTTTGAAAACAACGTGAATTGTGGAGAAATAATGAAATTAAAACACAATATAATAGTATTTGAGAGCCTTAGAGACCTACCTACATTGCCTATAACAAGCACTTAGAGTGATGCATTGGTAAAGTCATCCCTTTTGGGATAAATTAAAGGGTGAAACTGAGAAGTTCAATTATTGTAACAGATAGAAATTTGGTTTTTCTCCTCTTCCATTTCTGAGGCCTCAGTGAAGACAGTTAAATATCTGCTAGTAAACTCAATGCCTTTAAGAATGTTAATTTTGCCCTAACAGATTTGGCTCAGTGGATAGAGCATCAGCCTGCAGACTGAAGGGTCCCAGGTTCCATTCTGGTTAAGGCAGGGGTCTTCAAACTACGGCCCGCGGGCCACATGCAGCCCCCAGGGGAGTCTGGTCCTGCCCGCCAGGTTTTTTGGGCAGTGAGCGCAGCCGAGGTGTTACAGTAGGAATTAGTAGTTCATATAGTCCGGCCCTCCAGCTCTCTGAGGGACCGTGATCTGGCCCCCACTTTAAAAAGTTTGAGGACCCCTGCGTTAAGGTCATGCACCTTGGTTGTGAGCACATCCCCAGTGGGGGGGAGGGGGGTGCAAAAGGCAGCTGATAGATGTTTCTCTCTCATCGATGTTTATAACTCTCTATCCTTCACCCTTCATCTCTGTAAAAAAAACAATAAAATATATATATTTTTAAAAAGAATGTTAATTTTTAATTTTCACTTTCAGCCATTACCTTCTTAGTCTTTGATAGTACAAGTATAAAGACTGTTTCTTTAATACTTCAATGCACATGAACTATGTGCAAACATATTTCATGTTTTCTAGAATTGGAAAACTCTAATATCTATAATTCCACCCTATAAACCTCCTAGTTTTACATATTCCTCTCCCTATAGACTTTATCATCTATAGTTTATATTTCGTATTACTAATTGTCATTATATCCTGCTAAATTATCATATTTCAGTAATTCTAAGATGAACATTTTCCCTCACATTTTCACATGGCAGAAATCAGGATTGTCTTGATATTAATCATATCTTATTTTTAATGAATTATATAGTAGCTTTATTCTTATCATAATGAACCTAAGCAACTCCAAAAATCTCAAACACTATATCTAAAGCTTTCCAAATATGTAGCAAAATACATATTTAGCACATAAAGTATTTACTTGTAAGAGCAATAAAGAAAAAAATTCAATAAACTTCTGAATTTATATCTTCCAGGGATAATATAGGAAACATAACACTTTATTTCATAAGCAATTCTATGAAATAAGGCCACAAAGTTTAATGTATATCTATCTTTTCCCTTCATACCTAAATCTATCACTCTATAAATAGTATATCTTCAGAAATTAAAGAATTACTGGAAGTTGTTTTCTAAACTACAAACACAGGCAACTCCTTTTTGGGTTAAGAAATATGGCCCATGTTAGAAGTACTTGAATGTTATAGGTTTCCCCAGAACTAGGAAGTGAGATAAGCCGTGGTAGTTAAAATTAGTTAAAATGAAGCCACAATGTTTGTAAGTAGTCATCTGTAGAAGTCATCCATCCTAAGAAATGATTTAACCCATGCTGGCTGGAAAACTTTGGCAATAAACAATTCAGTTAAGGTGACTAGAAGATAATCATAAAGAAGCCGGTCTAGAGCAGAGATAGCCAAGCGCAAAGGCTTCCATAACTGGATGCCTTCTCGGGAGGTGAGATGAGAGGATTCTAGATAAGGAAAGCCAGCCTCTGAAGCAAAAATGTGGACAGTTTATCTCTTGTGGCATAAATACTGAGTCTGGCGGACCCAAATATTTCAATCCTGAAAAGGCTATATTTCCTTTCATGAAGCAGGGGTAATTCACAAGGCTTGACCATATCCTAAAAAGTTCACTGTGCTCTGATTTTATTCTCACCAAGAAAAGTAAGATGTTATCATTTCTTAAAAATCAATAATATATTCTATTGATTTAATAGTGGGTTTTTGGGAAAATGCATTATCAATGTTAGAACAATATATCTGACTTAAGAAACATTGAACTGTGAAACAGAAACTAGAATGAGAAAGCTATTGTGAGCAGAGGTTGTTACTTGCTTTTCTCCAACATCTATTTTCCCTTTTCTGCCTAGTAGCAAAGTACTGATTTAATCCAGGACAGCAATGCATGCCAGCATTTATAGATTAAAAATTTAAGACTCTCTCACTAGTTTTGATCATAATCCTAGTAAATATGACGTAAGTGAAATCCAGTAGAGATCTGCTTTTCTTCCTCTCTTGCCTTCATTCCTCCCTCCCTGCTTTGTGCTTTCTGAAATATGGAAGACATGGCAAATGTTTTAGCCTCTGGGGCTTTCAAACAATCTCAAAGATGGGAGCTATGTACTGAAAATAGTGGGGCAAATTTGAGCACAATTATTCAATCCACCACTGTTCTCAATAAAGGTCTGTTAGATGAGTGAATGAATGAAGTAGCAATTACAGTTGATATGTGTGGTAACAGTCCAACTGAATTAGACACTGCAAGTGTCAGAGAAATGCCAGAAAATAGGTTCAAAAATTCCATAAGTGTGCAAGTAATCAGGAGCAGAGTGATGTTTGGTTAGTACTGGTGTATGAACCAGGCCCAACAAGAGTGATGGATGAGCAGAGCAAGCGAATACAAAGAAGACATTTTAGAGTCAACAGGGTACTACAAAGAAAAAGTATCACCATCTCAGGAACTACAAAATTATCTACTGATTCCAAATGAACCTGGGCTAGCTACCATCTTAAAACCCTCCTTACCAAAATGTTATCATTACTTCTTTATTTTTTTTCTTTTATGGATGTTTATTATTCTCATTTTTATCTTTTTATCTTCTTAAAGAAGACCCTTTAACATTTCTTGTAGCATTACTTCTCGAGAGATATTTCCCCATAAGAAATACCTCTGACTTTATAAGGATACTCCAAAACTTGATTGACTTTATGGAAATTCACTTTGACAGAAAGCATCTACTTTGCCATGAAATGATATAGCAATGAACAAGACTCACTTCTACATGAGTCTCCCCAAATAGCTAAGCAACATCCCAAGCATGATTTAAGCACTAGGAAGAATAGAGATCTAAGAATAATCACCACTTGCAGAAAGGAAATATTGGATTATTATGGAGAACATAGACACGAGAGCCATTTATCTTGGGTCCAAATCCCAGCCCAATCACTTTCTAAAAAGGGAGTGATAATAACTATACATACCTCATAAGCTATTAATTATAATTAGATAAATTACATGGAAAGTGATTAAAAATAATAAGCACTTAATAAACATTAACTATTATCATAGGCAGATGTTTCTATCATCTCAGCCTTTGATAGACCAGAAGAAGCAGGTAGCATTTAAAATAATAATTGCTCTAGCTGGTTTGGCTCAGTTAATAGAGTATCAGCCTGCGGATTCCTGGGTTTGATTCCAGTCAAGGGCACTTGCCTGTGCTGTGGGCTTGGTCCCCAGTAGGGGGCGTGCAGGGGGCAGCCAGTCAATGATTCTCATCATTGATGTTTCTAACTCTCTTACTCTCTGAAATAATATATATATATATATATATATATATATATATATATATATATATATATATATATAAAGGGAAAATAGATGTTGGAGAAAAGCAAGTAACAACCTCTGCTCACAATAGCTTTCTCATTCTAGTTTCTATTTCACAGTTCAATGTTTCTTAAGTCAGATATATATAAATATATACATATATATATTTACAATTAAAAAAATTAATGATCAATATAGGGTGAAATGCTTCTCTAGTAGAGAGGTCAGCTTTGATAAAGAGATAGACACTCAACTGTGCACACACATATCTGTCTAAAAAATATTTTCAGAATGAACACAAATATACATTCTTAAAATTCTTCCAGCTTTTTCTTTTGGGAAGAAATATTCCAGATGTAAACAACTTGACGGTTTTATTTTCAAAAGTATATTAGAAAATAATTCTTTGTGACTCTTTATTGGTTACATTTAAACATTCATATTATCAAATAATATGAAAACCAATAAATAAAAGAAACACCGAAAGCATAAGCATGCCTTCGCTTTATGGTGATTTCTAAAAAATAAATAGCTTACGTGTTACCTCTTTGAAGAAGCCCTTCCAGATTTTTCTAAATGAAATTAACTTTGTTCTCTCTCATTTTCTATAAAATTTGGTTATATACTCATTCTAGCCTTCTTGATATTAATTTTTTAGAAATCAGTATCCCCATTAGATTATGAGTTCTGGTTCATAGGATGTATGCTTAATAATAATAAAGATTATTATTATGACTGATCTTTAAATATCAATATTTTATATAGTTTATAAGGAGCCCCTACATGTTTTTTCTCAGTTTTCTTTTTATCCCTCTCATAAAAGCCTTGTAATAGCATTGCATTCTTGTCAGCACCACATATAATACTTTGCATTTAATAGACCTTCAAAAATATTTTGAATTAATTAAAATTAAAACTGGATTGTGTGTATTAAATTAATAGGATCCCAATTCCCTGAATTTTTATTACCTTTAAAGCAATTAAGAGAGGGAAAGGAGATTTTGAATGGTTTCACTTAATTATTTGTATACCACCAATATATTCCAGTATATAACACCAATTTTAATTTGACCATTAAAATTGCATATAATGACAGCATCTAAACATTTCATTTAAGAGTCTTAAATGTTTATTTATGTGTTAGGTCAGAACATCTTGTTTTCTCTGTTCCTTTTTGGTTGCTTACTGGAGTGCCGGTCAGCATAGTATAGCCTCCTCATTTAATGGTTATATTATGAGAGAATGAAGATTAAACCAACTTTCTAGAAAATTACTCCCTTGGTAACCCAGGACCAAGTCAGTTTTCCCTTTAGAAGACAGAGCTTCCTACAGCCTGTCGGGGCCTGTTTAAATTCTGATGTTTCTCAATTGGAAAATGAACTAAAGCTATCAACCCACATTTCATTACACAGATATCCTTCAATCACTAGTAACTATAGTTGAATTAGAATCTCATAGGATGGCTGCTCCACATGAGAAAAGCTTTCTCACCTATTATCCCCTGGAAGTCATCTGGTTTCTTTGCCAAGACTCTTCTACTTTCACGAGCAATTTAAAATCACAATTCAGAAAATGGCTCACCTCTTACTTAGTTCTTTAAATCATCTGTAAGCAGATTCTGTGCTATGTCAAAAGCCATTTCTTATTTTCACTGGACTCAGGTTGCTAACACGCCTCTGGATTGTAAAACCCATTTAAAATGAAGCAAAATGAAAGGGAAGCTAATATCCAGAATTAGATTTCTTTTCTGATTAAGAACAAAATTTGGGACAAGCCTTAGAAGCTAAATCTGTAATAATAAAAGCATAATATGCTAATTGGACTGAACGTCCTTCTAGACAACCTCTGGACAAAGCCAGGGCTGCGAGGGAAGCCGGGTCCCAGACACCAGAGGGAGACCAGAGCCGGCAGCTGGGGGAAGGAAGGTCTATTCTTGCACAAATTTCATGCATTGAGCTTCTAGTATTATTATAATGAGAGGTTAAGACCTTTGAAAAAATAAGAGTAAAACAGAATCGAGTTGAGTACCAGAAAGGAAACAATGCATCAAGACATAATTCGTGGTAGGTGCATATGGAAGATATGTAAGAAGAAAGGAAAGAAGTGATCTTTGAGTTCCATTTGTGACTCAGATGTTTTTCCTGTGAGCACTGAGGACAGGGTGAATAAAAGAAAAACTCGGCCAACAGTAGTGGCTGTGTTCCATGGGCTCCTGATGGGCCAGATTCCATGTTAGGGGAAGGGGATAATGATGAACAAGACAGTCCTGCTCACACCCCAATGGTGGAGATGTGTGTGTATACTACACAATATTATGGAGATCAGAAATGACAGAAATGCTCAAATGGAGGAAAAACACTTTTAAAAGAGCTAGGGCAGTGGTCAGCAAACTCATTAGTCAACAGAACCAAATACCAACAGTACAAGGATTGAAATTTCTTTTGAGAGCCAAATTTTTTAACATTAAACTTCTTCTAGTGCCACTTCTTCAAAACAGACTCTTCCAGGCTGTGGTATTTTGTGGAAGAGCCACACTCAAGGGGCCAAAGAGCTGCATATGGCTCGGGAGCCGCAGTTTGCCGACCACGGAGCTAGGGGGTCATAAGAGTGGGGGTAATTAACGTAAATGAGGGGGGATTAGAAACATCACCAAATAAGGATTAAGACTTAATTTGGGCCTTGAAAAGAGTAAGAATTTATGTGGTAGGAAAAGGAGGGAGATGTGCACCCCAGTCTGAGGAAAGAAATAATTCAGAAGGCGGGAAAATGAATGTCACACTCAGGAAGCAGCAAGTAGTCCCACATGGCTGGAGAGTGGGCTGATGATACCGAAGAGGAGGCTGGAACTCTGCTGGATCAGAGATGTTCTTATGCTAACCAAGGGGCAGCTTCAGGACCCCTCACTCAAAGGAGCCATTTCCATGGTTCTGGGAGGGGGGAATCCAGCTATTTTTAGTTCAGAATGCTGTATTATTTTAATATTTAAGAAGGAACCCAATAATTATACATTCAGATCCATCTGCACCTGGATTGGCCTACACCCACACCACACTGCTGTTCTGAGGGTGGCTTCTCAGTTCCAACTCTTTAGTGACAGCAGTGGAACTTAATGTGGACAAAGGGAAGAAGCACACACCGTCTAAGATGCTTAGGTCTTTACCTACAAGGTGTGATATGATGCCGTGGTCCGCACCGGAGCCCAGGATCTGGTATGGAGTGCCAGGCGCCAGCTGCAGCCTGTTCTCTGCCAGATGTCCTGAGTCCTCTGCAGTCTTACCGCCACCTGCCTTAGACTAGATGTCTCAGGAATCAGGTCTCCTTCCCACTTTCCTCAGAGGCTCCCTGGCCTCTATGCAAATTTGATCAACTTATTTTTCCCTAAAAACCATCAAGTGGAGTAGTGTGGAAGGTCAGTCAGCATACGCTTTCTCCCTTCAGAGCTCAAGTTCCATGCCTTACGAGCCTAAGGGGAAAATGGTTTCTTCAAACCTTCCCTTCACAAAAATCCATGCCTGTTTATTTTACATCAGCATAATGAAATGGGCCATTGAGATGTCTTTTTCCCCCTGAACAAATAAAGGCAGCTTCAGTAATATATCTTCCTGGATGTAAGTACATATGAGTTATAACCTTTAAATAGCTTTCTCTCTCTCTCTCTCTCTCTCTCTCTCTCTCTCTCTCTCTCTCTCTCTCTCTCTCTCTCTCTTCTCTCTCTTCTCTCTCTTCTCTCTCTTCTCTCTCTTCTCTCTCTCACACACACCTTGCACCATTAAAATGCTGCTTCACTGATTTCCCTTCAAAATGATTACACAGACATAAGTAAATTTAATTAGAAACTTCATCTACTACAAACTAGGCTTACCCACAACCAAAGGCAAGCCTATATGGTTCTGGTACTTGTAAGATCCCTTTAAATTCCCCAAATATTGCCTTGACTTTACAAAACATAGAGTGGAAACTCTGGCTCTGATTACTCTGTACCAACCCTTGTGTTGCTTCTATGGGCCAAATCAAACCTTAACTTGAACCTAAACTGAAGTGACTGTTGGACTTAAACCTCAGGAGGAATGTGAGTCACTCAGGGATGGTCAGGATGTACCTTTGTTTCAGAAGGAAATGTTTCTCATACAGTTACTTGTCTTTTTATTCAATTAACGTAAATGATGTAAGAGGACATGTTCCAGCTAAATATGATTTCATCACTCTTGATTTTTCTTGGAAAAAAAACAACAACAAAATCTCACCATATTTTATTTTTTTAAAAATGTTTCCACAGGTAATTTTATTATCTTCTCTTTTTCAATCTTTAAAAAGCCATGTTGGAATTCACTATGTGTTATTTTTTAAATTTGAGGAATAAGTAAATTTTGAAATAAGATAGTAAAAGGGAAAATAGCAAAAATCTCTAAGGATGTTAAAAATGAGTAGGTAGGAGGAAACTAATTCTACAAACTACTAAACATGTTATGAAGTTAAAATAATCAAATCAGTGTGGCACTGACAAACAATATCATGAATATTAGCTATTATTTTCAATGACTGTGTTATAATAGAAATTCTCCATACCAGCTCCCCCACCCCTGCCCATTGTTGAGGTAGTAACTTGAGGTTTCTGAGTCTCCCAAGTCAGAATTTCCAGTTTAAAGGATTGCACCTGTGATTTTATCCAAGCCTAAATGTTGAATGGCTGGTCCTGACCCAGGTCTTCAGCCCACTGTCTATGAGCTGCTCTGGCTGCTAGTCCTTACAGCCTCTGGTGTGATATTATTCTGCAGTTCTCCCTGGGGAAGTTTACTTTTTTGAAGAACCCTCTTTATCCTCTATACCAGTCCCTCAGCTCTGTTGTCTCATGATTAATCTGTTTGTCTTGACTTTATGAGTTCTAGACACCTCTTACTACCCTGTCCAGCTGGCTGGGACCTCCCAGATCTCCAGAGTTGCTAGGTATTTTGTTTTTAAAATATATACTGTCATTTTAATGGGATCTAGGATGAAGGAGAGGCTGTAAAATGTGGAGTCAGTCCACTTTTTTTTTTTTTTTTGTTAATCCTTACCCAAGGATATTTTTTGTCCATTAATTTTTTAGAGAAAGTAGAAGGAAGGGATATAGAAAGATAAGAGAGAATCATTAATGGGGAGAGATTGGTTGCTACCCCCACACTCCCTGACCTGGCTGGGGATCGAGCCTGCAACCGAGGCACATGCCCCTGACTGGAATTAAACCCAGATCCTTTGGTCTGAGGGCCACCACTGACCATTGAGCCAAACTGATCAGGGCTCAGTTCACTTTCTTATGTAAAGAACTCTCTTATGTGGTCAAATCAAGCCCCCTCCCCAATGAGTTTTTTCTTTGTAATTTATTTCTATTTTTCTCTGGAAAGCTTATGACATTTATATTTTAATTCCTTAATTAGCCTTATTTTGTCCCAAATACCTAAACTATTGTCCTAGTACCATTTATAAAATATTTGCATCTTTTTTTTCTTAAAGTGAATATATATATATATATATATATATATATATATATATATATATATTGCCTAAAATACAGTAAAACTGAAAAGAAAGTTACAGATAAATGTGTTTGGAAAAAAGGGAAAGAATGCTATATATAAGCCACTACATATTATATATTATATATACTAATACATGAATAGAAACTTAATAGAAGGCTACAATTCAAACTGTTAACTGGAGAAGAAATAGAAGCAAGGGAAGATTTTCCTCCTAGAATAGTCTCTCAATCAGAGGCAGTGTGAACTAAGAGGAGCAGCAGCGGATAGGTGGTTGGCAGAAGAACAGGCTTGGATCAGCTGACTCCAGCATTTGCTCACAAATAAAACCACAGCCCAGCTGGTGTGGTTCAGTTGGTTGGGCGTCGACTAGTGCACTCAGAGGTCATGGGTTCAATTCCCAGTCAGGACACATGCCCAGTCCCCAGTAGGGGGCGAGCAAGAGGCGCCAAGCCAATCAATGTTTCTCTCTTATCTTTCTATATCCCTCTCTCTAAAAAAATAAATAAATAAAAACCCACATATTAATAAAACCATAAGTGCACATGTTCACAAACAATTACTAGAAAACAATAGTTAACATGAACTGAATTCTTACTATATGCCAGAAACGGTTTTAAGAGCTTTATATGAATGGATGGCATTTAATCCTCATAACTCTATGAGGTAGGTACTACCCTTCCCAATATCAGAGACAGGGAAACTGAGGCACAGGGCAGTTAGGTAAATTTTCCATGTAGCAGAGCAAGGATTTACCCAGCTGACCTGGAATTGGAGCCCCTCTTCATCCCTGTGCTCTTCAGCACAGTCTACTCTGGGGAAAGGCCCTCTGCCCAGCCTGCAGCCTCTCTCCCACCCTCTTACAGCAACCAGACTCCGAAAGCACAACCTGCATTCCACCACTGGAAATTAAGTTTCTCTTGGACTGGGGGTGGGGAGGGGTGGGGAGTGAGGAGGTGGGGGGTGTTGGGAATATTGGGGGAGAGGGGGAGAGAACCACCCTAAATATAAATACCATGATACTAAATATTCATCTAAAAGTATCCTCTGGAAATGAAAAGTCACCAACCACAGGAGAGATGCCTACAGCAGAGAAAAAATAAACTCCAACAAAGAATTAACTCCCAAGTAAAGAGTCAAGAAAACAGAACAAAATATTTGAAAGGGGCAAGTTGTATATTTAGAAAGATACAAGGAGTGGTGCTCACACAAACTACACACAAATCAGAGTTCTCAGAAATTAAAAACGAGATTACTGAGATTAAAAATCTCATTATCAGAATGAACAGTAAGTGAATCAAATTAGTGAACTGAAAAAGGAATTCTTTCAAGATATTATGTAAATGCAAACACATAAAATGTTAGAAAAACAGTTGAGACAGAGTCAGAAAAATGGCCCCACAAAGATGTCCAAAACCTGTGTATGTTACCTTACAAGGCAAAAGTCCTTTGCAGATGTGATTAAATGAAAGGAATTTGACATGAGGAAATTACCCTGGATTTTCCAAGTGGGTCTGGTATAATCACAAGGATCCTGCTGAGTCATGAGCAAGGACAGCAAGTCAGAGGCTCAAATCAACCTAAGTTTATCATCTTGCAGTTCGGAATGGGTCTCAGCTAAAAATCGAGGAGTCAGGACTGTATTCCTTTCTGGAGGATTCTTTAGGGCAAAATCCATTTGTTTGCCTCTTACGGCATCTATCTAGAAACCACCCACATTCCTTGGCTTTGGCATCTTTCTATCTTCAAAGCCAGAAACAGTCAGTGGAGTTCTTCTCAGATCCTATCACTCTGAGCTTCTCTCCTCGCTTCCTCTTACACATTTAAGAACCATGGGATCCACCCAGATAATCCAAAATAATCTTCCTATTTTAAGGTCAGCTGATCAGCAAGTTTAATTCTACTATCTTTTTTTTTTTTTTTAATATATTTTTATGTAGGGGTTTGGGTTAGGTATTTAGATAGACATTGAGTTCAGTTTCCCAGTTTATTTATTCTCCTTGAGGCCATTTAAGCTAATCATTTGCTGGCGTTATTTTGTTGTTTATTTTTAATCCTTACCAGAGGATATTTTTCCACTGATCTTTAGAGAGAAAGTGGGAGGGAGGAAGGAAGGAAGAAAGGAAGGGAGGGAGGGAGGTTGCCTTCTGCATGTGCCCCTAGTGGGCCGGGAATTGAACACGCAACCAAGGTACATGCCCTAGACTGAGAAGAGAACCCATGGTCCTTCCATCTGTGGGCTGATGCTCTAACCACTGAGTAAACAGTCCAGGGCTGCAGGGATAATTTTAGCCTCTTACTTTAAATCAGAGTGTAATTATCCTTCCCTGAAAATGTTACAGTGACCTTTTCGTATATTTTTATATATACTTTAAATTCTATTTAGATTTTTAATTAATCAATTTAACAATGCATTAACAATGATAATACCTGTAATATCAAGTCCTCCCTGAACTCCTAAAGATAATCACTGTTATCAGCTTTCAATGTTTACTTGAAAAACTTTGTCTATACATCTATGATGCTATATAATAATCACATAGAAATATATAATTTAAAAACAGAAATGGTATAATCCTAATTGTTTTGCAGTTGTTTTTTTATTTAATAATATGTTTTAGAGCTTTACCTCTGAGCAGTAAATGTAGATCTAGTTCATTCCTTTTAGTTGCTGCGTAGTTTGGACTATAGTTTATTTAACTTTGAGTATTAGTTTTGTTATTACAACAGTGCTGCAACAAATATCCTATATATTTATACTTGTACATAGGTCTGAGTATTTAACTGGTCAAGAACTGACATTGCTGGTTATATAGGTATGCACCTTGAAAGATCCCACAAAGAATTTTTAAATCTACAGGAAAAGTTTCTCTTGACTTGTGAGGGAGAAATGATTATATTTAATTATGTAAATATGTAAAAAAAAATTTTAGAAGAATACATGAATATTATATTTTATGTAGTATAAAAATATACAAAATACTACATGTCTGGGGGGACTAAATATAATATTGTATTTAAATAAGAAGAGAATAGAATAAGAGAGGGATATATGGGACTACAATCTATGAAGTGATTGGCAGGTGCATGGATTTTCTTAATACATTTTACGTTCAAAATAAAACTAAATGCAAGTAGGTCGAGGATTAAATCTACTTACTGCCAATGTGGGAAGATTGGAAATCCCCGTTTGTAGGGGGAAAGACCATGCTTACCAGAAGTACAGAAGTCTACAACTCTGGTACTAAGAAACTGGATCCACCCAGAAAATACTCACTGAGAGCAGAGCACTCACGTGGAAAGAAAACGCTTGACAAGTAACTGGAAACCTGCTCTAGGCACCTTCATGAATTTCATGAGAAGTCAGATGTTCCTATTTATGGGATATGATGGTTTCCAGAACTTTAAGTGTCTGAACCTCTATATTTACTCTATGTGGAGTTGTATTTTACACTTGTAATTAATAAGCACCAATGTCAGATATGATGGTTTCCAGAACTTTAAGTGTCTGAACCTCTATATTTACTCTATGTGGAGTTGTATTTTACACTTGTAATTAATAAGCCACCAATGTCAGAGCCCATGATGCCCAACTTGCTATACCCCAAGAGCAAAGATATCTTTATAATTGAGACAATATTCCTGCTTTTCTTGATAGCACTTGAGGTGCTCATACACTCTTGAAGTTGCAATTGCTGCTTCTTTAACATTACATCCTTCCACCTACTAAGCACTTGACACATGACCACACTTTATTTTACTTTTGGAAAGACTCATCCTAGTAGAAGAGGGTCTTTCGTTGTAACAGAAAAACACTCTACTTCCTGCCGAGGGGTGTTTAATCTACTAGTCAGCTCTTAAAAAGAGGAACTGACGAGAATAACAGTAAAATACATTCCCAAGAGCTCCAACGCCTCCCCAGTCGAGAAAAGGCTGACCTCATTTCTGGACTGTTTTATGACATAGGTTTCTCAGCCACAGGATATTTTACAGAATATCACACGACACACAACAGAACCACATTCCCTCCACATGTGTCTCGGAATCATGCTGTGACATATTACATATCCTTTTCCATTGTGCGTTCTGGAAATGAAAAATCTCAAAACAAAAATTTGGGAAGTTGCTGGTTGTACAACAACAGAAAACAAAACTGTGGCAGGGCTCTGCTAGAAATGAGTGGTAAAGAAATTGCCTCTTACAGGTTTCAGAGGAGAGATGGCATTTTTATGTGGTCAACTTTTAAGGACTAGCAAATCACTAACTTAGAAGACTGGCTGCTCAAATTCCCAATCTTAAAACTAATTTTAAGATTAAAACGTAAATCCACAAACTTCTAAGGTAAGCCAAGGGGGGAAAAAAAGTACTGATGTTTGACTCAGTTAGCTATTTTCTGTTAGGATATTAAAGCTGCCTGTGAGATTTCTTGGCCTCTGACTCATTTAATTCATTTACACATTGCCAGCAGAGCAAGCTACAACAAAGCAGATCCATCTTAACAAGCTCCTTCCTGGCCCTTCTAATAGCGAAAAGTAATTGAATTGCTGATTTTGATTTTTTTTAAACGTACTCAACATCTGAGTATTTGGCTTCACACAAAATAAACAGGAATATATATTACATCATCTCTTCCTCAGAGCGAATGGGGGGGGAGAAACAACACTGGAATAGCCCCTGGTATCCTGTAGAATCGTGTAGTGTTAAAGTATCTTCCTTGTATTTAGTTGAGCATAACCACACTTTTAAGTTAAAATCTTAGTGTCGTATTTGGAGCAAGCACCAGTTCTGAGCACTCATATCTACATGAATAAGTTGATATGCGGATCTTAAGCACATCCATAGTCAATAGATTTATGAAGAGGCATCTTTTGCGGCATCAAAGTGGGCGGAATGGAGAGCCGAGGCAGCAAGCTAGTGGTCACAGACGTGTCTTGCTCAACTTGAACAGGTTTTTGTTGTTGTTTAATGAACCAACATTTAAAAAAAAAACAGGAGGTTCCACATAAACATTCATACTTGTAATTCCCTTGAAATTTACAAAAGCCTGTCCCAAACCTACAGGAGCTGAGCAGCAAGCAGCAGCCTCCTCCCATTGTGCATCGTGCATTTGGATTTCTCCAAGCTCACCCCTTACATATTCCCTGCCTGACCCATAGCACTGGGGTGTGGGACCACTAATGCAGAGAGGAAAGCAGAAAACTTAGAATTAAAAAGATTTATATACTTATTCCATAGTTGGCACCAAGGCCATATTCATTTGGATAAATATATTAGCTGGATCCCACCCAAATCTAGTGATATGACAGGCTGTGTATCATCCATTAAACGGTAGCTTTGCAAAGAAAGCTTATTCAAGTAGTAAATTATTCTATTTTACTATAAAGTGAGTGTTCCCTGTATCTTAACTAGGTAGGAGGGAAGGAGGTTATCCTTAAAGTTGTACCTATGACTTATAGGTGTAGATATCATCTAATTCGATCCTCACAATAAGGTCCAAAAGGTAGGTATTTTACAGGTTAGAAAACCAAAGTTAATGGAAGTAAAGCAACTCACTTTATATTAAACAATTATCAAGTGGTAGGACCACTCTTCAAAGGCAGGCCTTTGTGATTTAAAAAAATGTAGCTATAACAGAGACCCAAATTTTACCAAACTCTACAGCTATTTTATTATGTTTTATCAATTTTACCATGCTTTCTTGGCGATATTGTTAAGTGAGAAAAAAATATCATTTGATTCTCGGATTCATGCACTAAACTGATATCCTAATAAAGAGGGAATATGCAAATTGATCGTCATACCATAACAAGCAGGCTGCACCCACAGTGGAGGACCATAACAGGCCTTAATAAGCAATTAGCAGGAACCTGAGGCTGCATGGTGCTGGGCCGGGGTGGGAGACCTGAGGCTGCAACACCCCCTTGTGGGGTTTGACAGGGGACCTCAGGCCATGGCCCGTCTGCCAGGGCTTGACGGGGACCTCAAGGTGTGCCCCCTGCCCAGGCCTGGGGCTAGGGGACATCAGGCCATGCCCCCAACCCCGGCACCAGGCCAGGTGACCTGAGGCTGCACTCCCCACCCAGCAGAGCTTGACAGGGGTCGTGCCAGCTGGGTCTGGCTCTCGCTGATTTCAAGGCACATTGGTGGGTTGACAGGGACTTGACTCTGGTTTCTGTGGCATACCCCAGACTCTGACAGGGGGAAGATTTTCATATACATTTTACTAATTTTCTTTTATCTCTGACACTTCTATTATAGATAAAGGGCAAATAGCAATATTAAAATATTTCCTCTAATTAATTCTCTTTTAATATACACAAATTTTGTGCACTGGATCACTCGTTTTAAAATGTTTTTTTATTGGCTCATAACAAATATTTCAAGATTTAAAATGCAAAATTTCATAGAACACCATTTTTTACCAATCTTTGAGGGAGAAGTTTTTCCTTGTATTAGTTTAATAGTAGCTATAACAGAGACCCAAATTAGCCATGGCTCAAGCACACTTGAAATGTATTTCTGTTCTCATAATAGTGCAGGAATAACTCTACAGCTGTTATTGATTCTGATTGATCATAGGTTCTTCTTATCTTGTTTCGCTGCCCTAGAACAATGCTATCATCCTCATGTTATGGGTTTGCCACCACCTCTAAAATCTAGGCACAGGGCAGAGGGGAAGGAGAAAAAGTTTGCCTTTCCCTTGAAGGATATGATTTTGAAATTGCTCACACCATTTTCACTCACATCCCATTAACAAGAATTTAACCAAATAGCCTCACTTAGCCATAAGGGAGTCTATGGAAGGTAGTCATTAGCTAGGGGGCTATGCACCCAAATAAAATTTTATTATGGAAGGAGGAGAAAAACAATACTGTTAGACAACTATCCATCTTGGGCACAACCTTTAAAACTGAGATATAAGGTACAACAAAATCACACTTTCCCTTCTGAGGTGAATACATCTCCATTCCTTACAACCTGACTTTGCCTGTCCTTCTGTTTTTTGTTTGTTTTTTTGTCTCAATATAAAAATCTTGAACCTGTTGAAAAGTCCTCCCCAGGTTAGACCTTATGCCCACTTACCCACATCAAATTTCTTGCCATTCTCTTTTCAGTGCTTCCCTCTCCCAACTCTGTATGTTTTTTGTATTGTACTCTTCCTCTAGATTAATTTGAAAGACAAATTGCTAATACACATGTGTGGAGATAGAATAATAATCTTAGGTAGGTTGTTTATTTACATCTTCAATGTTGTACTATTGTGAATAAAATAAGGCAATACATTATATTTACATTTGTTTGCTAACATCAGGTATATGGATGCACTTAACCAGCAGCATTCAGTAATAGCAGTGACCCACATATTTTAATAGAATCAGTGGGCAATCCTTAGTCAAGAGCAAGTGCAATAGTCAGGGTCAACAATTAAAACTCCTTTTGTAAATTGATTTGTAGAGTCAATGCAGTCCTAATCAAAATCTCAGCAGGCTTTTGTAGCTATTGACAAGCTGATTTTGAAATTCATCTGGAAATGCAGAGTACTCATAGCCAAGACAAACTGAAACAGAATAGCAAAGTTGGAGGACATCCACTAGCTGATTTCAAATCTCAGGATCAGGACAGTGTGGTGTCAAAACAGACAAATAGGTCACTCAATCTGAATAAAGAATCCAGAAATAGAACCACACATATATAGACAATGGATTTTTCAAAAAGGTGTAAAAGCAATTGGAGAAAGGATAGTGTTTTCAGTAAATGATGCCAGGTCAACCACACATACGCAGGAAAATGAACTTTGATTGAAGCCTCACATCATATACAAAATTAACTTAAGCTATATCATAGGCCTAACTGGTCAAAAGCACGACTCATAAAAATACTGATAAATTGGACTTCATTCAAATTTAAAGCTTCTGTTCAAAAGACACAGTTAAGGGAACAAAAAGACAAGCCAGACTGAGAAAATATTTGCAAATTATGTATCTGGTAAAGCACATGTTTCCAGAATTGTATAATGAATCCTTAAAACTCAATAATAAGAAAACAAACAACCCTCCTTAAAAGGTGGTGGGTGGACACAGCCCTCCGGAAAACCATCATCAGCTCTGGCCACAGCATCACAAAGTATATTTAGGACAAATTAGGCAGTGGTTATAACACCAAAAACAAACAAACAAAAAAAAAGGATTCTTAATAAATATTTAGGAATATTTCCCAGAAGGTCTGGGATTCAGCATCATTTCTTTAAATGTAACAGTAGGTGGCTCAGCCCCAGCTTATGTGGAAAACATCCTTCCCAGAGGAGTAGCTATCCAAATGGCCAACTTAAGGCCAGGGATCAACGTATAGAAGTAAATGAGTAGATTTGTGGGATGGGGCCAACCACACAAGGCAGCAGGAGGAAACTTATGGAGTGGAAGAACTGCTCTGTATCCTGATTGTTGTGGGAGCGTCATACACACTATTTGTCAAACCTCAAAAGAATTAGGTTGCCTCTGATAATTTAGCTTAAAGTAAGCTTTTAATCAGTGATTCAGTAGGCCCTTTTCATATGCCGGAAGTAAAACAAAAATCAATTTTAGTAAATAAAAATCTAAAATATTTGTTAATTTTACTGTTTTTTTCCTTGATACTGGCCTCTGACATAATACCAAAGCATAATTCATGAAAGGCAAAGTTCAAGAGTTTAAAAAAAATTAGATCCAAGGGTAATGATCTTGTTCCAAAGAAAGTTTCCAATACCCAGAAAAATTAATGGATTGCTTATCTATAGGCAATTCCTCAACAAATATTGTTTCTTACAACAATACTTGTGATAAGCATTAAACAGCTGAGAGTTAAATGCAAGAACACAGATTGCAGATAGATATTACCTTATACAGGATAAGGAGCCTAACTAGGACACATCCAATCTCAGAGTTTCCTCAGAAAATAGTAATCTCCACCAAAAAACGAATGCATTTGCATGTTCTATCACATATACTTGCATTTTGAAACCCTTAACAGACAAATTCTCCTTATTATGAAATGTCAATGAGCAAATCAGATAAAAATGATTGATAGATGTTCAGTTCAGTTTAAATCTTCACATTTTAGTAGAAAATATATTATTGCTTACATCTGAGTTACCATCTGGGCTCTAGGATTCCAAAAGAAGTGGTTCAATCAATTATTTAGAAAATACTCACTGAAAACAGTTTGTCTCAAACACTATGATAAATAATAGAGATATTATCAGTGAACAAGAGAGACTCACACCTTCATGCAGTTTGTCTCTAGTGTAGCTTAGAATCTCTGCCTTAAAGCATGTTTATGCTCATTTTAGCATTAAATTTTTTTAAAAAAAGAAATAACCAATCACCTGTCTTTATTTCTCTCTCCCACTCTCCCACCCTTAAACAAACACAAATATATAATTTTTTAAGTTTGCCAAATATAGAACTTCTACTATAATTTGAATTTTGGATAAACAATGAATAAATTATTTAATGTATGTCCCATGCAATACTTGGGACATACTTATACTAAAATATTATTCATTGTTTATCTGAAATTTAAACTTAATTGAATATCCTGGTTTTGTTTTTAGCCAAATTTGACTATATAACTATGTACAAACACACAGTTCTATGTGTGCATATATATGTATGTATATTGGGGTTTCCAGATACACCCCTATCTATATATTGTAGTATATGGCATATGTATTTTTAAGCAATTTAACTTCTTAGAGAAACTTTCAAGATGAACTATGTGTAAACTATTATCCCAGATATTTAAATATAATTATCTGTGATTTAAAGTTATTTGCTATAACCAATTAAGTGCTGTAGGCCAACTACCAAAAATGATTTCCATTTAAAGTAGTTAAATTAAACCATTACAATTGGAAATGACAGGCTATTAGATCAGTTTTCTCTGAGGCTACTGACAGTTCAAGAAAATAAAACATCATTAGCATATATCACAGAAGAGCTGATACAAAAGGGGGATAAAAATCACTAAGCTACTGGGTTAAAAAAAAAAGGATAAGTTAGGAGAAAAACATTCCCCATTTTACCCAGCTAAAATTAATGTACTTTGTGCTAAGAGAGGGTTCTAGGAAATTATTGCTGCTACCTGCCTTTCTCCTCCCCACTCCAGGCTACATGCCTATTTTCACCAGCCACTTATACCAATGAAGGGCTGATGAAGCATACCCTTCAGCCCTGACAGCACTCAAGGGAGAGAAGAGATAGGAGGCTTTCCTCCTAGGGCTGGGCAAGAGTCTCAGACCTATAACAGACTTCTCAGGACAAGAGTCAGAAAGCAGAAGATTGGGGCAAAGCGTGTCCCTCAGGCACCTGCTTACCAGGATTCCCAGCTCTAAATAAGCAAGCAAGTGTTGAATGGGTGTGCCATAGCTTCCCATTCCTGAGGCTAGAAATAAGAAAACATTGGGGGCTGGGGGACTTCTTTTGGCAGCTAACCTGGAGAATGGCAATCTGCTGGCTACTGCATTCCCAGTCCACATGGGATTGTCAACATCCATCACTCACAATATTGCCATAACTTGGGGTGTTGCATGAACCAGCCCAGAACAAGTAAGTAGTATAAAAACCCAGCTAAAGGCCCAGTAGACAGAAATCAGTCAAAATGATTACAACTTTCCAGGTGAGACAAAGATGATGGGAAAGCTGTTCAAGAAAACTCAAATGAAACACATAAATACATGTACAAATAAACATTTTCTGGAGCTAAAACAAGCCATAATTTCTCTATGCAACAACTGGGCACATGAAGAGAATGACCATTATAATGGCCAAAACAAATGGTCTAGAAAATCATTAAAATAAATAATTCAAACATAGTCATGTGGAATAATGAAAGGACAGATAAAATAATCTGAGGACAGATTTAGTACACATATCATCTAGTAGTAATCTGAAAGAGAAATAGATTATTAAACTGACAACAGAAATTACTTTCTGTGAGCTGAAGACAGACCTGAGTCTGCAAACAAAGAAATTGGGAGAAAAAGACACACACCTGGGTATATCCAGGTAAATTCCTGAACTCCTGAAATGAAACTATATAAATTTTCAAGCAGAAAAAGCAAGTTGTATACATAAAAAAATAATAGCACAGGAAAAAAAATTGTATTAATGGAACAACTGTAATGGAAAAAGTAGAGTAGAACATTCATGTTAACAAGGGTAAATCATAAATAGTTCAGTTGCTCAAACCAGCAAAATAAATAAATAAATAAATAAATAAATAAATAAATGGCAGTATAAAGAAATCAAAATAAAGTAAGAGGAAAAAACGAAGTGTATAATCATTACATTAAATATAAATGAGCTAATTTTTTCCCACTGAAAGTCGGAGATGGTCAGGTTGGTTAAAATGCAAACCCTAACTGCAAACAACTTAAAATAAAGTGGTAAAGAAAGGTTAAAGATACAGTGATAGACAAAAGTATCAGGCAAATACGAACAAAAAGGAAAGCAAGAATGATGATATTAATATCAGAAAAGGTTAATTTGCCATATGGTAAGATTTGTATTTGGAAACTAATTCTAACAATGAATTGGAGAGTGGATTCTGGAAGGACCAAGACTAGATGAAAGAAGAAAAAGTACTAACCAACCATGACTTCAATAGGTTAATTCTGGTTCATATCAAATTTAAATTGAGAATGGGTGTGCTATAACTTGTTTTAAAACTTTGAGCCTTTCAAGGAAATGAGCAAAATCAAATAGCATCTAATTTAGTGTGGTTCTCAGCAGCCTTAGCATCACCTTCGAATTTGTTAGAAATATGACTTTTAAGGTCCTACACTTACAAAAACAACATTGTCTGTATGACCCAGAAGTATTGAAGCAATGCCTCCAGTTTATTCTTATGTACATTAATATTAAACATTCATCAAAATTATTAGGCTTCTTTCTCTGAAAAATAACTTCCCTCAGTTACACAGATTTATTTCTATTAATTATTTTCTATTTCCCAGACAATGGAAGGTCAGAAGGATTGCATTTAAAATAGATAGCAAATCCAAAAGGCAGCCATGTAGGTTGCTTGGTGTAAAAAAAAGAAAAGAAAAAGATTTTCAAAAGAAACTCTAAAGGTGGCCTAGAAATTACACTAGAAGGAAATAGAGATTTCCTTCAAATGTCTGGAATACTATAATTAAAATTTAATATATTAGGCCTAAAAAAAACCAAAAAACAAATAAAATTTGTGGTTTTGACTCCCTAAACAAAACTAATGTAAAAATACTCAAAGACTAATAGCAAAAATTTAATTAGTGTAATTTACTGGCCACACCCAAGGACAAATAAAGTTAAAAATTTTTTTAAATAAATAAATAAATGGATACCAAGCACCTTCCACAGAAGCAATGCCAATAGATTAGAAAATGTATGACATGTTGTTTTCTTCTTATAAACAATCCTTGCTAAGTTTAGCATGTTTGAGAATCTGTATTGTAAACATTTCCAGTATGTTGCCTGAAACTGTAAATGTTTAATATGTTGAAAAATTTTAAAGCCTCTTAAAATAAAAATAAATCAAAAAGTTAAAGGCACTTAAGAATACCCATAGTTTCATGAAACATTTACAAAATCAATCATGTATTTGGCTAAAAATAAAAGCTTAAATGGAAGTCTCAAAAAAAAAATTATTTTTCAAGTTACCTTTTCCAATAAACGTAAACATGAACTATGACATTTTTATTTTTGGAAAGGTTAGTCCACATAAGAAATAAAAAAATTATATTATAAACTATAGAGAAAGCAATGACATGAAACAGCAAAAGCTATAATCAAGGTAAACTTGTCTTCGTAAGAGGAAACAACAACAAAAAACAAAACTTAGTACTTATTATCAGAAGTTAGGAAATGAATAAGAAAAGAAACTAATAGCTGAATTAATAAACTAGAAAACATTAACAAATCAAAATAAGGCAGAAAGAAAGAAATTAAAAAGTTAAAAAAAAAACAACAACTAAGAGCAATAGAGCAGATGAACTCTGTGAACTTGATTAAAGGAAAGAGCACACATGGCAAACACTTGCAGGAGAGGGCATTAGGGAAATATGCAGGATTAAAAATGAGAAGGAGACAAACCACAGATACAGGCATGATTAAAAGAATCATAAAAGATTACTGCTTGCAATTCTATGGCTACAAATTTGAAAGCACAGAAGTGAATGATTTTCTAACAAAATATAAATTACATAAATTGCCAATCACTGTAAAAGATGTCAGACTGGTGATTAAAAATCTATCATGAAAAAAAAAAAAAAAAAAAAAAAAAGGCTCAAAGACCCAGATGGATTTAATGTTTAAGTAACAGATGATTCCAATGTGTTTAAATATTTCAAAGCCATAGGGGGAGGGAGGGACCTCTGATTTTATGAAGCCAGATTAATTTTAACTGCAAAGCCTGATATGAAGGGGGAAAAAAAAACAAAAAACTGGTCCTATCTCACTTAAAATGCAGATACAAGTATTTTAACTAAAACAAAATGTTAAGTGAAAAGCAGCTTGCTTCTGTCTTACTTAGGTCAGGCCCCCCTCGTAGACTCAGGTAGAACATGCATGCCAAAGGTTTTGGGGGAGTGCTTTCAGGAACAACTCCTTTAGGAAAGTGAAAGGCGGGAGGCGGGTACAGAAAGAAGCGGAACTGCAATTCTGTTACATCCGTGGTTCAGCCTAACACAGGGAGCTCTGAAGCTTCCTGAGAGGAACTCGGCTATAAGCCACAGCATCCCCAACACCCCGGGCACCTGGGGAACGAGTGGCTGCTGCCGAAGGTGGCTTCCGAGCAGCACACCGCAGCATCCCCGAGTCTCAAGAGAGAAGAGTTTCCAAGAATACGATACAAACAAGTAGAAGGTTTGATTACAAGTGTGGTTTGATATCCAGAGCCTATCATGTTAATCCCTTGCATCAACAATCTTAAAGAATGTATTAAGGTCACGTTATTAGATGCTGAAAGGCATATGATAAATTTGTGAATTCAGTCATTTCTGACACATCAATGGTTTTACATATTGCAGGTAAGTGAACCCATCATTACTCTGACTTACGTGTGGGTGTTGTCTTTTTTATTTTCTTTCTTGGCTTCCTCTCTTTCTCTCCACCCACATCAACACCAGTACAGCAAGGAGAAAAGAAATAACTACAACATACTGGCTCCGAATAAATATATATTTAAATTTGTCCCAGATTTGTTTCAGAAACAAGCATCCTGCACTACCAGGCTCCCTTTCGCAGGGCCCTGTGTTGGAGAATTTTTAATTTAATTAAACACATCCATCTCCAGAGCCATTCGCTAGCTCTCCTTTGAGCACACCAATATAATTAACTCCATGAGGATATAAATAAAAATAAAAGCTAGTAAGATCATCCAACTGTGGCCATATGTCCAAACAGAATGCACGCATTTCAGTAGAACTACAGGTTTCCATGTAGAAATTCCCAACCAATTCCCCTTATTAATGAATGGCAAATATTCCCTCGACCAACATTCCCTCCCCTGCCCACAATGAGAGATTTTTAAAAATTCTAAACATGACAGATAATGTAGAGCCAAATTCTCTTGCAGATATACTGCACATACTAGAAATTAATCTGGACGCTTACCTTTGCAGATTCCATCTGGTGGTTCTGTAGATGGGGAATCTCAAACGCTGGGAAAACTCCGCATTTCTGAGACTGAAAAGCACATCTGGCTTCAAAGGTTGCTAGAACTATGGCTCCTCTATAGGATTCGCCGCTTATCCTGGGAGCTCACCCACTCTAGGGGCATCTCAGAGCCATACTCGCTGTGAGAGACGGAGCGTCTGGGGTGGAGCTTAGCATCTGACTCCCCTAACCTGTTTTCACACGCCCCGGCCCAGGTGTGGGTCCTCAGGACCACCAGTCGCGGTTAAGGAGAGGAATTGGTTTCACCGGTTCCCCATAGGAAAGCCACGGCCACCTCCAATCAGAAGGATTTCTGGGGGCTGCTCTCTCCCAGAATTAGGTTCTAGAAATTACTCTGCTTGATGGTCAGCCCTGAGGAGTTTATTTCTCTTTGTAGGCAGAGATTTCTGGAAATCCAAATGTGTTTAATAGAAGTTTTCTTGATACATGTTGAATCAGGGGGCCAACTGAATTTCAAGCATCATGTCTGCAAGCGAAGTCAGCCTGATACACAAATCTCACAATAGACGTGACATGCGCACTGTACCCTGAGCACTGGCCATTGTCCTCCCCTTCCCTTGGACGGCGGCTGCATGAGCACCGCTAAGATTGTTCTCCTATAATTTTCCTTTGCAAACGCTTTTAATTCCAACTAATCCCACTTCGAATTAGTCTGGTTCCATATAGGTAAAGCTAACTTAGTATATGTTGGGAAATTTTTAGGGAATATTTGATACGCCAGATGCTTTACTTAGATATTGCATGAAATAAAATGAAACAGATCTAAAACTGCGTCCAAAATGTGTCATATTTGGAATAATTTTTAAAAGTTTTAAGAGTCAAGAAGAAAACCAGGTCTTGTTTTATGGTTTAGTGTTTGCTTGTTTTTACATAAAAGGAAGAGCTAGCAAAAGTAGACAGCAATTAGACCAAGCAGTTGGGGTAGTCATCAGACCAGACACAGAAGACTGGACCGGCTGAGCTCTTTAGACTTTCTTCAGCTCTATCTTACACGGCTCATGTGACAAGATACTTCTCCTAATGCTGTTTTTCTACTGGTGGTGAGAACATTTCTGAGGAAATGTAAATAATTCTGAAGTCCCACTGATCTCCAATTCTTTATAAGAAACAGATTTTTTGAACATCGAGATAATTGATTTCATATTTTCCTTCCATTTGGTGCTACTTTCCCAAGCCTTTATTTCTTTTCATTGTAATTCTCCACAAATTCTTTGCTGAGAAACTGCAATTACATTTAACTACACAGAGAGATAGTTAGCTGGTGGCATGCATAACTCTGACGTTTTAGTTCATTCCTTTGTTAAATCAGAGTAATACGTCTCTATTCAACTGGTCTAAAAATCAAGATCAATCTAGTTAAGTTGTAATGTTAAAACAAACTATTCTATTGAATACTTCTCGCTGGCATTATTCTAATTGGCAATGTGAGGTATTTTTTTTTTAAAGAAATAAAATAAAGACAAAAAGTAATCATGTTAAGGGGCATTGAGTTAAGTGAGAAGAATCTAGATGGACGTTAACAGTAGTGATCTGTAAGTTTCTCAAGTGCAATTTGGCGCGTAAGAGAATGATTACTACATGTTCTGACTTCCACCTGCAGTCCCCACCTTAGGACTAAACCTGCATGGCCAGAGTGAACCAGGTAGTAAGACCATTTTATCAGTCCTGATCACTCAAAACTCATAAATGATTGACTTTTGTTTACTGCCCAAATTGACTACTTTTCTTTCCACTTGTGAGATGTTTTGCCTAAGTTCTTTTCATTCAACATTCATTCCTCTCACTGACCCTGCAAATAGAGAGGATTCAATAGAGAAACTTGTAGACAGCAGTCTGCTTGGAAGTGGGAATAGGGAGAAGCAAACACTTTCACTTAGGTGGGTTTGTGGGAGCATCTGAGATTATGGTGGAGGATGTTGAAATAAGAGAGACCTTACCTGGACTACTAGATGAGCCAGAAATCAAGATTCCTCGAGAGGAATTATGTCACACTCTGGGGTATAATATAACTAACATATGTGATCACTAAAATGTGAAGGGAAAAAAAATTGGGGGGGGGTGGATAATGGGAACCACAGGGTTCCATTAAATACATCTGAGTAAGGTGCATCCTTTTGGCAAATATTGATTCCCAATCATGCTACAGTTGAGTACTACACAGGGGCAATGGCATAAATAAGGAGTCTTAAGCCTCAGTAGTGAGAAATACAGCCCCTTGTACCCCTCTATAGCTTTATGCTGACAATTGTCCATGAAACCAATGTGATGCAGGGCCCTTGCACATTCTAATTATGATATACATACAAACCTTTGTATGGTTGGCAAGTCATGTTGCTTAACTGGCAATGCAATAGAAAGCTTCCAATGGAAGAGAAAGCAGAAGGGACAGTATGCCCTTTCTGTGTTACTTTTTAATATTCAGGGTGAAAACTCCACTATTAAGATGCTGAGATTTTGCTGCTTTCTTTTCACTTTCTAGAAGATTTCTCTTGCAATGTGTTCACAACTGTTGTCTCAAAAGTATGTCCTGAGCTCGTCCTTGCCTTTCCTTCTTAAGTGGTAACATGATGATATGGGGGACTGTGTCTCTGAACTGAAGACCAGAAGAACGAATTACCCATGCTAGTTTTATTATTTTTTTAAATGTATAACTTCAAACAACTCACTTTACCACTCTAAACTCTTTATAAAATGGAAGAGTTACTAATTCTCTAATTTTCCAACTATTTTTAGTACTAGTACTTATTTGCAAGTGGAATTTTATTCCAAACCCCCACCACATAAAACAGATCAGAGTGGAATCCCTTAATTTGAAGTGGGGAAACAGTGGATGGCATGTGGAGCCCTACCCATTTGACCCCAGGCTCTCCCCCTGCACTTCTGCTGTGTTAACCCCAAGTCACTTCACTCAGGAGACTAAGAACTCATTTTATTTTATTTTATTTTATTTATGTTTTTAAAGTGTTTTCATTTCATTTTTTAAGACAAAGACTTTAATATATTTTTATTGATTTCAGAGAGGAAGGGAGAGGGGAGAGAGAGCGAGAGAGAGAGAGAGAGAGAGAGAGAGAGAGAGAGAGAGAGAAATATCAATAATGAATCATTGATCAGCTGCCTTCTGCATGCCCCCTTCTGGGGATTGAGCCCACAACCCAGGCATGTACCCTTGATCAGAATCAAACCTGGGACCCTTCAGTCTGCAGGCCAGTGCTCTATCCACTGAGCCAAACCAGCTAGGGCTGAGAATTCATTTTAAAGAGCACCACCAATCTAGGTGAGCAATCTAAATTCTAGATCTAAATTCTAAATTCTACCAGATCTAAATTCTGCAATTCAATAACTTCCTTCAAATTCTCCACCTGGATGCAGAGCATCTGGCTCAGTTTCCATTAGTGTGTGAAATGTCAGAGAAATACAAAGTCAGAAAGTAAAAACGCTGTATAGCATAAAAAAGAAAAACACTTTTTCCTAACAGCCAGCAGGAAGTAGATTGCAAATCTCTGTAGGAATGTTTGTTAAATTGGTTTGAATCCCACTGCTAGATCTGCAGGCGTCACTTTCCAAGTGTGGGTAAGGCTCTCCCTCAATGCTGAATGCAAAGATGACTTCTCTCTACAGACTTAGGTCTGCTTCAGTTCCCAACCTTCCTCAACAGAGCAGGGACCCCTACCGATAAACCTAGCCTCACTCCCACCTGCCATTCTATTTGGCAGCATCAGGAATTATCATTCAGAATCGAGTGGCATAATCAACAGTACCCCTGTGTCTGCATAAGGCCTCCCTCCAGCCAGCCGAATAAAGAACCAGGAGCAACATAAGAAAGCTCTGGTGCAATGAAGATAATTTTTTAAATAATATTTTTATTTCTTGGCCATCAACTATAAGCCAGGTATTAAGCTAACAACCTTATTACTAAGTATATGTTAGCAGCAATTCTGCAAGGCAGGTTTTATTATCCCATACCCCTACTCACAGATGAAAAACTGAGACTCAGAGTTTGTTTAGACATAGAGTATCTAGCACACCCACAACTAACTCTGAGCCGCTGCAGTCTCCTTTCCCCACGTCTACGGGAACTATGCTTGGAATGCCAACCTGCTTGGCTAAGGCCCAGAGATTTGCAGCAAGGTCTGTTCCTTGGTGCAGCTGACAAACTGATCACAGGGAATCCATCAACCAAATGCAGGCCATTTACTCATAAAATCATCTAATGTTTAAAACACTACTAGATGTTTAGAAAATATTTTAGGTCACTGACTATAGTGGAAAGTAATTTACATTATGGAAGCAATCATTTAATCATTGTAATTAGCCAAATTATTACCTATTCAGCTAATTGTCTTTTAATGATGTAATTTAAAAATTTAAACATCATATTATTCTAGCCAACGACAAATTCTTTTTTCATCATTTTCTGATGAAAAGTGTAATTTACTATACTGTACGATGTAATTTCCACAGAAATTAAACTTCATTTCTTAATTACAGGCTAAATCTCTCCCCAACGATCATGACCTGTATGTAACCAATGAGAGAACTTGGCCTCCTGGAAAATGTAGTGGTGGAGGCTAAAACAAAGGCAGTTGGTTAGGGTTGTTTTTTGTTGTTGTTTTTTTTAGACATGTCAACGAAGTGCTGACTTTCCGTACAAAAACATGATACCATCAACCTAGCAGTACTTCTCAACTCTCTGCACATTAGAATTCTCTGTGGAGCTTAAAAAAACAACAAAGCCCTCCTGCTCAGGGGTCACCCTTAGGAATTCTGATTTAATTGGTCTGAAGTGCATCCATCATGCTTTAAAAATCTCCCTAGGAAATCCGAGTGTGCAGCCAGGGTTGAGCACCATAGAGAAGCTAATTTTAGCCTGTGCTGCCTTTAGTTGCCGTTTTTTGTTTTGTTTTGTTTTGTTTTAAATCTTTATTGTGGAAAGTATTACATATGTCCCCTATTTTTCCCCATTGATCTCTTCTAGCCAGCCCGCATCTCCTGCCTCAGCCTTCACCACCCTATGGTCTGTGTCCATGAATTATGCATATATGCCAACAGGTTGTTTGGTTGATCTCTTCCCACCCTCCCCCCCTCACCCCCACTACATCCCTCAGTGATTCAACAAGCTGTGGAGGTTTTTAGGGGAGCTGCTGGAAGAGAGCCAAGCATTACTCTGGGCACCTGGGAGCAGTAAGACAAGAATGGACACAAAAGACCCAGTCAAGCAACTTCATTGCAGGTTTGTAACCTAGAGAGTGAGCAGTTTGCAATGACAGAAGAGTGAGAGTTAGGCTACAGGCCAAGATCCTAGATAGTCATGCTCAGTTGGTAAATAGTCCTAGTGCCCAGTGCTATTTCCCCAGAGCAGGGATCAGCATACTTTTTATATGGATTTCCACATAGTAAATTTTACACATAGTAAAAATGGCTTTTGTGGGCCGCATATTCTCTGTGACAACTTCTCAAAAATGTTGTTGCAGCACAAAGCAGTCACAAACAAATGGGCATGTCTTCATTGCAAAAAAAAAAAAAAAAAAAACTTTATTTATAAAAATAAGAAATGATTCAGATATGGCCTTTGGGCCATAGTTTGCTCACTCTTGACTTAGAGGCTTCTAAACCATTTTTTTTTTTTAAATCCAACCTCTTTTTTCCCACAGGAGCCCTACATGCCATGTCTCTAATGGTCCCCAAGAAGTTCCAGCACCATTTTCAAGCACTGAACACCAATATCAATGGGTTGCAGAAAATAGCCTTTGTCATCACTGCATTAAGGGTGTGGAGCAAAGATATGCTTAGCGGTGCTGAGAAAAATAGACACTGACTCATAAAGAGAGGTCACTGGAGATGAGGTAGAGCTTGTGGTCACATTCATGCAGAATCTAAGGCAATATGAGATCAAAGACTGGTTCTGAAACAGACAGAATGGCATGGAAGATGGAAATCATATCTCTGGTCTTTTTTTTAAAAAAATTAATTTTAGGTACTAATATCATTTATCCGCTCTAAGAACTCTTCCACCGATGTATAACTTTTTAGTTAAAACACATGTAAACATTTGTTTTTTAAAAAGTAATTACACCTATGTGAGAGGCATACTATGGTTAAGACCCTACATTTTAAGATTAAATGACCTGGGTTTGAATACCAGTTTATCCATTTGCTAGCTTTATGATCTTGAGCAACTCAACCTCTCTGATCACTATATCTACTTCACAGCATTTCTGTGAGGACTATATGAGATGATAAATGCAACGGGCTTGGCACAATATAGTATATATAAAGCAAAGTAACCATCTATAACATGGGTCATAACATCCAAAACAACCGAAGGCTTGACATACACCAGGGTGACCTCTCTGAGAGAGAGAGAGAGAGAGAGAGGTGGGGCTGAATAGCAGTAGCAGTGGCTGCTGACAAGACCCGGAGAGAGAAGCAGGGTGATCAGACCTCACTTCTCTCTCTGTGCCTCGCTAGCAGCCAAGCCTCTCTCTCTCTCCCAGAGGTCAGCAGTTCAGCCTGCTCACCAGCAGCCCAGGGTGGCTGCTGATCAACCCCGCCTCTATGATCAGGCCCAGAGATAGGCCCAGATATGCTGACTGGCATAGAAACTGACCAATCAGAACCAAATCTGGGTGGATGACAATGAGCAAATGGCTGCCTAGGAAGCATAGCTTTTGACGCAATATGCTAATTAGACCGGGTCAACCAGCCATCTTCCAGATGTTCGCTTCCTTCCAGACAAAGCCATGGTGGCGGGGGCAAAGGCAGAGGTAGCTAAAGGTAATCAGGCCAGCAGGGGGGGGAGGGCAGTTGGGGGCAAGCTCAGGCCAGCAGGGGAGGGCAGTTAGGGGCAATCAGGCAGGCAGGCAGGCAGGCATAGGAGTGGTTAGGAGCCAGTCATCCCGGATTGCAAGAGGGATGTCTGACTGCCAGTTTAGGCCCAATCCCTGTGGAGTCAGGCCTAAACTGGCAGTTGGACATCCCCTGAGGGGTTCCAGATTGGAAAGGGTGCAGGCCAGGAAGAGGAACTCCCCTCCGTGCACCGGGCCTCTAGTTAATTAATATTTTTATTTGGACTACAGACATATTTATTGTATACATTGATTCACATGTTCTTTTTTGAAATGTATTTTTTGTTGATTTCAGAGAGGAAGGAGACAGAGAGAGAAACAGAAACATCAATAACAAGAATCATTGATTGACTGCCTCCTGCATGCCCCCCTACTGGGGATTGAACCTGGGACCCTTCAGTCCACAGGCCAACACTCTATCCACTGAGCCAAACCAGCTGGGTTTTGGTTCACGTGTTCTTATGTAATTCAGGGTTTCTCAGGTGTCTGAATCCACAGGTTAAAAAAACATTGTGACAAAGCAGGAACTGTGACATGAGGTACCTTTAGAAAGAATAACAGAGAGCTGGAGTGTGGAACTTGGAAGATGGTCAGAGCAGCCTCCCCACAGCCCAGGAGCTGTGGCTGGCAAATGGAGAGCCTCTGTCTGTAGGAACAAAGTGGCTACCCCAACTGGATTAGTTCCTGGGAGCAGGGCATCACTGCTAACAAGAGCACTGTCAAAATGTTCAGTAGTGGCCTGCCCCAGGGGACCCGGCCTACCACACATGCCAATGAGCATGGCTTAGAGAAGGGGAACTCAGGAAATTCAGAAACTCAGGGTTTCTGAGCAACAGCCCAAGTGCCCATCAGTAGATGAGTGTATGAAAAGGCTGTTGTACATTTACACAATGAAATACTAAGCAGCTGTGAAAAAGGAGGGTCTCTTAATCTTTACGACAGCATGGATGGACCTGGAGATTATTATGCTAAGTGAAATAAAGCAGGCAGAGAAAGATAAATACTATATGCTCTCACTTATATGTGGAATCTAATGAACAAAATAAACTGACAAACAAAATAGGTCCAGAAGCATGAAACAGACTGGCGGATCTCAGAGGGGAGGAGTGGGGCTATAAAAATTAGCCAAATAACATACATGTGTGTATGTGTGTGTGTATATATATATATATATATATATATATATCCCATAGGTATTGACAACAATGCAGTGAAGGCCCTGGGGTCCTGCCCTTGAGATATTTGTGAATTTCCTACAAAACTATTAGCCCAAATGCAGTAATTTCCTTTTCCTCATGGAGAAGGTTTGTCTTATATTTAACAAATGACCACTTTCACAGACAATTATATAATCCTCTTTCCAATTCATTTTTTGTCTGAATTTTTTAATAAGAAATTTTTTCATAAATCTTCACTTTGGAATTTGGGGCAGCTATCTCCATCCTTTCATTTCTTTCCTTCTAAATTCAACATTATTTTTCTCAACTAAAGATATTAGCGATTATAGGAATTATTTTTGATGATAGATACACATCTATTTACAAGTATCACAAAACAAACTTGGAATTTTTCTTTTGAACACAAATATCACTATCACATTGCATGAGATTGAAAATCATTCAAAACGGGAATATGAAATATCACTATCACATTGCATGAGAACGGAAGGCCATTGTTTGTTTCCAAAAAAAATAAGACCACACATCAAAATCATATAATAAAGTTGAATGGAGAAAAAATGTCATATTATTCTTTTATTGATTGTCAGTTGGAAGTTCATTAGATATATTTAGAGTGGAGTCAAATTATAGTTAGGACAAGTGTATTGAAGTTAAAGTCATATTTTTTTAAGTATAAGTACTACTTACATTAACTATGATATGAAAACTGTTTTATAAGCCCTTCAAAGAATAAAGGGAGAGGACTTGAAATTGATATCTTCCAGTTTGAGGTTCTTTTATTCTATACAACTATTGTATGAAAGTGGTGTTTGCATCCTGTAAGTGGTTGGTGAACTGTTTAATAGCTCTATTTTAGAGTATAACAGAGGATAGACTTTCTGACCAAAATGTCTACATATCTAGGAAATAAGAATGTATTTAAATTAATTCTTTAACCCAATGAAAGGCAGGCATTTAATTTATATGCCTTACTCCTAATACTTTTTGTCAGCAAGAACACACAGCTTGATATTGAGAGTAAATATGGTTTTTGTTCACATGTTGCTTGAGAAATTGAGAATGGGTAAACATTTAGCCCCCAGTCTAAATTAGTCAGCAACACAGGATTCTGATTCAAGTGCTTAGAGCTGTTTACAGGGCTGCCAACACCAGGTCGTGTTAGTTTGTTATTTCAAAAACTGTGCCATAACAATTCAGCGTCTAGGATATGTACTCGCTAAGGCATATAGAGCTTAGAGAGGATCCTCAGTTAATTGATACCATTTTTAGTCCCGTTTTATGAAAGCTAGTGTATGTCACAGTCATTAAAATAGTAGATTGCGCTTACTCACATGTAAATTACATACATTTTAAAATAGAACTAAACTGTGTAAATATTAAATCAGAGCACTGAGAGTCATTTCCTCATCATTTTCTTCATGAAGCTCAAGTGATCCCCAGAAGCCTGTACAGAATTGCTGGTGTTCCATTTTTCTGACTTCAGATCACAGCAGTTTCACAATGTCCAGCCCGATACAAAACGGGAATATGAAAGGCTGGAATATGATTTAAACTAGTTGCTCGGAGAGTGCATTTTCCCAGTTGAAAGAAAGTCATGGATTGGACCCAGCTTTTAGATGCCACATGATCTTTTCAGTTTATGACCACCAGAAAAAAAAAAAAAAATCAAAGTTGAAAGGAACAGGAGTGTGAGGGTTCCCCTGGGAGAGGAAGTGGAACCAGCTAAGTGCTGAGAGCCGAGCCCCCCCAGCAGGCCACTCTGACTTTGGCAATGATCCTGTCGATGCAGCTTTCCACAGAGAAGGTGGGAGAAGCCCTAAAAGCAGTCAGCCTTCAGACTTTTCAAACCCTGGAAGATCCATAAGACAGAGAAATGAAAAGGTCTTCCTGGAGGTATAACACCAATGTGATAGCGATTGAGGTTAGTAGGCAATGCTTCTTCACTGACACCTCACTTTTATCATTACTTCGAATCTTAAACTAAAAACGGTAACTTTATTGAAAAGGTTTTCGTGGGAATTAAATGAGATCACGTCCATAGAGGACTTTCCACCTGAAAACGGTTGCAAAGTGTCCATTCACTTCTCACTCTCTCTCCTCACGCCTCAGGGTTTGATCACAAATTTTGTTGAGTGAGGGAAATGGTCTCAAGGTCTTCTTGAAAGAGAATGATGACTGGAATAGCAGCCAGCAAGTCTGTGTCAAAGCATGCCCTTCGAATGTAAAGGCGGCTACCTTTTTCTTTATGACTCCACGAACATGTCTAACCTTTGCTCTCCTTTCTTCCTCAACGGGCATGATTTCTCAACCAAGGTAACGTGGCGTCCTCCCAGCATTGCCCTCATGCGGACGGACTGTCAGCAGGGACCTCCTCGGTTCTAGATTCAGCACACACTGCAGTGGCTGCGCACACTGGACGCTCCTCAGTGCTCTCCCTCCCCTGCATGTCTGCTGCTTCATTCCTGGTTCACCTCTGCGTCCACTCATCTTCCTTTTCGCTGCTCCCCTGTTTAAGTGTCAATGCTCCCCAGAGTTCCGTGCTCATTTTCATGAGTTTCTCCGCGACATTCTTCAAACTCATGCTTTTCACTACCACCTGTTCCTATACCTACATCACCATTCAGATGGTCTGCAAGTCCAGCTGCCAAATGAGTCATTCCACCTGAGCGTCCCCGGAGACAACTTGAATAAAACGTGACTCCAAGCTCCCCAAACCGCTGTGCTCCCATGGCACTTTGCTGATGACTCATCCTAGCATCTATCACACAAAGGTTTTTTTGTTTGTTTGTTTGTTTGTTTGTTTTAAATGTTATTGTCATTTCATGGTAGGCAGGAACCACATTTTATTCAACTTAGAATTCCTAGCTCCTGGCACAGTTCTGGCACAGAGCACCCACGAGATCTGAGGGAGGAAGTACGAGTCTTGTGCTGCCTCGGAACCTGGCGCGGAGATCCTCCACTCGGCCTGAGCGTGCCCTTGGCTCCTTGGCGTCTCTGGGCTGTGTTTTGGTTACTGGGTGGCTGTGTTTTCCAGGTTCTGATTGTTGCTGGGTGATTTCCTAAGGGACTCCCTTCTGGTTGCTATGCTTCACAGTATGAGATTTCTATCTGTAGCTAAATGGTCACATTTTTTTTTCCTGCCCCTGGAATGGAACAGGGCCTCGGAGAAGCTCAATTGCAACCACACATATATTTGTGGACTATAACAAGCAGGGAAGGGGTTTGGCAGGAATCTCCTTATCTCTGCCCAGAGGCAGCCCTTCTGTCTTGTTTCACCGGCTTCTCCCTCAAAAAAAAAGTCTCACTTTCTCACTGCTCAACTCCGGTTTGAATGTTTATTCCAACTGGTAATGGATCTATAAACTTAAAAAAAAAAAATGAGCAAGTTTGTTAAACCTCAAAATAAAATGAGAGAGTTGAAGCTGTTTTCTAGTGTTTGTGGGATATGGTCTTTTTGTTGCTGCTTAAAAAAAAAAGAAAACAAATACTCTTTAACTGATCTTTTTTTTTTATGAAAGACTTCTACTAAAATCAGGGTTTGGGAGAGACAGCTAAATTATGTGCCTCTTACAAACATGTTATAGTAAGCGAACTTTATCTGCAAGTGCTGAGAACTACAGTATTCTGATTCATTGAATACTGTGGGTAATCAATCCAAAATTATTTCATAAATGCTTTCTCCACACTGTCTTGGACATCAAGAGGAAAACAGAAGATTTTACAATACAATTGGAGGTGTGGAGAATCTAAGACACTTGTAGTAATTTGTGAAAAATTTAAGACAATAGTAGCAAACCAGGTAAATCCTAAAATGGGCTCTAAAACTGACAAAAATGCTACATAGATCCTGTTGATCAACTTGTTCACCCGTTCTCCAAAATTAGCACTTAAATCTTCTCCACTCTCCTCCAACTCCTGATTCAATGCTGTAGCTGCCACTGTCATAACCACCAACTTCACCTACACTCCTAGCACCTTCCCCACTCTCATAGGGTGACCGTAACTTACAGGAGAGAAAATAAACATAGAAGCCCTCAGAAACTTCCACATCCTCCTCATGCCAAACATATCAACCCGTCCCTGTCTCTCTCACCCTTTTCTGATATAATAAAAGTGTAAGGCTAAATCCTCGATAATGTGATAGATTTGTACCATCTCTTCCTTTCAGAATTTATAAATAGGAATACTTATTCTCTCTTACCTTGCTTAACCTCTTTTTTTTCACTCCCTCTATTATAATTTCCCAACAGATTTTAAACATCTTTAAGAATTCCATTTAAAAACTATGGCTCTCAACTCCCTCCCCCTAAAGAAACTGCTATGTTTCTCTGCCCCTTCGTAGGCATATTTGGCAGCAGTGTTGTCTACACATTCAGTCTCCACTTCCTCAACTTTGATTCACTCATTTATTTTATTATACTTTAATTTCTTTCAGCAAAATCTTATAGTATTCAGTGTACAAGTGTTGTACCTCTTTGGTTAAACTTATGTATACATACATGTATTTTATCTTTGTTTATGCTACTGTAAGTGAGCTTCTTTTATCAATACTAATTTAATTTTCAGATCACTTATTTTAATGTACAAAATAAAACTCACTTTTGTCTATTGATCTTATATACTGCAAATTTACTGGAATTAGATATACCAGCTTTTTTGTAGATTCTTTTGTGTGTGTTTTCCATGTAAGATTATGTCATTTGCAAAAAGAGATAGTTTTACTTCTTCATTTCCATTCTGGATGCCTGTTCTCCCATCCCATTGAACAGAAGTGGTAAGATCAGGCATCCTTTGCTTGTTCCTGATCTTAGGGGGTGGGGAAAGTTTCAGCCTTTTGCCATTAAATATAATATCAGTTGTGGGGGTTTTTCACAGATGCTCTATATTAGTTTGAAGAAATGCCCCTTCTGCCCCTAGTGTGTTGAGTATTTTTATCATTAAAGGTTATTAGATTTGGTCAAATGTTTTTACTACTTAAAATGATCATTTTTTAAAGTGATCACATGGGGTTTTTTTCTTCTATAAGATAATGTATCTTGATTCATTTTTGTATGTTGAAGCAACTTTGAATTTCTGGAATAAATCCCACTTGGTAATGGCATATAATGCTTTTCATATAATGTTGTATTTGGTTTACTAGTATTTTGTTGAAGAATCATAAGGGATATTAATCTGTGGTGGGTTGTTTTTTTTTTTTTCTTATGATGCCCTTATCTAGCTTTGATATCAGGTTAAAATGAATTAGGAAGTATTCCTGTCTCTTCTACTTTTGAAAGAGTTTTTGCAGGATCAGTGCTAATTCTTTATATACTTACTAGAATTTGTCAATGAAGTCATATATACCTGTGCTTTTCTTTGATGGAAAGTTTTTTATTACTAATTAAAACTCCATTCTTGTTATAGACCAGTATGTGTTTTCTATTTTTTCATGAGTCAGTGTTGGTAATTTGTGTCCCCTCTTTCACTCCTGATTTTAGTAATTTGAATATTCTCTCTTTTTATCATGACCAGTATCATGACCAGTATAGTTAAATGTATCATGACCAGTATAGTTATCATGACCAGTATAGTTAAATGCCTATCAATTTTGTGGATCTTTTGAAGAACCAACTTTTGGGTTTATTGATTTTCTATATTATTTTTCTACCCTCTATTTTGTTTATTTCAACTCTGATCTGTATTACTACCATTTTTTCTGGTTTAGTTTGCTCTTTTCTTATATCTTTAGGACAAAGTTTACATTACTGATTTGCTATATTTCTTTCTTTTAAAATGTAGTTACTTATAGCTGTAAATTTTTCTCTGATCATTATTTTTGCTCTATCTTATAAGTTTTGGTATGTTGTGTTTTTAACTTTCATTAATCTCAAAGTATTTTCTAATTTCCCCTGTGGTTTCTTTTCTAAATCATTGGTTGTTTAGATGTATGTTTTTCAATTTCCACATATGTGTAAATTTTCAAAATTTCCACCTGTGTTTTATTTCCAATTTCCTTCCATTGTGGTTCAAAGAAATATTTTGTATGATTTCAATCCTTTTAAACTTATTGAGACTTGTTTAATGGCTTAACATATGGCTTATTCTGGTGAATGTTCTATGAACACTTGAGAAGAATATATATTCTGCTCTTATTGGATGGGATGTTCTATACATGTCTGTTGAGTCTAGTTGTTCAAATTTATTAGCAGTGAAGGCTTGGGGGGTGGAGGGAGGCCATGGAGGGATATCATAATACTCTCAACAATAAAGACAAATTTTTTAAAACCTGTATATGCTGAGTAATTTTGAATGCAAGTTATATGCTTATATATTTTAATGTGTCAAATATATGCATATACATAAATACATAATAATAATGACAGTGGAATTAAGTTGTAAAATAACATGAAACTATATTTTCCAGCAAAAATAAAATTATTAAAATGTTTAATTAATTTCTTAAAAATTATATTTAGTGAACTTTTGCTTGATATGACAAAATAAATGTTAATTTAATTGCTAGATATACATTCAAATATTACTGACATTTATTTCCTTTTTATCATTTGAAGAAATGGATGATGAGTTGATTAAATTTTATCTAATTAAATAATATAGATTATTTTTTTAATTCTCATAGTCTAATTCACACACAAAGGCATAAAGATCAAACATAAACAACATCTACAAATTGCCCAATAGCAGCCCATAGCCATTCTTAGGCTCATCTTTTATTATATAACTCAGGACCAAATAACCATGCAAAAGAAAGTCCCCAATCATAGCAATCTCTTCAATAGTTACCTAGCATTGATCTTCCATATACTTTGTATATGTTCGATGAATTCAATGCCAATGCTGCTCATTTGATACCTCCAAACACCAAAACCCCATGAGAGAAATTAATACTAAGGCATAAGATTTTATCAGTTAGGTCTGAGCTTCTGAGGGCCACAAATCAATGTAATAATTAAGGGGGTTTGTTTGTTCCCAGTGAAATAATTTTTGCCTTGTTGAGGATGATAGTCACCCCAGTTGAGAGTTCATGGTCTAAACCAGTGATTCCCAAAGTGGTCTATATCGACCCCCAGGGGTCTATGACAACCTGCAAGGGGTCTACGTCAGCGAAAAAAAAATTTGGGGGTCCATGAAATGAAAATGGGGGTCCACGATAGTGGATCTCAACATACACTGATAGTACCTATTTACTTACATCATATTATCTTATAATATAAAAACATATAAATTATTTATAAAAGTACCTATGAAGTAAAAAATTTATTATATATGTTTATAAAATTGTGTAAGTTGTAGGATAAAAACCTGCACATAATGATATACCAGTATCATCTTGTTACAAGCATATGCGCAGTAAACATTCTTGCCAATTTTTGTCTCAAAGCTTCGCGAACTTGCACCGACTTGTTCAATTCATCACTCTATAAATATGAATGTGAGAAAAATACGTTCATTCGTTTTCTGAATCTTGAATAGGAAAGTGCTGAGAAAATATTTAAAAAAATATAAACTGGTAGTTATCATACAAATTATAGTGAATCAGTGTTATTTTGTTTGAGAATGCCGGAGAAAAGTAGGTACATTATTTTTTATTAAATTTTAACACTAAACTTCACTACAGTTAGAAATTTACAAAAAAATCAATATCAGGTAAGTAGGGGGTCTACCCAAAACCGAAAAACATGGCAAGGGGTCTACGGCACAAACAAGTTTGGGAACCTCTGGTCTAAACAATCATCATTTATTACCAGCATTCTTAAAATAACCTCTTGCTACATCTCAAGACTTTCTTCTTGCCACTCTGATCTATTCTTCAGAATGTTATCAAATGATTTTCCAAAAACATACACCTGATCATCCCACCCCCTTCAATACTTCCAGTGACTGTCAGAATAACGCCCAGAAGCCTAACACTGCCTAAAAATCATGCATGTCCTGGTTCTAATTCACATCATCTCATATAACAACCTCCAACCCAACCTGCACTCCAGTAACACCGGCCTTCATTTATCTGAACTCTGGCCACAGGGACTTTGCACATGCTGTTCTGCCTGAAAGCTGCTTCTCTGCCAACTTGCTATTTAAAGGCCTTTTCTTCAGAATTTCGCTTAATAATTCCTTCTTCAAAGAACCATTTCCTGTTATCCCCAACATCTCCAAAAACACCAAATCTACCTTTTAAAAAACCTTTGATACAATCATACCCTCCCTTCAATAACACTCATCAGTTGTAACTTTATATTCATTTGTGCTATCAATTCCATAGACTCTAATAAGTTTTTATCATATTTTCACCAGTATCTCCCCAGTATCTATAGCATAAATCTGTCACATAGTAGGTAATCAATGAACTTACTAAATGAATGTATAATTGATGAATTAACTGTGTGCTGAAGAACTAAAAAAAAACTGAGTAGTTCAAATCAGTAAAAAAAGAAAAATCAATGAAAGCCATAACTTAATAGTAAGCAAGGCTTGATGAGGTAAAAGTAAAGTATTCTAACAAATATAAACTATAAAAATGAGCAATATTTACTCTACACTTTGAGACTTTTATTAAATTTTATTCTGGAAATCTTACTTTTAAGTCCAATTATACAAATAATGTTTGACTGAGAGCTGCCATATTGTCACCTTAGAATGCTAGCATGTGCAGTAATTACTAAAATTGTTCCAAATATAATGTCTTTGTTTAGATCACACCCTGAAAATATGCAGTGCCTTAGGACATTGCAAACCACAATTATCCTAGCACAGCTCAGCAGTCACAGACAACACGAGCTTGCTTTAAGGGATCTGTCAAAACTGCTGCACCAGCATTCTGCCTCCGGGCCTTCTCTGCACTTTGGGCTGAGGATAATGCCCTGGCATACAAACAGGCAGTCAGAGTAGCTCTCACAAGCCTTAGGGTGTGAAGGCAGCCACTAACCTCTATCAACAGAAAATGGCTTTCATGCCAGTTACGGCACAAGTGTTTAATGCCCTCCATGCTGAGGCCAGCATTAATGTAGTGAAAAGTATGACAGGTTTTAGTCAGAAAGTTGGTACTCATTCCTGCCTCATCATTAACCAGTTTGATGACCTTGGAAAATGCATTTGACCTTTTTACACCTTTGTGGAACATTAGTTAAACCAGATAAGTAGTTGAAACATTTCACTATTAAGCTCTCCTTGCGAATAATATTTAACCAAGCACTTTGTCTTTCAAAATATTATGTGGAAGGATATTTAGATAATAGAAAAAGTCACTTGGTGAGCAATAATTGTTTCATTTGTTATTTTGTTAAGAATTCTGGCCAATCTCTAAGGGGGGATCAGGAAAGGTGGTGTATCAAATTCAACAGAGAAGAGGGTAGGTGATTGGGCTAGAAGGAGATGTCAATTTCCTCAGGTAATTTAGCAACGTTTTAATGTTCTGTTTTTATGGAACAAATCTTATAAAACTTAGCACATCAGGAAATAAAGCCCAGCAAGAGTATCTATTACTTTGTCTAGGCATTTTGAAATATTGAAAATAGCTCATGATAGCCTATTACCATCTTCAGAATGACTTAAAGATCTCAGGCTAGCCTGGCCAGCATGGCTCAGTGGTTTAAAGTTGACCTATGAACCAGGAGGTCATGGTTCAATTCCCGGTCAAGGCATATGCCCAGTATGGGGTATGCAGGAGGCAGCTGATCAATGATTCTCTCATCATTAGTGTTCCTATATTTCTCTCCCTTTCCCTTCCTCCCTGAAATTAATCATATATATATTTAAGATCTCAGGCTAGACACCACTGTACAAGATGGTCCCTGAGATCCCTAGAAAAAGTGTAGTCCAAAATAAGTTTCCATTAAATGAGCTTTGGGATTACTGACTTCTGTAATCAAAGTAGGGAAATTGTTTTTGGAAGGGAGCAATTATCCCTTGAACATATTAAAAAAAACACGTAAGAAGGCAAAAAATTAAATTGTAATAAATCTTACTTGCAAGTATTCCTTTTATAAATAGTTTTTATCAGTGGTTTAAATTCATTTACATTATGCATTCTCACTGAGGAATACTGCATCCAACAGGACAAAAGTTCTTCCTTGGGAAGTGTTACTAAATATCTTAATATTACAATAGATATGGCCCTTCAAAACTCAACTTTTCCTAATAAAATCTTATTCCTCAGTATTTAATTCCTCTTGATAGGTTTTTGTTTTTTAGGGGTATCACACAAGCAGCACTGATGAATTCAACAAGGATGCACAAAACATATGCCTGATCAATTCTACAAAACTATGACTTTGAAAAGGCTGTGAGTTGAGGACTTCCTCTTGCCCCATCCCTGTCCCATTGTGAGAAGTGGCCTATGCATTGGTTATGGGTTGCTATTAATCTTGTGAATGTTTTTATGTCTGTTCTTTATGCTTTTGTGTGTGAGTTGTATTTTGAGAATTAAATTTTTAAAGTTTATATCTTACTATTTAATTCAACAAAAGTATTTAATATATTACTAATTATGTCAAGTGCTGAAAAAATGCCAGCAATATCTACATGAATAGCTAACAGCTAAAATAAAATGTATAAAATTAATTAATTAAATAAATAAATAAAGTAAAAGTATATTCTCATAGCAAGCAAAAGTCTAAAGTTAAGTTTGCTAAAATAATTAGAAGCCTGGCCGGCACAGTGGGTGAGTGTTGACCTATGAAACATAAGGTCATGGTTCAATTCCCAGCCAGGGCACTTGCTTGAGTTGCAAGCTCCATTCCCAGTGTGGAGAGTGTAGGAGGTAGCAAATAAATGATTCTCTCTCTTCATTGTTGTTACTATGTCTCTCTCCCTCTCCCTTCCTCTCTGAAATCAATAAAAAAAATATTTTTAAATAATTAGAAAATTAATTTTATTCCTTTCAATTATTTTACTCTTGCTGGAAAAATAACCCTTTGAGTTATTTTTTAATTCAGTTACATTACTATCATTATACATATTTTTATACATTGTTAGGTGTTGTCCCCTCTCTATGATTCTTTACATTCAATAGTTATCTTTTAAAAAATATGTTTTCTTATTTTTTCTATTTTGTTTTTTCAATTCAAGTATGAACATTATTGTCACAACTTTCTATGTCCTAACTGGAGCAGAATGCCATTTATCTTAATTTTATCATGTTGATGAAGAAAAAATACTATTCAGGGACTTTATATGCTTGAATTATACCTTTAAGGACAGAGGGGCACCTGAGATGAGGGTTACTTCTCCTTCTAAAGACACTGACACACCAGCCAATTGACCCTGAAGGGGGTCTCAGTACAGGAAAGTAGCCAAAATAAATTTTTTAGAAATGAGCCATAACCCTGCAGACAAGGCTGATTCTCAAGTCCTTCTTATATAAAGTTAGTTGGTTCTCATCTTTGAACTAAAATTTCTCATGGTTTCCTTTTAGGCTCATACACAGGTGTGGAGCCTCACTGGGGTCTTTTATCTTTGGTGTAGTAGAAGATGTTGGCTAAAATTGTGTAAAATGCAGATCAAAGAGCTAAAAAGGACTTCTAGCTTCTGATGTCCCTGCATGGTGGCCCTGTTTGTGGCACCGGTTACTAAGGCCCAGAACCAAGCAGAGCATGTGTCCTCCTGAACTGAGGGATTTTGTACACAAAGTAAAGAATATGATGAGTTAGCTGAAAACTGTGTAAAAACAAAACAAAACAAAACAAAAAAACTCTGAACAGAAAAAAATATATCATCATTTTACTGTGCAATAAGATTTAATTTATTATATTGAATATTTCTTCCTGCCTTCATCCTAAAACTCTCAAATACTTCTTTGGAAAGCACTGATCACATCTCAAAGCTTTTCTGCAAGGCCAGAGGCATAAGCAAAGCTCCTTAAGCTTCCTTCCGTCTTTGGGAAACAGAATCAAATGAAACTCCCAATTTTGTTCAGGGTCCAAAATACAAAATCTGGTTGGGAACTTAAAATGTTCAAAGCTTTTCCCCTCATTAAGAGAGCAAAACAGCTTGTTTTATCATATCTAATATTACAGAGTCGGATCTAATATCAAGGAACCGTCCTGGCATCTGGTCTTCCATACAGCAAAAGGGATGTACTTGTGTGTGATGACTAGCCATGTGAAGATCATGCTGACTCTGGTACCCAGCTTTTCAGAGCTCTGCAATCTAGGATTCACACTATCCTGAATTCATGAGGTAGACCATGGAAAGCAAAACCTATGTGGGTCTTTGGGAAGCTGACAGGCATAGCTGAACACCCCTACATTCCCGTTTACCTACTGGCTAGCCAATGTAGAGAATAGTTAAGGTACCCAACATGCTAGTAATAAAAGACTGGGAAATGCCAGCCATGCCTCCTCCAGTTATGTTCTTGGTTTCATCACTATGAGCTCTCAAAACGTTTGAATGGCAACATTTCCTCCTCAACAATCATTTCAGAAATGCAGCACCACCTGATATAATGCAGCTCCAGCTAGTTCTACTCACCAAATTCTGTGCTGTGACTTAGTTCATATGCACAAATCAAAGCAGACTGCAGCAAAAATGCAGCTAACTACACCCTATTACTTCTTCAGTAATGAAAGCCCCAAATAATAGCTAGATATATGGACACCCAAAATAAGGACTACATTCTTCCTTGTAGCTTGGAGAGGCTAGGTCAATGATTTCTCGCTGATGGAACAGTGGGTGCAACTTTCTGGAAGATAGTTTTAAAGAGAAAGAGTGAACCCTTTTTCTTCTCTTTTCTTTTCTCTCTCTCATATCTGATGGCTAGAATGCAAGCATGTTGGCAAAAGGTGGAGCACCCATCGTGGACCACAAAATAGAATCTGGATATTGAAAATTGATGAAACCTTGGGATCCAATAATAGTGAAGGTGCCAATTAGCCCCAGACCTCTCTTGTACATGATAAAAATAGATAAAAATCCACCCTGTTTAAGCCACTGTCATTTTGGATATCTGACACACACAAATCTAATTAGAATTTGGTAGCTAGAAGTCTGGTGCTACAAGTAACAGAACTACACATGTGACTTAATGAAAGTGGCCAAACAGTGAAAGATGAGCAAATTGGAATGCTGTAGCAAATATTTGGTAGTAAAGTTACCATAGAAACCTAGGGCAGGCAGGAGCAATGTTTAATTCAGAATATAGGTATGTTTTGAATGTTTCTCGCTGCCTCCAGCAAAGTCTTACAAGGAAAAGATATATTTGGTAACAGGACTAATTATTACCACAGTCTCCTCTTCTGGGAATGAAACATTTCTTCCTGACACAGAATTTACTCACTCCCTTTTCAAGGAAAATAACTCAAAAATCCCAGGGATGATGTCAGTCAAGCTCAGGATCTCTGGGTGAGGCATAGTAGTCTTTATATCAGGGGATAATGTGCAAGTAGCCACTACACTAAGTCCATGTGCAATTCCTCTTCATCATAGACCCTTCCTCCCCTCACCACACACACACACACACACACACACACACACACACACACACTCCAGGGGCAGAGCAGGGTTGGGATACCTTGAATAAAGGCTCACATTAGAAATAGGAAGAATAGCACATCCATGGCCTGTTGAGATTCTGATATTAGACCGCTTAGAAGTTCTAGTTCTCCTAGCCCATGGGTGTCTCCTCCGAGGGGCTCCCCAGGCTGCTGATCTTCATGGCCCTTGGATTTTCCCTTTGGGAACTTCTTCTTTCCATTATCCTCTGGGCCTTGTCTGCAGTAGGCATTGAAGAATATCTCTGCCTTACAGGCTGAGCAGTTTTCTCAGCGGACTTTTTGCCCATCAATGGTATGGAATCCCAGAGTCATTTAAATAACAATAGCCACAATTGCACTTAATCCAGATTGGTGCCTCTTTCAACTGTAAAACTGTCTTCAAACCTTAAACTTGGTTGATTTACCTATTCTCACATTTCCTTTCTAGTCATATTTCTTTGCTGTACTTCAGTGGTCTTTTGCCCCAATGCCTCTCTCATTCTCTCTCTCCCCCCTACCCTCTCTCTCCCACCCCTACCCTTCCTCCCTAATTATAGGTTCCTTGATCAGAGCAGTGAGAGCAACACCTTTTCAAATTCTGAACCATTTTAAGTCCCTTTGAGCCATTTAGTCCAATTGAAAGAAATTTCAGGTCACAACTCCCGAATCTATGTTTGGTGATCTGATCCTTGCTGCAGAGCTGAGTTTTAATAGGCCTTTATTGTTAAAATATGAATTTTGTCTTTTACTGTTTGTGTTGAGAAGCGGCTGTCTTCTCCAACCTGATAGGTTCTTGAATTTGTAGTCTCTCTCATCTCTTTTATTTATCCTTACAAACTGATTGATTCTTCTCTAAATATACCTCTTTCTTGTAATATCTTGCCAAATGCAGCTAATAGCAACCAATTAGGCAGTAATAATAATTTGTTTTCCATCTCTTCCCTAAAGTTAGGTAGTCTTTTACCTTCCGATTTACTGCAGGACACACTTTTGCCAAATGTTTCACCATTAGAAAGCCTGGATTTCCAGACTTTAGCAATAGTTTCCTTGATTCTCTCTGACCAGCTGTTAAGCCAATGCCACAGATTTTAGGGCTATTTTTTTATTAAAGCAGTACCTCACTCTTATTTCTAAGTTCTGTGTCATTTGGGGATAAGTTAAATAATCTTCTGGTAATAAAATTTCCCCAAATATTAACAGATTTTAAAAAAAAGGTTTATTTTCACTTGTGCCCTAAGCCCACGGGACGTGTCTTCAAAAGGCTCTGCTCACTATGGTCACTCAAGGACACCACAGACAGCTTCCATCGCAACACCCCTCCCCAGAATCATAGCTTCAGAGGGAAGAGGGAGCTCCTCCCCAGAATCATAGTTTCAAATGGAAGAGAGGGCTCTCTCAGCGCTGAAACTATTTGGTAAGCAGCACAATAGAAGCTCTATAGCTCTGAGTTCAGATGCAGGAAACAGATCCCACTGTATCTAATTTAAGGAGGAAGAGACAGGCTCAAGGATTCAATGGCTTCTGGATGGTTGGGAGTTATAAATAAATAGACTCGAGGTCAAGCTTTCAGAAAGTCTCCAAAAGTCACACCCCAGAACCAAGTCATCAAAAGGAGCTGTGCCTCTTTGGCAATCAGGAGCCCACCAGTGCCAGCACTCCAGGAGAATAAAATCAGTCTCAATCAGGAGGGCACCATTGCTGCCAGTTCCAGGCCACATCACTTCTGCTACAGCCTATGTCTGCGGAGTGGATACAGGGAGTCCTGCCCCTCCAAACCCACAAAGCTGGTGCCTCCGCTGACATTGTTGTAGGAAAACAGAAAACACCAGACCCAGCAGACATAGCTAACTGTGGTCTCCTCCCATCACATTCTGGCTCAGCAGACAGAGTGTCAGCCCATGGACTAAAGGGTCCTGGGTTCGATTACAGTCAAGGGCATATACCCCAACTGCAGGCTTGTTTCCTAGCCCCTGTCAGGGCTCCTGTGGGAGGCAACCAATCAGAGTGTCTCTCTCACATCGATGTTTCGCTCTCTGTGCTTCTTCCCCTCCCTTCTACTTTCTCTAAAAATCTATGGGAAAATATCCTTGGTTGAGGATTAACAAAAAATAAAAATAAATAAATGTGTCCTCCTCTTAATTTTTACTTTCCAAATCTCATGCTAGTGCATACAACTGGCCAAGTCCAATCATGCCCAGAACCCTAGTTACAGTGGGCTCCAGCATCTGCAGTACAGAGAGAAACACTACAGCAAAGATGGAGTTGAACCAAAAACCAACATGTTCCTCCCTTTCTGTGCAGTAATAGGCCACATATGATGCAGCGCATTCTATAGCAACTGTAATACTTGTATCTAATATTTTATCCCCGCTTATTTTAATTTTAAAAGGCTTACACTAAATGTTCCTAATCAGGACCTTAGGGATTCAGGAAAAGTAAAAATTTTCCTGCGTTCTCTTTTATAATTCATGGGGAAATATAAAGTACTTTCTTCAAACAAAATATATTAAGCACTATGCTTCAGGCATATGCGCAATCCCCTAGTTTGTCACCATCAATTTCACACCAATCCTGTGAGGTAGTGTGTCCGTTAAGGATTGCGTTCAGCTGCATGTCACAGACACTCACCTACAGCGCCTTCATCACACATGGTGTTCATTTTTCATACGTAATAATTAGGCTGGAGCTGGGTAATCCAGGGCCAGTACAGGGACTGAGATGCCTGGTTTTCAGCTCTTTCCCCTAATCTTGTAGCCTCTATCCTCATAGGCACAACTTAGCTGTTCTACTTCCAGACATTATTATCAACTTCCAGGAAGGAAGAAGGGAAAGAACAAAGGCAGAAGGCAGCTGCAGGGCAGGGTCTGCCCCTTTTATAGGTGCTGCTTATTCTGGATACCTTGTGACTTCTACACACACATCTCATTCTCCAGAACAGTGTCACATAGAACCTCTCTCTGCCTGAGGAGCTGGGGAGCTAAAGTCTGTGTTTTGTTTTGGGCCAGGACTGTTGCCAGAATCAGAATTCTGTCCGTGAGGAAGAAAGCTAGTGTGAACACTGGCAGGTAACCAGCAGTGTCTGCCTCAGATCAACATTATTACCTTCATTTTACAAGGAAACAGGGTTCGAAAGGTTAGGTAATTTGATTATAGCACAGTGACTTGGGATTTGAATTCAAGCCTTAGGACTACAAATCTAAGGCTTTTTTATAAGCATTTATTTAAAAAATAGTTTAAACTTGCTTTTTTACATATAAAGAGGCAAATCAGATTATTCAGAAAACAAACAAAAAAAACCATTTACTAAAGATTCTAAAGAGTGGAAGTAGGAATAGAAATGAGAGAGGGACAAAATAATATTTTCTGTGGGAATAGCATGATCCCATGCTTAAAAACCACAACAATAACAAAACAAAACAAAAACCCACTGTGCTTAGCAGCAGACTTAAAGATCATGGCGCATTTTCAGGCTAATTTTCCACTCTGGAGTAAGTATCTATTGCCTTGTGTCTAGAATTCATTATGGCCTGGCAAAACTCATTTTATTGCCTGCATTAACTCCGACCTAGTGCTTGAGATTCATAATAGTTATTAACTAAGCTAAGCCAAAAATTATCTCTAATTGTTATATGGCATTTTCCAGAATGATTTGTCTGGTTCTCATTTCCCCAAGCCTGGATTTTTCTGTTCTCTTTCTGCTTTCATTGAGAAAAGGAAACAGTCCTCTCTGCCCTGAAGGGCAGGCCTGCTGTGAATGATGACAGGACGGGGCGCTGGATGTTTCTTATAAGCTCTCAGGAATTCTGAGGTTTGAAGAAAAGGCAAAAGAATCAGAAACGGGGAGCCAAGTCCCCTGGCTTAGAGGGCAGAGTGTGGTCCGTGGGAGAGGGAGCTGGCAATGGCAGCTATCTGCAAGAGTGTATTCCTCAGACTGAGAATCTGGAGCAACACCTAACTGGTCTTCGGTACCTTGCAGCTTGGGCTTTTCCCCGAAGGGGATGAGATGCCCTGACCTTACTGTGTCCTCACCTTGAACCTGAGGAAGTCCCTCCCTTCTCTTCTGCCTCCTTAATCACGGGTGCTTTTGGCACCGGACTTGCTAACAACCTGGCAGAAAGGGATGAGTGACCAAATGTAGCCCAATCCCTGGTTCATGGCTAATTCATCCCCAAGTAGTTATTTGGAGCTACAAAAAGCAAATTAATTACAGTCCTGTGTCTTTGAACATCAGCAACAAGAAGGAGACATAAATAACACAGGGACTGATTGAACCTCAAAAGGACTGGGGGGTGGGAAATCTGTGGAAAACCTACTTGAGATAAAGAATCTGCACACGGATGCAATCTGATTGAAAGCTGGGAAAGACAAAAACTGGGTTCCTGTTGGAAGATCATGGGACACCCTGGTCCCCCTTACCATTAACGCAATGACAAGGACTGTTTGTACAGCCACCGAAATAATAAAGCCTGAGAGGGTGTGGCCTGTGGGGTTTGGGCAGGTTAGGTTCCTACTGAGGCTGCAGGGCCAGGGAATGTAATCTTGCCAGGGGCTCCTGGAGCCACTGCAGTGCTGCCTGGGAAGATGGGAGGGGGTGCCATTGTAGAGATCTGAGGTGTGCGGTTTTTAATCACCCTTCAGGGTCCTTGCAAGTTGAGAAGAGGAAGAAGAATGTGAAGGAAGCAGACAGTGCCAAGCAAAACTGGAATTAGGAAGAGATAAAGCACAAGCACAAAGTGAGGTCTGTGGGAGTTTCACCCACAGAACTGTGCTCCCGCTTTGAAAGTGAGCTAAGAAATCAATGGGCTTTCGCAGATATACATCACTAGAATTGAAGAACCAGCATTCAGCAAATATTTGTTGAGAGCTAAAGCCTCTTCCAGAATTCTCAAATTCTAGTATAAAAAACACCCACATGTTTGAAATGCGGATTCCTAGGTCCAGCCATAGAGACTCTGAATTATTATCAGGCAGCTCCTGTGATTTTGGATGGGTGGCTCTTATACTGTCCTAATGAATTTGTAAAAAAAAAAAAAAAAAAAAAAAAAAAAAAGTGGATTCTTCAAAAGTCATCATCCAATCAGAGATTTGGCAAAATAAAATAGAATATTCTTTTGCCACCTTTTGTTTTTGCTGTTGTTTTGTTACACTCCTAATCTTATTCACCTCTGGCCTGTTTACTGAAGAGTAACACCTGTCAGAGCAACAGTATATAGATTCTAAATCTGACTTCTCCAGTAATTTGCCATTACTTAGAGCAAAATCCCAAGTGAGCCTCCTTGAAAGAGAAGAAGGGACAAATCAAGAGGAGGTGATTCGCAAGTGATCATTTCCTTTCAAAATTTCCTTTCAAGCCAAAACTGGTTTGGCTCAGTGGAGAGAGCATCTGCCTGTGGACTGGAAGGTCCCAGGCTCAATTCTGGTCAAGGGCATGTACATTGGTTGTGGGCATATCCCTGGTAGAGGTTGTGCAAGAGGCAGCTGATCGATGATGATTCTTTTTCATCGATGTTTCTAACTCTCTATCCCTCTCTCTTCCTCTCTGTAAAAAAATCAATAAAACATTTTTTTTTTTTAATTTCCTTTCAAGATTTGAAGATTAAGGACCTTTCTTCTGAGGAACATACTGATGGAGCCCCAAAGAGTCAGAAGATTCATTAGGGCTATGCAGTAGCTTTAAAGTTTGTGCACTAACCCATCCTAAAAGTACATTTCAAGTCACAATCTACAAAATATACAACAAACACACTACATGCATGTATTTATGTGTGGTATATGTTTATGTGGGAATGTATGGACAAATGGAAACATTTTATAAGACACTACTTACCTTTACCAAGTGAAATGCACTCTGATTCTTTCTGTGTTCTGCCTTTTCTTCTCTCTCTCTTGTTTCTGTCTTTCTCTCCCCCACCTTCCTTAATGATAGTCAGGATTGCATAAATGATTTTGTCCTGCTGTTTGAAAACTGCTGAGGTAGGTGTGGGATTCTAGCCCCTTGGAGTAGGAAAGAAGGGGAGAGGACTTGGAATTGGAAAAGAAGCTTGCTCACGATTTTGTCCTTCTTTCTTCCTCAGGCAGTAACTCCCTTCACCCATCCATTGTCTCTCTTGGGTATCCACATCCTGTAGAGAAGACTTCGGTCTTAGAGTTGATATATCAAAGCAGGAAAAATGCTCGGCGGAATGTACTGATAACAAACGAGTCTTTACTTCCTACCAGGCTGGCCTCCTCACTGTCTTGCATGTGGCAGTCTCATTTTTCTTTTACCGCCTAACCTGTAATTCCAGTTACCCACCAAACCATTCTCTTTGCCTATTCCTCTTCCCTTCAGGGCTGCCAGAGAGGTCTGCACCTCTTTTCCTAGACCTTGAAGGCTACTGAAGGTGCAGGGAGAACCCTTCATTCCTTAGTGTCCAGCTCAGGCAGGTGCAATCCACTTCAAAGGAAAGAGAATCGATGTTCTTATTTATTTTACAGCTAAAGTTCTGATTTCCATCATGTGTAAATGAACTAAGAGACTCAAATGACCCAAGATCCTCACAATCAACTTTCTTTATCCAGCTAGCAAGCTTCATTTTCATTGCAGCCAACTTTCCTATGTGCAGTAAAAGCATTCACAATTTTCTCTGCTGTTGATTGGGTCTATTCTTGAAAAATACAAAGAAGCCAATTTCATGAGTCACTTTTCATCACAGAAGGAAAAAAACTCACCCTAGCTCCATTTTTGTCTTGACACCTTTTTATCTCCATAAAGAAAAACAAAAATCCCTGGCTGATTGGTTGGGTGTCGTCCTGTGCACCAAAAGGTTGCTGGTTCTATTCCCGGTTAGGACATATGTTGGTTGGGGACTCATCCCGGGTAGAGGGTTGCTCATCCATGTTCCCTTCTCACATTGGTATTTCTCTCTCTCCCTCTCCTTTTCTCTTACTAAAAATCAATAAAAATAACTAAAGAAAAACAACAATTCAACCCAGATTTCACTTGCTATTAGTTTCCTTCCCATATACATCTTATTTTTAAAACATGTATCCAATGGCTTTTTTTTTTAAACCATCAAGAACTTTGCAAATTTATTCTCTTCTAAGGCAACTTTATTATAAATATGTTTTTTACATAAAATTATTAACCTTGAAGCTTCTATCCAGTTTTAGAGGAAAGAACTGATTTTATCCCAGTTCTTTTGAGTATATTGCAATCCACTGAAAGCAAAGAATCTATAAGCACTAGTTTGAAAAGGTTCTCGAATTGGGGCAATATGAGCATTAAAAAAAAAATAGCAATAATGACAATAGGTTGAAATACATCAAATATATAAAAATCCACAGGTTCCTTGAGATAGTATAAAAAAAGAAAGTCATTGATCACTTCTGAAGTTTGCTAGGATACCAATGAACTATTCTGAAATTAACAAGGAAAAAATCAAGCATTAAATTACTTTATGGCAGAAACCGGTTTGGCTCCATGGATAGTGCGTCGGTCTGTGGATTAAAGGGTCCCAGATTCGATTCCAGTCAAGGGCATGTACCTTGGTTGCGGGCACATCCCCGTGGGGGATGTGCAAGATGCAGCTGATCGATGATTCTCTCTCATCGATGTTTCTAACTCTCTCTCTCTTCCTCTCTGTAAAAAAATCAATAATATATATATATATATATATATATATATATATATATATTTTTTTTAAATTACTTTATGACATTGTTTTATACATATTTACAGCCTCTGTGTGACCAAAGTAGATTTGGTCATATTTACAGTATAAGACTTCAATATACTTTCCTGTGATGGAAACTTTTGTCTTCTAATATAATTATGAAACTAACCTTGCCTAATTTTGCTTTTCCTATAATTTCACGTGAATTTATAGTCTTCTGCATTTGACTTCTTCCAGGCAACATTTTGTTTGGACATTTATCCATGTAGGAAATTTGTGTTCCTCTTTAGTGCTGAGTAGTATTTCATTGTATGTGTTTACCACACTTTGTTTATCCAGTCAGTAGTGTTTTCCTACAGCTGTTGAAATGATCATGTTGGCTTTTTTTTTCCTTTATTCTATTAATATGGTAAATTACATTAGATGATTTTCAGATGTTAAACCAACTTTGCATTTCAGTGGTTTGTAATATACTCAGAAGAACTAGGATAACCTCCCTGGTCAGGATGTAATATTTTTTTTAATGTTGTTGGGTTTGATAAAACTAAAGATTTTTATGTCTGTGTTTATGAAGGATATTGGTCTTAGCTCTCTTTTCTTTTTAAGAAAGAAATGGCCATGCAGTGGCTTTTGGTATCAGGGTAAAAATGATCTCATGAAATAAGCTTGGAAGTGTTTTTGTAATGCCCATTTTATGCCTACCAGATCTTTTGAGATCAAACATCAAACTATGCATATTTAAATCATGTATATGAAAACATATGCTTCAAATATGAAAGAATCTGTTCTGACTTTGTTCATTCTTTTTTAAATTTCCACTACCAATATATCCTATTCATCTTCAAGCCTAGTTTGAAGTAGCCTGGATTGGTGAGTGATTTATAATCACAGATTTTTAAAAAATTAGACAGTATTGCAAACGTCCCCCATTTCCTTCCATTTTGTCCCCTTCCACCCAGCCCCCGCCCCTCCCCAGGCCTTCCCCACACTATTGTCTGTGCCCATGGGCTATGCATAGATGCATATATGTTCTTGTAATCACAGATTTTTAGTAAGAGGAAGGGAGAGGGAGCTAAACAATTTTAGGGATTAATGCCACTAGATATCTAGTGGCGAAAACCAAGATCCTTAGAGATTGCCAGATTTCCAGAACTAGAGCACCTTTCCACACTGAGAGGTCTCCATCCCATAACATTCATGACAAGCCTTTATGAGTCGTAGACGTATCATGTGCCGGCTGTGTATATACTTACATTAAAAAGTTCATGTGTCCTTCCTTAATACTTTCCCTCCCTTGTGAAGGTCCGCCCACACTGGCACAATCCAGAGAGGGAGCAGCCACACAATGAAGCTCCAGGAGCCTGTGGCTTGGGGCTTGCTAGTAGAACTGGGCATGCTCAGTCGCCAGGCAGATTTTTTTTTTTTTTTTTTTTTTTTTTTTTTTCCTGTGAATTGGAAACTACAACAGCGCCTACCAAGCGCGCAGAGGTGGGCGTGCCCTCGTGGAATTTAGAACGCTGCTGCAGCCAATGGGGCCTCGCGGCCAGCTGCCGGCGCTTCTGATTGGCGGAGCGGGGAGGCCGGCGAGTCCAGGGCCCCCGGAGGGAGCCGCGGAGGTGCAGGTCGGGAGGCCGTGCCCCGCGCGTGAGCAGCAGCTGCAGCAGCGGCGGCGGCGGCCACATCCAGCGGCGGTCCCAGCAGGTCCAGCCCGTTGCTGTACTTTTTTTTTTTTTTTTTTTTTTTTTAGCTGCACGAACATAGTCATTATGCCGAAGAGAAAGGTAAGTCTTACCAAAATATAAAAATTTTTTAAAAAAATAAGGCCTTCCAATGGTGCTTCCAGCAAACCTTGTCATGGCAATGGCTTGCGCGCAGAACGAAGTCGGCGATTGCGACTCTCTTGGCTCCCCGATGCGTGTTGTGGGCATTTCTCTCCTTCCGTCCGTCCGCCCCCGTCGGTCTCTGGATGCTACTTTCTGCCCAGCGACGCGGCTCCCCCTCTTGTTGCACTCATTCTCTGCGGGGATGGTTTCCATCTCCTCCTGCAAGAAAGAAGCAAAGGCGGTTTTGCTTTTCCCCTTCCCGAGGGGAGCTCCCCTGCAGACGGCCGGGTTGGAGTTAGTGCGGGGGGTGGAGGGGGGAGCGGCGGGAGGGGGACGGGTGCAGGCACAGGGAGGCGGGGAGAGATCGGTCGGACAGATGTTGGGGTTATTCCCCTGCGGGCCGTGCGGCGGCGGTGAGGCTGCGGGAGGGGGAAAGCCGCATCTAAAATAGCGCTCACCCCCCTGCCCGCGGGCGGCGGACCCGTATGTACAACTCCGCTGTCATCAGGCCGGGCGCCGAGGCGGGGCCGGGGAGGGAGCGGGCGGCGCCGGCCGGGTCACCCCTCCACCCCCCGCGGCCGCCCGGTGCGCTCCCGCGGCCCAGACCCACCGCGGGGGAGGCGGGCCCGCCCTCCGTGCGCAGCGGGAACGGGGTCCCCGGAGTCGCATCTTCTCCTCCTGGCGGACTATCTGTCCCCTTCCGCGCGGCCCGGACACCCAGCCTCCTCCGGAGCCGCAGCGGCTGCCGCCGGCCCGGGGCGGGATGGGCAGGCCTCCTCCTCCTCCTCCTCCGCCGGGGAAACAGGTGTGCGGGCGGCTGCTCCGGAGCAATGCCCGCACCCTCCGCCCGCGGCCTGCGCCCACGCTCCCAGCACTGTCCACCAGCGAGGGTGAAGCACAATTACAAATGATATTCTGTCTTATCGGTCAGTGTGAAAGACTGTGGACGGGTTTGTGTGTTTAAGCGAATGCATGACTTAAAAATATGGAAGTTTAAAAAATACAGCAGCTTTTATTGTCTGTCAAGATGGAAAATGATGAAAACTTGTCTCTACTCCTTTAAAAAAAAAAACATATTAATTAAACCAGTTTTTAAAAAAAAAATTTTTTTTTTTAGTTTGCTGAAACTGGTTTGTCTCCTGGGACCTGCTGTGTATATACTTACATTAAAAAGTTAATGTGTCCTTCCTTGACCGGAATCGAACCTGGGACCTTTCCAGGTTCGATTCCGGTCAAGGGCATGTACCTTGGTTGCAGGCACATCCCCCGTGGGGGATGTGCAAGAGGCAGCTGGTCGATAATTCTCTCTCATCGGTGTTTCTAACTCTCTATCCCTCTCTTCCTCTGTAAAAAATCAATAAAATATATTTTTAAAAATCTTAGTTTATTTTGCACAGGCTGTGTGCCTCTTACTGTGAGAATAGTTGGCTTGCATTATCTTTCTCATTGTATCCTCGGAACTCCTTGAGGAGTGCTATCACCATTGCACTGGGGATTAGAAACTTGAAGCACCCACTGTCTCACCAACCAGTAGCTAGTCCCAAAGATTTAATTAGATTCTGTAGGTCCAAATTTCTTACCTTCAAACATGATTTACTCATTCTTTTCATTTAGTGCTGGGTGGGTCAAGAGGAATTTAGGAAAGCCAAGATACATCCAGCCGAAGACGATGGATGGCTTATGGAGGGTGCTAACACTTGAGATTCATTATTGGAACTTAATTTTTATGAAAGTATTTTTCCTATCCCTGTTGTACTAAAATAAGGATATTAAAGTGGTGTCAGCATTTTCAGCATTTTATCTGAGCTTTAATGACAAGGCTTGGCATTCTAGTAGAGTCAAAGGAACTAATCATGGAGAAATGGGTTACAGGGTTAGTTGGTGCCATTTCCTTTCCTTAGAATTATTAACAAATTTAGATAAACAGTAGGTTCGATGTGCACAAACGCTTTATGTTTAATGGACCCTGACATGGTAGAATCCTTGTTGTTCAAGAGCCAGAGTTGGTGAACCCATTACTTTTTCTTTCCCTCATCGTCCACCTCTCTTAAGGAAATAGAAGGAAAGGAAAGAAAAACAAGAGAGGAGCTGGCTTTTGATTGTTGTTTTATTTCTCTGGAAGGCAGCGAACCCCTTGACAAAGCTAGCCAGGCCTTCTGGGATTAGGCACCTGTGTATCATCCCTCAGGACATCAGAGTGTTCTTCAGAGATGACAGACTTCTCCTTGAATAATAGAAAGGTCTTCATTTGCACCTAGAGCTCAAAGACCGGGACAGGAGCAGCCACAAGTTAAACATGGCTACTTGGTCAGTTAAACTTTATAGCTGCCTCGGGGAATCCTGGAGTTCACTGGAATTTATATTGGAAAGTCATGGCCAAAGCATGCCTAGGTGCAAAGAAAAGAACTGGACATAATCCGTGCATAGCTTTTGGAGATTTGCAAAGCTGGAGTAACTGTCAAAACATTTACATTCTCGGTGTTGTTGTTTTTACTGAAGGACTGCCTGTTCTACATTATAATAAGTTGTAAAAGGGCCCTCACAGTACTTTTTGCCATCTTGACCTCTTTTTTAACCTGTTCCCAGAAATCAAGAAAAATTACTTAATGAGCACATGTTTAGGCTTCTGCAGAAGAAGAAGAGGCATAAACCATCAGGAATAAAAGTATAATAAAATTTAAAAGTAATGAAAACATCTGGAATCCTCACAGAGCTTTAATGCCACAGGGATGCACAGTTTGTTCTCATGGAGCTTATATTTAATTCAATGAGGTGACTAGAGTAGCAGATACAAAACAATTGAATAATATTAAGTTTATGTATGTTCTAGAATATGTAGTATAGGTTCTAAAAGCTGTAGGATAGAAAAGAAAAGAAAAAAAGAAGGTTGAATTTGGGCTGGTCTTGAAAATGTGGGTAGAACTCACATACAAAGAAAAAAACAGTCATTCTGTTATCAGGCATTTGAATGCCTCTTCAGATTGTATCTTTACTTGATAAGGCTCCAGTCACACAACTCAAAGCCCATAATATCTATATTAATGTAAAACATTCTTACATTTCTTTTTTTCATTAAATTATATATATATATATATATATATATATATATATATATATATATATATATATATTTCAGAGAGGAAGAGGGGGGGGAGAGAGACAGAGACAGAGAGAGAGAGAGAGAGAGAGAGAGAGAGAGAAAGAAAGAAACATCAATGATGAGATGGTGAGAATCATAAACTGGCTGCCTCCTGCACGCCCCACACTGGGGATTGAGCCAGCAACCTAGGTACATGCCCTGACTTGACCAGGAATCAAACTGTGACCTCATGGTTCATAGGCCAATGCTCAATCACTTAGCCATGCTGGCTGGGCCTTACATTTCTTAATCATATCTTTATTTTATCTGTATCTTTGCATGTGAAGACTACATTAAACCAGCTGGCTTTTTATTACTGCTGTAGTATTTTTCTTTTAGTAGTACATCACTCAACAGTGAAGAGTTCTTCAGTTACATTTAATCTCTTTCTGAGTTTGTGAGATTTAAATAAAATTGACTTTCCCATATATTTATTACCTAATGGGTGGTGGCTCAATGGGTTACTACTCATTAATGGTGAGTGGAATGGCAGTGAAAATTACAGTATTCATGGACTACGGTGGTGGTGGGACACTGTGTGACTGAGTTCCAGGCTGCTCTGGTCAGATGTCCATGGATGTCTGCAGAGGTCACGTTATCTGGTGATGATCTGATGTTCTACAAAGCGTATCAGCCAGGGAGGCATGATTAGCAGTAGCAAACACATTTTCACATCCTTCTTCCCCCCCCCTCAGTTCCTCATCGCTAGAATTATTAGAAACTAGAGACTCAGTGCATGAATTTCGTGTGAGAGGGTGGGGGTGGTCCTCTGCCCAGTCTGTGCCCTCTCACAGCTGGGACCCCTCGGGGGATGTCCACCTGCTAGTTTTCTTCTAATTACTTTTAAGATGTTCTCTGCCTTTGTTGGTTTTTTTGTTTGTTTGTTTGTACAATAGTTTCTCTCTAATGCACCCAGGTACTAATTTTCTTTCTCCTTGAAGTCCTGGCAATCTGGGACCCCTCGGGGGATGTAGCAATGCACCAAGCGGCAGGCTGCTAGGAAAGAGCCCAAACTGGGCCAGGCGCCATGCTGCGTGCACTTATCCGGGCCTCTGCTCTGCAGTACTGCGGTGGAGTCTGCCGAGTCTGGACAGGCTCCCGCCATGGCAGCTGTGCTTGCCAGCCTCGGCCCGCTTCTGGCGAGCAGCGTTCCCACCATGGAAGCATACTGATCACCAGGGAGCAGCTCCTGTGTTGAGCAACTGCCTCCTGGTGGTCAGTGAGCATCATAGCGACGGGTCATTCCAGTCGTTCTACCCTGACAGTTGCTTAGGCTTTTATATATATAGATGTCTAGTGTATCACATCAGAAATTCTCTCCTAAGAAGATTTTCCATGAATTTGGGATGTAAACACTAGTGTTTTTTTATACTTAAAATGAAGGGCTAAGGGGATGGGAGAAAGGCTTTCTGACTCCTGTTTTGAAATATGAAATTAGGTTTGGTGAGGTTTTGTGGGTTTTTTTGGTTTTTTTTTTTTTAATGGAAAGTCTCAGTAGTGCTGGGCTTGGCACAGGGAATGCTTAACTAATAATACTCAAGATTCCTGATTAATTTTTCATAATAATACTATAGATTATATCACCAGAAACAGATTATAAATGAAAAATAAAGATACATTTGACTATATGAAAAGGAATATTTTGATATGGCAAAAAAAGAACTGTTAAAATTTTAAAATTTATGAAAAATTGGGGGATTTGTACCAGATATCACTGGGAAAAAAGTTTGCGATTTTTTGCTGCTATTTTATTTTTAATTGAAAAAATTTTATTACATTTATTGGAGTGACATTGGTTAATACGATCATATAGGTTTCAGGTGTGGGTTACTATGTTACAAGATCTGTATATTGCACTGTGAGCCCACCTCCCAAAGTCAAATCTGCTACCATCACCACACAGTAGGGCCCTTTTATTCCCCATTCCCTTCCCTCTGGCACCACCACACTGCTGTTTGTGTTCACGAGTTTCAGTTTTATATCCCCCATATGAATGAAATCAAATGGTTCTGAGTTTTTTTCTGACTTATTTCACTTAGCAAAATATTCTCAAGGTCCATCCATGTTATTGTAAATGGCAGTATTTCATCTTTTCTTATGGCTGAGTAGTATTCCATTGTGGATATGTACCACATCTTTATCTAATCCTCTATTGCAGGACACGTGAGGTGTTTCCATGTTGTGGCCACCATGACTAATGGTGCAGTGAACATAGGGGTGCATATATCTTTGCAAATACATGTTTTCGAGTATTTCGAGTATTTACCCAGGTGAGGGATTGCTGGGTTGTATGGTAGCTCTATTCTTAATTTTTTGAGGAATCTCCAGACTGTTTTCCATGATGGGTGTACCAATCTGCATTCCCACCAGCAGTGAATGAAAGTCCCCTTTTCTCCACAACCTCTACAACACTTGTTATTACTTGCCTTGTTGATAATGGCCACTCCAACAGGTGTGAGGTGGTAGCCCATTGTAGTTTTGATTTTCATGTCCCTAATTGCTAGTGAGGTTGAACATCTTTTCATATACACCTATTGGCTGTCCGTATGTCTTCTTGGGAGAGGTTTCTGTTCAGGTTCTCTCCCCCCCCCCTTTTTTTTTATAGGATTGTTAGTTTGGTGTTTAGTTTTATGAGTTCTTTATATATTTTGGAATTTAATTCTTTGTCAGAGCTACTGTTTGTACATACCATCTCCCATTTGGTTGGCTGCCCGTTATTAGTGTTTTTTGCAGAAACGTTTTAGTTTGACAGTCTCAAATGTCCTTGTTATTTCCTTACAAGAAAATAACAGGCTCAAATAGATGAAATGTTTAGTTATACTATAAATCAAAGAAATGTATATTATTAAGAATAATGAGATGCAGTTTTTATAGAAGATTGAAAATACCTCTGCCCGTGGCTGAGCGATATTGAGACTCCATGCAACTCTCAAGCAATGTGTTTTGGAGTATAATTTCCTTTAAAAGAAAAACACACCAAAAAAAAGACAAAAAACTTTACCCAGCCAGTGAACATCAAACTGTGAACCAAGAGTTCAGTTCCTGGTCAGGACAGGACACATGCCAGGTTGCCTACTCAATCCCCAGTGGAGGCATGCAGGAGGCAGCCGGTCAATGATTCTCCCTCATCATTGATGTTTCTATATCTCCCTCTCCATTCCACTCTGAAATCAATAAAAAATATATATTTAAAAAACTTTATTGAGCTATGATATACTTACCATAAAGTTCAGTCATCTTTTCAGAGTATACAGATCAATGATTTTTAATAAATTTATAGAGTTGTATAACATTACCATAATTCATTTCTATCACTCAAAAAAAAAAGTCTTTTATGTTGTTTGCAGCCAGTCTTTATTCCCACCCCAGTCCCAGACAACCACCAATCTACTCTCCTTAAGTTTGCCTTTTCTGGAAATTTTATGTAAACGGAATCAAACAGTATGTAGTATTTTGTATCTGGTGTCTTTCATTCGGCATTATGTTTTTGAATTATAGCACATCTCAGTATTCATTCTTTTTTATTGCCCAATAATACTCGATTGGGTGGATATACTACTTTCTGTTTGTCTTTTCACAATTTGATAGATGTTTGGATTACTTCTACATAAGTATTTCATGGACATGTTTTTATTTCTCTAGGGAAGTTTTCAAAAGGTAGAAGTGGTGGTAGCATGAAAGTGTCTTTAACATTTAAGAAACTTCTGCACTATTTTCCAAAGTGATTGTACCATCAGTGCATGAGAGTACAAGCTTCTCTATATCCTTGCTCATACCTGGTATTGTTAGTATTTTTGCTCTAGCCATTCTGATTAATATAATTTAGATTTCCCATAATAACTAATGATAATGAGCATCTTTTCCTGTGTTTACTAGCTCAGTGTATATCTTAGGTGAAATGTCTATTCAGATATTTTGCCCATTTTTAAATTGTATTGCTTATGTTACTATTGAATTGTATGAATTCTTTATATTTTCTGGAAGCAAGTCCTTTATCAGATGTATGATTTATAGATATTTTCTTCCAGTCTGTGTCTTTTAAAAAAAAAAACAACCTTGTCTTAATGACATATTTTAAAGAGCAGAGTTTTAAATCTTTGCCTAATCCAAGGCCACAGGTATTTTCTTATTAGATTTTTTATCTCATATTTAGGTCTATGATCCATTTTGAGCTAATATTGGACATAGTGTGAGATAAAGGTTTAAATGTTTTTTTACATGTGGATATCCATTTGACCCAACACCAATTGTTGAAAAGATAATCCTTTCCCACTGGCTTGCCTAGGTACCTTTGTTGAAAATCAATTCATCATGACTATAAAGGTTTCTTTTTGGGCTCTAAGTGGTGTTCCATTCTCTCCATGTCTATTCTTACATTAATACCACACTATCTTGGTTTTATAGTAAGATCTGAAATCTAATAATGTCAATTCTCCACTTTGTTCTTCTTTTTCAAAACTGTTTTGGCTATTACATCCTTCGCATTTCCATATAAATTTTAGGAGCAGCTTGTAAATTTCTACAGAAATGCCTGTTGTGATTTCTATGGGAATTTAATTACATTTATAAATTAATTGGAGAGAATTGCCATCTTAGCTATATTGAGTTTCCCGGTCTGAATATGTAAGGGTCTGACAGATAGTATGCCATCCATAAGTGCTTACTGAATTTTAGTTAGTATTGATAATGGAGTCTATATTTGAGTAAAGACTCCCAAATGTCAGTCTTTGTTCATTTTATTTATTTATTTATTTACCCAGATGCCCAGCACACAGATTTGTGCACCAGTGGGGTTGGGTCCCTCAGCCTGGCCTATGCCCTCTCGCAATCTGGGACCCTTTGGGATATAGCAGTTCGCGAAGTGGCAGTTGGCCAGGGAGGAGCCCAAGCCAGAGCTGGGCACCGCTCCTGCGCATCCAAGCCCCGCTGTGCCTGCTAATGCCACCACTGGTAGTAGTGCTGCCACAGAGGCAGGAGAGGCTCATGCCGCCACAACTGCCCTCGCCAGCTGTGAGCCCTGCTTCTGGCTGAGCGGCATTCCTACTGTGGGAGTGCACTGACCACCAGGGGAGTGCATTGAGCGTCTGCCCCCTGGTGGTCATGTGTATGTCATAGCAACTGGTCAACTGCCCATTTGGTCACTTAGGCTTTTATATATATTGATTCATTCGCTCTACGTTAAATAAACATTTCTTGAGCATCATCTTTATGCAAGGCACCATCACTTCAGAAAAGTTATTGTTTTTATCAATCCTTTTGAAGTAAGTGAATAAATGCCCTATTTTAAGGATCTTTCAGTCTGACAGGGTAGGTTATATTCATATGCAATTATTTGTAATTCATGACAAGAAGTGATAATAAGCCACAAGAAAAGCTATGAGCTATGGAGCATTTCAAGGATTGGCCAGAATACATGTCCATCCAAAGTGAGGAGAAAAAAACCTGACAGAAGTTGGTTGGTTTAAATGGTTGAGGGTTGCCGGGACCGGTTTAGCTCAATGGATAGAGCGTCGGCTTGGGGACTGAAGGGACCCGGGTTCGATTCCGGTCAAGGGCATGTATCTTGGTTGCGGGCATATCCCCAGTAGGGGGTGTGCAAGAGGCAACTGATCGATGACTCTCTCTCATCGATGTTTCTAACTCTCTATCTCTCTCCCTTCCTCTCTGTACAAAATCAATAAAATATATTTAAAAAAAAAAATGGTTGAGGGTTATAGCTTTTTTTTTTTTTTTTTTTTTTTTTTATTCTTAAGAAGATGAGTATTAGTTTGTTACTACAGGTGTTTGTCATTGGTCTTTCTATGAAGTACGGCTTTCTTTGCTGTATGAGGAAGTTAAATTCAAGGCCTGTTACTACAGTTGAGATTGGATTGTGAACAGTAGCCATCCTTCTCGTGAGTAGAGATTCAGTGACTTCTTAGTCCCTATGCTTTCTGTTAATGACCTTCTTGTGTTTTAAAGGTAGTTGTCTGGGACCACTAAGTTTCTAAGTTGGCTCACCTTAGTTGATTGATTACGAATTTTGAATTAACTTTGTAATCCTAATTCCACTTTGGCATGAAGTCTTTGATGGCTCTGATCTTTTTTATCCCCATAGCTCCTGGCACAGGTACTGTAACTGTTGAATGAATACATGAATGAATGGTTTTCAATAAGTATAAATATAATTATACTTTAGTATAAATTTAATTATTTCATGTACTTGTTGGTGAGTTTCTCCAATTTGGTCTGGCTTCACAGTTTAATATTAGAGATATGATTTAGGGCAGATTACTTCTTTCTAAGCTTCTAAGTTCCTAAATCTCTAAGACTTAGTTTCCTCATCTATAAAACCAAAATAGAATCATATTCTACCTCATGGAGCTGCTGAAGGAATTAAATGACATAGTGAATGCAGAGTTCTTCGCACAGCACCTGGCACATGTAAAACAGTAGAGATATTCATTATGTGTTAATAATATTTTTTATTATTAAGAGAATTACTGTGAAATAATAGGCTTGTAGTAAGCACCAACCGTCTATTTTGTAGGAGAACAAATGGCACACACAGTGGATAGGGAGTACGCATCTCACCCTGGCAGTCTAATTTACTGCAATTATAGGAGTAAATGTTCAACAACCAAGTAAAAATGTGGTGCTTTTGAAAGAACATAAGCTTTAATCTGGTTCATTTTCTTACAGAAAAGAAAAGTGTTTAAAAATATCTTCACATAACATTAAAATTCCCTCAGCAAATCAGTTATCAAGTGATCCTCTTTTCTTATATTTTTTCTCCTAAAACATTGCTCTTGTTTACACCAAAATTAAATGTATTCCACTTTCCTTTAGGGTACAATTTGGAAATGGTGACTGAAATAAACATCATTTAAATTGTCTGCTTTTATAGTACCTAGTATGTTGAAATATGAGGTTCGTCTCCTGAGTAATTTAAAATTCAGTGTTGAAGATAACAAACCAAATCAAAATGTTGAATTCTTTTTTCACTGGCTGCTTGTTTATTGTACATTTCATTTTCTTCTCAGAAAAATTCCGTCAAGTCATGTATTCCTAGTCAGGATTTTTATAGAATCTAATATTCTTATATCTGTGGACATGTCCAGAAACAGCCATTTAAATGTGCTCAAGGCAAATGCATATTAAATTGCCCATAAAGTAAATGATATGCATATTCACCAGTAAAGAATAGAGAAAACAACTTTAAATTTCAAAATTGGTTATGAAATTTAATATTTGAGGAGAAATGTACATCAGTAACAACATATAAATACATTTGTTACTATTAAAATTTAAATAGCTACCATTTATTGAATGCCTGGATATACCAGTCCTGAGCTATGGGCTTTATATTTATTAGGAACCTTAGTTTTAATAAAATTATGTGAAGTTATAAAAATATATGTGGGAAGTATTAAGGTATAATTTAATATAACTTCATTTTACTCTCACAACAGTACTGTGAGGTTGTTCTTGACTCACAGATAAAGATATGACAGTCACAATAAATATCAGATAGAGAGCTTTCTTTAATGCACTGAATCCTCCCAGTAAGGTCTGTACTCTTCACAGTGTCATTTTGCAGAAGGCCCTGTGATGGGGAATGGCCGAGCTGGGATTGTGGTCCAGGCAGCATGGCTCCAGAGCCTGTGCTCTTAACCGCTGAGTTCTTGGCCTTTCTCATACACAGTCAGAATATAAGAATTTAGTGGGATCGAGGCAGTTCCCCTGGGTCACACAGCTAGGAGGTGATAGAATCAGGCATTCTAACCCAGCCCTCTTTTACTCAAGAATTTTGCTCTTAACCATTCCATAATACTTCTCACAAATGTTTCTTTTTTAAAAAATATTTTTTTATTGATTTTAGAGAGGAAGGGAGAAGGAGATAGAGAAACATCAATGATGAGAGAGAGTCATTGATCAGCTGCCTCCTGCATGCCAGGGATCGAACCCAAAGAAAGCTCAGGCATATGCCCTTGACCAGAATTGAACCCGGGGCCCTTCAGTCCACAGGCCGACACTATATTCACTGAGCCAAACTGGCTAGGGAAAAAAAATGTTTTAATAGAAAACTATAATACACCTGTTACCAGATTCTAGTTTTATTCATTATCTTGGAGGTTTCTTGTTTTGTTTTGTTTTTAATCTACCTGTAAGCCAGAGGATCACCACCACAGACTATGTAGGGACATCCTTCCTGCTTGTTGCCTGGGCCACTCACCACACACCCAAGGGCAAATTTATGCTAATAAAATTTCACTGAACCTAGTTGAATATGGCTTTTTCTTTACATTCAAATATCTTTTAAAATGTGAGATATTTTTCCTAAAAGTATCCCTCGGGAAAGAGAGAGCTGCTGTTTATTTCAATTCATCTTTTTCAAGGTCTTTTAAAGCAAAATTATTACCCAGTTACTTTTATCTTAAACAACAAAATATTTGGGAAGATACAAGCTGATATGACTTCAATAAGTACAATTTGGGTTTATAGAAGTTGATGAAATTAATTGACATAAGCAAAGGAGGAAGTAGCAAAAATTTAAAATGTATTTGGTTATTACTCCTCTGCATATGATCTCTCAACTCCAGTATTGGATCTTTAAAGATTTATTTTAAAAAGCAGAATTGTGGGGAAAGAAGGGGGTAAGAGATCAACCAAAGGACTTGTATGCATGCATATAAACATAACCCATGGACACAGACAGTAGGGGGAGAGGGCAAGTGCTGGAGGGGGGGCGGGGGGGTATGGCCGGGGAGAGGTCAATGGGAAAAAAGGAGACATATGTAATACTTTAAACAATAAGTAATTTATTTTTTTAAAAAGCAATATAATATTGGAAGGTCCCAAAATACACTTTCAGGATGAATGAAAAACAGCCATGCTAATGTAAAACAAGGGTACTGATGGCTTTGAAAAAAACTTTTAGTGTCTATTTCATGTGTTATAGGAATATTTGAATTTAAGGGAACTATTATTTAAAAAACCTCATAAGATTTCATGGACAATGTAGAGGGAAATTAACATTGCTTTATTCAAGTATGTGTTATGTGTTAATTTTAACAGACGCGTTTCAGTCTTCTCTGGATGAGTTATTTGGATTTTTTGTCCTAGAATGGTTGTCCTTTGCTAACCAGTTCATTTTTTCCCCTCCAGCCTTGCATTTGTAACAAAAATTGTAAATTAATTTTAAAATAAATTTCAAATAATAATTTTAAAATATTGGCCAACAAAGTGAAGACAAATCACTTCCAAGTAATACATTTCCCAGGTTAAAAGAAGTGATCATTGGTTATATCTATTCCCAGCTTTTACACATTGAGACTGGATTTGTTCTATGGCTGCTGGCAAATGGTTATAATAATGCAACTAACTCACTTAAGTTATAAAGCAATAGCCTCTGTCACTGAAAATGTAGAAGTAAAATTCTGAGAGCCTATACTTACCAGGAAAGACTTTAGGTCCAACACACGTTGCCGAGAATCCTGAACTCTCCTCTTTTCTTGTGTGAGACAGAGAAACATGGCACCAGGGGTACTAGACTCACACTTGTGAGTCTTCCTGCCACACCCTCGGTATATCTTCCTCTGCGCATGCACAGGCTGCTGCCATCTGGGAGGGTTCCCAAATAACTATTGAAAGGATTTTCTCATCTTCTCTGATCCCTTCCTGAGTTTGGAGAGAGAAAATTTGCCCCATGACCCCGACAGTGCCCTCTGTAAGGTGGTATCTGCTGTTTATTGAAAGAGAAGCTCAGCACTTGGATAATTTTTCCTGTTGATTCCATATGGATGATCTATTGCAGGGGTGGGGAATGTCCGGCCCAAGGGCCATGTAAGGCCCGTAAAATCATTTGGTCTGGCCCTGCCATGCATTAGGGGTGAGTTAATTCAATGTTTGACCAAATATAGCAGGCTGATTTTTACATTGATAATTTTGAATGCCCACAAATGATGTTATAAATATCCAAATGGCCCTGGGCAGAAAAAAAGAGATTGCCCACCCTGGTCTATAGAATAAACATTCCAAAGTTCTCTTCTTGCTTTCCTGATAAGGACTGCTGGTCCTGTTGTAGTCTTAAGGGAAATATAGTTGTGTCCCCTTCAGTACACTTTAGTGCCCTCAAATGCAGGACCCAGGCATCTTTGTGTAAAGAAAGAAAGGGTATAGTACCATTGGCCAGCTGCTGAAGGAATCCATGCTCTCTCTGCCCCATTCTCCTCCCACACCAGTATGACAGGGAAAATTTTGAATCCATGTTTGTAGGCTTCCAGTCTTGCCCTTCTCCAGTTCCTTCAGATCAACACAGATGAAGTGATTATGAACTATGTGTCTTGAATAGAAAAAGAAGAGGCAGTGTATGACCCAGATTTATAAGCTATTGAAAAAAACACAGACTATGCTATGAGTAAACCCACTCAAGGGATTTGTAATAGAAAATAGATGTGGCACTGTTAAACTGGGTTTTACTTCTCGTCCTATCCCCACAATATTGGTAATATTGTTTGAAAAAAAATTAAATACAGAAAAATTCAGGAAATGCTATAATATTCTCACTTACCCACTGCTCAGAATTTACAAATTTGACTTTTTTTTTTTTTTTTAGCATATTAGGTTCAGATATTTGTAATACATAAAATATTATCAGTAAAGTTCAAGTTTGAAACACCCTTTGTTCCCTTCTCTTGTCAGCCTTCCTAGAGACAACCATTATGAATTTAGTGTGTATCCTTTCAGTCCATGATTTTATGCATTTATTATATATACTAGAGGTCTGATGCATGAAGCTTCGTGCAAAAATTGGCCTTCCTTCCCCTGGCTGCCAGCTTCCTTTCCACCTTCCCACACTGCCCAGAGGCCCAGAGCTGCTGGGGCAGGGCAGAACGTGGCAAGTTTCCCCGCCCTGCCTCCTGCAGCTCTGTGCCTGTGTATGTAAATTAACCCGCCATCTTTATTGGGTTAATTTGCATACTCCTGATTGGCTGGTGGGTATTGTGAAGGTACGGTCAGTTTGCATCTTTCTCTTTTATCAGTGTAGATTCATATGACATATACAAATCCATAATATTGATTTGTTCATCTTTTAAAATTTGTGAAATTGGAATCAAATATATGTATTTTTGTTTTCTTCCTTCTGTCACTTGAAATTATAATGAATTAGTATAGTTTGCTTAGTTATATTGTGATTCTTAATTATTTATTTTGTGGTTTCTATTTATCATGTATTTTTCCTTGCTTTTCTAATGATTTATTTTGTGGTTTCTATTTCTCATGTATTTTTCCTTGCTTTGTTTTTTTCTTCCTTGCCTTTTATTTGTAAAATTTGCTTATTTTCACTTCTCCTAACTTGTAAGTTTATAGATCCTATTTCTTGTCTTAAAAATGTTAATGACCGTCTTTAAATTTTATTTTAACAAAGCCTAAAATTATTCTGTCTTTATTCTCCTTGAGAACAAAACCAAGACCTTTGACTTCTGATCTATTCTACTCTCATCTTTTGTGGTGGTTATTGTCTAGAACTGTGCTGTCCATTATGATAGCCAGTAGCTTTATGAGGCTGTTAACTACATAAATAAATGAGCTGAGTTTTTAAAACTTTATTTTTAATCCATTTAAATAAAAACTGATATTAGATTCAGTTATTGGGAAATTGTAACATGTTTGAAACAACCTTGATATGTAAAACCACTACAAACTTTATGAACTTTAAATATTATACATAATAGGTGTTCCTGGTGAAAACTTAGCACTTGAATGAAGATATGTAATGAGGATAAAATACATGTCAGATTTTGAAGATTTAGTACAGAAAAGTTTGTGTAATATCTCAATATTTGTATATTGATTATACATTGAAGTGATAAAATTTTAGATATATTTAGTTAAATAAAATATTATTACATTCATTTCATCTACTTTTTATTTTTTCAATGTGGCTATTAGAAAATTCAGAATTATAAATTTCTATTAGGTCAGCACTGATCTAGGATTTCTATTGAAAGTTCTAAGCTGATGTCCTGACCTGCATTTGTAGCACAGTGCCACACAATCCCAGGGTAAAGATCAGCGGGGTGGTTCCTGACTGTCCATTTGTTCCCTGCTTGTTAGTAGAAAGCACTTGTGGAGAGATTGCCAGAGAAACCAGCTTTGCCTAGAGTTGTAGTTCTTCACATCTCTAGTCTTATGTTCATTTACCTGAAGGCATTAATATTTTCAGTTGCACCTGTTTTTTTTTTTAATGTGGCATCTTTTCAAGTTTCTCTTTTTCAGTAGCTTACATCCACTTCAAACATTATTAGGTCAGTGTTTAGAGAGTGATCTCTCAGTCACATTGCTATCACTAATCTGCTTAGAAAAATATTGAAAATAATGCCATTTAATCATTTTTTTGTTTTTTCAATGTCATTTAACACAATAGTCATGTGCTGCTTTTTTAAATGAATATTAGTAAGAGGTAGAGAGTACCCCAGATTTAAATCTACCTAGTGGCCTGACAGGTATGCAGGGCAGTCCAGCACTCCTTGACAACAGAGGGTCTGGTTTGTGACCAGGAGGGTCGAGTTTGTGAAGTGAGCCGAGGATGTGAGCACAGCTGAACGGCCTGTTTGGGGGTTGTCTTCATGTGGGCAAACTTCTTAAGACTTGCCCTCCCTAACTCACTCACTCGTGTAGCAGTAGATCTGTGAGCCAGACAATCCTGTGCAAGAGCATGGAGAACAGAAAAGGGAGGCTCAGCTTCCCTGTATGATAGAGGGGGTCCCTTGGGGGAGGGGAAAAAGTTCATTGTTTTGGGAAACAGAAGAGAACGCCATAGGTCTAGGGAGTTCTAGAGAGAGGTTGAGCTGCTGGGTAACGGGAAACCCTAGGAAGAAGAGAAGATTCACTAGGTCCTTTGACTTGAAGAAAAGCTTTTGTCTTTTTCAAAGACTTTATATACTTCTGACCTATGTTTTATGTAGTATTTTGTGTTTAAATTTAGCATTATTTTATGTGTACTTCCTATGTAGTCATATAGTCTAAATATTTTAATCTCATTGCACTCATAGTTACATAGTGTATTTATTTAAACATTTCTAGTAAGTCATTTCCAGTTATTCCACATTAGAAAAAAATACAAATAAAACCATATTTTTTTTCCCAGAGTCTTTTTTTGAGTCCTGGTTCTAAAATTGGAATTACTGGGTTATTATATGATTAGTTGTATGTATCTTTTTCATATTCCCAGGTTATTCTTTGAAAATATTATATTAATTTAGTGTCACCTGCCCCACCAAACAGTGGGTTTTATGATCTTATTCCACCCCCCATATTAGATAAGGCATCAGCTGCTTTATTGTGCTATGCCAAATGTTGTGCCAAACATTGGTTTGCTATTTGATTTTTTTCTAATGGGAACTCTATTCATATATTAAGTAGTTTAATTTTCTAATTGTTTTAATCTTATTGTCTTAGCCAATAAAAATATACTGGGGCATATTAAAGTATATTGGGGTAGTTCGTATGTCATGTAGATCTAAATATACTTTCCCCATTGTATGCAAGCCTATAAAAGAGGCAGGTTTAAACCGTCACGAGAGTGGGCGGATGCTGCACAGGCGGGATTAACATCAGGGAGCAAATCAGCTCGGGTGGCAGGACTCTTAGCTGTCCTGTGAAGCTGGGAGTGTGGTCGAGATGCTGGAGATGATAATGGATAAATAGTAACTTTTTAAAAAAAAATTTATTGATTTCAGAGAAGAAAGGAGAGAGAGATAGAAACATCAATATTAAGAAAGAATCATTAATCAGCTGCCTCCTGCACACCCCCTACTGGGGATCGAGATCAAACCCCAGGCATGTGACCTGACTAGAATAGAACCTGGGACCTTTCAGTCCGCAGGCCGACGTTCTATCCACTGAGCCAAACCGGCTAGGGCAAAAAACAGTAATATTTTATTAAAAAAAAAAAAAGTAACTATAAAGTCAACTCATATCAAGAAATAGGCTAGAAATCAAAGCTAGACATCCTGCTCTCATCTCAGAGAACCAAAGCAACTGGAACATGTAGGTGGGTCCCAGGCACCCCTGCTGCTGACTGCTGGCTTCCTGTTCTTTAGCCCACAAGAATGAAAATTGAGCCGAAACTGGTTTGGCTCAGTAGATAGAGCGTCAGCCTTCGGACTGAAAGGTCCCAGGTTCGATTCCGATCAAGGGCATGTACCTTGGTTGCGGGCACATCCTGAGTAGGAGGTGTGCAAGAGGCAGCTGATCTATGATTCTCTCTCATCGATGTTTCTAACTCTCTATCCCTCTCTCTTCCTCTCTCTGAAAAATCAATAAAATATATCCAAAAAAAAAAAGAATGAAAATTGCTTAGGGTGAATGTACATTGAGAACAAGGACTCAGATCAATTCTTGCACCACTCCTTGTTTAAAAATGAAAGCAATTATGCAGTGTGTGTGTATGTGTGTGAGTGTAAACAACATATCCTCTTATAAACTTACTTTCCCCCCCACAAGATATCTGTTGATATATATGGTACAGATAATTTAAATAGCCTTTTAAAAAAATCTCTCTTTAATGTGTGTTTCCCAATTTAAATACAATTTACTGAAATATTTTCTTTCTAGTCTCCAGAGAATACAGAGGGCAAGGATGGATCCAAAATAACTAAACAGGAGGTAAGTGTATCTTTGACATCCTGTCTTCAGTTATGTAACTGGAATTTTTAATATTGTTATGATTGTCTGCATCTGAAAGAAGACTATTCCTGTACAAGGTTGTTGAGACTACATAAGCCAGGGAGTGTCCCTGTGCAGTCTCCCTCGGCCTGGGTATGTTTCAGTCGGTTCACAGATGAGTCATTTTCCACTTACTGCGTTGTTTATGTTTCTACCTGTGAGTCCTGCTGTCTTATTAAAGCAGATACTGAGAATTCCTTCTGGGCAAAAATCGAGATAATAGGTAAATTCATCAAGGAGAACAAAGTCTGCCTTTCACAGCAAGGAAATCAAAGACTGTTGATCTAATAAATGCTCTGCTCCAGTGAGTGAATTATATATTACTTTTTAGCTTCTGAAATTTGCCTAAGGAGTCATGCCTAAAGCCAAAAGCTATGGAAGGATACACAAGATGTCAAAATACTAAAGTTGGGGGTTTTTAAATCAGAAAAAGCCTTAGGGCTTAGGATAGTTAATTAGGCAATAATTCAAAGAAGCTCTGTATTAATATACAGAAACCTCCAACAGCTAGGATCTTGGAAGAGATGTTTGCATTTGACCTGCTGTGGTAATATCATGAACTTATAAAGGAGACGGATGAAAAAATAGTAAGTGACTTTTTAGTAACTATGGTGACAGTCATTCATTTTTGCACAGAGTTCGCAGTGTGTTGCAAAACTGCAGCTCTTACTAATGAACTAATAAACTAAAATGGGTCGTGAGTTAGATAAAAACAATGTCTAGTTAAAGATTCTTTGATTGGGTGATTCATATTGTGGATAATAATCTAGAAGAGTTTATCGTAGTAGTAAAATCTCTATTACAGAGGATTTGTACAAGGAAATTCATTCAGCCAAGTGGAAAACCTTTAACAGAATCTATAAAGAAATAATTTTAAAACAAAACAAAACTGCCTAACCTCATCCCCACCATCCACCTATCGAGCATTCAGTCTAACAGTTTGAGAGGTGAAGTTTGTAATCCAAAGTCAAGTCACTATACAAATGTTAGAACCAACCAAAAAATTATGAATGTTTGAATTTTCTTGGAAATGGAAAACTATAATCTGTAGGACAGTTGGCTAAAAGTAATGAACGTTAATGTTTTTAGATTTGGGCATGAAATGCATTTGGGTTTCTCCCTAGGGATTGCTATTGAAATTGATCTGTCATTCAGAAAATCTAGAAACCACTGCACACAATAGATCTTGAATAGTGAAAACAGTCTTTTCGATCCTTCTTCACTAAAAGCAATAGCGCTGGTTAGAATATATGTAAAAGATTTTTGTTTATACAGCTATCTCATACATATTGCTTTGGTCCTAGGATTTTTATTATTTATATTACAGGCACAACTCATTTTGTGATTCACTTTATTGTGCTTTGCAGATCTTGCATATTTTATAAATTGAAGTTTATGGCAACTGTTGAAGGCTCAGATGATGATACACATCTTTTAGCAGTAAAGTATTTTTATTAAAATATGTACATTGTTTTTATAAGCATAATGTTATTGCACACTTAATAGACTGTAAACACAACTATTATGTGGACTGGGAAATAAAAAACTTGTACAGCTCGCTTTACTGAGATATTTACTTTATTGAAGTATTCTGAGAGGTATGCCTGTATTATAATATTATTTCTAAATTATTATTATTTTTAATATTCTATTTTATATATTTATATGTATGATAGCATTGTTAACAAAAATATCTACTAGACAAGACTCTACTTGTCATTTAAACTAAAACCAAGTTAAAACCCATGATATTTCTTCAAGACATCAACACAATTGTTTGAAAAGTGAAAAGGTCAGTGGATTAGCTAGTGATTTAGGGTTTAGGGTAAGAACTGTCAGGCTGTTATTGATTGATTTTACCCCCACTGAATTGTTTAGATTTTCTAGTTAGGCCATTGAGTGTGCACTGCCCTGAATATAGCGAAGGTATTGTTTTACCAAGGATTTAAAAAGCTTCTATTTCTTCCGTGATATTTGCAGGTGTGGTGCAGTTTAGTATTTAGGCAATAAATGACCAACATTACAGTCATTACACTTGGCCATTTACAAAGCCCTTTTGCATACATTATTTTTTCTGAACCTTACAATAACCCTGAAATGAGAACAAAACAGATTCATTCCTTGAAAGAACTGTATTGAGCACCCATATGCACCAAGCTCTGTTCTAGGCTCTGCAAGAGTCCTCAGTGAGCAAAAGAAGCAAAAATCTCTGCCTTCATGGAGCTTCCATTTTAGCAGGGTGAGAGTAAAATGAAACAATGGGATATTTGCTATAAAAAAAAATAAAACAAGGGAAGGAAATAGAGAACATCAGAGAAATGCTGTTTGATAATAGGCAATGTTATTGTCCTCATTTTTACTAATGCCAACAGTGTCCTCAGAGACATAGATGATTTTCCCCATGAGTCACAACCTGTGAATGGCAGAACCAGGAAAGATAGCTGCATGTCCTGCTTCAAAGTCCTCAGTCCTCATGCCCGTCCTGTGGTTATCATAACACTCTGAGCATCCAGTGCTTTTTCTCTGCCAAGGCGCTGATTTACATCTTCCCCTACCTCTCAGGTTTGCAAAGGTCATTTCTATTTAGGTCCTCATTTGTTTTGGGGAATTAAAAGCAGCTTGAACTTTGAGTTTTGTTTGAAAGTACCTGGTCAGGCTCAGAAGCATGAGGAAATCTCATAAAAAATAAAACATATTTACAAATTCCAAAGGAATGACCCATATGCTTCAAGCAGACTTCAGCAAAGTCCAAAGATTCTACTTGAATCTAGCTATCTCTATCCCAGTGAACCTTGTCATAACAAGATTAGACTTCTGTGTTGCTTTTGCCTCTAGGACATAAAAGTAAAAGAATCTATGTCTTTCAGAGTAGCCTTCACCAGAAATGTCTCCAACCCAGGGAATGATAAGCAAGTTAATAAATGCATACTGAGCCAAAACTGGTTTGGCTCTGGATAGAGCGTCGGCCTGCAGACTGAAGGGTCCCAGGTTCAATTCCGGTCAAGGGCATGTACCTTGGTTGCGGGCATTTCCACAGTAGGGGGTGTGCAGGAGGCAGCTGGTCGATGATTCTCTCTCATTGATGTTTCTAACTCTCTATCCCTCTCTGTAAAAAATCAATAAAATATTTTTTATTAAAAAAATAAATGCATACTGAATAATTCCATTATGACCAGCACCTTTATACCACAGTAACAACTCCTCATCTTGTTCTGTAACTCTCTTGGTGATCTATCATTCTGAAAGCCTTCCTTCCTTCTTTCTTTCCTTCCTTCCTTCCTTCCTTCCTTCCTTCCTTCCTTCCTTCCTTCCTTCCTACCTTCCTTCGTTCCTTCCTTGAGGACCATTTTTTTGGCCACTTTTCCTAAGGATTCACAATCAACAAATTGAGAGAAATTCTTACTATAGTTATTTCCATAGTGGTCCTGCCCGATAACCTGAGTCTCTAGTGAATACTTCAAATTCGAGTGTTTCAATGAGGAAAGAAATAGCAGTCTAATCTATTTTAAGTCTAATCTAATCCAATCATTTACAGATTTTAAGGCTATGAACGCCGATAGAACTTTCCAGGAAGGTGCACACCAAGCACGTCAAACGCGCACACGCACCCAGTTCTGCTAATTGAGTGAAAGGTTCCTCTCAGCCTCCACTGTTTTCAGGGAAAGAGAAAAATCTCTTCTGATGGTTCCCAGAAAGGAAAATTTTTAAGAAAATTCTTTTCTTTCTTTTTTTTAATAGCATAGAAAGAAGAGCTGGTAAATTGTAGGCAGGAAGTCATAAAACGATTTCACAATAAAAGATGTGCTTTTTAGACAGCCCAGAGAAACAAACTTTGTTTCTGCATGAATTTCCTAGACTTTTGATTTTCCAGCTCCGGTCCTGGACCTGGATGATAAAAGGGTCGGGAGCCTTTGCATCAGAGCAGCTCCCAGGCCCCGCAGAGCAGGGCTTGGCTGGAATGTCTCTCTGGAAATCCCACAGGGCTCTCTGACATCACCCACCTCTCCGTGTGCTTGGGTGTTCACGACGGGAGGAGAGGAGCAATAGCAAATGTGGGGGGATTGTTCATGCGCTTTGGCCTCACTTCAGTGGTGATCAGGACGGCTGGTTGGTTAGGGAGGCAGTTATGAGTAATGCTTAACGTATTTAGCCCCTTTCAGGCCCTACACTGAATAGGACCTGACTGAGTGCAGGCATACATTGGAGAAGACATGGCAGGTTTGGTTCTAGACCATACAGCAAATATCACAGTAAAGCAAGTCATATGAGGGGTTTTTTTTTTTTTTTTGTCTCCCAGTCCATATAAAAGTTATATGTACACCCTGGCCAAGTGGCTCATGATTGAAGCGTTGTCCCATGCACTAAGAGGTAGTATGTTGGATTCTTGGTCAGGCCACACACCTAGGTTGCTGGTTCAATCCCCGGTCAGGGTTTATACAGGAGGCAACCGATCCATGTTATTCTCTCTCTAAAAATCAAAATATATCCTCAGGTGAGGATTTTTTTAAAAATTTATATTTACACTGTGCAAGAGCATAATGCCTAAGAAACAATGTACATACCTGAATTTTAGGAGACTTTATTGCTAAGCATGCTAGCCATCACTGGAGCCTTCAGGAGTCATAATCTTTGTGCTGGCCAAGGCTCTTGCCTTGCTCTTTGTGACAACAATCATCCCTGAAGTGCAGTGAGATGAGGTGGTGACCTGGCACCCCTCCCATTGGTAGTGTCCACCTCCACATTCACTGAGGGCCCAGCAGGCCCAGCAGGCACTGGAGCTGCTGTTGGAGAGGAAGGTCCGGTGCAGGAGGGGCACAGACGGGAGACAGACAGATGAGGCGAACGGTGAAGCGAGGCCAGCGTGGTACCCAATGGAGAGAGATCCGCAAGGTCTGTTCACCCCGTAGAGCACATGTGTCAAACACAAGGCCCGCGGGCCAAATCCAGCCCGCCAGGCCTTGCAATGTGGCCTGCACCGCGCTGTCATCACTACACTCCGCTGTCAGTTTATGACATTGTCAGTTTATGACTGTTCAGTAAACCATTCGGCCCGCGATTTAGGCTGGATTTTAGATTTTTGGCCCCTTCTCTGATTGAGTTCGACACCCCTACCGTAGAGGCTGCCACGTTTCCTCTCCTAGACTGTCTTTCTAAGCACTTTCCTGTGACTGGACCTTCCCGTGAGGCAGTGTGAGTAGCTCTGGAGGCCACACAGAAGCATCGAAGCTGAGCTCTGTTTGCTAATTGCCAGGTGCTCACTGCTCCTCCATGCTCTGACTCTGCTTTGAAGAGCAACTCACCCGATAACGTTGCCTTTTCTTCCGTAATACCAATTTATGCAACTCCCCATCCTGGGAAAGGCGTCACAGAACTTGGGTTCTGGTTCCAGTGACACGTGGTGCACTGTCATGATAATCCTAACAGGCACGGTGGTGTGCCCCGGGGAGCATCTGACACAGGCAGTCCCCTGTGCGGTTAGAATGCCCAGCGGTACCGCCTCTCTCCCTGTGCCGTAAATATATCCTAGCCACCACTTAACCTGCACGGCCCCCTGGTCCTGGCTCATTCTGCTGGCCGCCTGAAGTCCAGCTCTGATCTTTCCCTGAGACCTCAGGGTTAAAACTATTCATGAAGGCTCTGGCCCTTCATTTTCCCCCCTGTAGTTTAAAGGAAGATGAGTTTAGTTTCCTGTGGCTATTTTCAGCAAGAAACTTCTTAGATGTAGACATGGCAAGAAATATTTCTTCCAGTTTGGCCTGACCAGCTGACCTCGACTTGCCTAAGCACAACTTCAAGAATTGCATGATCCTTTGCACCCGTGGCATGGGGCTGCTACTGATCATGTTTGCTAACTTCCTTAAAGAATTATTTGAGACATTTAAGCTACTGGAATGAGGCAACGTCTGCATGAGGCAGCAAGAATTAGGAAAAAGCTTGAGTTCATTTTTTTGAGCAAATGGTATTGAGCACCTACAGTATGTTAAGTGGCATATTATTCCGCCAGAGCTAGAGCAGGGAACAAAACAGACAAAAAGCGTGGAGTGTTTACTTCTAGGACGCGCAAAGAAAGGCAGTCGTACTTGTAGAATGTGAAATCCCTTGGGGAGCCATCTTTTGCTGGTGGTAAGTGGAATATCAATTCTGTGTGCTTATTTCCGAACTGCCTGGAAGAGTCCTGTTATTTTAGATTCTCTTTGCCATCTTATTTGCTAACGTGCACCATCACTGAAGAAGAAAAGATTTCCCTGAAACACATCATTCTCAGCACAGTTTTTCTCTAAATTCTATAAACTTCCAAATTAAAGGAAAAGACTAGGGAGACTATTTAAACCTTTAAACATATACATTTAGTGGAGACATAAATGTGTTTATTTTGTTTCAGGTTAGAGGGAACATTTCTCATTAACTGCCTAAGATTTGTTGTCATTCTCTTTTCTAACATGGTAACAAGGCCGGGTGCTCCTTTTATTTTGGTTTCTACACAATTATATGTCTCTTGTATTAACTTACAAGCTTTAGTTCCATTTGTAAGGCATAGGAGTCCCACTGGCAGCTAGTTCTTAAATAGCACCTCAGTGTTCCCGCTGTCAGTTTTGTCACAGAAGTAGAGATTATGAAAAGTAGAGATTATGGTTCGTAGCCTGAACTCGTCTTCCTTTTCTTTCCACACCCTTAGCCGGGAGAGGCCATTTCTTGGAACAGTGTGCCCACACCCCTTCAGAAACTTCCTCTTGAGCATTAGGGTGCCCAGGGTGACTGTACTCACCCGGAGAGGGTGATGGGAGCCAGACATTTACATTCTTTCAACAAATATAAGATATCGAGGAAGAATTTTTTTAAATCAGCTTAGTTGCACATAATCTCTGCAGGAGCAGTCACTGGGCAGATTTCTCAGCCGTGAGTGGGAAGGAGGCTCCCGGGGCACTGCTGAGATGTGCATTTTCAGAAGCCCCCGGGGGAGGGTGGGATGTGGAAAAGGCCTTGTTTGCGTGAAGTCGCTTTTCTTGGGCTCCTAAGACCCTGCCCTTAAGCCAGTCCTGGGAAAGGCGCAGCTGGGAGTTCAGCAACGCCAAACGTAAGGCCAGTGTCCAGAGCTTTCGTTCCATGTTGCTACTGGGTGTGGTTCAGCATCCACGCTAATTAAAGCCCAGGTTCAGTCCATTGTGTAGTCCCATGAGCCACATGGACACGGGGGGTACCCACTGCCATGGAAGAGCCCGAAACCCTACGCACCAGAGAGAAAGAGAGTGAACTTCCTTTGGTTGGAATGTTCAGTGTCCCCCATCCCCTCTCCCCGCAGACACTGGCAGAGGCCACGCCCGTCTGGCCACTGACTAGATTCCAGGTGTGACAGACAGGCAAGTGCCTTCCCACGTCACTCAGACCTTACTGGGCACGCGTCTATCCAGTCTTCCCTTGCCTCCTTTCCTGTTACGTATAATACCTTAATAATAATTATATATACAATATATAAAATAATAAAAATAAATAAATAATAACAAGGCTATTACAATGGTATCCTAATCATCAAAAATATGTATTTTTTCCGTTCCCTTTGTAGCCTACAAGACGGTCTGCCAGATTGTCAGCGGTGAGTACTCCAGAACCCCTGGTATTAGTTCCTCAGAGTTCATGTTCCCCGTGTCCAGAGCAGAGCAGCAGAAGGAAGCATCCCTTAAGTTTTTTATGTGCTTTTTTGGAAGTTACGTGGGTCACAGCATATAGCAAATGCAACCATGGTTGCCAAGCAATTCCCCTGATAAGAGGTGTCCGTGAAAAACAGTGCCCAGTCCCATTTCCAAGAGTATGAAGCTCAGGACGTTGTTTGACATTGCCAGATTCCTGAAACAAAACAAGCACATTAAGCAAGGTCGTAGCCTATGCTGTGCTAAAGTGGACGAGAATTCTGATTCTCTGTCAAAATGTTCTAAAAGTTATGCTTTAGCCTCATTTCAGAACTAGAGAATCCTTGAAAAAGTAATGATTCCACTTTGCCACTTGGGAGTCTGTCTTTGTGGGCCAGGCCCAGGGAAGAGGTGAGAGTTAGTAGATCATTAAAGCAGGGATGGCAGGTGTGCCAGGCCTCGGTGATGAGCGTGCTCCAGCTCGCTCACCACACTGGCCTCCTCGTTGGCTCTTGTGCTCCTCCCTTGGTGTCCAGTCTTCATTCTGCGAAGACAGGTCTCTGGTTAAAATGCCAGCAGCCCACACTGCCCGTGGAGATGTTAGGGGAAGGCTTTGACCTCAGCTGACAGCTGATATCCCCATACTAGATCAGTGTTTCCCAACCTTCTCTCATGATGAGAATCACCTGGTGGAGTTGTTAAAACACAGATTCCTGAATCCCAACTAAGAAGTGCTAAACTAGAATTTTTGGGAACATATAGGTAAAATTGTATACTTAACTAGTGCTCTAACACAGATGTTATATACAGAGCACTAAGTTAGGTATGCAATTTTACCTATATGTTCTCAAAAATTCTAGTTTAGCACTTCTTAGTTGGGATTCAGGAATCTGTGTTTTAACAACTCCACCAGGTGATTCTCATCCTGAGAGAAGGTTGGGAAACACTGCTGTACTAGATGGTACAGGAGCCGCAAGCTCCTTTGGCCTTTGAGGAAGCATGGAATTCATCCTCTTTCAACACCCGTGCCTGGCACCGGTTAGGAAATCCAAGCGGAAATGGATATGAGGACCGGTCACAGGTTCAGAAGTGTGACTGGGTTTGAGTTGAGTGAGCCAGTGTTTCACACGAGTCCCAGCCTCAGAGAGTGGTATCAGGGGAGAACTGAGAGGTGCGGTTGTGCGTGTACAGTTATTCGAGATTCTCCCGAAACCCCTCAAAGATGGTGTGCTCTGTCTCAGAGTAACTTTCAGCGAGGCTCAGATGTTAGTTTAAACTCCCTTTAGCTTAACTCAGTGGTCGGCAAACTGCAGCTCTCGAGCCACAGGTGGCTCTTTGGCCCCTTGAATGTGACTCTTCCACAAAATACCACATGTGGGTGCGCACGTACAGTGCGATTGAAACTTCGTGGCCCATGTGCAAAAGCTGGTTTTCGGCTCTCAAAAAGAAATTTCAATCATTATACTGTTGATATTTGGCTCTGTTGACTAATGAGTTTGCCCACCACTGGCTTAACTATACATTTTACTGAAAGCCATTGTATTCCATGGATCTCTAGCCCATTAAGGAGACAGACCTTGTAAGTCACATCATACCCAAAACTAAAAACAAGGCTTTTCCTGAGCACCAGGAACCGGCAATCTAAGCACCTGCCACTGAGATCATCCCTGCTGGCGCTGGCGCAGAGCCTCCTCAGGGGCCGGTGGGGTTACAGGCTGAATCCTCATCATTTCCTGTCCCATCAAAACACGCGAATGCTGCGTTGGGAGGTGGGGAGAGACTGTCTTACAGAAATACTAGAAAGGGAAATTCTTTGCTGTAAATTGAGAAAACAAGTGTATGTTAATACAATATATCAAAGCTAAAAGTAAAACTTAAAATCCTGACAGTTTGGGGGACATGCAAGCTGCTGTACTGGGGGAACAGACCCAGATTGAGAGTGGTAAGAAGATGAATAGAAGCATCCCTGACTTTTCAAGCCCAGTTTTCTTTTTTCCTTTGAAAGGTCGTGTCTAACAGCCAGCCTTCAGGAATTGAACTGTCTAGAATTTTACTTTGATGAAAAGGGCTGATTCAATATGAACCCGAAACCCCTAGAGGCCTTGGGGAGGAACATGTATTTTTCTCCACAGGGGGAGACCCTGGCCCGTGTTTTCCATTAAAAAACCATTCCCCCCAGTGCCAGGAGAGGTGTACATGTATTTTTTCCGGCTGAGTGAGAGAAACATGTGTCCTAAAATAGCTACAGAAAACCAGAGGTCCACACTGGTGGTTTTCCCTGGCATTCTCATGTGCCGCCGGTGCTCGGGGCCTGTGTGGAAGGGACCGTGGCCACAGGGAATGGGAAGGAGAACCATACGAGGCAGCAGAAACAGAGTTGCCTCGTGGGCTCTCTGGTTAATACGATCTGTGAAAAGTCTTAAACTTTGGGGGCTAACAGTAGACATTTCGTCGTTACAATCACGTTCTTCATAGAAAACTCTCGGGACAAAATGAGCCAGCGTCTGGGTGGGCAGGAGGTTCTGTCCACCGTGAGCTGGCACTGGAGGCAATGCCAGTGAGAAGATGCTTGGCTCCAGAACTTGAAATCTCCATCAGAGGTGGAAGGGTTTGGAAATGATTCTGAAATACTTCCCAGGCAGCAGTCATCATTACAGGATGGGCTTTGCCTGTGGTTATGCCGTGATTTCTAGATGGTTGGGAAGAGGCTGGTGTGACCGAATTCATTGAGTCATTTGGCCGCGAGCCTGAGTCATTCCCCCTGCTGCTGTGCTGTGATAAAAGGGAGTGCCAGGCATCAGAGATAGAAGCTTAACCTGTTCCCGGAGAAGAGCTATTCTGGACTCGGGAATAATGAGTCGGCTTTTAAATCTCACCTGCCATTCACTTGAGGACCCAGATGAAAGTAGTTATGAAATTGCAGAGAGTTTTATGCTGTTAGCTGATGCTGAAAATAGAATGAGATATTTTTTAAATGAAACAAAATCATAGTCAAAATGCACTGCTGTCTTTTGCAGCCTTTCTGTGTCTTTCTGGTTTAGTTTTTTTTTTTTTTTTTTTTTTTTTTTTTTGGTGCGGGAGGGAGGTTTATACTGAGGGCTGCCTTTGTCAGTATTCGCATAATTTAATTTATCCTTGCAGAAACCGGCTCCACCAAAACCTGAACCTAAAGCAAGAAAAACATCTGCTAAGGTAAGAGGTGCTCCCACTCCCGCTTTAGCTTTTTAAACAATGAATAAATTATAAGTTCCTACCCAAAAGTCATCTGAGGAAAGACCACATGTAATGCTTCAGGCTAACGGTACTGACTGAAAACCTGTTACCCTGCTACAGGCTTTCTCAACAGGCATACGGCACAGGTTAATGCTCTTTACCAGGGATGTGTGTTCCATCTGGTCAGTAAGGCGAAGGAAGTCAGCGAACGATGCTCTGGGAAGCCCCGTGTCCATGGGGGTTTGGTTCTCCCTCCGGAGCACGCTGTTCACAGGGTGCTCAGAAGGGTGGTCCTGGCCGTGGGCAGTCCTGCTGCCGAGGGCCGGAGGACCTCGGGAAAGGGCTTCTGACTTCGCATCACTGGTCTTAGTCGGCCAGTCTGATAACTCACAATAATCACATAATAACCAACCCCAGCAAACATTTATAGGGCCCCTGTACAGTGCCAGACCTTGTTCCGATTGCTTTCCTCATGTAACCCTCACATCAGTCCTACGGATCTGGGTACAAATAGGCCATGATGCTGATGAGGAAACTAAAGCACAGAAACTGACCCAACGTGGCTTTTCTCTGCTCTGCCCTCCAGAGCGCTGGCCCTTCTTGTGAATGGTCTGAAACTGCGTGTGCTGTGGGGTGAGCAGGTGGTGCCGAAGCAGCACGCACTTCTGTCGCTTGGTCTTAAAGCTAGGATCTGGGTCTTCATGTTCAAGTTCTCTCTCAGCTCTCTAGTCACTCAAACCCGTGTCCCCACGCGAGGTGTTGCACGTGCTGGGTTCTTCCCTGGCTTTGCCTCATCCGTCACCAGCTGCTGCTGGTCTCCCTGTGCTGGGACCGCCTCCCGCCTCCACCAAACAAATACATGTGTGTTTGCAGAAGGGGAGGTCCAATGGACTCCAAGCAGCCTGTTCACATGCTAGAGACTCTGCAGAACTCAGCGGATGCCCAGAAAAACTGGGTTCTCATTTTCTCCCCAGACGCCACCAAGCTGGCCATGGTTGTGCTTTACCTTGTGTTTGGACGGAGACTGACTTATGGTAGCTAACAGCACACCGTGTCTAACTCACTCTGTCTGTGCTTTGATCCTCTGTTAGAAAGAACCCGGAACAAAGATTAACAAAGGTGCTAAAGGGAAGAAGGAGGAGAAGCAGGAAGCTGGAAAGGAAGGTACTGCACCATCTGAAAATGGTGAAACTAAAGCTGAAGAGGTACTTTGCATAAATACCTCCCACTGATTGAATCAGTGTCTTGAGAAATTGCTGGATCCTTCGGCTGCTGGTAGCATGTTCTTAATGTCTCTTTTCATTGCCTGTAATGTTATTGCAGATCCACATCTATCGCTCAACTGTTAGTGTCTCAGCCTCCAGAAGTGCCCCACCCAGCACCCTGTCAGGAAAGGGGCAGGTTGAAACAGTGAGAGTGAAGGGTACAGTGGGAAATCTGCATGTTTGCAGTGACTAGAACCAGATAGTGGTGTGGTGCTGTTTCTTCGGAGCAGTGGGAGCTTGCAGGGAAAGCTTCTGCGGTCGTCTGAGAAGCAGAAAGCAATAAATGCAGCAAAGTGTTTGCGTAATATAGTCCGGCCTTGTCTGTTTCACACCCAGCATTGAAATAGGCTTGGGGGTAGAGCTGCTAAAAAAACAGATGTTCTAAAGTGTGTGTGTGTGTGTGTGTGTGTTGGCAGGGTGGACTTTTATTTGGCTTATAGTCGTTTTAATAGTAACTATATTTTTTTTCCTTCCCCTCCCCCCCACAGGTACAGAAAACTGAATCTGTAGATAACGAGGGAGAATGAATTGCCATGAAAAAATAGGGGTTGATTTTATGTACCTCTTGGGACAACTTTTAAAAGCTATTTTTACCAAGTTTTTGTAAATGCTAATTTTTTAGAAACTCGACTAGTTGGCATACAAAAATATATAAGGATGGACATTTTACCTTCTTATAATACATCTTTTTGGAGACTTTCCATCATCCTCAAGTCAAATAAATTTAATATTGGAAGCTGTGTGTAAAATTGATTCAGCATTCCATGCATTCGCTTTAAAAAATGTAGTCCTGTGCATACTGTGGTGTTTTTACTGTGCATATTTGAATTTTTCATGCAGTTTTTCTAGAGCAATAATCAGTGGTGCTTTTGTACCTAGGTTTATGTGATTTTAATGAAACATGGATAGTTGTGGCCACCTGCTGACTATTTGTGGCTTAAAATAAAAAGGTGTTTTGCCTGCAAAATGCCTGCTTCTAGTGTTTTCATTAAATTTAGACAGTGTTTCATTTTTTTTTTTTTCAGAAGATGTAAATAATTTCTACAGTCTGTGCCCTGAGGGTATCTCTATTAAGTCAAGTAGAATTGTTTCTTAATTTTTTGGCATTTAAAAATGCCAATATTTTAATAAAATCATCTGTGAGAGCCAGTGTGGAATCACATCTATAACACTTCATACGAGAAGTGGCCTGCAATGATTACCATATATAAAACAATAAAACGCCACTTTGTTTGAAGTCCTTACAAACAGATAATGTTCTGCTGAACCAGAACTTGTGAAAAGCCATAAACTCAGGCCCATCCTTGAACAGTCCCCACTTTCAAAATAATACTGAGTCACATTCTCTGAGGACTTCGCAGCTTTGAAAACACTTATCCAGCGTGACCACATTTCAGCCTTGGGGCAGCCTGAGAAAGGAGTTGGCACAGGTATTATTAGACCTCCTTTCTAGGCTAAGAAATAGGGACATGGGGAGTATGCGGCTTACGTCAGGCCCAGGGGAAGAAGAGAAACAGAACTTGAACCTGGTCTTTTGAGTTTTATACGTAGTGTCTATTTCAGTCTGTTCAAGCTGCTGTGACAAAATATGACAGACTGAGTAGCTTATAAACAACAGAAACTTCTCTCTCATGGTGTGGAGGCTGTGAGTCCGAGATCAGGGTGCCAATGGAAGACTTCTCGTTGTATCCTCAGGTGGCAGAAGGGGTCAGGGAGCCTCTGGGCCCTCTTTTATAAGGGCGCTAATCCCACTCAGGAGAGTCCCGCCCGAGTGACTTAGGCACCCCCCAAAGCCTTCCCTCTACTGCCATCACCTTTGGTAAGATTTCGGCGTGAACTTGGGAGGGGCACAAAGGTTCAGACCATAGCAGTGGCCTTCTGTATCTGGAAGGACATGGCTGTGTTGGGAACAAAGGAGCTGTTTTATGAATGTAAATTTCTTGGTTCGCATACATTTCCCGAGAAGTTTAGGAACTGCCTGAGCACCCACGGAAGTGGAATTCTGGGGATTCCTCTTAGATGAAGACCTCCTGAATGTTTAAGACGTGAATAGTGCCTGTGCTGTTCAGGGGATCTCGCCAAAAGTCTGTTGTTCCTCAGAGCCTCAGATGGTTTCCTGTTGTGGTTATCAACAAAACCAGATCCCTCCATCATGCTTATAGTTTGTGTCATTGTCCCTCATCTATCATTAATCTAAAGCAGATAACTACCTTAGTACACAGAATAATCTCATTCAAAGTTCCCTTTGCTTCTGATTAGGCAATGTATCTTAATTCATGAGTGCTATATGTTTTGAAAACCACTTTTGTCCCCAAGAAAAAAAACAGCTTGTATCCTGTGAGCACTTCATAAAAATATTTTCAACATTTTTTGGTATATTGCTGGCTAGCTTCCAGTTCAGAAGTGGAATATAAACTCCATAGGTTTACTTTTTTTAAAATTATAAAGGTGCTACAGGTAGTTTTTTAAAATATCAGACATTATAATAATAAATAAAGGAAAAAGTCAAAGTTTTCCTTTCCCCCATTCCTGAGTTCCAGAGGTAATCACTGCATACTATTTTCTCTGTGTCTGTGCATATGTGTGTATGAACATATGTGCATACATAAACATGTACACATGATTTTTAAAGGAAGGAAATATACATCCTATTTAGAATTATTCAACCAATAAGTTGTAATTGGAGACAGATTTCAAATATTGCAGTGCTGCCATTGATATTGCAATAAACATTCTTGTGCACAAAGCTTTGCATACTTATATATCTCTACTCCAATAATTTCCTAGAAGTGGAATGTCTGAAGCGGAAGGTCAATGAGAATGTGCATTTGACTATTGTGCCCATCCACTCTGCCGACAGTGTGCAAATGACATCTCTTCTTACCTTATTTTAGTCTCATAAATGAAAAATAATGCCTTACTATTTTAATTTTAAATTTATTTTACTACAAGTAAAATGAATCTTTCATATGTTTAATGGTCATTTGAATTTCTTCTGTGAATTGTGATTTTTCCCCCCCTGTTTTTTTACAGGGAAGTCACTGTTTTAAATCATTATCATTTACAGTGTCCATTGATGCCATTACTTTTATTTCAAACATGGGTTCTGCAGGCCATGGATGTGTGTCTATTAAAATGCATAGGTCTTATTACCACATTAACAAAGCAAGGGACTAGAGAGCAGACAGCTACCAAAATAACCCAGAACTTGAAAACTTGATGGATGTACTTACTGCAAACACATAGGAGGTGGGAGGTACCCATTATTGCCACATTACTACCCCTTAAGTGGATTTATATAGCTAGGAAAAGGATCCCCTTCTCCAAACGTGTGTGTGTTCATTAGCTGGAAAATTGTAATAGCCCTTTGCATCTATAATGACTTTAAGTTAAATGGCACCCCTGTAGTTAAGCAAGGAACTGCTTTTACAGTCATAGGTGATGTCCTCAAATCGTTCCTGGAGACTGCCCCACAGATCATAGTGGAGTAAGAGAGGGCTTTGAGAGGCAAATACCCTGAAATTCCTATGTTTAAATTCTGTGAAAAGATAATCTGAACCGAAAGTCAAGACCCTTGGTTCAACACTAGTGAACTGTCCCATAAAATTTTGAATGCACATTTATATAGTTAAGGAGTTTGAAACAGGTTATAAAACAAAGGTTTTTCCTTAGCCTCGATTTTTAGAAGACTTCACTCTTTTTAAAAATATATATATATTTGTATTGATTTCAGGGAGGAAGGGAGAGGGGGAGAGAGAGAGAGAAACATCAATGATAAGAGAGCATCATTGATCGGCTACCTTCTGCACACCCCACACTGGGGATTGAGAATACAAGTTGGGCATGTGCCTTGACCAGGAATCAAACCACGACCTCCTGGTTCATAGGTCGATGTTCAACCCTGGGCCACACTGGCTAGGCAAAGACTTCATTCTTGATTAGAGGTACAGTGCTATTCCTTAGGTTGCCAATCCTATCAGGCATGGGAGGTTGACTTGACTTCTCGAATGTATAAGAACAATTACTGAAGCTAACCTCTTCCACAGTACATCCTTTGTGTACCTCTAGTAGAGTCCATTTAAAAAGATGTTAGCCACAAACCCACAAGAAACTAAATAACTTAACTTATTGGATGGCTTTTTAAGTATTATTCACTTGGTTGTTATAGAGTACCAACAAATGACAATTTGGATGTGGTATAAAGAAAGTTTGGTTGTACTTCCAAGAAATAATTGGTCCTGAGTATTTCTTGTGGCTCTTACACGGCTGTCTTTTTGACTAGAAGAGTCCAATCTGTCACAAAATGACCTGTGGAATTTGAATGACTTGGCAGGTAAAACAGAATTTGAGGGGAGTAGAGGATGGAAGGAAGGGAGTCTGAGAGTTGGGAATCACAGAACGGGGATAGACCTTTGTGAGTATCTGATGTCCATTCCTCCTTAGAGGCGAGTCTCCTTTGAATTCCAAAGAATTGTTTTTCCTCCCCTGGGAAATTTTTTAAGATCTTCTAATAGTAGGCTCTAAATCAGGATAAGGTGATTTAAAAATGTGCGTTCACTCTTTTTGATGGAGTTCAACTTGAGAAATGGGTAATGACTGGTACTCTTAAAAACTGGTTTATTCAGCACATACTAAGTCCCACAAGCTGCATTTAACTAGCGACTGTTACGCAGCTACTGTGTTCTGAGCTAGAGTAGTATTAGCAACCCCAAGAAGAGATGTCATTTTTGGCTTTGTTCTTATGAGATAAGACAGGCCTTTGGCCATATCCACTTCCAGATTTTTTAAATAGAAAGCTTAATACTGATTCATCAAAACTGAGACACAGTAAAATCCTTGAGTGTCTACATTGTTCCCCGTGGTGGAGAGAAGCAAAGGAGAATTTTACTGATCTTCTCTGACACAATGAGTTGCTTTTCCTCTTGCATTCACACAGCACTTTTCTTGACCTAAATTTTGTACTTATTTCATTCTGTCCGATGCTGTAAAATAATGTCTCTTTTTTATTTCCTCAAGTAAAATTTGAGCCTCTTTAGGCAGAGAGTTTTTCTTCCTTATAATCTTCAAAGTACTTACCTGGTGTGTGGTACATAGTAGTTACTCAATGAATGTTTATGGAATGTTTAGATGAACCAATTGTAAGTCCATGTTGTTCTCCCAACTTGCAAAGTATTATTGATCTCTGAGGGAGGCAAAACTAAAATATATTTTTTTAAAAAGGAACTATCAACAAGTGAAACGAAAAACCAAAACAATTAAAGAATCTGATGAACAATATTAACTGGTGAATATAATAGAATCAGAAGTATGGAAGGGGAGTGGACTGACGATTCTTGGGGAAAAGGGGAGTGGGGGGTGAGGGAAGAGACTGAACAAAAACTGTGCACCTATGGATAAGGACAATAGGGGATGGGGAAAGGACAGAAGGTGGGAACCTGGTGGAGGGGAGCAATTGAGGGGGGGGGGAGGAAAAAAAGGAACACATTTGTAATAATCTGAACAATAAAGATTTATTTTAAAAATAGAAATAAAAATCAATTGGCAGAAAGAAAGAAAAAGGAACAAAAGACTCCAGGGTACAAAATTAAGTGTTAAATGTGTTAAGACAAAAGACTCTAGGAGGCCAGAGAAGAGAACCATCTTGAGCAGCTGGGAAAGATTTAATAGCGGTGAAAGCACAGATGCTCCCATTTTTGAAGGAGGTATGAATGAGTCAGAAAGGAGCTGAAAGATCCTTCAGACAAGGTAACGGCCTTTCTAAAGGCCAGAGGAAGTATGTGGAGTGACACATTCCTGGAGTAGGTTCATCTCGCAGAACCACGTTTTAGAACCCTGGGCAAATCCATTCACTGCTTCCATTTCTTTTGTAAAATGATTGGGTTGGATTTTATTAATGGCTTGTTGAAACCATTGTTTTTAAAGCAGTAGGATACCAGTCATTCTTTCTTGGTGGGATGAGGATGACACACTTTCTTGGCCATGACCTTTGAGGCCATTCCTAAGGCTCATTGGCTGGACCAACAGAACACAATTTGAAGGCCAGTGAATCAGGGGGTCTCTAAAGGCCTGGGTGGCATGATGACTCTGCCCAACCATCAGTGTGCACAGTTTGTGCAGAAAGACAGGGACACCATGGCTGGAGTAGAAAGTTGATGGCAGGAAGCATGGGAATGGACTGTGAACATCCAACACTCAAGACCAGGCCTAGCACGGTGAGCACTGGAGAATGTTATGTAAATGCATGTGGGAGTGTGATGCTGTAGGCTAGGAATGGGAGATCCACGTGCTCATAGAAGCCTTGAGTAGGGGTCAACAGTTTTTGGACTTAATTCAGCAAGAAACATGGAGCCTCCCTAGATTTTTTCCTCAGGGAAGAGGCAGGATGAGCATGATGTCTAGGGAAGAGGAGTGTGGCAGCTAACTGCATCCCTCAATCAACCTACACTTTCCCTTTAATTAGAATATAGTTTGGGTATTGCATATTAGAGAACTACTGTTAGTTTTTCTAAGATATAATTATGGTTATTTTTAGGAAATCTGTGCTGAAGGTTTTTTTAGGAATGAAGGGTTGGGATAGCTGGAACTTACTTTCAAATAATTGTATACATAATTTATATTAGGGGTGTCGAACTCAATCAGAGAAGGGGCCAAAATCTAAAATCCAGCCTAAATCGCGGGCCGAATGGTTTACTGAACAGTCATAAACTGACAATGTCATAAACTGACAGCGGAGTGCAGTGATGACAGTGCAGTGCGGGCCACATTGCAAGGCCTGGAGGGCTGGATTTGGCCCGCGGGCCTTGTGTTTGACACATGTGATTTATATGATAACGTGCAGCATATGTGCACATAAACCCATCTGCATAGATAAAACAAATATGGCAAAATGTTAATTGTTAGATCTTGTGGTAGGTATACAAGGGTTCCTTATACTTTTCTGTTTTCTTGCATATTTTCATAAGAAAAAGTTAGAGAAAAGTGGGGGAAATGTTTTTCTTTAATCCTCTTATCAGAGCAAGAGGACAATTAATAATGATACTCAAGCACATCAGGAGAGCACTTACCCTGTGCCAGGTTGTGCAGTAAAGAATTTGGCCTGACCCAGGCAAGTCTGGCTTTGTCCCTAGCTCCTGAAAAGTAATCTTTAAACCCTTGGAATTTTCCAAGTGATAAGAGTCTCTTTGTTATTCATGTTATTCAGTTCTGGACAGAGGTGGAATGTGGGAGCTGGGGGATGCCCTGGAGACTTTGTTCAACCCACTGGGCAATCACTCAACCAATCATGCCTATGTAATGAACCCCAGTAAACACTCTGGACTCCAAAACCCTGATGCACATCCCAGGTGGGCAGTACCCCACGTGTATTGTCACACATCCCTGCCAGAAGGATGACTTGTCCCGAGGACAATGGAAGCTTTCCTCTGGAACCCTCCTGGACTCTGCCCCATGTCTCTCTTCCTTTAGCGTGTCCTAATAGGCATCCTTTCCCTGTACTTACCCACACGGGTAATAGCTTTCAGTGAGGTCTGTGACTCCTTCCAGTTTTATGGCATTATCAAACCCGGGGTTGGTTTTGAGAACTCCCTGAACTTGCGATTGATGTCAGAAATGATGACAGTCTTGGGGAATGTGCCCTTTAACTTTGCAGAACACGGCATTCTCGTTTTGCATGAATATTTAATACTCGTGAGCTGGATGGCACCTACCATCTTGCCAGTTTTACAGATAAGGAGCCTCAGGAACAGACAGATAGCGAACTTGCCCAAGGTGATACAGTGAGTAGAATTTAAATGCTGGCAGACTGCCTCAGAGCTTGTGCATCTTGCTGATAAGAAAACCAGCCTGTATCAGGGACATACAATGAAAAGAATCCCAGGGTAAGTAAGGTCCGGGGAGCGATGTAGGCTGAGTCTTGTCTCCTTCTTTCTCTAACTGCAGTTCTGCACAGTAATAATGAAACTCCAGAACCAAGACTCTAAGGCAAAAGAAGACACAATGCCCTGAAAGAGAGATTCAGTGATGCGGAATACTCCACACTTGGTTTTCTTTTTTTAATTTTTAAAAATATTTATTGATGAAAGTTTTACATAGGTCCTCCTGTTCACACTTTATTTTCTAAGGCCACTAGGTGGACTAATTAATTTTATAAAGGAGTCCAAGAGTTCTGACAGAAAGGGCTTTCTCACCAACTTTTCCCTTTTCCAAGTAACAAAACTGCCACATCCCCTGTTAATAGGGGGCCTGCTGTACCATTCCAGTGGCATGGAAAAAATGTTTTCAGAGAGAGAGAGAGCAGTCCCACACCTCTCTCCACTAATTGATAATTGACAATAATCCAAAATCTAAATAACATGTGCTTCAGCATTCTAAAATAAAACTGGTGAAAATCTCCATACCCTAAATAAATTATTTAAGGGAAGATCTATGTAACAAGGGCTGCTCCTGTATACTCTCCTTTTGCAAAATTCAAAATGCTCCTATAGGAAAGTTCTAATTTTAACAGACCACTGACTTCAAGAACTTTGGTAATTTTTCTAAACCAATTAGCTGAATATACATTAAATTTTAATCAAAACATCACAAAAGCTTCCAGATAATTAGAACTGTATAAGCGCAAGCAAAATGTGTGAATGGCTGTCTGCAATAGTCACCAAATTTGGGCATTTGCTCTTTCAGTGTGTGCATTGATGTGTGAGCAATGCCTTTACACAGGTAGTGAGAGTGCTGTTCTTCTCTTGCCACTCCCAGAAAGCCTGGAGGTAAGCAATTGTGTGTGTGTGTGTGTGTGTGTGTGTGTGTGTGTGTGTTGGGGGGGGGGGCAGTGTGAGGGATAAGCAATGCCAAGAGCATATAAAAAGAGAAATCTAAGAGATTAAACCTCTGGTTTATTTAGCTGCTTTATTCTGCTAAATTGAGCCTAATGGCCAAAAGAATCTCTAAGAGGTTTTATTTATGCCTTTCTATGGACTTCCCTAAGTGGCTTATATTTCACCTAAAACAAAAAAAAAAAAAACAACTCCAAACATTGTGTCTTGAGATTATGCTTTTTTCTGATCTCTGCTATAGTCATTTTCTGATTTTTTTTCAATCATTAAAAATATTTCAGAAACATAATTATGCACTCTCTCATAGGACCTTATATAGAAAGAGAGAGAAAGAAAAGGCAAAGGGAGGAGAGGAGAAGGGAGGGGAGAGAAAGGAAGGGGAGGGGAGGGGAGGGGAGGGGAGGGGAGGGGAGGGAAGGGAAGGGGAGGGGAAGGGAGGGGAGGGGAGGGGAGGGGAGGGGAGGGGAAGGGAGGGGAGGGGAGGGGAGGGGAGGGGAGGGAGGGGAGGGGAGGGAAGGGAATAAAACAAAGGGGAAAATCACCACTAAAGGAAAATAGGCATCAGTGTTTGCACAGTTCCTCATCTATGAAATAAGAATAAGAAAAGTGTCTATCTCACAGGGTTGTTATGAGAATTAAATGATTTAATATTTTAAAGTGCTTAGGAACAGTATCTGGCATATAGTAAGCTATAGCTTTGTTTAATGAATTTTTTAAAAACACAAGTAAAAAACAAAACAAAAAAATGTTGCAGGCCCAAGTGGAATGAAGCAAGTAAGCATTAGAAAGCCTGCCTTTGTCCGCCTTACAAGTAATTAAGTACCACGAGGCAGTCTGGAGGCAGAGAGAATTGAGGTATGGTGGGAGAAAAGTGTTTTCAGCAAGTCTCAGCTAAGTGTGTTATCCCTTGGTTTATTTTCATTATATGAGGGGTGTTTTTTTGGGTCCTGCATACTTTGAAGATTGCCTCAAGGGAAAAGGTTGAATTGGGAGTCTTTGTGACTAGAATCTTTGGCCTGAAAGGTTGGCGCCTTCAACTGTTTCTCATGCCAAGCCTTTGAGATTCTGTCCCCGTTCCAAACGCAGACAGGAGCTTCCTTGCAAGTTTTTCTGAAAGAAATGAATGAGACTAAACTCCAACAGATTTCTGCCTGTATGGGCCTTTAGCCTAATTAGTTTGCTGAATTAGTGTGACGGCTGGAATGCAGAGTGCAGCAGGCCCCAGTTCTGGGGGTGGAGACACAGGAGGCCCCACAGATCATGAAGCTGGTCAGGGGCACTGGAGAGGCCGCAGGGAAAAGACTCCAGAAGAGCTGCGGCCATCTTTTGGCTGATTCCATGGGACTGTGGATTTTAACTTTAACCCATGCAACTCATATTTACAGCCAGAAAGGCTTCGGAATGCCAAACCTGGTGAGCACAAGGTATCACCTCATGTACACTTTGGGACTTCAAAAAGGTGAAGGTAATTTTAAGGTAGTCTGAAGAGCTCTTTTCTATCTTCAAAGGAAAGGGGAACATAACTGAAAATGGAAAACAACATTTTGCAGCGACAAGAGGGATCCAGGTCAAAGAAGAACGTCCAGGCCTTTAAACACTTGTACTGGACCCCATCAGATGCACGCACTTTATATAACAAATGTTTGTTACCATCCCTTTTACTTTCCTGAACTAAAGCTCATAGATCGTTTTAAACATTCAACAGACTGTTCTAACTGCAAAATGAAGAATAATTTTTTAAAGATATTTATGACACACTCTGTATATTCAATGTGTGAATGTTTTGGGCGTGACTTTACAAGAAGACATAATGGAGTGGATAGATGCACAAAATAAGTTTAGATTTAAGAAAAATAAGACATTCGGTGAATTATTGACATTTTTTTGTATTTTAAACTTTAAAATAGGGGATAAATATGTTGTTAGGTTTGCCTGGAAGCACTGTGATCAACAGCCATGGTCGTAAGGAAGGCTCAGAGGCTATAGACTACACTGTTGATGGTGAGGTGACTTTCTGAAATGGAGCACAACACTTGTTAAGGTTGCAAACTAAGCACAATGTTTAAAACTATGCAAAAAGTACTCAGAGTTTTCAGTGTGTATATGTTAAAACAGAATTAGATTCTAGGCTTAGAAATGTATAAATGGGATTTTTTAAAAATCTGCATGGTTTTTCACCAAGAGGACAGGTGAAAATCATGAGAGACGTAAGGCAAGGCTGCATTGTGTGGGACTGACTGTTCACACATTGCCAGGATATCTAGCATCCCTGCTTTCTTCCCAGGGAAAACCAGGAATCCCTTCCAGACCTTCCTCACCTACCTCCCCACTTCTGGTCATTTTGACAACTAATGACTCCACAGAAAATCAGAGCAGCCTCTGAGGGCCTAGAGCAACCCCCATTAAGAAATACACTGTCAGCCTGGCTCATTGGTTGAGTGTTGATCTATGAACCAGGAGGTCACGGTGGGAATCCCTGTCAGGGCACATGCCCAGGTTGTGGGCTCCATCCCTAGTGTAGGGCGTGCAGGAGGCAGCTAATCAATAATTCTCTCTCATCATTTATATGAAACGTGGGGTTCAGGGTACAGTCTTTTCTTCTCGAGGGTCCTTGTCTGGCAAAGTTGAAGAATAAATTTGTGGACTAAAAGATTTCTTTAGTAAAAACGTAGAAGTTTATTGTAAGCATATACAAACTTTCCCTGGGGAGGGATCTCCAAAGAGAACCCCCTGGGAGGGATCTCCAAAGAGAGCCCCCAAAATGGGAAAAGTTTGATATCTCTCTCTCTCTCTCCCCCCCCCCCTCTCTCCCCCTCTCTCTCTGGAAAAAATCCAAAATCTGTCTCTTGCCCCTTTGTCTCAGGTTTATACATGCTATAGCTCTTTATCTGAACCTGACCCTTTCTAACTGGACCCTTCCTTAATTTAGGACCCTTGTGCTTTCCTCATTGGTCACTTTGCTACATAGTATCATTTTCAAAGTCCAAAGCCCACATGGTGCCCCCATTTTTCTCTTCCCTCATCTTACAACATTCCCCTATCCTCTGTGAAAATATGTTTCCTTCTTTGCAGTATCCTGTGACTTTATATCTCTGTGAGCATAATGGTGTCTTGGAGCTATTTCTGCCCTCCACATATGCATTCCTCTCCCATGGGCCCTTCTTTATTTCGCAACTGCCTGTCCTATCTCTAAGATTCCTTTCATATGTTTCTCTCCCTCTCCCTTACTCTCTGAAACCAATAAAAATATATTTAAAAAAACAAACAAACATGGGAAATCGGAACATACTAGATAAGTAATGTGCATAAAAACACATGACTATAAATAGCAAAGACAGGATTCAAGCCCAGAATATTTGTTCTGGAAATTCTTTTTTCAATCTTGCTTCAATAACTAGAGCATGTATGGGACTATTCAGCTTAGGTTCCCTTTTGGCAGAAACTCCTCCAAGGCCCCATTCCAATGGCACCTTCTTCCTGAAACCTCTGCTGACCCTCCACAGGCAGTGTGTCCCCAGCAGTTTGTCTGTGCGCTCATCACAACGAATCGTGAGTGGTTCTCTACGTGCTGCCTGGTGTTGGATCGTGAGCTGATTCATTAAAGCCCTGGCCAGGCTCTCCTTTCTCTTTCTATCTCTAGAGCTTGCAGGTCATCAGGCACATGGAAGGTGCTAGTCACCCAGGACAGTAAAGAGGCATCTTTGTGCTGGGACCTGTGGTAAGGGCTGGGGGTGCACAGGAGGCTAGTCAGAACACATTCCCTGGTGTCCAAGCCTCCAGTTTGGTAACCGCGTGACTGTGTGAGTGCTACTCTCCGAAATGGGTAGAGGAGTGATGGTGTCAGGAGGATAGCTACACAGAGACTAAAGTCCTCTCGGGTTTGCCTTGCTTTGCACCTTAAAACTTAAAAGATTAGCCAGAATAGACTGAAACAGATACACACGGAAGACAAACTAGATTCCTGAGGTAATGAAGATATTGAGAGGGGAATGGCGTTGACAAAAAAGGAGGCCAGTAAAGGTATGTTCTTACAAGAACAAAGATGGAAAATGGTTTTCAGTAAATGGAAGTGAGGCCAACAGCATTTTATATTGATGGGGATAGGAAATTGTAAATGTGTGGATTGGCATTTTATCTGGAAGAATATTGAATAGCTTAACAGAGAAACCATTTTTGGTTTTCTAGGTGGTCAAGGAGGAAAAGAGGAACAATGTAAAGAGATAAGCCTTCAGCAGCAATATGGTAAGAGAAGGAGTAGGATTTAGCAATAAATGAGTAATGGATATGAAGTTGGAGGGAGTCTGTGGGGAAGCACGGGACTTGGTTGGAATGTCTATAAGGAGGATTCTCTCTAAGGTCGGGGGGCCTCGGCAGGGACCTTGCGGAAGGCCGCAGCCCTGTCTTGACTTTTCCAAACAAGTCTGATCCCCTGGGTGTTTTTGCTAGAATCGCTATGTTTAGTCTTTAAAGACCTGACCTTGTAGAAGCATGTGCTTTCTCAAGCATTCTTACTCTGCTAATTGTATCTAGAGCTTAATTTTAGTTCAAGCTGTTATGACAGTAAAAACCTAAGGAGGCAGGCAAACAGGGCTACTTGGTGGCGATAGCCAAGTAGTGCCTTGGTCCTCTCTTTCACAGAAACGTTAGAGTCATCATTCATCCGTCGTTCAGGGTCGCCGGTCAGCCCCAGCAGGAGTTTCTGAAGTTATCAAATAAAGTGCTATTGAAAAATTATGTAGAAAAAGAAAGAGTAGGCAGATTTGTTTTGTTTTGTTTTGTTTTGTTTTGTTTGGGGGAACAATTACATTGTCCAGTTGAGTAAGAAGTAATGGCAATTAGCTCCTATTAGAAATTATATCCATAAATACCATCAAAACATTTAAATAGCAAGTCTTGCATTTTTTTTTTCTTTTTTAACCTAAGAATAAAAAACCATCATCAACTCTGGTAAATAGTCACAATTATAAATCAATACATAAATATAAAACATAATAATAATCACCTTTATAAATAAATAACTGTGAAGAACTAGCCTATTCTTGAAACCAAGAACCAGGTTTTGCCACACAGACACCTTCCAAAAGTTATATGTACCTTCTCCCAGCACCTCCTTCCCATGAGGAGACTAGATTTGATATCTATTATTGGATTAAAAATTTCAAGAGAAGTAAAACTGCCTTTATTCATAGACAACAGGATTCTGTGTATAGAAAAGCTTAAGAACCACATGCAAAAACTATTAGAACTAAAAATAAATAAATAAATAAATAAATAAATAAATAAAATTAAAATAAATAAATAAATAAATAAATAAAATTTCAACAAGATCTTAGGCTATAGGGCCAATATACAAAAAATATATTGTATTTTTATATACTAGCAATGAACAGTCCTAAATGTTCTAAAACTGGATTTTAGCAATTATTGCAAATCTTGATAAATTAATTTAAAAATCATTGAATTGTACACTTAAAATGAGACTGTTTCATAATATGTAAGTTACATCTCAAATAAAGTTTTTTTTAATTGGGAAATGTCAAAATGGAAAGATTTTTTTTTTTTCAACAAAAGGATGATTTTGTTTATTATTTTTTCCTAACTCCTATGTTGTAATCTCCAGCATCAAATACTCTAACCCTGAGGGGGAGAGGCCTCGTTGGGGAATTCCTAGGTGCTTTCTGGAGTAAAAGTTGAGCTGTATGGCTACCAGTGTCTTAAATCTTAGCAATGACACCAGAAGGCAGAACTTTGACAATCAGCTTGCACTGCTTTTTATCTGGAAGAGCACTGAAGAGCCTGGTCACAAAGAAACAGATTAAGGTAAAGTGAAAAAGTCAAGTCAGGTAGTCAAGGACAGTTCTGGGGAAGTCAGGATCCCTAGTCCCTAACAGTGGTCAGCAAACTGCAGCTTGAGAGCCACATGCGGCTCATGAGCCGTGGTTTGCTGCTCTGTTGACTAATGAGTTTGCCGACCACTGCCCTAGGATTAGGTGGGTCACAACCTACTGGGATAAGAGTAACTTTGGAAGGAAACTCTATCTCTTTGACTCCTAAGAACCAGTCACCTCCTTGGGCCAGAAGGAGGTCTTGGCTTTAATAACCCAAAATAAATAGAACATATAGAACTTTCAACAACTCTCAACGTCTTTGCAGACAAAGATAAAAACACAATCATTGCAGAAATTTCAGTGACTCCGTTTACACCCATGGCCCTCTGCCTTTGGCTTTTCAAAGCCCTACCCACATATAATTCAAATCACCTTTGTAAATATAAAACATTCTCAGTATCTACCATAAGAATATTTAATACTTGCATGAATAATTTGTATTTCCTGTCTTGAAATATAAAAACCATCAGTGAAGTGTATTAAAATTCTGGGCTCAGAAGCAAAGTTCTCAGATAGATTTTCCCATGCTTTTGTGATTGAAATAAACAGGTGCTCAACAGGAAAAATAAAAGTTTCCTTTAAAAAAAAAATGTAACAAACTCATGAACTGATTCTAGGGCATTTTGCCTATAGCAGTTTTTATTTCCATTTTGATTTGTTATTTTTTTAATTATTATTTTTGAGAAATATTGATAGACTTGTGAAAAATACAGCACTCCTTTGTAATCCATCGTATTTTGGGACTACTGTGCTAACCAAATACTCCAAAGAGAGCTGACTGTTTGTAAAGAATAATAATAATGGGTATAATAATAGCTGCATACATGTACTATTACACAAACTTAACACAAACTTGTCCCAATTTTTTGCAAAGGAGTTTTAGTGAGGGAACTAAAGCAACTTGTCTGTGGTCACATGAGGCAGTTCAATAGATTTGCAGTGCTAGACACAGTGATAAACATTTTATATACACTATAACCTTTATTCTTCATAATGCCTCTAAGAAGAAACTATTACTCTAATTTCATAGATGAAAACAAAACAAAACAGTGGTTTAGGAATAATTCTTGTCCCAAATTTGTATTTAAAGTTGTACCAAAGCCGCTGGAAAGAGTGCGCCCTCCACTGGAGGGGTGAAGAAACCTCATCGTTACAGGCCCGGGACCGTGGCACTTCGTGAAATTAGACGTTATCAGAAGTCCACTGAACGTGTGATTCGCAAACTTCCCTTCCAGCGTCTGATGCGAGAAATTGCTCAGGACTTCAAAACAGACCTGCGCTTCCAGAGTGCAGCGATTGGTGCTTTGCAGGAGGCAAGTGAGGCCTATCTGGTTGGCCTTTTTGAAGACACCAGCCTGTGTGCTATCCATGCCAAACGTGTAACAATTATGCCAAAAGACATCCAGCTAGCACACCACATACGTGGAGAACGTGCCTAAGAATCCACTATGATGGAAAACATTTCATTCTTTTAAAAAATTTCTCTTCTTCCTGTTATTGGTAGTTCTGAACGTTAGGTTTTGTTTTTTTCCATGGGGTCAAAAGGTACCTAAGTATATGATTGCAAGTTGAAAATAGGGGACAGAAATCAGCTATTGGCAGTTTTTCCATTTTCATTTGTGTGTGAATTTTTTTAATATAAAAGCGGTGACATAAAGCATTAATGCAAGTCAAATGTTTCAGTGAACAAGTTTCAGCAGTTCAACTTTATAACAATATAAATAAATCTGTTAAATTTTTCTGGACAATGCCAGCATTTGGATTTTTTTTAAAACAAGTAAATTTCTTATTGATGGCAACTAAATGGTGTTTGTAGCATTTTTATCATACAGTAGATTCCATCCATTCACTATACTTTTCTAACTTAGTTGTCCTACATGCAAGTACATGTTTTTAATGTTGTCTGTCTTCTGTGCTGTTCCTGTAAGTTTGCTATTAAAATACATTAAACTATTAAAAAACAAAACAAAAAAAACCCCACTGACTTTTGAAAAAAAAAAAAAAAAAAAAAAAAAAGCAAGCCTGACTGGTTTGGCTCCATGGATAGAGCGTCAGCATGTGGACTAGAGGGTCCCGGGTTCGATTCCATCAAGGGCATGTGCCTTGGTTGCGGGCGCATCCCTGGTAGGGGGTGTGCAAGAGGCAGTTGGTCGATGATTCTCTCTCATCGATGTTTCTAACTCTCTGTCCCTCTCCCTTCCTCTCTGTAAAAAATCAATAAAATATATTTTTTTAAAAATTGTCATCATTGGTAACAAACATCTGCCATCCCCCAAAAGAAGCCACCCAATTTTCATTAATGATGCTGAGTTGTGACAGTTCCTCATAACTGGCAAGTTAATGGCTGGATTCAATAAGAGGGACACAAAAGGAGGCAATTCTGTGGCCTCGATGCAAAGCATGCGTTAAAAAGGTAATTTATAAGGAAGCTAGATTGAATAAATTTGAGGATGAAATAACAAAAGTTAAATTAGGCTTTAAAATTAAATTAAGGAAGTTTCAGAGTGACCAAATACAATTTTTTTTGTTTCAAATTTTCTTCTTTTGTGTTAGCATTTGTTTTTAGAATAGCCAGTTATTCATCTTTACTGGCTTCTGAAATTAAATAAATTGAGTTTAAAAAAAAAAACAGCTTTAATGAAATACCCCTGTTCTTGATGCATATGTGTCTCCATCCACAATGTTTTCTTCACAGGGTCCAAGAGCTAAAGAGTAATTTGAGGTTGTGGCCTTTCAGAGCCAGGCAAATTATCACTGTAATGGGGTCAGCAGAGGGCCAAATTGCTTTTCCTGAATTAGCATGTGAAAGGAATGTGGGCAAATTAACTGCGTATGACTAAACTCTACTTTCCTTGCTGCTAGGTGACATATTGCTAAAGCCAGATTGGTCTCCAAAAATGGAACTCTTCGGGGATCCTGTACAGGTTCATTTCCCTTTCTGGTCGTTAGTCTGCACAACAATAAGACCCACAGGTATTTACTACTCACGACATACCAGGCTCTGGTGCTTTATAGCTCTTATTATGTTCTCAAAATAAGCCTAGGAGATAAGTGATTCATCAAGATGCATTACAGAACGAAAGGAACCAATCTGAGTATTTTAAGCAAGGTGGAATTTAATACAGGGAATTGGGTGTTTACAACATCGTTAGCCGGGCTGGAGGGATGAGTTCTAGACCAAAAACATCCAGAAGTAATTCCCAGAGAAATACAGAACTGGCCCACTAAGAGAGCAACTATCTCCAAGGCCACCGAAGCTTGTACATTCACCAGCGTGTCCCAGAACAGGAAGGCAGCCAGCTTCAAGAAGCTGCTTCTACTGCCACAGCCTTTGACACCCAGGAAGCTGGAGAAAGGATACTGTGAATAAAATCCCACATCTCTAAGATCTTTGCATGCCCATGAATAACTGGCCACAGGAGATGCCAGGATGGCCTCATGTTTGCCTTCCAAATTTCAAACAAATCCATCTACCTGACAAGACCTAAATCACATCCGCACCCCTAGCTGCAAAGGGATTTGAGAGGTGCAGATTTTTAAGTTTTTCAACCTCTACTAGAGAGAAAGGATCCAAGGAGGGAGGTGGAATGTAAGATAAGGAAGGCAATCCACAGTGTTTATTCCAGATGGGTACTGTAGTACAGTCCTCATGACTCCTTTAATAGATAAGGAAACAGAGGCACAGAGACTTAAGTAAATGGCCCAAGGTCACACCAAGGTGGTCTTCTCTAGAACCTGTGCTCTTAACCACAGGACTTTACTCGTTCCCTACAGCCAGGTTGTGGTCCTCTGTCCACATAGGCTAAAAGAAAATCCCAAGGTGAAACATTTTCCAATGATAAAAAAAATCCCAACAAGGTACATCAGTAAAGAGCCAAAGCCATAGTATACCATTGTATTCTTCATACCTTTATAATACTCACAAAAATCCACTTAGCCAGTTAGATCTAGCAAAGCTCTTGAATTTCACTTTTTTCAGAATCTCTGACTATTGATTCAGATACTATGAGATACTACTGAGATCGTGTTTCAGCCTAGAAAACCAAGAATATCCAGGGGGATCCAATCCCAGATTAAATCCCCATTAATCACTAAATTCAAACACAAATCTTAGAATCTACTACTAAAATGCGGGGAGGAGCCTCTTCCAGAGAGATAAAATGAGATCTCCAGAAAATAATAGAAATGTCTTTTGTTCCCCAGCCCAGAGGTGGTGTGGCAGAGACAATGCCACGTGTTCACCAAGTCCATGTCACTTTCCTCTTGGGCCCCTTTGCAGTTAGGTTGGAGTTATGTGAGTTCTGGGCAATGGAAGCTGGGAAGCAGTGAGACTCAGTACCTGCAGGCCTGGCCATCCCTTCTGGATGGCCACGCTATGAGTTCGCACTGGTGCTGTCACAAGATAGAAAGAGCCTTGAGCTCCTTCTGAATGACTGCCAACCACATTAGACTGTGATATGAGCAAGCAATACATTTTTATTGAATTGAGCCGTGGAGGTCTGGATCTGTTTGTTACAGCAGTTAAGCTGACTAATACAGCTGACCTGAACCTTCCGCTACAGATCTTCTTAACAAAGGCAGGCCAAGTTGGATCTATAAGGGAGTATGAAAAAAAAAGGTATTACTCTCTGGATAGCCTCAATTTCGTGACATTTTATCTACCTTCTCACCAACATCAGACTCTTTATATAAAAGTTCATTCAAGAGTTGCCATCCCCTTTGCTTTGCCTCTGCTGCTCAGACCAGGGCAGCAAAGCTGAGCACAGTCCTGGAGAAGAGAAAAAAAAGAGTCAGGGAGAAAAGAACTCTACCTGAAATCGCTGGACCTTTAAGCTCCTTTGGTAGTTCCATCCCTGGAAAACAGTAACAGCCCCTTCCAGTCACTAAAATCAGATCACTGGGCTCAGCCCTCTTCCGCCTGGGGTGGGAGCAGGCAGCATAGAGAGTCGGCGGGGAGAGGGAGGGCTTGTGCGGACTCTTTGGGGACCAGTGGTGATCACTGAGGCAGCCTGCACCGGTGAGGGCTCCTTTCTGTGCACTGAAAACATGAAGAGGCTAAATCAAATTTCACCACCCTCACAAGAAAACTAAAGCTCTTTAAGAGGACCATTTATATACCATAGCGAGTTTGTGCACTGTAGATCACTTTTAGCTGTTCATTAGTGCAAATCCCCTGGGATCTTTTATGTCAGTGCTTTGGAAATTAGTCCTTGTTACTTTATGTAATTAAAAACAATAAAGCTAAGTGCCTGTTCTACTTCTTTGTAATTTGAAACAAGGACTCCCAGCCTCAGGTCCTCTCTCCAGGCCCCTCCGTGGCCTCAGAGGTAATGATAGGAATCTATGCAATATTTTCATCATATCAGAAAACCTTAGAGAACCAGGACATTTAACTTAACGCTGAATGAGCTAACTAAAATATCAAGTTTCTGTTTTTTGACTGAGATCACATCAGCTTAGTGTAATAACTATCTCAGAGGATAATTGATTGATAATTATCTCATGCTATTTGGACACTCAGAATAACAGTCATTTAATGTATTAGATTAATATAAATGGGTTAATGACTCAATAAGACTTTTAAAAAGAACAACTTTTAAGAAATAAGCTCCATGTAGGAATCTATTCCTAAGTTTAGGAATCTATCCAAAAAATGGAAATAATCCAAGTGTCTATTAAGTGGATAAATAAAATGTGGTATAACCATACAATGACATATTATTTAGCCATAAAAAGAATGAAATACTCATACATATTACAATACGATGAGCCTCAAAAACCATCATACTTAGTGAAAGAAGCCAGTCATAAAAGCATCCTATGTAATAAAAGAGTAATATGCAAATTGACACAAGATGGCTTCACCCATGTGGACACAAGATGGCCTGCAGGGGAGGGCAGTTATGGGCAGTTAGGGGTGACCAGGTTGGCAGAGAAGGGCACTTGGGGGAGACCAGGCCAGGCAGTTGGGGGGGGGGGGGGTTTGAACCCAGGCCTGCAGGGGAAGACAGTTGTGGGTGATCAGGGAAGCAGGGAGGGCAGTTAGGAGTGACTGGGCCAGCAGAGGAGGGCAGTTGGGGGAGACCAGTTCTGTAGGGAAGGGCAGTTGGGGGAGACCGGGCTTGCAGAGGAGGGCAGTTGGGGAAGACCAGGCTATCAGGGGAAGGGGGGGGGACCAGGCCTGCAGGAGGACAGTGGGGGGGGAGAGGGAACGAGGCCAGCAGGGGAGGGCAGTTAGGAGTGACCAGGCCTGCAGGGGAGGATAGTTGGGAGGGACCAGGCCAGTAGGGGAGGGCAGTTAGGGATGACCAGGCCAGCAGGGGAGGTCAATTAGGGGTAATCGGGCTGGCTAGGGAGCAGTTAGGCATCTATCAGGCTGGCAGGGGAGTGGTTAGGGGTGACCAGGCAGAGGCAGGCAAGCAGTTGGGAGCCAGTAGTCCTAAATTGTGAGAGGGATGTCCAACTGCCCATTTAGGCCGATGGGATCCCAGTGGGATCCCAGTGGGATCGGGCCTAAATGGGTGGTTAGACATCTCTTTAGGGGACCCAGATTGGAGAGGGTGCAGGCTGGACTGAGGGATACCCCACCCTCAGTGCATGAATTTTGTGCACCGGGCCTCTAGTCTACACTAATAAAAAAGAAAGATGCAAATTGACCATGTCTTTGCAATGCCCACCAGCCAATCAGGAGTGAGTATGCAAATTAACCCAAGAAAGATGGTAGGTTAATTTGCATGAACAGGTGCCAAGCTGCCGGGGGTGGGGCGGGACACTTGTGTCATCACCTTGGCAATGACGCAGGCATTCTGCACTGCCCCAGCAGCTCCAGGCCTCTGGGCAGCATGGGAAGATGGAAAGGCGGCTCCAGGCCAGAGCGAAGGCGATGCTGGCAGCCAGGGAAGGAAGGCCCATTATTGTACAAATCTTCATGCATCAGGCCTCTAGTATAATATAAGATTTCATATATATGAAATGTCCATTAGATATAAATCTATAGAAACAGAAGCTGATTAGTGGTTACAGAGTGCTGAGATGGAGAACGTAAAGTGATTGTTAACAGATATGAGATTTCGTTTTGGAGTGATGAAAATTAGGTTATGGTGATTGCTGTACAACTCTATATATACTAAAAACCATTGAATTGTACATTTAAGCAGGTGAATTTTATGGTATGTAAATTGTGTTTCTATAAGCTATTGATGTTTTTCAGAATCATAAATTTAACACCATAATTTTCCATTTGACTTGGCCCCAAATTTGCCTGAATTAATGGAATTTTTCAGCCTGGGAGTAAAGTTGGGGCAGAGAAGGGCACTTGGGGGAGAAAACAGCAACAAAAGCAAACAATAACTATGTCATCTCTCAGAGAAAAATGCTAAACTTCAGCCCTCTCTCCCCTCTTGCATTGAATCCTCTCCTTATTCCCTGCAGGAAGCTGTGAGATAGAGTGTGGCCTGGGAGAAGCTCTGTCCTCATAAAGGACCCGGGCCTCACACATTCATTCATTCATTCATTCATTCATTCATTTATTTAAAATTTATATTTATTATTGAAAGTATTACAGATGTCCCCTTTTATTCCCTCATTGAGTCCTTCCACCCCACTCCCACCCCCTCCCCAGGTTATGCATATTATATGAGGAATCTCATGAACAAAATAAACTGATGAACAAAATAGACCCAGAGACACTGAAACACGCAACAGAAGTGCCTTTTCAATTCCATGCAGAGAATAAGGCCTGTGGCCCCTCAACCACACCAAGGCCTTGGCAGCTTCCCCTTTTCCTTTTGCAGCCAATTTTACCTGGCACTACATCTGCACACATCTGCACACGTTTCCTTTTCCCCTTTGAGGCATTTAACAAATTTTTATCGTCATCAAAAAGCACAAAAGCATTCTCCTAATTATAAATTGTAAGTCAATTGTGAAAATATCAGAAAATATATAAAAGTAAAAGGAAGAAAATACAACTACCATCTAATAATAACCTTTGTTAACATTTTGGCATATTTCTTTCTAATATGTAACATACATGTGTATATACATAATTTTTACCCAGTTGACATCACACTCTAAATTCATTTTTGTAGACTATAGAATCATGAAACTAGTCTCCTCATTGGCACAAGCTGCTACAATGCCTAGAATCAAAACACAAAGCTTACAACATTCATGTTCTGGAGAAAACTCACTCCTAGCTTAATTTTATGTTTTGCTATTCAGATTTCTTCTGTCCTAGTTTTCATGTTTTTATTTTTATATTTAACCTTGTTTCATTATAAGAATTTCTATAAAACCACTTTAAAGGCTTTCCAAAGTCATTTATTTCATCATAACCATTTTTAAGTATTCGAATCAGTATTATTAAATATATTCACACTAGAGGCCTGGTGCATGAAATCCGTGCACTGGGCTGGGGTGGGTCCCTCATCCTGGCCTGTGCCCTTGGGGGATGTTGCAATCCAGGATGCTGCATGCACCAGTGACCATACTTTACATATAGGTGAAAGGCATCTTGTTGTTGTATGGGCCGCTACATTTTTTTGCCCTAATTATAAAAAGTGGTATGTAGCCGAAGCCGGTTTGGCTCAGTGGTAGAGCATCGGTCTGCGGACTGAAAGGTCCCAGGTTCGATTCCGGTCAGGGCATGTATCTTGGTTGCGGGCACATCCCCAGTAGGGACTGTGCAGGAGGCAGCTGGTCGATGTTTCTCTCTCATCGACTTTTCTAGCTCTCTGTCTCTCTCCCTTTCTCTCTGTTAAAAATCAACAAAATATATTTAAAAAAAAAAAAAAAAAAAAAAAGTGGTACGTAAATTCTTCTGAGGCAGTAATAGCATTTTCCCCATCTTATGGGTGGTAAAACTGAAGAAGAGCCCTGGCTGGTTTGGCTTGGTGGATAGAGCATCGGCCTGCGGACTGAAGGATCCCAGGTTCGATTCCGGCCAAGGGCACATGCCGGGTTGGGGGTTCGAGCCCCAGAAAGGGGAGGGCAAGAGGCAGCTTATGAATGATTCTCATCATTGATGTTTCTATCTCTCTATCGCTCTCCTTCCTCTCTAAAATCAATAAAAATATTTTTAAAAATAAAGAAAAAAAACTGAAGTGGAGAGAAGTTAAGTAATTGGCTTTGTCACACAGTTATAAGTGTCAGAATTGGGGCTGACCACAAAATGTGCAAACCAGAGTCCATTCATGTCATCGCTGCATTATTTCGTTTTTTCAGTGTTAGAGTAGCCTTGTCAGGTTTTAATTTTTAAATCAAAGAGACTGTTCCCTATATATAGGGAAGGGTTCCTAGGCCTCGCCAGGGATCAGGGCCTATATGTGGGGTGATCAGTAGGCAGAGTTATCAGGGGTCCCCATAGAGACCTGCCTCAGCTGGCAGCCTGGTGCTGCCCACTGGCCAGACCCAACCCCCAATTGCCACCACTGGTTACCTCCCTCTGGGGTGGAGGTCGACGTTCAATAGTGGAGTTGCCCCCAGTTGGGGGCAGCTCCTGCGTTGAGCATGTGGTCAATGCGCATCATAGCAACAGGTTGTTCTGCTGTTCAGTCAATTTCCATATTAGGGTAGTATTATATTGGATTGTAATCTTGCAAAACCGAAACTCTACTCCCATTAATACAACTGCTATTTCCCCCCTTCCTCTGTCTCCTGGTAATCACCATTATATTTTCTGTTTCTGTGAATTTGACTCCTTTAGATACCTCATATAATGGTGCCATAACAGTACTTGTCTTTTTGTGACCGGTTTATTTCACTTGGCATAATGTCCTTAAGATTCATCCATGCTATAGCATATTGCAGAATTTACTTCATTTTTTAAAGCTGAGTATTTCATTGCATGTATACATCACATTTTGTCTGTTTTTTCATCCATTGATGGGCATTTGGCTATTGTGAATGAAGTTGCTATGAACAGGGATGTGCAAAAATATCTCTTTGAGACTCAATTTTCAATTTTTTTTTTTTATATAGCAGAAGTGGGATTGCGGAGTCATAGGGTAGTACTATTTTGAATTTTTGAGGAACCACTGTACTGTTCTCCATCATTGTTGTACCATTATACAAACCTACCAGCAGTGCACAAGGGTTTTAATTTTCCCACCTCCTCACCAACACTTGTAGTTTTCTGTTTTTTGGATAATAGCCATCCTAATGGGTGTAAGGTAATAGCTCTTTCTAATACTATTATCTTCCAATCCATGAACACAATATGTCTGCCCATTTATTTGCCCCATCCTTAATGTCTTTCATCAGAGTTTTGTAGTTTTCAGTGTATATGTCTTTCACCTCTTTGGTTTGCTCTATTCCTGAGTATTTTATTATTTTTGTTGTTATTGTGTTTGAAATTATTTTCTTAATTTCTTTTCAGGTTATTTATTGTTAGTGTATACAAACACTAATTTTTAAATGTTGATTTTATATATTGAAACTTTCCTGAATTTGTACACTAGTTCTAACAATTATTTTTGTTTCATCTTTAAGTTTTTTACGTATAATATAATTTCATCTGCAAAAAAAATTAAGTTAATTTATTTAGATGCAATAAACTGTTTTTTTAATAGTAAATTATTTTCTGTTGTGTTGAGGCATAATTGACATAAAATATTGTATTCATTATAGGTATATAACAATCATTTGATTTATGTTTATATTGTGAAATGTATTTACTAAAGTAAATTTACATAACTTCATATACTTAGAGTTCTTTTTCTTTAGATGAAAACTTTAAAAATTTACTCTCTTGCCGAAAACCGGTTTAGCTCAATGGATAGAGCATTGGCTTGGGGACTGAAAGGTCCTGGGTTCGATTCTGGTAAAGGGGATGTACCTTGGTTGCGGGCATATCCCCAGTAGGGGGTGTGCAAGAGGCAGCTGATCAATGACTCTCTCTCATCGATGTTTCTAACTATCTCTCTCCCTTCTTCTCTGTACAAAATCAATAAAATATATTTTTTAAAAATTTACTCTCTTAACAACTTTCAAATATACAATACAGTATTGGTAACTATAGTTACCATGTTGTACATTATATCCCCAGAACTTATCTATCCTATAACTGGAAGTTTGTACCTTTTGATCACCTTCACCCATTTTCTCCAACACAGCTCCTTGCCCCCCACCACCTCTGGCAACTACCAATTTATTTTCTTTATCTATGAGTTTCACTTTTTGAGATTTCTTATATGAAGTCATATAAGGTATTATTTTTCACTGTTTGACTTATTTTACTTAGCATAATGAACCTTAAGGTTCATCCATGTTGCCTCAAGTGGCAGGATTTCCTTTCATATGACTGAACAATGGTTTATTGTGTATGGTTATTGTGTATGTATACATATATGTCATACTTAATTTTTTTGTTATGTTTTAATCCTCACCTGAGTACATGCTGAGAGAGAGAGAGACAGAGAGAGAGAGAGAGAGAGAGAGAGAGAGAGAGAGAGAGAGAGAGAGAGAGAGAGGAGAAATAGAAACATCAATGTGAAAGAGAAACATTGATTGGCTGCCTTCTGAAAGTGAACCAACCAGGAAATAAACTAGCAACCTTTTGATGCACAGAACAACACTCAATCAACTGAGCCACTCCAGCCAGGCACATATTTTTAAATCCATTCTTACATTAGTGGATACTTAGATTGTTTTCATGTGTTGGCTATTGTAAATAACACTGCAATGAATATGTAGGTACAGATATTTTTTTCAAGATAGTGATATCTCCCCCCTCCCTCCCGGCCCCCCTAACCGATACCTTGAAGTGGAATTCTCAGTAGTTCTATTTTTAACTTATTAAGGAACTTTACAATGTTTTCCATAGTAGCTATACCAATTTACATTCTTACCAACAGTGGGCAAGAGATCCCTTTTCTCCACATCCTCACTAACACTTGTCTTTTTAATACGCTTGTAGCCATTCTACAATAACAGGTGTGAGATGCTATCTCCTTGTGGCTTGGATTTGCATTTCCCTGATGGCTAATGAGGTTGAGCACCTTTACATAAGCCTGTTGTCCATTGTGTACTTTATTTGGAAAAATATCTCTTCACTTTTTCTACTCAGAATAAATTTCATATACCACTTTTTACCATCAAGAGTATTTCCTACATCATTAAAATATGTGTAAACATGATTTTAAATCAATGTCTATGACTCCATCATGTAGACGTGTTGTAATTTACAAGACCACTCTTCATTCCTTTGTTGTTGAACATTTCGGTTGTTTTAAATTTGTATTATGATGAATATTCCAAAGCATATCTCTGGGTATTTTTTTCATCACTTTTAAGACTATATATATAATAGATTCCTAGAACTGGCTCTACTAAGCTAAAGTGTATGAATACTAAGGCTTTGACACTTTTTTTTTTTTAATTTGGAAAACCATAACTTTTAAAAAAATATTGATTGAACACACATTTGTGATACGTCATATCTACCTTTTGAAAATTTACATTACATCTTACATGTTTAGATGGCTATATACCTTATATGTAGCTTTAAATACACAAATAGTAAATGAATTTTATTTTTTATAACATTGAGCTCTTTTGTTAAATTTAAAATTTATTTCCCAATTCTGCTCCTTCTTTTTGGGATGCTCAACAACCAACACCCAAAGATGGGTTTTGAGAGGCCAGGATGGGGTGGGGAGCCTATTTTGGGATATATAAGTAGGAAGCAATCATGGGCCCTGTTTTAGACAAAGCTTTTAAGGACAGAGGGTGAGAATTTTCTGAGGAAGTGCAGGAAAGCCTGACGGGCCTGAAGTAGATTGGTCTGTTTAAATGAGGTTGGTATCACAGCGGGGTGGGGGGTGGGGGAGAGTGATTGGCAAGGCAGGCGATTTGGGGTGGTCACAATGACTGGGAAGGCGCCTGGCAACCAGGGACCAGGGTGAGAAATGCTAGAGACATTGCATGGCTTTAAACTATTTCCTAAAATAATTTTCCAGCCCCTAAAGTCAATATATGTCCCACCAGCACACACTGGGCTAGTTTTGTGTTGATGCATGTAGACTCCAAGGGCTACCCTGTATTCTGTCCCTTTATTCCCTGCCTCTTCCTGTTTCTGATAGCTAAAGACACTCTCTGACTTTGGCTACTTCCCTCCAAACTCTGCCCTCAATGACTTTCTCCTCTTCTGTCAGTCTAATGTCCCCTTACCTCACTTTTTTAAAAAATATATATTTTTTTATTAAGAGGAAGGGAGAGGGAGATAGAAACATCAATGATGAGAGAGAATCATTGGTCAGCTGCCTCCTACACACCCCACACTGGGGATTGAGCCCACAAACCAGGCATGTGCCCTAATCTGGAATCCAACAATGACCTAGTTCATAGGTCTACCCTCAACCACTGAGCCATGCCAACTGGGCCCTCTGCCTCACTCTTACAAGGACACTTCTCATTAGATTTAGGGCCCACTTGACCAAACCAGGAGGCTCTCCTCATCTCAAGATTCTTAACTTAATTATATAATCAAAGGCCTTTTTTATTCCAAATAAGGGAACATTCACATACTCTGGCGACTCAGACATGCATATATTTGGCCTGGGGATGGGGTGAGAGCACACCATTCAGCTCACTACACTTTACTTCCAGAATCTTGTCCAATTTTACACCCATCTTGCTGAATTTTGTGACAGGGGCATCAGTATCCCTTGTTTACAAGCAAAGAAATGGAAATTTAGAAAAAAATAAGTAGTTGGCCGAAGTGTTCTGATGCATTTCAGGGCTAAGGTTCACTGAGAGGCTCCCTGAGGCCTGGATTCAGCATCGATAAGCTCTGCTCTGTGCTGGGCAGTTACCTGGCATTGTCCTCACCAATGCAAACGCCAGCTTTAGACAACAGTGTTCCCAAGTATACTCTGCTGGTCTCAACCTAGAAGAAGGAGACAGTCTCTTTGGTAAAGGAGCGTTCAGTCTAATACAAGAAAACATGTACTCAAGCCATTAAACATGCCCATTCACAATCAATTCTAAATAGGTACCAACCTAACCTGAGTTTAGATAGCCATGCAATGTTCCCAAAGTGCCTTTTCCCATTTTCTTAGCCCCTGGAAAAAAGTAACTTTTTTTTTTTTTCTTTTTAGCTCAGTCTAATTTATTCTCTCAACAATTGCTGAGTACCTGCTATAATTTATGGCATAACCTCCCTTGAAATTTTTTCCCCCCTATTGTGGGCATTTTTATTTCAGATACATTTGAACTCACAGAAAATAAAAAGGTATAAATATATTCTAGCATTCTCTACATCCTGGATTATTTTTTTGAACTGAATATATCGAATATTTACTTTTTGTTTTACTCTTTTTCCTTTGCTTAAATTTAAGATGAATTAAATAGCGTCAAGATTTTTCATACCTGCAACTGGATACTTCTAAAAATGTATTTTTTTTTTTTAAATAAAGCTTTTTTCACAATTCGGATTTAGGAGCGGTTTGAAACAGGGCCAGAGGTGCACTCTCAGTCAGGCCCATCGAAGCAATTATGAAATAAAGGGAATATCATGCTGCTTTTCAAAGCTAGCTCATTCTTCTACCCAGGACGCCTTTTCAACAGATCTATATTATTATGTCTCAAGAGTGATACATCTCACATAGTTTAAAAAGTTGATAGTTTAGAATCATAGCACCTTTTACGGAAGGGATAGATATCTTGATAATCTTGTGTGTATAAGGCAATAATATCTTTAAGGAACCCCCACACACAAATAACATCTTATCACTGATTGGGGAAATTTAGTGGAAATGCAGAAATTAAAAGACATTAATATGGTCACATTGCAGAGATTCTGAAAAAGAGACTCCTGTTTAGATGCTTTAAAATGTAAATAGTGCCAGCAGGGGACAAAGCCTCGCTTTACATAATGGGTTTTAGATAAACAAGTAGGGGAAATTTGCACTAATTCTATAGGGGCATAATTAAAAATAATTAGGAAAAACACTCCATATATTTTATAAAATAACTTCAAGAAAACAGACAGAGATGGATTTTGCATTTCCAGAAAATGGTGACCAAGTAGCACAGGGCTGCAAGCTTTCTTCCTTGTGTGTATATACATGCCAATTTACTGGAAGAAGAAAAAATAATAATAAAGAGAAAAAAGATACAAAAGACTGTCTCCAAAGAAGAGAAGTTATATGTTTAATGACTTGCTGGCAGCCATCAATAAGGATGCTAGCTAAAGCAACCAAAGAATGTAATATACATACTGCATATTCAGGAAAATACTAAAAGGGATGGATGGATGGATAGATAGATAGATAGATAGATAGATAGATAGATAGATAGATAGATAGACAGACCAATGGTAAAATAAAAAAGTAGGCAGAATGACAATCACTCTGGTTTTTGCTACAGTAACAAATAATGGCCAAATCTCAACGCATCTACAAACATTTATTTCTTGCTCGTGCTGAGCGTGGCTGCGCTCAATGAATCTTCTCATTTTGGGACCCAGGCTGAAACAGCAGCCCACTATTTGGGGCATGCACTACTCATCTATAACAATTCCAGTGTCTTTATTGTCTATGTTCTAGTTGTGTGTTTTTTCTATGGTCATGATTTTTGTCTTCTTGATGCTCAAATGCACTTTCTTCTTGAATTTCAACCTAAGTTGTTTTGAAACATTGCTGCTTTCTGCTAGTAAGATGGTGTCATTTACGTATCTTCGATTATTGATATTTCTTCCCCTAATTTTCACTCCTCCTTTCTCTGAGTTGAACTCTGTTTTTTTTGTATGAAATGTAGCATACTTCTCATCAGCTCACAGATTAAACAAATAGGGGGATACAATGAACACTTGTCTGACAACCTTGCCTATAGGAAACCATTCTGTCTCTCCATATTCAGTCCTGACAGTGGCTTCCTGTCCACAATACAAGGTACGCAATGGGACAAATCAAGTGCTGAGGGACACCCATTTCTTTGAGAGCAACCCATAGCTTTCATGATCAATGCAGTCAAAGCTACACTGTCTTGTCATCCATAAAACATAGACCATCCTTCTTCTGAAATTCTTTGGAGCACTTCATATCCAGTAAAAGATGGCAAAAAAAAAAGAAAGAAAGAAAGAAAAAAAGACAAATTTAGCCTAGCCAGTGTGGCTCAGTGATTGAGCATGGACCCATAAACCAAGAGGTCATGGTTTGATTCCCAATCAGGGTACATGTCAGTTTGCAGGCTCAATCCCCAGTGGGGAACATGCAGGAGGTAGCCGATAGATGATTCTCTCTCATCATTGATTTTTCTCTCTCTCTTTCTCTCTCTCTCTCTCTCTCTCTCTCTCTCTCTCTCTCTCTCTCACACACACACACACACACACACACACACACACACACACACACAGGGCTGCAAGCTTCCTCTTTCTAAAATCAATAAAAACCTATATTGAAAATATTAAAAAATGACAAATTTAAGCTGTCCTACTTTGAGCACATCATGCGAAGGCAGGGTTTTGGGAAAAGAACATAATGCTGAAAAAAATAGAAGCAGCAGGAAAAGAGGAAGACCAAATGAGAAATAGGTTAACTCCATGAAAGAAGCTACAAGCATGAGTCTAAAGGAGCTGATCAGGAGTGTGGCCTGAGCAGCACTGTGGCCTGTCTTTTCATAGAGTGGCCAAGACTTGGAGCTGACTCAATGCACGTAACACAGTACTCACAGTGGACAGCCGAAGATGAAGGACAGAACCAAACCACACAAGGGCATTGTGATTTTCTGCTAGGATGTAGCATACTTCTCAATGGCTCACATTCCATTGGCCAAAGCAAGTCCAAAGTCAATAGGGTGAGGAAATATGGCAAAGATTGAGAGGAATGAAAATTTATGGACAAATAAAATAGTCTATCACACCTAAGAATTAGAAACACCAGGCCTATTTAGCTCAATGGTTAGAGTGTCCTCCCTTGGACCCAAGAGTTCCCGGTCAAGGGCACATGTCTCTCTGTTGCAGGCTCCATACCTAGCCCCTGTCAGGGTGGGAACTGGAAGCAAACAATCAATGGTTCTCTCTTTCTCTCCCCATCCCTCCACTCTCTCTGGAAAAATATAATAATAATCAGAAAATAAAAGTATATATTTTAAAGAAAATATTGTGATTATTGAACACTTAAACAATCTAAACAGAAAACTCTTTCAGTTAGTGGTGGACCCAAATTTTATTTGTTCTTAAACTCATGCAATTTTTGTGATTATTTTTAGGAAAATATAATCAAATACTACTATTACAAAATTAGGGCCCTTGAAGCTTAAACTTAATTGCCTTCAGTTTATGTAAGGTAAAAAAAAAAATCTAATGCCGTTCATCAACAAAATTGTAGCAAAAACATATAGCCACCATTTTAAAACATATATTGGTACAGTTCTTTAAAAATAAAATACCATAATTTGTAATAGGCTAATAATTATTTATTCATTTGGACCTAAAAATACAGTAAGGTAATCTTCTGTCCTCCTGAGACCACCGAGGTCATACACTAAAAGGGAGGTGGGAATTCCCTGGAGGGCCTCATATGAAAAAAAACACATAGATTCACATTTTTATTTATTCAAAGAATCCAAACTGGCTGTCATTGCTTAATGTATTATATACCTCTTCATGGTGCTGTTGAAATGAGTATATTATTTTGGGGGGAAAAAAAGTGTGCTCCCCTCATCCCAGAATATAGGTGATGTGTGATGCCAGGTGTTTACTAAGAATTAGACATTGTTGCCCTAACCTGTTTGGCTCAGTGGATAGAGCTTCAGCCTATGAACTAAAGGGTCCCAGGTTCAATTCCAGTCAAAAGCATGTACCTTGGTTGCGGGCACATCCCCAGTGGGGAGTGTGCAGGAGGCAGCTGATCGATGTTTCTCTCTCATTGATGTTTCTAACTCTCTATCCCTCTCCCTTCTTCTCTATAAAAAATCAATAAAATATATTTAAAAAAGAATTACACATGTTTTTAGTTTAAAAAGTAATTCATTTCTTATACATTTTCTATATGACTAGATGTTATTGAAGATGATGGGGGAAGTGGTAGACCGTATTATCTTTAAGCCAGGTGAGCTCAAACTAAACCATAAGAGTGTTATATTGGGGTGTACGGTGGTAGACCCAGATCCAGTCAACAAGTTAAGACACGAGAATAAGTTGAAAGGTGGAGGCCAGACGGTCTTTACATTCTAGCCTTGACTTGGTAGGGTAGGCAGAATAATGGCCCCCAAAGAAATCCATTTCCTAATCCCCTAAACCTGTGAACATGTTACTCTACACAACAAAAGGGCCTTTGTAGATATGATTAAGGTGACAGATCCTGAGATGGGAAATTATCCTGACATATCCAGATGGATGCCCTCAAATCGTACAAATCCTTAAAAGCAGAGACTCTTTTCTGTGGTCAGAGATGATGTCAGTGTGACTGGGAAGAGAGACACAACCTGATATGCTGGCCTCCAAAAGTGAACACAGCCCTGCTGACACATTGATTTAATCTGGTGAGATCCTCACTGGACTTTTGACCTATAGAACTGCAAGATAATACGTTTGTGTTGCTGTAAGCCACTAAGTTTGTGGCAATTTGTTGAGACAGCAATAAAAAACTAATACGCTTGGTGAAGCAGAGAAGTACGTCACCTGATGACTTATGCAGATGGGTTCTTAATTCCCTAGTGTGAGTGCTCCAGGAAGATTCAATTCCCTGAACCGCATCTTTTGACTCTCACCCAAGTTTCTGAGGCTCTCCCGGTCCAAACACTGCCACGCTGTCACGGCCCACCAGGCAGTATTTCCAACCCAGAAATCTCTTCTGGTTTACCGTTTACAGTTTCCTCAATTTGTGTTTGTGAAGTAATATTTCAGATCCTCTTAGTTTAATTATTCTGCATGAGGTAAAGTGGGAAAATACAGTTTGGCAGCCCCCTGGGTCACATTCTCCAGTGTGATTAAGCTGTTTGCAGTGATCGGGGAAATAATTTTGGAAGCACGTTAATTTTCTCCCGGTATGGTGTTTAACAATGTAGTTTGCTCGTATTGCTGAAATGAAGAGCCTATAATGTTTAGTTCTTCAGTGGCCCTTGAAATACAGACGTATTTGAACTATGAAACTGCATTCTGTTGAAATCCACCTAAATATTGTTGCAACAAAAGCATGCCTGTATTTCTGTTCTTGGCTGGACATACCGCTGTGCAAAACAAGTGTCTGTCTAGCTCCAAAGGGGATACTCAGGAAGAAGCCATAAGAGGAAGCTTTAATTAAAAACAAAGGCAGAAGTGAGTCATTGGGGAAAGTTAGAAAAAGATAGCGACTATATGCAAAGGCAAGGGATGGATTAATTCCAAAATGTTGTTTAAAATCGTTTGAATGGAAATGGTCTTTGACTGGAGGTGAGAAACGGTCACTAAAAAGCTATAATGAATGGTTTTCTTTGTGCATAAAATAGACTGGAAAATGGATTCAGGCAGCAATGAGGGTGTGATAGATAAATGGACTAAATCTACTGAGGAAAAACAGAAGTCCTCCTGGAGAAAGACACTGTGAAACAATAAAGCCACTTGTCAAATAATGGATCAGAATGATGACCTTTGAATTAATTGGCATTGTCCAGTTATTGTATAATATTTTATTACACGTTAATATGTATTCTTTTTTTTAACATCAAAGGACTTAATAATGTCCAGAAGAGTGTTTAGCATTCTCACTGAGTTTAATTTCTGTATTTCAGCTGTGCATCACCACACTAACGAAATGTAATAGTAATGGAGCATTACTTTGCAAGGAATATTGGCTATTTATAATATACAGTCGTTAAAAGGAAGCATCGGCTTGCTAACAAGATTTAAACACTGGAGGTTGGCAAAAGAGAAGGTTGTGTTCCTAAGAGGAAGATATTTATTGATGCCGACTTTCTTTCCACTATAATCCAAGCAGAAGCCACAAGAATGTATTTTGTAACTCCCCTTGAGAGACAGCTAAGTGCAACAGAGAGCACTGAACTTGGTGCCCGAACACCTGGGTTCCAGTCCTCATGCCTCTGCCTCTGGCACCAACAACACTAGGAGACCTCCCAGAGCCTGTTCTCTACCTGAAAAACAGAGATAATGTTACCTATTTTTGTCTGATTCACAAATGAGGTAACATGATATGCTACAATAGGAAAGTGCATTGTAAATTTTTAAGGGTACTATATATTAGGGACTTTACATTAGGCTTAAAAGATAGATGATAGATAGATAGATAGATAGATAGATAGATAGATAGATAGATAGATAGAAGATAGATAGTTAGATAGATGATATCATTGAAACACCAATTCAGTACAAATGTATATTGTTATAATGTTTGGTATAATTTTATCAATATTTAATCTAATGATAGTTTTGAAATTTGGTTCTTATCATCTTAGGCTGTGTTTGTAGTTTATTGCACATGAATATTTGGAAAATAAATGTTGCCTTCTCCACAGTACTGCCTAGAGCTAGCCTTTTGCTTTGTTTTTAAGTTCCTTATATTGTTTGTTTACAGCCAGCTTATCTCTTCATTAAGGTACCAGAACAAATGTTAAGTTCACTGATTTGTTGACCAGAAAGTACTAACCACTTATTATGTGGGTAGCATTATACAAGGTATTATTTTGTAAACTCAGCAAAATGAGTGGTTTGATCCCCGCCCCCCATCCCCACTCCCACCCCCTTCTAAACTGACTAGCTCTTTGTCTGAATTAATCAAATCAACCAGTAAGTTTTTGGCTTTCTGTAGACACAGCTTAAATGTCACTTTCTATCTCTAAGCTGCTATTTTGAGAATTGGTGATGTGTAGGTGAAAAACACTTTACTATTCAGAAATAGAGTACTACACAGAAAGGCTTATTAGAAAGTTATTTTCACTTTGCAGTTTTTATTTCATTTTATAAAAATTTTTTTATTGGTTTCAGAGAGGAAGGAAAGAAGGAGAGAGAGATGGAAACATCAATTATGAGAACCATTTATCGGCTACTTCCTGCACGTCCCCTACTGGGGATCGAGCCTGAATCCCAGGCATATGCTCTTGACCGGAATCGAACATGAGACCCTTCAGTAGTCCACAGGCTAACACTCTATCCACTGAGCCAAACCAGCCAGGGCGCATTTAACTTTTTATTACGAAAATTATAGATATGTACATAAGCATATGGGATAATATAAGGAATCCCCCAAGCCCCTAACCCAGCTTCAACAATTAACTCGTGATCAATCTTGCTTCATCTGTACCCCCACCTAAACCTTTAGTTTAAAGCAAGCATTAGAAATTATATAATTGAATATTAAAATCCTTCAATGTGTACCTCTAAAAGATAAGATATTAAAAAAATAATAATAATAATAACCACAATAAGCCCTAGCAAGTTTGGCTCAGTTGATAAGAGTGTCGGCCTGCAGACCAAAGGGTCGTGATCAATTCTGGTCAAAGGCATGGACCTCGGTTGCAGACCCCTCTCTCGCCCAGGCCCTGGTCAGGGTGCATACAGAAGACAACCAATCGATGGGCTTTTATCACATTGATATTTATCTTTGTCTTTCCCTCTCTCTTCCAGTCTCTCTCTAAAAAATAAAAAAAGGGGGAAAATATCTTCCGGTGAGGATTAACAAAAAATAATAATAACCACAATCACACACCCAAAATAAAATTAATGTCATCAAATATTCAGTATGTGTTCAAACTTCCAACTGTTTTATAATATTATACTTTTTTTTTGCTATTTGTTTCAATCATGTTCAAAAAAGGTCCACATGTTATGATTGGTTGATCTGTCTCTTAAGTCTATTTTAATCTTCAACTCTCTCTTCTCCCCCCACCCCACCCTCGCCCCTTGCAATTCATTTGTTGAAGAAACTGGGTCATTTGTTCTGTCATCTTTTCTACAGCCTAGCTTTTACTGAGTGCATCCTGTGATATAGTTTAATATGTTCTTCAATCTTATGTGTTTCCTGAATATTACTATATGGATTAGAACTGTGCTGCCCAATATAATATGCATATGTAGCTTCTTTTAAAAAATGAACTTTTTATTTTAAGGTAGTTTAACTTACTGAAAAATGTGAAGACAGAGAGTTTACACCCAGTTTCCCCTGCATTGAATATTAAGCATTTTCTTTCAAGCAGGTAATTAACATACATATTTTATTTCTATATATTTTACTATTAAATCAAGAGTCTGAAATTTTGAATTTTTCTACATTGTGCCAATTCAACCAGTTCAAGTGGCTATTTGTTTAAGTAATGCTAACTAACCGTCTGTGTGACCTTTCACTATTCTTTTTTTAATTCTTAGAGAATTGACTAAATATTTTGACATCTTGTAATTACAAAATACCCAGAGAAAGTGAATAAAATGGCAAATATCATAAGGAGAAATTAAATTTAGTTTTGTGTATCATACATTAAAAATGTATTAAGATGAATCCTTTAATTAAGCTATACTTTCTGAATAGCTAGATAAACCAGTAGTTAAATTTTTCATTGTAAAATTTATAAATCACTTGTTATGAAAATACACAATAGTATTTTAAAAATCTAATTCTAGAGGAATAACACATTTCCAAGGATTGTCATTTCTGTACAAACTATTTGTTAAGGTTATTTTCATAGAATTTGTTTTTTAAAGATTTAGTTTCATGAAAGTTATCCATCAGGATTTCAAAGCCAGGCAAACCAAGCAAAACAACTTACCAACTATTTGACATTGGGCAAATCAATCTCTCTGCATTGTTTCCTCCTCTGTAAAATCTGTTTTAAGGCAAATTGGTTCCTATATGTAAAGTACTTAATACATATCTACATGTATGCATAACATGTATTTATATGTACATATATTAACATATATATGATATATATACACACACACACAAAATATCTAGAGTCCAGTCCATCTTAATGCTCAATTATAGTTGTCCCTTTCTTACCTTTAATACTTTATTTTCCTTCTAAATAATTTAATATTACTTTTTTTTAGTAATATTCAGAACTTAAACATTTTGTTAATTCTGATTTCATCATTCACTCCAAATTAGTGGAATTTTGCTCTAGTTTATACACATCTTTTGTATTTCTTAGTGTGTAACCTCATTCTTCCCAAGGCATTAAGATTATATTATAAGTAGAAGCAAAAATTAAAAGGGTTTCAATACTCAGCTTTTAATATTCTAAGCAGGACTTTGAATTTGCAGCAAGAAAATGCTCCTGAAATCCAGGCTTTGTCAAAAGATTCCAAAAATTTCTGTGTTGACTTTGTCCATTGAAGTTTGCTCAGCTGGCTGGAGTGTTGTCCTGTTCACAGAAGTTTCGGGTTTGATTCTAGTCAGGCCCTTATGGGAGGCAACTGATCAATGTTTCTCACATTGTTATTTCTCTCTCCCTTCTTTCTTTCTCTAAAATCCATAAAAGCATATCCTCAGGTGGGAGGGGGGTTGGGGGGAAAGCGAAGGATAGACAGAATTCAGGATAAGACCTGAGGGAAGACCTTGTAATTTAGGAAGATCATGGATAATGATAAGGAGAAATCAGGTTATCTCTTTTGGCCTAGGGCAAATTTATAGAAAAGAGAACAGAGACAGAGGTAGGAAATAAGATTCAATTCCGACCTTTCCTTTGCAGGTAGACGCCCCTATGGAAGTGGTAGTGCCTTTAATATATTGAAGAATGCTGAAAGTGAGGCTTTTTGCTTTGCTCTCTCTGTGGAAAAATGGGAGGAGACATGAGTGAGTAGCCCAGCAATGGCACTTGGTAGAAAGAAATTGTCTAGACAAGAGTCTGGTTTCCTGGCTCTCCTGGCCCATGTGCTGTGAGCTGGGGATCCAGAGTGCCTATGTGTCTTGGTGGGAAAAGCAAAGATCCAGAAAGGCTCAGTGGATTGACAAGATCCAGGGGTGAGGCAGAGACCAATGGTCCAGTAGTGGGTGCCCACACAATGCCCCACAGAACAAATGGGAGTGTGAGCAAACAGCAGTCACAATTTCAGGAACCAGACCAGACACTCAATTGCAGAGACCAACGAGGGCCCACTGAAGTCACCATCTGAATGCAAAACCCCTTCTCACCACCACTCTCTCCATCCCTGCTCCCCTCAGATAATGTCATGACAGTGTCTTAGAGCTAAGTAGAAGGAAGGAAAAATTTTATGTAATTAGCATTTTCTCAAAAGAGATTGACATGCCCCAAAGAGACTGATTAAACCACCAAAAGCTCAGTTACAGTGAATCTGTACATTTAAAACACACTCACTATCCAGTGAGTGAGGAAAGAATTTTGAGAAATCAGTTATGAGAAAAAAAAAAGTTACTAAATTTGAAACCCAATACAAATAGCAAAGGATTTGAAGACAATAAATGCCTTTCCTTACCTGGCTGCCGAGCAAATCAGATGGGACAAGTTGATGGCACGCAACTTTGTCACTGCAGGTATGACCATGGCAGATGCATGCTCTGACCTGAGCATGTTGGGAACGGGACCACATAAGCAGCAGGCACATCTCAGCTCTGGGCCAGGCAGTGAGGGCACAAACAAAAAGCCAAGTTAAAGCCAATTACAGAATGTCAGGTAGAAAAAACCAGGAGTTATGGAGAATTGGAAATCCAAATGGTAGCAGAGGACCAGATCTGAGTACAACCTCCCTTCCTGAGGAGGTACCATGGAGGCTCAGTTCTCCAGGAACATCTAGGGCCGAGGGCTAGCTGATGTTTTCTTTAATTAAATTTATTATGCAAAAGACTGGATAACATAACAACTGGTGATGGGGTGTACAGGAGAAGGTGGAAGGGCATAAAGGAGATAAATGGAGATGAGAAAAATAAAATAAAATAAGAAGACTGGATATCTAAAAACAGGTTCACTGAAAGTATGTCATAGACTGTGGCTCTTCGTCCCACAGAGAAAGCCTTAAATTAACATTAAGAATCATTTTGTCAGGGTAGAGAAATATGAGAAGGCTAAATCATAAAACTAAATAAGATCTGGATAATTAAATCAGGGGAAATTTCCTCAGAGGTTCATATTGAGGAAATAAAGTCTTTGCAAGAATTTGGGGAGCGGGGGTGATAGATGCAGGAATTCTGATGAACTATATTTTAATTCAGTTCTACTTATGGCATCTAACAGATTCTTTGATAGGTAATAAAAAGGCCCTTGCTAATGATCCAGTAGGAGCCCAGATAAGCCAGAAGACCTTTGAAACAAACACAGTAATTAGGGAGGAATGGGGGCACACAGGAAGAACAGAGAGAATAACACTTTTTAGCCTGAACTAGCCAGTGTGGTAGCTAGTTGATCAACTATCTCAGAGCATATTCACTGAGGGCCTCCCAGGGGCTCCGCTGTACTAGAGGATATAGAAGTGAATGTGGGGTGCCAGAAGAGGCTTCCTGAAAACAGTAATATCTAAGTTGAGACCTGAAAGAGAGTGGGCATTTCTTTCCTCTCCTCCCACTTCCCTCACTCCCATTTCCTGGACTGTCTATCATTCATCTGCATGCCACTTTTCCATTGCCTTCACAAAAGGCAACATCTAGGGGCCTAGGGCTACCTGATGTTTTCTTTAATTAAATTTATTATGCAAAAGACTGGATAACACAACAGTGTGGTGATGGGGTGTACTGGAGAAGGTGGAAGGGCATAGAGGGGATAAATGGTGATGAGAAAAATAAAATAAAATATTTCCAGTGTCTTCACGAAGGTGCTCCATGACTGTTGAATGAGTGAACCAAACTCCTTTAAATCCCCTCAGAACCATCCCTGGCCCTCTGACCCTCTCCTGTAGTAGAGGATGCCTTCCACGTTGCTCCCAGAAGCCCTGTGAATACCCATCACTACAGCTAGCACTCTAGGTTACCTTGATCTCTCGCCCCAGACATCTGAATCCTGAGCAGAGTGGTACTGAGACAGAAAATGGAGAGTGCAGATACATGCTAACGGGCTTTCTGAGTGCACTGTGCGTGGGTTCCTCCTACCTAGATTCCGGGAACTACTCCAGGATCTGCCCCTTCCCAGGGCTGCTCGTCAGCTTTCCCTTTGATTCTGTGAGCAAACCTGTGTTCTTCCAACAAGTTTCTTTTCTGTTTAATTAGGCAGAGTTTGCTTTCACTGCATATAATCAAACTCTACTAGTGGTTGGAAGTGCAAATTCCACTTTTGCTATGGTTTATGGGTATAGCTCAAACCAGCAAAAAAAGAAATCACTGACAAAAGTCGCGGTGTGTGTGTGTGTGTGTGTGTGTGTGTGTGTGTGTGTGTTTTCTACTACATGTATAATGCACAAGAAAAAATAGACTCTGTGCTATAATATACAGAGGTGGAGAAAAAGTAGGTTTACAGCTATGAGTATGCAAAACAGAGTCCTTCTTGTATTTTTATTTATTAATTAATAATTGTACTATTAATTATTAACCTACTTTTGCCCATCCTTATATATAAAGGGAAAACAGGCCAACTATTATTTTTTCATGGAAATCTATACGTGTCTTAAGGTTACCTGAAATTTTAATTACTCAAATGAGAGCTCTCTTTGCATAAAGTTGCCATAATTCTTTTTTAAAAACATATACTGCAATATTACACGTTTTTAAATTTTAGTTCTCTGTTAACTGGACTGACATATATTTCCCTTAAACATAATATTTACATTAAACTGATTTATTTATGAGGTAATAATAAAATAATAAAACACATCAAATTCATATATTAGAGGAAATAATATGCAATTGTAGCTTACAGTAAACTATAAACCCATTACATTTTATGAATACAAATATATGCATATTTTTATATAAACACTATGTTAATAATTTCATGATGAACTTTAGCTGTTATTTAATTTTAAATTACACTTAATAAATTAAATCAACAAGTTTATAAAAGGTGTTCATTTTAAGAAATACTTATTAAAATCCCTTAGGAATTAGCCTATAAGAACAATCACCTATGTTCTCTCTGAAAAATAATTATTTTTTGGAAGAGTCATATACAAAGGTTTTCAATAAATAATTCTGAGGGATTTTCCCATCTCTCCTTTTGACTGTGAAGGTTTATTCATTTATTTTTCTTTATTTTTCTTGCTGACACTATTACAGGTGTCCCCGGTTCCTCCCTCCCCACTTTGCCTGCCTCCACCAGCCCCCACTGCACCTTCCCTCTGGCCATCATCATACTTGTCTGTGTCTCTGAGTTTGGCTAATCCCTTCACCTTCTTTCACCCAGTCTCCCTCTCCCACTGCCCCTCTGACAGCTATGAAGTTTTAAAAGATTTAAACTGATTTCATTCTTTTTTGGGTGAATGTATATTTTGCAGGCAGAATGTTACATTGTACGCTGGAAATAATTCTAAGGCAGTATTTATAAGGGTGGCAAAAAAATTACCTAAAAATTTACCAAGAAGTCTTCACAATGCCTATAATGTACATTGTATATAATACAAGTACACAGAGAAATTTTCTAATAGTTAATATGCATCCTTTGTGTTTGGCATATTCTTGGATTAAAAATATGTTGCGTACAGAGACACCACTAATTTTTGTTGCTGCATACATTGTATTTACAACTGAGCAGAAAGAGAGAAGACACGAGTCTGGTATCACCTCCCTCCCCTTGTTCGAAGTTGCTTTGCCTTGCCTTCCATACCCTGACCTGTGTGGATCAGGCTGAAGCACTGGTCATCAGCAAGGGTTGACTTTGGGGTGATCTGAGTGTTGTTACCCTGTTTCCCCGAAAATAAGACAGTGTCTTATATTAATTTTTGCTCCCAAAGATGCGCTAGGTCTTATTTTCAGGGGGTGTCTTATTTTTCCATGAAGAAGAATATGGTACACATTTATTGTTAAATAAAAATAAAGGAAATGTATTACCTGTATACGGTACGGTAGTACAGTAGTTGTCAACACAAACCAGACAAACTGTGAATCCTACAGTATCAAGAATTTACTCATTTATTCAATGACAATCATGTCATCATCTTCTGGAACATCATCATAACAATCCAATTCCTGAATTTCCTGGTGAATTTCTTGTGACTCCATTTCTTTCAGAATCAGTGGACCAAATCTGTCATGTTTAGCAATAGCATTCTGAGACAGAGCCTGGGGGAGCCTTATTTTCGGGGGGATGCCTTATATTTCACTCAGAAGGAAACCTGTAAGCAGGTCTTATTTTCGGAGGATGTCTTATTTTCGGGGGAAACACGGTATTTAGCAAACTATCTCTGGTTGCACTTCATAAATTAATCGTTCATGAGTTGGAAAATATTTCAAAAGGTGGTCCTAGTTTTTTTATTTTAAATTCTGGGCTTTTTGATTTGTGAAAACTACTAGAAGTGGCACACACACACACACACACACACACACACACACACAATGCATAAAATAACTACATGAAAGTAAAAAGACCAAGACAGAGAGGTCTTCTGAAATAAGCTACTTTGTAGGTGTGCATGAATACATAGATATTATGCACATTATATTCCAAAATAATTTATGTTACTATAAAGTTCTTAGTCATCATTCTAAACTGGGTCCTTGATATTTCCCAGAAATCCTACTAGATCTTTCACATTTCCCACCAGCTCTTTCTCATTCCCACAGCAATCACTCACCAAACCTCAACAATACTTTCTCCTAAATATATCTCCAATCCATTTGATGTTATACATTCCTCAGGCTCCTACAGAACTCTGTTCTCCATCCCTTGATGCTTGATTATAGCATCAAACGTCTAGTGGGTTTGCCTACCTTTCTTACCATTCCTCTTCTTTCTGTATTCCCAGTAATCCATGTTGGACTTCTCTTGACTTTTAAAACATGCCACATCTTCTTCTTTCACGAGTTTCCACTTGTCTTCTTTTTTCCTGAAACAAGTTTTCTCTCTACTCTCTATTTAAACAATATCTATGCTGCAAGTTCCAAATTAAATATCCCTTTTTTAGCAAGTCATTTCCAGTTTTTAGGCCTGGCTGGGTTCCCTTCCTATATGCTCTGTCATAATAATCAGCTCACTTGATTGCTTTTGTTTGTTGAATGTATCTTCCCTGCATGTCTGTAAATTCCTGAGGATAAGGACCATGTCTTGCCTTCTATCCTGTGCTGTCTGCTTCTCTCCTGTGCTGTCAGCTCTAACTGAGAAATCCAGGGAATCTTTATCCAGTCTGGGAGAAGTTGCAAAACCTTCTCTTCTTACACTTCCTGCTTTCTTCCAAATGTTTTGTCCTTGCCAAGGCCAATGTTTTTGAAACTCAAAAGCAAAGAATTGATTCCTTTGTTCTCTGTCTTTGGTTGTTTCATCCTTCTGTCAAGACAATGGCAGATAGGACGACAGAAAAGGCTGGGGTATAGGAATGTGTCTGTGAAAGGGAGGGCCAATCAAATGTCTCAACTGTCATTCCACCGCACATTCACAGCCAGCACCTGACCCAAAGATGACATCTGTTCTCCATGACGTCTGGATCCTGTGCTGCACAAGGATCCTGTTTTCCTTCTGTGACTAAAGGTCTTATTCCCCCGGAACCAGGAATTTTGCCTGCTGACAGCTATCGGCTTTCAGCTTTCTGTGGGAATTACCCTCAGCTATAGAGAGCCTCCTTGCCTGGGTTCCAGCCCCTTGCCTTAGTCATTTCCTATCCAATCTAAAGGCCAGCCCCTTCCGCTGTGACTACATTACAACCCGTTTTCTTGGTCCATTCTGCCCAGTCCTTTCCTTCACGCTAAGTTTTGATCCCAAGAACTTCCCAGTCAATTTTCCGCACACAAACCTCTATTTCAGTCTTCTTCCTTGCTAACAAACTTGTTCTTTAGAATCCTCTCGGTTTTTTTGTTTTGTTTTGTTTTGTTTTTTTCACCCATCTCCCAGTTCCTGAAACCTAAAAAGTGTGGGGAAATTTCAGTTTGCTAGAATCTTCCCTTAAACAAGTGATATGGGAAAAGGATTATAGCTTATTTTTGTTAATTTTTTATTTTGGATACCGTCAGTGGGTATATTGTTCCAGGGAGAGGGAAAGACAGCGGAGACAAAAACTTCTGCACTTTTATTTCTTTCTAGATTGCATATTATATATAACATATGTATGTGGGGAACGCATAGAATTAAAAGTAAGAAAGAAGTGCAATGAAAGTTGCTGGCAATTTTTAAGTACAAATTATATAAATTTCTCTAAAAAATAAAGTAACTTAAGTCATTTTAAAGAGTAGAGCTGGTGTTTGTTGTGCAGATTATAAAATATCATATGACAAGACTTTTAGTGTAATTCCTTTTCCCTAAAAAACTGAAGAAAATCAAGTTGAAGAAAAAGTAAGATTAAAAGAGACAAAATTCACTGTATTTTTTTTTAAGTTCAAAGGAATGATAATGTTATTTTTTCCTGAGAGTTGGAAGGCTTTTAGAAGTCAGATAGTCTAAGTCCTGGCCAGTTCAGGAATATCTTCTGTGAGTTATTTTATTTTTGTTTAGAACACACAAACATATTTCTTTCCTTTTTCTTTAGTGTGAATTAACTGTTTGAAGTATTTTTACTTCTGTTGTTATATACGCTCACTTCCATGGGCGTAACTGTAAGGACATTTAAAATGAGAACATGTGATTACAAGCTATTTGATAAAACAATAAAAGGGATTCATTTGTAGAAGTCATTCCATTTCAAAACTACAATGTTCCCTGCTGTTTTATAAGGTTAAACTTAAATCCTTCAAAATGGTTTCATGGTGCATTCATTGACAAATATATTTCTAGTAATAATTTTATAGTATCTTGTTTTGAAGTTTAATTAATAAACTTTGTTAAATATCAACTAGAGGCTTTATGCATACAGTGCTTTTTCTTGCTCTTTGGTTTGTGTTAATGTTGATGCTTTTGCCCTATCTTTTGTTTAATTTTGCCTCTGGGATCTATTACATTTAGTTAGCACATCTAAAGGAGTTACATTGATTTACTTTGGTTTGCCCTCAAACTCATACTATACTTAACCCATATTCATGATAGTTCAGAAGGTTTTCCCTCCTTGCTGAACAGCTAACTACAAAACAGAGGTGAACAGTGTCCGAGTAATGTAGCATAATAACTCTCTTGAGCATTGCCTCATTATGGATGGATTGTGCTACAAAGAATGCATCTGTAATTTGTTTCCCTGTGTGAATGTATGTGTATGAGGAACAAGAGCTAAACTGTCCCCCTTGCCATAGAGTTTATTACGTTTTTGCCTCTTTATGAACGCTAGAGCAATTTTATTCAGAACATGAAAATTAAAACAAAGTAATAACAATTGGCCAGCCTTTATAAGTGGTTCTTATGTTCTAGGCACCATGCTGAGGGTTATACATACATTTGGCCATTTAAGTCCCATAGCCCTCTATTGAGTCGGTTGGTATTAAATACCCACATTTTATAAGTAAAATACCTGAGGCTCAGAGATGTTTAAGTAATTTGTCCAAATTCACATGGCTGAAAAATTATCACAAGTCCTATCTGGTTTTTTAGCCACTCTTTTCAAACTTTTAAAGATTTCAGCTTCAGGTCTTGACTGACTTCTCCAGAAACATCCTCTCTGCCCTTCACTTTTCCAATGTGTTTATGTAATTCAATTCCACTGCTTTTCTTCTTCTCTGCATAAGAAAAAAGAAAAGAAAAAATGCTCCACACGTCTTCCCACCACCAGCTATCCTCCCTTTTCCCAACCACCTCTCACTACTCAACACTTATCTCTTTGTTATCTACTAGAACTTGCTAACTGGATGACTAGCTGCCAAACAAAATCACAGGAGGAAAAGATAAAGCATCTCATCTTTCTCTCTTAAGCCTTTGCTCCCTTCAACTTCCTCCTCAGGGAGTGTTCAAGTTCTCCAGTTACCCCAGGCTGGCCCAGTGCTAAAAATAGCCCACTATGTGCGGTTTCACCAGTGGCATTTCCTGGGGGATGAGAGTCCCAGTCAGAACAACTGGTGAGATGAGAAGATCAAATTCTGCAAGTGACTATGGGGACACCCCATACCTCTCCCCTTTACCCACCGCTAAGATGCTCACACTTCCACAGGAATTTGTTTATAGCCAGATATAAACAGATCAAGAGGAACCCATGTGTTTCCTCGTCTCGGATGAGGATGGCATAATTTACAATTGTTTCAAGGGCATAAAACTAATGTAATCATTGAGATAGAAATATAATTCAAACCTAACTGTCAACCATACCATTGTTACAACTAAGCAGAGAAGCTTGATGAGATGTAAATGTTAATTGAATTGCTAATGTTTAGCAAACCTAATTAAACACATTGCAAATCAATGGAAGGACATTTTTTTTTTTCATACATACATAATATTTGGGGAGCTATTTTAAAAGAAAGATAACATAAAAAAAAAAAAAAAAAAAAGATTTTCTGCCAGTATAAAGATGGGGAAAATGATAAAGAAAAAATATATAAAAATCTGTACTCTCCCTCACCAATCTGTTATTATGAAATTAGAGGCCCAGGGCATGAATTTGTGCACAGCTGAGGTCCAGCCAGCCCACCCCGAAGGGGGCCCATCGGGCCAGGCTGGCAGGGGGAAGGGGCCGAGGGCTGTTGGCCGTCTGACCCCACCCCCGATCAGGGTGTTGGGGACTGATTGGGGGACAGTATGGGGGAGGAGGGCAGAGGAAAGGCTGATCAGGGCCCAGATCAGGTTGATTGGCTGCCACAGTGCATGTCATAGCCACCGGTCATTCCACCAGTCCAGTCACTGGGCTTTTATATATATAGATAACCTTTCCATACACAAAAAAATCATCTTTTTCTGATTGCAGTAATAATATGCTTACTTCTAAAATTCAATTTTAAAGAAGAATGTAAAAATTACACAAAATCCTCCACATTTAGAAAATCAAAAAATTTTTACAATATTTAATGCATACACAAAATTCATTTTCCTAACCATGGGGATTCAAAATACAGCCAGTTGGGGCCAGGATGTGAGCAGTAACTTGCTGAAAGGTTTTCTTTCCTCATTCTTAAAAATAGGTCATTAAAAGAAACTTCTTCTGGTCATTGTCAAGTGTAAATGCCACTTCCAGAAAAACTGCTGTAGCCATCTTGATATCAGATCCAGCAAGAAGCCAATTCAAAATAAGTGAGTGAAAACTTACTTGAATAAAGACACTGGCATAAGCCCACCCTTCCTATGGACTGCCAGGCATTTGAGCCTATAAAAATGCCTGTATGAGTTGAATTTTTTGGTACTGGAAGCTGAATACATCCTAACACATATTTTTTGGCCTAACAAAAATTGTAATATTTACATAGGGTTAATGACATGATTTGTTTATTTATTCATCCATTTCTTTCTTTCCCTTTAAATTGAATTTATTGGAGTGACATTGGTTCACAAAAACCACACGTCATCTGCACACCAGGAAGACAAACTAACTAACTGAAAAATGGCCAAAGGACCTGAAGTGACACTTCTCCAAAGAGGACATACAGATAGCCAATAGCCATACGAAAACATGCTCAAAGTCACCAAGCATCAGAGAGAAGCAAGGTAAAGTCACAATGAGATATCATCTTACCCCTGTCAGAATGGCTACCATCAATAAATCAACAAACAATAAGTGCTGGCAAGGGTGTGGAGAAAAGGGAACCCTCATGCACTGCTGGTGGGAATTGCAGACGGGTGCAGCCTCTGTGGAAAAGAAATTCCTTAAAAAATCACATATTCTCTTAACAATTTCTAGGTTACTAACTTGCTTTAAAAGGTATCCCCAGTTTATAGGTTATACATGTGGTCTCTTAATTTTAACTTTCAAAATATTTATTATTTTATTTAACTTTTTCCCCCCCTTATTCATACAGTATTTATTTGTCTTCCTTTTGTCAAACCCTGAGCCAACCACTTTCCCCAGGCTCCTAGGGAGAATTAGGAAAAGGAACATAGAGGGCAGACAAGACACGGGAAAAAGAACTATGGGAGGGGAGACAGCTCCTTCACATGGCGAAGAGGATGAGAAAGGCCACCATGAGGCAGAAGAGCCCCATGGCCTCTGAGAGGGCAAAGCCCAGAATGGCATAGGAGAAGAGCTGTTGCTTCAGAGAAGGGTTCCTGGCATAACCAATGATGAGACTCCCAAACACAGTCCCAATTCCAGCCCCAGAGCCTGCCACCCGTACTGTGGCAGCCCCAGCCCCAATGATCTTGGCTGCTGTGTCGATGTCCCTTAAAATGGCACTGGTTTGGCCGAAACCGGATTGGCTCAATGGATAGAGCGTCGGCTTGGGGACTGAAGGGTCATGGGTTCGATTCCGGTCAAGGGCATGTACCTTGGTTTCGGGCATATCCCCAGTAGGGGGTGTGCAAGAGGCAGCTGATCGATGACTCTCTCTCATCGATGTTTCTAACTCTCTATCTCTCTCCCTTCCTCTCTGTAAAAAATCAATAAAATATATTTTTTAAAAATGGCACTGGTTTGGAAGCTGCGGCTAGAAATAAGCGAGGTCAGGGGACGTGGGGCTGCCGCACTGCTGAGGTTCTCATGTGTCAGAGTCTCTGGTCGTTTCAGCACCACCGCAAACAGTGACCTGCTCAGCTGAGAGGCGCTCCTGACCAAGGAAGGGGTGGAGACAAACTTGGTGCAGGCACACATTTTCAGGGAGCTGTGTTTGGGAGCTGCTCCCAGTGCAGAGAAGACAGGGCTTATTTAACTTTTAAGACTAATGCAATGTTATATACTATATCATATGAGGTAGCAGTCCCACTAATGCAATGATATATATTGTACTATATCATATGAGGAAGCAGTCCCACTATACACGAGTATATCTACCCAGCTCTCTTTCATATTCTACATGTAATTATCACCTCATCAACTGTTCAATAATTTTACTTGCTTCCATCTTGCCTCTCACCTTCTCAGCAGAAGACTTCACTTATATCACTTCTAATAAACTCTTCAACTTCCCTTTTCTGCCTCCCTACGTTTTTCCTATATATATGAGAGGAGTAAGAAACTATCAGAAGGGGTACCTAAACATGCAAACATTCAGTAACCTATATTATAGTATATTATAATTATTTGCATGATTTCATAACCTTCCATCTAAACTATGAGATCATTAAGAGAATAATTATGTTTTTTTAAAATATATTTTTATTGATATTTTACAGAGAGGAGGAAGGGAGAGAGATAGAGAGCTAGAAACGTCGATGAGAGAGAAACATCGACCAGCTGCCTCTTGCACACCCCCTACCGGGGATGTGCCCTTGACCGGAATAGAACCTGGGACCTTTCAGTCTGCAGACCAACGCTCTACCACTGAGCCAAACCGGTTTCGGCAAGAGAATAATTAAGTTTTATTTACTCATATAGTCAGCAGCTTGTACCTGGCAGACAGAAGGCTTTCAGTAAATGTTTTAATGAATAAATGGCTGAATAGGTCGGTGAATAGTAACATTTCTGAACACTGATAGGGGAGACTGCATGTTGCAATTTTTTAGGTGTTTATGTTAGGGTTCTGTTTTATCTTTTCTTAAAGAGAACACATTAAATACTTATTTCTCCTAAAGAATTATTTGGTAGCAGAAGTAGCATGAGGTAAAGAATTATGAATAGTATTATAATGTATTATTTATGAAGCTCTAAATAACCATGGCATAACACAAAACACATACTAAACAACCTATCCATTTAAAGGAGTTAAAGTATGTCTCAATATTTATGATACAATGCCTTGCAATTGAGGCGGGGATACTCGGGCATGTCTCCCATGATTGGTGATAATGTTTATAAATTCAGTAATAATACAAGTAAATTTTACTTCTATATGAAACATAGGTATTATAAATGAATGTGTACCTTCCAATATATAATATAAATTCTGGAAAAAATGGACTAATTAATAATAATAATAAAGCTAAACAAATGTTTAAGGAAACATTTTAAAATATTCTGAGGATGTTTATAATTATTAGTAAAAGTTCTTTAAATTTGGAATAGATAATAAGATTTAATGAAACTGAAATATTAAGATATCATTTTAACCATTCATTTTGGATATTTTTATAATGCTTATTCATTTAATTATGTATTCTACCATTTGGCTTGAGTATTATGACCAAGTAGTTATCCCCTGAAACTTCTGTTTGTTCTAAAATATAGGCAAATAGACAAAGGGATCCTGGCCAAATAACAGTGTTTTATTCATTCATTCATCATAAGTTATACCATACAGAAGTTAGCCAATGTAAATCTTGCTTTTGTTAGAAAATGCTTTTTAAAAACTAAGATTCTTTTATATATCAAACTCATTATACATACTAGTATTCTAGAAGCTCTGTGCATGCAATTCACGCACTCTGTGGGGGGGGTCCCTCAACCCAGCCTGTGCCCTCTCACAGTCCGAGAGCCCTCGGGAGAATGTCCGACTGGCAGATTAGGCCCACTTCCCGCAGTTAGACATCCTTAGTGCTGCTGCGGAGGCAGAAGAGGCTCCTGCCACTGCTGCTTAGCTCGCCAGCCATGCCAGGCTTCTGGCTGAGTGGCACTCCCCCTGTGGGAGCACACTGACCACCAAGGGGCAGCTCCTATATTGAGCATCTGCCCCCCAGTGGTCAGTGCACATCATAGTGACCTGTCGTTCTGCCATTCGGTCTACTTACATATTAGCCTTTTATTATATAGGATAGTCAGGAAGAAATCAGAAGAGATACCTACACATGCAAACATTCAGCAAGGGTTTGACCTGAAATGGGAGTCAGAAACCAAAAGGAGGTGAGCCTAGATGAACACAGGTGGAGAGTAAATCCAGAAGCTGGAGCCAAGGATCAAAGGCAAGTTGGGCCCTAACAGACAGAGTTACTTAAAATAAAAGAAAAAAATAGCAAGCAAGTGGTAGCCAAGGCAGTGAGGGGAAAAAAAAAACAAACAAAAAAAAAACAACATAGTAAGAGAGAGAATCACAAAGGGGGCAGAGTAGTTAGCTGGGAGTGAATTAGTGCCAGAAGAGTTGTCCAAAGAGCAAGAGTGCCTGTTCAGAATTCTGCTGGACAGCTCACCTCTTCTACTTTTGTTTTTTCTTAATCTCCACATTGGAGGGGCGAGGGGGGGTTGATCTTAAGCCTTGAAGGCATGAAGAATGGCTCCTGACATTGCAACTCTCACAAACATTTTCTTTCTCTACAAGAAAAAGAGCAAAGGTCTTAACATTTCAAAATCCAAAGGTAAAAACATGCACCAAAGAAATTTTTAACACTGAGAAATTCTTTAAAATTCACAGAAGCCTTTCTCCCCCTGTATATTGTATGTTGTTTTAAATTTCATTCTTATATATATATATATATAGTGTATGTGTGTGTGTGTGTGTGTGTGTGTGAATCATTCTGTAAGTTCTATTCCAGCTCACTGATTATCCATCTCCTACTAAGTAGGAACAAATGAAAAGTATTCAAGTCAACTTTTTGCTATTTTGTTTCTTATGAAAGATTATGGTGCATTAACAAAAAGAAAACATTTACATAACTAATGGTCATATCTTACAGTTGGTATCTTGGCAAAATTAAATTTCAGAAGGAAATGGGCCAAGAATTTTTCCATGGTGGAGGTAGGCTTCATTCCCTCCTTAGATAACAAGAGAAGCACATTCCAGCTGGTGCCTGTGAATGACTGGAGAGAAATGGGCATCAGCTCTTCCCTTGTGTGAGGCTGGCAAATTAAAGTCACGATGATAGCCACCTTCATCCTATTATATATCGATTTAAATGCAAACAGAGGCCACAAGAAGTTTAAAAGTTTAGCAAAGGTAGCAATGCTGATGAATGGTGGAATCATCAGTTAAACTTGGCTCTAGTTCCCAATTAACAATTCTCACTTTAGATAAGTTATACATTTACTTTGAGCTTCAATTTCTTCAATTGTCAAGAAAATTAGAAATATGTTGTTACTACTGTAACAAAAATCCTGGCACACAATCTCAGTTGTCCAGAGATAAAATCTTTGGAGTATGAACATAATAAAGATACTGGACTGCCTTTTCCAGTCATAGAGAGAGCAGTATATTCCAACCAATTTCTTCTCTAAAGAAGAACTACTTTTTGTGAGAGGCATTAAGAGGCAGTGCTTAAGAGCACAAAGCCCCTATTTCCTCATCAATAAAGTGGGGATCATAATATCTGGTTCATAGGGTTGTTGTAAAGAGTAAATGAACACGTTAAGTGATACAAAGAACACGTTAAGCTCAGAGCTTGAATATAGTAATCAATCAAAACATGCCATAAATTATTAATATTATCATTATCATTATGAAAAAGCTATATTTCAATCTTAGATTACAATGATAAGAGACAATAATGATGTTCATTGCTTAAGTAATATAAAACTCTTAAATAATTTTAAGTTACTCAAAATAAAACACACACAACTGTTTCATATCCCTAATTTCTTGGAGAATTTTGCTTTGTAGGATCAACCTTTCTAAATGGAAGCTACACCAGATGGATGGTGATTCACATAGACTTGTGCCCAAGATACTTCATTCTACAAAAACGATTGGCCAGGTTTTCGGGGGTTTTTTTTAAGCATGAACACATTTTTTTCAAAAAGTAGGGGTCTCTGAAGGCTGAGCAGGGCACCCCAGGATGCCATGGTTTGCTCCCATTCCCAGGCTTAGCCATTATCAAACTGGACATATTCACAGAGAGCCCGAGAGCCCATGTCTTTGATCCGTGCATAATTTTGGCCATAGAACTATTTTATCTAGTGCAGGCATTTTTATTACACCCAAGTTAAATAGAAATAATCAGCTAGTGATTTGGTTGTAATGTATTAAGAACCAATTTAGGCTTTCTGACTAGGTAAACAAAGTAGAAATGTAAAATACAGCATGAAATATGTTTCTGATCTTTCCAAAGATGCGAACCCCCATATCTAACTCAAATAATCACTGAATTAAATCACCTTACTATTCAGAATTGTGTGATCATGGAGTGAAATTCCAGATCATATTGTGTATGCACAGTTAATAATGGAACTTCATGGCTTTCATGAATGAGCAAAGTAAAATATTTTACTATCTCCATTAAGCATTCAAAAGTTCATAACACTACTCAGATTATTTATGATTATAATTTTTTTTTTTTTAGCTAAAAACCAAGTATGAGTAAGCCCCTTCCCCAAAAAAGCTTAAGCTATTTCCAAGGGCATAACATTTAGAAATAACATATGGTCCCTGTAGTCAAGAATAGGTTCCTTAAATTAGCCGAAGACATTCACAGAAAAGTGAGTTGGAGGAAATAGGATCATGGGCAAGAGGGGGGGGAAATGTCATCTCTCTTCCCTCTGCTCTTCATTTTCTTTGCATGGCTGAATGTGGTTTTCATTTTCTACCCAATTCTAGAGGTAAAAGTTGAGGTGCTATTAGTCTCACAATGTATTCACATTTTGTTTAGTTACTATTTTAAATGTTATTAAAATAGAAGAGTATACCATGTCATAAAATGTGATTACTTTTATTCATTTAATAAGCATGTGTTGGATGCCTTCTCTGTGCCCAGGGCTAGGCCCTTAGGGCAGCACATATTCCCTGTTCACTATTACAATCTAGTTGCAAAGGAGAAGACAGGCATAACCTGGCGCCTTTTACTCTTGCAGTCTCTAATCTTTTCAGGATCATATTATTTACCTGATGAAAATCCTTCATTGGTTTCCCATGTCAGTAGAATAAAATCCAGACTAATTACTTTATCTCATACAGTGGTGCATGGTCATGCCTCTACCTCTCAAATTTTAGCTTTTGCCAGTACCTTCCACTGGCCTTTCAGCCTCTCCCATTTGTCTTGCTTCTTTCCAATTGAGGGCTTTACACATGCCTCTCCTGTGTATGGGGCATTCCAAAACACACACACACACACACACACACACACACACACACACACACCATAGCTAGTTCCTTCTCATTCTTCATTCTTCAGATTTCAACTTAAGTATTACCTCCTCCTGGAGAGACCGTCCCTGAAACTCACATGTAAAAATAAGTCACTTCACATGCTTTCAATTATTCTCTATAATATATATTCTATATATTTAAAGATTTTACTTTTAGAGCAGGAGCCCTGGCCGGTGGTGCTCAGTGGGTTGAAACGTTGTCCCCTGCACCAAAAGGTTGCCAGTTGATTCCTGATCAGGGCACATACCTAGGTTGTGGGTTTGATTCTCAGTGGGGATGCGTATGGGAGGCAACCAATCCAATGTTTCCTTCATACATCTATGTTTCTCTCACTCCCTTTCCCTATCTCTAAAAAAAAAAAAAAAAAAAAAAAAAAAAAAAAAAAAAAAAAAATTAGGGAGGTAGGTACAGAGATTTTCTCTGTCCTCACCATGCATATCTTCCTCCATTATTAGTACCTCCCACCACAGTGATCTATATTGATATATCCTAATCACCGAAGTTTATAGTTTACACTAGTGTTCACCAAGAGTGTTCACTGTTGGTGTTGTACATACTTGTTCATGATGAGTTTTTCCTACTTATTAGCAGTGAAATACCTGGATCATAGTAGGTGTTCAATAAATTTGCTGAATGAATGAATGGAACAGCTAGGAAATAACTGCAGGGTAGCATTTACACAAGCATATAACAATTTAGTACTAATTCTAGATGTATACTCTGGGAAAGGCTTGATCAGAAAGGAATGGAATCTGCAGTCACAAATAATTTGTCCTACATGCTAACAATTTGTTTTTGTTGTGGTTAGACATTTCCTGGTAATCACATTTTAATTCTAATTCCTGAAAGCAAGTAAATAAGACAATTATAATACTTAAGAAAAAACAAAAACCCAGGTGGGTTAACTAAGCCACTTGCCTCACACAAAGTTGAATTAGGCCACATGAAAAGTTCCTTTGCATAATCTCTTCATGACTTTGCATTTAGTTAAGTGGATTCCAAGCTAATGTAACTAACCTCTAATTTTAAAGAAATTGTAGACATGCATTTATTATTTTTCCTTTGGAGAAATTCTTGATAGAAAATTGGGTTGCTTTAGTATCTATTTAAATCTCATTAGGGCAGTGGTTAGAAGTTCCAATAACAGCTCTCTCCAAGGGTTTGAGGTTTGGCATCCACCTTTGTAGGAGCTGATTCACTCTTTTTAAACTATTTCCATGTAAAGAAATGGGACTCATTATCTTCACAAACCTAGTAATTAACTAGGCACAAGGCTTCTCTTTATATCTCACATGACTGATGAGAAAATAAATCATTCATTTTACAAATAGGTATTAGGAGCCTATGGTGCACCAATTACTATGGCAGGAGTGAACGGGTCAGAATCAGCGAGGAAGGGAAAACTGGCCTGGACACATCGTTCCATGCAGAGCTAGCTTCAGGGGTGGCAGAGCTCTGCTAAAGGGAAGTTAGGGAGGTCTTTTTTCGGGAGCTTCAAGATTTCCCTCCCCATATCCCACATTCTCTGGCAATAGACCTCCCATGGTACTGATTGATATAGGATCTGTGTTTAGGACTGGTTCCTGCCTCTCTCCTATACGTAGAGGGTATTTTTCTTTTTACCTCTCTACAATAGTGCTTCCAGTATGTCCTGGAAATATTAGGGTTTGCTGCTTCTACTCCACAACTTAAGGCTTTTATTTCCTAGGGTAAAGGTCCAGGAGATGCTTTATGCCTTTGTCACAGCAGCACCCAACCCCTTTCGGTGACCCTGCACTACTGAAGGAAGTTCTTTCTGGTCCTCCCCGCAGCACCCAATGGAAACCCAAGGAAAGGGTTTGCATTTAGGTGCTGGCTGTCTTTGTTTGTCCTGTCATACTGTCATGCCAGCCCACCCTTGGTCTTTTTATTGATTTCTGAATTTTTTATATGATATTTTTGGGTGCATCTTGCCTCTCTTTCCCATGCTGTGCCATATACAATATAAACCACTTCTTGCATTCTCTCTTTCCTTGGAGAAGCCTGTCTGTTTTTGCATTTCAGGCCTCATGTTTGCCTTTTAATCTTAGTTTTCTGATATGTTCAAGAAAATGTATGTGTTTGTAACTCATCATTATAAACTATTTCAATTGTCACAGTAGAAACTGCACTCTTCATAGCTTTCTACATCCTAAGAGAAAGCAGACATTTTCTTCATTATTTGACTATCTTATTTTTCTGGGTATAAAATGATAGATTAAAATATTTTGTTTTCATTGGTTTTATTTCTTTTTAAAATATTTTATTTCTTTCAGGGAGGGAGAGAGAGATAGAAACATCAATGATGACAGAGAATCATTGATCCACTGCCTTCTGCATGCCCCACACTGGGGATCCAGCCCACTATCTGTGCATGTGCCCTGACTGGGACTCAAACTGTGACCTCCTGGTTCATAGGTGATGCTCAACTGCTGAGCCACACTGGCAGGACAGATTTTATTTCTTTAATGAAGTGTCTCCATTGTCTTCTGGCCTGAATGGTTTCTGATGAGAAGTCTGCTGCCATTTTTGTCCTTATTTCTCAGGACATAATGTGGCCTTTCCTCTAGATTAGGGGTGTCGAACTCAATCAGAGAAGGGGCCAAAATCTAAAATCCAGCCTAAATCGCGGGCCGAATGGTTTACTGAACAGTCATAAACTGACAATGTCATAAACTGACAGCGGAGTGCAGTGATGACAGCGCGGTGCGGGCCACACTGCAAGGCCTGGCGGGCTGGATTTGGCCCGCGGGCCTTGTGTTTGACACATGTGCTCTAGATGTTATTATGATGTTTATTTTATCACTGATTTTTAGTATTTGATTATCATGTGTCAGGATTCACTTTTTTTCATATTTTTGCTGATTGAGATTCTTTAAGATTCTTGAATCTATGGATGTATAATTTTCATAAAATTTGAAGAAATTGTAGCATTGTTTTTTAAAATATATTTTCTGTTTTCCCTCCCTTCCTGGTTCAGCAATTACACATATATTATTTAACTATTTGGTATTCCACAACTCATTAATTTATTTTTTTTAATGTTCTTTTTTTATTTCATTTTGGTGTTTCTATTACTGTGTCATCGAGTTCACTAGTATCCTGCAGTGTGCAACATACTATTAATCTCATTTAGTTTCTTATTTCAGATCTTGTATTTTCATATCCAGAAATTCAAATTGCTTTTTAATACCTTTCATTCATATTCATGTTTTTCTTTAAAATCTTGGACATATGGAAAATACATGTGTATATATATTTTTAATAGTTTGTTTTTATTGATTTTTAGAGAGAAAGGAAGGAAAGGGGAGAAAGAGAGACATTAATGTGAGAGTATAACATAGATCAGCTGCCTCTTGCACACCTCAACTGGAGATCGATCCCATAATCTTGGCATGTGCCCTGGCCAGAATTGAACTGACAACCTTTTTGGCGCATAGGACAATGTCCCACCAATGGAGCTACATCAACCAGGGTCTTGAACATATGGAATATATTTAAATTAGCTATTTTACCCTCCTTGACAGCTAATTCTCCTATCTGTATTACCCCTAGGTCTGTATCTATTCATTGATTTTTTTTCTCCTGGGTATGGGTTGCATTTTTCTGCTTCTTAGTGTGCTGTTAATATTTACATTGTTGGATGTTGTATTTTGTAGTATTCACTTAAATATTGTTGGGCTTTGTTGCTTGGAATCCGATGGACCCTTCTGAGATTTGCTTTTAAGTCTGTGAAGCAGATTGGGTCTAACTTTTAGTCTAGGTTAATGTGTCCCCATTACTCAGGTACCATCCTTCCGAGGTACTTAATGCCCACGTAGCAGGAGTTTGTTTCATTCTGGCTAGTTAGAATACAGATCATTGCTTGTCTGTGTGAGCTTAATGATCATTTAGCCTATTTCTACCTGAGAGTTATTTTCCTCAGCCTCAGGCAGTTCTTTCCATAAATTCACAGGTCAGTACTCAGCCTCAAGACCTCTGAAGGGCCCTCCAAAGACCTCTGGAGCTAACTCCCCTCCAAAAGCATGTACATCTTCAGTATCTCCCTTCACAAATTCTAGTTACCTCTATCTCTCTGCCCTTCGAACTCTACCTCTGAACAGAGCAAGACTGCCAGACTTCGTTTTGGTTCTCTCACTTTACTATGGCCTGGAAACTTCCCAGGCAGTGAGCTGGGGAAATCAAAGGGGTCACTTTATTAGTCTCCGCTCTCGTAGGGATCAAATGTCCTGCACTGTCTCTTGTCTCAATGCCTAAAAAATGTTCTGTTGGTTTCTAATTGTTTAAAGCCAGTGAACAAACAGACTCTCTTTTAGTGGATGTAGCCAACTTAAATGTTTAAAGGTATTGACAATGTGGTAACATTTGTGGGTAAGTCACTCTGATTGACCAATGAAGTATTAATTGGAGGAGAGTGAGACTAGATACAAAAAAAATCAGATTAATTGCAAATAGTCTGTGCAACAGACAGCAGAAGCTTAAGTTCTAGGTAGTAGAGATGGGCGTGGATAAGAAATGATGGATATAATAAATATTTAGAGCAATGGGATCTATTGACTTATTGGGATATAGAAAAATCAAATGAGATAATGAACACAAAATCATTTTCAAACATTTATTGAATAACTACTGTGTGCCCAGCAGTATGGTAGGTTAACAGACTACAAATATAAATACAAGATAGTATCTGGACAAAGAGGGTTAACAGACTTATAAATATAATTATAAAACAATACAGGGACTGCCATAATGAAAGTACAAGCAAGTGGCTGTATTACATAAATGATGGAGTAATAACAGCAGAAAAGAGTCAAAGAAGCCCTTTAAAAGGAGGTCATAGCCGAAACTGGTTTGGCTCAGTGGATAGAGCGTCGGCCTGCGCTACTGAAGGGGCCCAGGTTCGATTCCAGTCAAGGGCATGTACATTGGTTGAGGGCACATCCCCGGTAGGGGGTGTGCAGGAGGCAGCTGGTCGATGTTTCTCTCTCATTGATGTTTCTAGCTTTCTATCCCTCTCACTTCCTCTCTGTAAAAAAATCAATAAAATATATTAAAAAAAAAAGGAGGTCATATTTGAGATAACTCTTGCAAGATAGAAACTTTTTAGACAGATAGGGAAGGAAAGAACATTGCAGGCAAAGAATAATAAAAGCATAGTGATTTCTCAGAACAGACAGTTTCACTGTGAATGAAGTTTAGAATATGTTGAATAATCAAGGTATATAAACATCAAAATGTAATATTATAAAAGCAAGATATTATTGCATTTCCAAGGATTGTTCCTCTATACATATGCATACATCATGTGAAATGTGTAAGCAAGTTTTGGTGATGCCATGGTACTCAAAGTAGACTCTGTATCATCAGTTATATAGAACAGAAGAAATCAATGCTTATGCCTACTTCCAATCCAGGATTCAAGAAATGCAATTACTAAAAATGTCTGCATTCATGTACCAAGATAATACAATCCATGCAGTCTAAAAAAAATAGAAACAAATATTTGTAATGGTTCTAAAAAATAAAAAGAATTTTACATAGCATTCTTTTTTTTTTTTAAGTTCTCTTTATGTAGGTAAATTCCCTTGGGAATCATTGTTACCCAACAAAATAATGTTCTTTCTGTTATTTGCATCCATGACTCTAAAAAACATACAGATCTCCTTCTTAATATTTCAGTTTTGAACATTCTGATGTTAACGTTGTCTTCATCTACCTGTTTCCCACTTGGAATTCCCATTGGAAGTGTGCCTGTTCTCTAGTCAAGACCCTCTCTTTAACCTTCTCCAGAAAATAACCTCCAGTCTGTTTCTGTGAAGTAGAAGGTTAGTCATCTGCAGTGCAGAGTAGCGAAGGTGTCTGTGGGTATAACTGCTTTTCAAATAGACTTTCAGCCAGCCTTTTCTTGCTCAGAATTTACCTTCTCTATCAGAGGTGCCAGACACCAATTGCTGAACCTTTGGGGTGGGAGGGGGTAAGGCTGGGGATGGGATTCTGCACTATATGTAAATCAGGCTGCTTCTTAGCTTCTTCTCACTGCAGCCTTAGCTCTTCTGAGTCTGCTAAGTTAGTTGCCATTTATCTTTCTTCTTTTCAGCTTCCTCTATTCTAGTAATATTGTTTTGTTTTTGTTCTCTTTGTCCTTGTGGGTTTAAACCTTATGTATAAAAATCCATTTACTATCACTGTAGTGGTCTTCAAGAGGAAGCTAAAAATACATGTGTTTAATACTTCCTCTTTAACTGGAAGTCCTTCAGCTCATTCCTTTTTAATATCTGTGTCTTTTATAATGTACACTAGTGGCCTGGTGCATGAAATTCATGCATGGGGCGTGTCCCTCAGCCCGTCCTGCACCCTCTCCAATCTGGGACGCCTCAGAGGATATCCAACTGCCAGTTTAGGCCCAATCCCTGTGACAGGACTGGCCTCCTCTGAGCCACATAACCCCCTGACCTCACTGCGTGGAGCAGCACCGGGCCCCGCCTCCGCTGTGCGCGTGACCATCTTGTAGTGGCTATCTTGTGACGATGTCACACGCGAGGGTCACCTAGGTCTTTATTAGTATAGATAATATAGATGGCAGTCATCTTGTGGCGATGTTGAGTGCAAAGGCCACCTAGGTTTTTATTATTATAGAAAACTTATTTGTACAATAATACACACACACACACACACACACACACACACACACACATAATCCTATATAATAAGAGCCGAATATGCAAATTATCCCCTTGGGTGGTTGTTCAACTGAGAGTTCGACCACTCATCATGATGTGTGGTGACCACCAGGGGGCATTGCAGAACATGGCGGGGATTGGCCATGTGCTGCGATCTCTTACTTGGGGTGAGGGTGATGGGACGGAAGTGTGGTAAGAATGTGGGGTGTCCACCAAGCTCGCGCTCACTCCACCTGCTACCCTCTCCCAGGACGCCAGGGCTCGTGCACCCGGGAAGCACCCACTTTGGCCTCTTATGGGCGAGCCAGGCTGCAGCTGTTGGAACCGCAGGGGCCAATCGGGCTCTCCATGTGTTCGCACAGGAGCTGGTCTGCAAGGCTGGCTGGGAGAGAGCATGCTGCCCACCTGGCTTCCGTGTGGTGCCACTGGGCAGCCTAGAGGCCCATGCTGAGCTCTGACCTCACCGCATCTCCCAGGTGATGCCCAGGGCCCAGAGGTCAGCAGTGATCTGCCCTTCCACACCAGATGCTCATGCTTTGATTACTGGCCAGGCCTAGGGACTGCACCCATGCATGAATTTCATGCACCAGGCCTCTAGTTTATAAATAAAATTCGTGCACATTAAAAGGGAATTAGTTAGAGGGACTATTTTAATATTGCTATTTGCCCTTTCTCTATAATAGAAGTGTCAGAGATGAAAGAAAATTAGTAAAATGTATATGAAAATTATATATAAATTTATTAATAAATAAACAATCACAACATGCTATAACAACAACAAAGGGTCCAGGGTGCAAGTGAATGGGATTCCTGGCTGGCATGCTGCTGACAGCAAACTGACCAATGGCCAATTCCATGAGGAATGGGGTTCCCTCCTCCCTCCTGTCAGGGTCTGGAGTGCAGGTGAATGGGATTCCTAGTTGGCAAGCCACTGACAGCAAGCTGACCAAAGGCCAATTCCGCAAAGAATGCGGCTCCCTCCTCCTTCCAGTCAGGGTTCTGGTTTGAAGGCTGGCCACTCCCCTGATCACGGAGACCCAGAGTTTCAACACACCCTGGATGGGGTCCAGAGCTCCCTCCTGCCATCGCTGTGCCCAGGCCAGGACCAGGAGGGAACTCACTCCTGCTGGCAGCCTGCAGTTTGGTCGTCCGTCTGGTTGTTTAGGTCATGACAGCCCCTGGCTTTTTATATATTAGAAGACCTACTATCACATTGCTTGATTTAAATTACTTTTTCTTCTTCTTACAGATTATGTGATTATAAAGGTTTAAAGGCTATGGCTCTTCCTGGCCTCTCAATGATGGGTCACCCAAGGGCTCAGAGCTTGGCATTTCTCTCTTTTTGTATTCATACTCCTTGAGGCGATCACTGTTGATGCATACTGATGTTGATGACTCCAAAATGTATTCATTTGACTTCTGCATTCATGCAAGATATCCAGAGAGTCACTTAATATTTTCACATGGATATCTAACAGACTCAAATTTAACCTCCAAATCAGAACTCTTTGACTACCACAACCCCACACCCTCCACAAACTGCACCCTGTCCAGCCATACAGTTATACAACCAAAAACTTGTACTGAATATCTATATGATTCCAAAACCAGAGAATACAAGATTAAACCAAACTGAAAGATTGCTGCCATGAAGCTTACACACTCAGAGATGGAGAAGACAACTAAAAAAATTTTTTTTTAAATATATTTTTATTGATTTTTTTACAGAGAGGAAGGGAGAGAGATAGAGAGCTAGAAACGTCGATGAGAGAGAAACATTGACCAGCTGCCTCTTGCACACCCCCTACCAGGGATGTGCCCGCAACCAATGTACATGCCCTTGACTGGAATCGAACCTGGGACCTTTCAGTCCGCAGACCGACGCTCTACCACTGAGCCAAACTGGTTTCAGCGACAACTAAAAATTTTCAAGTCAATATATATCTTGTGTTTATATTTACTTACATTTACCTAGGTTAAGTGCTACTTAGAAAAATATAGCGAAGGAAATTTTTGTGACGATGTCATACGCGAGGGTCACCTAGGTTTTTGTTAGTATAAAAAACTAGGTTAAGTGCTACTTAGAAAAATATAGCAAAGGAAAAGGTATGGATAGTCATGTATATTTGTGTTTTCTGTTATTTCCTCTTTCCAAAATTTCATCATTGATATCTCCTACTTTGCTCTTTTTCTTTGTGAGTTACTGGGTTTAAAATACTGCCATTTAGTAGAGTTTGAGGAGGGTGCTGAGGGAAATGCAGATGTTCCATCTTCCATCTTCACCTAGAAGTTAAAGAGTGTGAAGGGAATATTTATGAGAAGATGATATTTAGGCAGAAACCTGGAAGAAGTGAGGAAGTCAGCCATGTAGAGATCTAAAAGAAGAGCATTCCAGATGGAGGAAGCTACAAGTGAGAAAGCTCCCAAAGAAGGAGTGTTTAATGTGCTCAATGAACAGCAAGGTGTTGCTGACATGGAGCTGAGAGGTGGGATGAGAAGGGAAGACTGTTAGAGAAGGAAGTTAGAAAGGTGGCCTGATTATTGGAATCAATGGTAAGTATTCTTATTTTTATTCAGAATGAAATGGGAAGACCTTGGAAGATTTTAAACAGACATTATTAAAACTATGTTTTAAATACTCACTCTGGCAGCTGTATAATGTCCTGTAGGGAGATGAAGGCAGAAGCAGAGACATCATCAGGAGGGTATAGGCAAGAGATGATGATGACCTGACCCAGAACAGTGCCAGTGGTGTGGTGAGAAGTAGTAGGATTCTGGATATCCTTTGAAGTTAGAGCCAAAGAATTTTACTGATAGATTGAGCAGCAGAAGAGTCAAGTATATGCCAAGGTTTTTGGAGACTGAGGAAAAGAGTTGTCAATGAAACAGGAGAACCAAGAGAGGGTGGTTCCTAGAGGAAAAGTGATGGGTGTTTCAAGAAGGGAGTGATTGACTCTGTTAAGTCCTGCTAAAAAGGTGAATAAGATAAAGTCTGAGGAATGATTATTAGATTAACAATGTGGGGATCACTGATGACCTTGGCAGGATAATTTCAGAGGAATGAAGGAAATATAGCTTAACTACAGTGCTGCAGACGCTGACTTGAGGACTCAGAATAAACACATTATCTGTTGGAGCAATCTTCAAAAGCAGGCAAGAAAGAGGAGAGTCAGAGTTTAGATGGAGATGGTGATCTTACGTAGGAGACTGGACAGTTCATTCACTGCAATGGAGGGAAGCCAGAGGGCTCAGTTTGCAGTAAGTCGGGAGATGTAGCCAGAGATATGGAAGCTCATTTTTTATTGAAATAGGAAGCAAAGCCATTATTAGCTGAGAAAATGGAGACTGGACAAGTATTGGTTAAAGGAGAGAAAAGGACATATAAAATATTATCTAGGAGAGTAGAAAGGCAAATTAACTGGGAAACTTTAATAGGATTGCATAGCAGGGCAAAGTCCCACTTGAAGTCAAGAAGAAAGATTAGTTAGCTTGGGCATGTGATTTTTCTCCATCCATGTTTCATCACTCAGGTGCAAGTGAGGAGAGACTTAGATTTGACCAAGTTTGAGGTTTTTCCCAGCAAGGTTAATGGAGAGGGGCACGGGAGCTGAAAGTGTGACAATGTAGTGATTATATTGTGGTGGGCCAGCCCAGCTAATGCACTCTCGATCACTTGGTTGCTCTACCCAAAAGTCTAGTAATCATTTTAAAAATATATATATTTTATTGATTTTTCACAGAGAGGAAGAGAGAGTTAGAAACATCGATGAGAGAGAATCATCGATCAGCTGCCTCTTGCACACCCCCTACTGGGGATGTGCCTGCAACCAAGGTACATGCCCTTGACCGGAATCGAACCCGGGACCTTTTAGTCCGCAGGCCGATGCTCTATCCACTGAGCCAAACCGGTCCCGGCCTAGTAATCATTTTTGATTTCTTCCTTTCTTCTTTCCCTACGCCATCCTACCAGCAGGTCCTACTGTTATTTCCACATGGAACCTATCACCTTTTCTCAGTCTCCATGGCCACCTTGGCCTAGTCACTCGCTCCTGGTGCCAGTGTTTTGGCTGTCTATCCGGTCTCCTTGGCCCAATTCTTACTACCCAGCAACCTTTCCTCTGCACAACATCCACAGTCAGCTTCTAACGTCTTAACCAAATTATAGAGCCCCTACTTCAGCCTTGAGTGGCTTCCCACTGAACTTGTTTTAATCCAAATGGAAGCCACCAAGAACCTTGATGTCTTTTTTTTGTTTGTTTGTTTCCACAAAGCATTATGTTTTTAAGCTCTACATTGTTTCTAGCTACTGTGTCATATTCAGTAGCATGCATCCGCATCCTTCTCCTTCTTCCTCAAGTGGTAGACAATGAAGTTTTTTTTTTTTTCCTATTGGAAAAGACATCAACAAAGGGAACTCCACATCTTCTTTCACTAGCCTGTAACAAACGACCCTTCTCTCTTATGTCTCTCCTGTGTTTTCATTGTTACTTTCAAGTCATTTCTCAGAGAAGATGGGTAAAAATTGCTCTATGTCTTTCTTATGATAATGCCTCATGTATTCAGAGACAATTATTGTCTCCTGACTAATTAATTCCAACTCCTTCTACCTGTTCTCATGGGTCTTATTTATTCACTATTTTAATCATATTATTAAACTACTCTGAGCTTCTCTACTTCACAGCATCCTCAAGGTGAAGAGACATAAAATGGATGCAATACTAATTCCACAATGGCCCAATGTATGCCTAATTGAGAAAGAAATTATTTCCGACTGCTACCAAGAGTCCTTAAAGATAATAACCAGGGGCTGGGAAATCTCATCGACCTTTTTTCTTCATGCATTTTAATTATAACAATCCCTTATATGTATAAATGTTATTGTTACAAAACACCGTCTTATTTGATCTTCCAACTCAATAATGACAGGAAAAGTGTCAGAATTCTCATTGCATACATGAGTAATGTAAACTACAGAGATTAAAATAACTTTCCTGAGGTCACTGAGCTAACAGGTGGTGGAGGTAGGATTTATGATTCCAAGCATGTAGGAAGCATGCTTGATTTCAAGTATGTAAAGAGCAGTATAGCGTAAGAGAAAGAACATTAATTTGTTGCCGGAAGACTTGGAAATCAGACCTTAGCTTGGCCACTGGCGGCCCTGTGGCCAAACGGGATAACAGGGTGAATGTAAATGTATGGTTAGGGTGTAATAAAGCTTTGATTTTCATGTTTTCTTTTCTTTGTTTTGATGATTTGAATACATCTGATTTTAAAAATTGTTCCAAATTAATTTCCCTTTGCATTTCTGCTCCCATATCACCAGTGTATTCTTCTTGAAAATGTTTCCTTTGTTGTTATTTGCGTTTTCTTCCTGTCCCACCTACACAACATCACCTTGCTCTTGTTTTTTAGATATTCATTAACAAAATTAGGAAACATTTGCTATGACACTTTTGCTCTTCTTTAGATTATATAATCATCTTCAAGAGATTAATAGTATAGACAAAAGAATAAAAAGCATTAGATATTTGTGCTTCCTTATACATTTGGTTTTTGAAGCACTAAAAGAGCAAATGACCACGAGAATTGAAAAATAAGTATTTTAATATCAATGCAACTTTTGTTAGCCTAATGATGTTTTAAACCTTTAAAAGTAGGGCGGGGGGAGAACATCTGTAATACTTTCAACAATAAAGATAAGTTTTTAAAAAGTTAATATTGGCCAAAACCGGTTTGGCTCAGTGGATAGAGCGTCGGCCTGCGGACTGAAAGGTCCCAGGTTCGCTGAAACCGGTTTGGCTCAATGGATAGAGCGTTGGCTTGGGGACTGAAAGGTCCCAGGTTCCATTCTGGTCAAGGGCATGTACCTTGGTTGCGGGCACATCCCCAGTAGTGGGTGTGCAAGAGGCAGCTGATTGATGATTCTCTCTCATCAATGTTTCTGACTCTCTATCCCTCTCTCTTCCTCTCTGTGAAAACTCAATAAAGTATATTTAATTTAAAAAAAAAAGAAAATAAGTTCTGTATTTCCTCTCCAAAATTCTCAGATTACAAATATATAAAATAAAAAAAAGTTAATATTGGAGGACAAAATTTCAGAATGTGTCAATGACCCACTATTGCGATATTTTATTACACATAATTACAGTAGTTATACACCAGATTCCCCCCATATAGAGTGTTACAAAGTCTTTGCAAATTATAAGCAATGTGTAAACTTTATTTTTTTGTTACACAGGGGACATCTAAAGTTTCTGGTTAACACCCACACCTAGAAAATATCCTCTTCTCATCCACAGACTGAACATTGGTCCAGGGCCTGTGTCCAGAATTTCTGGAGACTCAGTGATTCCTGACTTATTTATGGTTTAGTTGTTAGTATTTCCTTGGATTACATGAACCAATTTAATTCTTCTTTTGCCTTAATGTGGTAAAATCTCTATCTCTTTATTTCATCTTCCCCCCACCACTCTACTACCGTGTTTCCCCGAAAATAAGACATCCTCTGAAAATAAGACCTACTTACAGGTTTCCTTCTGAGTGAAATATAAGGCATCCCCCCGAAAATAAGCCCCCCCCCGCCCCCAGGCTCTGTCTCAGAATGCTATTGCTAAACATGACAGATTTGGTCCACTGATTCTGAAAGAAATGGAGTCACAAGAAATTCACCAGGAAATTCAGGAATTGGATTGCTATGATGATGTTCCATAAGATGATGACATGATTGTCATTGAATAAATGAGTAAATTCTTGATACTATAAGATTCACAGTTTGTCTGGTTTGTGTTGACAACTACCATACTACCGTACCGTATACAGGTAATACATTTCCTTTATTTTCATTTAACAATAAATGTGTACCGTATTCTTCTTCATGGAAAAATAAGACATCCCTTGAAAATAAGACCCAGCACATCTTTGGGAGCAAAAATTAATATAAGACACTGTCTTATTTTCGGGGAAACAGGGTAATACCTGCTACAATGAAGATTTATTTATATGTATAAGGTCATGTCTGTCAGCTAGAATGCTGAGGTGAGTAGGTCAAATGGGAAATGAAAAGGAGGAGAAATGAAAATATTACTTTCCAGCCTCAGGAAAGTAATATTAACCTGGCAACAAAGGAAAAAAAATCACGCAGCATGGGAAGATTCAAGAACTTTACCTAGCGAGTATTCAACACTACACAACCAAGGCATTAGCAACGGTACTGAAAGAACGAACAAATGAACTGTCTGATAACTGACTCTGCTTTCATAGGCACTGAGCGTCATTATTACTCAGCTGCCATTGATTTGTGGTAATTGTTGCTCACTTTGGCTTTGCTTCCAGGCTTGAATGCTTTCAATGTGCTGCCATCGCTGTAATATTCAAAAGTGCGACAGAAACACATCAGACTGATATACATAATAGAAAAGAAAGAAGTTGAAACATACTTTATTTTCTCAAACTCTGATCTTCTGTCTTTACATTTAATATGTCTAGAATTGGAATATATTTTACAATGACATTAAAAATAAAACAAAAACATGCCTGCCATGGGGGGGGGGGGGGCGGGGGGTGGAGGCGTGGGATGTGGGAAAGGGGAAAATATGTTATCATTGTCTGCGCATGTGCAAACTTATATTTATCTAGAATCTATTCAACTTTGTTATTTGCTGTTGAATTTTAAATTAATGAAAATCTTGCTTATATAAAGTGAAAGCCTTTCACGAAAGCATTGAACATCTATCTGTGAAAAGCTCCCAGCTGGCTTTTAAGAAAAGTAATTATTAATTTACAAAAAAAAACCCTGTGATTTTACCCAAATAGAAAGTGCAGGAAAAACACTGGTGATTTTCAATATGCCTAGAAATTCTCCTCTGAAGCTTTATGATATTAGAGTTCAAGGTTTGAGCTTAAACTATGAAATGCAGTGGGTCATCCATAATTAAAAATAGCCTAACATCATGCAGACTTCTTGATGTCAGACATATAGATTTACTCTCCAGTGCTGATTGGCTGCTCAAAGAAACAATACAGAATTATATGGATAAGAGAATTATATTGGCAAATTAAAATAAATTACCATATTTTCCGGCGTATAAGACGACTTTTGAAACGGAAAAAAAGCCTGCTCAGATTGGCCAGAGTCAGAGAGGCGGTCTATTAAAAAAAGAACTGGTGTTGCCTCGGAAGTGGGGGATAGTCTTATACAGCGAATATAGGCCTAAAAGTATGTTTTAGCTGTAAAATTAGGGGGTCGTCTTATACGCCAGAAAATACAGTATCTTCATTTAATATAGTTTTTATTCTTGAAAACTACTGCAAAATAAACAAGGTGTCTCAATATTCCTGGCAATTGAGGGATTCATATATTTTTTTTCTGTACTTCTAAAAGATTGCTGGTTGTGACTTGAGTGTCTGTTTTTCATATACATAGATGTAAAACAAAAACAAAAACAAAAAAACTATGCCTGGCCAATGTTGCTGTGTTCTAACATTGGCCCCTCCACCAAGTGGTTTCCAGTTTGATTACCGGAACCTGGGTTGCAGGTTCAATCCTCCACTTAGGTTGGGGCTGCTTCGAGAGGCAACAAATCAATGTGTCTCTCTTACATCAATATCAATGTCTCTCTCTCTTTTTCTCCCTCCCTCTCTCCCTCCCTCCCACTCTTCCTCCCTTCCACTTGGTCTGTAAAAAATAAATAAATAAATAATTCAATGGGAAAAACATCTTAGGATGAGGATTAACAAAACAAACAAACAAAAAATGTGTTTGGATTAAATACACCTGGTTTAACTGAATTGTTTAATAAATAATTTTATCTCCTCATCCTCTAAAATTTCCAGGACATGATTGCTGCTGTAGAATGATAGTTCTGTAAGTTTCATCTGCCATACCTTTAAAAAATTATCTTTTGTAGAAAAATCTTTTTTAAGTCTTTATGAAAGGTTTTCACCAAGAAGTCTACTGAAATCAATTGGTGATGATTAAATCCACTTTAGGGATTCTTTTTAAACTTTGAGAGAGAATGGGAATTAATTGGGATTGAAACAAGAAAAAATCTTCAACTTTAAAACATTTAATACACAGCTCTGAAAAAACTGAAAACTGTATGTCTTGAGGCTAGTGATTCTGAGACAGAGGATCATTAATAAGGTAAATAGTAAACATAGCCAATAATGTAGCAGTCTTTTATTCTAGCATTAACTGATCTAAGAAGTTTTTAGTGATCTTTAAGTTCAGAGTTGCAGCAATATTGGGACTTCTTAATTTGGAATCACCCATTTAGTTAAATTCCATAACCTATCTAGAATTTGTGTTCTTTGTCAAGTATACATAGCTTTCTTAGATATTTGATCCTATATAATAAAAGCCTAATATGCAAATTGACCATTACCCTAACACACAAGATCACTGACCCCATGTGGTCAAAGATGGCTGCCCCCATGTAGACATAAGATGGCAGCCACAAGATGGCGGGCAGGGGAGGGTAGTTAGGATCAGGCCTAAATGGGCAGTTGGACATCCCACGAGGTGACCCAGGTTAGAGAGGTACAGGCTGGGCTGAGGGACACCCCTCTGCACAAATGTTATGCACCGGGCCTCTAGTATTTTAATAAATAGTTGTATCACAGTATTTTAATGCCAATATAACCTTTGGTAAAGCAAAATTTCATTATGTAAAAATGTTTAATTTTTTAAAAGAAACCAAATATCTTTGTTTATCAGAACCCTAGTAAAAAGCAGTATGGATGGAGTATTGCAACTTGATACTAGCAGATCAGATTCAGTTTCTTTGATCTGCTTAAGTTTCCACAGGAACAGATCTTAAAATAGTCCCCACATCATGCTAAGATATTGCATCTTGTCACTTTTGCCACCTGTGCTTGAACTGCCCGCCGTTGTTCAAAGGAAGCCACATGCAAGCATGACCAGACTTTATCATCTTTATCATTGTTATTATGGGCCATAAATTAGGAGAACACATTAAAAGCATTTCCTATACTCATATACTACTCTTGCAATTACAATTGCTGCTATTAAATTTAGCCTCTCTTTCCTGAACCCTGACATTTTTGTCAATGTTGCATAGATAAATGATAATTTTCTTTCAGGGAGAAAAATACTTCACTGAAACAATGAGTACAATGGAAAAGCTTATATATTGAGTTAAATTAATAACTTTAGGAAGAACATGGGAAAGGATAAGTTTTCATTTTTAAAAAGATGTTGTTTTAAAACAGTAATATTCATTCATTATAGTTACAAAACAAACACATTCTTAAAAAAAAAAAATCAAAACACACACACACACACACACACACACAAACCATCCTAGACTTTGTAGTAAAGCTTAGAATCTCTAGCTCCATTTATTGTATCAGATAATTGGCTAATAAGATGTATCCTCAAACAATAATGCAATAAAATGTTTTAGTGATAAAAGAAAGGACCCCCATTTTGAAATATATTTTGTTATTTTTTTTTAATTAAAGAAATCAAAATGGGAAACTACCAAAGGAAGAACTGAGCATAAGTTGATTCTGAGATATGGCATGAAAAACAAAGGATATGAATGGATGATGGAATTTTTTAAAAGAATGACTTCATTGTTACCATTCTTTTCACCAAAGAAACATTCCCAGGTATCAAAAATTATACAAAAAGGGAGCATAAGAACCAAAGATGGTGCTTACTTAATAAATACTATTCAAAAATAAGAAGGTGGACTTGCTCGTGAACGTCAGCTGTTTTGAAGGTTCTGGTTTGTTAGAAATGACATAGAAATAATAACACTTCCCATATAAAAATTATGATAGTGAATTACCATATAATGATTAGAATGACTAACCTACATTCTGAGATCTAGTGTTGCTGGACTAGAAAGAGGAAAGTAAAAAAGAAATTATTTACTGTGAGAAAGAATGTGATTTTTTAAAAAAATTACTTACCTTGGTATATAATGAAATTAATTTTATCAAACTGGCTTCGTGATTTAGCATAGACATTGGTAAACTAACACCTCAACCTGACCATATGGGTGAACATCTTTTTCTTTTAATGCCAGTTTCTAGCCTTAACCAAAAGCTTCACCTGAATGTGTACTATTTATTTACTATGAGAGAAAAATAAAGACCAAATATAAGACAGTTACATTTGTTAAGGCACCAAAGGGATGATTATCCTGATGTTGAACCACCAGATACAATTTGAGACTTGGCAAGAGATCATAAGGCCAAAAATGTCCACTTGGAGGCCTGAGTGATCCAGATTCTTAATTTATCCTCAGAGGATAATTTTATAAGAGTGTCACTTACAGTACTTTGACTGGGTCTGGTTTTTCAGTAACTCTACTCTTCAATGGGACAAGATGGAGGAATCTTACATATAACAACTCTCTTTGAATACCAAATAAAGGTTATGGATTCTATGTGCATAAAATATGAACCCTTACACAAAACTCTGCATATAATGTAATATCAAGATGTGCACAGATTTAAGAGCTCCTGTATACCTGATCCCAGGTGAAGAAGTTATTTTTGCAAGGTCACATATGCTATAAACTTGCTACGAGCAGCCTTTTCCCTGCCACTGAAGTCTATATAACTTCCATAATACGATAGTCTCACATGCCAGTAGGTATAATGCTTACTGGAGGATAAAACAGCAAAGGAGAGGAGCTTAGTCTGCCACTAGTAAACCGAGCGTACAAAAGGAATAAAGAAGCCCTAAGTATTAGTCAACCTGTCATCACCGACAGCCCCAAAGAAATCAAACCTAAATTTGTCGAATGCTCAAATTTTATCTCTTGATTTTATGGTGTATCGATAGACAAATGCATGTTTTACATAAGTAACTATAAAATAATTTATATTTTATTTTTCCAAATGGTTTTTAAATGTCATTATGACATTCTAACTAACTCTGGTGGCAAAAAAAAAAAAAAAAAAAAAAGCACAAAAGAGAATATACTTGGTTTCAAGCTTTTCTGCAAAAAATAGTACAGTGGTGAAAAAGAATTAGGCACAGCAGTTAAATCTCTTGCTTCGATTTTTGTTACAATTAGAGAATGCATTCATCATACAATGTCTTACTGTCAAATTGATACCAATAGCTTACACTGAAGACATTTTATGAAGCTGATAGGTGAAAATTATATGAGTCAAGCACCAAGATAAATACAAGAGCGAAAAGCTTTCTTTTCCCCTCGGGGAAAAGTCACATTTATTTAGAGTGTCAAGGTTTAAAATATTACTTAAAAATAAGCATAATGTAAGAGAGATAAACTCTAATTTGGGTGAGATAAACGTCTTATAAGTTGAAGAATGGATTTCTGCTTACAGCCAAAATGGAATAACAGGGACTAGATTTACTCTCCTGCTTGACCACAAATAAAAAAACAAAATAAAATACATAAATCATATGCTTTCAATAAATTTAACATCAGGGAATCCGTGACAGTGATCTAAGAAACAGGAAACAAATGAGATGAACAACAAAATTACCCCAGTTTATTGCCTAGGAATACGTTCTAGATTGTGGTGTGGAACGGAGGAAACCAGATGGAGACCGGGAAGTCTCCCTGAGTTCAGGTAGTATGGTTTGAAGCCAGGAGGGCCAAAGCTGATAGAGTTTGCAGGGCACAAAGGAGAAAACTGTATAAAGAGAGATATTGTATACACACTAACAAAGCTCACTCAAGAAAAAAAAAAAAAAAAGATAATTTTAATAGTAATATATTTATTCAAGAAAATGATTTTTTATCTAAAAAAAATCCTCAGAGAACAACTCTAGGTCCAGAAGGCTCTATTGGTGAATTTCACACAAATGTTTAAAGAAGATAACAATCTTGCCCTAATCGGTTTGATTCAGTGGATAGAGCAGCGGCCTGCGGACTGAAGGGTCCCAGGTTCAATTCCATTCAAGGGCATGTACCTTTGTTGCAGGCACATCTCCAATGGGGATTGTGCAGGAAGCAAATGATCGATGTTTCTAACTCTCTATCCTTCCCTCTTCCCCTCTGTAAAAAAAAAAAAAAAAAAAAAAAAAAAATCAATAAAATATATTAAAAATAATAATAATAATAATCTTATAAAGACTTCACCAGAAAACTTAAAAATAAAATACTTTCCAACTCATTCTATGAGACCAGCTTTACTCAAATTAAAAACCAGACTGAGACTATACAGACCAAAAACTACAGACTAATATTTTTCATTTATATAGATGCAAAAGAATTTTCAACAAAATTTGAGCAATTTGAATCAAAAAGTAAACTCCGAGTAGCGTTTTTTGTTTGTTTTTTCTAGAAATGCAAGGTAAGTTTCACATTTAAAAATATCTTTAATGTAATTCATCATAGTAACAAATTAAAAAGGAAGACCATATCATCTCAACTGGTGCAGAAATGTTTAATCCACTTCATTCCTGATTAAAACTCTCAACAAACTAAGAAAAGAAGGGGACTTCCTTACTGTGATAATGGGCATTTATGAAAAGCCCACAGCTACCATCAGACATAATGAAAGACGGAATGCTTTATCCCTATGCCAGCAGCAAGGCAAGTATGTCTGCTCTCACCATCTTCACTGAACATTTTATTGGAGGTTAGAAATAAAAGTTTGGACACTGGAAAGAGAATAAAACTGCCTTCAATACCCCTCTATCAGAAATACCCCTCTATCAGATCTAGTAGGCAGAAAAACAGAGGAACACAGGTGAACTCTAAAACACCAACAACTGGATATAATTGACACCAATAGACAACTTCATCCAACAACAACAGAATAAGCATGCAGTCTCAGGTTCACATTGAATATTCACCCATAGTCTGGGCTGTAAAACACACCTTAATAATTTAAAACAATAGAAATCAAACAATGTCTGCTTTCAGACCTGAAATGGAATTAAATCAATAACAGAAAGATAACTCAAAAGTCTCAAAACATGTGAAGATTAAACAGCACACTTCTAAGTAACATATGGATCAAAGAAGAATTTTTCAAGAGAATTAAAATATCTTTAACTAAATGGAAATGAAACAACTTATCAAAACATGTGAGATGCAGTGCTTAAAGGGAAATTTATAGCATTAAATGCAAATATTAAAAAAAGAAAAACAAGTCAAAATAAAAAACAACAACTAAGTTTCCACCTTAGGAAACTAAAAAAAAGTAGAGCAAGTTAAATGCAAAATAAGCAGAAGAAAGTAAATAATAAGAATTAGAGCAGAAATAAAAGAAATCATAATTAGTAGATCAATAGAGATCTACCAACAAAACCACAAGCTGTTTCTTAGAAAAGATTAAAGAAATTGATAAGCTTCTAACCAAACCAAACAACAAAGAAGGAAAAGAGTTTGGACACAAATACTAATATAAGAAATAAAAGAGGGGATTTCACTAGAGAGCCTATGGACATTAAAATAATAATACAATACTATGAACCACTCTATATCCATAAATTTCACAAACTAAGATAAAACGAACCAATTTCTTGAAAGACACAATTTACCAAAGCTCATATAAGAAACAGACAATCTGAAGAGCCCTACATCTAGTAAAGAAATTGATAACTTTCCAACACAGAAAACATCAGGCAGAGATGGGTTCACTGGTGAACTCTACAAAATAGGGAAGAAATTACAGCAAAGTTCTATAATTTATTTCAGAGAATAGAAGCAGAAAGCCTACTTCCCAACTTATTCTATGAGGCCTGCACAAGAAAGAAAACTATGAACCAATATCTCTCATGAATATAGATGCAAGCATCTTCAACAAAATATTCTTCTCTGTATTCCAGCAATGAACAAGTGAAATTTGAGACAAAAAACACAATACAATTTTCATTGCATGCCAAAACATGAAATATGTAGGTATAAGTTAACACAATATATGTTGTTCTATATGAGCAAAACTACAAAACTCTAATAAGCAAAAACAAAGAAGAACTAAAAAAATGGATAGATATTCCATATTCATGGATAGGAAGATTCAATATTATCAAGATATCAATTCTTCCCCGCTTGATCTACAGATTCAGTGCAATCCCAACTGAAATTATTTTGTGAATATTATTTTGTGAATATTGATAAGCTGATTCTAAAGTTTATATATAGAGAAAAAGACCCAGAATAATCAACACAATATTGAAGGACAACAACAGAGTTGAAGAACTGTCACTACTCACCTTCAATACTTAATATAAAGCTACAGTAATCAAGACAGTGTGGAATCAGTGAATAAATAGACAAACAATCAATTGTACAGAATGGAGAGCCCAGAAATAGACCCTTCCCCAAAAATAGACCCTTTAATAATAAATATAATTAGCTGATCTTTGACAAAGGAGCAAAAGCAATACACTGAAACAAAGATAGTCTTTTCAACAAATGCTGCTGGAACAATTAGACGCCTATATGTGAAAATAACTAAATAAATGTAGACACGTATTTTACACATTCAAAAAAATGAATTCAAATGGGGTGAAAGGGCTAATAATAATAGCCACAGCAATCCTGAGAAAGAAGAACAAAGTTGGAGGGATCACAATATCAGATATCAAGCTATATTACAAAGCCACTGTTCTCAAAACTGCTTGGTACTGGCACAAGAACAGACATATAGACCAATGGAACAAACAGAGAACCCAAATGTTAACCCAAGCCATTATGCTCAATTAATATTTGACAAAGGAGGCAAGAGCGTACAATAGAGTCAAGATAGTCTTTTCAATAAATGGTGTTGGGAAAATTGGTCAGATATGTGAAAAATAATGAAACTAGACCACCAACTTACAGTATACACAAAAATAAACTCAAAATGGGTAAAGGACTTAAACATAAGATTGGAAAACCATAAAAGTCTTAGAAGAATCTATAGGCAGCAAAATATCAGACATGTCATAGCAATATCTTTGCCAATATAGCTCCTAGGGCATGGAAACTAAAGAGAAAATAAACAAATGGGACTACATCAAATAAAAAGCTTCTGCACTGCAAAAGAAACCAACAACAAAACAACAAGAAAGCCCAGTGCATGGGAGAACATATTTGCCAATTTTATCACTGATAAGGATTTAATCTTCAATATTTACAGGGATTTCATACAACTCAACAAAAGGAAGATAAACAATCCAATCAAAAAATGGACAAAGGACCTAAATAGACACCTTTCAAAAGAGGACATACAGAAGGCCAAGAGACATATAAAACATGCTCAAAGTTACTAATCATCCGAGAGATGCAAATCAAAATGACAATGCGGTACCATCTCACACCTGTCAGAATGGCTATCATCAACAAATCAACAAACGACAAGTGCTGACGAGGTTGCGGAGAAAAAGGAACCCTTGTGCACTGCTGGTGGGAATGCAGACTGGTGCAACCACTATAGAAAACAATATGGAGTTTCCTCAAAACACTAAAAATGAAACTTCCATTTGACCCAGAAATCCCACTTTTAGGAATACATCCCAAGAAATCAGAAACACCAATCAGAAAGGATATATGCACCCCTATGTTCTAGCAGCACAATTTACAATAGCTAAGATTTGGAAACAGCTTAAGTGCCCATCAAGTGGATTAAAAAATGGTGGTACATCTATACAATGGAATACTACATTGATGTAAAAAAAAAAGAAAAAAGAAGGCACTCTTACCATTTGCAACAGAATGGATGGACCTGGAGAGCATTATGCTAAGTGAAATAAGCCAATTGGAGAAAGATAAGTATCACATGATCTCCCTCATTTGTGGAATATAATGAACAACATAAACTGGTGAACAAAAACAGAAACAGAGAAAAAAATATTTTAGAATATAATAGAAGTAATCCTGTTATTTGCAGGTTTTTAATATTTCCTACAACTTTTGTGATATTTTACAAAATAACTATGTTAGTACAGTTTTCATTTTTCTTGAAATATTATTATTACATGTAACATTATAAAAAAAATAACATAGATGGTGCCAGGTGGGTACTGGAAATATTGAGAAGAACACTTTGTAAAGCACATGATGTATACCTGAAACTAATGCAGAAGAATATTAAATGTAAACTATAATTAAAAATAAACATTTTAAAAAGAAAAAAATAAAACATGTTAGAGAAACAGTAAAAAACTATATAAGGATACAAAAAGTAAGTCTCCAATTCCCATTAAGGATTATTTGTGTATTCCAATGGTACAAGAACAGAATTTTAAAGCATTTCAATAAAATATGTTAATTAATAAAATAAATAACTGATAAGCTAGAGAGTATTATGTTTACAAAATTCTACTCTGTGAAAGACAACATCAAGAGAATTATAAGACAAGCCATTGGCTGTCTTCTAATTTACAAAACACACATCTGTTACAATGGATTTTTACCCAAAATACAGGAAAAAACCCTCTTAAAACTCAACAAGAAAATAAGCAATCCAATTAAAAAATGGGGAAAGGAATTTAACAGATACCTCACCGAAGAAAATATATAGATGACAAATAAGCAAATGAAAAGATGCTTAACATTACAAGTTAGCAGATAAATATTTCTAATGTTCATGTATAGTACCATGGGATAATACTTTTTGTTTCCAGTGCTCTTCCTTGTGGCACTTTGCATTAGTTTTTGGCACAAAAGCTATTTAGGACAACGTTTTATAGGGAATAATCCATATATATATAAAAAAGCCAAGGGCTGTCACAACCAAAATAACCAAATGGATGACCGAACAGCAGGCTGTGTGGGGCAACCAGGCTGGCAGGGGTTAGTGAGGGACAACCAAACAGCTGAACAGCAGGCTGTGTGGGGTGACCAGGCTGGCAGGGGGGCAGTTGAGGCCAACCAAGTCGGCAGGGGGAGCAGTTAGGGGTGACCAGGCAGGCAGGCAGGTGAGCAATTAGGAGCCATCGGCCCAGGATTGTGAGAGGTATGTCCAACTTCTGGGTTAGGCCCGGGATCGGCCATCCCCTGAGGGGTCCTGGAGTCCTGGATTAGAGAGTGTTCAGGTTGGGCTGAGGGGACCCTCCCCATGCACGAATTTCATGCACCGGGCCTCTAGTCTAAAATAACTACAGATCCCTTGTCTAGTAATTCATCTTAGGAACCTGCCACTTGATATCATTAGCTTTGCCTTTTCTCCCCATAAAAGTTTACTATCAGCTGAAGATTAGTAAATTTTAATGTACATTTGTATGCCCCATCACATTCTAAAATATGAAACCTGGCTGACTCCATTGTTGACTCTGGATCCATCAACCATTATTAGCTTCTGTTCTTTAGAAAGTTACTAAATTCTTTCCTTGCTATTTCTCATTTCCTCTTTACTAAAATTTGCTTATATATCCAATAAGACATTGTTATTATGTGGGCTTTATATCATACATACATACCTACTCATACATCTTAGTGTGGTTTTAGTAGAAGAAAAATAAGAGCATAAAGCATGACTTTGAATTCTGGTTTAGATGATGAAGTAAGTATGTAAATGCTATGCTCACCTCCTTGCATAACCACATCAAAAAATACAACTAGAATACAGAACAACCATCACTGGGGACCACCTCAGCCAAATGGAAGTCCTATAATTAAGAAAATATAAGAAGCCACATTGAAATTGGTAGAAGGGGTAGAGACATGGAACTGTCTGGTCCCACGCCCACATGTGGTGGTTAAAAAGCAGAAGGGGTGTCTTGGTTGCAGTGGTTCTCCCTGAGGTGTGAAGAGTCACAGCCTTGGGTTCTAGTCCCAGGAAGAGAAGTCCCCATAACTTCTGACTATGAAAACCATCAAGGATTGTAGCTGCGTGAGAGAAGAGCTCCTAGAATCCTACATGTTCCACTGAAAAGGCTCACAATGGACTCACACACTCACAGATTACGTGCTCTGAGCTCCAGCACTGGGGCAGTGGCTTGAAAGGCAGCAGGGACATACATACAGGGAGGAACTGAATTGTCTGACTTCAGGGTGAGGGCTGAGGAGACAGCTTCTCCCAGACAAAGGTGCTGGCAGAAGCCATTGTTCCTTTGCTGAGCCCTCTCCTTGCAAGTGTGGGCAGGCACCATATCTGAGTCTATATCGACCTGGCTGACACCTTTGGCCCTGCCCTGGTGATTCCTCAAGACCTCACCCCACCAATTTGCTGGCCCACCCAAGCTGCTTCCAGTAGCTTTTCCATACAAACACCCCTGTCTTGGCTCTTGCTGTGGACTTTCCTAACATCTCTCAAAATTCAACAAACACCAAACAAGAAGCATCTGGCCTCAGTGTGCCCTGAGCCTCTTACTAAGCAGCTCAAAGACCAGCATTAGTGGGAATCAGCCTCGGATCCCAGCTTAGCCTCTCCCAGGCACCTCTAAGCCTAGCTCAAGTGGCAACCATCTATCGATCCTTTTGTAGCTCATACACAGTGGCCCCAGACAGAGCATAGGCAGCATCTGACCTGGGCCTGTACCAGAGCCCCTCTCAAGAGGGTCCAGAACCAATATACACAGCAGCCAACTTCAGACCACACCAGAACAGCACCCAATCATCTCCATAAATTATACACCCAAAGGGAGGAGTCAGCAGGCATCAGAATCCTGCTAAAGTGAATCCTGCTAAAGTGAGTCCCGTGACAGAGGGTCAGCCACTGCAAACAGTTCCTTTACTGTAGTTACAGTCAGTCCTCACAATCAGTCAGCCTAAGTGTCAATCCCTCCACTGACGTGCCCACAGCAATTATGGCTCAACTACAACAAAAGGGCACACACAAACCACAAGGGACAAACCTGGAGCATTCGGCTCAGGTGACTAGGGAGACTGCACAACGGGGCACCCAAAGGACACCTACTACATAAGGCCTCTCTGCCAAGACTGGGAGATATACAGCAGCTCTACATAATACATAGAAACAAATACAGGGACCATACATCCTTCCACTTAAAATAATTCTGTAAGGAAGGCTCTGAAAGGACAGAGTTAATGTCCAAATATTACATGATATTCTGGTGTTTCTTTAAATACAACACATATTTTGTTTTCTTCCTTTAAGTAAAGTATCCTGTGAAATTAGGGCAATCTGAGGTCATTGTTAGGAACCATCTTCTATATAATAAAAGCCTAAGCAATTGTTATGGCAGAACAACCAGAACAACTGGTCGCTACAATGCACACTGACCAACAGGGGGCAGACGCTCAACGAAGAGCTGACCCCTGGTGGTCAGTGCACCCCCAGGGGGAAACCGCTGCTTAGTGGTGGTGGCAGGAGCCTCCCCCGCCTCCATGACAGTGCTAAGGAAGAAGCAGCAAGCTGAGTGGTAAGGAGTGAGGGTCCCAGACTGCAAGAGGGATGTCCATCTGCTGGCTTGGTTCCAATCCCCCTCTCCAGTGCATGAATTTTGTGCACTGGACCTATAGTACTAATATAATTCCAGATATGACCATAGTTTTTCTGTTTTTTTTTTTGTTTTGTTTTTTTTTTGTTTTTTTTTTGTGTTTTTTTTAATCTAACAGACGTATTCCAAGGAAAAACAATAGAATGTGTTAAGTGCCTGCTGTACATTCTGAATTGTTGCATATACTGGGGACATAGAAAACTACAATGGAGAGCTTGTTCTACAGAAAAAAATATTAGTGAATCAGAATAATATAAAACTGTAATATATCTGAAAGCTGGCTACAGTTGAGACATATGAAAGGGGTTCTGGAAACACAGAGGATGAACATCTAGCTGTCTGCTGGGAGGAGAGGCATACAGGCTTTCTCAAGGAAGTGAGGATTAGGTCGTGACTTGAAAACTGTTTGAGAATTGCCTGATTCTGAGATGAGGAGTCATGAGAGACCAGGATATACAGAAAATGAAAGGAGAGGTTATTTGAATAATTATTTCCGTATAGGAGGAGGTTAGAGTGCTTCTGGTCCAGTGGGCAGAGTTGAGTGTGAAGAGGTTGAGGAGGGCAGATGAGAAGGGATCTCATGTCATAGTAAGGATTGTCCAGGAGTTCATGAAGTATCATTTAATGAGTGGTATGATCTATTCTGTTAGCAGTTTACATTTCCAACCATAAGAGAACTTCTTTAGAAAGGATCCCGATGACCTTGTCCAGCCAATCAATGTCCAAGGCTTAATACAGTGCCTAGAATATGATAGTTGCTTGAAAAATGTTTAATATAAGAGAAAGTAAATAGATAAATCAATGAATGAATGTCAGAGCTAAGCTAGTTAGAATTTACTTCTGGACTACAGATCAAATTTTTTACAGTGCTAATGTTAAGTTTTATTTTAAGACATTTAAACAAGAAAAGGTTGAATATGATTGACCAAATGTGGATAATCATGAATGCTGGGAATATGGTACCTGGTGGGTCATATTTCTGTTTTTTTTTTTGTTTTTTTCAAATATTTGACATTTTTCCAGAATAAAGAGGCTTAAAAAATTGCTCCTGAGATAAGGAGAGCTGATTTCTAGGTTCCAATGTGTTGAAGCATAAATATTTTAGTTTAAAAAAGCTAAACTTTTAAAGAATATGTTTGTACTTTAAAAAAAATGAAAGTAAAAGAAAAATCATGGACACTATAAAAAAGTTTTGGAGTCAATGCAAGCCTTGACTTCTAGATTTCTAAGTTTTTTATCTAATGTTGGCTAGAGAACTTCTTAAACTTTTTCATAGTTTATGTTATAAAACTGAAACCAGTCTGTTAGAATTTAGTTGTTAAATTTCTTTAAAATATGGAAATTATATGTTCATTCCAAAAAGTACTTTGAAAAAAATGTTTTCATATTAATCTATATCACACTTGATTACTTTACAAAATTTGTTATTTTGTAGTTACTAAAAATAACTTGGTGGAATTTATTCCTACTTGTATTTGTAAAATATATACACATTGTACTAAAAACTATGGTATATAAAATTTCTATTTCAGGAATATGAATTCTTTATATTTAAATTTAAAAGGTATGGATAGCTATTGATTCATACCTCTTTCAGTGCATTCAATAAATTGAGTTATTGCTCCTAAATAAAGTTAGGTTTTAATAATTGATAATTTCTGGAGACTGGCCAGACTATCACTGAAGTCTTTGCTTTCCAGGTGTAGAGGGAAGTCTCAGCTGCTTCAGATTAGCTGTCACATCTACCATCAACCTCTGGTGAACTGTTATCTCCATGTTTTGGACAAAATGTTGTACACAGGATTGTCTGAATGAAAGCCAGTGTTGTAAATAATGATTTCAGTTGATGTACAGAGAGAAAATAAGAATGCTGCAACAAGAATAAGGTAGAAGTAAGAATGGCAGATGGAGACAAGGGACAGAGAGTAAAGATCGACTTTGGGTTCCTATTTTAACGCATATGATTTTGTCCAGGAAAAAAGAAACAGTTTCACAGCAGTAGTACAAATCACCAAAACTTGTGACGGAACTTCTTATTTTTATTATTACCATTAAAAAATTCATTTCTATTAAAATAATCTCTTAATAATAAAAAGGAAAAAGAAGAGACTACATAAGAAACTGGCTGAATAAAGGGGAAATGAGCTTTGTAATTATCTAATAGAAAAATGCTGTTAATAGGCATTTACTAATGTGTGTGTACATTTTTTTGGGACACCCTACATATGCTTCACAAACAGAAAATTCTTGCTGTTTATTACTTCATTTCTTTCCTATGGAAAAGCAGAGGAAGGAACTGTTTTTTCCTCCTTTCACACCCATTGTGTAAATCATCTCTTTGGTCTTTTGTCTAATAACCAGGAGAGCTAAAAATAAGAGAAACTGGATATCTTAATATTTGCTGTCTCAACTAAAACAAGCAAAGAATAGATTCCTTCATATTTTAGAACTCTTAAGGTCTGTCCAAATTAATTATGTATCTTACTTCGTATATTTGGTTTACCATTGGAAACTAAAGTTTGAGTGACGGAAGAGAAGGAAATCTGTAGAGATATTGAGAAAACCGAAAATTTGCTGTATCAGGGAAATAGGAAATCTTATACATATATTTACACACACACACACACAAAAACACCAAAACACTGAATGACAAAAACAAGTATAAAGTGTAACATGTGCAAACCAGAGACGTGAAGATGGCAAGAGAAAAAGGCAATATATTTTTTCCTTCTAATACGATACAGCTTACTTGATATTCTTAAGAAAGATGTTCTAGAATAATGTTCAGCTACATTATACTGGTAACTGTTGAGAGGAAATAACACATCTGCTCTTACCAGTAGATACCATTTAAAGGCTACATTAGTTTTTAAACAAATTATTATCAGTTGGTAAGTTCTGATGAACATTAAAAAATCCAATATAACCATTTCACCCACACAAATATTTTTATGCTCTCAAATGTAAGCATGACAATTATGAATGCAATGGAATTTGTAGGTGTAGCCTCAAAACCAAATTATAAGCTTTCCTTAAATTTTGAACATATACATCTCAGTTGAAAGCTCTACTTGCTATCAACAATATTTTAAATTTTAACTGTACAATAGAACTCATTCTTTAGGGTAGAAATAGCTAACCACTATTTCAACAAATACACATGACTATAGCCATCAAAGGGAACAAAGTACAGAGGCATAAGTCAAGATCTTTGCCAAGTATTTAAGTAAGAGAAGAAAAATAGAGGCAATTTATACAATAAGGTAGTAAATTAGACAGGCCTTCCTATAGGAATTTGGAAAAATGGAAACCCAATGTTTTATTAAAAAGTCAGTTTAAATCTAAATTGGCTCTTTTTTTCAATGTTGAGTTGGCTCTTACTTTCATATGTCTTCCTCTCAAAGCTGAATCTCAAGTCAGACTTGTGGGCACCCTGAAGATCTTATTCTTTTAAACAACCATTCTCCTTTCCCAACAGCAGTGTCTACTTTGGTGTCCCTGATTCCGAGTGTTCTCATTATACAGAATCCTCACTAACATGTCAGATAAACCTCCCCCTTTCCTTTCCGTGAATAAAATAATTTTTCTTCTTTGGGGTTCCTAGTTTACAAAATTGGGTACATGTAAAGGCAAGTTATTACATAACTCTTGCCATCAAATTCCCTCTTAAAAGCACATGGATAATAAATAGCACTCTTTGTTTAACACACTACCACTAGCAACTGCAACCCCTCCCCCGAGTCTACCGTCTCCCCTTCCACTGTTCTCTGTTCAGTCCAGCCCACTCTCCATCCATCAGACATCTTCATGTGATACCACATGCCTACAGACTTCTCCTTTAAGTTTCTTGCCATCTGGAACAGCTTTTTCTACTCCATCCAACGTTGCTTTAAATCTTGGGGGAATATGTTCTAAAATTGCTTTTCTACGTTAATCTTTGTAACTGTACTGTTAGGTCATGAAGGGATGTTAAAAATAAAACATATATGTCCGTGGAGATATGTCTTTCTTGTGCAAACTAGAACTCACATTAGAAAAAACAAACCCCAAGCTCCTAGGATTATTCAATTCGGAGGGGAAAAAGTTGAGTGGTGAATTACTAATAACATTTAAATAAGGGGTTACTTGATTGTTAGTAACAAACTAATTTTTTGTTAGATTAAAAGGAATTGTGCTCAAATTTAAGTGGAAAGCTTTCTCAGTGAGATATAAGGGAGACAATACAAATTGTTAAATAATGACTTGGCTTCCTCTATTCTTTCTGTAGCAGCTAAATAGTATATCTGCTCATATTTCAAATTTGATAGGTATTCAAGCTTTATAATGGGAGAAGAATATGTGTGTTGAGAGAAAATCAGAGAGATCTGAGCAGAAACATACAATATTGGGAGCAATCCAGAAGAAGGAGTGAGGTGTATTACACAAGATTCTTTTGACAGCTGTATTTTGTTGTCAGGACAGATAAGCATTAAAAAAGGAGGCAGTTTTGAAGAAAAATGTTTTCTATTTTTCCATTTCTACATTTTATAGCTATAAAAAAAGCATAATATCAAATAAAGATGGGATTTAATATATAATTTTAAAAGTTTTTGCAGAGTTTTTTTTTTTTTTTTAGCTATGTATTATTTCATGCTAGTGGAGATAAACCAATTTCATAAATGTGGTGGAATCCTTTTATTTATAAATACTATCCTATCTTGTTCCAGAAAGAACTTGAATTCCAGCAATTGATTATTTCATTAGAATAATAACTTATCACAATCAAGGCAAACTTTTTGTAAAGTATTTATCTTGTTTCATGTGATGCCAAGTGAAAACAAGTGATGAATTTCACAGAAAATTTTCTTAAATTTCACATTTCAAGAAAAGTGTGTAATTCTCCTAAGGAGACCACTATAATAAAAACACGAATCATTGGTTTTCCAAACTTTTACTATTTTTGTTAGCCTTCTTATATAAAAGGCATGAAAATCTTTTAAATTGACACTTTATTTTTGAAGTCCACGAAAAAGTTAAAAGAAACAAATAGGAAGGGATATAGAAGGAATCTGAACTATCCTTATATGCAAAAGAGAAGGCTGAGAAAAGAATTGCAAGTGCTATCCTCTTGGGACCTAAAATACAGGACTTCAAGGTAAGATTTTCTTTATATATGGTATGTGCAGTCTTTCTGTATATACATGCACAATAAATGACTTAATAACCCTACAGTTATCAAAATCCCGAAATTTATTTTATGTATAAAGAAATTAAAATGTTGTAAGGATTATTACATTTAAAAAACTAAGTAAAATTCAATTTAACATCCACTGTTAAAAAAAAAAAGTTTATTTTGGCATAAGAGAAGTTTTAATTTTTAGCAAACAATACATATTTTCTTAAAACAGACTCATAGTTATAAATTAGTTCAAAGGCAGCCATCTTCAAATTAGGTCTTTGAAAAATAAACTACAAATATTGTCAAAGGTCAGTCAAAATGACAGAAACATCATATTCAGAAAACTTCGAAGGGCTATTTTCCTTAAATTTTGGAGCTAAGTATAGAAGCAGACTCAGGGAAAGCTTTTGTAGCTTCCAAATGGAAAACATACATGAGATAATCATACAGCTTTCAATGTTTACATAACAGACACAAGATATATGTGGAAAACTTTACTCAGGGTAATTTTATATTTCATATCATAATTTGATTTATTTTCCTTCGCAAGGATAAAACATCTATTAGTAAGAATCAGACTAATACAAACATTTCAAAACCACAAGATTCTAACTATAAGCCTTAGTTCTTGAAATCTGTTTATTTGAAGAACATCATAATATAAAATCTTACACTTATTGGAAGAATATAATATTTTTAAAATAGAAAAGATGGCCTAGAAAGCATCAATCATGGAAATAAACAGAATTGCATAAAGGCATATTAAATGTCTTTTCAAATCTAATCACCTAGAAGAAGCTACTTTTCCTATAATAGTTAGAATGGAATTATTATCTTTAAAAATGCAAATATTTTCAATATTGGAAGGATAGCCATTTCAATAAATAAGTTCCTCTGATAATTAAAATGCAATGGGACAACTCTTTGTTATTTGAATTAAGGTTGCTAAAAAAAAAAAAAGGCAATTTTTACATCATATTAGTCCAAAGATGTCTAGTCTTTTTTTCTTCATCATATGTCTGATGATTTCTGGATGTTTTAGTAGAGGGCATTACACAGATGCAGTCTTGCAGTGCAGCTCAAGGCAGTTGCAGCAAGTATTTCTCACTAGGAATGCTAAGGAGCTCAGCGGGTATAAGGCTTGACGAAACAATCTAGAAAATCACAATACAGCTTGTTGGTCCTTTCCCCCACGAATAACCATTTTTTTTTTTTAGACCACATTCATAAAATGCAGTTTATTATCTAACATTTTTAAGGAGAATCTTTTGTTGAATGTTAACAAAAGAACGACTCTCCTAGTTCCCTTTAAAATGCAATCCTTAAAAACAAAAATCAACTCTCAAGTCTTTTGGAAAAGTGCTCAAATCGTCTGGAGATAAATATCACTTAGTGTCCTTGTTTTCTAACAAATGGCTTTTTCCATTGTTTCCATTAATTTCACCCATATTCGTGTTTTGTTTTCTTTTTAAAACAAACAAGGCCCCTTTCCTCATCACAAAACGCAGATGTAAGATTTAGCGTATAAAACCGGTAATTGATACTAATTTACGAAAGATTAATTTTTTTCTTCTTTTGTCAGTTTTCAAGAAGTCTTCCCGCGATTAACCGTAAACAGGAATGGTTTACACCTCAAATTAGAAGCCATTAATTAGTATGACGAAGTCCACTACAAGATACACAAGATGATTTAAATTATTTAATCACTAAATCAACCGGTTTTAAAGTGTAGCATACTGTTTCAGTACCCTTCGGAGGTTATTGATCTGTCACCAAACTACCTCCAAATCAGTTAGGATAAATGATCGGTGTTCTTTTCCTTTCTTTCATGTTTACATGATTCCTTCTGGTAAACACTTAAAAAAAAAAAAAAAAGCTTTAAGGTTCTTGAATCCCCAAATCCCTCATTAGCAGTCACTAGCTTTTTTTTGTAATCAGGAAAATAAAAAGAGTATCTGAAGTACCGATCAGGAGTTCGCTTTGCCCATATAACAATAACAGCATTTTTTTTAAAAAAAAAACGCTTAAGGCGATGGCAGTAATAGAAGATGCACGGATAGGTGGCTCCTGCAAATAACGGGCTTCAGCAAACGCCAAGCGCTTCACCACAAGGAGCCCGCATCTTTACGGCCACGCAAAGCGCCCGGAATGCACCGCACTTTGCATCGGCTGCAGAAATAACGCAGGACGAGACTCACACCGGTGCCCATCCGCTGCGTTTCTAACCCATGCACATGGCCAAGGGACAGACACCGAACACTGTTTCATTCAACTCGGGCCGGGGAGCGCGATCCATCCCGAGTTCGCCCGGCGTAGAGAGTGCTCTCTCTGCGTGCGTGTGTGTGTGTGCGTGCGTGCGAGGGAGCCCCAACCTCGGGGCATCTCCCCTCGCCGGGCAGTTTGGCTTCATTTGTTTCCTATTTCTGCTACATGGAAAGTAACTTCCATCGCAGCGCCAGGCAGCGCCGCTGAATAGAGCGGTGCTGCGGCTCCGCTTGCGTCAGATCCCTCCGCGGAGCCGGCCCCGGCCCCCTCCCTGCCTTCCTCCCGCCCGCGATCGGCCTCCACGGAGAGAAAGCGCCTCCCAGCCAGCCCGCGGCTCCGGCTCCGGCTCCGGCTCCGGCTCCATCTCTCTCCAGCTGGAAATAAATAAACAAATCGCACCTTCGGCCGGGGTGGGGGTGGGGGGGTCTCACCGCGCCGGGCGCGGGGTCGCCGGGGGCGCAGGCACTCCTTTTTCTCTCCAGGGGGCGGGAGCGGGAGCGCGGGCCGGGGCCGGGCAGGCGGCGGCGGACTCTTTTCTGCGGCGGAGGGATCCGCGGCGGAGGCGGCGGCGGCCGGAGCCGCTTGCCTGAGAGTTGTTGTTTCCTCCTCCTCCGCCTCCGCCTCCGCCGCCGTCGCTTGAATGGTGGAGCCGAGGCTGGGCTCGCGAGCACGCCAGTGACAGCTATAGGGCCGGCGGAGGCACCATCCCCGCTTCCCCTGGGCGGCGGGGTGTCCCGCCCGCGGCCCCGAAGTGACCCACAAACATGTCTTGCGAGAGGAAAGGCCTCTCGGAGCTGCGATCGGGTAAGTGGAGGGGGGCTCCCGGGGCCGCTGGGCACCGGGCGATGCCGCTCGCGGTGCTCCTCCGCCCCCCGCCGCCCGGCGGCTCAGCAGTCTTCCCCCGTTCCCCCTCTCTCTCTCTCTCCCGCGCAGAGCTCTACTTCCTCATCGCCCGGTTCCTGGAAGATGGACCCTGTCAGCAGGCGGCTCAGGTACGGCGGCGCGCGGCGCGGGCCGGGCCGGGTTCGGCGCTCGCGGGCGTGGGGGAGGGCGGCGGCGGCGGCGGCGGCGCGGGGCCGCGGCCCGGGGCGCGGGGCTCAGCTCTCCCCGCTTTGTTGTTGCAGGTGCTGATCCGCGAGGTGGCCGAGAAGGAGGTAAGGGCGGCGGCGGCGGACCGCGCGCGTCCTGCCGCCGCCGAGCGGCCGCCCTCGGGCCCGCGGCGCCGCCGCCGCCGCCGCCGCCGCCGCCGGGGTTGGGACGCGGGGCGCGGGGTCCCCGGCGGGGCGCGGGCGGGCGGGGGAGGGGCGCGGGCGGGCCGGGGCCGGGGGGCCCGGGCTCACGGGACGCCCTCTCCCCCGCAGCTGCTGCCGCGGCGCACCGACTGGACCGGGAAGGAGCATCCCAGGACCTACCAGAACCTGGTGAGGCATTCGCGCCGCGGAGCAAAGAAACTTTTCCCCGACTCGGAATAAAAATTGAATTTCCCGCAATTTTTTTTTTTTTTTTTTTTTTTTTTTTTTAACAGAGACAAAAACTTGGCCCCAGAACGGGAAAGCTCCCAAAGGCTGGGGTTGGGGGGATCGTTGGGAAGTGGGCGCGGGGGCCGCGGGGGGCAGCGGCCGGGGGGACCTGCACCCCGGGGCCGTAGGGGCTGCCGACAATTTATCGGTGATGTTTGGTTAATGGGCTAGAAATAAAGATACGTCATGAGTGTGTTGTGCAGTGCAAGGCCCGGAGGAGGAGGGGCCGGCGCGCGCGGCCGGGCGGGCGCGGGGGCGCGCGCGGCGGCGGCGGCGGCGGGAGCGGCGCGCGGGGGGCGCGCCTGCAGCTCGGCTCGCGCGGGCGGCGCGGCGCGCTCGGCCGCTGCACACAATGGCTGGGGACAGAGCTCCGGAGCGGCATTAGCCATTCACAGGCTGGCTCCTCGGCAGCGGCGGAACCGTGGCAAGACTTATCTTTTTTTTTTTTCTATTTCTTTTTTGTTTTCTTTTTGTTTTCTTTAAATTCAGAGCTATGTATTTTTTTTGTGTGTTTTTTTTGTTTTTTTTTGTTGTTGGAGGGGTTCGGATGTGTGATAGTTGGCCTTCAGAACATAACTGCATTTACCGAAACAGCGCTCGCACAAGTGTAAAAGCTTGTGATACCCTAAAAAGCCAGAAGTTGAACAGGCTTTTTTTCTAATTTTGCTAATTGCGGGGTGTTCTCTGCCCCCTTGTCCGATGAACGGTTAGTAAAGGTCACGGAAGCGGTTTGTTTTTGTTTTTGTTTTTTTGTTTTTTTAATTCTTAGCCACGTTTGTAGGGAAGATGCATCTCTGGAAGTAAAAGTTTTCCGATTTATCTTAGGATATATTTTTGTTAAATAGTTTTAATATGCCCACCACTTCATTTTTGCGGGTTTTCAAGATGGATATTTTAGTAGTTTGTAGACATTGACTTCTAAATATGGACTTAAGACTTTAGGATTGTTGTCTGCGAAAAGAGACGTATCTGTATCGGGGAGTTTAATTTTGCATGCTCTTTTCTCCTAAACGGATTTAGGTTATTTGTATGAACGCGCGCGCGCGCGCGTGTGTGTGTGTGTGTGTGTGTGTGTGTGTGTGTGTGTGTGTGTTGGGCAGTTAAAGCACTCACTCGGAGGCAAATCAAGCATTTAAAATTTATGCATGCATTGATTTTCTGAGACATTTGCAACTGATGTTGTGATGTAATTAATGACTGTTACTTAATGAGGGCTTCTGAAATATTTGGACGTTTCAAAGCTCTTAGAATTGAATGGCTCGAGTAGGGTAAAGGCATGACATGATTTTGATTTGATGACTTGTCTTTCATTTGGATGTAGAACATTTAACAAGTCCAAGTCTTTTATTCTGATTTAATATAGGCTGCTGATAAATGCCTACATCTGTTGAAATAAGCAAGGGCACTAAGGTTTAGTAAATTTAATGGAAACATTAACAGTTTGCACGTAGTGAATGATTTAGGCTAGCTTCATTCAATACTTGGCTAAAATGAATAGAACTTGAAGCCAACTCAAATTCATTAACTTAAGTATTTAAATTTTTAGATTGTAATCTTTGACAAAATCTGAAGTGTCTTGCTTGTTACTCCAAAAAACTAAAGATTATAATTTTACTTTTAAAGAATTGGACAGATTTTACAAAACTCATCTTTGCATCTTATAAAAACCAACAGCCCCCAAGTTGTTAAAGATTGCTGTGTTTTCTTGGAGACAGTTGGTAATGTTAGATTTATATTTTTAAAATGAAGTGGCTAATCTGGCCAAATAAGGGGAATGTCTTATCCTTGTAGAGTATCATTTTGTTTTCTCCAGTAACAAAAAAGGGCACCAATGTTGATTTTTTATTTAATTTAATTTTTTAGAGGGTTTCTTGTCTCTCAAATATTAGTGCATTTATATTCCTGGCTCTTTCTCAAAACTTAGGACACAATAAGTAAAGTCTTCATTGGTGTGTTATTTATCGTCATCTGCCTATTTTGCATGGAAGTGGTTCTTATTTGGAATGTTTCCATCCTTATATTAGAACAATCTTGTTGGCATTTCATGAGGAAGTTAAAATTCTCATTAGAATTCAGAGTTCTCTGGATCATTTTATTATTCATTCAGCATGTTGCTCACTCCATATCTACTGGATACAAGGCATCATTCAAGATGCTTTCATATTCATCAAACTGTAGGTGTGTAGGTATTCTGTTTAACTTTGACTTTTTAATTGAGATTTAGTTTGCTCTAAAAATATTTTGGAACAGCAGGTATCTGAGCACAGTCTTGCTTAATAGTAAGTAGGATCTTGAATTTTATGTCTAGGTGAACATGCAAAACTTTGTATAGTATTCTCTATTGTCTTAATTTATTCTTAAGACTTAAACATGTTTAACTTCGTTGCCTATCAAATTACTTTTATTTGGCATTGATTTGAAGATTATTTTGATGAGTGAAACTAAAATTACTATTTTTGATAGGTGGTTTCAGTAGTGTCTACCTGTACCTGGAAATTTGTTGTTATATTCCTGATAAATGATTAATATTTTAAAGGGAAAAATTCATATGTCAGATTAAAATTTCTAGAAAAATCTCAAATTAGTTATTTAGGATGGGAAGTAATATTTGTGTTTATGAGCTTAAAAATAGGAGGAGATTAGTATCTGCAGTCAGTCTACAGATAGAATCAGTGATTGCGTTTTGACCAAGAGGAAAGTGGAGATTTATGAGCAGTTTTAAAAGTTTACAGATTTAAAAGAAAAATTGATGTGTTTATTTCAAGTATGATTGACAAAATTTCATTGTGATTAATCCCCTCTACCTTAAGATTTAAAGTATTTTTAATAGGAAATTAAAACTTTTTTTGGCTCTATGGTATATGTCTAATTAGTGTTTTATTTTTAAAAACAAGACACCAATTTAAAGCAAAAGGAATTTTAAAAAAGTTTTATCAGAAGTCTTATTTTTTAAATGGACTGAGGCTTAGGAGACAAACTATAGAATAGGAAAACTCAAATAATTTTTGGACAATAATTTGTTTATTTCTTAGTTTGCATAGTGGAATTAGTTGGTTTGTTAATTTCCCTTTCTAGTCGCCACCTTACTGGTGGTTGCATATTTATGAAGAGATCTTGACACAGAAATTGTATGCTTTTTTACTATAATAGATTTGGGACTCGGATCACATTTCTTGATTACATGGTGTTTTGTTTTGTTTTTTCTTCTTTTCAAAACAGGATTCATGTTTTGCCAGTCTGTTAAAATAATATGATTATGTTTTGTAGTGGTATTTACTTATCTTAAAATGATACCACTTTATTAGAAATAATTCTATTTAAATTAAATGATTGGGAGCCAGGAGATGTGGCACTGTGATCAGCAGTTAACCTGTAGGTAATCTCCAGCAAGTCAGTTCCGAGGGTCCCAGTTATTCATGAAATAAGTGAATTACAACTTTTCTAATCTGAAAATCTGTTTTTGAAATAGAAATAGCAATACATTGTCCCTAATAATTCAACTCTTTCCTTTTGCAGTTTCATTATCGAAAACACAGAAAAGTAGAAATAGAGAAATTAGGCAGATTTTAACATTTTATAAATGTTTTTGATAGTGCCATTGTTAGGTTGTAGTATGATTTCTCTTTGCAAGGATGAAAATTTTTGAGACACTAACCACATTGTTCACTACCTCTTTACCCTATAATTTAGTATGTTTTTTGATATGGTTTAAGTATTAGGTTTAATAAATTATTGGTGGTCTTAGATTCTGAGATGAATAGGAACCATAGGTAGGAATTACTTAGGTATGTATCAAGTACACATTATTTAGAGTGTGCTGATTAATGTGAAAGTTAAGGTGAAAAACATAGACAAGTTTTAGGGAAAAAATATATAACACTTTAAATGTTTTTGAATCAGGGAATCTCATTCTATATTAAAGATAACAGTACTTTTCAAAACTTAACCAGTATAATTTGGGGTGGAGTGTGCCTTATGAAGTAATTGTGTGTTGCAGAGTTTCCATTTCCGTTTTTAATATGGTATCAATGAAATAGTAAGCTTAGCTTGGTAGCCTCTAAAACAGGGCTTTAATGTATCATGATCATCATAACAAATGTAATGTTAGCTGAAGGGGACAAAACTACATCTTTTCTTATCCATGCAATTATTATAATAGTACTTATGTCATTTTTAATAGTGAGATATTTATAAACATTTCAAAATTAAATAAGTACCAATTAAAATCTTAATACTCTTGAATTGGCATTATGTAAAGAGGAAGTTGTATTAGCTTCTCCCTAACTACATAGTGATGTTTTAATTGTTATCTTGTAGAATAATAAGTACAGCAGGAATCTGTTTCCCAGTCTATCAAATGGGCTAATAATAGCACCTGCATTGTAAGATTCTGTGAGTGATAACAGACTGGCACAAGTTACATGCTAATAAGGGTTTGTGTTTGCTATTACTAGAACTATAGTAGTTGTAATAAAGTTGTTCCAATTATAGCTTTCTAATGTATTATTGTTCAATTTAAGGAAAACATTATTTCAAAAACAAGTATACATAACTTTCTGAACATAACAGCTACAGTATAAAAAAGGGTACTTTAAAACTTCAGAAAATACTATTAGTATAATTACTTTCAGATTCAAGAATAAAATAATTAAGCCTATGATATAAAAAAAGTATAGTAAATACCAAAAATAAATAATTCTTTAAAAATACTAGGTAGAATATCTAGAAAACTATTGATGGTCTTTATAGTGATTCAAACAACAGTATTTTTCTGTAACAACATTAAGAAGTATTTCGGTGTTTGAAATATCTAGAATTGATTAGAGGATATATGAAGCTTTTTTCTTTTGATAGGTGACATTTAGGAATATGTGAAGGATCATCTGACTCCTATCCAGAGATTTATATAATTTAAAATCATCACAGTAGTTTGTATTCTCTTTGGGAATAGTCCGTGTATTGCCAGTGTGGCTTAATGCTATGTGTTTTTTTAATTAAAGAGTTTAATAAAGACTTTCAAAAATTCTTAAGTGTATATTAGGTTAAATACTCTGAATATCAATTTTTCAATCCACTTGTTATTTCTTTATTAGATAACTAGAAACTTCTCTCACTGCAACCATACTCCTCTCTCCCTCCGCCCCCTCAAGTTTGTGGTTATATATATCACTACATATTTGTAGCAAATATAAAATTGTATTTTACCCAACTTATTCTGGATAAATAATACCAAACAGGTTGATTTTATTCTTCCTAGTAATTCCCTCACAAAATTTTAGAATTCAGAATGTTGTCATACTAAGCAAAGGGGCAGTTATACTACACATACCCATTTAGAAACACTTTCTATTTTAAAGTTTAGTTAACTTTAAGAAAGTCATTACAATGAGTGTATTAGAAAAAAAATTACTAGTAGTAAAAATTTATGTTAAGTTGCTTTCATAATTACATATATAGAGAAAAAAGACTATTTGATAATAGGAACCAAATTGAATTTTTTAAAAATATATATTTTATTGATTTTTTTTTACAGAGAGGAAGGGAGAGGGACAGAGAGAAACATGGATGAGAGAGAAATATCAATCAGCTGCCTCCTGCACACTCCCCACTGGGTATGTGCCCACAACCAAGGTACATGCCCTTGACTGGAATCTAACCTGGGACCCTTGATTGTGCAGGCCAATGCTCTATCCACTGAGCCAAACCGGTTAGGGCCCAAATTGAAATTTTTATAAATAAGTTTAAAATGTGTAAAGTTATCAGTTTCTGTGTTTTTGTTTTGTTTATGAGCTGCTAGGTTTGTGAAATGAGTAATTTATGAAAATTAATAAATGATTTAGAAGTTATTAAATATGTTACTGAGCATATGGAATATAGATTGCAAGTATTTTATAACAGATTGGGGGAAGTGATACTACTTTTTTAAATTGAATTTGAGAATTGAGGGTACTGAAAAATCAAATTATGATAATGTAAATTGAAATATTTAGATGTAAGCAGCTTTGGTCTCTAGAGAAGGCAGTCATTATGTTTAAAGCAGGTCTACCTTTGGTTATTTGCCTTAGACACACACACACACACACACACTCACACCCTTCCCGAGTGTTTGGAGCTCAAGGATCATTTAAGGAAGAGGATGGTTGGATGAAAAGTTTTGATATTAAGAAAAATTAGGTAGCAACATGGTCTGATACAACTTCCACTTAATTAAAAGTAATTGAAATTGTAAGAGACATGAGATTTGTATTATAAGGCTAAGTTATTCATGACAGCATAAATGGTGGCAGCCTTCTACAAAGGAAGCACATAAGAAAAATCCATGTAGTGATTCTGGACTCCAGACAGCCTGTTGTCATGATGGCATGACCCATTTGGTCTCTGTCATGGATAAATAAGAGGCACATAGTCTTCTCAGACATTATAATATAAATGCAAGAAATATTTACCTTTGCTTTTGTCACTTGATACTAGTTTAGTTGTGGGGTGTGGAAATAATAAATTCAAGCAACTTGGAGAAATACACATTTTCTTAAACAGCTTTACTGCTATTGTATATGTGGTGTTAGTTATTTTGAGTACAGTGTTTGAAACTGAAACTACTAAAAATGAAACTGGGTGTTCTCTTAAAATTACTTATTTTGGCATCTTAAGCCTATACTGTTTAAGAATTTTTCATCTTTAAATTAATAAATAACGAACTTTTACAACAGAATTAGCAAATATGACTTGATTTAAAAGCAAAACTTCAAAGTGTATTTAAATAATTAAGCTTTGTTGTGTTTCAGATTTTTACATATCATTGTGTTTTGTGGAAACCTTAATTTTGGATAGGTTTGGGTGTTTTGTTTTCTGTTTTGTGTGTGTGTGTGTGTGTGTGTGTGTGTGTATGTGTTTTAGCAGAATATAGCATGTGATGAATAAAATTTGAAAGCAATACTTTATTTTCTTTAAATGAAAATTGTATTGATAATTGTATTTATCGTACAACTGAATTATCTAAATGAGTTCTTAGGTGGTTGATTAAATCGTGAGTATAAGACAGTCTCTCAAATGTGTTTATGCACAGTTATGAGTAAATAAACCACCAAGATCAATTTTTAAAAAAATCTTTTTCTTTTTTTTTTTTAAGTATATTTTTTATTGATTTTTTTACAGAGAGGAAGGGAGAGAGAGAGAGAGCTAGAAACATTGATGAGAGAGAAACATCGACCAGCTGCCTCTTGCACACCCCCTACCGGGGATGTGCCCGCAACTAATGTACATGCCCTTGACCAGAATCGAACCTGGAACCCTTCAGTCCGCAGACCAACGCTCGACCACTGAGCCAAACTGGTTTCGGCCCACCAAGATCAATTTTGACACCTAATATGACTCTATTAATTTTATTATAAAGAAATCATAGGCAACTAAGTACTTCTAAGATCAGTTTTCCAGCTTAGAAGATTTGACTTGAAAGTGATTAAATGGGTTCTAGTAAGTTTATAATAATGAAACGTGACAATGGAGGGTGTAATATTTTGAGAAGGAAACTGTAATGTAATAAAAATAAGTTAACTTGCAATCATGAGATCTGGGTTTGATTATTGTTTTTCTTTTTAAATGTATGACCTTGGACATACAGCATAACCTTTGGACTTCAGTTTTCTTTACTTGTGAAGTGGGTAAATACTTGTTTGTGAAGATAGATAAATTTGGAGAATACTTGGCAGTGTGTATGTGTATGTGTGTGTGTGTGTGTGTGTGTGTCTAGAGAGAGAGATAGAGAGAGGTAATATATTGTCCAGGATGCCTTTACAGTCACTATCAGCGCGGCTCGGAGCACGCCCTCCACCCCAGCGGACACATGGGTGGGGGTGGGGGGGGCTGTGCGTGAGCTGCAGAGGAAACACTTTCTGACTGCTTATTGCTAAGCTCCCTAAGGGCTCCTGGACTATGAGAGGGGGCTGGCTGGGTCAAGAGACCCGTCATCCTAGTGTATGAATTTCATGCACCAGGCCTCTAGTCCTATATAATAAAAGCCTAATTTGCAAATTGTCTCCTCATCCGGAAGTTCAGCCAGGGGGCAAAGTCAAGCACCCTCGACTCCTCCCCCGGGCCAGCCCTTCCCTGGCCGGCAGCAGTGGCAGGCAGCTGGGGAAGGGGGGAGCTCCCAGCTGGCAGCCTCTAGGGGCTCTACCTGTGCAGGAATTTCATGCACCAGGCCTCTAGTTTCATATATTTGTCTATGTGAAGATGTGATTAGTAAAATTACTCAGAGAAAACTTGTACACTTGCTTTAATGAATATACATAAAATTTAACATATACTTCGTAATAATGTAAAAAATTTATAATTATAACTAGAAGTTTGTTTTTTTTTTTTTCAAATATATTTTATTGATTTTGTACAGATAGGAAGGGAAAGAGATAGAGAGTTAGAAACATCAATGAGAGAGACTCATCGATTAGCTGCCTCTTGCACACCCCCTACTGGGGATATGCCCGCAACCAGGGTACATGCCCCTGACCGGAATCGAACCCGGGGCCCTTCAGTCCCCAAGCCGACGCTCTATCCATTGAGCCAAACCGGTCCCGGCTATAACTAGAAGTTTTGATAAGTTTAGGGGCTGGGTTATAAAGTGATTAAATAACAAATAGATTTTTTTTAAATTTATGAATTTTGTTTTTGTGCTAAATAGTCATAAAAAATAGTAACTATAGTCCATTAAGCTGACCTTTTATTTAATTTATTTTTAATCAACTGAGGATTTTTTTTCTTTTTTCACTAATTTTTAGAGAGAGAGGAAAGGGGAGGGGAGAAAGAGAAACATCTATTGGTTGCTTCCCTTGCTTGCCCTGACTAGAAGTCAAAACCGCAAACTAGGTATGTACCCTAACTATAAATCGAACCCACAACCCTCTGGTGTACTGATGATTCTCTAACCAACTGAACCACCCATCCAGAGCTAAGCTGACCTTTTAGTACTTAAAACTAGAACAGAGAGCAAAAGCAGGTAGCCTTTCAGTTCTGAAAAAATGCTGAGAAAAATAGATGAGACAATCTGAAAAACATTCTTTTTAGAACTAATCAGCTTTTCTAGAAATGAAGTACCTAGTCAAATTAAATCATACTAGTGGTAATTATGAGGTGGATCTTATTTTTAGAGGGACCTCTTATATACTAGACAAAGGACTGGCATTTTTCTCACAGGTAAACTTAAGTAATTGGAATTAATATATTGATCTAGTCTCACTTGGAAAAGACCCTTAAAAAGATGATCTTCCTTTTTTTCCTCCTTGTTTAGGTCTAGAAAGGTTTTATATATACTATATATATATACAGGGGTGCCTCACACAACGAACTTAATTCGTTCCAGGAGCAAGTTTGTTATGCGAAAAGTTCGTTATGTGAAACGCGTTTTCCCATAACAATACATGTTAAAAAAAATAATTCGTTCTGTAGCATAAAATATGCTAAGATGACATAAAAAAAGATAAATTTTTTGTTATTATTTTTATTTAGATACATCTAAAAACATAATTTTTTTTTAAAAAAACACACATTTTTTTAATTTTAAGACAGACTAAGTAGAGTCTACCGAATCTTGCACATCTTCATCCATTTTCTGCTTTTTGGCCGATGGTTTCATGAAAAACCTGTCCAAAGTCGTTTGTTTTTCTCTTTTCTCCAACATCTGCCGGAAATAACGGACAAGAGTATCGGAGTAAAGATCGTTGATCCTGTTTGCTTCAGCTGAATCCAGATACAGTGTATTGAGTTTAACCTAAAAGGACGACTGCCGTGATATGTGCGTGATTTAATTCGTAATGAACGATTGCCGCGATACGTGCTTAAGTTAAGCGCAGTGACTAATGACTGCCTGCAGTGCCTGCGCGGAAGGATGCAATACATCGGCAGTGATCGTGGAAGCTCAGGCGAAGCAGTCGTGGAAGCTCGGGCAAAGCGGTCGTGGAAGCTCGGGCGACTTCGTTGTGTGAAACGAAGTTCGTTGTATGAATCATGAAATGAAGTTCGTTGTGTGCGCTGTTCGCTGTGCGAGGCGTTCTTTATGCGAGGCACCACTGTATATATAAAATATGAAAGGTCAACATGTAAAAGCCTCTTGGTACTATGATCATCTCCTGATGTGGTGATTTTAAAGTCCTAGTCTTATAGATGAGGACATTGAGACTTCCAAGTAAAATGTTTTTCCCATGCTTAGTTAGGAAGCTTAAGTCTAGGCGATCTGACTTTAGGGCCCTTAACCAAACTACTGACCTTTTTTTTAAAAATTGAGTAGATAAGTTCTTACTGATAGTACATTTGGTAGAATGTAGTAGTGGCTTCCAGGTTCTTTATATTCTGTTCCACTGATAACACCTACATTTAAACCATACCTTCCACTGATAATGAGAACATTTTCTTGGCTGGAGGGGTTAGCTGTTTATATGAAGTAGCATGCTATATAGAAGCAGGTTGGTTTATCGCAAAATGCAGGAGAATAAGCCACTCTAAGAGCTCAGTTTCTTTTCTTTGGTTCTTCCTTGCTACAATTAATATTTTCGGAGGTTTTTCTATTGTTCAATTGTAATTTATAATTCTAGAAATACTTTATATAAGCAGTCTGAGAAAGGAGTGCTACATATTTATGATTGGGCCAAGATGGAGAAGTTATGAGCAGAGTTGCCTTTGTTTTGCAGAATTGTATTACCCCTAAGGCTGGAAAAGTTGCTACGTAGAACCCAAGGATCATTCTTTAGATCTGGGTAAATTATGGCTGACATGGGCAAACTGCAGATCTGTTTTTGCAAGGCTCCTAAGCTAAAGTTAATACTTTTTAAAAGAGTTGGATATAGATAGTATTTCTCATCTATCTGTTTTATATAATGTAACATACTTACTAAAAGGCTAATTATGTTTAATTCAAGTTCTAGCCATTAATTATAGACAGTTAACAAAAGATTGTTGTTACTAGTATATTAAGTGATTCTCAATTGATATTGGAGGTAGGGGCAGGGATATGAAAAGTTTGAAAAGGCTCTGGCCAGTCCATAGGTCTAGGAGTGAATCACAGTAAGGTGGCATCAGGGCTTGCATCCATTGATCAGGCTCTTGTATCTTAGTGGGAGAGGAGATGAAATTTTTATCAAAAGGGGCATGGATTTAAAAAAGTGGAGCACTACTGATAAATGTCCAGTTTTTAAAATAACTATTTTTTAATAGTAATAAAGTTTTATAGTCTTAACCCTTTTGGTGTAACCTACTTATACCTCTTTTCTAACTTTATTTTTAATTTTCCAAATAGAAGAAGAAACTTGAAAAGTTCTTTTATTCCTTTTTATTGAATTTATTGGGGTGACACTGGTTAAAATTATACAGGTTTTAGGTGCATAGTTCTATAGCACATCATCTATTCACCACCCGAAGTCAGGTCTTCTTCCATTACCATTTATCCCCCCTACACTCTCCTCCACCATACCCCCACTCTCCTCTTCCTGGCAGTCACCACAATGCTGTCCCTGGCTGTGAGTTTTTTCTTTTTCTTTCTTTTCCTATTTGCTCAATACCTCCAAATCCTCTGACCTAGCCTTCCCACCATCACCATAGCTGTCAGCCTGCTCTCTATGAGTCTGTCTCTATTTTGCTTGTTAGTTCATTTTGTTCATAAGATTCCACAGATGAGTGAAGTCACATGGTATTTGTCTTCCTCTGGCTGGTTTATTTCATTTGGCATAATGCTCTGCAGATCTATCTATTCTGTCACAAAGAGTAAGATTTCTTTTTTTATAGCCAAGTAGTAGTCCATTATGTAAATGTACCATAGTTTTTTTTATCGACTCATCTACAGATGGATAATTGGGCTGCTTCCAAATTTTGGCTATTGTAAATAATGCTGCAATGCACCAAGGGGTGGATATATTCTTTTTAATTAGTGTTTCGGGTTTCAGATTAGCTCCCAGAAGTTAAACTGCAGGGTCATAAAGCAGTTCTATTTTTTATTTTTTGAGGTAATTCCATACTGCTTTCTTTCCACAGTGGTCGTACCAGTCTGCATTCCCACTAACAGTGTACTAGGGTTTCCTTTTCTCCACATCCTTGCCAACGCATGCTTTTTGTTGATTTCTTAATGATAGCCATGCTAACAGGTGTGAGGTAATACCTCATTGTTCATTGGCCCTTTAAAAGGGCGCCTGTGTCTTTAGTGGACTTCTGTCTCTCCCTGCTGGTCAGATGCCCTGGTGCTTTTCACAGCCAAATGTTATGTGGGTGCCTCTTCCTGGCTTTTGGTGTTTTGGGCTGGGGGGTGGGAGGCGGGGGGAGCTGTTTTGATGTCCACCCCACGCTTCTCAAGGAGAGTCTGCAGCCAAGACATCCTTCTAGCACCTCAGCTGCCTCCTGTGGGTTCAGGACCAGTTCTTTTCAAGTCTCTGCCCTTCCTATCAGTCTTGATGTGGCTTCTGCAAACCCTTGGTTATGTGACTTCTCTTCAGCTAGTCTTCAGTTGGTTATTCAGGACGACTGTAATTTAGTTGTAATTCTAGTTTGTTCTTGGGAGGAGGTGAGTGCACTTCCACCTACTTTGTTGTCAGTTTGGACCTCCCTCTTTTTAAATTCAAGAGTTTAAAATTTTAATCTTAGTAATGTACAAAAGTAGGATTGATCACATTGATTTTCTTCAGCCATTTTGGTAGAGTATTAGTTTTATCTTTTACTTGTATCCTTAGATTTTTAAGTGCTCCCCTTTACCTATAGGAATTTATGCTCTTGCGCTTATTTTTTTTAATTGTGAGAATGAACTTAAAACGTTTCTTTTTCTGGCTCAGTTTAATGTCATCTTAAAACAATATAAAATCTCCTTTTTAGCTTGCTTACACACTGATATTTAGTTGTGTGTATATATGCTTACACACTGATATTTATTTGTGTATATACACACACACACACATATATATGTATATATATTGTATATTTGAAGCAATTGGTACTGTGGGGTTGGACAATCTGAATATGCGCTATGAAGTTAGCCTGCCTTGGTTTTATTCTCGTCTCTGCCATCCACTAAGTATGTGACCTTTCATGGTTTTACTTTTTTGCACCATAATTTCTTTATTAATGGGAATAATAATATATACATACCTTTTAGGGTTTTTAAAATAATTAACTTATATGTAAAACTTAACCACACTTACCCCAAGGGCTAGCATTTAGTGTACAGTCATTATGTTTTAGCTCTGTGTTATTAATATTTATCACACTTTAACTTCATAATTTGGTCATATTTTTTATGTGTTGAATATCTAAAGAGCTTGAAAGCAGCTCTAGTCATGGAAAGTAATGGGTATATTAGAACTGAAGGTATTTTGTTTTTCCCAAATGATAATGTATAAATATTTACTGAGAATTCAAGTATAGATATTTTTAAGAAGGCATTTTATTAGAATTTTACTTTTCTTTTAAGTTATTTAGTAGTGTAAATAAATAAAGTAATAGTTTATTCAAACCAAAAGGCTTAATATTAAAGATAGGAGCTTTTACTAATTTGAAAATTAAAAGTTATATATGTATAACCATATGAGCTTTTTTAAACTTTTTAATTCGTTTTTGGTTTTACTTTTTAAATAATGACCATGTATCAATAGTGGCATGGGTTATTGTTCATGAAGAATAATGTTTGGAAAAAGATAGTAGCAAATGATATTTTTTTCATTTTTTAAATTTAATCTTTATTGCACAGATTATTACAATTGTTTCTCCTTTTTCCCCCCCATAGCTCCCCTCCACCCAGTTCCCACCCCTCCTCTGCTTTTAACCACCCCCCCCCCCCCCCCCCGCACTGTCCTCATGCATAGATGTATGATTTTAGTCCAGTCTTTTCCTGCACCCCCCACACCCTTTTCTCCCTGATAATTTTCAATCCACCCCCTTTCTTTGCCCCTGACTCTATTATATTCACCAGTTTATTCTGTTCCTTAGATTTTTAATTCACTTGATTTTTAGGTCCATCTGTTGATAAATATGTATTTGTTGTTCATAATTTTTATCTTTACTTCTTTCTTCTTCCACTTCTTAAAGAATACCTTTCAGCATTTCATATAATACTGGTTTGGTGGTGATGAATTCCTTTAGCTTTTTCTTATCTGTGAAACTCTATCTGACCTTCCATTTTGAAGGATAACTTTGCTGGATAGAGTGATCTCGGTTGTAGGTTCTTGCTATTCATCACTTTGAATATTTCTTGCCACTCTCGTCTGGCCAGAAATCAGCTGACAATTGTATGGGTGCTCCCTTGTAGGTAACTAACTTTTTCTGCTTTTAATATTCTCTCTTTGTCTTTTGCCCTTGGCATTTTAATTATGATGTGTCTTGGTGTGGTTCTCTTTGGATTCCTTTTGTTTGGGGTTCTGTGCACTTCCCTGGACTTTTAATTCTATTTCTTTCACCAGGTGGGGAAAGTTTTCTGTCATTATTTCTTCAAATGCCTCTTTGTATTCCAAATCTTTGACTTGATTCTTGCGTTCCTCTAGTCTGCTGTTGGGTCTTTGTATAATATTTTTTATTTCAGTCAGTGTATGTTTAATTTCTAGTTGGTCCTTTTTCATATCCTTGAGGGTCTCGTTAAACTTATCGGCCTTTTCTAGGAAATTCTTGAAAAATCTTATAACTTTGGTTTTGAGTTCTATATCCAGTCATTTGTTCTCCATTTCTTTCATTTGTGGTCTGTTTCTTTGACTCCGCATTTTCACTGCTTCTCTGAGTTGTTAGGATAGCTTTGTGTGCTAGGTTTCCTATATGGCCCTGTGGGTCAGCCTCCCACAGTACCATACCTGAGGTGGACACTTTTGGTGCTCCCCTTTGTGGACTGAGTGTGCAGCCTTGTTGTAGTTAAGTCTTGATTGTTGTTGGTATCACTGGGAGGAATTGGCTGTATCAGCTGTGTCTATGCCCGGAAACCTTCTCTATTGGAGACTGCCTTATAGGACCAGACTTGCAAAATTGCAAAAGCCTCTGCACTCAGCTTGGATGGGGTGGAGTCTCAGGGCTGACAATTTTGGCTTCCCATCAGCCCTGCCCTTGTGCACACGCCTCCAGACCTCTGCGTTCCACGGCTCCCAAGTTTCCGCCTGACAGTCCAGTTTCCCCCTGGAAGAGCATGGATCTCCCAGGTGCTGCTCGGAACTGGGTTTCAGTGCAGTTGGAACTGGGTTTCAGTGTAGTTGGAACGGGGGTTCAGTGTAGTCAGGAGCTTTTGACTGACTCCTTCTGCTATGGAAAGGCTTCTGCAACCTCCACAGTCAGACCTCTCTGTGTGCACTTGCACGTGTGCACGCCCCCCCCTCCAGACCCCTGTCTGCTGAGACTCCCCCAAGTCTCCCAGTCTTCATGTGCCTTTCTCTACAGTCCAAACTCCGCCCGGATGAGCCCGGATCCACGGGGTTTCGGCCGGAGCTGGTGTTCAGTGCAGTTGGAACTGAGGTTCAGTGAGGGGGGCTTCCTTTCCCCTCCCACCAGCCAGGTGCCCTTCCTCTGCGTGCGTGTCTCCCTATCTCAGCGCTTTGTGGCTCCTCTGAGCTGTGAGCTTTTTTCTTTCCTTCTAGTTGTAGATTTTCCACTCAGCAAACTTCCCTGTGGTTTTGGATGATGTCCATTCTGTCTTTTAGTTGTTATTTTGAAATTGTTGTGCAAGGCAGCAGTTTAGGTGCTTACCTAGGCCTCCATCTTGGTTTCTCCAAAAAAATAATTTTAATTTTTTTTCTTTAATATGTATTGTGTGTGACACAGTTGGGACCAGAAGGACATATATGTTCCCTGTTCTCTTATAGTTTGTGGTGAACTTGAGAATAAAAGCATTAAATCTTTACACTTTAAATTGTATAATTATAAACTGATAACATAAGTTAAGGAAAAGTCACTGAGGGTATGCACCGAAGCTATATACAGACTGATTAGGGTAAAGGAAAACAAAATTACACTGGAGGGAAGATGTAAAGCATATAGAAGAGTTGTGTGAATGGGATGTGGGGAAGTGAGTGCATCACATTAGAAAAGCCTGACAAGAGAATGCAGGTAAAGAATCTGGAAGAAGATGGGCGTGTCTAATTGTAGAAAATCGGAGCTGGAGGGTGTTTGGCTGGGAATGTGCCTGGTAAAGCAGAGAACCAGGAATGGACCAGAAATGTGTGTCAGGGTTTGTAGACCACGTCAGAGATTTAATCTGCCAAGAATAAGGAAAAGCCTCTTTTAGGTAGGTGTGACTTGACCAGATACATGCTTTGGAAAGAGCATTCTTCAAAGGAAAATAGAGAATAGGCTTGAATGAGGTAGAGGGTGTGAGTAGATGTCAGAAAGATGGTAGTTTATTGCAAAGATGATTTGAAGTTGGGCTATTATTGTGGTGAAGGAGAGAGATAGCTGCATTTAAGGATAGGAAGGACAAATCAGTTGGATTTGGTGAAACTGCTTGGATATTGGGATTGAGATGGGAGGGAGCAATGGACAAATATAAAAAAATGACATCTTGGTTTGAGGGTGTGTATATGGTGTTGCTGTCTTGGGAGGGTTTTGGCATGAGTCTTAAGAGTTCATTTTTACATGGTGAGTTGAGAAGGCTTTGGGACTTCAAAGAAATATCTCTTCTAAGAAAGTTTGATATGTATCATATAAGGACTGTCCAAGAAGAGAGTATATATAGTGTAAGAAAAGGACTTCTAGAGCTGATGTCTAGGATCTCAGACCATAAAGAACTTACTGTTTAGTGGCAAAATAGAAGTCATTGTTTCTGCAAATTTCATGTGTTCATTTATTTAACAATTAAGCACTCAGAATATATATTGCATTTAGGTACTGGGTTGACAGGTAAACGGTCTCATTTCATGCTTATGCAGGACATGACCATAAATTGGTAGTTTCAGTATAGTGTCATGGGTCTTAAGAACCCCCAAAACAAGGCAAGATCATGGTAGGACCTATATATGTGTTTTTTTCAAGGAAGGTAGAAAGGAACATAACTATCATTATATTCCACTGAGGGCTGGGTATTATTAAGAAAAATTAATACAATATAAGTATTACAAAGTGTTGGGCATAGGGTCATAAAGAAACATTTGGGAAGGAGTATATAATGTGCTATGGGAACACAAAGAGGGGACAGTGGTAATATAACAGGTCATGTAAGGCAGTAGAGCTTTGACTGAGACTTGAAAGAGAGTGGTAGTGGAAGTGGGTGGGTATAAAGATTAGATTTTAAGCAGAGAGATCAGCTTGTATAAAGTCTAAAAAGCCAGGAAGCATGAAGAGTTTAAGAATTGAAAGTATCTCTTGTAACTTTAAAATGAAATTTGATTTTGAAAAATTGTAATCATCAAGAAAATATTTAGTCAGGAAAAAATGGATTCATAATATTTTATTAAAAGATGAAATTCTGCAATAAGGATTTTCAGGTTCGTTACCTGAAATGTATTTTGCAAAAAGATTCTTAATACAGGATCATCACAAAATTACCATTAAGAAGTAATGAATTTTCTTGTTAAAATAAAATTTTTACAAGGAATTTTGGTCAATTTAAAGAAGTCACATTAGAACAATTATGTACAAATTTAGATCTGGGTTATAAGTATTTTAGATGTTTTTCTTTTAAATTTTATTGTAAGCAAATTAGGAAAGATTAGAGAAAAATATAAATATATCTAAAATATTATTTTGGTGTATTTTCTTTTAAATGCTTTTTCTATTTAGCTAATCATACTCAAGCAGATATTTGAAAAAAAGTTGGTTTTTTTTTTTTGTTGTTGTTAAGATGATATTATTAGGGAAAAAGGGATATTCTAGCAATGAGTTTGGGAAATTGTGCATTAAACACAGTTTTATCTTAAGATTTTTCAGAGGTTTTAATGTCATTGCTTTGTGATTCTCAAAAGCAGAGATGCAGTGTGTATAATTTGTATTAGAACCTTTTTCAGAAGTATTTAGTCTATCAGTACTTATTGACTGTTGTATGCCACACTGTATAATTTTAAATCAGTGTGACAGTATGGCTCCATGCTATCTCCATGACAGGAGTGTATTATGAGGAAAAGTAAAGTAAGTTCCTTTCAATTAGTTTCATCTTAGAAGGATGAATACTAGCTAAATTTTTAGAAATATCATCATGGCCTTCAGAGGTTAGAGTATGACAGTTACTACAAGATGGAGTGAAATTATTTAACCCCACACATCTCCAAATTAGTTTTATAAGGAGTTCATACTAAAATTGCCATTACTAAATGAATTAGAGTAGCAATTCTCAAACTTCTTGGCTCATAACCCCTTTACATGAATAAAGATTGTTGAAGTTCCTTTGTTTATATAGATTATAATCTCATATTTATCATTTAAAAATAGAAATTTTAAAACATTTTATTTAAATTTAAATTTATTTCACATTACTATAATTGACTTATTTTTAAAATATGCAGTCATTAAATTTTATTTATAAAGCAAATTTTGTTGAGAACAACGAAAATATAATTTTATGGAGAAAAGATAGGATAGAAAATTTGTATAAAAGTTATATATATAAAAATATGACATATATGTGAATGATTATAACATAATGTAAAAATGCAAGGTAAACAGAAGAATGAGCCCTAGCTAGTTTGGCTTAATGGATAGAGCATCAGCCTGCAGACTGAAGGGTCCCAGGCACATGCCAAGGGCACATGCCTGGGTTGCGGGCTCAGTCCCCAGTAGGGGGGTGTGCAGGAGGCAGCCAATCAATGATTCTCATCATTGATGTTTCCATCTCTCTCCCTCTCCATTCCTCTCTAAAATCAATAAAATATATTTTAAAAAATAAAAACAGAAGAATGAAAAAGCCAAAGGGCCATACATCAACATTCTTTTTTATTGTTTCAGGTATTACAAATAGCAGTATATGTATCTCCCTTTTTCCCCATTGACCTTCCCCCACATTGCTATAATTAACTTTTAAAATAAAATAATTATTTTCTAAAACAAATTTGTGAGAATAATGTCATTGTTTTAACATTTTTTAGAACATATATTGGTCTGGCTTAATAGAGACAGATTCTTATATACTTTTGTATTCATTCTGTTGTAACATCACATGTCATGTGGGCTCCGGAAAACACCAAATAACTCATGAGAAAAATGGGAGTGAAAAGTAAATAGTGTCTTATTATTTGTAGTTTTTGCTGAGGAACTCCAAGAGGTTTTTTTTTAATAGACTTTGAAAACAGCTGAATTAGAGAGTATTATTATTTAGGTACTACAATGAGAAATTGTTAGTAACTTGATAACCTCTAAATATAAAGTGGTAAAATAGTATATTTTCTCTCTCTTTACACTAATATGCAAATATTGTCAATTTACTGAAAATACTGTAGGATAAGTAAATTAGCATTTATTTCATAACGTGTTTTCAAATAGTAGCATAAATTAAGCAGTGTTTTGAAGTTATTCCAGAAATGCTCCAACTTCTAGTAGGTAGAGGTTTTTTTTATACAAGTCAAAATATGTTTCAATTAATAGTTGGAATTTGACCTTTATGTTAGGTTGTAGGTAAATAATAAAACTCAGCATAGATGTTCTTTAATTTTTTAAAATTTTGTAATGAAAACATGAACTATCAAGTTTATTTAATCCTGAATTATTCTGGAGATACTCTTTATAATATCAAGCATATAAAACATTTTACTTTATAATTTTACTTTTTTGAAAATTAAAATCTTAAACTAAAGCATACCATTTTAGGTTAAAATTATATATATATATATATATATATATATATATATATATATATATATAATTCAGTATTTGCATTGACTAGCATTTGTTAATTTATAACTTGCTATATTTAGGTTACATTAATTCTTCCGTGTTTTTCTTCCTCTGTGGTTTAAATGATGGTTGGGTACCTAATCTGTTCTGTGAGTCAAGTGATTTCACAGAATAAACATGAACTCTTCTCCCAAGTAAACTGAAATGTTAACTACCCAGAACAAATTACTATATTTTATAAAGAGTATTTACTTACTATAAAGGATTATATCATTTTATTTAGCAAATATTTCATGTCTTTTATATAATAGGTGAAGTATTACAGACATTTAGCACCTGATCACTTGCTGCAAATATGTCATCGATTAGGACCTCTTCTTGAACAAGAAATTCCACAAAGTGTTCCTGGAGTACAAACTTTATTAGGAGCTGGAAGACAGTCCTTACTACGCACAAACAAAAGTAGGAAAAATTTCTAATAGCATTTAGACATTCTTATTTCTTGGCTTTGTGCCCTATCCTCGTACCTATAAATATGTGTGTTTAATAGGCTGCAAGCATGTTGTGTGGAAAGGATCTGCTCTGGCTGCATTGCATTGTGGAAGACCACCTGAGTCACCAATTAACTATGGTAGCCCACCCAGCATTGGTGAGTTAAGTTTATTTTCAAGTTGATATTCTTTTGGTAAAGAGCTTTTGAAAATAAAATTGTTTTTTATTTACTGTTAAATCAGAGAATTTCATATTATGTAAACATTCAAAGAGGATAATGCTTATCAGATTCTTATATAACTGATCTTAATAGTGAATAAGTCATCCTATATATAAAAGGCTAATATGCAAATTGTCCCCTTGACCGAGAGTTGGACAAGGGGGCGAGCGGGGCTGTCTGGCCAACTGCCCACAGCCCCTCCCCCCGGCCTGATTGGTCCCAATCAGTGCAAGCCGGCCGGACCCCCACCCATGCACATATTTGTGCACTGGGCCTCTAGTAATCCTAATATATAAAAAACCAAGGGCCCTCACAATCAAAACTGGATGGACAACTGAACAGCAGGCTACATGAGGCGACCAGGCAGGCAGGGGGGACAGTTAGGGGATACCAGGACAGCGGTCAGGAGGGCTGTTAGGGGCAATCAGGCAGGCAGAGGTAGTTAGGGGTGATCAGGCTGGCAGGGTGGGAAGTTAGGGGTGATCAGGCAAGTAGGCAGGTGAGCAGTTCGGAGCCAGCAGTCTCGGATTGTGAGAGGGATGTCCAACTGCTAGACATCCCCTAAGGGTCCCAGATTACAGAGGGTGCAGGCTGGGCTGAGGCCTCCCTCCCTCCCGCCTTGCCCGTGCACAAATTTTGTGCACCGGGCCTCTAGTCTATAATCATAAAAGTGTAATATGCTAATTGGGGGCTCCGAACCAGCTGCTGCGGTGGCAGGGACCAAGCCCCTTGCACGAGATTCGTGCATTGGGCCTCTGGTAATATAATTATGGATTGTGTATATTGTGCCTAATTTGGCTAATTAGTTCATCGGTATTTTATTTTTACAAAGAATTGTTTACTGCATCGATTTTCAACCATGCATCTTTTCCCTTAGATTGTGAAATAAAAAATGACACGAGTGAAAATAATGATAGTCATCTGGTGTGAATGCCCAGTCTTAAATATACATGTCTTATAATAGAATTGCATCTTATTGGTCATGTCACAAAATAGTGTTGTATCTAATTGGTTAATTCTTAGTACCATAAATCCTTATATATAAGTATAGGAACCTAATTTTTTTAAAAGCCACTTGGGAGCAAAAAGTGTAGACAATTATTATTATTTTTTTGTAAGTCAATATTTTACTTTTTTTAAAATCAGATCTGCAAAAAATGTTACTTTTGTGCTGCAGAATTTTAGTAATTTGTGTACCATGAGATGAAAAAGGTTGAAAATCTCTGGTTTACTAACCTGTTACTAGGTTAATTTAATTGGCGACTGTATCATAATATAGAATAGTTACAAGGGTGGAAAACAAAATGTTTGTTTTTTTGTTTTGTTTTATTTGTTTATTTATAAAGCATAGTGCATTTTTTTGCCTTTAAAATTTCAAAGAAAGGAAACGGATGCAGATAGGTCATTCTCTTGAAAATGCCTCCTAGATCCCTTTTACCTTATCAGATCCTTATTTATCATAGACTCCTACACATCTTCTGATATCTTCTTTGTCTCTTCCTTCCACAAACAGAAATATGAAAAAGTCCAGTTTATATTGTGTATTCCTCTTATTTAATTCTACTTTAGCTATGCCGCTTTTCTGATTAAGATAGTATAATAATGTTCTTTGATATTTTAATCCTATATAATAAAAGCCTAAGATACTAAGTGTCCAACTGTTTGTTCAACTGTTCAACCAGTCGCTATCATGCACACTGACCACCAGAGGACAGACACTCCAATCGTTATGTTAGCTTGCTGCTGGAGTCTGGCTGATCGGGACTGGGCAAGACAGGCCGGAAACGCCCTGGAGCCCTCCTCTGCCCCAATGGTGCACTGGTGGGGTCCCTCTTCCTGGTCTGCAACCTCGCAATCCGGGACCCCTTGGGGGATGTCAGAGAGCTGGTTTCGGGCCAATCCCCACAGGCCAGGCCAAGAGACCCCACTGAAGCATGAATTCGTGTGCCAGGCCTTTAGTGGTATTATGCTTCCTTTACCACCAAATCTAAACTTGTGAATTTTCAGAGAACTTCATTTTAATCATTTCCTCTTCTACTAACCCCAGCCTCCCACCTAGCCATCTATCCAAATTCTATTTTTTCCTTAATTTAGGGTACTCCGAAGCTGGCCTTTGATAAAAACTCAAGGGGCCAGACAACCCTGTGGTAGTCAAAGGGCAAGAGGATTGATAGTAAATAACTTTCCTGTTAATATTTACTATGAAAGTAATTACTGCGTACCAGGCAGTACTCTAGTATTTTCCCTTTTAAAACCTTAAATGGTTTATAGGAGGAACTATTATTATTTTACAGAGAATGAAATTGAGGCATGGAAAGTTTTTGCAACTTGACCGAGATTACACATTTAATGAGTCATGCAGTATTCCTTATTCTCAATAAGCTAAACTTTAATAACTTTGGGCTACTCAAGAAAATTGCTATTAGTTATATATGGTCAGATCAGTAAGTATTGCTGACATGAATATAGGGAATGTGAGTATGACAAAAATATCTTGTGTTTTGTGTTACAACAGAGAAAGTCAACTGGTATATTCGGGTAATAAGAATTAATTATTAAGTAGGTAATTGTACTTTTCTGAAAGATTTTTAAAATATTTTATTTTTATATTATATATATAAAAATTGTGTTATGATTTTTTTTCCTTTTATTCATCGGGAAAATGCTAGTTCTTTATATTTAAAAATATATACCTGTTCTAAAATGCTTGACAATTTTACCTACTTTTTTTTAACATATTTTTTAAATCTCTAAGGAAAAGCTGGATTGTCTGACCACTATGCTCTACACCTGAAACTAATACAAAATAATATTGAGTATAAACTGTAATTGGAAAATATAAAAACAGAAAAGCTAGACTAATCAAAATGACTAAGAATAGTCATTTTGGTTTAGTGTCCTGTCTCGTTAGGTTACCTTGGTGACAGCCTTGAATATCTTTCCTAGAAAATTATGAATACGATGGTATGGAAAGAAAAGTTCATCAAGATTTTTGCCTAAATAGTTTGCCTGCATGGTGATACAGTGTATCATTTCAAGTTATCACAGAATATGGGTCAGAAAACATTTTTAAAATACAAACTTTTGTAGTACTGACTTATTTCTTCTTTTTTGGGGGTTACTATTTCCATTTTCTGTCTGGCTACCTTTAAAGATTTTCTTTTCTCTTTTCTTGGTCAGTGTGGTATTACCAAATATCAGGGGGGGAATAACACAAAACCTTTATATTTATCTTTTCTTAAAATATAGATTTAAATGTTTAAAATCCACATTTTAATTTTGATATATTTGGGATATAGGGTGTTTTTTAAAATACAATTTCTATTTTGGAATAGGAAATCATTTATCAAAAAGTGGCATAAAGCCCAAAGCCAGGGATCCGTTTGTATGTTGTTGTTTTTTTGTGTGTGTTTTTTTTTTTTGACAACTATTAAACATTTCTGTACATACCCAATAAAACCTGTGATGTGCAAAAAAAAAAGAAAAGAAAAGTTGCACACATTGTTCAAAGAACTCCTGTGTCCCCCATATTCAGTATACCCTAATGTTATAATCTGGTACAGTTCTCAAAACTACTAAACCAACATTGATATATTATTAACTAAGCATTAGACCTTACTCATATCTCAACAGATTTCCCACTAACTACATTTTCCTGTTGCAGGATTTTTGGCCCGGGATACCATACTGCACGTAGGGTTTATTCATTTTCATTGAACTTGTTGCTGTAAGTCAGATAGATGATCACTTAAGATCAGTGTGGTGGTAAATTGGATTTTCCATTCTTAACTTTTTTCCAAACTATATGTGAACTATTGGACCTCTCTATTTGAATACCTCAAATTTGTCTCATACTTTAAATCTGATTTCTATTACTGTGGCCACAGCAACATTTCAAGCCTGGAGCTCTACATCATTCATTCACTTAACAAGTAAATGTTGAGTCACTACCTGATATCAGGCAGTGGACTATGAAAAATGAAATTTTCTTTTTAGAGTTGCAGGATAAACAAGGAAATATCTTCTGTTCTAAAATTTACAGATTGTCTGATTCTTTGCTCCAGTCTTATTTCTGCACTGTAGGACTTAACTCTATCAGGATTTGTAAATCAGGGTTTCTTAACCTTGATAGTGCTTACATTTTAGGCCAGATAATTTGTTGTTATGTGCATTGTATTGTGTTTAGCAGAATCCCTGCCTCTACCCAATACATTTTAGTAGCATCCACTCTACTCAATACTTCCCCACTATGATTGTGATAGCCAAAAATGTCTCTAGACATTCCCAAATGTTTCAAATAAAATTGATTCTAGTTGAAAACCACCGCTCTAAATGTTCTAAAATGCAAATATGCTCATATCCTGCCTCCTCTCTCCTGATGACTTTGAATAGGCTCAGCCCTATAATGTGGCTCACAAAACTGACTATTTCCTACTTATCCTGCCTTTTTCTAACCTGGACTTTGCTCTAGTTTTGTACACCTCTTCCACAGCCCTTAGAATCAGCCAAACTCTCTTTTATCCCTTTGTCTCTGCACATGTTTTATTTTTCTCTGCAGTGTCTCTTTTTTGTCTATTCATTTTTTAAAACTTACATGTCACTAGGTAGAATTAAGTGCCTACTGCTAGTTATCTCTAGTATAGCTTTTTTTTTTTTTTTTTTTTTTAATGTTTTTGTTGATTTCGGAGTGTAAGGGAGAAGGAGAGAGAGAAACATCAATGATGACAGAATCATTGATCTACTGCCTCCTGCACGGCCCACACTGGGGATCGAGCCCACAACCTGGGCATGTGCCCTTTACCAGAATCGAATGTGGGACCCTTCAGTCTGCAGGCCAGGGCTTTAGTATAGCTTTTATCACATAGTTGTAGCTATTTATTTACCTTTGACTTTTGTAATATTATACTTTTAAGTCCTGGAGGATAGGGATTATGTTTTATTCTATTGCTCTTTATAGACCCAATTCCTCAGCATCCTATATAATAAAAACCCAATGACCATAACAGCAGAACATCTGCTCGACAAGTCATTATCAGGTGTACTGACCACTTCTAGGTCCCTCCCCTCGGCAGACTCCAATTGCTGGATGGTGAACGGGGAACGGGGGTGGGTGGCAGTGGGGGGGCGGGACTGGTGAGTGAGCAGAACAGCTGACCTCTTGGTCCTTCCCTCTGGCCCTCAGGCTCCGATTGCCGGATGACAAATGGAGAACCAGGGTGGGTGGCAGGAATGTGGCGGTGCCAGGCCAAGGCCCCCATGGCCGGGGTGAGGCCGGTGAGCGGGTGGGAGCGGCTGGCCTCTCAGTCCCTCCCCCTGACCCTTAGAATCCTATCACCTGATAGCAAACTGGGAACTTGGGTGGGTGGTGGCATGGGGTGAGGCCGGCTGCCAGCAGCCGGGGAAGATGGCCCTGATTGCAGGCTAAGCCTAGGGACAATACCTGCGTATGATTTTGTGCACCAGGCCTCTAGTTAGTAAATATTAGACAATAGTTAAGTCATGTAATTAATTAACTGGGGTGAAACAAGAAAAGTTCAGAAGTGAGTGAGGGTAAAAACAAAATAGAATAGATGGTTGGAAGAAGAGAGAGAAATAAGTGATCCAAGGGTAGCTTTAAGGAAAAAAATGCAGAAACTGGTATTTAGAAAATGAAGGTTTATTATTAGTGAATTAAGGTATCAATTGATTACACTGGGAATATTAGAACCCATGCTTGTACAATTTAAGAAGCAACTTTTGGGCTTATCTCAGTGCTTGTTTATTTTTAAATATATTATTTAAAAATTTTTAATTATTTAGTTTTTTCAGAGGGCAGGTGAGAGAGAGAGAGAGAGAGAGAGAGAGAGAGAGAGAGATATTTGTTGATCTTGTATGTGCCCTCCAGGGTTTGAGTCTGCAACCTTGGTGTATGGGGATGACGCTTTAACAACTGAGCTATCTGGCCAGGGTTTATCTTGTTTTATTTTACTGTCTGTTTATAAATCCGGACTACTTTGTGCCTACTAGTCTGTGATGTAAATTGTAAAAATTTAACAAACTTAGTTGAGGTAGTAACTAAAACTTAGTTTATTGCCCTGGTTATTTTGTCTCTGATCCTATGCATTTATATAGCATCCTTTTGCCTTCTCTGAAATCTTTATGCATTAGTCTTGTACTAGCTGTGTCTATTTATAGGCATACCTTGGAGACATACCACTGCAATAAAGTGGCTGTTGCAATAAAGCAAGTCATAATCTTTTGCTGGAAGAAGTTCTGTCCAATTTGTAAATAATTGCAATATCTTAAATACAGTAAAACAAACTACAATAAAATGAGATGTGCCTGTATTGACTTATATATAGGAACATTTTGTCTCAGAATCTGAACTCTAGAAACAATAAGAATTGATATATTCTTTCTTTCAAGTTTATATCTTGCCACATAAATACTTAAATTTGACAGGAAATATTCATTTCTTTAAGAAAGCTTAAATCTTGTTGGCAAACTGATTAAATTTTTTTTAAAATGAAATTTTGTTTTTGGGAACCTTAGATTTCTTTTACAAAATCAGCTCTTGCTTTTAGTTACATCTCCTCTGGTCTATTCTTATTGCAGTCAAGAGATTAAACTGCAATTATTTCTAAGCTGTTTTATAATATCATACCTACTTCTTTCTTCCTAAAAGCCTTCAGCTTATTTTTCTTGGGAAATAGTCCAAAATTTTTTACCATAGTTTAAAAAGTACTAGGTAGTGTGCCCTCTAAAATGAAATTTTGTTTTTGGAAACCTTTGATTTCTTTTGCAAAAACAGCTTTTGCTTTTAGTCACATCTCTTCTTGTCTATTCTTATTGCAGTTAAGAAATTAAACTGCAATTACTTCAAAACTATCCTATATCACTAGAGGTCCATTGCACAAAATACATGCAAGGGGCTTGGCCCTCGCAGCCCCGGCTGCCTCAGCCCTTGCAGCCCCAGCTTTGTCTGGAAGGTTGTCTGGATGGTTGTTCTGCTGTTAGGTCTAATTAGCATGTTAGCACTTTATTATATAAGATATGCACTTCTTTCTTCCTTAAAGCCTTCAATTTATTTTCCTTGGGAAATTGTCCAAAATTTATGACAATGCATACTCTGTAGTATGTCCTCTATTTTTTCAGTCTCTCTTTTTTATTAATTTTATAGAGAGATGAACAGACACCAGTTTTTTATTCTACTTACTTTTGCATTCATTGCTTGATTTTTTTTATGTGCTCTGACTGGGAATTGCACATGCAACTTGGCATATCTAGATGATTCTGTGATCAACTGAGAATCCTAGCTCTCTGTCCTCTGTATGCTAACCGTAGTATACAACCTTATTAGGTTGTTTGAATACTATATTTCTAGCCTCAGAGTGTTGCATATGTTTTTTCCTTGACCTAGAATATGCTTCCATCTTTTGCTGTTCATTTTCCAGTCAAAAATAGCTGAACTTTTTCAGTTTAAATGTTGTGTTTCAGAGAAATTATTCTGATTCTCAGATAAAATCCCCTCCCCCCCAAAGTTTAGTACCCTGTACTGTATATTTCAGAATTTCCCAAAACCTTTTGTTTGATGCCACTTAATATTGTAAGTCCTTGTTTCATGTCTGTCTTCCTTGCTAGACTGCAATCTCTTAAGAGGTAAGTGCTTTGTTTTTTGTTTTTCTCTATTATATCCCTTAGCCCATACTTGGCCAAAATAGGTACTCCATAAAATGTTCGTTGACTGAGAAATGAATGGTTAAAATATTTTAAATAGCTCTGGCCAGTGTGGTTTAGTTGGTTGAGCATAATAGTCCCATGCACCTGAAGGTTGCCGGTTGGACTCCCTATCAGGGCACATGCCCAGGTTGCTGGTTCATTCCCTGGTTTGGGTGCATATGAGAAGCAATTGGTTCATGTTTCTCTTTCACATCATTCTCTTTCTCCTTTTCTGTTCCTCTCTCTCTAAAATAAATAAAAACTTAAAGATATATTTGGCATAAAACAATAGCTTTTATTTATATTTAATACTAACGGCCCAGTGCACGAATTCGTGCACCAGTGGGGTCCCTCGGCCTGGTCTGTGGAATTGGGCTGAAATTGGCTCTCTGACATATCCTGAAGGGTCCCGATTGTAAGAGGGAGCAGGCCAGGCCGAGGAACCCCACTGGTGCACATTTAGGGCCGGGGAGGGACATGGGAAGTTGGCCAGCTGAGGAGAGCTCCAAGGTGTGTCTGGCCCTTCTCAGTCTTAGTTCTGATTGGCTGGACCTCAGCAGCAAGCACACCTACCTATCTTAGCATCTGCCCCCTTGTGATCAGTACATGTTATAGCGAGTGGTTGAACAGCTTTAGCATATCATTAGCATATTACGCTTTGGTTGGTTGAATGGATGACCTGACACTTAAGTATATTAGGCTTTTATTATATAAGATTTTTATTGATTTCAAAGAAGAAGATAGAAACATCAATGATGAGAGAGAATCATTGATCAGCTACCTCCTAAATGCCTCCTGCTGGGGATTGAGCCTGCAACCCAGGCATGTAACCTGACCAGAATCAAACCCTGACTTCCAGGGTCATAGGTCAACACTCAACCACTGAGCCATGCCAGTCAGGCAAACTATCACTTTTAAAAATAAGTTTTTCTAAAGAATTATAAAATACATAAAATGTTTAAAACTTAAGATGTTAATATTATTTTCTGTTTGAAGCAGCATCAGACTAGTTTCCAGGGAAGAAAAGAGGAGACAGAATAATACAAACCAAGTAATTATACAATTTTAGTAAGTTACAATCCTAGTAATTGTAACGTCTGTTTTGTTTTTAGTGCTTGTTATGTACTTTGTTCATGATATTTTTTGTTTAACTTTTAGAATCATTGCTTTCTATATTTTATTTCAGTTAGTATTTGTGTTCTTTTTTTCAGACAAACATGGTATCTTTCAAACAAGAGGTACAGCTAAATATCAAAATTAACTATGCAGAGATTGGGAGGATAGCTAGTGTGCATAGTAATTATGTTAGTTTCAGTAGCAAAATGAGAGAAGCTTTTATGGGTATAGTGTTGCCCAGGTGATTATTTTCCTTTACTCATCCATTCTTTTTCCTTCCACCTTTTTTGGCGGGGGAGAGGAGCAGGCAAAAAGTTGATTACAGAATTATCAGGATTATCCTTTTTAATTTGCAGCCTCCTCCTACTTTAAAGTTGGGACTTTTGTATATTATAAATTTGTCTTTTTGCTATGTTGGTCATTTGTTAGCTATTGGTGTAGGGTGATATAAAGATCAGATGGTGCTATAGAAATAAATCAGTCTGTGTTGAATTATTTCCCAGATTATCTCTGGCTAGTAACTTCAGAAAAATTATTGTGGCAAGCTTATCAGTTGGCTCTAGTGAATTAAACATTAAAAGTTTCTCCTTATACAATTCCTTTCCAAATTAAATTGAATCTAAACTATCTGTGATGTATTAGAAACAAAACTTATAAATAAAATTGTTAGCCCTTTATATTTTACTAGAGGCCTGGTGCACGAATTTGCTCATGGGTGGGTCCTACTGGCATGGCACACCCCAATCAGGGTGGGGGCCGATTGGGGGGCCGCTGCCTGGGAGGAAGGGCCGAAGGCAATTGATGGGCTGGCTCAGCCCCCTGGTGGAACTCTTGATCAAGGGGACAATTTGCATATTGGCTTTTTATTTATATAGGATGGTTTTTTTAATCAAACCTGATGTGAATTCTTTGTAGCATATCATTCAATCCATTGTCAAGTAGGCAATGGTTATGCTCTGTGGTATAGTACATAATTCAGTTAGTATAATATACTTAATTTTTAATTTCCTTTTTATGGTTAAATGAACTTAAATTCCTTACATCTTTATCTGTGGACCTATTTTTCTCAGTTTTTGAATATAAGTTAATCTCTTTAGACAATTTAGATTTTTCATATTGCTTTTATGAGTTCCATGCAGTATATTGAACTATACTTTAATTAAAAAAATCAAGCAGAATGAATATATGCTCAATGGAGAAAACTTGTAAAACCAGAACAGCTCAAATATCAGTCAGTCTCACTGTTTATCTGTTATTAGTACTTTGGTATGTTTTCTTTCAGTCGTTTTTTCTAATAGTTGTCTTCCTAGGCAGCATAGTAAGATTGTGCTCTTTGGAATCAGACTCTGAATTCAAACCTGGGCTTTATCTGTGGGAAAGTTAAATTTTGTCCTTAGTTTCCTTATTGGAGACTAGAGGCCCAGTGCATGGAATTCGTGTTCTATAGTCCTTTTTCTCCCCACACTGTGTATTGTATTTTGAAGTTTATCCACATTGTTAATTGCTACAGATAAGCCTTTTTCTTTCATCAGATTCTTCAGGTCTTTCTAATAAGAGACTCTTTCTAGCTGTCAGCCCTAGTGACTTCTCTCTTCTTCATAGCCATTTGACTTCATAGCCATTGGCTTTATCATAACTTCTCTTTCAGTGAATTATATAGCAATTTTTTGATCCCCACAGTCATATCTCCTTTTCATTAGAATATATTTTTTTTTGTGGTTCTTTCTTTTTTTTAAAAAAATATATTTTATATAGAATTTTTTTTTTTTTTTTTTTTTTTTAACTTAGAGGAAGGGAGAAGGATAGAGAGTTAGAAACTTTGATGAGAGAGAACAGCAATCAGCTGCAACTGAGGTACATGCCCTTGACCAGAATAGAGCCTGGGACCCTTCAGTCCACAGGCTGGTGCTCTATTCACTGAGCCAAACCAGTGAGGGGTATGGTTCTTTAAATGAATAAAATTCTATGCCTTATCAAATACTTTATACCACACAGTATATTTGTCTGATAGGAATTCTGGAATCATCATAGAGTGTGTGCGTGTGTGTGTGTGTGTGTGTGTGTGTATAGACAACTTTTGGGATTTGGAATGAACTTGAAAGGTCATTTTTATTTAATTAGAAATTGCCCTCTTAGTTCCTGATCATCGATGTAGCATTATTTTGTGGGGAAAAATACAGTACACGCATTATATGTGTGGGTTCTGAATCCATGAATTTAACCAATCATGGATCAAAAATCCATGTTTGAAAAAAAAAATGTTAAGTCTATGATGGTTGCATCTATACTGAACATGTTCTGAACATGACCAGACCTTTTTTTTGGTCATTATTTACTAAACAGTACAATACTTATATAACATTTACACTGTATTAATTATTATAAGTAATATAGAAGCAACCTAAAATATACATGCAAATGCTATACTACTTTATATAAGGGACTTGAGTATCCATAGGGGGTGTTCTGGAAGCAATAGCCCATCTAAAGGGCATATTAGTTTGAAATTTATTTTTATATGGTCTTGCTTTATAAAAGTTTACTAAAGTTTTTTTTTAATGTAGTTTACTAAAGTTCAATTTTATGGGTTCCCAAACTCTTGTTTTATAGTTATGAATTTAGCCATTGTATTAATCTTACATTTAGAAAACATTTATTAACACAGACCATGGAGATGAAAAAGAAACCTAGGTACTGATTATTCAGAATTTATCTTTTGTACTTTAACTTAGGAATTGTTTATATGGCTATTGATTATAAGATATAGCTACTTTTGCATTTTATTTTCAGAAACTTTGGGAGCTTTTCAGGTCCTTCCTTTAAGTAGACTCACAAAATACAATAAGTTAAAATATAGTACAAAAATGAATTTAATAGAAATACTCTTAGTAAAGTACTCTGGTGTTATTTTTGACCTGAGTATCCCTTTTTCTGTATCAGAAAAGAACCCACATTGTACTGAAATACCTTCTGAGTTACATATTTTATCTTCTCTGCTTCCTGTTTAATTTTAGTAATCAGAAAAGAGCCCATGTTATACTAAAATATCTTCTGAGTTACATATTTTAGCTTCTCTGCCTCCTATTTAATTCTGGTACTGGCACAAAAATTAGTTTTCAGGTTTTGGATCTGACAGCCACACGCTTTTTTGTATTGACTATACTTTCTCCAGGGCTTTGATTTCATGAGCTCATACAAGTTAATAGGCACTAGTTCTGGGACCCTTCAGTTCTGATTGTTAAGGGGGAACAGCTTTCCTACATTGTAGTAGTCATTTTATAGCATATCATATTGTTAACAGTTAAAAAACTTTAAAAAAAACTCTGCATTTTTGTTAATTCAGAGTAATTTAAATATTTAACTCATCTTTTTAAACAATGAGGTTAATTTTGATCTTAGATAAATTATTGCAATTGCACCATGTGTCATTGTTGATTTTGCAAAGTGCTTAACAGAGGAGAAGAAAATTTAGAAGAGGGGAGTTATGGTATTTCTACTTTATGTTCATTCTTGCAGAGACTTTATTATGTATTTTTCTAATGTCCTAAAAATGTAGTTACTGTGGTTATTGCAGATGCTATTCATTTACCCCCCAGGAAACTTAGTTCAAATGGTACAGATTTGTATAGTGAGAAAAACTATGGTAACTTTGTGTTTATCTTTTTCTAAAATTTTCTCCGTTAAAAACTTGGTCCCAGCTATAGGAAGAAAGCGTCATGTTCCTGGATAGAAAGGTGTCTTTGTTTATAAGTGAAATTAAAGCTATATTTTCAACATGTTGATTTTTTTGCAGTTATATTTATTGTTAAAAGTATTATAGATGTCCTCTCTTTTCCTCCATTGACCCTACCCAGCCCCCACTTAGGCCTTCACCATGGGTTATACACATATACAGCAAATTGATGTCTTAAAAACGTTTTAGTGATCCTCAAATTAGATAATAAATAATCAAGACTAAGACATTTCAAAATGGGCACATAATAAAGTAAAATATCTGGATAAATATTAATACATCATTAGGTATAAAGTTAAAATTTTGGTACTGGCATGTAGACAGACATATTATCAGTGACCTGGTACAGAAATATGTATATAAGACAATCAAAACTTAATGGACTAAAGAAGGATTATTAAAGGAAAAGGCTGGGATAAAGAGTTAATCATCGGGGGGAGAAAAACCTTCCCTCCAAATCTTCATTACTTTATATTATATACCGAACCTCTAGCTATATTAAGGAAATTTAAGGCATCAAAAATTTAAAAATGTGAAAATGGATATTTATTGTACTGTTGGCTGGTAGGAGGACTTTTCATTTTAAAACAGCAGAAGAAATTACAAACAAAATGAAGACTATTGATAGAATTGACTAAACATTTTGAAATTGTGAGATGCCAAGAAACAGCATAATATTGAGAGCAAAGTATATTAAGGAAAATGTTACTAGAAATGTAACTGGAGAAATTAAAGTTGAAAACTTGTTTCTAGTCAATCATAATGTCAAATTTGAACACAAGTATATTGAACTTAATGCCTTGTTCTTATTTCGATTAGGAATATAGCATATCTGTTAAAATGCTATTTATGAAGGAAACCTTTGCAAATTCTAAAATTGATTGCTTTAGGTGGTAAAATTAGAGATTTTTATTTTCTATATTGAGTATGCATTAGTAGTATGATTAGAGAAATAAATCAATTCTTGAAAAATAACATGTTTGAACTAGGAAAACGTGACTTGTGGGGCAATTTGACTTATCCTAGCACCTTGAGAAGTAATCCTATCTATATAAAAGCCTAAGTGACTATTGTAACCTAACGGATGACCAAACAGCCTGTGTGGCGTGACCAGGCCGGCAGGGGGGTTCAGTGAGGGGGCGACCAAATGACCGAGCAGTAGGCTGCACGGGGCAACCAGGCACAGGGAGTGAAGTTGGGGGTGATCAGAGGGGCAGTTAGGAGCAACCAGGCTGGCGGGACGGAGTAAGAGGTTATCAGACCAGTAGGCAGAGGCAGTTAGGGGCAATTATGCAGGCAGTCAGTTAGGAGTCAGTGGTCCAGGATTGTGAGTCAGACATCCCCCAAGGTGAACTGGATTAGAGAGTGTACAGGCTGAGTTGAGGGGACTCTCCCCAGCCCCATGCACAAATTTCGTGCACCGGGCCATATATTAGAGCAACCCGAATACCAGAATGACTGGAACGACCAGTTGCTTTGACACACAGTGTGACCCTGGTTGTCCCCTACCCCCTGGCCGGCTTGGCCCTGATCAGCCGTAATTGGGGAGGGCCAGCTGGACCCCACTCGTGCACAAATTCATACACTGGACCTCTAGTATAAAAGAAAAGACTAATATGCAAATCAGCAGACCGTCTAGTCACTATGATGCATACTGTCCACCAGGGGACAGACACTTAGTGCAGAAGCTGCCCCCTGGTGGTCAGTGTGTTCCCACCATTCAGCCAGAAGCTGGGTTCATGACTGGTGAGTGCAGCAGTGATGATGACAGCGCTAAGGATGTCTGACTGCCAGCTCAGGCCTAGGTGAGTGCCTGAACTGGCAGTCAGACATCCCCTGAGGGTTCCCTGATTGCCAGAGGGTGCAAGCTGGGCTGAGGGACATGCGTGCATCGTGTGTTCTGTTGTTGTTGTCTCCTTCCCCCCCTCCCCCAGTGCACGAATTTTGTACACCAGGCCTATAGTAGATAAGAACCACCACTGGTTATATATGTGCTCCCAGTTATATCTAACATGAAGAAATCATGGGCCTTTTATCTCTAGTAATTAATTCTGTAGACTTTTGCATATAGACTTGGCTTCAAAAGTTTGTTCTGAATGATTTGCTACAAATTACACTTCTTATTTTGCTACTTTTCTCTCTTCAGACTTCAAAGAGATTGACACTCAAAATGGATAACAGTGATTTCTGGAATGTTTATTTCATTTACTGGTTTATTTACTTGGAAAACTGAGTAAATATGTTTACTTATATTTCCTTCCAAATTAAATCCATTTAGCAGGGCATTGGAAATGAAGGAGTATTTAGAAATATTTTCCATTTGGAACCTGTACGATAAAAAAATCCTCCATTTTTGTTTTATTCCTAAACCTAATTGTTTTATTAACATGTAATTTTTCATTAAATTCACCAAATATATATTGACCATCTTACTAAGTGCCAGTCACCACAGTTCTTAGACTAATCAAAGAGCAAAACAAACAGAAATCCTGCCCACATAGAGCTTATTATAGTGTAGTGGGGGATATAGGAAATAACTAGTGAACATAATAAGCATGTTAAGGTAAAGCATCAGGTGATAAGTGATGAAGAAAGAACATAAAGTGGGGTTAGGAGTTGAGGGTGGTGGTAGGGGATTGTTGCAGTTTTCAATGTGCTGATTAGGTTAGGTCTTGTTGACAGAAATATGAAGAACGACTTGAAGTGGGAAGTCAAGGGATTAGCCATATGTGGCAGGGAGTATCCTAGTCAGATGGGATAGCCAGTGCAAACATCCTAAATTAGGAGCATACCTGATGTTTTGGAAGAATGGGAAAGATTGGAGTGGCTAAAACAGACCAAATAAGGGACAGGGGGAATAGTAGTAGGTGAGGGTAGAAAGGTGATGGGATACAATATTATGCAGGGACTTGGTAGACTGGTGTATAAGGACTTTGGTGTTATTCTAAATGAAATGAAGAATGGTATACTTTTGAGCAGAGAAGTAAATGTTGCAAAGCAACCAGTTATATTCACTACAGTCTTCCTAGAGGAGGTGACATTTTAACTGGCCCTGGATATGAAAGAATTTTTCCGAGTAAAGAAGATAGAGATTTGTTTTGGCAGGCTTAATTTAAGAATATTTCTCATCACAGTACTTATGAAAATAAATGTGCTTTTTAAACCTAAGTCATATATGCTGCTTGATTTAAGGTTAAACTATTGTAATGTCATAGAATAAACTTATTTCTTTTTGACCTCTTATATCTGTTTAACCATGCTCATTTAGAAAATTGATGTTCTAGTTTAATAAAATTTAAGGAGTTCCTATAATCCAAGAGATATTTCTTTTTTCTTGTACTCAAATCCAGTTAGTCTACTAACAGTTTCTTTAGAAAGTGAATAATTACCATTTGCATTTCTGCTATAAAACTATAAATTAAATTGAACTATCTTGGGTATCTTACTATTAACTAAAATTCATTTACATACATTTTTATTTAAATGGCTCTATACTCAGTTGTAAGAAATATAAGTATGACAGAATTTCTGTCTTTAAGGCACTTAAGGTCTGGTAAGGGAAACAAACATGCAAATTGTATAGTAAAATAAAATATGAATTTACTAAATAGGAGTCCTATAACATTGTTCTCTACTTTTGTAGAAATTATTCAATCTGGTGGACTGTCAAATTTAACCTCCTCAAATTGAACTTTAACTATTGAATCATAATTGTATTTATTTTTTTAACTCATTGTATCAAGTTTGAGTTAGCAACTTATTACCTGAAAATTCTACCTAATGGTCTCTCTATAGGTCATATCTTTCAGTTGCACCAGTTTATAATTTGGTTGAGAGCAAGGTTGTGGCTAGTACCTTCTACCTTAAGATACAGTCATAGTGTAGATAGGCAGTAGTTAGTTGGTAGTGAAGCGTAACAGGCTAATATGGAATATAATTTTAACTATAAATATATTGCACTTAATGTTAGGTTTCTGGAAAGTTTTACCTGAGAAGTTGACTGGAAAGTAACTTCAAGAGGATATCTTTTTTTTTTTTTTCAGTTGACTCAATGAAAATGAACTTTAGGTGAAGATTTAGTAAAAACTGTTTAAGAGAGCAGTAATATTTTTTTTCCTCTTTACCTGAGGGAAGTATTTTTGCTCAGTAAATATTTTATCAACTCTTTATTTTCCAAATGATCTTTACAAAATATTCATTTAAAAAATTCTAACACATGATTAAGTGCTTGATCATTAAAATAATAGTTTTGATATTATAATTACTATCAAAATAATTTTTTATACCTAAACAATGTTAAATATTTTAATAAAATTTGACATTTTTAGAATTTTGTTAAATTTTGGAGGGAGGGAATTAAACTATGTTTTTGTAACGCTGTCAGTGTTTGTGATATATGTCATCACTTATTTTCTTACAGAAATGTCATTGATTCTTAGTGTTTGGATAAGTGTTTGCATTATAGTTTGGCAAGACGGTTGATGTCTGTGTTTTTGTGTGATGCCTGTTCTAAGTCAGTTTGGAACCAAAGCACTGGAGGGTGTCTTTTACCAGGCCGTTTTCTGTGTAAAGAAAGATGTGTCAGGCCTTATTAGAACTTATTGAATCACTGTATAACCAACTTAAGCCTAAATATACTAATTCATAGCTGTTAAAGCTTGTCTTAGATATTCATAGAGGTTGAAATAGATTATTGTATAGAATTTATATGTTTACAGCAGGAGAGATAATCTATCTTACATAATAAAAGTCCAATATGCTAAGTGACTGTTGGACCAGTTGCTATGACATGTACTGATCACCAGGGGGAGATGCTTAGGTCCGTAGGTTAGCTTGCTGCTGGGGTCCAGCCAATCAGGACTGGGTGAAACAGGCCAAACACGCCCTGGAGCCCTCCGGTGGTCCCTGCCTGGTCCCAGTTGTGCATCTGTGGGGTTCTTTGGCCTGACCTGCACTCTCTTGTAATCCCCCCTGTTGTAACCCAGGAACCCTTGGGGAATGTCCTCAGGCCAGGTCAAGGGACCCCACCGGGGCACCAATCTATGTACCAGGCCTCTAGTTAGAAGTTAAAATGATTGATACAGTAAAAGAACATAAGGATAATGTAATTATTTCTTGAAATATTGAGAATATTCTTCTTTAAATCTCACCAGTCACCAAGATTTTTTTATTTTTTGCTTTCAAATACACAAATAGTTTAAATATACAAACAATTATTATATTATGTATTAAAAAATACTGGTATTATGTACACTATAACTGAGCTATTTGTGCCTTGCCAATAATTGCGAGGCTCTAAATCTAGTTTAAATAGCATTTTTATATGTATTTAATTATCTTTGGGACTAAAGTCAAGTGAGAAACTATAGTCCTTACTATCCCATCTAGTGCTTACTAGATGTTACGGTTAGAAATAAAGCTTTATATTAAAAAAAGATATAGGTGAATAATGTGCCTGCTGATCAGTCAGCATATGTTTATAGAACATCTTTTGTTCATATTATCAATATAGAAGGTAAGTACAGTCATAATTTAGTTGGGAGAGAACATTTTGTGCTGTAGTGAAGTAAATTTCAGTTTAAAAGATAGTTAAAATGATTAGTTGAAAAAGAGCAAATAGAGAAGGAATCACTCACTATACAGTTGTTTGTCAAGATAACCAGTTTAATTGTAATTTTTAAAAACAAAACTGAATTCTTCTGTCTTCATTTGTAAAGTTTTTAAAACCATCACTTGGCATGTCAGGTTTAGTGTGTTTAGGAATTGCTGGATGATAAAAACTAAAAATTACTGGATGGATCCAGTTTGACTGCTTTTACAAGAAAACCTATATCATAGAGGCATTTAAAGAAATAATATCATATAAAATGAAACTAAAACTGAACAAAGAAAAGCCTGAGTTTAAACTCTACCTTCATATTTATCTTGTGACTTTGGACATGTTGTTTAATTGAATTTCATTCTTTGTAAAAGGAGGATAAAAGTGCCTAACTCACCGAATTTCAGTGTTTTTATTATGACTGTTTTGTAGACTTTAACTAGGAGCCATGTATATTAGAAAGCATTGTTATTATCAACATATGAGAAATTAGAATATGTGAATTCTTAAAAGGTAATAATTATGAAAAATAATTTATGATTTATAAATATTTTTCTCCTTTTTCTTGGTAGCGGATACTTTGTTTTCAAGGAGGCTGAATGGGAAATACAGGCTTGAGCGACTTGTTCCAACTGCAGTATATCAGCACATGAAAATGCATAAACGAATTCTTGGACATTTGTCGTCTGTGTACTGTGTAACTTTTGATAGAACTGGCAGACGGATATTTACTGTAAGTAATTTTTAAAATATCTTAATTCATATGAAGAATTGAAGAAACATTGCTTATAGTTGAACTTAAGATTAAACCTTTATTTTTCCTTTTAATAAAAAACTGGAAATTCAGGTAATTTAGCTTATTCTCAGAAGATTTTACTTAAGGCTAGGCTTTATCCAAGTTTGGAAAATTCCTAAAAGATATGTTATATCACAGTCACAGCTATATTATAGTCCCACATCATGGATAAGTGTAATTCTCAGCATTATTTCAAACATACTGTTTGAAATTTTGTAAAATGTCAAATAATAATTTTAATTCTAAACCCAAGGCATTTCCAAAGTGCGATAAGCATATTAGAGGAGACTACTAAATGTGTCTTTTTATATTACTTGTAGAAAATGGCTCGTCTATGGGAAATTTTCCTTCAAAATTGTGGCAGAAAAAATTCTGAGCATATTTGACATGCTTTATTATCTTTTGTCCTTAACCTCACTCTTTAACGTGTATGATGTTGTATTCAAAGGGGCTTGATAGGTTTATTTTTTATTCCTTTAACGTGTTGAATAGAGAAAAGCACTGGTTTTCAGTGAGAAAATTATTTTGGGGGAAATTTCAATTTATTTTTGGACACCTTAACTATTGCATCTACTAAGGATAATACTTTTCATACTAATAATACTTGTATTGATAATTAAATTATTCACAAAGTTCTTAATTTCTTTTGAAATAAAAAAATATCAAGTGGAAGTTAAAATGGAAATACCTGTCTCTGTCTTTGAAGCAAGCAGCTATGAGTTTTAAACAGTTGAGACAGTTATAGATTCCTCTTTTTAGTAAACATGCTATAAACAGATTTATTTATGTCCACTACTCCTGTACTAGTATACCCCATCATCGATAAACCAGTAGAATGTGAGAGAGATTTTTATATATATCTTTTCTCTGGTTCTAATTCTTTTCAGGTATTTGTAGGTCATTTTCTACCTTAATATTTTCCCCTTTTATCTTTTTTTTCTTTAAATTTCCATTGTTCTTTATGAAGCAGCATAAAAGTGAAAAATTTTCTAACAAAAGTTATTTTCACAGTGAAGAATAGGTATATCTATTTGCTAAAGTGTTTGACATCTGCAACAATAATTACATTTAGCTTTTTCAGAATTATTATACTAATATTTAAATTCAGTTCTCAAAGCAAAATGGAATTTTTTATTTCTAATGTTTAAAAGAATTCTTTCAAAAATAGTCTGAAATAATGAGAAGAAAGCATTACATTGTGTTTGTACTTCATTTTGGTGAGTTAAAAGTTATGCCATTGCATTGAGATTATAAAAAATATGTAATTTCTTAGTCTTTGATGTCTATAAAGTACCTTGTAGGAATTCTTTTTTAAAGATTTGAATTAGGTCAATAATCTAGAGATTTTTTTTTAAGGAAATGGAGTGAAATAATAATGCTTTTACTCTCATAAGTATAGAGTGGTAGATACAGATAGAGTTGTAAGACCCCCATTCTCAATCAAACTACAACTGTGAGTAAAGTCTAACTTACCACCTGTTTTTTGGAAATAAAATTTTATTCAAATATAGACATTAGTTGTTTATGTATTATCTATGGTTGCTTTTGCAACAGCACAGTTAAGTAGTTATTACTACAAAGCCTAAGATAATTACTATCTGCAACTCCTATTTTAAATGTATAATTCCTACTTTTAAGATATTTGATTTGGGGAACAGGAACGGTAAGTGAAGAGGAAACTGTATTCAGTTATTTTCCTTTGTTAAAGACATAAATGAAGGGAGAAAATTACCACTATTATTTTATATGGTCTCAACAAGAGTAAAAATGTTGATGTTTTACATATATACTACAATTTGCTAGTTGTGTCAAAGTCTGTCTCATTTGTAATTTTTTATTGGTAATTTGCAGTTACAGATTCCAAAGTGTTTCCTTATGAATAGAAATGCAAAAATATGAGAGTATGTTATTTAAAATTTTCTTGTATTTTTATGATTAATCCCCTCAATTGGCAAGTAGAGTAAATATGTGTTCACTGTTTATAACTTTATAAAGTGGGATGGCTGCTGGGTGGGTGTTCCCTCATTCCACTGGGAACACACTAGCCACTGACTAATGCTTTGAAAATCAGTTTTGAAAACTGATAGGACAAGGCACTAGCATAGTAGATCATGACTGATAGTAGATCATAGTATTCTCTCAAGAATAAGCCATTCACTCAAAATACCATCTTTCATTCCCGTGAGGGGTCACACTTGTTAGTTATTAGAATAGCAATTCAATAGTAGACTAACCAGTATTTCCTACTTATGTCTTATGTATCTTAAGACCTTGTACATTTATTACAAAGGTTTTTGTGCAGATATATTTGAAAGGTTTTTCCAAGGGACTAATTGTCTTTGAGTTGTTTCTGAGTAAAAATAGCTAAAGGCAGTTTAGATAGCAGTGTGGTTAAGAGCCTCAGCTTGGCATTAAGGGACTCCTAGTTCAGCTCTACTTTTTTTGTTTTTTTAAATAAATCTTTATTTTTCAGATTATTACAATTGTTCTTCTTTTCCCCCCCAAAAGCTCCCCTCCACCTGGTTTCTACCCTACCCTTACCTCCCCCACCCCCACTGTTCTCATCCATGGAATTAACAGGTTAAAGCTAGTCTTTTTAATGGCACCAACAAGTGAAATCTGACTTATAAAGCTATGTAGTAGTAGCAAGAGAAATAAGAGTTTTGTTTTTACAAGAAATGCCAAATTCTCCAAGATAGAAGTTTTGAAATTATATAATTTATTATATCTCTTGTCAAAGTAATAATCTTTGGTTGATCTTCACTATTGATGCTTCTTTTAACAAGGAAAGGTTTTAGGTCTACTTTTTAATTTTAAGGGCATCTGAGCAGAAGTAACCTATTGTATTGTTTCCAACTGTGTGCAGTTTTTTGCTTGCAAAAGTCAGTCATTCATTGTCATGTACTACTCTGCCCTGTACTTTTCATTGAACAGCTCACATAGTTGTCACTTCTAGTTTTTAGTTTAAATAAAGAAATGCATATAGTTCAATTAAACCCTTTAAAACTTGTCTTTCAGAAACTATTAAATTTTGGGGGTATAGACTTTAGATTCTGCTTTAGTCTGCATAGAATTTAATTGATTCAAAGTCCTATATCTAAAGTTATTTCATAATGTTTTCATATAAATAGGTAAGACATTTTTTCTAGGTTTTAAGGAGAATTTTAATACCCAAGTATATAATGAAGTAGAGGAGAAAGCATTGTCACAGAGACTTATAGGACTTTTGTTTACCAGACTTAACAAAGCCAAATGTGTACTAGACATTTCCTTATGCTTTATTTTTGGAGAGTGTTAGTATTTGGTAGACAAATAAAATAAGAATTACCTGTTTTGTTAGATGCAGATGTATACAGGAAGAAAAGGTCATTGTTACCACTATTTTCATAATCTCCTTAAAAGTATTAAAAGAAATAACAGTGATTCTGGAGTGTCTGCTTCTGCTTTCTTTCTCTGTCCTAAGCTAAGATGCATATTGATTGTCTTAATGGCACAATCATTATGTTCATGGCTTCTTTAGGTGTGGTGGTGGAATAAGCAAATTTAGAGGGTACTTTAAACTAAATTCCTATTCTTAGGCAAATTTAAGGTTTATTTAAGTCCCACCCTTTCTTACCAGGACTTTTCACTATGTGGGTGTGTTTTTTGTTTTTGTTTTTTTCCAGGATAGAAGAAAAGAAGCTGTTACAACATTTTTAAAAAACACACTGCTGAAAACAAAAAAAAACACAAAAAAAAAACACACTGCTGTATATTTGGTGTCACATTTTGTTTGGGAATTTAAGTAAACTAAAGCTATACATTCTTATTGTAATGTTTTCTGTTTATGCTAGGTTTGACATAGATAAATGGTAACATACTAATGAACATACTTTCACAGTAATTACAAGAGGTTTTCATTATTGAAAAGTAAAAATAATGACCCATTGCTATCTGTTTGTTTGGAATTAAATGATTTTTTTAAAAAAGCATTTTTGGTTTTGTACTTAGCTAGATTATGCATTTCTTAAAACATTGTGGCAGCCAAAACCGGTCTGGCTCAGTGGATAGAGCATCTGCCTGCGGACTGAAAGGTCCCAGGTTCAATTCCAGTCAAGGGCATGTACATTGGTTGATTTGCTTACTGTGTTTCCCCGAAAATAAGACCTAGCGCATGGAAAGAGAAGACATCCCCTGAAAATAAGACCTAGCGCAACTTTGGGAGAAAAAATTAATATAAGACACTGTCTTATTTTCGGGGAAACAGGGTATTATGCTTTTGCTAGAGGCCCGGTGCATAAAATTAGTAGACAGGTGTGTGTCCTTCAGCTCAGCCTGCACCCTCTTCAATCTGGGACCCCTCAAGGGATGTCTGACTATTTAGACCCAATCATGGTGGGATCAGGCCTAAATGGGCAGTAGGACATCCCTCTCACAATCAGGACTGCTGGCTCCCAACTGCTCGCCTGCCTTCATGAATTTCGTACATTTGCGGGGGAGGGGATAGTAGTCCCTCAGCCCAGCCTGCACCCTCTCCAATCGGACATCCCTCTGACTCCCAACCTTTCACCTGTCTGCCTGTTGGCCCCTAACTGCTTCTGCCTGCCAGCCTGATCACCCCCTGGCTTAGTCACTTTTAACTGGCCTCCCCTGCTGGCCTTATTGCCCACAACTGCCCTCCCTTGCAGGCCTGGTCTCTCCCAACTACTCTCCCCTGCTGGCCATCTTGTGTCCACATGGAAGTAGCCATCTTTGACCATATGGGGGCAGCCATCTTGTGTGTTGGAGTGACAGTCAATTTGCATATTACTCTTATAGGATGAAGAGACTGAGATAAAATGGACATGATGGTAATAACAGATTTTAATGTGGATACTTTCCAAAGTTTAAGTTTTAGTACTAGTCTTGAGTGGTTGGGAGCCCATTTGATTTGCTTCAAAACTCAATCTGAAGAACTGGTTTAATGCTTTAGACTAGAGTTTTCTAGGTAGTGTTGGCAGAATCTTGTTAGGAAGTACAGCATTTAACATGTTATATTAATACTGTGTGATTAGTTATATGTTATATCTATTATAAAGCCGATGACTAGTATCATTTGTTTTTTTTAGGTCCTCTGAACAATGTTCAGATACAGTGATGCTTTAAAGAAAAAATTAGATTGTGAGGTTGTAAAGAATTTTAATATATGCAACCTTTTAAACTGGTTGGTAAATTTTGAATCTAGAAAATGGATATATGGGGTTAATGATAATATTCTCTACCTTTTTTGTATACACAAAACTTAAAACATTTTAATAATAAAACGTAGGGGACTGTAGGGAGAGATTGGGAATAGAGTATAAGCTATAAGATGAATAAGGAAACTTTGAAAATGAAAAAAGTAAGTAAAAATAAGCCTAAAAGTTCTAATCTGTACTCTGGCTATGTGAAATTGGAATGTTTATTTGTAAATGTAGGTCTTTATAGTATGCACTATATACTTTACAGTTTTTTCTCGAGCTTAATTTGCTGTTGTAGCATAAACAAGTAATTTATATGTGTTTTCTTTTAACTGATTTCATTCAGATAAAAAATTTTCTGGTAACTGGCTTTGGGTGACTTTATATGTATGTTTAGCTGAAGATCAATGATGGAAACATTTTTAGCTTTCTAGGGGGAAAAGCCCCAAATTAGCTTACTTTTATTTTTATATAACACAATACCATAAATAGGATTAGTCAGAATTGTATATTACATTTGTTTTCTTTCAATTATTTTGTTTTCTTTAGAAATTCAGATTCTTTCACAAGATTCTAGATAAAAGTTATGATGATGGATGATAGTAATAGATAAATGTTAGCTATTGGTAACATCCTACTTCTGTTAGATGTGTGCACCTGGGTATTCTTTGTAAGTGAATAATTTAATAAAATAGCCTAATGTACAGGACAATTAGTAACACAAGTAGTAATGCTTTTCAGTCTTTAAAAATATAATTGTTGGGAAGTGGACATAAAGATATGATTTCTTTATCTGTGTTAAGAATTTGAATTAAAATATATAGTTAATTCTATTATATATTACTATTCTTATTTTAAGGGTTCTGATGACTGTCTTGTGAAAATCTGGGCAACAGATGATGGTAGATTGTTAGCTACTTTAAGAGGACATGCTGCTGAAATATCAGACATGGCTGTAAACTATGAGAATACCATGATAGCAGCTGGAAGTTGTGATAAAATGATCCGAGTCTGGTGTCTTCGAACATGTGCACCTTTGGCTGTTCTTCAGGGCCACAGTGCATCTATAACATCACTACAGGTACTTGTTTTAATTCTTGTAATGTCCTTTTTTATAATTTAAAATAAGTTTTGAGAAGTTACTTGTATAATTCATTGTATAAAGTCTACTAAGACAAAGGAATATTTCCCTTTTCTTTATAAATACATGGCTTTAGATAACTTGGAAGTCATGACCATTGTCATTTCTGGATGTTTTTAATTCTGTTATTGCTATTCGCATGGTGAAAATCGGTTTTATTATTTGGACTGTGTCGCTCTTGTAACGGTATTTTTTTTCTTTGATTGTTTTTCAGTTCTCACCTTTGTGCAGTGGCTCAAAGAGATACCTATCTTCTACTGGGGCAGATGGCACTATTTGTTTTTGGCTGTGGGATGCCGGAACCCTTAAAATAAAGTTAGTTGCTCTTCTATTTCACAGATATAACTTTAAAAGCATAAATGTTTAGAGGTTGAAATTGCAAAAGTTATAAAGTAGTTGACAATAGAAATACATTTGTTTGATCTCCTTGAGTAAGTAACATTTTGGCTCTTCATTGACCTCTCATTTTTAAGTTATCTTATTCTTTTCATGCTTCAGAGAAAGTTTTCTCATGTTAATATCTTTGTTTCTTTTTTCTCTTATCTTTATCCTAGCTCCAGCTCTTTCCTATAGACGATACCTCTCTTACTACCATTCATTTCTGTATACTACCTAGTTTTATCTGAATATCTCCTTCTGGTGCTGAGAACATAATCTTAGAGTTTGTAAAGTGTTCTTTAGAACGATTATAATTATTTGTTAGCACAACTATAAGTTGTAGGTTTTATTGTCGAAACTTAGGAAAACATAATCATTACATTTTCACTAGCAGATGCACCCTCCCTTTTGGAGGTTTTTGCATTTATATTTTTCACTTAATTTATCAAAACAAGTTGGCTGGAAAACATTATCTTTTGATTAAAGGACAATGAGGCAAAGAAAGGTTAAATGACTTTCCATACAGTTTTTAAGAATTGGCAAAGCCAGGATTAGCACACTTCCTAGGGGGTGCTGCACTGTCTACACCTGCCACCTCTCCAATGGAGGTAGTAGGTATAGGAAGTGCTCTCTTTACTCCATATAGACAGTCAGTGAATGGGAGGGAAATACATCTCGTGTTTCCACACTGTTGAAATGGCCATTTCTGTGCTTTCAGGATAGAGTCATTCAGATGAGAAAGTTTATCTCAGTAATTATCTTTTGTTTTTAAATTATCAATGAAATTGAGTTATTTAATTAAAAAATGAAATTTGTTCTTTTAAAACAGTAGAGTTTAAATAAATTCATATGTATGGACATTCCTGGAAAATACCTCTTCTAGTAGGGCATTAGGGGGCCATGCAGCTTGTGTAACAAAATAAAACAAACTGTGCTTCATTTGAAAAAAGGATTGTAGTCAAAGACATGGTTCTTTGGAGAAAGCAAATTCGTTTCACTCTAGTTGAATTCTTAATATTTGAAATGTACAAGGATTTCTGTAAACATTTAGATAAAAGTTGAAATAACTTATTGATATATATGGACAAAAGTAATAGTTAATTGTTGTTTTCCTTGAGCATTTATTTATCTCCCTATGGACATAATTGGGATACCTTTATCCTTTTCAATCTTGTTTAAGTAGAGAAGAAAAAGTAATTAGTGATCTTAAAATTAGCATGGGAATAAAAATGGTATTACAAAATTAAAATCTTAACTTTGTGCTTAAGAATTACATTGCTAAGTATAATAATACTTATCTGTATTATTGAGAAGTTATTTCATATAACTTTTATGTAGATTTATCTATAAACCCTTTACTATAGTTTTTTATGTAAAATTTTTAAAAATTTAGACATAAGTAGGGAAATATAATTTTCTGCTGTTTTTTTTAAGTCTATTATAGACATTTATAAAACTTCAATAGTTGTATTATATTTCATTGAGTTGTTGATCCATACTTTGCTTAGTGATATTAAAAAAAATTTGGGGGGGGCATACAAGGTTTTCTAGTTGTTTGTTAGTAGTATTCTTATCTATTTGATATGATAATTGTTCCTTAAAAACTTTTAAGCTAGAGTCAGGCATCAAAATAAGAGTGATTTTTGTTTTTGTTTTTGTTTTTTAGATATGGGGACACCCGTTTTCTGTATTACACGTAGTTTATAGTTAAATTACCGTATTTAAATAATACAGGTTTTAATTACTAATTGAAGGCAAAAAAAATATTATGTTATAATGCTTTTTTGTGTAAATGGCTTCAGTAATCCTCTCTACATTAATTGAAAGAATCAGTTTCATCTAATTGAAACCTGTTTTGGAAAACCAAGTTTCATGATAAATTCAAAGGATTTGATGTAGGTTTTGTATGTACATCCCCCCTGTAAAGATGCTGCTTCTTAGGTGAAGAGTCTGAGTGGCTGGGGCCCAGAAGCTGGCTCAAGAGGTCTCTAAGTAGGAGGAAGCTGTCCAAATATGTATAGCTTAGATGTAAGGAGAGAATTGGAATCCTAAAATATGCAGGTAATAATGATATCCAGTTTTTATTAAACACTTATTCTGCCAAGCTAGTACCGAGCACTTTAGATTTTTTATATATTTCATCTTTATGGCAACTCTATGAAGAAGGTATGTTACTATCTTCAGGATGTGGGGTGGTGGGAGGAAACTGAGGTGAATACTGGAAGTATATCCAGAACCCACCTTCTCTGTCTCTCTTTTTTTTAAATAAACCTTCTCTTAACCACTGTGCCAAACTAAGTAGTACTTATTAATTGATAGAATATCTAGAACTGATTGAACCTAATTAAAATACTAATAATACTAATATTATGCCAGCACTAAGCACTTTACATGGATTATACTCATTCAATTCTCTCAGCAACTCTGAGATACTTTCTCTTTTTTACCCCCATGTTACATATGAGGAGCCCGAGGTACAGAAATATTAACTTGCCTAAGGTCACATACCTGAATAAGTGGCAGAGCAGGGAATTGAACTCAGTCTCTGTCCAAAGCCACATTTTAAAGTAGTTCAAGTATGCACTTAAAAACAAATTATTTGTACCTGCTTATCTTAAATTAGAGGCCCAGTGCACAAATTCATGCACGGGTAGGGTCCCCAGAGGTTGCCAGTTGCCAGCCGAGCCTTCCTTCATTCTATGCTGCCCTCTGGTGCTCAGTGCACATCATAGCGAGCAATCGAACTTCAGAGAGGACACTTTGCATATTAGGGGTGTGAGTGTGTGTGTGTGTGTGTGTGTGTGTATTATTTGTACCTGCTTATGTGTTTTTTCCCTTTAAAAATATTAAAGCCTATTTAAAATGTCAGTGTATATGATTATTTGCATATTATGGTTATGAGTTCTAACTAAATGGTTGGTTGTCGTTTATGTGAATGGTTGTGTTAAAAATCTTTTAAATATAGTACTGTTGATCTATAGATATTAAGGAAAGTGTAGCATATTATTTGCCTTTATAATTTCACATTAACTTAAATATCAATTATTTTATTTTTTAAAATATATTTTTATTGATTTGAGAGAAGGGAGAGGAAGTGAGATAGAAACATCAATGATGAGAGAGAATCATGGATTGATTGGCTGCCTCCTGCACGCCCCCTTTGGGGTATCGAGCCCACAACCCTGGCATGTGTCGACTGGAATTGAACCCCCGAGATCTTTCAGTCCGCAGACCTATGCTCTATCCACTGAATCAAACCTTTTAGGGCTCAATTACTTTAAATTTACTTTGATAAATTTAGGTTTAAAGAATGTTTTAATAACTTTAAGTTTATCTAAATTATATTTATTTTGCTCAATTATATCAGAGCCTATAGATATTAAGAGAGAATGTTTAAAATGTTAATTTTTACAATTTCATTTCAAATTTATTTTAAAAACTTAACAATATGTGTTGTGTTCCATATCAGTAAAAAAGTCTATTGTTCAGAATATATAATTTATCGGTAGATCCAAAAAATACATTTTATTTCCCTAAATGATTACAAAATTGAAAACACTTTATATTTGAATGCTTTGGATTGTCAAAGTTGTACAGTGCATTCTGGTGAGGTTGAAGATTATTTTTGAAATTTTTTCCTAATCTGAGAAAAATTAGGTCAAAATGTATATTAAGTAGGACTTTAAAAGTAATCACTATATTTTGGAGCATTACAAATATAGATGTATTGAAGCTGGTATATAAAATTAATTTTTTTCTTACTAAAGTTGATTATAACAAACATTTTAATACCAATAGTATTAATGAGACATAATCTAATACAGTTCTATAATTAATGTAAATATAGCTGAGTGGGACCTATTTTCTACACACCATTGATTTGAATGAGCATTATAGTTGACATAAGAGTCAAATACTTTAAGATTTTTATTAAGATTCTTAATTTTTGGAGTTTTATCAGACATTTTGTGACATTAAAAGATAAACAAGGGAAGATGTTTAATGTCTAACATGGAGAAATTTTAGTTTGGTGTGTATATGCTACAGAGGCAATAACTTTTGCTTAAGTGTCCATGTTTACAAATGACTTGTTTATGTATTTGTGCTCTATCAAAATCTGTGAAACGTAAATTTGATAAGGAGTGGGTATAACTAATACCTGCACGTCTTCTGTCATAGTGGCTTTGGAGTTTTTTATGTGTGGATTGTTATGTAATCAGGAGCTCCTACAAAATCTGTATGTGGAATTTCAACAAGATCTACTGATAATGACATGATTTCAAATCTGTTTTTAGGAAGGGAGCCATCTGTTGCTTCTTATATAATTCTGTCCTTCTGTAATTATTTTTTGAAATAACAGATTTCTGGTGTTGCTATTCCCTTTGGGATATTTTTTAATTTTTTAATTTTAATTTTTTTTTTATTATAGTCCAAGACCTGCAAAATTTACAGAGCGCCCTAGACCTGGAGTTCAAATGATCTGTTCTTCTTTTAGTGCTGGTAAGATTTTTTTTTTCTCCCTAATTTTCTGCTTAAAGTTATAAATTAGATCTTTCTCTTTTCCTGGATATTATACAGGGTGGGGCAAAGGTAGGTTTACAGTTGTTGGTATGGAATAAATAATAATCCTACCTAATAAAAAAGTAATACACAAAGTAACATCACTCTGCTACACCCACAAGCCACGCCCACCAGCCAATCAGAGTGAGTATGCAAATTAACCCCAATCAAGATGGCTGCCACACAGAGACCAGGAGGGAGGGTTGGTTTCCCAGGCAGTAGAGGAAGCCAAGCTTTTCATACATGCTGGCCCGCCCAGGCCTCCACTCAAGGATACAAAGTTTCAATTATAAAAGATAAATCCCAAGAAAAATGGGCAGCCACAGAGCTGTAGAGAGCAGGCTAAGGTTGTCCCTGGTGACTGAGGAAGCCAATAGGCTTCTACTCTAGGCTACAAAGTTTCAATTATATTGTAGAAGGTGAATAAACCCCAACAGAAATGGCTGCCGCCATGGAGTGAGCAGAAGGCTTGGCTTCGCTCCAGGCTACAAAGTTTTAATTGTAGAAGGTAAATAAATTCTAGATACTAGGGCCTTTGCTTGGCTTGCTTAGGGATGTGGCTGGCCTGCAAACCACTACAGGCCCCTCTCCCAGGTCACCCCACGCCCCAAGAGAACCCCCATCCTGATCTGGGACATCCTTCAGGGCAAACGAGTTGGCCCCCACCCAGGCACCAGTCCTCTATCCTATCTAATAAAAGAGTAATATGCTGATTGACCATCACTCCAACACACAATATGACTGCCCCCATGTGGACACAAGATGGCCAGCAGGGGAGGGCAATTGGGAGGCACCAGGCCTATAAGGGAGGGCAGTTGTGGGCGATCAGGCCAGCAGGGGAGGGTAGTTGGGGGGACCAGGCCTGCAAGGGAGGGCAATTGGGGGCAATGAAGCCTGCAGGGGAGGGCAGTTAGGGGTGACCAACCCAGCAGAGGAGGGAAGTTGGGGGCAAACAGGCTGGCAGGGGAGCAGTTAGAAATCAATCAGGCTGAGAGGGCAGTGGTTAGGGGGTGATCAGGCTGGCAGGCAGAAGTGGTTAGGGGCAATCAGGAAGGCAGGCAGGTGAGCATTTGGGAGCCAGCAGTCCTGGATTATGAGAGGGATGCCCGACTGCCCTAAATGGGCAGTGGGACCAGTGGGACATCCCTCGGGGGGTCCCAGATTGGAGAGGGTGCAGGCTGGGCTGAAGGACAACCCTAACCCCGTGCACAAATTTCATTCACCGGGCTTCTAGTACAAGAATAAACTGTTTCGCTTACAACTATAATCCTACTTTTGCCCCACCCTGTATTTTCAAATGCAGTTATGTGCTTGAGGTAAGCTGCCCTAGAAAGTTCTCTGCACTGAGTAATTTGTGTGCAAAATGGTAAAAGACAACGTCACCCATAAGCAAAAGCTTTTAATGTACACAGCATATGTACATTGTGTATAAATACACAAAAACCTTTGTTTCAGAATTGAGAATAAATGGTAGAGTTCTTGATTAAGTGCTGAAATTTTCATTAGAGAAAAATAGATTTGGTAAGGCACAGGAGATTAAAAGAAAAAATGACATTTTGTAATAAAGACACCATCAGGGTCCCTGACTTCACTACAGCACTGTCATGGCCTGAGTATTTTTGTCCCCTCACTCCCATGCCGGCATCCTGACCTCAGATTTCTCAGCCTCCAGAACTGTGAGTAATAGATGTCTGTTGTTTTTGTTTTGAGAGAGAGAAGAGGGAAAGGCAAAAAAGAAAGCTGGCTTATAGTGAAACACAGTTTTGGAAAATATTTACTGTTGTAATATAACTCATATTTTTATACATATGCCAGGGAATTAAAATTAATTTATAAATATTTGAATTTTGTTAGAATTTAGTTTATATACTCATGTGACTAATATTTTTTGTAAGAAGATTATAATGCTCTAGTAGCAGAGAATAGTTTCAAAATTTATTCTATTAAGGAATACATCTTTGAGTAGGTATCTTGTTAGAAGAAAGGTACTTTAAATCTGCTTTGTGTTTTCATAGATTTTGTAGTTATCCCTTAACTAACTAAAATAAACTTGATATTTGTACAACTTTATTAATTACTTTGCTCAGTTCTTATTTGCTCTTTAAAAATTAGCTGTACAATAATGCTGACATTCAAATTAACTTGAGTTTATGTAGCAGCGTTTTGAATGGATATTAATCTTTGAAAACAAATTATGATCTGCAGATTTGAATTGATGACAAATGAAATGAAACATGAGTGGATTTAATATTTAATGTTCCTAGTACTAGTTATTTCCACATTTATTTCCAGTTTTACTTTATCTTTTCATTTCACAATTGTGGGTAGCAGTAGTGCCTAAGATAAGATTGCAAACTGATGAAGTGAATGTATTTGAATATCAGTATTCAAACATTTTTAATTTCTAACTTCTAGATTTCCACTGTTACTTCTATGAAGACAGTTGTTCTTGTAGTCATAGTACAAATGTGGGCACTATGCATGTGTTACAATACTCTAAATACAGTTTTATATATATCACTGTTCTTAACACTGAGGGAGAGTATTGATTCCAAGGAGAGAGTAAATGGAATATTTCAACTGTAATGGAAGCCAGACTGTTTATGCTATATGACAAAGTCTTAATGAGAGTTCAGAGAAGAGCAGGCTCATTTGATTAAAAACTTGTAAAGACAATTTACTGAAGGAGTTTGGCCCTAAAAGTTTGATAGATTTTAACATGAGAAATGGGCCAAGAGAGGGATTTGAATATCTAAAAGGCATGTTTTCTAGTGAGGATGACTGTCAATTTCAATTTAAGATTACATAATCTTAGTGAAACTATTTGTAGAGGAAATCTTTCTTTCCTAGTTAAAATTGTTAGCAAACTTCTTTATTTAATTCAGGTTAGTTATATACTTAGGATAAATAGGAATAGTTTTAAAGTATTAACCATTTAGTATACACTGTGGTAATGTTTGTGTTGTATTATCTAATTTTGAAATTGTGTTTTACTGTTAAATGTTTGTATACTGTTATTCTTCAGGTGGAATGTTCCTGGCCACAGGAAGCACAGACCATATTATTAGGGTTTATTTTTTTGGCTCAGGTCAGCCAGAAAAAATATCAGAATTGGAGTTTCATACTGTAAGTATTGGTGAAAAGAATTAGATGAGTACAATTTAAATGATTCTTAACAGTTTATTTTCAGGATCTTTTTTTTTGTTTATCTGTTTATATATAGGACAAAGTTGACAGTATCCAGTTTTCCAACACTAGTAACAGGTAAAATAATTATTTTTGTTACATTTAATTCCAATTTTTAAATTATGAAATAAGGATAATTTTTATAGTCAGGTTTTAATTCAAATTATATAGGAATTAATCACCTAAAAGAAAGATCTTGACTAGTTATATTGAAAAGTGTATATAGCATTTGTATGTGAACATACATCTTTATGTTTCATTTGTAATAATGTTAGTTTAGTTGGCCATTTTTAATAATAGGGATTTTTATCCACCTTGCCTATTTCCTATGTATATATCAAAGTAAAGATATATAAAAATATATAAAATATACATATCTATTAGTAGAGATTGGAAATATATCACAATGTAATATTTGAGGCAGAACTGGTTTTTCCATGTTCTGGTTTTTAAATGAAAGAAAGGTATTTCTAAGAACCTTGAATAGGATGAATCAAGGTCGTTAATATTAAAAGAAAAGTCAGTAATTTTCTATTTGAAAATATAAATTCTTGTTTTAGGGTACTAAATGGTGGCATTGAAACCCTTTTGAGTATTATTTTGAGACCTAGCCATTCATATTAGAAATTATGTGTATAAAATTTTAAAAGCCTATAATGTTTCAGAAGTTCTTAGATTTGCAGTGAATATCTGGTTGAGTATGAGAATGCTATGTAAGTAAAGATGAATGTTGTCTTTTGAGTATTTTTAAAAGCATAACTCTTATTAAGTTCATTTCAGTCGAACATATGTGATTTTTATTTTGGTGGTGGACTTCTTTTTAATGCAGGTTTGTAAGTGGAAGTCGTGATGGAACAGCACGAATTTGGCAATTTAAACGAAGAGAATGGAAGAGCATTTTGTTAGATATGGCTACTCGTCCAGCAGGGTAAGAAATCAAATTTGACATAATACATCAGTATAGATACATCATTTAAAGTATGCCATAAAACAGGTTGGTGTATCTCCAAGCTATAAAAGCATATATCATAATCGTTAAAATGATTGCTTTATGACTAGAGGTTCTACTGGAGATGAAAGGCTTTAATTTTTATAAAATGATTTTTGCACTATCGGAGAAGGCCTACTGCATTAATTTTTTTTTTTTTCCAGTTCAGTTTTGTTAAGGCAATGATGGTATTGTAAGAATAGTTTTAAGTTTCACTAGTTTTTTAAAAGCAGAGCATATTATAATGCTACATTTGTCACAGAGGGATCATGTGGTTTATCCAATGGTTTTCTCTAGCTAAAAGAAATGATATTACACCTTGTAACTGTTGTTTTGGTCTTAACCATTTTTTTCCTATTTGTTTTTGTGTAGTAGTCTCAGATGGAAGGGCAGCAGTTAAGCAGGCATGACAGTAGCAGTAAATGATGGAGAGCAGCATGACACAGAGTTCCAGGGTCCAGATAGAGTTAAAGTAGTGGCGTTTGTTCAGTTATTTTGAAGGCTTAGGAGTGCCGGAATCCTGGATTTGCTGACTTGGTGCAGTGATTTTTGTCATCATCCTATGTTTGTTCAAACTATTCTTAACTGCTAGGTGATAGTTATGTTACTGAATATAAATTATATGAAAATACATTTAGGTTTTTTTTTTTTTTTTTTTTTTTTTTAAATCAATCTTTATTGTTCATATTATTACAAAGGTTCCTCATTTCTTCCCCCCTCCACCAGGTTCCCACCCCACCCTCTGCCCCCCTCCCCATCCCCCATTGTCCTCATCCATAGGTGCACAGTTTATGTTCAGTCTCTTCCTCCCTCCCTTTCCCCGATAGTAAATCCCTTTTCAGATAGTAAATCTGTTACTTAGCATTTTCTCATATCAATAATACCTCCACATGCCCAATGATACACTTCACACAAAAGACATTTTCAAATAGGTCAACCAGCCTCATCCAGGCCCCACCCAAGGCACTCACAGATCAACACCCCAGCGCTATACTAACTCAACACATCCTGATCTAAGCCTTCATCACTTGATTCAGCAGACCCTCAAGTTCCCGCAAAAGTTTCCAGCCATGTCTGAGAGGCAGCCGTGGGCAGGTACAGGCGAGGAGCGAGCTGTTTCGGGCCTGGCTGCTCCGGGCCTGGCCTCTGTTGCTCTGGTTCGTTCCATAACCAGCTGCTCCGGGTCTGGTCACTGCCACTCCCGACCTAGTTGCTCTGGACTTGGCTGTTGCTGCTACAGGCCTGGCCGCACCAGACCCGGCTGCTCTGGGACCGGTTGCTCCGGTCCCGGCCGCTCCGGGCTGGCCGCTCCCAGCCTGTCAGCCGCTGCTCCGGGCCTGGCTGCTCTCAGCCTGGCAGCCACTGCTCCTGGCCTGGCCGCACCAGACCCGGCTGCTCCGGGCCTGGCCGCTCCCAGCCTGGCAGTCGCTGCTCCGGGCCTGGCCGCTCCCAGCCTGGCAGCCGCTGCTCCTGGGCTGGCCGCACCAGACCCGGCTGCTCCGGGCCTGGCCGCTCCCAGCCTGGCAGCCGCTGCTCCGGGCCTGGCCGCACCAGACCCGGCTGCTCCGGGCCTGGCCGCTCCCAGCCTGGCAGCCGCTGCTCCGGGCCTGGCCGCACCAGACCCGGCTGCTCCGGGCCTGGCCGCTCCCAGCCTGGCAGCCGCTGCTCCGGGCCTGGCCGCACCAGACCCGGCTGCTCCGGGCCTGGCCGCTCCCAGCCTGGCAGCCGCTGCTCCGGGCCTGGCCGCACCAGACCCGGCTGCTCCGGGCCTGGCCGCTCCCAGCCTGGCAGCCGCTTCTCCGGGCCTGGCCACTCCCAGCCTGGCAGCCACTGCTCCGGGCCTGGCCGCATCAGACCCGGCTGCTCCATACCTGGCCACTCCCAGCCTGGCAGCCGCTGCTCCGGGCCTGGCCGCTCCCAGCATGGCAGCCACTGATCCTGGCCTGGCCGCACCAGACCCGGCTGCTCCGGGCCTGGCCGCTCCCAGCCTGGCAGCTGCTGCTCCGGGCCTGGCCGCTCCCAGCCTGGCAGCCACTGCTCCGGGCCTGGCCGCACCAGACCCGGCTGCTCCGGGCCTGGCCGCTCCCAGCCTGGCAGCCGCTGCTCCGGGCCTGGCCGCACAAGACCCGGCTGCTCCGGGCCTGGCCGCTCCCAGCCTGGCAGTCGCTGCTCCGGGCCTGGCCGCACCAGACCCGGCTGCTCCGGGCCTGGCCGCTCCCAGCCTGGCAGCCGCTGCTCCGGGCCTGGCCACACCAGACCCGGCTGCTCCGAGCCTGGCCGCTCCCAGCCTGGATGCTCCGTGCTTGGCTACTGCTGTTCTGGGCCTGGCTGCTCCCAACCCGGCTGCTCTGGGCCGGGCTTCTCCGGGCCCAGCCACTCCGTGTCTGGGTGTTCCTGGACTGGCCACCCTGGGCTTGGCCGCCTCTGCCTCAGGCCTGGCTGCCACTGCCCCAGGTCTGGCTGCTCCAGTGCTGGCCGTTGATGCTCTTGTTCTGGCTGCTGCTGCTCTGGGGCCTGGCCACTGCTGCTCCGGGCCCAGCTGCCACTGCCTTGTGCCTGGCCACTCTAGGCCTGGTCGCCGCTGTTCCAACATTCTGTCCCTTTTTTCTCTTTTTTTTTTTTCTTTTTTTTAAAAAAAAACAAAACGCATTTATGTTGCAATGTTGGCTGGTGCGTTGAGTTCTGACTTAGTCTTTGATTTTTCAAGATCTTCTTTGTATTCTTTCTTAAGTAATTTTACTATCATTTGCTCTCACTTGATTTCTTCACAATGAGCACTTCTTTGGTTTCTTCCTCCTTGTCCTGGGAGCTCAGCAGGTTGGCCTGTGGCACCCCTTTGTTCTCCGCGGGCTCCCGCGCTGCTCCAGCCTGTTGCCTGGGTCGGCGCCGCCCAGGAAGCAGCCCAAGGCCTTGGCTCCGTTGCCAGTGCTCAGCAGTCGAAGGCTCAGGGGCACCCCCCCCACTGGGGGCCCCGTCACCCGGCTCCTTGCTGGCAGCCCGGCTGGCCGGTGTCCGGCAGGGGCTCCTGCTCCTCGTGGCGTTCCTCCAGTCTGGAGCTTTCTTTCTCCCTCCCACTAGGGGAGTCCAGGATCAGAGTCGACAGACTGTCCTCTGCGCACAGTGTGCGCGACTCCGGGGGCTCGGCCTTTCGCCGCGCTCCCAGGACTCCACCTCACAGCTCCGTCTCCCCCTGCCTGAGCCTGGGTCCCCAGGGACTGGCCCAGACCTGGAGTTCGGGGCGGTCTGGACTGAGGCTCAGAGCTGCCGCCGGAGGCTTTGTTTCTTCCGGCTAGGGTAATCCAGCATCAGAGTCAACATTCAGTCCTCTGCGCGCCATGTGCGCGCGACTCCCGGGGCCCCGCAATTCGCCGTCCCCCGGGATTGTCTCCCCCTGCCGGAGCCTGGGTCCCCAGGGTCTGGCACATAACTTGGGGCTCAGCGCTGCCGGTTCGGGGGTTCAGCCCAGGCTGGGGGTTCTATTTCCTTCCTGCTAGGGAACGCCAGGCAGCACCCAGCCCTCTCCTCCTCTCCGGCTGAGACCTCTCCGCGTGCGCGTGCGTGCGAGCGCGCAGCATGTCTCCGTACCTTAGGCTTTTTTTCAGCTCCTCTGATTTTCCTTCTGGTTTTCTCCCTCCTTCCTATTGTAGAGTTTTCAGTCAGTCGACTACCTGTAGCTCTGGGCAATGTCCACTCTACATTTTAGTTGTATTCCCTTGAAATTGTTGTGAGCTGCTGCGGCTAGGTGTATACCCGAGCAGCCATCTTGGATCCTCTCTAGGTTTTTGTTATATTTGTATTTTAATAAATAGTGTCAGTGTAAACAAATACTTCCTCCATCACTTTCAGTCAAAACCTTCAAGGAATAGAAGATAAAATCACAAAGATGAAAGTAACTATGGTGGCGTGGGATCGACATGACAATACAGTTATAACTGCAGTTAATAACATGACTCTGAAAGTTTGGAACTCTTACACCGGTCAACTAATACATGTCCTGATGGTGAGAAAAAAGATTAAAATTTATTTGGTATAATTAAAATTGATTGTAGAATGGAGTATGTCCATTTAGGAATAGTCTTAAGTTAGTTAAAAATCTCATAACTTTGCTAGATGGGTAATTTGCCAGAGATTGGAAATAATTTTAAAATACAATTAAATGGGTTTGGCTTGGAAATATAGATGCATGCTGGGTTTTTTTTTTTTTGGTATGTAGGGCTTCATCAATAGTATTCTCAAGTTTTAGCAAATAATAGCAAAACTCTGGACAGTGATATTAGCTCAGCTTTGGTATTATACATTGATAAAGATGAAGATTTTGCCACCTTAATAATTCTGAAAACTCAGAACTTTGAAATGTTTCCATATTGTTGGAATTTTCTTCTTTAACATTTATAATTCTTTGCTACTTCAAAAATACTTTAGGGTCATGAAGATGAGGTATTTGTTCTTGAGCCACACCCATTTGATCCAAGAGTTCTCTTTTCTGCTGGTCATGATGGAAACGTGATAGTATGGGATCTGGCAAGAGGAGTCAAAATTCGATCTTACTTCAATATGGTAATTATTAGTCTCTTTATAGCTATTAAAGATTTGGGGATTTATTGACTCAGGTACTCTGCATATCACAAAGGAAATCCATTTAAGAATAAGTTCAGACATTATTTTGACTTAAAGTTTCAAAAAGTTGCTTATTTCACATTTATTTACATGCTATATTTAAAGGAAAATTAATAGTATATGTTACAATACATATGAATATGATAACTAAGCTAATTTTTAAAATAGTTTTAATAGTGAAACTTTGGTGAGAAAAAGTATGACAATACTATAGAGATAGAATGAAAGTTTGGGAAAATGTGAAGAAATTATAAATTTTTACATTGTGTTGTTGTATTTCACCTGTTGTCCTATAGTACAACATAATTTAATTAAAATACACCCATTTTAAAACGAAAGCCAAAGAATCAGTCATTCTTTCCTTTTATCAAATTGTAGTATATTAGATATTTATTTGTGATTAAGCACTTTTTTCTCCATATTTTGATGCTTATATTGATTTTAGTATATTTTGCTGAATACTTGAATTACAGTGGTTTGATCTCACATTTTACTCTATAGTGTTTCCAAGAAGTGCTGCTTAAATATTGCTTAGTTACATTTTTTTACTCTACTTCCTATACATAAATTTTATCTTTTAAAAATAAAAACAAAAATATGTCTACTATTTTGGCATGTTTAGCTATTTTTGGAAATCAAGGATAGAAATCTTTGGTAATAAATCATAAAATAATACAACTAATATTGTGGTTGATCAGTTATTTTGCAAAAACAATTGTTTGACAAAATAGTCTTGGGAAATATAATACTTTGTCAAAAAATTTCATGAAAGTGATCCCATAGTTGATTGATAATCATAGTAAAGCTACATCTATGTAGTAAGAAATCATTGATCAAAACAGTTGAAGGAGGATTAAGCAGAAGATAATAAAAAAAGGATTTTTATTAATGAAGGAATTAATTGTAGCTGTCTTTATTGATATGCCTTAATGTACAATAAGGTAAGAAATAAGATTTGTCAAATTCTTTTCTAAAAAAACAACACTAATTTATTTGTGGTACAATTGTTAGTGATGGATGGATTTCCTTAGTGATTATATGTATAGAAGAGACTTTTTTAAAACAAATCTTTAAATATGCTTCTGGTAAAGAGTATTTTCCCTTTTCTTTCTGTCCTTGTGTTTCTGGTTTGCTTCTTTTGGGGACATTTCTATTGAATATGGAAATTAGTCATTTCTCGGTGTGTCTTTAAAGTTTCAAAAGAAAACATTTGTCTATACATTTATTACTTTATTTAGTAATTTCTTATATTTTCAAAGGGCATTGATATATTAAAGTGTTTATAGGGAAAGTTTTCTCTTACTTGAGTACTGCTGTCACCTTTAAGTTATAAAGGTGAATTTATTTGTTGTCAGGTAAGTCTATCACACTAATATTCCATTTTAAAGCAGATATAAAAGTTGAAGCACCTTGAGATTGAAATTATTTACTCTTAGATCATTACAATTTAGTGATATAATCAGGAGTAGAAGTCATCAATGTTATATTGTATACTCTTTGAAATTAGCAAAGGAGGTTAGTTATAATACTGCCTTAAAAATTATTCCTTGGTTAATGAGTTTTTTAGATAAGGATATTTTCCCTGCTCTTTTTAATAAGAAACCAAAGGCCTTTAAATGGCAGAAGAAACAAATTTATGTAATAAGTAGAATAGCATAGTATTCATAGACTCTTCAAACTGTTCAAAAAAAAACAAAAACAAAAAGGATTAAAAATAAGTCTTGCATTTAACAAAACCGAAAATAAGTTCTTTATTAACATAAAAATACGCTGTTTAATTTTTTTGATGATTTTTAAAGGCTTCCAAAGTGCTTCTACATATTATTTCATCAGTATCTTATGAAAACTTAATAAGGGTAGTAGATTTTACTATTATTGGCTTTGCAAATGGAGAAACTACACAGAGATAAATTCTTTGCCTAGAGTCAACTAGGTCACAGCTATTATAACTTAAAACCATGGTTTTCTGTCCTTTGTTAATGTTTTCTTAATGCTGTCTCTAGTTGGGTTAAGTTATTGCACAGCTAACTTCCAACTCTACCCAGTTAGTGATGTGTGCACTGGGAAAATATTTTTTAAATGAAATTACTTCCAAGTAGATCTCGTAAGATATAATTTGGCTTGACAATTTTTTACTCTTAATTTGGAGTCATCTACGTACCCTGGTTTTTGTTCTTTACTCCTTTGTGTGTGTGTTTTTTCATTGTTTTATCTGTGAGCATATGGAAGATAAAGCATCCAGCATTGCTATTAAGAAAATAAAAATAACTTGAGGGAGGAGTAGAAGCTTGTATTCTCTGTACACTATCTTAAATGTTGAATGTTGGCTGTAGTTATAACTTTTTGGCTCTCTGTAGCTAATAAGCTTTGGTGTTGCTAAAATACCATATGTTGATTGAGTACAAATTCAATTCCTGACATTAAGTTGAACTAGTAATCATAAATTCAAATAGTAAATGTTTTGTTTCCTATGTAAAGGCACTAGTTATGGTAAAAGTTTAGATCAATTATTATTATGATTTGTAATATTAGTATTTTGTGTGAGTTTTAAAATCAAACTTATAACATGAATAAGTAAGTTCACCATTAAATCTCTGGCCAGAAATTAAGGAATTTCACTGGTGCCTTTATTTATTTATTTTAAATATGTTTTAATTTATTTTAAGAGAGAGAGGAAGGGAGAGAAACTTCATGAGAAAGAAACCTTAATCTGCTGCCTCCTGCATGCCCCCTACTGGGGATTGAGCCTACAACTTGTGCCCCAACAAGTAATTTAACCAGTGAATTGTCAGTGCATGGGAAGATGCTCAACCAACTGAGCCACACTGTCCAATGCTAAATTTTGCCTTTAAAAGAACAAAAAATTTACATACAAATTCTTAAAACAGGTTTTTATTAACTATTTTTTAGAATACTGTTTCAATATTGATCACACACAGCCTCTCCCCTTAAAAAAAAAAAAATCCTCACGAGGATATTTTTTCCATTGATTTTTTTTTTTTTTTCTTGAGAGAATAGGGAGGAGGTGAGGGGGAGAGGAGAGAGAGAAAGACAGATACAAACATCGATGTGAGGGAGACACATAGATTGGTTTTGGTTGCCTCCCTCACATGCTTGGACCAGAGCCAGGGATTGAGCTTGCAACAGAGGTAGAGATGTTTGCCCTTTACCGGGAATCAAACACACAACCCTTCAGTCTATAGCCGACACTAACCACTGGGAAAACTAGCCCAGGCTCCCCCTTTTTTTGATCATTGAATTTTCTATTTGAAAGTTATACCTTTGTAAAAGGTAATGAAATAATGCAATAAGTAATTATTTTGTTTCCAAATCTTATAAATAAATTATAAAAAAGCATTGTATTACACTTATTTATTCCATAAGTTAAAATTGTTTTATGAAATTTTAGAAATTGTAAAAAATCCTGTATCATCAGAAAGCCTTTTAAAGGTGAAAGGTTGAATTTTTAAATGATTAAATGACCATGTTTAGTATATATTATGTTTTAACAACTTTTTAATGCATTTAATAAATTTGAAATATTGAGCCATTAATATTTTAATATTGCACTGATAGTCATCATTCAGGTAAATACTCTTTTTTTTCTGCAGCAAGCTATGATAACACTTAAAAATCTTATACTTTAGGCGGAAACCGGTTTGGCTCAGTGGATAGAGCATCAGTCTGCGGACTGAAAGGTCCCGGGTTCGATTCCGGTCAAGGGCACATACCTTGGTTGCTGGCACGTCCCCAGTAGGGGGTGTGCAAGCGGCAGCTGATCGATGATTCTCTCTCATTGGTATTTCTAACTATCCCTCTCGGTAAAAAATCAATAAAATATATTTTAAAAAGATCTTATACTTTATTTTAGTATCACCCAAATATATAAACAACACTTTTGAGACTGAGAGTTGAGATAAAGATTTAATTTCTTACATAGTAATACCCTAACATAATACGCCAATTTCATTTCATTTTCAAATCTTATAAATTCTCAACCTGCTAGTGAAATTTTCTATAAAAGTGGAGTGATTTTCATTATTTTTACTGCTAGCTTTATGTTTAATAGAGGAGTTGAATAATAAAAGCATTTGGAGAATAGATACTGGGTTTTTGTTACTTATAAGAAGTACATGACAAGTGACATAGGGAATGAAATGGAATGGACAGTGTATATTCCTTGTACTCTTCCTCTTGTCTCATTTTTAAAAATGAAATAATTTTAAGGTAAATTTTTAAAAGCACTTGTTGGAAAAGCATAATATATAAGGTAGAAACATTGAACCCTTATTTTTTTTCTTTAAATGAACCAAAGAAAGAAGCTAAAGAGGATATTGTCGAGGTTATAAACATAAGACAAATTTATTCTATTTTTTTTTTAATTTATTTTTTAAAAACCTGAATTCTCAAACTTAAACTTTACTTACCTACATTCTTTTTAAAACTATGTAAACTTATTCATGTTTCAGCTGAACAGTCCTTATATAACTTGAGTGTTCAGGACAAAAGTAGAGTATATTTGGACATTCTTTTGAAGGCAGATAGTGTATATTAAGAATATTCTTAACTCTCTGGGTATAGTTTGTAAGCCCACATATTTGTGTTTGGTAGTGGCAGAAGGTAAATATCAGTATAGCTTTGTTTTGATGAAAGTTCTGAACTCTAGTTTAAAAGTTCTAAACTCCAATTAATTACTGAGAAGCAGATAAATTAGTCCCGGAAATAACTTGAAAATGTATGCAAATTCACTGAATTGAATTTGTGGGCTTTTTTAATATTTTAATTCCCTGAAAGAGGTAGGCAGGTTAAGTTTATATAAGCATAAATGTCTCTAAATTTAAAAGTTGTTTGTTTGGTTTTTTTTTTAGCCCTTTTTCTCTTAAATTATCACAGCACATTTTAAGTTTTAACTATAAGTTTAATTAAATGAATATTAAATTTATTTGGAAAGTTACAAAAAGAAACTTTTAAATTTCTTAGTACTAGGCCATTTGATTTTTAGATAGTAAATAAAAGATGTTTGGATTGGTGTTTGTAGATCAACATTAGTAGTTTCCTAATTTTTGAAAATATTTCCTAATATTTGCCCCTTTTGCTTTTATCTTGCTCTCTTTTCTCTCTCTATTCTTTCTGTGTCTATGAATCTGTCTCTCATGTCTGTTTCTGTCATGTTATTCAAAGCTCTTTTCTGGTTGCCTCTTATCTGGTTCTGATTTTAACTGAAGAGTACAATATATCTTTTGTTAGCAATTTTACTGAATTTGATTGTTGCTTTGTTTTTGTTGTTTTATGAGTAATTTCCAAATAATTCATTTAATTAATTTTTTTCTTATTTTTATAACTGTTAACCTTTCTTTTACTTGAGATTTTAAAAAAATGTTCCAGTGTCCACTAATCCAGAACAATAAATTTCTCCTTGCAACGTTCTAAACAAGCAGAGGCTGCCAATCCACCACTCAGAATTTTTGCACATGCTTATTGATATTAACCTGTTCTCAGTGTGATTTCTATTTTAGTTTTGGACAATTGTAGCTGTATGTATCTAGGAAAGGGAGAACAATATAAAAAGGTATATTATATTGTGTTCTCTTGTGAATCCAAATTTCAAGATCTCTATCTCTTTTTCCTTCTTTCTTCTTTCCTTCCTATCTATCTCATTACCTATCATCACCTAACAAGATGTCATATCAGCATTCTGTGTGTTAAAAGGATTCTTTGATGCTTCCAGTCTTTTGTTTCAACCTTTCTGGGTAAGGAATTACATTCAGCCTTCTGATTATAAACTTTAGTTATTGCTGCTGTCTTTCAGATTTCTGGAGTTCTTGAGATTCTGTCTCTTTCTTATCTGTATCTTTGTATCAAAGACATACCTTAAAATTTGTTGCCATAACTGTTTGTCTCTCTGGTTTGTCACACTATATTTGGGGAATTACTGAATGTTATAATTCTTCAGTATGCTCTATGAGTATGCTATCACAAAGATAATCAAGATTTGAAAGTTATAAGGGAAAGTATTTAAATTCTGTATAATGTAAACACACAGGTGAAGACATTTTGATTAGCAAATAGAACAAGGGATGGTACTTGATTTTAACCAGTGTGCAATTTAATTAGGGAGATAAAATATACATGGAAAAAAGTATTGATAAGTATTTTCTAATGTTAGCGTGCGTATGAGCAGATAATTTCTATATCTAAAGATATAGGGGGATCACTTCAGGTGGTTGATCAAAGGTTTTGTTAGGCAGGAGGAATTGAAAGTATGCCTTGAACAATAAATAAAAATTAAATCAGTAAAAAAATAACTACAAATAAGAGGAATATTATAAATAACAAAGTAAGAAATATTAATACATGTTCATAGAGGAGTTCACAAAATATGTCTGGAATAGGGATTTTTGGCAAATTATTTATATTCCAGAAACTATAGGAAAATAGTTTGAATGCCAATAATAGTATTTCAGGTATGAAATTGAACAGGTGGGGGAAGAACTAGTTTTATTAGTGACATTATAATGAAAAATTATAGAAGTAGGTAGTAGGAAATTTGTGGAAGAAAAATTATGTATATGTATATATATGACTTGGTATTTTTATAGGAGGGTTAGGATTAGAGAGTGATAGATTTAATAAATTTGGTATTAAGCTAGATGATTTTATAATTGATATTATTGGAAATATGAAAGATGTGAAGGAAAACTGGTTCCTTTTAGTTTATTTTTATACATTTACTGTTTCATAGTTGTGGAAATGGGCAGCCAGATTTGGATATAGAATAAAAGAGAAATAGAATAGTGTTTAACTCCTCATGGAGATAGGAAAGACAGTGTAGAGAGCTTACACCTAAACTTTTAGAAATAGTTATATTTAGCAGGATAGTGAAGAGATCACAATGTCTAGAAGACACCATGTCAGAGGAACCAAAGGAGGAAAATAGATTTTAAGGAGGACTTGATTAATAGTATTGCTGCCCTCAGAGAAATCAGAATATGGTAAACAAAATGCTGTTAAATTTGAAGATGAGTTGTTTATTTTGATAATTATTTTTTTCTAAATGAAAATTAGAGTTGATTCTTCAAAATCACTTTTATACATCTACTGGCTTTACCAAGCCAGTTTCCTTTTGTATGTAAATTTATCTTGGCACCACTTATTTTAAGAAGCTATCTTTTATTCATATCTAATAATGTTACCATAAAGAATTTTCAATATTAAAGAAAACATTCATCCAGCAGTGATCTTTTAAAGTAATTTGATGACACCTAGACTGTTGGAATGTTGATTGCTTCCCTTAACATATATTCTTTGTTTACGCTGTTACTATTTTAGTAATTAAAAGGTCACCAAAATTATGACAGTGACTATCTTTAGTAACTAGTGTACATTCTTAATTAACTTTATTTTTCTCTCAGGTTGATAAACTTTTAAGGTTCTTTATATTTAAGAAAGGACACTTTCCATGTCTATTCCATAAAATTATAAGGTTATTTTAAATGACTTACTTTAAATTATGTACTGTTTTCTGGATGAGATGCTCCGTTTTAATCAATGATGTATTTAAAAATATGAATTAGACCAAAAAAATTGGCATTGATTATAGATTTGAAATTATTCCATAACAAGATGATTCTGCTTAAGAGAATTCTTATTTTTTATCTTTCTGATTTGTGTTGTGTTCCTTTAGGAGTACATACTCATATTCTGCTGTATGTACCTCATGATTGATATGATTTAGACCCTATAATTTAGTCTTCATTGTAGTGCTTTTAGCATACCTCATTTCTAAAATATCTAGTTCTTTCAAAAAGCCTTCCTGAATATTAGATTTAGGATTTTAGATCTGGATAGGACTCTAAAGATCACTTAAGTATCTCCATCATTTCACAGAGAGAGTAGATAATTTGCTTATTACTAGAGGAAAGGTCTCTTGGATCTAAGGCCCCATTCCTGTTTCCATTAATTATTCATCTTTCTACTTAACAAAAATTATATTAGAAATTATGGATAGTATTCTGCCTTAAAAAGGTTACTAATGTACTTCATTAAATATTACAATTCTATCATTATTTCTTGGAAATATTTTCAGCATTCTTTAGTTAATTTGAGAATTTTCTTACAAATGTGTTCATTATTTTAACTCGTCTGGTTCTTTCATCTTTTGCTTTAAAAAATTAAAATAACATAATAGTTGCTGGATATGTTTTTTATTTTATTTTAACTTTAAATTTTTGCACTAATTAATAAATTCTAGCTCTTGGATTTCTCAGCTTTTGTTGTAATTTAATGTATATAAGTATTATGTGGTGTTTATTAACATGTCTCATAATATTTAGTAAGCATACATGATTTTATTAGAGGAATAATTCATCTAAAATTTATTTTGAACATTTCTCATTCATTCTGTGTGTTTTTTTAATTTACTAAAGTTGTAATAGTACTAGCATAATTTATATACAATATTAAATTTATATTAACTTATTCTTTTGTATAGCATTACTTTTAATTTTATGTGATAGGTTTAACTTTAATATAGTAGAGAGAATTTTTTTTCTTTTGGTTTTTAAATATAAACCTCATTGCTTTCTCGTTAGAATACATATTCAAATAGTGCATTAAATTTTTCTTTGAGAATTCTTATACTTTTATCCCGTTTGAAGAAGATAAAATTATTTTTAGTGAGAAATATTTAACTTTTTATTTGGTTTTGTTTTCTTAATCATAGCATAGGTAATAAAAATAGCAAGGGTGTATTTAGTATATAGGGAAAGTAAAATATTTTCCCTATTTTGTATTAACTGAAAAGCCTTGTCTACATTTTGTAGTTATGTGTGTTGGTTAACTGAGGAACCATTACTAAATATAAAATTTGGCATTTTAATTAATAAGGTCACGGCATCTTTTCTAATTGGTTCATGAGTAGTGCATATTCTTTCAGTGCCTTTTTTAATGATTAAGGTTAATCCAAAAATATTTTAATATATCTTACCTATTTTTTATTTTATTGATTATACTTTCATTTTCTCCATATAAAAATCACTTTGAAGTTATATAGATGCCTTGCACACACAAAATTGATAACATCCTGCCATATTAACAATGGCATGTGTTATAATCAGAAATTTATTGGTCTTCAATGAGATTGCTATTTTTTTCTTTGCTTTTTTTGAGCTTTATATGTTCCATGTCTCCTAGGTATTTTTTAGAGATCTGTTAAGTGTAAATGTGGCAACATTGATAGATAGCATGGTTATAGGTGGATTAATTCTCAAACCACTACCCTTCCTCCCCCACAAAAAGAAAAAAACTAGAGAGCAAGATTGCCTAAACATCGCATGAAGGCTATCCTTTGGCATTGCTCAGACTTCTTTCATATCTCTTTCCACTTTTATATTCTTAGAATTGTAAATTTAAACTGACAATAATAATATAATTTTGGAAGCATTTATAATATTAGAGTGTATTTATGGAATAGTTGCTGTTTTTGTTTTCTCTTTTATGAAAGTTAATGAACCAAGATAAATAAAACATCTAATAACACATGGCCAAGGCAGTTTCTCTTTATCTTTACTTGTTTTATGTAAAATTCTTTTTAGAGTTAAACTTTGTTGATGTGGATACTTCGTTTAACTTTTTACTTGGAAAAGAAATTGAGGCTTGAATTCTGACATTTCTGCTTATAATCTTTCAATTTTGGCAAATATTGAGTTATATAGCTAACAGTGCATTAATGTTAACTTGGGGAAATATATTCTTTCTCATTTTTAAAAAGTTTTCAAGGATTTAGAATCAGTTTTCTTCCTCTGCTGTCTTACCCTCCAACTTACTTCATAATCAAGACATGTCCTGTTTCAAATAGGATTCATTTTCTTACTTTTGTGGTAAATCTTTTACTGCAGTAGACATTAGATAAGTTCAAGTTCACAAATTTTCTTTCGTATGATTAAGTTTTGAGGAAAGTTATTCTTTTCCATTATTATTACTATCTAAAACAGCATTAATAAACACTAGTGGGCTCATTCCTTCTTTTCAGCAAGCTAAAGGGGAAAACTTTTAGTTTTGAGGCAATTCCATATGTGGTATCTAAATATATTAGGGAGAGAGCCCTTCTTTTTAAAATGTTTTCTCTTTTGACCAAAATACAGACTTTTCTTGAGAAATCAACTATTCTTCTAAATTTTAATTTCACTTCTGTATTTGTTGAACTGAACATTCATCCCTATGCCATATTTTTAACATTAAAGAAAGAAAATTACCACTTCTCTCTTTTCCAAACCTTTCTTGGGATATCAGAATAATACTAATAAAATTCAGTTTGTTCTAGATCAGTGGATACCGGAACAGAGAGGAGGTGTTTCTTACCTGATAAAGTGTGTGTGTTCCGATTCTGCTAATCCAGAAATCCAATCTCATTTGTTTAAAATCAACCTTAGTTGTTATTTGTTAGGGAGTCAACTCCCTATTTTGATTTTTTTCTGAAATTCAGTCCCTAGATGTGCTTTAGATAGGGTAGAATTTTTACCTCTTTCAGAACACTGCTAAAGAAGCTTTCAACTGGAACATAGTGTGAAGAAGCACTGAGAGCAAAAAAATTCAGAGTGGTGATTGGCCACCTCTGTTTGATTGACAGGTTGCAGGGAGAAACCCATTCGTTCTGGATTAATGGAACTGGAAAGCAGAAAACAATTATCAGGTAAAAAAAAACCTTTTCTTTAACCTTTGAAATTCACCATTTAAAATATGAGTCAGACCACAAGGGAACTTATTTACCAAAAGGAAAAATAATTAGTGTCTCCTGAGCATCTTTGGCTACTACTTCCAAGAGTTACCAAGGGAAAAAGAAGCTATAGTTACTACACATTGTCAGCCTTTGCCGAAAGGGCTTGATTAAATGCAGAAAAGTTGAAAGGGCTTGTAAGGAGCAATTTCGTTTTAAGTCTGGGTTAAAGGCATGAAGCAGAATTCTATGGGTGGGGGAGATTGGTGGTGTTTTATTTCCTGAATTGTGTTTGGTCTGTGGATAAATAGAACAATTTGGTTTTCAGAGATTTAATCTGGCACTTTTCATGAATATTCACAAATTTTGTTACTATACTGTGTTCTTTATACTTATTTACTTTATTTGGATGTATACTTATATATCATCATAAAATTCTAGTAACAATAGTGACCAGTTCTTTATTTTTTAATGGCATTTTTCTGATTACTGGTTAAATACATTTCAGATTGAAGGCCAAGGACATGGTGCAGTATTTGACTGCAAATGCTCTCCTGATGGACAGCATTTTGCATGCACAGACTCTCATGGACATCTTTTAATTTTTGGCTTTGGCTCCAGTAGCAAATATGACAAGGTAGGGTATAATGACTATATATCTTAGTTTTTTTTAATCCATGGATGTTTAGTGGTTGTATATGGGGCAGGGGGTGAGAATCATTTATGCTTTCAGCATATTTGGAGAATATTTCAGCAAACAGAAGAGCGATATTTTAGCCTGGAGATTGATGTTTTGGAGAGAAGGGTGAAGACAACAATTTTTAAATCTTTCCTATAATAGACATTAGATAATAATTATATATTATTTAAATAAGTAAAAATAGATAGAACCTTTATATTTCAGAAGTAAGAACTTTATACTTAAGTATCCTGCAAGAACAATCTATATTTTAGTCTTAAAATTGGATCATGTAAACTGGGGTTGGGCGATATTATCCATAAAAGGACTTTTAAAATTATGTAAAACATTTTATTTGTATGGATACTTTCATTTATCTGGGATACAAATTTGTGGCTTTCAAATGTGTGCCATACTGATGGTAGCTAATGTTTTTAAATAATTAAGACTCTAAGATGAGTTACTAAAATTGCTTTTTTGTAGTAGAGTGGTATAAAAGATTATAAAAATTGCATAACTCATGATTTAGCTGTAATATATTCCACATTAACCATTATAAATGTTGATGTTACAGATATCTGAAGCATGAGTTCATATTAATAGTTATATGTTTTAGAAAAAATGCTTAAGTCTTAAAAAATGGGATAATGTTAAATTTTTATGTTAACGTTATATAAACCATATTCATTATATAGTTAAGGAGTTTCTTAAATTGTATAAGTGATATCATTAAAAAGTTTAATTCCGAGAATAAATTCATTGAATGTTTACCCTTTATAAAATGCTAAAAAAATAGTATTAACCCATTTGTTAATTTAAAAAGTAAGATAAAGCATGTTAGCTATGTTAAAGTAATAGTACCGTTGGATGATTTATGCCTAGATTTGATTTTATCATGTGATTTGAAATTATATAACCTATCTATTCAATCTCTTATTTCAGAGAAAATTCAAAGTAGCTACTTTTCTGATTATAAAATTCAATATATAAAATATAAAGATTTATTTATAATTAATTAAAAAATAATATTCTTTTATATTGCTCTTTAATATCATGATTTATGGTGAATTGTTTGCGTTCTATTAGAAATTTATAATGATAAATTTTATTTTTCCAATCTTTTATCCTTTCTTTTTAAAGATAGCAGATCAGATGTTCTTTCATAGTGATTATCGGCCCCTTATTCGAGATGCCAACAATTTTGTGTTAGATGAACAGACTCAGCAAGCACCGCATCTCATGCCTCCTCCTTTTTTGGTTGATGTTGATGGTAACCCTCATCCATCAAGATATCAGAGATTAGTTCCTGGTCGTGAAAATTGCAGGGAGGAGCAGCTCATTCCTCAGATGGGAGTAACTTCCTCAGGTAAATGTTCATTTTCATAGACAACCAAATTTTTCTTTTCCTACTGAAAATTTATAAAATTATTAGTTGGGTAACACTCTGTTTTCAATATATGAGAAGTAAAATGATTTTCTATACTTCCCTAAAGTTTTTGAATAATGTTTAAGGATTTCAAGATAATTAAGGAACATAGAATGTTTATAGCATTAATTTGATCTATATCCATTTATAACCTCCAGGGACTAATAGGATAAGTTTCTATATTTGATATGAGATGAGTCAACTTATTTATTAATTCAGCAACATATATTGAAAATATCATCTGTCCCTGACACCTGCTAATCTGTGGTAGTCAGTAATCACAGTTATAAACAGATACATGTTTAAAAATTGTGATAAATCTTACTAAGGGGGTAATAGTGTGATGTAAGAGACTAAGATTAGATAGTGTATTCCCATTGAAGATTGTTTAAAAAAAGAGATCAACTTATTTATCTAATGAATTTTTTTTTTTTTTTTTAAGAGAGAGGAGGAGAGAGAAATTCATTAATTGGTTGCCTCCCCTACATGCCCCTACTGAGGATCAAACTTGAAATCCTGGGTATTATGCCTTGACTAAGAATTAAAACGGGCACCTTTTGGTATGGGATAATGATCCAACCAACTGAACCATATCAGCCAGGGCAAAAATGATCAAGTTGTAGAAGTTTATATGTAAGATAGGGATGAAAAGTGTTGAGAGCTCTTTTAGTAATGTAATGAAGGTAAATGTTAAATGAGTTACAGAATTAGAGTTTAAAGGTCTATAGACACCTTCTTCTACCCTTTGGTTAGGAAACAACACTAATTTATGAAGTGAAAATAATGGACTCTATAAAGAAGGTTAAAGCCAGGTTTGAATTTATAAATCATTCTGTTATATATTAGAGTAGAAAAATGTTTGTGAGATATTTTAAGTTCTTGACTCTAGCATAATGGACAAGTATATTTAAAAGACATACATGGGATATAAAATATAAGTAACTTAAGTAATGAATACAGATCTATAGGCAGCATAGAAAAAAACTATTTCATTGCATTATAGAGAACCCACTTATTTTTTCTTAAGGATTGGTCATGAAATTTCATGAAGATGAACATATTACATAGGAAAGGCTGCTCTTGTAACTGTACATGCCCACTTAGAAAGAAGGGTGTGGAGAAACATGAAGGGAATAGTCCCTGCTGCCACTTGTAGAGAGTAGTACGGTGCAGAAGACCTGAGTATCTGGATTATTTGAAATTAAAATGTCTCAATTCAGAGACACAGCATGGCTGGGATTTTAGGCATAAGGAAATGAGGAAATGATTCATTTATTAAAATATTAGTGCTACTAATTAGTGTGATTATTTTTTTCTTCATTAACTTTTTATAAAGGGCTTTCATAAATAATGTCATTTAATCCTTATCTCTATGGTATCTCAATCCTAAGTTTAGAAAATGAAAACAAGATTCTATTTTGTCCAAGTTTAAGTATATGGAATTATAGGTACTCAAACTCAACTTGACTTCCAATTCATTGTTCTTTCTTTCATATTAAGATGACCTTGGGCCGAAACCGGTTTGGCTCAATGGATAGAGCGTCGGCTTGGGGACTGAAGGGTCCTGGGTTCGATTCCGGTCAAGGGCATGTACCTTGGTTGCAGGCACATCTCCAGTAGGGGGTGTGCAAGAGGCAGCTGATCGATGACTCTCTCTCGTCGATGTTTCTAACTCGCTATCTCTCTCCCTTCCTCTCTGTACAAAATCAATAAAATATATTAAAAAAACAAACAAACAAACAAAAACAATATAGATTTAATTTAAAAAAATCTTTAAAAAAAAAAAGATGACCTTGGAATAAAAAGTAAACTTGATTTTGAAAATAAAATAGACACTGGTTATCAATAGTTTTGTTCACAAGATAACCCATAGCAATAATTGTGGCTTCAAAGTGAGTCACAGAATTTTTAAGTTTCTAGGTAACAAGAATTCGGGTTTAACATTGTTTCTTTCATTAAGAATTAAAGAGTACAAAAATAGAACAAAAGAATTTTTTTATATACTTTTAAAATTTATTTTTATTTGATTTGAGAGAGAGAGAGAGAGAGAAACATCATTGATGAGTGAGAATCATTGATTGGCTGCCTCCTGCACACCCTCCACTGGGCATACCTGGACATGTGCCCCTTCTGGAATTGAACCATGACCTCCTGGTTCATAGGTCGATGCTCAGCCACTGAGCCATGCCAGCTAGGCAGTAATACTTTTTTTTTTTTTTTTTTGTAACTCAGCATTATTTCTAACTAAATTTCTGTTTGCAAATCTAGATCTATAATAATATTTATTTTTGAAAAATATTTGTAGCCAAAAACGGTTTGTCTCAGTGGATAGAGCGTCAGCCTGCAAACTGGGGAGTCCCGGGTTCGATTCTGGTCAAGGGCATGTACCTTGGTTGTGGGCACATCCCTCAACTGTTGGAAACAGTTGATGTTTCTAGCTCTCTGTCCCTCTCCTTTCCTCTCTGTAAAAAAAATCAATAAAATATATTTTAAAAAACATTTGTAGTGCTAGGTAAAAATAGATGATGGCTATTGTAATAATAAACTGACTCAAATGCAGTTTTGTTATATTTACAATGAATAATACACTTTAAATGTGTTTCCTCAATTGTAAACTTGAGCTATGTAAAATTACTCATGATTATTTATATATGAGATGTTTTGCTAACATCATACCAGGAAAGAAGCATCCATAGGCATTTTAACATTTACCTTTCTTCTTTTACCACTTTCTATCTATGTGATCTTGAATCAATTATTTTATTCCACTGATATTAAATATTCTATTTTTTTAACATTATAAGCTTAATATACGTATCCCTTTATTTATACCTTCGTTACTATACTTTGTAAAAAAATATATTTTGTTGATTTTTTTTACAGAGAGTCAGGGATGGGATAGAGAGAAATATCTATGAGAGAGAAACTTCAGTTAGCTACCTTCTCACACCCCCTACTGGGGATGTACCCACAATCAAGGTACATGTCCTTGACTGGAATTGTATCTGGGACCCTTCAGTCTGCAGTCCGCTCTATCCACTGAGTCAAACCTGTTAGGGTTGATTTTATTTTTTTTTATTTTTATACTATATATACATATATATATATATATTTATTTCCCTCATTTCAGAGAGGAAGGGAGAGAGAAATGGAAACATCATTGATGAGAGAAAATCATTGATTGTTTGCCTCCTGCATATCCCCCTAGTGGGGATAAAGCCTGCAACCTGGGTATGTGCCTTGACTGGGAATCGAAAGGTGACCTCCCGGTTCATAGGTCAGTGCTCAACCACTGAGTCACACCAGCCAGGCATTAATACTTCTTTATTGAAGGATATCTTTTGTGTCTTCTTCTCTTAGCCCATGTTAAAAGTCTGATCTCATCAAATATTCTCTTCTATACCTTCACACCTCATATTAATTGCTCCCTTCTCAAGTCTCATGTCAGTGCATTTCTAGATTTCATGACACTTAAATATTATTTTATTCATTGAGCAGGATTGAACATACTATCTAATAAAAGAGTAATATGCAAATTAATATGCTGCCCCCAGGCGGACACAAGATGGCCACCACAAGATGGCCAGCAGGGGAGGGCAGTTAGGAGTGACCAAGCTGGCAGAGGAGGGAAGTTGGGGGCGACTGGGCCTGCATGGAAGGGCATTTGGGGGTGGGTCGCAGGCCTGCAGGGGAGAGCAGTTGGGTGGGGGTGGGAGGTTGGGGGACCAGGCCTGCAGGGGAGGACAGTTAGGGGTGACCAGGCGTGCAGGGGAAGGCAGTTAGTCATCAATCAGGCTGGCAGGCAGAAGCAGTTAGGGGCAATCAGGAAGGCAGACAAGCAGTTGAGAGCCAGCAGTCCTGGATTGGGAGCTGGATCAGGCCTAAATGGGCAGTTGGACATCCCTTGAGGGGGGTCCCAGGTTGGAGAGGGTGCAGGCTGGGCTGAGGGACACACACTTCCATGTACAAATTTCATTCACTGAGCATCTAGTATTTGTATATCTAGCTTTGTGCTAGAATTAGAATTAGAATATTAAGATAAATAACTCAGTCCAGGCTTTTGAGGAACCCATTCTTTTGGACTTCCTTTCTGTATTGGCTGAACACTTGAGATATAAATGTACATATTTGATTAAATGAGAGAATAACTGCTAATTTTTTCAGGGATAGTTTGGGAAGATTTCACAGATGAAATGTTATGGAAATACCATTTTAGTTGGTGCTTAAAGGATAAGATAGTGATAATCACGTGTATATTTGAATCGAAAGTATTATGGTCAAAGCATAAAGATGTTTATCCCATGAGAGTAAGAGTCAAGTAGTTTCCTATGGTACAGGTGAGAGTTGATGCTGGAAAAGTAGAGTGGATTAAAACACATTAAATTCCCTCCTACCTCAATGTTTTTGTATCAACTCTTAGCCTTCTATCTGGAGTGTTCTTATTGTACCTCCCCATATGGATTACTAATTCTTCTTCTTCAAGTGTTTGCTCCAATGCTGCCTTCTCAATGAGAGTTTCTTTGACTTCTGTAATTCACCATAATTAGTTCCCATCTCCCTCCCCTATTTTCTCTTTCTAATCATCATCTTTATTTAAACATTTTTTACAATCTGTATCTATGTATGAGTTTATTGTTCAGTTTTCCCCATTAGATTGTTTGCTCCCTGAAGGTCAGGAACCTTGATGTTTCTTATTCACCACTGGATCCTCAGTTCTTTGGCATAGTCCCTAGCCCGTAATAGACACTCAAGAATTTGTTGAATAGCTAAAACCAGTTTGACTCAGAGGATAGAGCGTCAGCCTTTGGACTGAAAGGTCCCAGGTTTGATTCTGGTCAAGGGCATGTACCTTGGTTTTTGGGCACATCACCAGTAGGGGATGTGCAAGAGGCAGCTGATCGATGTTTCTCTCTCATCGATGTTTCTAACTCTCCCTTTCCCTTCCTCTCTGTAAAAAATCAATAAAATATATTAAAAAAAAAGAATTTGTTGAAAAATTAAGCTGTAAAGATTTATTTTTTTATATAAATTAGGTAATCAGATTTCCCTTAAAAAAATCCCAACACAACTGATCTCTAAGATGAAATCCTGTTATATGGCTTTAAGTATTTATTTTGGCTTTCTCACTTGCAAATTAGAGTTAATCATACATAACTAATTGAGTTATTGTGATGATTATATGAGTGGCTTAATCATGATAAGCACTCAGATATCATTTCAGTTTTCAATAGATTAAGATTGATGGGGACATGTTTCTATTTACTGCCATTATATACTGTTGATCATTTTAGATCTTCTCAAGCCAATTGTACTTTTTTTTTTTTTACTTCTGGACTCAAAGTGAGGTAATGAGTGAAATGGTTTGAATAATTGACTAAAGTATTCATTTTGTGTCTTATTACATAGGACTGAATCAAGTTTTAAGTCAGCAAGTGAATCAGGAGATCAGCCCACTGGACAGTATGATTCAAAGACTACAACAGGAGCAAGACCTAAGGCGTTCTGGTGAAGCAGGAGCCAGTAATACCAGCCGTTTAAGTAGAGGTAAGATGTGATGCTTGTATGTGAAATGTTAAAAACCCAAAAGAGCCTAAATTTTTAATGGTAGAGATAACATTAAACAATATTGTACATCTATAAAATGAAATACTAGGTGCCAAAATGATAATGTTTTTGAAAAATATTTAGTGACTGATCTAATGTTCCTAATGTAAGGCTTTAAACGCTAGATAGAATTTTTAATATGTTTATTCTCCCAAATACCCCATAATAATCATGTAGAACTTAGAAAAACTTTAAAAATAAATGTATTCAGTAATTTATGAAATGTATTAAGAGCCACATTCTCAAAACAACTAATCACTTTGTTGTATATTATTAAACTTTAAGAGAAAATTTAAAGCAAATTTATGAACCATAAATGTCCTTGGGTTTGTCTGTTTCTGCTTTTTATATCATTACCCCCAAAATACATGGTGAGCATTTTTAAAATAATTATTTTACATCATAAACAGTCAATACTTATGATTTATTAACATATCTAATAAACTGAATAACCATGTTTTATTGTTATTAAACTTTTGCCTGTGATTTAGTTCCAAATTTATTTTTTGTCACAATATAATTCCACAAGTTTCATGTGGAAGTGAGTGTAGATTTTTTTTTTCTATTATAAGCTAATGGAGAAGTATCTTTAAATATAACTTACTATATTTTTACTAAGGTTCTATAAGCTCTACCTCAGAGGTTCATTCACCTCCAAATGTTGGGCTAAGGCGGAGTGGACAGATTGAAGGAGTACGACAAATGCACAGCAATGCACCAAGGAGTGAAATAGCCACAGAGCGGGATCTTGTAGCTTGGAGTCGAAGGGTGGTAGTACCAGAGCTCTCAGCTGGTGTAGCCAGGTAAGTGAAGTTGCGGATTCTGCTGTACCCCCGTTGTTTGTATTTATTTTTAATTACAGTCTCAAAAGTACCTTTACAGCACTGTAATTTAAATTTATTTGAAGAGCTAGTTTTTTTAAATAATCATAAAAAATGCAATACATTTTTTTCTAGAATGAGTCAAGTAGTTTCATATGGTACAGGTGAGAGTTGATGCTGGAAAAGTAGAGTGGATTAAAACACATTAAATTCCCTCCTACCTCAACGTTTTTTTTATCAACTCTTAGCCTTCTATCTGGAGTGTTCTTATTGTACCTCCCCATATGGATTACTAATTCTTCTTCAAGTGTTTGCTCAAATGCTGCCTTCTCAAGGGGAGTTTCTTTGACTTCTGTAATTCACCATAATTAGTTCCCATCTCCCTCCCCTATTTTCTCTTTCTCATCATCATCTTTATTTAAACATTTTTTACAATCTGTATCTATGTATGAGTTTATTGTTCAGTTTTCCCCATTAGATTGTTTGCTTCATATGTAAAGGATATGAAGGGAAGATGTCTTAAGGTGAATCTTAAGCTGTCTTATTTAATTGTAGCTTAAAATACTCTAAAAATTTGTTATAATAAAATTTTCAATGGATTTTACTCGTTATTCATATCATTCACAAGCATAATGAAAATTATTTATTGATAATACATTATATAAATGTTTATTATAATGATTCTTTGTTGTATTTAAATATGTTTTACATGTATAAATTTAAAAGTATTGATTTGCTATAATCTTTTTCTTGAGGCTCATGCTATAAGGGAACTTTAAAACCAGTTCTTTTTTATTCTTTAGTAATTCATGAATGTGGTCCATCTGAACCCAGTGCACTATATACTATTAATACTACACTATAATTAGGAAAGAAAAAAAAAGTGAAGATTAAAATGTGAATTTGATTTTAGGTTTTTCCGTTTCTTTTTTTTCTCTTATTAATTTTAGAGAGAAAGGGGGAGGGAGAGATAGAAACGTCAATGACGAGAGAGAATCATTGATCGGCTGCCTCCTACAGTGCCCCTTGCTGGGGATCGAGTCGTAAGCCCAGCATGTGCCATTGAATGGAATTGAACCCAGGACCCTTCAGTCCATAGGTCGATGCTCTATCCACTGAACCAAAATAGGTAGGGCAAGATTTTCTACTTCTTAAAAAACTCTAAAGATAATACCGTGTTTCCCTGAAAATAAGACTTCCTCCGAAAGTAAGACCTAGCACATGGAAAGATAAGACATCCCCTGAAAATAAGACCTAGCACAACTTTGGGAGAAAAAAATTAATATTAGACACTGTCTTATTTTCGGGGAAACAGGGTAGTTATTTATAGATAGACTCTACCATACAAATTTTTTGACTTTACGATGGTGTGAAAAGGATTTGCATTCAGTAGAAACCATACTTCAAATTTTGAATTTTGATCTTTTCTTGGACTAGTAATATGTGGTATGATATTTGCTCATGATGCTGTTTGGGTAGTGGCAGTGAGTTTCAGCTCCCTGTCAGATATGTGATCATGACAGTAAACATCCTATACTCTATGTTGCCAGTATTTTTTAGGGAATTATGTTCTGAGCATGTTTAAGGTAGGCTAACTTAAGCTCTGATGTTGATTAGTTTAGGTGTATTAAATGCGTATTTTCAACTTATGATGAATGTATCAGGATTTAACCCCATCTTAAGTTGAGAAACATCTATGCTTAAAATAAATACTTTTGAATGTGAATATTTATATATAGTAAATGCTTTTTTTATTGGATAATACTTCAAATTTGTGTTAGGGTACAATTAAATCTACACCTAAAGTATACATTTGAACAATAACGGATGGAAAATATACGTATCTAAATGTCTTTTATAAAGATTAACTTTCACTTTATTTTTAGTTGGATTCCTATCCACTTTTTAATTCTAACGTTAGATTTGGGGGGATGAAGTAATTGAAAGCAAAAGAAAGAATAAGACAGACAGGAAATCAGATTATTACTTTTTACAGTTGATACAGCTATGGCTTTATCTTGTATGAACAATGTGGCTTTACTTGTCGTAAAGTGTGCTTTCTAATACTGTATTCCAATAACAGATAACATTGAGCTTCTCAGTATTTCTACCCATGGAGAAGCAGCTGGTTTAGTTTTTTAAAATGCAGAGAAGAATATATACATTGCTAAGCTGTTTATTTTCTTCCAGGAATTAGTTCACTTCTCCCCTTCTTAAAAACCTAAATATGCAGTTCCCAGTGATTATCCTTTTGGGGATATATACCAAAGGAATTAAAACTTATGTTCACACAAAAGAACATGAACACTGATGATATACACTGAGTGGCCAGATTATTATGATCTCTGAATGCATAATAATCTGGCAACTCAGTGTATAGCCTGTATAATAAAAGGCTAATATGCAAATTGTCCCCTCAACCAGGAGTTCGACCAGCAGGCAGGCTGGCCGGCCAACTTCCCATGTCCTCTCCCCCTGGCCTGGCTGGCCCGACCCCATGCATGCACGAATTTGTGTGCCCGGCCTCTAACATGCACACACATAGAGTGGCCAGATTATTATGCGTTCAGAGATCATAATAATGTGGTCACTCAGTGTATAGCAGCTTTTTTTGTAATAGCCAAAACCTAGAAATAACAGGTATGTTCTTTAATAAGTGTGTAGTTAAACAAACTGTGATATGTCCACTGCATGGAATACAACTCTTCTATAAGAAAAAGCCATAGAGAACATACTAGTGATGGCTAGACGTTGGAGGGAAGAAGGGCTGAGGAAGAGGAGATAAAGATAGGTATGATAATTAGAAGGGCACAACAAGTGATCTCTTGTGCCCTTCTAATTATCATACCTATCTTTATCTGTGGTGATGGATGGATACATAGACCTACACATGTGGTACAAGTAATCACATTCTAACGCATACATACACAAATACAAGTAAAACTTGGGAGGCCTGAATATTGATGGGTTGTATCAGTGTCAATATCCAGGTTGTGATATTATACTATAGTTTGATAAGATACTACCATGGGATATACTAGATAAAGGAATCTTACTATTTTATAAAACTAGAGGCACAGTGTGAGAAATTCCTGCACAGGCTGGGGGTGTGTGTGTCCCTCAGCCCAGCCAGCACTCTCTCCAATCTGGGACCCCCTCGATGGATGTCCGACTCTCCTACTGGGATTGGGCCTAAACAGGCAGTTGGACATCCCTCTCACAATCCAGAACTGCTGTCTCCCAACCGCTCACCTCTCTTTGACTGATTGCCCCTAACTGCTTCTGCCTGCCAACCTGATCACTCCCTAACCACTCCCTTGCCAGCCTGATCAATGCCTAATGCTCCCTCACTGGCCTTATTGCCCTAACTGCTCTCCCTTGCAGGCCTGGTCTTCCCCTGCTCCCCCCCTACACACACACACACACACACACACACACACACACACACACACACTCAATTGTCCTCCCCTGCAGGCCTGGTACCCTCCAACTGACCTCTCCTGTTGACCTGGACTCACCCAATTGCCCACTTCTGCTGGCCTGGTCACCCCTAACTGCCTCCCCTGCTTGCCTGATCACCCACAACTGCCCTTCCCTGTAGCCTGGGCCCCCTCCAACTTACCTCCCCTGCAGGCCTGCGTCTCCCCCCCAACTGCCCTCCCTTGCTGTCCTGGTCTCGCCCAACTGCCCTTCTCTGCTGGCCTGGTCACCCTTAACTGCCCACAACTGCCTTCCCCTGCCGGCCATCTTATTGTGGCATCTTGTGTTTTGGAGTGACGGTCAATTTGCATATTACTCTTTTATTAGATAGGATTGTATGTGAATCTACAGTTATCTCAATAAAAATTTTAATTTCAAAAACAAATTTCTAGGAACTAAGAAAAAAATCAAGGCTAATATTTTCATAAGATTTAAATTAACTCATTTTATTTTCCACTGAGAATTATGACCAGCAGCAAGAGATTTTGCAGTTAAAATGACATTAAGGTACTCTAGTAAAAACAAAATTAACTTTATAGAACTGTTCCAAATTTGAAAGCTAACTCACAGCTGTGAAATATTCAGGAAAAAAATTGTAGTTCAAAAACTTGAAAATTGTAAAGAATTAATGTAAAAGTCAAAATTGTGATTTTGTCCTTGTGAGTTCAGGTTACATGACATTGTAATTTACAATTAATGTTACTCAGCATTTTCTGTTTTACAATTTCACCTGAATTCTGGATAGAGTTGAAGTTTTTCAGTGGATCAAGGCTGACTGACTTTTCACTGGAAAGAATGTAGTTCTTTCATTGCTTTGGGTTATGTTCGTTCAGCCTGAAGGTTCTGTGTGCCTTTTTAATCTGTTTTTTTTTGTTGTTGTTTTTTTTTTTTTTAGAATTTCAGCTATTTATATGGCACACAAGATTATCACAGCATAAGCTCTATGCTGATGTAATATTTCCAACATAAATTCAATTTCTAACTCTATAGAGCAGTTACCTCAGGAATATAATCATGTTCCCAGAACCTAATACTTGATTTAACAACAAACATAGCAGAACCAGTAGTTTCAAGTTCAAGTAGTCGATCTTTCCCATGTTTCAGTCACCTAATGTCAAATGTCCAGAGCATATAATCTATGAATGTAAGCTCAGGAATACTTATCATATGCCTCTATCTGGAAAGAAAACATTAAGAGTAGCATTTCTTCTCTGACACCTAATACCTCTTTAGGTGAGAAATTAGTTGTAAAAGTTCAAGATGAACATGTGGCTTTTAATTTTCTTTCAGTAGGCAAGAAGAATGGAGAACTGCAAAGGGAGAAGAAGAAATAAAGACATATAGATCAGAAGAGAAAAGAAAACACTTCACTGCTCCAAAAGAGAATAAAACACCCACTGTCTCAAAGGTAAACAGTAATTACTTTTGATGTGTAATATTTGCTTTAATTTTTTAAATGGGATGCTTAATGAAGTAATATTATATAGTTATTTCTTGATTTCCTCTTTGTATTATCTATTATATTTACCATTTAAAATACTTTATTTTGCATTTCTTGCCTTCTATCATCTCTTGGCCTTTTGGATAAGATCAAGTGTACATTTCTTGGCCTTGTAGCATACCTTTTCTCCAAATGGCAATTTTTATATACCCATTAAACCTCATAAATTATATCAGAAGCCTAAGCAAGATTTTTTTTTTTTAATGTATTTTTGTTGATTTCAGAGAGAAGGGAGGAGAGAGAGATTGAAGCAATGATGAGAAGGAATCATTGATCGGATGCCTCCTGCATGCCCCCTACTGGGGATTAAACCCACAACCTGGGTTTGTGCCCCTGACCAGAATCGAATCTGGAACCCTTCAGTCCACAGGTTGATGCACTATCCATTGAGCAACACCGGTTAAGGCTAGTTTGTTTTGTTTGTCTGTCTGTTTGTTTGTTTGTTTGTTTGTTTTTAAGCTCTACCATTGGTTGCATACTGTGAAACAGTTTTGTGGTTTTGTATTGGTCCTGTTTGGTTGTGGAGTTGTCGTTTGTTTGATTTTTGCTGTGTTGCACTGATTTGTTATTGAAGACAATTAAGTCAGTTATGCTGTTGTAAATAATGGTTATTTCCTCCATTAAAAGAGGTAAATTATCTCTACTAGTTTGACCTGTAGTTTTCTCTCCCTAATCTCAAAAAATTGAAACCAGTGCTTTACAGTTGGTCAAGCAACTATCTGGAAGAGATACATACTTGCCTCCTTGAGTGTCAAGGTATCACAATTACCCATTCTTAAGATTTTTAAAAAATAGATTAGCTTGTAAGCTTTAAAGCTTTAGAATCTGAAATTGAGGAAAGCTATCTGGGGGAAAAACTGGTTTTTTAACCTAGCTTTATGCTTCTTCCTCTTATTATTTGAGTTTCATAAACCTGAATTAGTCTACTTTTCTAGAACTTTACTGTTAAGTGAAAAAGGCAAGTAGAACAGTAATATTTATAATATAACCTCTTTTTTTTTCAATGGAGAAATGTTTGAGTGTACACATAATAATATTTTGCACATTATTATTATGACATTGATCACAGATGTACAAGTAACGAGATATCCTATTTTATTTTAGAGTTTGCAGTGTTTTTTTATTCTAATAATAGTGGCTACTGCTCAGTGGTTGTTTGAACCAGGAGATCACAATTCCATTCCTAGTTAGGGCACATTCCTGGGTTGCAGGCTCAAATCCCTAGTGTTGGACGTGCAGGAGGCAGCCAATCAATGATTCCCTCTCATCATTGATGGTTCTCTCAGTCCCTCTTCCTTTCTCTCTGAAATCAATAAAAATATATTTAATAGTAGGGAATACTAACTGTGCAGATGGGAAGTATAAATTAATATAAAACTGTTTAGAAAGTAGTTATGAAGCTGATTTTTGGCGGTAGGTTTGGTGCCAAAATTATAGTGGAAATATATTTCTCTCTGATGTAAAAGTCTCAGTATGTGGTTCAGGCTTGGTATGCCCTCATTGTTAAGAACTGAATTTCTTTAATTTTTCTGACCCTTTTGTGTATGAATTTGATCTCATGACTAAAGCTATCAGCATCCTCATTTAAGAGTATAGGATGGAGAATCAAGTCAGTGAAGAAGGTGCAAATGTCACATATTCCCTCCTGAGAAAGGTTCTCTGAAGTTCCTTTGCAGCATTGTGCCAGATAGCCTGTTGGCCAAAATTTAATCTCATAAACTTTCATCAGATAAAATTTTAATTTTTTTTCTTCAAGAAGGGAGAACAGATAGATATTGGTCAGCAAACAGCTTTCCCTTATACTGCATTATTTACTTATGCATTAAAAACATTTTTGTTTTTTGACTTGAAATTTATCCTAAAAAATATAGAATTGTAAAGAAAGCTTTTACAAAATAGAACAAATAGCAATTTTTAATGAAGTGGAATTGAATAGGTAAATATATTTAAGTGAAAGTAGCAGGGTACATTATGTTCTTAATGGATTACTCAAAATTTATGAGATTATAGTTTGAATAGTTTATTTAAATAATTTTAGATATTTCTCAAATTTTTAAAAAGTTACTCAATCATGCATTATTCCTAGAGAGAATCTGTGCGGAGAATCTTGTGTCCTTGTAGTGTATGAACAGCTTTTATTTCTATTGGCTATAACTAGTAGCTGCCCCAACAAGAGTAGAACTGAAGTACAGGAAAGAGTTTTAGTGACAAGGCTGGTTGTTGGGAAGTAAATAGAGTATAGTGGTGGATTAAGGAATATGAATGGTTGAATTCAGATTGCAGTTTCATATTGCAGATATTTTTATATTGAAGGTATAAATCCTCCTTATACAAATCCGGAATCCTTTTGTGGAGTACAAAACAAGACCTAGATTTTGGGTTTTTATCTCTCTTTCCCCAGACAACAATACTTACCTAACACAGTGGATCCAAAGCACGATAGGGGGCAGGGAGCCACATGCTGTGGAAGTTATATGACTTACGTAGGGAAAGTAATGAAATGCACAGAACATCTTCAAAACAGCATAGAATTCTCATAAAGATAGGAGGGGCTATTGAAAACTTGATATAACAAGCTGTTTTGAAGAAGTTTCTACTAGATTAAGCATATTGTTACTGAAATTGCGAACTCAGTGGATGGATTGAATAAAAGAGTATTAAAGCACTAAAAAATAAGTTGGTAAGCTAGAAAGTCAAGTACTCCTCCCAGAATTTATCAACAAAGGATAAAATTATGGAGAGAATAGGGAAATATAAAAACAAATATGTATTTATGTATATGTAGAGTTTGTGAGATTAGAAGTAGTAGTATAAGTATCCTATCTAATAAAGAGGGAATCACAAGATGGCAGCAACCACAACCAATAAAGGGGGAATATGTAATGCCCTCACAAGATGGTGATGCCCACAGCCACAAAATGGCGGTGCCCAGTCCTCTCAGCCCCTCCTCATCCAGCGGAGTCCCCCAGTCCCCTTAGCCCCACCCCAGGGGAAGGCAGTTGGGGGGCGATCAGGGCAGCAGGGGAGGGCAGTTGGGGTTGATCAGCAGAGGAACAGTTACACATCAATCAGGTCGGCAGGGGAGCAGTTAAGGGGCTATCCGGCTGGCAAGCAGAGTGACTAGAGGCAGGAAGGCAGGTACGCGAGTGGTTAGGAGCCAGCAGTCCGGATTGTGAGAGGAATGTCTGACTGCCGGTTTAGGTCCGATCCCGCAGGGCCTAAACTGGCAGTTGGACATTCCCCAAGGGGTCCCAGATTGGAGAGGGTGCAGGCTGGGCTGTGGGACACCCCCTTCCCCCTTCCACCCCATGTACAAATTTCATGCACCTGGCCTCAAGTTATTTAATAAAAGTCAGAGTCTTGAAACGAGAAAATACATAGAGGGGCAAAGAGTTTTTTAAAAATAATGAACTAGAATTTCCTAGAACTTACCTCTGGCTAATATGCCAATAAGGTAAATCAGGAAAAATTAATGTAAAACCAAAATATTTAAAACCTCAACTAAGCACATTAAACATTTTGAAAGTTTCTGGGAAGAAAAAGAGAATCACCTTAAAACGAACATGAAGTGTTAATAAAATGGATTCCACTGACATATTGTATAACTATAATAGCGACAAGAAAATAGTTACGGAATCATCATCTACATTAAGAAAATTGGCTACAAAACTCCTACACAGTAGCATTTGTACCATTTTCTGGTTGGAATGGTGATAGCATAGTGGAGCCAAGGGCTAATAGTAGGGCGGTTGATTCAAGCTATTTAAAATTACCTATTAAGATGGCAGTGTCATTGGAACAAGGCTCTTGAAGCTCTGGATTGCATCCTTCTATCAACTCATCCATCTGGCAAGCCCTCACACTTAGCCATCCAGGATATCCACAAATCTGGTGGTAGAGATACTGTCCCATGTGAGGCAAGAGCTAGTGTTCTTAAACCCATCGTGGTGGGCATCTTTGCCCCAGTCACTTTTTATACCGTAATAAAGACTGTTGTAGTGCACCATGAAGTTTTGAGCAAAGCTCTTCCTGGGAACGGTGCAGGCTTCAATGTTAAGAATGTGTGTCAAAGATACTTGTGGTGGTAACATGGCTGGTGACAGCAAAAATAATACACCAATGGAAGCAGGCGGGCAGCTCAGGTGATTATCCTGAGCCATCCAGGCCAAATCAGTGCTGGCTATGTTCCCGTTGGATTATCACATCTGATGCTGCTTGCAAGTTTGCTGAGCTAAAGAGGATTAGCTGTTTTTCTGGAAGAAGTTAGAAGATGGTCCCAAATTCGTGAAATTGTTTATATAATTCCTGGAGAGCCCATGTGTGTTGAGAGTTTCTTTGACTATTCTTCTCTGGGCAGTTTTGCTGTTTGTGACATGAGATGGAAAATTGTGGAGATTATACACACACGCACGCTCGCACACGCACGCTCGCACACACGCATGTATAGAGAGAATATGCAAATTTGTCTGGAATGCCATAATGTCATGATTATTCAACAGGCTGCATGCGCAGCAGGGAGACTTGCTTGAGGCTCATGGCGCTGGGCCAGGGAAGTGAAGCTGCGTCCCCCGCCCTTCACCAGAGTCCCCTTTTTCTCCTGGATGCACACACCCAACAAACACCCCTGCGACACTGCGCCCCATCTGAGAGCACTCTGCCCGGGGACGCCACCAATGTGCCGTCCTCCCCCAAGGTCGGGGTGTCAAAGGGTGACACCTGCATGGGAAAAGGCCAGTTCTAGGGGTGTGGTTGGCAGACATCAACCGTGGGGTGTGCGCATCAGTGGTGACCCCCAGGAGGAGTCGCATACACAAATTGAGAGGGTGTGGACCCAACACGAAGGAAGGGCCTGGGCGTGACAATATAGAGTGGATGTCGGTAAGGTACCAGACCTGTATGGGCCACCGGGTAAACAACATGGGACCCCACCACCACAGACACACAGGGCGGCCCTGGGACGCTGGTCCATCCTCCCAAGCGCACAACCTCAAAGCCTTCAACAACACAGACCCAGCCTTACCACAATGGAGACCACAGGCTACCCTCACACCACAGGGAAACTGCAGTGGCTTCCTCCAGCCGTCTGTCCATTCATCTGCCTGGTCCGACCCAGTCAGGGGCTCGCATCCTGGGTGGAATGCCCCTCTTTCCCACTGAGGACAAGTCAGACCCCTACCTTGCCTGTATAAGTATGCCCGTTGCCTGCACAATCACACCTGTTGCCTGCAAATTCGGGACAGGAGCTGACAGCTCTAGGCATGGGAGCAGGCACACCAGGGAATGAGAAAGGCCTCCCTCCCCCAAGGCACACAACTGCCAGTTTAGGCCTGATCTTGCAGGGATCAGGCCTAAACTGGCAGTTGGACATCCTCTGAGGGCTCCCGGATTGGAGAAGGTACAGGTCCGGCTGAGGGGAAATTCCCTCTGTACACAAATTTCACGCACTGGGTCTCTAGTCAGTAATACAAGCAGTGGATAAGAAAGCTATTGGAGTTATCCAAATCATCAAGTCTGCCCAGAAAGCTCAAGAGACTAAATGTTTATTATTCCTAATACCTGCCACCCCATCTTAATCATTGGTGGAAGAACATCTCAAAACTGGTTTTCTCAATTGCCATTTACATTTAATATGAAAGACTGGTTAATGATAATGTTGCATAATAAAATCTTTTGGGTAAGGAAATATTTTTGTGGACCATTCATTTTCGTGTGTGTGACAGTTTTAAGTTAGTTTTTAAATCTATATATTTTAATGAAAACTTGACCAGAAAGTTTAATAAGGGGGAAAAAATATGAATGTAATATAGGTTCGAAGTTATTTTCCATCAATGCTTTAAAGATCAGGGTTCCTTTTTTCTTATTGTATGATTTATTGTGTGATGTAAGTCTGATGTCAGTATCTTTTTGAAAGTAATCTATTATATTTCCTTTATTTTTATATTCTTAAGGGTTTGTTTTTTTTTAAGTGTAGTTATTTTGTTTTTTTTAGACGTCACCTGAAGATATTTTTTTCTATTGCTTTTCAGAGTGTGAAAGGGAGGGAGGGGGAAGAGAGAAACATAGATATAAGAGAGACAAATCAGCTGGTTGCACACTTGCCCCGACCGAGGGCAGGCAGGGAGCAAACCTGCAACCCATGTATGCATTTTTGATCAAGAATCTAACCAATGATTCCTTGGTGTGCAGGCCAATGCTCTAACCACTGCACAACACCGACCAGGGCAGGTTTAAATGCTTAGGGTATTGAGTTTTATTTCTCTCACCATGTTGGACTTTATAAAAAAAATATATTTTTTTTTTATGACTTGTGTTTTCATCTGCTGCAGAACTTTTTCCACATTTATCTGTATTTAGAAGAAAGAGAGCTAGCCACCTGGTACTCGAGTCTCATAGTGACAGGGTAGTTTTGTGATCAACTTTTTGGTTTCTAGTTTGCCTCTATCAATATGCCTCACAGTCTGTGGTCCTCTTTCTCATTTGTTTTATAGGTTTGGTTGTGTGTGGGTATGGGAGAATTCAATGTTAGGCTTAGTTTATTAAGAATACTTAAATCCATATTAATAAAAAAGCAAGACTTTGATAACATCAATTAGCAAGTGAATTTCAAATACACAAACTTGTAATTTTACTTGATATAATAAAGTATTTGAACAGGTAGTCTAATCTAGTTTATGTAATATCAATATGTATGGATTTTTTATAATTAAGAAATATAACTTTTGCCCTAACTGGTTTGCTCAGTAGACAGAGCATCAGCCTTCGGACTCAAGGGTGTCCCAGGTCCGATTCTGGTTGCGGGCACATCCCCAGTAGGGGGTGTGCAGGAGGCAGCTGATCAATGTTTCTAACTCTCTATCCCTATCCCTTCCTTCCTCTCTGTAAAAAATTAATAAAATATATATTTTTTTAAATTTAACTTTTAAAGTAAAAGCTATCTTTTAAGCATTCTGTAAATAAACTTAATTTACTTTCCCCCCAGAATCATGCCCATGAGCATTTTGTGGATCTTGGAGAATCCAAAAAGCAGCAGGCAAATCAACATAGTTATTGTACCAGATCTGCATTGGAAGAGATTCCCAGACCTTCAGAAGAGATAGAAAATGGCACTAGCTCTTCAGATGTAAGATCTTATCACATGCATAGATTTGTTTTCATTTTTACTTTTTTGAAAAACTGACTTTCATTCTTCACATTGATTGGTAAAATTTATAGATGTAGCTCAGACATGAGCCTTATAATTATGGTGATAGCTTCCATTTACTGAATACCAGCTATGTATGTTCCAGGCTTGGCACACTTATGCATAATCTCAGATGCACAACATATGGGAATTTTCTGAGTATATTTTATATGCATAGGGCAATATTAACTCAAATTGACAGTATTCTACCCATAATTTAAAAGTTAGTCTCTGGTGGCTTACGTCTTAGTATGGCCAGGTAAAAATGATATGTCTAATCTGGTAAAGAGACCACATTTACTAATTACATAAACTTGACACATGACAATTTAGATATGCATACAAAACATAAAATGTATATCAGCAAGTTATTATTTGCCTTATAAAATGTTTCTGTATTTTTTAAAGGTTTATAGTATTTTTTAAATATTAAGTTACTAGAAAATATTTTTTGGTAATTTATTTTTAATTAAATGTATTGGCTTGATAATACAGGTTTCAAGAGTAGGTTTTTATACTATAAAGTCTGTATATTGCACCGTGTGCCCACCACCCAGAGTCAAATCTTCTCCTGTCACCATATATTAGGCCCCCCTTCTCCGCCTATTCTATTTTCTCTAGCAACCAAACATCGTTTTGGTTCAATATTTTGTACTTCCATGTAGTGGCTACTTTGTATTTAGCAATATATCTTCTTCCTCCTTAAAGAAGTAATATAATATACTAAGGGTAGGAATAATCAGATCATTTGTTTAGATTTTTCAGTTATATTAAATAAAGATTAAAGAGAAACAATGTGCTTGGGTAGTTTTTAATGCTGTACCATTTGAACAAAATAATACTAGTCAGGAATATTCTTTTTGTATAATAAAGCCATTTTTATAATAATTATAATACATAAAAGTTTATAATTTTAGGCTTCTAAAATCATCTTTAAAAAAAAAAGGTTAAATTGTTACAAAAGCGCAAGAGGTAAAAATGATTTGCTTTGTCACCTGTGGAATTTGATATCCAATCTAGAAGAGAAGTGATAAGTCTTCTAAAAACAACAAATAAAATATGGGGTGGGAGGCAAAAGTTGGTTTATAGTTGTGAGTACATGAAGAACCGTTTATTCTTCTATTATTTATTAATATGTTTTACATATGAACCTACTTTTGCCTTCCATGCATGTTATTTATCCAAGAGATTGCTCTAAATCAAATATTAAAATAAATATATGCTTGGATACATTTAATAAGTTGGATATATTTAATAATTGTTAAATACACTTAATAATTTTTGTATAAAAAAGGCCTATATTTGCAACTAATATATATCAGATTTTTATTTAAATATTCTGCTTTGATTGTTAATATTAGATAATACTGATATTTTCTATAATCATAGAATGTTATTTTCTAAAATTACACAATAAAATATATATTCCATATCTCACAGGAAGGTGAAGTTGTTGCTGTTAGTGGTGGAACCTCTGAAGAAGAGGAGAGAGCATGGCACAGTGATGGCAGTTCTAGGTAACTTAATGAATTTTTATTTCTCCAAATGTAATTAATATAAACTATGTAGAAAGCTGAAGATTCTTTGATTTCAAGTTGCTCCTTCAGAGATATTTTGTAGTCATCTAAAATTTAGATTTTCTTTTTGACATGTTTTCTCTACTAGCATAAAATTTTGGTTATTGCAGCTAGATCTACAAAGATGCTTTATCTTTCTAGGTGATATTTTATTATTGAATGTTATTATTTTAACACTGAACCACAAATTAGTTTCATTATGGGTTTTGAGAAATAATTTAAGCATTAAATTATGAAAGTAATGAGATCTTATAGAATTAACTATCTTATATATAGGAATTTGTTGAATACTATTAATAATTTTTTTCCAGCAGTGAGACTAAGTTTTTCTTTTTCCTGTTATCACCACCCCATTTGGTCATGTAAATGAGGATTCCTTCCATTTCTTACAGTAGTATTCCACATTATTACAGGGTGATATTCTTGGCTGACTTTGTAAGAACTTAGTAGCAAGAAGGAGTGTATCCTCTGGAGATGATAATTTTGTTTAGCTCCTCACACTTATTCCTTAGCAGCAGTATCTTTTAATAAACAATTGTCAGAGAAACCATAAGAGTGAAAGCTATAAGAATTCCTTATGTCATTGTTAGAATCAAGGGCTTTCCTATGTCCACAACAGATATGATATGCAAGTGCTCATGGTTATATCTGGTAGTTTCCTGCATTTGAAACAGGGCTGTGAAACAAATTTTTTCTTGTGGGCAATTTTATAAAGAACATGGGCTCTCAGTTTTATAGTTAGGTCTATGCTGGCAGCAGAAGATTTTTCCATAGAGCTGAGTGCTCCATGTAGTAGCATCTGTCAGTATTTGACAGGTGCTGTTTGCAGGGACTGTGGCTGGAGCAAGTGTAAATAAATGCTTGTAAGTTGAGAACAGTTTATTCTTGTATAGATGTTTGCGCTACAGATGTATTCCCATGCATCTAGTATAGTGTCTGAAAATTTTTAAGTTCTCTAGGATAATTTTCAATTTTAAAATGAAGTCTGAAGTCATACTAGAAAGCCAGTTATTTAAATTTTATCTGTGGTGTTAATTCTTGATGAGGTTTAGGTAAATACCTACCTATAAAGGACATTGGTCAGGGGTAGAAGAGATGGTGGGGGTGGAATAAAATTACAGAAAAATCTGTCCTTTCAAGATTTACCAGGAATATTTTTAGAAGAGTGAGGTCATATATCACTAAATTTGGGTAAGTAAGTTATTGATTTTAACATAGTGTAACTTAGATTTTAGGCATTTATATTTGTAAAACTGTATAAAATCAAGTAATGTCCTCATATATTAAAATTGAAACAGAAGATAACATAACTGGATTCTTTATTTTCCAACAAAATCAATTAAGCATATATTTTTTTTATGATTCTTTTTAAAAATATATATATTTTATTGATTTTTTTTTACAGAGAGGAAGAGAGGGATAGAGAGTTAGAAACATTGATGAGAGAGAATCATCGATCAGCTGCCTATTGCACACTCCCTACTGGGGATGTGCCCTCAACCAAGGTACATGCCCTTGACTGGAATCAAATCTGGGACTTTTCAGTCTGCAAACCTACACTCTATCCACTGAGCCAAACCGGTTTCGGCCAATTAAGCATAACTTTTAAGTCTGTTAAAGGAAAACTGAAAAGAAATGGCAAACATGATTGGTAGTGATAGATAAAATAATAGGGTAAGGGTTGAAGTTTTTTGAATCATGGTATGCTTTGAAGCATAAGATATATCTAAGATATATGTAAATGTTCAGTATAATTTACAATCACAACCTTTTCACTGAGCAAGAATACTTCTGATCTTGCCATGAGGGCATCAGTGCTCAACATATCCCCCTGGCAAGAGCTCTCATCTCTCAAAAAAGTAATCCCTATACCTCTTCAGTGTTGCTACCTCCTGTGCTGTCCAGAGCTATCTTTCTACTGTTATTAGAATTGAGGAAGATGATTGTGCTTGTTTTTGCACGCCCCATGATATTTTGAACATATGGAGCACTCATAAATTAATTTGGCTAAAATCACAGAAGGCACTTAAATTCATTGTTTCAATTAAAGCTGTGGCCTTGTCCTAGCCAGTTTGGCTCAGTGGATAGAGTGTCGGCCTGTGGACCAAAGGGTCGCAGGTTTGATTCTGATCAAGGGCACATACCTAGGTTACAGACTCCTTCCCGACCCGCACTCACACAGGAGGCAACCAATCAATTGTGTGTCTCTGTCTTTCCCTCTATCTTCCACTCTCCCTAAAAGTCAATGGAAAAATATCCTTAAGTGAGGATTAACAACAAGAACAAAAAGCTGTGGCCTTATTCATCATATATTTTTTTAGATATTTAAGTAAGTTAAGCCTATAGAATTTTAAGAAACTGTTTAGAAGATAATGAGTTGAAAGTTAAAGAAACATTTTTAGTTCATTAATATGTACTATTTTGTCATTTCTCTTTATTATAATCCTTTTTTTGGTTGGATTTTTATAAAAGTCAACATGTATTTTGTCTGTGTGTGTGCTTTAATTAACTTTTTTTTTCTTTTCTAGTGACTACTCCAGTGATTATTCTGACTGGACAGCAGATGCAGGAATTAATTTGCAGCCACCAAAGAAAATTCCTAAGCATAAAACCAAGAAAGCAGAAAGCAGTTCAGATGACGAAGAAGAATCTGAAAAACAGAAACAAAAGCAGATTAAAAAGGAAAGGAAAAAAATACATGAAGAAAAAGATGGACCAATATCACCAAAGAAAAAGAATCCCAAAGAAAGAAAACAAAAGGTTAATTTACATATAAACTAATATTTTCTATGAAAACAAAGCACACATTTTAAAAGAGCAATTTATGAACATTAACATTATTGAGATGTACCAGCAAAGAGTAATAGAAAAAATTTAGAAATACACAGTAGTAAAACAGAATACAGCTGGTCCTTGAATAATTTTTCTTTCAATATGCATTTGATGTAATATTATAAGATGCTGTAGGAACTTAACTCTTGTTTATATTAACTAGCCTCTTATAAATTGGTTTTATTATATGTCATTTTGACTTTGTAAGTCAGAGAACCTGTTTACAACAGTGAGCACTTAACTGTATACCAAAATATATTTCGTTTATTCAGATTTAAATGCTTACCTATGAGAGTGTTTCCTGTAGAATTATTTATTTTCTAAATATTGAACATTCAGTCTATAACATGAGTAGATTTTTCTCGACAGTCCTGTGAGTTTTATTTGTTTATGTATGTTTTTAAAAATGCTACAAAATATGCAGTTTATTAGTCTTTTAATTGCCATTACCTTTTAACAACCATTATTTTTATTGCTGAAAATAAACAGAAAGCATAGGGAGAACATCACCTGGAATAAGAATGGCAAAATTTGTCTGGCCTGTGGAGTTAGAGCCAAACAAAACTGGCAGTTTGACATTCCCCAAAGGGTCCCCATAGCAAGAGGACACAGGTCAGGCTGCGGTAACCCACTGGTCTGGGCCTCTAAATATAAAGTAGGATACTACTGCTGTAATAAGCTTTTACCAGTTTATATAGTATGAAGTGTTTATTTTATACTAGAGGCCCGGTGCACGAAATTCGTGTACTTTGGGGGTTGGTTCTCAGCCCAGCCTGTGCCCTCTCGCAGTCCGGGAGCCCTTGGGAGATGACTGACTGACAGCTTAGGCCCCCGTGGCAGTCAGACATCCTAGTGCTGGCCCGGAGGCAGGAGAGGCTCCCTCCACCACTGCTGAGCTTGCCAGCTGTGATTCACCTTCTGCCCCTGTGGGAGCACATTGATCACCAGGGGGCAGCTCCTGCATTGAGTGAGCATCTCATTTATCATCACTTATTACTGGAATTGAACCTGGAACCCTTCGTCCACAGGCTGATGCTCTATCCACTTAGCCAAACCAGCTGGTGGTCAGTGTATATCATAGCAACTGATCACTTTGCTGTTCGGTTGATTTGCATATTTTATTAACCTTTTATTATATAGGATCTATCTATTGAGCTCTTGTTTATTTCAGCTTTATAGTTATGAATTACTTTAATTTGTATTCCACTGTCTACTATTTTTTTTTTTTTTGGTCATTTCCTTTTCTTTTGTCTGGGAAAGATTTACCAAAGAGAATACCATGCTTTTGATCAGTTTTCGTCTTGTCTCTTGTCAGTGGTGATAAATGTATATGGACCCATTATTTTGCGAGGTAGATTGGTTAAAGAAACCTTATTTAGCCTTGTATCTCACCAATACGGTTAACATTTTTTTTTTTTCTAAGCTCAAGACAATTCAGATGCACCTTTGAGTTTGGCACTGTGAGAACATAATTCTTTTGTACTTTGTGGTCTCCTTTGATAATCATCTACAAACTAATACTTGGGCTCGCTCCTTCATACAATGCTGCATTTGTATTCACTACTACTGTTTGGTATATTTTAATTTCACTGTTTTGCTTATACCAGTAGTATTCTAACAGGATCTATTATGTGGGACAGATTTAAAATATAGTAAGATTACACCATAGCTGGTTTTGCTTAGTGGATAGAGCATCAGCCTGCAGACTAAAAGGTTCCAGGTTCAGTTCTGTTCAAGGGCACATGCCCAAGTTGCAGGCTCAATCCCCAGGGTGGGGGTGTGCAAGAGGCAGCCAATCGATTCTCATCATTGGTGTTTCTCTCTCCCTCTCCCTTCCTCTCTGAAATCAATAAAAATATTTTTAAGGAAAATAAAATATAGTAAGTCTAGGATATTAAAGGACATTTCCTTTCATCTGGATTTTTGTTCACATGCTTTGGTGCTAGCCTACTAGTAGACACAACAGTGGGTAGAATTGTCCTTATTCTGTAGTCTTCTTGTTATCTCAAGAAGTATTTCCCTTTTTATGCATAGAGGTGTAGCGCTGGAAAATAAAAGATCATTAAGCAATGGTATTATTGCTTCTATTAAAATATTTTCCATGTGACTAATTCTGTTTCAACTGATTAAGCAAGAAAATCAGTAAGGTAGTTACAGAGAATGCTTATAAGAAAATAGAATTCTCCAAAGAGAAAGTAAAGAAATCTCAGATGTTATCTGACATATATCCCTTATGGTTTTAGGGGCTCTGAAAACCAGACCAATACATTTTTATTGTGTGCTTATTTATAAAGCAATACAGTGGATAAAAAGATATGTAAGACATAGTTAATACTTATGCTAAAATAATGTGTGACTAACAAGTTGCTTTAATCCCCTATGGTAAAAATAGAAGAAATACCATATGTTTAGTTGCCAGATAACATTTAAAGATAATAAATCAAAAACCTTATATCTTACTTTAGAGTTTTAGATAATACTTTTAGAAGAAGTAAGATTTGAGTTGGGACTAGAAGAATTTCTATGGATAGAAAAGAAATTAAATGCCCATATTTCCAAAATTTAAAACAAATCTCATCATTAGGCTAGAAATTTTAAGGCATATTCAGTCCATTTTACTCCCTGAGTGGTTTTAAATACTGTGACAGAAATCTACTTTAACCAAAAATTATAGGTGTTTTAAGAATTATTGGTGAACAAAATTTATTGTCAAAATGATTCTTGGCTATGCCATAGTCTTACATTTATAAATATAGTTATTCCTTTGTAATGCCCAATTTATCTGGCTTTATGTAAGAGTGGTTAGCTATCCCAATCAACAGAATTTTCCTTACGGGAAAAAATACTTGTGTAGTATAATTGAGAGTCCATACTGAGGCTGGATTAATACTTTTCAGATTTTTTTTTTTTGTACTTGTTTTTCTCTTTATTAAGTCAAAGGACACCTTTTTAAAAATATACTTTAACTTAAAACCTCAATATATAAAACTGATAAAACTTTGTGTATCTAACTCTGATGTAGTAAATAGTAACAATGGCTACACAGAAACCCTGTGAATAAAATAACTGTTCAGGTGTCATCTGACTTAACATTGCAAACACATACAAAACTTATTTTCCAAGTTATCTTCTGTAGCCTGTTGTACTCTGGTTCTCCTCATCTCATTTCAAAACCTTGCTGTTATCCTAAATTCCTCTTTTTCATATTGCACATCCAGTCCATTGGAATTATTGTGTTTCTTTCTTTTAAATAAGTTCAGCATCTAATTGTTTTCACCATTTCTACTGTCACTAGTGTTAGCTACCATGAACTCTCACTTGATTTATTCCAGTAACCTTCTATCTTTCTTTCTACTTCTTACCTTTCCCCCTTAGAGTCTATTCTGTAAAGCAGGTATTGACAAACTTTTTCCATAGAGTTCCAGCTATTCTGCCATTGTAGCCTGCAAGCAGCCATAGACAATGAATGAATGAATGAATGAATGAATGAATGAATGAATATGGTGTGTTCTAATAAAATTTGATTTGTAGATAGTAGACTGGGCTTGGACTATGGGCCATAATTTGAAAATCCCTACTCTGGTGCATCTGGAGTGATCCTTTTAGAATGCAAGTCAGATCCTATCACTCTTCTGACTAAAAATCTCCAGTAGACCCATGTCACATGCATTAAATGCCCATCTTTTTTTCCTCTTTACTCTCTAGGAAGTTGTAGTTAATGAAGAGGAAAATGGATATTGAGTAGCAGTTGTAACTACCTGTTGCAAACAGTGTTCTGTGATATGCCAATATGACATTGCTTCTTATAGTGAACTTGTATTAACTCAGTAATAACTGTCTTATTTTTTAAAAAAACACAAGAGAACAAAATTTAGAATCTTCTTATGTATATAAACACAGAACCAAACAGTTTTAATCAAGTTTTTCTGCTTATAAATATTGGGTTTCAAAGTCCATTTTTCCTAAGTCTAAGGTGACAACATTCAGACCATGATGGCCTCTTATGGGTGAGCAGCAAAGTTTAAAAGGCCTAGTTTTATATTTATCACATATTTTATATTAAACATATTTTCTAAGTTATCCTTTCTAACCTGTTGTACTCTAGTCCTCCTCATCACTTAGAAAATAAGTTTTCTCACAGGCCTACTTTTATTTTTATTCACAAAAATTTAAAAGTAAGGTAACTGGCTTAACAGCATTTTGTTTGGGAAAAATCTGAAGAAATTTTTGTTGTTGTTAGAAGCTAATTGTGAGCCAGGAGTGAGAAATGGCTATTTTAAATAGGGAAGAGGAGTATTCTTGGCCTATATAGAAGTATAATGCCCAGCCATGGAAACAATTAGACTTCTGGGTCTTACCTGAGTTAGCCCAAATGAGAATATCTTAGTTGTTATGGACACATTATAACTAGGATTTAAAAAACAAACCATCAAATATGCTTTACTTTGGAAAGTTTATACAAAACTGATCGAACTTTGAGAGAAAGGGAGACTACAGAGAACATATACTTGGATGTTTATGGGAATGTCTTATCACTTAGTTTTGTTGTAAATGTTTTCTGTAGATTTTAGGTTATCTAGTTTTTTGTGTTGTTTTTTTGTGTATATGCGCAGTGATTTGGAGAGATTAAATACTCTACTGCCACTACTGCCATCTTTCCAGAATAGCTTTTTAATACCCAAAGAATATATATTGTTGTACAATGATTCCTTTTATTTATGTAAATACCTTTATTAGTTATTTTAAAACGCAGTTTACAAATGAATGCTTTTACAATATTAACTTTAAATGTTCTAAACCTTAGAGATTGGTGGTAGGAGAACTAACAGAAAATGGATTGACATTAGAAGAATGGTTGCCTTCAGCATGGATTACAGACACTCTTCCCCGAAGATGTCCATTTGTACCACAAATGGGTGATGAGGTACGTTTAAACTTTTAAAAACATCCTTTGTTTTTTCAAGTTACTTTAAACATTTTAATAGCTCTAGAAACAGAACTCTAGAAGATTGCAGTTTCTTAAAGTATCGCATTCTAGATGTTTGGAAAAAGTGAAGTTAGGAGAGCAGTGCTAATGATCTTTTTTTTTAGATTCCTGTGAATATTGTAAATCAAAATAATTGTCAAAATGGAAATTTTGATGACATTTTTAAAACTACTATTTATTTTTAATAATAGACTTTTGTTGCCAGTTTTTTAAAATTAAAATATATTTTTTGTTTAAGACTTCAGTATTTTGTTTTAATTTAATTCATAAATTTTATTTAAATACTTATAATGTTCATAATTTGTCTCTTAGATCTCTAAAAAGTTCTATTATTTTAGAATAAGAAATATTTCATTTTTAAGAAAATGTGATTGGCCATCATTTGACTATACACTTTGGACTATGAAATGAAAAATGTATGATCTTAGATCAAAGTTTCCCACTCGGATTCATGTCTCTTTGCATAAATGTTAAGAGATAGGATTATCTGGTGTGCAGTAGATGAATGGTAAGAAATCAGGAATTAAAACTGGCTTCTTTAGCAAAGCATACTAATTAACTATAGAAAGTGGCAGGTGGCAGTTGAGAGTAAAAGAAGGAAAACAAAAACTTTATATTGCATGAGTAACTAATGAACAGTCTAAAATAATTCATGTAGAGACCCTGTTTTTCAAAGAAGTTTTGAAGAGTACTGAACATTACCACATTGTTGTAATTTGTACATTGATAGATCCTAACAGATACTGCCACATCAAGAAAATGCTTGATTATATCATATTTAACTACTGTTTCAAGATGGTCAGTAAGTGTATAATTGCTATCAAAATGTCCAAGTTGTCTTTTTAGTTGTTGGTGCTTAAATAGGTAATTTCTCATTATTCAGCACGATTCATTCCTTCATATTAGAGTTCAGGCAACTGAATAATGATATTAATGGATAGAAGGAAGGTATGTAGAATAAAGAATGTCCAAAAATATTACTAAGACCTTAACATTTTAAAAAATTTTAGGAGTGTTTTTTTGTTTCGTTTTGTTTTTTAACAAGCTCTATTATTTTTTTTATTAGTAGGAAGAACTTTTGGTACCTAACTACTGTGTTCAAGTATCAGTCCTACAGGATGGTAGTCAGGAGTTACTTAAATTTGACCTCTATAGCATGAGGATAAATGGATGCCTTGCTGTTTTTATAAGGATAAAATACATATGAGAATACATTTTTCACTTTCAAGTTCTGCATATGTATAAACGACTTGCTTCAAAAATAAGGGAACGATAAACTTAATCATGATCCCTAGACATTGCTTTTTTATGCAATAAGATTAACTTATTTTGAATCAAAAAATAAAATGGTAAAATAAAAAACACCAAAAAAAGACTACTCTTCTCACTCATTCTATAACAAAATTAATGTTATTTTGAACATTTTAGGTATGATTAAATGACATTATAAAATACATGGCACAGAGGTTACATGACACATTATGGATTTCTGCTGCAGACGTGGCTGCTTAAGAGCCAGGTGAATCACAGCACATGACACAGCCACCAAATGAACCCCATCTTCGGGCTACTTGAAAATATTATTGAACTATTTACAATGAATTTTGTTCATTTATTATTATTATTAACTAGAGGCCCGGCACATAGATTCATGCCCCTGTGAGGTCCCTTGGCCTAGCCTGTGGGGATTGGGCCAAAACCAGCTCTCCAGCATCCCATGAGGGGTCCCAGATTGAGAGAGGGCAGTTCTCAGGTCACACCTCAGTATCAGGCTCCCTCCTCTCTGGTTTCAGGTGTGTCACCCGAGAACTGTAGCTGCCAAGTCACCACAGTTCAGAAGCTCCTGCAATGAGCATCTGGTGGTCATTGCGTGTCATAGCTGTCAATCTAACAGTTGGATAGTCGCTTAGGCTTTTATATATATAAAAGCCTAAGCGACTATCCAACTGTTAGATTGATAGCTATGACACGCAATGACACACACACACACACACACACACACACACACACACATATATATATATATATATATAGAGAGAGAGAGAGAGAGAGAGAGAGAGAGAGAGACAAGAGGCCTTGTGCACAAAATTCATGCACAGGTAGGGTCCCTAGGCCTGGCTGACAATCAGGGCTGATCAGGTTCCCCATGTCCACTTTACCTTGCTGTCTACATGTCGCCACCATGCAATTCCCCACCTCTCCGCCGCCTCCTTCCCTTGCTGTCTATGCACTGCTACCTTGTGGTTCCCCCCACCTCCTCCTTCCCTCACTCCCTCAGCACCCTGCCGCCACCACTGGTTGGCCACCATGTTCTGCGACACTCCCTGGTAGTCAGCACACGTCATAGCGAGTGACTGAACTCACAATTGAACTCCCAAGGGGATATGTTGCATGTTATCCATATATATATAATGCATTTAGTTTTAAAAATAGAAACAAAAACTTGAGGAAAAGAAGGGGGAAAATAAAATATTACAATAACTTTAAAGAACATGAAATTCTTGCATATTGGGTTAAAGGAAACACATTCAAGTTTTAAAATTGTAACTTTATTTACTTTTTAGGTTTATTATTTCCGACAAGGACATGAAGCATATGTTGAAATGGCCCGGAAAAATAAAATTTATAGTATCAATCCCAAAAAACAACCGTGGCATAAAATGGAATTACGGGTATGATAGCCCCAAACTATGTATTTATGGAATATGGAGAAAATTGTACTTTTACTATAAGAAACTGTATCATGAAGATACCTTTCTTAACTGAAGCAATCTAGGGAGTAGAGGGTGCTTAACATTCTAAGAAACACAAGATTGACTAAATTTGTTTACTCCCATAGTTTATAAACTGGGTACAAAATATAATTATAGTGAAAATTGACAACACTAATGTTTAAGGTAAAAATTCATGTTTGTAAATTTGTCAAGTATTTTTAGATTTAGCAGTAGTTGAAAATTACTAGTTTTAAACCTCTAAGTGTTGGAAAACTCTTATTTCATTCAAAGTTTTTGTTCTATTTTTTCTTTACTGTTTAAAATTTAAATATAGTACACAGATCTTAAGTATATACCTCAATGAATTTACACACACACACACACACACACACACACACACACAGACAGTAATTACCTAGATCAAGATTTAAATGAAGATGCTTTTTCAGTTATGTTTAGCAATTTATTTATTTTGTGAAGATGTTTTTTATTTCTTGTATCTTTCTCAGGAACAAGAACTGATGAAAATAGTTGGCATAAAGTATGAAGTGGGCTTGCCTACCCTTTGTTGCCTTAAACTTGCTTTTCTAGATCCTGATACTGGTAAACTGACTGGCGGATCATTTACCATGAAGTAAGAACTGTTGAAAAAGGCAGTAGTTTCTTAGTATTGTAGATTATTTTTCAAGATTCAGATAAATTTGAATGTCTCTTAGATATTTTTAGGTATGTGACCTAATCAGATTGTTTCTCTTTTTAATTAGATACCATGATATGCCTGACGTTATAGATTTTCTAGTCTTGAGACAACAATTTGATGATGCCAAATATAGGCGGTGGAATATAGGTAGGTAATTTTAGAAACCATAGATATTTGTTTTTAATCTAATAAATCATTTAATTTTTTTCATTATTTAGGAAAAGATAACGAAATTGTCTTGTCATTTCTGGGAATATTGATAGCAAGCACAGTATTGTGTCTATCTCTCTCTCTCAATAACGGATGGGTAGCTTGTATAGTGTGGATATGGTGGACAAAAGGATGAATATGTCCCAAGAATAAAGGTGTGGGATGTCATAAGACTGCATCTTGCTACTCAGAATGGTGCACAATTTAAAACTTAAAGATAGTTTAGTTTTTGAATTTTCTACTTAATATTTTCAGGCTGTTATTGACCACAGGTAGCTGAAATTGTGGAAAATAAAACTATGTTGAGGGGACAGGGCTATACTGTACGTGTATCTGTATAACAACTATTTAAAATTACATTAATAGTAATTAGCCTTCAAAAATGTGGAATGCTTACTTTGAATAGTGGATTCTATTCCTTGTTTAACTTTATTGTTATCATTTTACTGTATCGTTCATTTTGGTTAGGCTTACATTGTTCAGTTCTTTCTCTTTAGAATAACGTCGTCAATCTATGTAGGATCATAAGAAATAGTTACTAGGTATACCGGTTAATAATGCGGATTTTTTTTTAATAGATGGAGTTACACATATGTTGATATATATGCGATTTGATATGTATACTATTTTGTTGTACTGACAACAAGCTTCAAAACTGCATATGTCAAATTTTCTGAAGGTGTTAAATTTTTATGCTTAAAAATGTCGAATTTTATTCCAAAAAAAGCATTTGTGGGAAGTTTTAATTCTTTATTTTGAAGAAAAAGTTTTTGTATACTTCGGGAAGCTTATGAACATGCTCCATCTCCTGATACTTGTGGATGCTGGTTTAAACGCTTTAAAAGTGATGATTTTGATGTGAAAGACAAAGAATGTCCAGGTCAACAAAAAAAAGTTAGAAGACTAACAATTACAAGCATTATTGGGTGAAGATGCATACCAAACTCAAAAACAACTTGCAGAAAGATTAACCCTTTGCACTCCGCTGTCCCCTCTCAGGGGACATCGGAATTCTAGCATATCACTCGGATGTCCCCTCTCAGGGGGACATTGCAGTTTATTAGTGATTACGGGGAATTGAGTTAATTCAACGCACGTTTCCACCGCAAAGTAGCGTCGAGTAGCTGGTAGCCAATGTCCAGAATGGTTCGGAATGCAAAGGGTTAAACGTTGCTCAGCAAACAATTTCCAATGGTTTACAAGCAATGGGAAAGATTTTAAAGGAAGGATAATGGGTGCCACATCAACTGAACAAAAAACAAATAGAAAACTGAAAAGTCATTAGTAAAATGTTGCTTCAATGGCACTAAACTGCTTTTCGCATTGAATTGTGACTGGTGATGAAAAGTGGATTTATTTTGAGAATCCCAAATGCACAAAATCATGAGTTGATCCAGGTTAGTGGTAGGCAAACTTATTAGTTAACAGCCAAATATCAACAGTACAACGATTGAAATTTCTTTTGAGAGCAAATTTTTTAAACTTAAACTTCTTCTAATGCCACTTCTTCAAAATGGACTCTCCCAGGCCGTGGTATTTTGTGGAAAACCACATTTAAGGGGCCAAAGAGCTTCATGTGGCTCGCGAGCCTCAGTTTGCCAACTACAGATCCAGGTCAACTATCAACATCGACTGCAAGGCTAAATCGCTTCAGAAAGAAGACAATGCTCTGTGTTTTATGAGATAAGTAAAGTGTGGTATATTATAAGCTTCTAAAACCAGGTGAAACCGTTAATACCAATTGCTACCGACAACATATAATCAATTTGAACCACGCTTTGATCGTAAAATGACCAGAATGTGCCAGAAGACACGGCCAAGTAATTTTGTTTCATGACACATTGTCATACATTTCAAAATCAGTTAAAGACACATTTAAAGATCTTGCCTGGGAAGTATTAACCCACTGTTACATCCACAAGACCTTGCTCCTTCAGATTACCACTTGTTCCAATGGATGGCACATACACTTTCTGAGCAGCACTTCCAAACATATAAAGAAGTGGAAAATTGGGTCTCTGAATGATTTGCCTCTAAACAAGAAAAGTTTATTGGGGCAGTATCCACAATATATCTGAAAGATGGAGAAATGTATAGCTAGCGATGGATATTACTTTGAATAAATCACTTTTGATGTTTCTCTTGAAATTACCGTGATTTCTTTGATTACCAAATCCGCCATTATTAACCAGTACAACTTAAGTTAGTTAATTACAGCTAAATATGAAATATTTTGCAAATCATTATTCACTCCTAAACGTTTATCTTTATAACTCTAGAATACTTAAGAATATAATATAAAAAGTTCAGGCTTTTGAGTGGGACATAGCATAGATTCATATATGAAACTTATCATTATATTGCTGTAAGGTGGTGGTGTCAGAATGTTGGTTATTACCCTTGGTCAAGTGGCTCGTTTGGAACATTGTTCCATACACACACCCAAAAAACACACACACTAAAAAAAAAAAAAAAAAACCACCAAAAAGATTGTGGGCTCGATTCCCTGTCAGGGCACATAGCTAAGTTGTGGGCTTGATCTTAGTCAGGGTGTGTATGGGAGGCAATCAGCCAATGTTTCTCTCTCTCTCTCTCCCTCTCTCTCTCTCTCTCTCTCTCTCTCTCTCTCTCTCTCTCTCTCTCTTCTCTCTCTCTCTCTCTTCTCTCTCTCTCTCTCTTTCTCTCTCTCTCTCTCTCTCTCTCTCTCTCTCTCTCTCTCTCATAATAAAATAAAAAATATTTCCTTGGTGAGGCTAAAAGAAAAAGAATACTGCTTATTAAATTATATAGTAGCTTCTCACTAAGCTTAATTATCACTTATATGCATCTGAGGAACAATTAAGAGACTAAAATCTAATAGTAGCTCATATTTCTATTTAGATACTGGCTGTTAGAATGCTTGAATCTAAACTTGGATCTCAGTGTATATCCTCTCAGAGGTTATGTATAACTTAACATGTACTCGTGGCCCCAGCTTTTTTTTTTTAAATCAATTTCTTTTACCTTTTTAAATTTTTAAATTCATCTTTTTACCTTACTGGTAAAAAATGAGAACAAACACATACTAATTAATGTGTTCAAAGTCACATGGGTAAGTTATTTGAACTCAACCTATGCTTTTCAGGAGAAAAGTCACTAAGTACCAAAGTACTATTAAAGCCAGGAAAGGGGAAAATGTGGCAATAAAGGAAGAGAGTGGTTTGTAGTTTTCATGTGAAACAGAGGAAAGTTGAGGAGATAATTTATTAGGTCAGTTTCCCTAATATGCATTTGGGTAAGGAAGGAAAGATACTCAAAAGAGTGAGTCAGTTTTACAAAGATTAGTTGTTGTTTTTCATTTGTTTTTTATAGGAAAGGGGAAGTGTATGCATGAGTGTTATGGCGAGGGGAAATTGAGATAAAGGAAGGTAGTTTGGATTTCTGTTTTTGGTTTTGTTATTTTGAGGCTGGACTCTTGAATGTTGGCTATAGAAAATAAGAAATTAAAAGGTAGAGTATAAATATTTGTTGAGCAGAAATTATAAAACTACATTTATTTGAATGAAAAATTTTGATATAGTTTTGATGAATTAAAAATGCTACATTGTTAAAAATGCTTAGGCAAGAGTGAATTTCTTCTTACTTAATAAAGTGTAAGATATGGTACTGGAAACTGGTAAGTGAGACTTTAGGTGTGCTTATTAAATAACTTTTCCCCCAGTATTGCTGATTTATTTACTTATTTTGAAGTTTCTATATTGCTTTTTATATAACTTCTGAAATCATACAGGCAGTTTTAAGTATGTCAAGGGTATACTTTACGATAAAGGAGCAACAATAGCAGTTTTACATTTCATAGTAATGAGATGGCTTTTATTCTTATCCAGGTGACCGTTTCAGATCAGTCATAGATGATGCCTGGTGGTTTGGAACAATTGAAAGCCAGGAACCTCTTCAACATGAGTACCCTGATAGTTTGTTTCAGTGCTATAATGTTTGGTAAGGAAGTATTTATTGTATTTTAGTGCAGCCTGAGTTGCTTTGAATGTTTTCCCCATCTATCTACAATATATAAAAGCCTAATATGCTAAGTGTCTGACTTGCTGTTGCATAGGGTTGTATGCAACAGCAAGTTGCATACAACCAGTTGCTATGGCATGCACTTACCACCAGGGGCAGATGCTTCAACCAGTAGGTTAGCTTGCTCCTGGGGTCCGGTCGATTCAGAAGAGGTTAGATGGGCCAGACACACCCTGGTGCCCTCCCACGGCCCCTCTGCAACCTGCCAATCTCCTGGGGTCCCTCCCCAGCCTCTAAATATTTCTTCTAATTAATTTCCTTTCAATGTGCATGAATCCATGCACCAGGCCTCTAGTCTATCCATAAAGTGATAGAGATACTTCTTTTAAATGCTGAAGCAATTATTTTTATGACTCAATTTTATTTTAAAAATTGCATAACAGTATTTAGGTTTCTTTTACTAACAGTATTTATCTTTTCCTTTAAGCTGGGATAATGGCGATACAGAAAAGATGAGTCCTTGGGATATGGAACTTATACCTAATAATGGTAAGTGTATGTTAGGCTTTTCAAATGTGTATTATGGAATTAATTTCTTAAATAAAATACCTGATTTGTTGACTTGCTGTTGCATAGGGTTGTATTGATCTGGACTTTAAAGGCATAGTAGTGTACTGATAGACATAATCTTTACCCACTGGAATTTATGATCTAACAGGGAAGATTGAAGTTAGTTAATTACAGCTAAATATGAAATGTTTTGCAAATTATTATTCACTCCTGAAAGGTTATCTCTATTACTCCAGAATACTTAAGAATACAATATAATATAAAAAGTTTAGGCTTTTGAATGGGACATAGCATAGATTCATATCCTGGCTCTACCATCTTCTTTCAATTACATCTTGGCAAATTCCTTAAAGTCTCAAAACCAGATTCTTAGGATTCAGCCTTTGAAATTATGTAAACTAACCAGAGGCCCATTGCAGGAAGATTCCAGCAAGAACAGGGCTTCCTCTGGCCTATTCCTGCAAGAATATGGCTTCCTGCGACCAGAGTGAAGCAGAGAAGGGAGCTGTTTTTCGTTCCCATCTCTGCTGCCTCGTTCCCTCCCTTTTTCGTTGCTTTGCTACCTTCTGTGGCAATTGGCTGTCTTCAGTCTTTGCTCCAAGCCTCCATATGCAAAGTAACTGTCATCTTTGTTGGGTTAGTTTGCCTGCTCGTTCCTGATTGGCTGGTGGGCATAGTGGAGGGACAGTCAAATTGCATCTCTTTTATTAATGTAGACACCTTCCTTATGGGGCTTCTGTGGGGATTAAAAGGCACCATATGTCTAAGATACTTATTATAGAACCTAACACATGTAAAGGCTCATTGACTAGGTGATTACAATTAATAATAATATAATAACTGTCACCTTATGTATGGCCTATCACACAGAGCCTTGGAATTTTGGAGTTAGCCTTAGGCAGTGAGTATGACATCTTTCTGAAACAGAAAAGGCCAGTGTGGCTAAATACTTGAGATTGTATTTTTATTGTACCTCATTACCTATCTTTGTTTCAATTTAAGAATAAAGTACACATTATATTGTATATGCATAAAATGTTTAAAAGGATATATATTTCAGATTATTAATAAAGATTATTTATAAAGGGCAAGAATATGAGGACTTCCAAAAATTAGGTTTTACATTATTCTATATTCAATTTTTTTTAAATATTACTTTTACTACCAGATAAGAGGAAAGATTTTTTTTTAAACAGGAAAAAAATATGACATGAAATAGTAAAAATAATCATTTATGAATATTCACTAGTTATTGTATTCTAAGAAGTCAGAAAAAAGATAACTTAGAGAAAGTAAACCCAATTTGATAAACCTTAGAATTGAGAAAATCACGCTAATATTGTCCAAGACTATTTTTTTATAGAAATTATCACTTTAAAAATTTAATACCAGAAGTGAATTTTCTTCTCACTGCTAGGCTACATCTGTTTAAAATATCTTAATCAACTTTAACCATGTAACATGGCTTATATTCTGTTTTTATTGTTCTCCTTCATGAAAGTTTGAAGTCATATTGCACTATTATGAATATGAAAGAAATGACGCTGCTAATTAGTGTTGTAATGCCTCGGGTATTTATTGAAATAAATTGGTGGCATTAAGTATTATTTGTTTTCTGCCTAAATATATCTGTACTAGGGGCCCAGTGCACAAAATTTGTGTGCTGGGAGCAGGAGGGTCCCTCAGCCCAGCCTGCCCTCTTTTAGTCCAGGAGTCCTCAGGAGATGTCCTATTGATGGCTTAGGCCCACTCCCAGGGGGAGCAGGCTTAAGCCGCAGTCTAACCTCCCTCTGCGGGAGGTGACCAGGGTTGATCAGGGGAAGGTTCCACCCCCATCACCCCACTGCTGCTGCCACTACCAGCTGCTGCAGCCACAAGATGGTTTTATCTACACAGACTCTAGTTCCTTCACCAAGAAAAAATGTCTGTGTCCCCTTGAGCCAGCTCAAGGGCCAGACCTCCCGTCTGTGTCCCCACTCACCAGCTCCTGCCTGCACATGTCTCCCAAGGCAGCATGATGTTAGCTCTGGCCAGGCCTGTGCACACCTCCACCGGGTACAGAAGTCCCCGCCCATCAACTCCTGTGTTGGCGCAGCCTGTTGACCAGTTGTGACTGGGACACCATTAGGACCAATTAACATATTACCTCTTTATATATCTAGATGGGGAGGGGTGGGTTTTTTGTTTTTTTTTAATCTATTTGGATACATGTACATATGCACCTAGAGTTTTAACTGCATTTTGTGAGGAGGAAAAATTTGTATACAAATTTTTCTTATTTAAGTCTAGTTCAAAGAAAAAATTATTTGTGTGTTTTATAGACTTAGGTCATCACAAAAACCTAATAGTTCTCTTAAAGATTCAGTTAAAGATTCTACCAAAGATTTGTTCATTCATTTAAGAAACGATCATGTAAGAGCAAGAAGAATTAGCCATCAGTATTCATAATTTTCTCTGTTCCTACATTTTTTAAATTGTAAGCTTTATTTAAAGTATTCCAGAAAATACCACTTAAATTCAGTTTTGCCTTGTGTATGTTTTATTAAAATAAATACGGAGATTATATTATCTATCAAATAATAGATAACTTTTAAATTAGCCTCATTTTATACAAATACTTTCTGCTTTACCTGTAAATGATAGAGCAAATTGTGAGATAAAAATTTGGAGAAGTACTTACAACATTTTAAAAATTATTTACGCACTAGCTGGTTTGGCTCAATGGATGAGCATTGACCTGCGGACTGAAGGGTCCCGGGTTCAATTCTAGTCAAGGGCATATGCCCAGGTTGTGGGCTCGATCCCCAGTAGGGTGTGTGCAGGAAGCAGTCGATCAGTGATTCTTTCTCATAATTGATATTTCTCCCTCTCCCTTCTTCTCTGAAATCAATAAAAATATACTTTAAAAACTTATTTAAATTTTATTGACTCTTGGGACATACTTTAATGATAATAAAGAATATACTTATCAGATTGTTATAAAAATTTACTTTAGTTTTATGACAATACCAATTCTATTTTTAAAGATAACCTAAATATTACAAGATTACCACATATTTTCACTAAATTTGTATTTCTTTTTGTGTATTTTAGCTGTATTTCCTGAAGAACTAGGTACCAGTGTTCCTTTAACTGATATAGAATGCAGATCATTGATCTATAAACCTCTTGATGGAGAATGGGGTTCCAATCCCAGGGATGAAGAATGTGAAAGGATTGTTGCAGGAATAAACCAATTGATGACACTAGGTAAATAATAATAGTAGCACATCAATGTAGAAAAGCCAGCAGAAAGCAAACAGAATAATCTTTTATAATATTAAGTGAGTGTTTTTCAGACACTTGCAAGTGGAAGTTTAAAAAATGAGATCTTACACAGGACTCAGATATCTAAAAACAGTTATAAATGGAATTGCTCTAGCTAAATTTAGAGTGAGGACCCCCAGAAATGCCAAGGGTATTTCTGAAAAATTTGGTTCCTCCAGAACCCAATTTGAAAACCCTTGACATATTCAGGCTGACATGATGTAAATTGGGAGAGAATGGCTGAAAGCTGAATTGTAATTATACTTATATAGTTATACTAGTTTTTCCCTTAACTTTACAATGCATATACATAAGAGAATATTTGTAAGGGGATGGGAGAAGGTCATATTAATTGCTTTGCCTCATTAAAATAAAAATAATGACCACAAGCTATCTGGAGTTACCCTAAACTAGTAGACACATGGGATAATATTTTCATCTGAAGTATTTTATAAAATGGCAACACTTCATAAAAATTGTCTCAAAATTACTTAAAATTACCATCTTAAGTAATGTTACCCTGTTTCCCCCAAAATAAGCAGTGTCTTATATATTAATTTTTGCTCCTAAAGATGTGCTAGGTCTTATTTTCAGGGGATGTCTTATTTTTCCATGAAGAAGAATACAGTACACATTTATTGTTAACTGAAAATAAAGGAAATTTATTACCTGTATGCGGTACGGTAGTACGGTAGTTGTCAACACAAACCAGACAAACTGAATCCTACAGTATCAAGAATTTACTCATTTATTCAATGACAATCATGTCATCATCTTCTGGAACATCATCATAACAATCCAATTCCTGAATTTCCTGGTGAATTTCTTGTGACTCCATTTCTTTCAGAATCAGTGGACCAAATCTCTCATGTTTAGCCTAGGGGGGCCTTATTTTCGGGGGGATGCCTTATATTTCACTCAGAAGGAAACCTGTAAGTAGGGCTTATTTTCGGGGAAACGCGGTAGTAGTATTTTAGGATCTGATGTCATACTATATGTGCATGAGCAAAAAATGGAGCTGCCAATTAGTGTTGTATGCCCAGATTTTATCAGTTTACCGTGTGCCATTGAGTCAGTGACTTTGAGCCAAAGACTTCTGGATCTGTTTCCGCTTCTCTGCTTGCCTGATATTTTTCACAGAACTATGTTTAAAGATTAGTTAAGGTGATATGTTTTGAGAAAATAAAAGGTTATAACATTTGAATGCAATGTATTACTATATATTATAGTGTTGCTGGTAGAATGTTAAGAACATAGATTCATGAATGGCCACGTTTTAATTAGAGAAATGTGTGTGTCCTTAGTAATTACATGTATATTATTTGTCATCTTTTCTAAGCAGCCCATGAATTACAAATATCTGTAGAATTTTGCAGTGTAATTGTCTACATAATAAAAAATGAAACTCAGGGTTGCTAAATTATGTTTTTTCTATGAAAAGATAGTAGCAGTCTAATGTTATGTGGATCAGACCTTAAGTCTTAATTCATGCAGAATTGTCCATGAAGTATTTTAAGCAATACAAATATAAATTTATAAACTTATTTGTCATATTTATTTTAGATATTGCTTCTGCATTTGTGGCTCCTGTGGATCTGCAAGCCTATCCCATGTATTGCACTGTAGTGGCATATCCAACAGATTTAAGTACAATTAAACAAAGACTGGAAAACAGGTTTTACAGGTTAGAACTGTTTGCTGTAGCTATTATCTAAGGAAAGCTAAATGATTCTTTTCTCAATGGACTGGTCTTCTATAGCAGTGTTTCCCAAACTTTTGACATATGTGTACCCCTTCTATAATTTTCGTAACGCTGAGTACCCCTCGTATTCATGAGAATGTAGAATTAGGGGCAGCTAAGGACGGTGCAGTGCATATCCCCACCAAACTCCGGTGCAACGTGTACCCCACCAAACTCTTCCCGTAACCCTGGGGGTTCATGTACCACACTTTGGGAAACACTGTTCTATAGCACTTTTTCTCTAACATTAATGTATGTAAAAATCACCTGGGATTTTGTTAAAATTCAGAGTCTGATTTCATAGGTTTAGAGTAGGACCTGAGATTCTACATTTCTGAGAAGTTCCCAGCAATGTTGCTGCTGGTGGTCTTATAAACACTAAGCATACGATTCCTAGGTACAGTTTTCCCTAGTTGCTAATAGAGTTTCTGTTCACTGTCTTTATGTTGTATTTTATAAAGCAAGCCGAAGTTTTTTATTTTCCCCTAGACATTGTATTGAAATATTTGTTCGTTAATTGACTTTTTATAGAATAATATAAAAATTTGTCTTTTTTCCTTATTTTGCTTCTCTTCGGCTTATAATACTTATTCTGAATTTTCTTTTTTCAGTTATATGTTAACTTGAAATATAGAGGTGTTTTTTTAAAGACATAATTTGAATTAATTTGCATCATCACCTTCCTGAAATAATTTCAATAAATATTGAGTTCTAATCTCGGACAGGCTTTGTAGGTTTATTACCTAAAGTATCTTGTCAAAAAGTGAGTTTAAGTCTATAGTTTTGTTTTTTAAAAAATATATTTTATTGATTTTTCACAGAGAGGAAGGGAGAGGGATAGATAGCTAGAAACTTCGATGAGAGAGAATCATCGACCAGCTGCCTCCTGCACACCCCATACCGGGGATGTGCCCGCAACCAATGTACATGTCCTTGCCCGGAATCGAACCTGGGACCTTTCAGTCTGCAGACCGATGCTTTACTGCTGAGCCAAACTGGTTTCGGCTTTTCTTTTTATTACTTAAAATATAACTCTAATTTGGTACTACTTTGTTTACCTGGCAAACAAAGAATATAAAAATATAGAAATTCTTAACTATAGCCTTCTTTCTGAAAATGCCATTTGTTATTCCTTTCTGACAAAAGTAGATTTTTCTCAATAAAACATAACTGGCATTTGGGGCTGTCCTCTATCCTTTAAGTGCCAATAGCAGCCCCTATTATAAAACTAAAAATGTCTCCAGACTTTGCCAATGGCCCATGGGGGTGGTAGGGAAGCAGAGAGGCAGAATCACTCCTCATTAAGAACCACTGGAATAAAGAAAATTAAGACATTAGATTTCAGATTCTGAAGATTTTTCTGATCTTGTTAGGTGTTTCTTTGGTTGCGTCACTGATATTTATCAAAAGCATAGGAAATGATAATGTGCCTCCCAGTTATCTTACCATTGTAGCACATTTCACAAGTTTAAGAAAATAAATGGAGAAGAAATTCTTAACTATAGCCTTCTTTTTCCTAGTCTCCCTAAATTGCTAAGTCTTAGGACTATACCTAGTACTTCAGAGATGGAACAAGATATGGAGGGTAACAGGAAAGAATTGTTCTTATACAATGGTTTTTCGACTTTAGTTAGAATGTAAATATACTTTCTCATAGAAATACTGCTCATTATAAAAATTGCTAAGGTATACATATCAAGTACATTACAGATTAAATAGAATTTTTTGCATTAACCTGGCTTAGTAATAATCAAGTTTGAACACATCTTTTGGGATACAGTCCTTACATATATTTGAAACTACCTGTTTTTCTGATATGGTTATAGACCCAAATTAAACTATTGTCAATTTGCTCTGCTGGTATTAATCTAATACCTTATTTTATGCACATTTTTCTATAAGATTTTCTGAAGATACCTGTGATTTTATTATTAGAATTAGCCTTGTGAATGGTATTTTAAATCCACGAAGCATTATTGTATCCACAATTACAAATTTTTAAAATTCCATACAATTATATTTTTGTTCACACTTCAGTAAGATTATCTTAGTATTTCCACATATTGTATAATATTCTAGAAGTCATCTTTGGTTTTTCTTTAAGAAGTAAAATAATAAAACACCAAAATTTATTTTAATATTGTTAATTCAGTGTTAAAAGTAATTTTCATATACTTAATTTTCTTGGTAAGCTAACATGATTACTGTGTTTTTATATTTTTATATTACATAAGCAGGCTATCAGTTAGCTTTTCATTTTTACATGTCATTTAATTACCAGTAATATAATTAGATGAAAATTGTTTTCATTTCACATAAATGTCAGATATGCTTATTATAAAAAATGATACTATATATGACAGGAATAAGCTAAAAATAAAAATTCCTGTTCTCTTTTGCTACTCTCCCTATAGACAGTCTTTCTCCCTAAAAGAAGGAACATTGTGGATTAGATATAGTGTATCTAATCAGAAATATTCTATGCAAATACATAATGTTACTACACTTTTTTCCCTTACACAAGAAAGTGACAATATTTTGAAAATAACGTTTTAAGGTGTGTGTTTTGTACCTGATTTAAGAGTGCAATTTGAAAAGTTTCAATGTCTTGGTTTAAACTTTGTGGCTATATTTCTAAATATAATGAGGTTAATCTTTCTGTATTTTGTTTAAAGGCGGGTTTCTTCCCTAATGTGGGAAGTTCGATATATAGAACATAACACTCGAACATTTAATGAACCTGGAAGCCCTATTGTAAAATCTGCTAAGTTTGTGACTGATCTTCTTCTACATTTTATAAAGTGAGTTATTTTTCCACACATAATTATAATTACTGTAATAATAATAATATTGTCAAATGTCAAATACAATCTTTCTTATATGAATACTATCAATGCTGTGCTATACACATGGTTCCACTCAAAGCAGAGAGCAAATAATGTCTGTGTCTAAGGTAACATTTAAACATTTAGTTCATTAACTAGTATTTATGAAATCATAAAAATTGTGTTATGTACATAAACAAACATGTATCCTTTTCTAAATCTAGCTGTTGGACAATAATAATAACTATTTATTGAACATATAATGTTTAACCTAAAATAATTCTTGTAGACAAATTAATCTTAAATGTGGGAGAGATCATTATCTTGGAATTTATAGTTAAGGAAACTGAGTCTCTTAGAGGTTACCTTCACAGTCAATAATGTCTGCCATTTGATTTGAGAACCTTTAATCTTAATATTATAGTACCCTCTCAAGTTTATAAACAAGTATTTAAAGAGTCTAGCAGGAAACTAAATTTAACTTTCCAGATGATTCTTCTTTAAAGCCCACTTTACTTCCTCATTCATTGATCTTTTACCAAGAATGGTAACAAACAATCACTTTTAAGACAGCGTCACTTTTATTTACATGTCTTAGGGATTTATGTAACCATAGAATGAATTGCGCCTTCTGAATTGAAGCCAGAGGATATTTTGTATAAGATACTTCTTTGAGTTTGTATTATGGTTATTTATATTGGATAATATTTCTTGTTAAGAGGGGACAATGTATTTTCTAATTTAAATAATCAGCTGCTATCAGCTTTTATTTTTACATGAAGGGATCATCAAGGCTTTTTTTTTAAACATCTCAAGCTATTCTGTTTACCCATCATAATCAGAGGCTCCCTTTTCCTGGTATTAGTTTGCTAAGGAATGTAGGTAATTTCAATATAAGAAAACAGTAGAGAAAATTTGTAAGATAAACTTTATGCCCTTCCTCTACCTTATTCCCTAAAGAAATACATTGCCTTTCAAGTGGTTTAGGGGTTATTGTTGCAATGCCTTGCTTTTCAATAAAATTGGTAATCAAGAATTAGCTATCCTCAGAGAACTGTTTATTTAACTTGTTTACATTAGCTTATAATAATTTAACTAAAGTCTTTAGTCTGTAATTTTATAAGTGTTATGTGGATATTTACTTACATCTATTTTTCTAGAGAGAGAAAACAGTAGAATTCAGATAGAGTAAATTTATATTTTAGTGAAATTTAAGTAAAACAATTATTTTTGTATTTGGAGTAATCTATACAATTGTATTTTTTTTCTTCAAATAGTTATTGTGAAGTGCCTTGTATGAACAGACTAATATAACATTTTATTTATTTGTTTAGTTTTGTTAATCCTCACTCAAGAATAGGTTTTCCATTGATTTTTAGAAAGAATGGAAGAGAGGTAGGGAGGGATAGAGAAACTGGTGCCAGGATTGAACCTGCAACCTAGATACGTGTCCCTGACCGGGAATCAAATCCAAGACCCTTCATTGTGCGGGTGGACCCTTGATTGTTGCTAACCACTTAGCAACACCAGCCAGGGCGATGAATACATTTAAAGCATTCATATTGTATATATCTAAAAATAAATCTCTGGCAATTTTTTATATATATATATATATATATATATATATATATATATATATATATTTTGTTAAAGCCATTTTTAACTGAAAGTTTTCAAAATGTTATTTCAAAATTTTGATTATATTTTTTAATTGAGTTATTTGCCCTGATTTCAAACAATGGATATATAAAAATTATGTAATAGATTTTTTGAGATAGAAGAGTATATTTAACCTCAATATAATTTATAGACAGGTAAATCTTTAACTATGATAAGTTTAGTTATTTAAATTGGGTGAATAGAGAGTACATGAGCAGAAAGAAGTAAGGGATACCGTGTTGTAAACTCATGTGTGGGTCAGATCATGGAGGGCCTTGACTGCTGATCTAAAGAACTAGACTTTTAAAATACAGGCACTGGGAGCAAAGATCTATGAAAATATTTTTTAAAATATATTTTATTGATTTTTTACAGAGAGGAAGGGAGAGGGATAGAGAGTTAGAAATATCGATGATAGAGAAACATCGGTCAGCTGTACATGCCCTTGACCAGAATCGCACCCGAGACCCTTGAGTCCACAGGCCAATGCTCTATCCACTGAGCCAAACCGGTTAGGGCTATGAAAATATTTTAAATTTAAAATTATATGCCTTATTATTTATAATTAATTATATGCCTTAAATATTATAATTTTAAAATTTTTAATTATTGATTTTAGGGAGAGAGAAAAACACATTAATTTGTTATTCCACTTATTTATGCATTCCTTGGTTGATTCTTGTATGTGCCCTGAGAGGGCTCTAAACCCACAACCTTGGCATAATGGGACAGTGCTCTAACCAACTTATGTCCATAGCAACTCTGAAAATACTTACTTCAGTATCTAATATTAATTTATAGGGAATAGACATAAAGCATAAATAGCAGATTGGCTGCTATAGCTAACCAAGTAAGGTGATGAGGGATTAGTTTATGGAAGTGAGAAAGGCAGATGCCAAGAGATTTTGAAAGTTATACTCACAAAACTTGTCCCATGATTGGATTGATGAGGCACAGGGTGGAATAATGAAATGCTGTGCAGTACTTTGAAAATGTGGAATATGGTTTTAAAAAATACAGAAAAACGAGGAAGAGTGTCTGGGAGTGACATTTAGGTTCAGACGTGAAATTTTAATGATGGTAGGAATCTCAGAAGAGTCAGACCAAATTATAAGGAATTTGGAATTCATTTACACAAATACAATACAGAAATATAAGGTTATCATGGCAAAAGTTACAGTGTCAAGAAAAGATCACTAAGGACAAATAAAATCTTAGGAAATAAGTATGTGTAAGAATGAAAAAATTAAGAAATTAGTAGGTATTACCTTTTTCTTGTAGACTGAGTAACAAAAGAAGGTATCCCAGGCACAGCAATGATATGAGCAAAACTTGAAGATGAGAATTGGGTTGGGTTTGGTGTAAAGAAATAGGCCAGAATGGAGGCTCCACATAGATTGGAGGAGCAGGGTCGCATGTGTGCGTTGGCGTCAACCTATGAAATAAGCCTTCAGTTTTAAATTTTATCTTAAAATTGGTTTTTGTAACAAGTTTAAAGGAAAAATATCTCATGACTCTAATCTTGTATACTAATGTTTCCTTGTTATTTAGGGATCAGACTTGCTATAACATAATTCCACTCTACAATTCAATGAAGAAGAAAGTTTTGTCTGACTCTGAGGTATTTAATATTTCATTTTAATTATTACACTAGTCTTATTTTGTATAAAAAAAGAAACACATAGTAGTTTTTAAATAAATGCCATTATGGAAATTACTTTTGTTTAATGCTATAATTAATTTAATGGTTCAGAATTTTTTTGTGTTTTGTTACAAAGAATTTTTTTTAAAAGATAGGAGACTTTAATGAGTCAGTAAGTGCTTTAGCATATCCATTATAGATTTACTAAAGTGTAAAGGAAATAAATAACTATAGATTGTGGTTGACACTTGAACAACATGGGGGTTAAGGGCGCTCATTCCCCGAGCAGTCAAAAATCTGTATAACTTTTACCTCACCCAAAGTTTAGCTACTATTAACCTACTGTTGACCAGAAGCCTTACTGATAACATAAATAGTTTATTAACATCCATTTTGTATGTTATATTTATTACATACTGAATTATTATAATAAACCAGAAAAGACAAAAATTATAAAAGAAGAAAAAATACAGTTGTGTATTATACTGTATGTATTCAATAAAAATATTTGTGTATAAGTAGACAGTTTAAACACATATTCAAGGGTTCACTGTAATAATGAAACCTAGAACATTTAATCAATTAGATAAATTCTTTTTTCAAAGGAAGAAGAGAAAGATGCTGATGTGCCAGGAACTTCTACTCGAAAAAGGAAGGTAATATATTTTTTGTTTTAACAGAAGAATTTTATGGAAATTAAAATTTACAGCATTTTTTTTACTGTTAGTATTTCAAGTAAATTTCCATCAGAAAATGCATGATTATTAGAGCTAGGCAAATTATATTTTCTATTATTTGTATTACTGGATATTACCTAATTATGTAAGACTGCACTAAAAACACAAGATTTGTTTTTATGTCATTTTATTAATAATTTTTTTAACACTTTTATTTTAGGACTATCAGCCTAGAAGAAGATTACGAAATAGAGCTCAGTCTTATGATATTCAAGCATGGAAGAAACAATGTCAAGAATTGTTAAATCTCATATTTCAGTGCGAAGATTCTGAGCCTTTCCGCCAGCCAGTAGATCTCCTTGAATATCCAGTAAGTATTTTTGAAAATATTTTCTTTACCTCTCTGTTCTGCTGTATGTCTTGTTCATGAAAATTTTGCTATTTAAATTATTTTTTATGATTATAGTGTATTTCTTTATTATTTCATACATGTTCTCATTATCCATTTGGTAATAAAGAGTATCTAAGTTGGATAGTGTGGTAAAATAGAAAGAACTCCAAACTAATACTCCAAAGAATTGGGTTATGGTCCCACATCTGACTTTTACTAATTGTGCAATTTTCTCACCTAATTTTCTTTTTAATGTCTATACACACACACACACATTAATTTATTATGGCTGTTGTTATACCTACTTAACAACTTCCTTATAGGGTTATAGAGATGGTTACATTAAAATAGTTTTAAACTGAAGCGTTGTATACAACTGTAAGTTGGCATTATTATATATGTTTAGGTTAGGTCAACTCACGGTTAAAAGTTTGAGTAAACATAACTTATTTAATTTTGCAGTAGTCTTAACAATCTAAATTAGCTTAAAATATGCCTTAATTTCTTTATTTTGGTTATTAAGGTTTATACAGTTCAGATAATATTTGTGGTTTGAAATTAAAATTAAAATGTAGTATTTTTTATAAGAGACCATGAACCTTATGTGTTATTATCTGACATACGTGCTTAAGTGTATGTTCTAACTTACAGTGATGAAAATAGAATTTTCATAATAAATATCATAAATGCCTTTTCTCATTTAAAAACAAGAAATATGGAATCTTAAGTATAAAAGATAAATCTTTAATTCCAGCAATGTGATAAACTGGGCTAGTTCAAAGCCCTGCCCTCCAAAACACTCTTTAGAAGAATAGAGCTAATGCTCAATGCTCTGGTTTTCAGTTCTTTTTGTTTTGGTACCTCTGGATTTCCCTTTCTTTCTTGCAAACCCAACTTTGTTTATATAAGTTATAATTTACCCACTGTTTGCAGGGGTTTGTATTCTGGACTTTCCCCCCCCAAAAAAGTGATAGATTTTAGAAGCACAAGTATAAACACTGAGCACAGAGACTGGTGAAGCCCTATGAGCCGTGGTGAGGAAGGAAATTGAGACTCCACTGGAACTATTGAAAGTCTTTACTCTCAATGAAAATAATAGAATAATTATTCTTTCTACAAAGAAGAATGTCTCTTTGGTGTCAGAGAAATATCCCTAAGCTTGCACTATGCATGGATTTGTAGTCCAGATTTACACACCCTGTGGTGTAAATATTCATCAAGGGAAAAGAAACCAATGCCTACTAAAGCTGAACTAATGATAAAAAGAAATTGTAAACTATATAAGGGTGTCATTAGTTATTATATGACAACAGAAACAATAAATAGAAATAATAGATTATTCTGAAATATGTTTATACTATATCAGATCGAAAACACTGTACATTGTAAGATGACTGGTATTTTATGTACCACCCAAAGAAGAAAAATTGCCAATTAAACTTGGATTTGTCATTTTGGTTAAGAGATAAACGGAGGGATAAGAAGCATAAGGAAATAAAGACTAAAGGCAAAAAGAAAAATGTTAAAGCAATTATACAGAAAATACAGAAGAGACCTAAAACTAGTCCAATCAATTCATTTTACTGAGGTTGAACTGAGGCTTAGATTAAGAAGCTTTCCAAAATATGTAGCAATTTATTGACACAGTGAGAAGAGGAGGCCATTTCTCGTGTACCTAGTGCACACTAGAGATATATGTTTTGTTGTTAGATAATAGGTAATACATAGGAATGCGGTCTATCAAGTAGTAGTCAACCAGCTAAAAGTATCAGCAGACAAAAAATACAGAAAGGCCCTTGCTGATTTGGCTCAGTGGATAGAGTGTCAGCCTGCGGACTCAGGGGTCCCAAGTTCAATTCCTGTCAAGGCCATGTACCTTGGTTGCAGGCACATCCCCAGTAGGTGTGCAGGAAGCAGCTGATCAATGTTTCTCTCTCATTGATATTTCTAACTCTCAATCCCTTTTTCTTTCTCTCTGTGAAGAATAGATAAAAGTACTAGAAAGAAGAAAAAATTTTAATTTGATCTATCTCCTGTTGAATTCCTTGATGGAGGTGTGAAAACTTATAGCTCTTTACGATTTCTTAATACTGTCACAGAGAAGAAGAGGAAACTTGGATAACCTGCTTTTTATACTTAAGATTTAACTATAATGAACTATCAGCCTTACCAGTAGAATATTTAAGACAATAATGCTCTTCATACTAACCTTTTGTTTGAAAATATTATTTTACTATCCAAATCAAGATTTTAAAAATTAGCCCTTTGCACTCCGCTGTCCCCTCTCAGGGGACATCGGAATTCTAGCATATCACTCGGATGTCCCCTCTCAGGGGACATTGCAGTTTATTAGTGATTACGGGGAATTGAGTTATTTCAATGCAACTTTTTGAGACATGCATGTTTCCTTGAAGTTTTATCTTGAAATGGCACAAGAAATTAAATCAAAATATCGTAAAATTACTAAGATATATACAAGAAATGTCAGCGGGTTTTGTGTCAGACGAGAACGTGAGATGCGTGCTCACGATGGTCCGAGCACTTCGCGACGCCACTTGAGAAGAGCTATAAGGGAAGTTTGTAGAAGAAAGGTCGGTTTTCGAACATAGCTCGCACTGTATAGTGAGATATATAATTACAAATAAACAAGTCTACATCTGGAGGAAAAGATTTTCAAAGCTGAGCTCATTTTGGTTTGAAGCTTTGAGCAGTGCACATAGATTTAACAAGTGAGAAAATCGGAAAAGTGATTCTTTTCTTAGTGAATAAATTGTTTGGTGAAAGCTATTTTGGTAAATATCATCTTGTCAGTTAGTAATAACAATTAGAAACATCATACTGTACAAAATTATAAACAATAAAATATTGGTTTTTTTGCAAATATACATTCCTCGATGTCACCCAATTCATATAAGTCCAATATCATTATAATACATTACTTGGTTCCAAAATTATACTAAATAATACGAGGGTCTGTAAATGCACGTTTCCACCGCAAAGTAGCGTCGAGTAGCTGGTAGCCAATGTCCAGAATGGTTCGGAGTGCAAAGGGCTAAACTTTTTTATGGAAAGTAGCATACTAAATCTCCATTTACTTATTCAACAGAATTATATTGAGTGGCTACCATATGAACTAAGGAAAATGGAATGCTCTACATAAATTTGACATTTAACCAAAATTTTATAAAACATGAAAAATTTTCTATTATCATTTTTCTAAAATTTGGAGTTTGTAAATCCAATCCAATCTAATAAAAGAGAAGCATGCAAATTGACCACACCTTGGCTATACCCACAAGCCACACCCACCAGCCAAATAAGGATTGAGTATGCAAATTAATCCAACAAAGATGGCGGTGGCTAGGGAGCTGGAGTGAGCAGGAGGCTTGGGTTGTCCCCGGCGATGGAAGAAGCCAAGTTGCCAGCCCATCCTGGCCTGCCCTGGCCTCTGCTCAAGGCAACAAAATTTCAATTATAGAATATAAATAAATCCCAGATATCTGCTTCCTGCCAGCCCAGGCCTATGCTTGAGTTGTTGGGATGTGTAGTTGGACTGCAAACCACCACAGGCCCCTCACCCAGGCCACCCCATGCCCCAAGGGAACCCCTACCCTTATTCGGGACACCCTTCGGGGCAAACCAGCTGGCCCCCACCCATGCACCAGGTCTCTATCCAATCTAATAAAAGAGTAATATGCCAAAGATGGCTGCCATAAGATGGCCAGCAGGGAAGCGCAGTTGGGAGGGACCAGGCCTGCAAGGAAGGGCAGTTGGTGATCCAACCTGCAGGAGAGGGTAGTTAGGGGTGACCAGGCTGGTAGAGGATGGAAGTTGGGGGCGACTGGGTCTGCAGGGAAGGGCAGTGCAGAGGGGACCAGCCCAGCAGGGAGAACAGTTAGAGGCGATGAGGCTGGCAGGGGAGGCCAGTTAGGGGCCATCAGGCTGGCAGGGGAATAGTTAGGGGGTGATCAGGTTGGCAGGAGTAAGCAGTTAGGGGCAATCAGGAAGGCAGGCAGGCAGGCGAGCAGTTGGGAGCCAGCAGTACTGGATAGTTCAAGGGATGTTCCAGATTGGAGAGGCTGCAGACTGGCCTGAGGGACACGCACACACACACGCACAAATTTCATGCACTGGGCCTCTAGTATATTATAATATTTAATAACCAAGTAATTAGAGATTTTGTCAAATTGATTTGAAATCCTTAAGAATATAGAGAGGTTGGACACTGACCAGATGTTGTTACCATTCCATAAAGCAATTTTGTATCTATTCCTTCACCCTCATCTGAAGAGCCAGGCATTCAGTCTTTGGAATATTGTGTTAAGTATATTTTTTTTATTTTTAGAGAAAGAGGAAGTGGTGGGCGGGGGGGGGGGGGGGGGGGGTATCATTTGGTTGCCTCCCATATGCACTCTGATCAGAGATCAAACCTGCAACTTGGGTTTGTGCCCTGACCATGAATCAAATGGTAATCTTTCTATGCGAGGGACTATGCTAAATTGAGTTACACCACCCAGGGCTGGAATTTCTTTTTTCTTTTCTTTTTTACGACAGCCTTCTGCTAGTAAGGTACTTAATTTCTCTAAGTGGCCAAGTTATTTATACCAAATTTGGTACGTAAGGTAGACTTGTACACTGTTTTTTGCTAAAGTTAAAATATTATTAAAAGATAGTAAAGACCAATTTATTGTATGACTTGTATGAAGTGGTTCTAAAGTTATATTTAGGTGAGATACTTCAAAATATTTTAGTCATCTCATGCCAGGTGTCAGTCAGTTGTAGCATCATTCTGTACACCAAAAGGTTGTGGTCAAGACTTTGACCATGGATCAGTGATAACAAGGCCACCCTCATAATGTCAGTAGAAGCCATGCAATAACAAAGGTACTCTAAGGAACTTGAACTCCTAGTCTTCTCAATAGTTTCAAAGAGGTACTCCTCAATCCTCAAGTGTCTATGAAGGCCGAATAAAACCTGGACTTAACATTCCCACTTGGCAGTAAAAAGGAAGTTCCCTCTCTTAGCCCAAAGAGGGTTCAGAATAAAACACAAGATTTAAAAAAGATCTAATCTTAAACTCAAAATGTCCAAGTTTCAATAAAAAATCTGTTATACCAAGAAAGTCTCAAAAGGAATTAGAAGACTCTAATGGAAATAGAACTAAAAAATAATAACAAATAAAAATTCACTGAAAAGAACAGAGGAAAAACTCAGTGAGCATAAAGGTAAAAAATATGGGTAGGGAAGGTTTCTGTGTATTACCTGAACTGGTAAATATTGACACTATTATATTTTGATGATCATGTATATGTTATAAGATATCTGAACAACCACTTACAAAACTATACAGAGATTTATAGTCATGAACATTATAGACAAAACAAATGGAATTGTGAAATTTGTTCAAGTGACCTATAAAATTGGAAAAAATAAACAAAACAATTAAATGACAGGCATAATTGAAATTATATAGTGTGTCTTTCAGCTATATTGTAATCAAACAAGAAATCAGTAATGAAAAAGTAACAAGAATTTTATCAAATGTTTAAAGGTTTAACACAAATTCTACACAATCTCTTTTATATTATGAATAAGTGGTGTGTTTTGTTTTTTTTCAAGAGCGTAAAACTGGTTGGGTATTCAGAAAGCAACCACAGTCATTAATGTAGAAAATGCATTTAACAGAATGAAATACCTGTTTGTTTTAAGAATGTACATGTTGGATGTGATACGCTATAATAAAGTCAGCATGGCCACTGGAGAACAAGAACAAAGCTGGGGAGGAAGGTTTTTATACTTGCAGGTTCTAGGGAGTGGGTTCACCCAATGCTATTTGGCACCATAGTGAATCACCACGTTTTGAATGGGTGACAGAAGACAGGAGCAAGGGAAAAGTTTAGACCAGACCTTTTATTGGGATTTCAATGAGAGTGACAAGGCAGGGCAAGAGTAAACAATTTAGAATGGACTACTTTGAATAATTCCAGGGGGCATTAAGAGTTACATAAGGAGATGGAACATGTTCCCAGTGCAGCCCTTAGCTAACTTTAAGTGTAAGGTCAGTGTCTTCTCAGGTCTGTAAGGCCTCCAACATGCCAGAGCATCAAGAATACAGAAAATAAATAAAAATAGTTAATATAATTGGCCCTATAACAAATGGATGCTAAATAGACAAATACATAACCTAAGAAAACTAGGAACTTCCATAACTTGATAAATAACCTATAGCTAACATCATGCTTAGTTGTGAAAAACTGAATGTTTTCCCCACTAATATTGGAAATAAGCCAAGAATGTCCATTTTCACTGCTATTCAATATAGTACTACAAATACTAGGCAGTGTGGAACACGGCAAGAAGGGAAATAGAAGGTATGCAGATTGTTAAGGAAGAAGTAAATCTTCCAATTTTTAAAAAGCAATAATCCTGTTTGCTGCATGGTAAAATATATAATTTAAACTTGATGGTTCAAAATCAAGTTTTATTTCGAAAAATATAGCTGCATAAACCAAGGCAATGAAAAAGGTATAAATAGTACTCTTCATCCCTACTAGGAGATAATGGATTCAAATACTGTTCTGCTATTTTGTTGCTTCTTTTCTGCTTTTATTTGTCTTGTTTTTATTACTTTTTTATATGTAGTTGACTAGATGGAGACTGGGTGATTCCCCTTCTCTGTGATATGAAGTATCATATCACACCTTTGTGACACCTATTTGAATTTATGATTATGTTTCAGTGAGTCAGCAGCCTTTAGAGTTTATAGGTAGCATAAAGTTTTTTGTTTTTTGTGGGGTTTTTTTTACATCAAACTTTTATACTTTTAGTTGTAGAGCTGAGATTTTTTTCAATACTTTTTTAATCCCCTACTAACACAACTCCATTTACCTCTTTCCCAAGGAGGTTTGTGCCAGAGGCGGCTGTGGGAAACAGAACTTAACAGGTTCTTGAGTGAGAAAAATCTTGTGTTGACTGCAATATAAGGTGGAGGGCATGAAAAAAGTTCTTAGGAAAAATCTATCTTTGATGAGGAAAACAAGGAATGTTATTAAGAGTTCTAGGACTTTTGTTCATCACAGAAATTGTATGTGAATCCCTATGCTGAGATGTAATGACTTGTGGTAGTAATGATGATAATACCACCTATTTTTCCTCTCTTAGGACTACAGAGACATCATTGACACTCCAATGGATTTTGCTACTGTTAGAGAAACTTTAGAGGCTGGGAATTATGAGTCACCAATGGAGTTATGTAAAGATGTCAGACTTATTTTTAGTAATTCTAAAGCATATACACCGAGCAAAAGATCAAGGGTATATAATTAAATTATTTTCTTTAAATTGTACTTAAATTAAATGAAATTATTAGAGAAAGTTTTGTCATTTTTATTTAAATTTTAGAGCAAAGTTGATTGACTTTCTATATTCTTAATGGTATCCTACTGGAATAAAGAATTGACTTCTTTCTACTTTGTTCTTTCTATGAAATAACACTGAAGTAGTGTAGTTAAATAGATAGCACATATGTATTGTCCTAGTATATATTAGGGCTATAACACTGAAGGAGTGTATTTAAATAGATAGCACATATGTTTTGTCCTGGTATATATTAGGGCTATGTGGGCTTAACTTTTGCAGCTATTTTCTGCATTAATAGAAAGGACTATTTTGTGAATTATTCATAAAAATTAGTAAAACTTTAATTTACCTTTGTTTGGCCAGATAAGACATCACAAAGGGGTGATATGTGCACATGAGAAAGAATAGGTAGGTAGTTTTAGGTAGCAGTGGGAAATAGATTAAAACTCTCAGGGGTAGTGTCAGTATGACCAAGTTTACAGAAAATTTTGTCTATGTAAGCCATCTGATTTCATAGTAGGGCTTTTCTTTAAGAATCTCAAAGCTTGGGAGATTCCCAATCTAAATACACAATTGTAAAAATGCTCCAGTTTTATTTTTCAATAAAAGAGATTGGGAAAAAGCAAAGTTTAAATTCTAAAAACTTTTGGCTAGAAAAATGTTTAAATTATATGTCAATGTTTTCTTTTGAGAAATGTTGGAATAGTTTCTTTTTCTTCTCATAGATTTACAGCATGAGTTTGCGCCTGTCTGCTTTCTTTGAAGAACATATCAGTTCAGTTTTATCAGATTATAAATCTGCTCTTCGTTTTCATAAAAGAAATACAATAACCAAAAGGAGGAAGAAAAGAAACAGAAGCAGCTCTGTTTCCAGTAGTGTTGCATCAAGGTATTTAATTTCTTTTCAGCAGCATCAGCAGATCTATAACTTTGTCATCTAAATCTTAGAACTCAGTGTTTTTTAATATATCCTTTACTATTCCCTATATTACAGAATGATATATTTGACATGCAAGTTCCTATGATGTGGAGGATTTTTAATCTTTTAACTAAAGCTATTCTAGTGTAAGTGCTTAAATTCAAACTGCTAAATCTATACAGTAAAAGAGCATTTTTAGGATAGTAATAGCATCATGCTTTCTGTCATATATAACTATAGCATTTACAGTGATCTTTCACTAAATATTCCATATGAAATCCATATTTTAACATGTTTCATAATAGTGCAAATATTGGATCCAATAAAACTGTTTTATTCCACATAGAGATATAAGATAACTAATGATACCATTTTATTTACAGCCCGGAAAGGAAAAAGAGAGTCATAAAACCTCAACTAAAGTCAGATATCTCTACCTCTCCATTCTCTACAACTACACGATTAATACCACCAAGGCACAATGCTGTGCAAATAAACGGTAAAACAGAATCCAGTTCTATAGTTCGAACCAGAAGCAACAGAGTGGTTGTAGATCCAATTTCCACTGAGCAACCTTCTACTTCTTCAGCAGCAAAGACTTTTATTTCGAAAGCTAATACATCTGCAATGTCGGGGAAAACAAGTAAGAATCATTTACAATTTTTAAATTGAAATATATCCCATAATTTTTTTTTAAGCTTTTACTCTGCCAAAGGAAATACATTGGATTTTAATAAATTCTAGCAGATATTGTTGGTTTTTCTTTATTGTTTTACTTCTTTAAAAGAAATTATTAGTAATAAAAATAAAATTGAGGTTAAGGAGTATCAGTATAGAATAATGCTTAAAAATGGTAACTCTGATCCACAATGCCTGAATTTGAGTTCTAGTTTCTAGACTTGCTATCAGTTTGCCAAGACTTGCCTTCATAATCTTGAAGTGAGTGGATAGCTTATAAAAAGTTCTAAAATTAAGGTACTTGTTTATGCCTTTTTCCTATTTTGAAAATAGATTTCCTAAAGAAGCTTCAAGTCCTCTAGGTTTTGTCCTTTTGGTTAATTTAAGTATTTCAGGTTATATGTAATCCCAACCTTCTTGCTTGTTTTTAAATAACTCTTAGCTTTTAATGTTTCATGTGTGCATGTGTTTTAGTTCTAGAGAATTCTGTGAAACATTCCAAAACTTTGAATACTTTATCAAGTCCTGGACAACCCAGTTTTAGTCATGGCACTAAGAATAATTCTGCAAAGGAAAACTTGGAAAAAGAAAAGCCAGTCAAACGTAAAATGAAATCATCTGTACTCTCAAAGACGTCCACTTTTTCAAAGTCATCAGCTCTCATTGAACAAGGTAAGGTGCTTTTGTATCTTTCAAGGTATAGTAGATCCTTCTTTTTTTCTAATATGTTTTATTTAATTTTTTTTGCAGAGGAAGGGAGAAGGATAGAGAGGTAGAAACATCGACAGAGAGAAACATCAATCAGCTGCCTCCTGCACACCTCCTATTGGGGATGTGTCCACAACCAAGGTACATGTCCTTGACCAGAATCGAACCCGGGACCCTTGAGTCCACAGGCCGACGCTCTATCCGCTGAGCCAAACCGGTTTGGGCTAGTAGATCTTTCTTTAAAATGATGCTTTTGCTGGAATTAGCATTCTATCGATATTTTTAGGTAGCTCATTTAAAAGTCACATTCTGTATTAGTTGATAAGTTTAGTGAGACATCTTTTGATTTGCAGCCTTGTGCCAAAAGCAAACTGCGTTATTAAATTTTAAAGGCCAAGAAAATTTTTCTGTATGGAAATGAAAAAAAACTGTGGACTTGCCCACTGTGGCTCTATTGGTTGGAGCGTCATCCCTACACCAAAAAGTTTCAGGTTTGATTCCTAGACACAGCACATGCCTAGGTTGTGTATTCCACCCCTGTTTGGGACACCTATGAGAGGCAACCAAATGATGTTTCTCTCATACTTCAACCTCTCTGTTTCTCAATTATATTTAGTTAACCCATATAGCAGACTTCACTTTTTAAGAAAAATCAGTTTTTACTACATCACAAAATTCAACACATCCATCTTCACAAAATAATAATTCATCAAGGCTGTCTACAGCCAAGCCATCTATTCTAGTATACAACTTTTGGCCTTTTACAGCTATTCTTCCAAGTTCTTTCATCTGCAGATTTTAGTTTTAAAGGCATTATGTTTGAAAGAGAAAGTAAATAATATAAATCCACCCTATGATATGGTAAAACTATTATGATTTATTGGCAGCAGACACTTCAACAATAAGCATTGCTGAAATCAGTTTGCCTCGGTGGATAGAGCATAGGCCTGCAGACTGAAGGGTCCCAGGTTCGATTTCAGTCAAGGGCACGTACCTTTGTTGTGGGCACATCCCCAGTGGGGTGTGTGTGGGAGGCAGCTGATTGGTGTTTCTCTCTCGTCGATGTTTCTCACTCTATCCTTCTCCCTTTCTCTCTGTAAAAAATCAATAAAATATATTTAAAAACAAAACAAGCATTTTGTATCATGACTTTCATTGTATCTGAATCATTTCAACTTCCATGTTCTCCCCAGAAACCTCTCAAATTTTAATTTTTTTATTGAAATGTTCTCATTTTGATTAATGGTATTGGGATCTACCCACTAACATAAGGTTAAAATCAAGGAATCATCCTAACCTTGTCCTCAGCATCCAGATCTACACAGTTGTTTCTGCCTCTTTAACATCTCTAAATGCCTACCCCCCCTCACCATTCTCACTTCCATGGCCTTAATTCAAGCTTAATTTCTCACCTGGACTGTTGTCTTAATTTTCTAACTGGTGTCTCTGCCTCAGTCCTTAACACTTCATTACCAGTCCATTTTCCACATTGCAGCCAAAGTGACCTTTCTGATCATTTCTCTCTAGCATAAGTACACACTTAAATCCTTGCTTTCCAGTCATGTATGGAATCAGATTTTAATGTTTTTGCATATTATACAAGATTGTAAATTACTTGGCTGTTGCCTAACATTCAGCTTTCTTATTTGCTTTCCCCTTTTATTTCCCAGCTATTTCCTAACCTACTTGGAAGTCCTGGAATATTATTGTTCTTTTTTTCTTCCTGTGGAGTGTCTTTTTTTCCTTTTAGTTTAATGGTTTCCTGCTGCTTTTTAAGTCTTACTTTGAAATCCAATATTCTCCAGGAAGCCTTCTCCTGGGTTCTTTAGGCAAAATCAAGTACTTCTTTGTGTTCCCAGAATACCCCATTCATTGACTTCAGTGGCCCTTGCACTATTGATATTCTTTTTTATATGTGCTATCTACAGTAGACTCTGAATTCTTGTGTTTATTCATTTTTAAATCATGTAAACTTAATATATAGTGGACAATAAGTCTTTGAATAAAGAAGAAAATGACTTTGCATATGAATGTTTTATCATTTCTTTCTTTCTGAACTGAATTAAAAGTTTTAAATAATATATTAGCCTTGCTTCTGTCACTTCTGAACCCTAGTGATATAGAATATATATAGTGAATTTGTACTAATATTACAATAGGGGAAGGTCATTAGCCAATTTGATTTATAATTTTTGAGTATTACAAATACATAAGAGTACAGTACAGTATAGAAATACAATTAGCTTTAAATAACTCGATGATGACCTATTGCATAAGTATTGACATCTAAACTACTAGAAATAAGAACAGTGCTGTATAGTAAAAATATAAGCCAAATATGTAATTTAAAATTTTCTAGTAGCTACTTCTAGTAACAAACAGGTGGAATTATCTATTTAAATAAAATTTTATTTAGTCAGTTATATCCAAAATATTATTTCAACATGTAATCAGTATTTCAAAATGTATCCTACTTTCATTTTCAAACTTTCATTTCAGGTGCTCAGTAGCCACATGGTTAGTGATTAGTAGCACAGATCCAAATCTGCTTTTTTTTTTTTTTTTTTAATGAAATTATTATCTGTGTACATATACCATTGGCCCCCCCCCCCATACTTGCCCTCCCTCCCCAGAGTTTTGTGTCCATTGGTTGTACTTATATGCATGTATACAAGTTCTTCAGTTGATTTCTTATCTTTCCCAGATCTCCCTCCCCTCCCCGCTGTAATTTGACAGTTTGCTTGTTGCTTTACTTTAGCTCAGGGGTCTTCAAACTGCGGCCCGCGGGCCACATGCGGCCCGCAGAGGAGTCTGATCCGGCCCGCCAGGTTTTTTGGGCAGTGAGCGCAGCCGAGGTGTTACAGTAGGAATTAGTAGTTCATATAGTCCGGCCCTCCAGCTCTCTGAGGGACCGTGATCTGGCCCCCACTTTAAAAAGTTTGAGGACCCCTGCTTGAATTCATTTTTAAGAGAGCTGTGTTCTTAACCTTTTTTTAAAGGCTTATATATTTATATATAGTTGATGAAACCTGAAGTCCTTTCCCCAGAATTTGCACATAGGCATATTCACTCAAAATTTAGACCATTTCAAGGAGTTCTAGAGTTCCTGAATCCGATGTGTAAAACTTTTGTAGTGGGTATGTGAACTGGATATTTAGAACCCTTCTCAGTAGTTTTAATGGAAAACGAATGGAAGAAATAGAATTCTCAGGCAGTTTAAGTGTAATTGTTAGTAAATGCTTAACTGCTTTATTTGCGCGCGCACACACACACACACACACACCTTCTATCAGTGTAGAAAACCACCAATCTAAAGAAAATCATTTGTACTTTGGGGGTCATGAAATGAAGGCTTTGTCTTCTCCCTTTGCTATTGTCTCTGACCTTTTGTATTTTTTATTTTTATTTTTTAATATTTAGAAAGTAAAACTCCAACCCATGACCAAAAAATTCTCTTAGGACAAAGCATTCTTTAAAGAAGCAGTTCGATCCTTTTATGGATTTCCTTTAAAATATTTTATTGCAGATCAAATATCCACATCCAAAAAAACAAAAACTTCAAAACTTTGGAAGAAAAAAGTTAGTAGTAGTGCATGTCTGTCATCTTTTTGTTTTCTTAATCTGGAATTGTAATAGATTTTTTTTTTTTTTTTTACCACAGAAAACAGTGCATCATGATCTCCAGATCCTACATACTTAAAATTTGATGTTCTAAATTTTTTTATATTTTAATAAAGCATGGTGACCTTTATATGGAGATTGTTACATTGATACTTTGATCATGATATTGGTGGCACACATACCAGGCATACCTCGGAGATATTGCAGGTTCAGCTCCAAACTACCTCAGTAAAGCTAATATAGCAATAGAGGAAGTAATACAATTTTTTTGTTTCCTAGTGTATATAAGTTATGTTTACACTATACTGTACTCTGTTAAGTGTGCAATAGCTAAAGAAAATAATGCACATACTTTATTTTTAAAATACTTTATTGATTTAAAAATGTTAACCATCATCTGAGCATGCTGGAAAAATTATGCTGATAGACTTGCTTGCAGAGTTGCCACAGACCTTCAATTTGTTTTTGTTTTTTTAAAGTAATATCTGCAGTACAGTGAAGTGAAGTACAATAAAGTAAGGTGTGACTGTAAATAATATCATTTTAAACTGTTAGCCTTTTGTTGTTTTTCCTTATAGTAGAAAAAAAAGTAACTAGGATTATGTCATTACATGTATGTATAGTGATGGACTCATTTATGAGATTGAGGGTCAAATAAAAAAGCAATTCCAGGCCGAAACCAGTTTGGCTCAGCGGTAGAGCGTCAGTCTGCGGACTGAAAGGTCCCAGGTTCAATTCCGGTCAAGGGCATATACGTTGGTTGCGGGCACATCCCCGGAAGGGGGTGAGCAAGAGGCAGCTGGTCGATGTTTCTCTCTCATCGACATTTCTAGCTCTCTATCGCTCTCCCTTCCTCTCTGTAAAAAATCAATAAAATATATATATTTTTAAAAAGCAATTCCATATATTAAATATGGTGATGTTCCTTTTTTTTTTTTTTTTTTTTACAGATCGCAAGAACAATGCTCTTGTATCAGGAAGCATTCAAGTAAATGGCCATGGAGGGCAGCCATCTAAACTTGTGAAGAGGGGACCTGGAAGGAAACCTAAGGTAGAAATTAATACCAATAGTGGTGAACTTATACACAAGAAAAGAGGTAGAAAGCCCAAAAAGCTACAGTATGCAAAGCCAGAAAATTCAGAACAAAATAACATACACCCTATCAGAGATGAAGTAGTTCCTTCTTCAACATGCAATTGTCTTCCTGAAACTAATACTGTAAAGGAGGATCTGTTACAGAAAAAGAGTCGTGGAGGCCGAAAACCCAAAAGGAAGATAACACAAAATTTAGACTCGGGTCTCATAGTTCCTACAAGTGTTAAAATGCTAAGGAGAAGTAATCGGAAAAAGACAGATGATCCTGTGGATAAGGAAGAAGAGTTTGGGGAACTTAAAGGCTCTGAACCCCACATGAGAACTAGAAACCAAGGTCGAAGGACAGCTTTCTATAATGAGGATGACTCTGAAGAGGAGCAAAGGCAGCTGCTGTTTGAAGACACCTCTTTGACTTTTGGAACTTCTAGCAGAGGACGAGTCCGAAAGTTGACTGAAAAAGCAAAAGCTAATTTAATTGGTTGGTAACGTGTACCAAACTATTTTACTTCAAAATCATAAAGCAGGTACAATTAAGGAATAAGTAGAACTAAGGCTTCTTTTTCCTTGCTGCTGTGGTGGTTTAGGGAATATTATGATTTGATTTGCAAAAAAAAAAAAAAAAAAAAAAAAGGTAAACTTATAAGATACTTCACTTCTTTAAATGAATATATATATAAATATATACATATATATTTTAAATGTTTGCTATTTATTACCCTTAGGTAGTTATACATTTCAACATTCATTTCATTCACTGTTCAAAGAAAAAAAAAATTGAATACCTATAATAAATTCCCTGTTTATTTCTGGAAGAGACATTCTACATTTTTAAGGAGCATAATATTCCTAGTGATAGAGCATTTCATGTTAAAATGAATTATTTTTTACCAAGCCAGGTACATTTCTATTGATACAGAAGTCGTGCCCCCTAGAAAGACATACGTTATCAGAGCAGCAGTAAATTAAGAAATGTGTTTCTTCTAAAGATAAATATAAAATTTCCACAATTTGATACCCTAAAGAGTTTAATTTTAATTGTACAATGTTCATCTACAAATTATCTAGAGGATGCTTTTGCTATATTCCATTTCTGCCAAACATAAGTAAAAATGTACTGATGAAAAGGAAACATATCCACATTGGAAAACATTTGTCTAATTTTTCAGACCTTGATTCTTAATATCAATCACTTGATCTCTGTTTATTGTGCCAAAGAGTGAGAATCAGTGCAGTGGAAAGCCTGTTTTTGACTGTCAGGACAGCATATACTTTTCAGTATTGGAAAGGCTGTATATTATTCTAAAGAGCGTGTTATTAAAGAGTTATGCTGAGACGCATCTTTTTTTCTTTTCTTTTTTGGTACCAATAGTAGAAAGTAATGCACTGGTGGGTCCTTTGACAGAGATGTTTTAGAGAAAATGTTTTAAGTGGTTAAAGGATTCAAGGAAAATACAGGAAATAGGTATGGGATTTGATGTTTACTTATTGATCTGGATTAATGTCATTTTTAAACTTTAGACATATCTAATAGGCTAAAAAGAAATGTGTCTGTGTGTGTATGTGTATATATTGATATATGGGTATAATTAAATATATATACAACACATACTTATATGCTATTATCCAGATATAAATTCTTTTCTTCAGGATTTTTTAGATAGCGGTAGAATAAAAATAATTTTAAAATGTCATACTTTATAGTTTAATTTTAAGGGGAAGATTGGTTATTTTCAATTATTAAAAGTTAAAATAGGCCAAATCACTTTTTATGCAATCATGTTTTATACAGTGGTATCATTGCACATTGTGTTTTTTCTGCACTTTTTACGGTATCTTTATCACGCTGATATGTCAATATACACTCTAAAGGAAAAATTCCATTTAATGATTGTGCCTTGTATTCTATTCTTTTTTTTTTTCATCATTAGTAAAATTAAGTTGTCTATTGTAAATGATAATTATATGACTTAGGAGAATGTATTGCTATATGTACTGCTATGGAAAAGGAGAGCAGTTATTTGTTTATGGTACACTTATTTTATACCTTAAAAACCAACATAAATACCATTTCTATTGTTTAAAAATTATTGTCCATTTTTTAAAAAGTTGAAAGAATGTAGTATTTTCTGAGGACTGGTATGGTACAAAAATGTAACCAAAATTTTCAGATACTACATTTTTTTTTTTTAAGTGAGGATGGGAAAATATGTATCAGCATGACCCTGATATAGAAAAATAAAGTTTTTAATTGAACCTTGACAAAATACATTACATAATTATTTCTTTACTCAATTTCTGGTAGGAATAAATGTTAGCTATCATTTAATTGTCTTGAAGAAGAATGGAAAGCAATGCATTTGGGCTTTTAAAATCATTTATAACTAAATTTGTACAGAAATCCTGTGAAATTAAGTAAACCATTTTCCAGAACTTAACTGGGTTGCTGTGATTTTGCAGTTGAAAAATTTCAAAATTTTCAGGTTTTTTGTATATTTATTTTTTTCTAACAAATATATTTACTATATAATTAAAATTCAATAGTTAAACTCTTCATAATTCAGAAATGGATGGCTTGGATGTATAGTAAAATGAGTCTTTCAGTTAAACAATAATAGTGTATATGTTTGAAATTTGTCATTAAAGTAATTTGTTGCTTTTGAAGGCAATCTATTTGAAACATGTTATTTCCTGATGTTATCTGCATTGTGTTAGAAAAAAACAGTAGACTATAAATCCATTTTTGTAAAAAAAAAAATGTGTACAGTTTTAAAATGTACAGATAAAGGAAGCACGTACACAGTCTTAGAGTGGAATATACCTCTAATACAGTGTATGGATTAGTTCTAACTCTTGAAAAAGAAATGAGTATTTACCATTTTACCTGCAGCAAGTAAATGTATTACTCCTGTTCTAAAGACACTGTATATTTATGACCCTTACCTGGACATTATTAGACACTGGTTTCTTAGTAAAGCAAAAATTACTTGGATGAGATTATTTGTAATTGAAACACTTAAAAGATGTATTAGTAATACCAGATATATTTAGATTTTATATTTTTATAATTTAGCTTCTATACATTGCAGAAGTTGAATTGAGAAATTTAGGTCATCACCATATTTTTGTTTTGTTTGACCACTTAGAAAATATCTTCTTTGAGACAGTGACTCCTTGTACGTATTGTTGTTAGGCAAAAGGAAATGTTGGCAGTTGTCTTAGGTGAGCAATAAAAAAACTCAAGTTTACTGAAAGTTTCAGAAATACTATATAGCCTGTTACATGCATGGAAATTGTAAATCAATTTGTGTATTTTTAAGTACCTAACCCTAATATTCTCCCTTTATCCCAACATTCTCAAGTTTCACAGATGAGCATTTTAAACATTCAGTCTAATTATAGTCTCACAACTGGGCAACAGATAAATATTAAAATTTATATATTCTTTAAATTTTGCTATTTACTATTATGGCATTGGACTGTTTTCTAAATACACTTCTGTACTCAAGATTTGTTGCTCTTGTTTCCATTCTTTTTATTATTGCTTCACAGTTTGAAAACATCACAAAACTCATCTTCCCTAAATTTAATTAGAAAAACTACAGAATATTTGTGAGCTTGATTGGGTCACATCTGAGACATGAATTTGGCTAATTTAGTATCACTTGGAAATGGATTATATAAGATACACTGATCAAAATAATCCTCATGTGGCATGTATGTGTTAATACCTGGAATGGTCCCTTATCTGCAGTGCAGTAAATTACAATTAGAAATTTTAACAAATGTATTCAAATAACTTTTTTGTGTTATTAGCAACATTTACTACATGTTTTAAAATATGATTGGTAATATAAATTAGTTCACCCAATTACTAGTGTTTATTTTAATTCTAGCATTCCATTTTATACATACCAACCTACCTATAGCTCTCAGATGTCAACTGTAAGCAATTTTATTTTCAGTGTTCTAATTAATGAAAACAAATCATCATTCTGGATGTTTTTGTTTACCTAAAACTCACTTTTGAGTAGGCTTAAAAGGACCAAGACACTTGAGTATTTAAAGGGCTGTGTTCTTAGATGCAGGAAGTACATGATTTTAAAAGTTACAATATAATAGGGGAAGTACTTTTATTTTCTTTGAATTACCCCATACTTAGAAAGTAGTTTTTACATAATAGTTTTGAGAAGTGGTTTAGTTATATTTAGTTGAGAATTTATTTTCCTATTAAATTGGGAAAAAATACACCTTTTCCTCTTTTTTCTCCTTACACTTCTCCTCACTCAGTTCTCCAAATCTCCAAGTGATTTGAACCAAATACTACATTTACTAAGAAACTATTTTTGTTCTTAATTATGCTGAGCTAGTCACTTCAAATGAAGTCATTTTGTACCAATTACAGTACCCAAGACAAGGTCATATTAAGTCAGAAACCTGTAAGTACCACTTTGGACGTTCCAGAGATAAACTTTGTACACGCTGCAGTAAAATGATTAGAAAGTATCACAAGTAATAAGTACATATTTTTAGTTTTGATAGCTCTGTGTTGAAATATTTTTTAATGCAGATAAAATAATCAGGAAATTAATCTTATATGGCACAAACCAAATATAGTGGGTGGCTATGAGTTACTTCATTTAAGGAACTAAAAGAATAGGTTTGAGATGATATATAGTACACATATATGAAACAGATGTACACGTATGCTCGTTACTTTTAAGATTGTGCGTGTTGATTCATCATGATAAATATAAATTGAGACAAAATACAAAGTTACATTTTTGGACCATATTAAACTGCAAGACATGGGGTCTTATTAAAGATTTTCTAGAAAACTGTTAAATGCTGTCACACGATATTTAGACTTGTAGAATGTAGTTCAGTTTTTAAAAAAGTAACTGACCTAGAGGGTTAAAGTTGAAACTGACACATTTTCAAATTAAAATTATGCTTATTTTGTACAGAAAACAATGTTAAACCACAAGCAAATCTGTTGTATGTAATAAGTAACAGAGTTTAAAGACAAATTAATTATTTAGCTTTATTGAGGTTTTTTTCCCCTTCCTGCAACCTGGAGTATCATGTTATAAATGGCAGTCTCACACCAGAATAGTAGTACCCTTTCTTTTTGTACATATTGATTGGACCTTTCTTTACTGTTATGTGAACACTTTCTATGTTAGTTTTGATGCATAATTCTTTGAATCCTTTTATACTAGAATGTATGTGTAAGAATTCCTGTCCCTGCAATGTAGTAACTATAAACTTATTTTTAAATAAATAGAAAACTTGTTTTTCTAAACTATTTTGTAGAGCCTCATGATTTCTTTATTATTTTTTGTTTGTTTGGTAACCATGAAGTACTCAGTACATAATTTCAACAAGCACTATACCAAAGAAGCTTTTATATAAATGGTGATACATTAGATTTTCCAATGCCCTAAGTATCAAAAAGTTAAAATTACTAGCCAATCAAAGGATTGAATAGTGCAATGTTTAATTCTAAAATAACTGAAGGTTAAAGATAAATCCTTTGGCTTTTAGTGTGTATACCTAATAAGATAATCTTATTGATCTGTTACTAGGTGATAACTATTTTGATATTCAGATATTTCTGCAAGATATGTTTAAAAGGAACAGTTTGCATAAGTATTTCCAATCAAAACTTCATTTTCAGCAACTTTTTCTCTTTGTATTGACATCAACTTTATGTTCTAGGCCAGTGGTTGGAAACCGTGGCTGGCGAGCCACATGTGGCTCTTTGGCCCCTTGAGTGTGGCTCGGCGTTAGAACCACTTCTTCAAAATAGACTCGCGCAGGCCGAAAACCGACTTCTGCGTATGGGCCACGAAGTTTCATTCGCACTGTATGTGTGCACCCGCACGTGGTATTTTGTGGAAGAGCCACACTCAAGGGGCCAAAGAGCCGCATGTGGCTCACGAGCCCCCGTTTGCCGACCACTGTTCTAGGCTGTTTCCCCGTTATTAAAAAACATTAAAAACCTGTCCCTTGCATTTGTAAACTTCTCACACTTACCATGTTTACCACATGGTGATAACTTTTTTGTTTTTTGGGGAGGTGGGGCAGAAGAATAATGGAAACGATTCAAGGAGACAGCTTTCTGCCTAGCTAGGGAGTCCTGTTGGCAGCACAGCAGTGGAATGAACTGTGCTTAGAATGGAATCATCTCTTTGAGCTTCACATGGGTGGGGACCAGCTGGTTTGCCCTGAAGGGTGTCCCAGATCAGGGTGGGGTTTCCTTGGGGCATGGGGCGGCCTGAGTGAGGGGCCTGTGGTGGTTTGCAGGCCAGCCATGCCCCCTGGCGACCCAAGTGGAGGCCCTGGTATCTGGAATTTACTTTCTACAATTGAAACCTATAGCCTGGAGCAGAGCCAAACCTCCTGCTTGCTCTGTGGCCAGCAGCCATTTCTATTGGAATTTATGTATCTTCTATAACTTAAACTTTGTAGCCTGGTGTGGAGGCCTGGGCTGGCCAGGTTGTGCAGAAAGCTTTGTTTCTTCCCTTGCCAGGGGCAACACTAGCTTCCTGCTCTTTCCAGCTCTGTGGCTGTCACCATTTCTGTTTGGATTTGTTTACCTTCTATAATTGAAACTCTGTAGCCTTGAGTGGAGGCCTAGGCCGGCAAGGGCAGGCGGAAAGCTTGTCTTCCTCCATTGCCTGGGAAACCCACGCCTCCCTCCTGCTCTCTGTGGCTGTAGCCATCTTAGTTGGGTTTATTTGCACACTTGCTCTGATTGGTTGGTGGGTTTGGCCAGTGGGCATGGCTTGGCCAGTGATGGTTAATTTGCATATTACTCTTTTATTAGGTAGGATTCTGTGATAAACATGGCAGTGCAGATATCTTGAGATACTAATTTCATTTTTTTCAGATATATACACAGAAATGGGGTTATTGAAAGATATGATAGTTACATTTTTAATTTTTAAAATATATTTTTATTCATTTCAGAGAGGAAGGAAGAGGGGGGGGAGAGAGAGAGAAATATCAATGAGAGAGAATCATTGGTCGGCTGCCTCTTATATGGCCCCTACTGGGGATCAAGCCTGCAAACCAGGCATATGCCCTTGACTGGAATTTAACCCAGAACCCTTCAGACTGCAGGCCTATGCTCTGTCCACTAGGGCTTTAATTTTTTAAGAAACCTCCATACTGCTAAACTCTAAGATGAAATCATGTCCTGAATGTTTGTGCCATCAGGTATGCTTTCACAGTCGATTTTGTACATAAAATGTGTTTATATAACATGTATACATGTGCTTTTAGATTCTTTGTGAATTATAAACACAAATATTTGTGAAATAAGTTGTATAGATTGTATGCAAGTGTAGACATGAATACCGGTATCACATTTCTCTCTAACAAAATGAAGCCTGAGTGCTATCTTATATCCTTTTTTCTAAGTTTTGGGTGACATACTCTTTGTCTCTTTATACAACAATAATTTAGTAATTTTTCCAAAATATAAATTCATTTTCACTGTATATTTATTGTGTGACATCACAATCTGGCCATTCTATTTCCAGTAGACACAGTGGTTGCTTCCAGCCTTTTGCTGCTATGAACAATCTTGCTATGGGCATCATTTCCTATGCTTGCTTTTGTCCTGAGGTGAGGAGTGGGCTCAGGGGCCTGACCTCACTGGGGGAGTGAGGGCGCCCAGTGGCGGCCAGTGCTTCCGCTGGGCCTGTCTGGGGTCCTCAGAGAGGCTCTGCCTCGGCCAGTGCAGCCCTCCTCCTAGGGCTTGGCCTACAGGAGGCAGGTTGAGGCCGGGTCTCTTTGGTGTCAATGGAGATCCCAGATGGAGGACAGGCCATGGGAGGGGCCTCAGCATTTGGACTTTTTTTTTTTTTTTTTTTTTTACATTTTAAATTTCTTTATTAATTATGGTATCACATAATTGTCCTCACCCAACCATTCTCATCCCAAACCCCTCCCCACACATGCCCCCACCCCCTGTTGTCCGTGACCACTGGTTAGGCTCATATGCATGCATACAAGTCCTTTGGTTGATCTCTCCCCATTACCCCCACCCTCCCTTCCTTCTGAGGTTTGACAGTCTGATCAATGCTTCCCTGTTACCCGGTCTGTTTTTGTTCTTCAGTTTATGTTATTCATTATTTCCCCTAGATGCTTGACAGATAACCCTACTGAAGAGGAACCAGGATGAGGGCACCGCCTTCTCCCTCGCCTCACTTTATTTGAAGTATTTCAGGTTGAGGAAGGCGGCCACGGATATGGAGGACAAGTTTCTCTTTACTCATCAAGTTTAGTTTTGATTTGGTTTGTGTTTAGTTGGCCGTACCTTTCTCTTTCTGTTGAAGTCATTTTTCCTCCCTTTGTTACTACTACCCATTCTTCTATTTATTTAAGTATTTTTGTAGCTATTTCACAACTTAGGTTTACATCTGTATATTTATAATCCTTCAGTTACTGTTGACTCTACTAGAAATGGATTTTTCTCTCAAATGTTATCACCAAGCTACTTTCCATGATTAATTTATTCAGATAATTATGTTCTGATGCTGATTCCTAAACAAGGTTCTGGGATTTATTTGTATTCCTCTTGAATATTCCATAATGCCCAGGACTGTGGTAGCCATATTGTAGACTTAAAAGCTTGATAACCTATTTTTTTTTTTTTTTTTTCAGTATCCTCTTCTCATTCCTGTCATCTCCACCCAAGCATGCCTCATCTCCTCTCCTAGATCATGCACTGCCATCCTAACTGGCAACTGGTTTCTCTCCATTATAGTCAATAAGCCCCCTCTCCCCTGAAACTCCCAAGTCTTATCCTTAGTATCATTCATAGATGTCAAGGCTTGGAAATCGGGCTTCAGCCTGCCTTTCAGACTCTGCATGTCCATCCTTTGTAACCCACCCAAGTCTTCATGCCTGCTTACGTTCTTATCAAAAACAACATAATATAGCAAAAAGACACATTTTTTAACAGTCATATTATGAAAAATAAACACAGAAATAGCATCAAACATCTAGTCAGTATTTTAATTTCCAAATGTCTCCTGAATATTTTTGTTTAGTTTGTTTGAATGATCCACATAAGCTCCACACATTATAATTGGTTAATGTATCATTTATTTTGAGTTTTTTTAAAAAAATACATATTTTATTGATTTTTTTACAGAGAGGAAGGGAAAGGGACAGAGAGTTAGAAACATCGATGAGAGACATCCATCAGCCGCCTCCTGCACACCCCACTGCTGGGGACAAGCCTGAAACCAAGGTACATGCCTTGACTGGAATCAAATCTGGGACCCTTTGGTCTGCAGGCTGACACTCTATCCACCGAGCCAAACCAGCTAGGTTAAAAACCTACTCTTACCTACCCGTGTACAATGTACTTTTTTGCTAAGTTGGGCTATTCTCAAGCTGATCACTAAGATAGCACTAGCTCAATTTAATCAGTGTAATAGGTGCCTATATTATTGTTACAATGCATACATTCTCCAAAAGAACTTCTGGTTTAGACATGTAGGGGGCAGAAGGCTGACTGGTTTCTCATCTTTCAACTTCTTTCCCAGCATCAGGTTTGTTTCTTTAGTAATTAGGCTATCTCAATTCTTTTATTGTGTGTCTGACACACAACACACAAACATTCTTAACGTCAACTTCTAAACTCTTATTGTTTTAATACAGAAACTGTGGATTAAACATGTCTCAAGTGTTCCACTGGAGATCAAGTTCGCAATCCAAGCATGTGACCTTGACTGGAATCGAACCCAGGACTCTTCAGTCCGCAGGCCAACACTCTATCCACTGAGCCAAACCAGCTAGGCCCATCTATTTTAAGAAGGATAGTTGTATGTAGGGAAGAAACCTGAATGTTTCTAATTAGCTTTCAATCCAATACCAAAACAATAAAATCAGTAACTTACTGAGTTTGGGGAAAAAAACAAAAACCACTCGTAGGTCATATGTAAATGTTGCTAATGGATTTTGCACATTAAAGGTGAATAAATGTTTTTCTCTCTTTTGCCTGATATACTACATAGAGAAGCGTCTTGGAAAACTATCAATGTGGAGATTCCTAAAGAGAGTCTACTGATAGTTTTGCTGCTCTGTATGCTGCTAGCAGCTCTACCAGCAATGTTTTGTCTCAGAGGTAAAGCTTCTGCTCCAGTCTTCAAGGAAACATTTAATGTATTATAATTGTCTTTTATTTTCTTTTGACTCTTAAAAAAATAGCTATCCTTCAGAAGAGACCTTTACATCATTTAAAATAATACTTTGGGATTGTGGGGGATGATGATTAATAAATTTAGTGGCTTTTAACAATATAAAACATGCACATTTTACTATTTACGTCGGAAATTAAGTCCAAGAATAGAAATTCCCTAACAAAATGATATAATCATCCAAAAGAAAAAACACAACCAAAAATTAAAACAAAAATGAATCCAAGATCAGTATGCATTCTTTTGTAGCAGATGCTCTGTAATTAAAACTTCCCTCATCTTTTTCTTGGGGAAAAGGGAAAGATCATCTAATTTATTGAGCTTATTACAATACTTTTCAACAGTATTTGATCTGAATGCTTAAAAATTGCCAGTAGCTTTAACAACAGAAACTCTTAAAATCTTTAAAAAGTAGCCTGAGCACTGATGGCAAATGGGGGCTCAAAACAATTTTGGAGAAAAATGAGGTCACTTAATACCCTTTGGTGAAAAAGTAAGATTTCTGAAATGCTTTGCATGTATTGAATTATGAAGCACTTAATGTATTAAAATCTTTTATTTTATTTAGTTGACATTCAACTTTGAGTTATACTTCACCCTTTACTCCAAGAAACTTTTCATGACTGATTTATCATAAACTACAAAAAATTTTATTTTCATGCTATTTAATTACTTGGGCTAGAGTTGACTTATATGAATCATTATACTAATTTTTAAAAAATGTAGTTACAGTAAATATGACTAATTCAACAAAAGGAAACAGCATTTTTTTTTTATTAGCTACAAATTAATTGTTACCAAGTACAGACATGAATTTCTTAAATAGCCTTTGAGCCCAAACCGGTTTGGCTCAGTGGATAGAGCATTGGGACTCAAGGGTCCCAGGTTCAATTCAGTCAAGGGCATGTACCTTGGTTGCAGACACATCCCCATTGGGAGGGTGTGCAGGAGGCAGCTGATCGATGCTTCTCTCTCATAGATGTTTCTAACTCTCTATCCCTCTCCCTTCCTCTCTGTAAAAAATCAGTAAGATACATATTTTTTTAAAAAGGTAAACAAATCCAAATATTGTAGAAATGGCAGCAGCTACGGAGCTGGAAAGAGCAGGAAACTAGGGTTGCCCCTGGCAATGGAGGAAGCCAAGCTTTCCTCACACCCTGGACTCCGCTGGCCCAGGACTCCACTCCAGGCTACAAAGTTTCAATTATAGAAGATACATAAATTCTAACAGAAATGGCTGCCAGCCATGGAGCAAGCAGGAGACTTGGCTCTGTTCCAGGCTACAAAGTTTCAGTTGTAGGAGGTAAATAAATTCCAGATACCAGAGCTTCCGCTTGGGTTGCCAGGGGGCATGGCTAGCCTGCAAACCACCACAGGCCCCTCGCTCAGGCCGCCCCATGCCCCAAGAGAATCCCCACCCTGATCTGGGACACCCTTCAGTGCAAACCAGCTGGCCCCCACCTATGCACCAGGTCTCTATCCTATCTAATAAGAGTAATATGCAGATTGGCCAACACTCCAACACACAAGATGGCTGTCTCCATGTGGTTAAAGATCCTGCCCTTATGTGGACACAAGATGGCCACACAAGCTGGCCAATAGGGGGAGGGCAATTGGGAGGCACCAAACCTGCAAGGGAGTGCAATTGGAGGCAATCAACCCTGCAGGGGAGGGCAATTAGGGGTGACTAGGCAGCAGAGAAGGGAAGTTGGGTGCAAACAGGCTGGCAGGAGAGCAGTTAGGCATCAATCAGGCTGGCAGGAGAGTGGTTAGGGGCAATCAGGAAGGCAGGAAGGTGAGCAGTTGGGAGCCAACAGTCCTGGATTGTGAGAGGGTGCAGGGTGGGCTAAAGTACACTGCCCCCCTCCCCCATCCCTGTGCATGAATTTCATGCACCGGGCCTCTAGTAGAAATATAAAAGTTAATTACACATATACTAATATAAATTCAGTATATACAAGTGTGCACATATTTATTTCCAAAGAGTATTTCCCACAGAAAGATTTTCAAAATAGAAAGTAAACATAAGTATTCTGTGGAACTATATTAAGGATTCACAGATTTTGGGGAAAAACTCTTTATATACTAGAATATATATATATATATTCATTCAGGCAAAAGTAAACATTATAAAAAGTATAAAAATAGACAAAAAGATACAAACACAATATATTCTGGTTGGAATTTCAGAGATGTTTTTTTTTCTTCTCTTTTCCCTTTACTTCAAAAGTTAAAAATACTTTTGAAGCAGCATGTATTGTGGCACTTTTGATTTTTTGTTGCACAGTTAATGAACCTGAGAGTGTGGATGGCTGGTGATCATCTATTTGGCCTTCCCATTCTTTCGTTTCTTCTTCTTTGATTAATAATGGTTTTCCTAGAGTTTGGCCAACAAGGTTACAGACTTCTTGAGCTTTACGCCATGCATTCTCAACAGCAACAAGACAGGCTTGCCGTCTTAGGAATGAAATGCAGAGGTTATTAATATTACATTCAATGAACTGTAATACTGAAGAGTTTTAATTAATTGATAATTTAAAGATGTGCTGAACTTACCGAAGATTTTCAACAGAACCTGGAGTATGATAGAACTGGGGTTGGCTGATAACAACAGAACTATCTAGTTTTTCAACAAGAAAGTTACAAATATTTTGCATTTTTCCAAATTCAGTAAATGTAATGCAGACCTGCAAATGAAATGACACTTGAAGTTATTTTCATGCCTAATACATTATTTCAAAATTTTCTCTAAATTAGAATTTAAAAAGTAAATCCATATTACACTGAGGTCATTTTATAGCATGTAACAGATATAAAAAGCCTCGCTGATACTTGTAACTAAATTATTTTGTTATTAAATTTATTTTTGCTTATGAATTTTATCTAGTATTAACGTGAATATTTAAAACTACATTTTAAACCAGTCAGGGACTTTCTTATGAGAGAAAATTGGAGGCTTTTCCCCTTTAATTTTATTATTTGGCTGAATTCTAACTCTGATAAATTTTTCATGACTCCTTAGTCGAATCTATGCCATTAACTTCCCGATTAGCAGTAATTACATCATAGTTCACTTCGCTGCTATAAGTGAGGTATGTTTCTTCTAGTTGTTATTTTCAGATTTATATGTGGAAATATCTATTTTTTTAAAATATATATATTTTATTGATTTTTTACAGAGAGGAAGAGAAAGGGACAGAAGTTAGAAACATCGATGAGAGAGACATCAATCAGCTGCCTCCTGCACACCCCCCACTGGGGATGTGCCCGCAACCAAGGTACATGCCCTTGACCGGAATTGAACCCGGGACCTTACAGTCCACAGGCTGATGCTCTATCCACTGAGCCAAACCGGTTTCGGCGAAACATCTATTTCATTATGTCCTCTTTCTTTAAATATGTGGGAGAATCCTTATATTCAGCAAGACTTAAAACTGTAGTCTTAAAAACCTTTTTAAGGAAGCAGACTAAACCTTTCTTTTAAGGAAAGTTTACACAAGCTTAATATGTAAAACAGAAAAGTACAGATACTGGAGAGTAAGCAGGAGTAGCAGAGAGAGGGGGTGACCTGACCTTCCGAGTCATCTTACACAATGCAGAACAGTTGCCTTTATCATAAATGCTATCCAGTGAAGACTATGTTCTGTCTGATTTAAATTCTTAGTAAATAAGGTATTTTATAATCATTTTGTCAACTTCTATTATTTTAAAAAGCTTACTGGGATTTTGGTTGGGATTATACTGAATCTATATATATTTTATTAAGGAAGAACTGGTATTTTAATGATATTAAGACTTCCAAATTACTTACAAGGTATATTTCTCATTAATTAGGTCTTTTTTAATTTCTTGTAGCAATGATTTATAATTGACAGTTATAGCTCTTTCACATTTTTAAAATTAGACTCACCCCTAGGTATTTTATATTTTTGCTGCTTATCAATTCTAAGAGCTCTTTTGTAGGTTCCATCAGATTTTCTACATAGATGGTCATGTTATCCATGAATAAAGACAATTTCACTTCTCACTTTCCATTCTGGATGCCTTTTATTTCCTTTTGTTGCCTAACTGCATTAGCTAGAAAATTTCAAGTACCGGTACAATGTTGAATAGAAGTCATGAAAGTAGGTATGTTTTTCTTGTTCCTGATTTAGGCACAAGTATTTAGTGTTTTTTCACCATTAAATATGATATCAGCTATAGATTATTTTTTTTATCAGTTTGAAGAAGTTCCCTACTATTCTAGCTTGCTGAGAATTTTTATTAGGAATAGATGTTGGATTTTTGTTAAATCGTCATATGGTGTTCCTTTTTTATTTTATTAATGTAGTGAATTAGATTGGCCTGTACTAGTTGTATTAAAGTATAAAACACATTGAGATTATCATATAAATGCTTCATATCTCTGGTCAAGAAGAATCGCCATTAGTTTAGCATTTCAGTAATGAAGAAACTGAATTCCAAAACAGGGGAGATTTTAAGTGCTTTTAATAAATTCATCTTCTGGATAAATCAAATTTCGGCTATTGAAATGTTCTGCATATAAGACTTCTGAATTATAATTGCTAACCTAAATTACCACAAAGTACAGGCGAAGATCCTCCCTAAAAACATGGGCAGTTCTAATTTCCAAAGAAAGGAGGGCAGATAAAACTGAACAAACAGTCTAGTGGGCTAGATACCTTTCAATCCCAGGCAAGATTCTAGAACAGATATTTTAAAATTTAATTTATAAGAAATAAGAAAAGGGGAAAAAAAGATTTCTATCAAAGGAAAGAAAATAGGGCCTTTGGTTCATTTTGATCCTTGCTATAGGCCTCAGCACTTTGCATATTTTCTTTTCTTTTCAGTACTGCCATAACCTATTTTTGTCTTCCCCCTCAAATCTCCCTGGTTTCCTTGTTCCTGTCTCTGAAGAAATGCATACAGGGCTTCCTCCAGATAGGCCTTTGGGAATCCTATACAATATGAGGCTAATATTCAAATTGACCAAATATGTAACGACCAGTTGCTATGACATGCACTGACCACGAGGGGGCAGACAATCAATGCAGGAGCTGCCCCCTGGTGGTCAGTGCACTCCCACAGGACGTGTCACTGTCAGTCGGACATCCCCTGAGGGCTCCCAGACTGTGAGAGGGCACAGGCTGGGCTGAGGAACCCCGTCCCTCCGCCCTGAGTGAACGAATCTCGTGCACTGGGCCTGTAGTAACAAAATAAAGACATAAGAATTTAAGACTGAAATCTTGCAAGGTTCTTAGAATTATACATTCAGACTCTAATTACTGAGTTTCCTGCTGATATACTAAGTAGAAAACTCATGTGACTTCTAACTTTGCTTTGACTCCTGAAAGTGAAATTCACCAACTCTATACTATTCTCTTAATCTCTACCTTCTAAATCACTGCCAAATTATTTTTGTCCAAAGGCCAACAAATTGAACATGTAAATTTGAAAACATTAAGAACAAATGAAGATGTACTAAATTTGACTTCCTAGTTGGTAAATTACCAGAGAAATACCATAACCATAGGGGGTTTTCATTTTTCCTATATATTCATACAAGCCATAGGATATACTGACATACACTCTTCATGGCGACATTGTTGCTTACGGTCATAATAGTTGATTAATGCTACTCAGTATTTTAATTAATTACATAGATGGAACACTGATGATCAAATCAGTACTTGAAATAAAGCTGGTAGTACTAAAAATAAACACCGCTTGATAAAATTGAGATTTAAAAACGATCCCAATAGACCGGAAATACAGATCAAATCTAGTAGATAAAATCATCCAAAGATAAATGTAAAATCCTGTAATTCATTTTAAAACAGGAATAACAAAGTGTAAGATAAGGAGAAACATGATTTAAAAGCAGCATTTGAGAAAGACACTTTTTTTTTTTAGCTGTAATGGTAAACTAAAGAAAAACTTTCTCACACAAGAAATGGCCAAAGAAACTGGGGATCTTATCACTAGAGAAGAAAAAAGTATCATCAATATGATACTGAACTGCAAGTGTGTACTTCAAGAAAAAAGAATTAGCTTTGTTTAGTTCTTGGAGAGGTATACTACTAATAAAAGATGAGTACTAATAGTCAATTCTGGTTTAATGTCAGAAAATGTTACATTTATTATTTTTTTAAATTAATTTCTTTATTGATTAAAGTATCACATATTTGTCCTCAACCCCCCATTTCAATCTCCCCCTGACTCATGCCCCCACCCCCTATTGTCTTTGCCCACTGGTTAGGCTCATATGTGTGCACATAAGTCCTTTGTTTGATCTCTCCCTTTTATCCCCATCCTCCCTCTGAGGTCCAACAGTCTGACCCATGGCTCCTTATCTCATTACATAAAAGCTCACAGATATGTAACACCAAAAATGATTTTGAGAAAAATAACTTTTTATCAATACTATGAGAAACATTTCTCCTGTACATTTCAGTTCAAGAACAAAAATAAATGCAAATTATTCACACAAAGTCATGTTGTTTTCAATTATTTATAAGTTCATACCTCTGCTTCCATGTGATAAGCATTTTCCACTCTTCTAAAATCCTTTGTCACAGTTACATTTTCTGCCTGAAACAGAAAGTACAAGGGTATGATTACTAAATGTCTGGCAACAAAATGGAATTACATCCTAAATGAATGTTAAATTTTTTTTAAATATTTAATTTACAGCCTGGTCAGTGTGGTTCAGTGGTTGGGCATTGACTTATGAACCAGAAGGCCACAATTCAATTCTCGTTCAGGGCATATGCCTGGGTTGCAGGCTCATTCCCCAGTGTGGGGTATGTGGCAGGCAGCCAATCAATGATTCTCATCATTGATGTCTCTACCTCTCTCTCCCTCTCCCTTCCTCTCTGAAATCAGTAAAAAACTATTTAAAAAATATGTTTAATTTACAAATAATTTAATACAAATGTACTGAATATAGTATGCAACTTTGGGCAAGTTACTCAACTTTTTTGAGCCTTTTGAGTTTCTGGATTTATAAAATTAGGTTAATACCAAGTATATATTACACAGAATTGTTTTGAGGGTTTAATGACAAGTTTTATATATAGCGCTTGACACAGACAAGCACATGTAGATGCCTTGCTATTTTAATATAAAATATGCTATGCTATTTTAATATAAAAGTTTTCTAAAATATTGGACTCAGACCAGTTTTTGAAAATATCAATGCTTTATGAACCTCCGCATAAATTACAGGTACACAATTTTGATAAAAATATTAAATTTTTAATTTATTTTTCAAAATGATTTTTAAAATTTAGTAAAATGAGCTCTTTACTTACTCTCATCTTTGGGTATGGGCAGAACTTACGTTTTACAAAATTTCTGTATCCTTCAAAACATATGCTAAATAAATATAAAGATTATTATGCTCAATAATGATTTAATTCTATGTTCTTTTTAAATTTTATTGATTTTTAGAGAGAAAGAAACACTGGTTTGTTGTTCCACTTATTTATGCATTCATTGGCTGATGCATGTGCCTGACCAGGGATCAAACTAGAAACTATAGGGATGACACTCGAGCTACTTGGCTGGGACCTAATTATATGCTCTTTTGTAGGGGACCTACCTGAATCTGAATTTTAAGATATAAACTAAGTTCAAGCAGTTTATATTATCCAGAAAAATTAGAAAAAACTTTAACCCAAAAATCTAAAGTTCTGATTATAACTTAATGCCTGTCACTCCCATGAAAATATTTATGCGTCTTTATGCTAAAGATAACTGCTGACTGTAAGAAATTTAGAATACAGGTAAACTTAAAATGAAACTGTTAGTATATTTCTTGTGATCAGCTTTATTTACTGATTAACATGAAACTTTTCTGTCATTTAATATTCTTTTATAACATAAACATATCTTCTACCAAGACATTAAAGCAGCAATATACTCTAGTGGTTAAGAGCATGCGGTCAGAGTTCTTGGCTGGAGTCTAAACTCTGCCACTTCCTATCCGTGTGACCTTGGACAAGCTACTGCCAATGATTACTGTGATCCTGGGAGTTCTCATCTCTAAAGCAGCAACTAAATTACCAGTCTCATATGATGGGAGAATCACAGAAGATAACATTTGTAAAAGATCTAGCAATAGTAAAAAGTTTTTTTTATTATCAATAACATCCAAACTCCTCAGTATTGCACACAAGGCCTTCCTTCGTGTTCTGGGTACAGCTTTCTGCTTCAGTCTTATCGCTTGATTCCCCTCCATTTTCCCTAAGTGCTCCTGCGCCCTAGCCACAGGGGACTGTGAATAGTGTTCTGAACACTTATACTTGCTGCACTCTAGTGTGAAACTGGAATGCTTTCCTGCCAGCCACTGTTTAAGATTTGACACGTGTCATTTCCATTATGAAAGCTTTCTGGAATTCCTCAAGTAAAATGAATATTGCTTTATTTTCTTACACTTCTATATTGTCTCACGCACACACTTTGATCACAACACCTACTATGTATATTCTATTCCTATCATCAGTCTCCTTCAGTACCTAAATCTTACTCATTCTCCATTTCTGGTGCCTAGCAACATGCTTAAGGCATCCATTACATGTTTATTGAAAAAAATAGGAAGAGCTTACAGCCTGTGAGAGGAACACACAAACCAGGAAACAAAAGAATTACACATTTCACTAAGTGCTGTTTTAAACTGAACGGTGATGGGTAATGCCTAGTGATGTTTGAAGGCTGAACGAGTAAATACTGCTTAGAACTTCAAAATATTTCCCAAGAAAACCCTAAGAAACGAGGCTTATGCCCTCATACATAAAGCTATGTGATCATAAGACTATATGGTCTGTAATATAGTTGGAACTCATTGTTTATGCTTCTCTCATTTTTTCCTTTTATTCATTCAGAAACCACTTTCTAAGAATGCATCATGCGATATAGATGAATGCAAAGCAAACAAGAGGCAAAATGATCTCTACTGAGGTTTAGAATATGGAGGAGAGACAAGTAAAACAACACATGTAATACAGAATGATAAGTGGGGCGTGGAGGGTGGAATGACAGGGACTACTGTTATGTTAGGAAAATAATGCCAAGGAGGTGAACTTGGGCTAGTTCTTTGAGAAAAAAAAAGGGGGGGGTGTCAACCAGGAGAGAAGGATGACAGGAAGTGAGAGAGTTAGGCTCTCTCTATAAAGCAGAGGAGTTCGGAATATGAGGAGCTCTTTAAACAGGGGAGTGATGTTTATAAACCCAAGATCCCAAAGTTTAAAATAAACAAAGGCTTTGTGAAGACCCATTATATTAATTCTTCCTGCAAAGTAATATAAATTATTTTTTTGCATTACCTATCAAACAAATTACCTACATGACTGCTTTTCTCCATTAGCAGAGATAATTGGAAGATTACTGACCTTTGTATGTCTTGCCCTGAACACTGAATCTTAATGTAATCTTAACTGTAACCTCAACATAGTAATTTATTTTTTTTACATATTAGGAGTTATGGTCATGTGGGAGTAGTATATATTTTATGTAAGTAACAAGAATTAGTAGTAATATTCAAACAGGACTGCGGCACTGGCAGCAGTTTTTCTGGGAAAATATTTCTCTACATAGTAAAAACATTCACATTATTTTAATTAGCATTTGAATTCTTCTAAAGTGAAAAATCATTTAGAGACATTCTTTTACAACTCATTTAAAGAATAACTATGTCTGTAAATGCAGTACACGTTTATTTTCTCCTTAAAGACTTGATTTTTCGGATAGAACTTTCATAAACTCAGTGTTACTCTGGGGCAATCGCAACTGTGGCCTGTAGGGTCCCATTCCGTAAAACGAAAGAACTGAGATACTTGATCCATTCTATGGTTTCTGATTTTTTTTTTTTTTTAATGCTAATTACCCGCAGCCTGTCATTGTCGGAAGCAAGCTGTGTTTTGGTTTCAGGAATACAGGAGTTCAAATATCGCCCTGGCTGACGTTCAGAACATTACTTATTACCTAACCTCTTTAAATCTGGAAAATGAAGATATCAAAAACCTGCCTAATGAGGCGGTGCTATGGCTTAAACAAGGCTGCTTCTTTTTTTTTTATTTTTTATTCTGTTCTTAAAAGTAGGCTTAAGGTTAGATTTTACCTAGTGATTTCGCAGACATCGGGTAAGTAGGGGTATTTTATATAGGCGGCATCTACCATATAACAGATTCATTTTTTTAAAAACTTAAAACTAAAAAAGTTGGGAGAACATTTCTGGGTCTTCAAGGACCCCCCTTTCTCCGCCCCCATTACTGTTGGCCAAAAATAACGACGGGCCATTCCATGCGGAGCTTTCCATGGCTGGGAGGAAGCAGGTCATGCTTTTCACTTGCCAATCCCATGGCGCAGCATCAAAACAAAAACAAAAACAAACAACAAAAACTATTATTGTACAGGACACTGCTTAGGCACGCATGTACATCGAATGTTTCCAGTTTAACAGTTCATCATTTCAAGGGTAAAAACCAAACTATGGCAGCACGTATCGCCATATAAAAAACAAACAAACCCTACTCAGTTTGCATTATTTCAGCCGTCCCCGCGGCCAGTCATTCATTCCTCTCCCCAAGAAGGACGGGCCAGGAACTCCCCCTGCCAGGCCCCGGCCCCTGTCACCCCGCGGCCACCAAGACCCTCCGGGATGCTCAGGCCCCGCCCACCTCCCCCGGCCCCGCTCCGGGCGCCGCCGGGGCCGGGCCCTCTGCCACCCACCGGACTCCGCCGCCGCCGCCGCCGCGCCGCGCGCTCACCGGCAGGCCCTGCTGCTGGAGGCTCTGCGCGATGTAGTCCAGGCGGCGGCAGACGCTCTTCTTGGCCTCGGCGGCCGCCTCCTTGGTGCTGCTCACCCGCACCGCCACCTGCGCCCGGTCCGGGCCCGCGGACACCTCCGCGGCGCCGCTCACGTGCACCTCGCGGCCCGAGGTCTGGGCCTGCGCCGCCGCCGAGGAGGAGAGCGGGCGGCGGAGGGCGGGCAGCGTCTCTCCGCCCGACACCACGTGGTTCTCCCGGCTCCGGTCAGCCCAGGGGACCAGCTCCACGAACACCCGAGACTGAGAAGCTTGTGGCAACGACATAGTGATGGCGGCTGGGTTACCATAGCAACGCGGGGAGGGACGGCGGCCGGAGCGGCCAAAGCGCGGCAGCGGCGGCGGGGCTTCCGCGTGCGCGCGGCGCAGAGGCTGCCGGGAAGGGCGGGGAGGTCCGGGCGCTTGCGGAGCGCGGGAGCGGCGCCGGGTGGGGAGGGTTTGGCCACGTGTTCCTCGCGTGGCGCTGGCGGCACGGCTCGCCCTCGCCCTCGTGTTGAACAGCTTCACCCCCATGGCCCTGGAAAGGTGTGGTCAGCCTTCTCCTCCCGGGGAGGTCCGCCTCGCCGCGCCCTCGCCCTCACCCACCCGCCTCTCGCCCGCGGGCCTCGGAGGAAGGTCCTGAGCGACCGACCAGCGGGCGGATGGCTTTTTCGCGTGTTTCTCTGTAACTGTCTTCACCCGCGTCTCCTCTGACTCCGCCCTCCCGCCGGGCACCCCTTCTCGTCCCCGGGGCGCGGGAGGAGGCTGTGGGCACGGATGCTCCTGGCCACTTTGATTTTGGGAGTTCGAGCCCTCCAATTCGTTTTCATTGTCTCGAAAGCCACGTGGGTAGCGCGATGCACGTTTGCCACGCGGTGTTCCGGTGCTTGCACGTGGGAAGCCGAGAGAAGAGAAGGGGGAGCTGGTAGGAGGAGTAGCCGAAGCTTTGGCAGGATTTCCCAGTCGCTCGAACTGTCTCCAGAGTCCCTGGACTTGTTCTGGCTTTAAATCCGGACTGGAGCGATGGAGGCTGTACGTTCCCCGCGGACATGGCCGGCCTGTGCGACTTAGATTTTATTTATGCCCTTTTCTTGAGAGAACAGCACAACCCTCAACCCACTGATCAGCATTAGGTAGGTTTTCTTCTTACCACTAAGTATGTAAAAACATCTAGGCCTTCTGTCCCAGGAGGGAAAAAAAAAAAGTGGTTTTTTTTGTTTTTTTTTTTAATTTTTTAAGGCCGACTCTCACAAAAGGAGTTTGAAAACAAGCCTGCTGCCAATCCTCAAGTTTCTTCTGTACTATCCGCCCCCCCCCCCCCCCTAGTAAGATAATGCAGCTAAATCAAACGGAACTCTCTTCCCCTTTATTGGATTATTATTTGGTTAATTTTGTCTATATTTATTTTGATGTCGGTTGGATTCTGATGAGGGCACATGCCAGATTGTGGGCTCGATCCTCAGTGTAGGGTGTGCAGCAGGCAGCCAATCAGTGATTCTTTCTCATCATTGATGTTTCTATTTCTCCCTCCCTCTCCCTCTCTGAAATCAGTGAAAAAATATATTTAAAAAATAAAAAAGATGAGGGGGAGAATAAATTGGGAACAATATTTGTAAATTAAAAACATTTGTAAAATATTTATTTTACACGTAAGGCTAATAGCCTAATGTTTAGAGAGCTCTTACCAGAAGAAAAGAAAAGAAAAAATGGATAATGATCAGAGGCAAATTCTATCAGCTAGGCAAACTGTAACAAAATACCACACACTGGATGGCTTAACAGAAATTTATTTTCTCACCGTTCTGGAGGATGGAAGTCTGAGATGAGGTGTTGACAGGTTTGGTGTCTTCTGAAGCCTCTCTTCTTGATTTTCAGAAAACTTCACTGTGTCCTCACATGCCCTTTCCAGTGTATACAAGCATTCCTGAGATTTCCTCCTCTTCTTGTGAGACCACCAGTTCTATTAGATCAGAGCCCCACCCTAATGACCTCATTTAACTTTAACTTCCTCTTGAAAGGCCCCTATCTCTAAATATAGTCATTTTGGAGGTCAGCACTTCAACATATGAATTTGAGAGGGAGGAGCACAATTCAGTCTATAATACAAACCAATGAAGCAGAAACACTAATTATAACATGGGGGGAAAAGTTTATCCTCACCAGTAATTAAAGAATGCAGATTTAACTATAATAAAATATCCTTTTTTCTGAATTATTATTTTGGCAAACAATAAAGATAGTTGGAGTGAATATATGAGTAGATGAAAGTAATTTTGAAAGAAGAATGGAATAGTTTGTGTTGATAGAACTATCCTATCCAATAAAGAGGAAATATGCTAATTGACCATCACTCCATCACAAAATATGGCTGCCCACAGCTGAAGCCAAGTTCCCATAAGGAGCCCTAACGAGTAATTAGCAGGGGCCCGTGGGGCTTGGCAGGGGACCTCAGGCTGTATCTCCCACCCTGGCATCAGGCTGGAGGACCTCAGGCTGCATCTCCTGCATAGGTGCCAGGCCAGGGGACTTGAGACCATGCCCCCTACCCAGTGGGGCTTGATGGGGGACCTCAAGGTGCACTTCCTGTCCTGGTGCTGGGCTAGGGGAACTCAGGCTGCTCCCCCTACCCCAGCACCAGGCCAGGGGACCTGAGGCTGCGCCCCCTGCCTGGCTGGGCTTGACAGGGGACCTCAGGCCCTGCCCCCCACCCGTTGAGGCTTGACAGGGGACAGCTGGGGGACCTGAGATTGCTTGCTTCCCCCCCACCTGGTGGGGTTTGATGGGGGACCTCAAGCCATGCCCTCCACCCAGTGGGGCTTGACAGGGAACCTCAAGGTATGCTCCTCACCCCGGTCTGGGTTGGGGGGCCTCAGGCTGACCCCCGTTCTGGTGCCAGGCCAGGGGACCTGAGGCTACCCCTCCTGCCTGGCAGGGCTTGACAAGGGTGGGACTGGCCAAGTCTGGATCTAACCCAATTGGGGGTCTGGATCTCACACAATTTTGAGGTGCATGTGGGTGGGCAGGGACTTGACTCTGGGTCCCGTGGTGCGCCCCAGACTCTGACAGGAGGAAGGTTTTCATATACATTTTACTAATTTCTTTCATCTCTGACACTTATAGAGATAGGTCAAATAGCAATATTAAATTATTTCCTCTAATTAATCCCCTTTTAATGTGCATGAATTTTGTGTACCAGGCCACTAGTATAGCAGATAAAAGAGAAGGATAACTGAGAGAATGAATGTCCAGTTAACAGTGCCCTAGTTTTCTGTCAAAGTCAAGGCTGATCCTTTAGCAACCATTTTGAGTAAGATGACTCTGTTTTACACAATTTGGACCCAAAATGGGAATCTGACTTAAGCTGGGCCAGTTAGAGGGTTTTTGGTTTTGTTTTTAGAATGGAAATCCATATTTATGCCAAATTTTAAAAATCCAATCTTTCTGATGTTGGATCATAGCATACATTTATATCTATTAATAATGAAAGTGTAATATGCTAATTAGACCAGATATCCTAGTGGATGACCTTCTGGACAAGCCTGGGCTGCGAGGGAAGCCCGGGTCCTGGGTGCCGGCAGCCAGGGGGAAGAAAGGCCTACTCTTGCACGAATTTCACGCATTGGGCCTCTAGAATACATATAAAACTTGAGAGATAGCGTTGCCAGTTTGGCTTAGTGGGTAGAGCATTGGCCTGCAGACTAAAAGGTCCCAGGTTCAATTCCTGTCAAGGGCACATGCCTGGGTTGCGGGCTGGATCCCCAGTAGAGAGTGTGCAAGAGGCAGCCAATCAATGATTTCCTCTCATCATTCCTTCTCTCTTCCTCTCTGAAATAAATAAAAATATATTAAAAACAACAACCTTGAAAGATATAGATTGTTTTCCACAAACCATTTCTAGTGGAGAAGCAGAAAATGAGAGAGGTAGAGAGAGAGAGGAAATCATACATTCAGAAAGAAATGGAGATGAGATACAGGAAGAGTCCAGATGTAATTCCAATATGTTTGTGGAATTTCCCTAAGGCCTGCTTTCACTCCTTGCCCTGTAGCTCTAAAAAATAGTCCTATCCTTATCGTAAAATCTCCCCCTGCCCTTTTTTGCATAAGTAGCTTGATTCAGTTTTAATTTTATCTTAAAATTAAGAATACTGACTGAAAATATTGGATGTTAGAGGAGGAGAATTCAAAGCTCTCCTGTATAGCTTTCAGCCTTAAGGAAGTTACAGAGTTCCCCATAAAGTGAATCAGTAGGTGCCCAGCTCAAAGCTTCAACCTTTGAAACAATTTTGCTCTCTGTAGTTATTCAAGACACCCTTAGTGATGCTATCATGCAGCTGCTTTCCATTTCCACCTGGAACCTGCTGATCCAGCCAACCTATTTATAAACCTATCCATAAAAGCTTAGGCTTTTTCCTCCTCAATCTGTTCCTACAAGAATGTCCACATAACCATTGGTGTGACCTGAAAATGGTGCTCTAGTGCAACTTGGTAGGTGGCAAGGAAGTTTTGGGTTACCCGGTCCTGCAGCTTGCGTATGCCCTCTATCTTGTTCATGCTTGGTATCCCCGATGTATACTTTCATCTTTTGGTGGATTTGCTCTGTCGACCTGTATGACTTGTAATTTCTGACAGGACCCGACTTATAATGGGTGATTCCAAATATCTCATAACATTTAAGGATGGAAATATGTTTTTAAATACAATATTTAGACATTTATTAGTGACCTTCAAAGAACTGTTTCGCTGAGAACTGAATGACAGGGTTAAGGGATGAGGGCAGGACTAGAACAAGTAGGAAGAACAGTAAAGTATTTGTTACTGTTGTCTGAAGTGAGGTGCTGGTTGTTGTTTGAAAAAGTAATTAATTGGATTCAGGATTTCCAGAAATGAAAGGAGATAAGATCATACCTTATCTCACAAACATCCCAAACACTGGAAATAGCTCTCCATCTTGTCTTTTCTCATTATTTCCAGGTTTGTTTTTTTACTTTCTTATAGGTTACAGATGTTTATCTTCTGAAACCTTAAATGATGCAGGTAGAACAGGAGAGTGGGCATAGTGTGTGTTGTGTCTATGTGGACTTTTGCCAGGTTTATTTGTTTGTTTCCCCAGGCTCCCTTACACAGAGTTCCAGAGTCTAATGATATTTTCACTAACTATATAAAATTAAGAATTATCCCAGAGGAAAGTATTCTCAAGTATCGATACATCTCTACTCTCTGAGGGAAAATAAATGTGAGATTGCCTCCCCACTATATCATCTTGTTGTTATGCTGGGCTGACCTATATTTTGCTTCTGGATTGGAAACAACCTGACTGGCCACTTCAATATTTCAGATAAGCTTTTGGTTTAAATCTTTTTTTCACTTATTTTCTCCCCATTCCATTATACATTACTGGTTTCCTTTGATATTATATGGTCTTTTAATCTTAGCTTTCACATGTTTGGCTGCATAATGTAACTACTTATATTTTAATTGTTTAGGCAAAGCACTGGATGTCCCTTTAAATCAGAGGAAAAGTAATATTTTATAAATGGAGCTACTATAGTGTAGTAACAATTATGAGTAATTATGTCTTAACTGATTTATATTATTTGTATCTAACAGAATAAGAAATACTTGACAGTTCATTTACAAATTTAAGTTGTAAAACTCTCACTTGAGTAAAGATTTTTTTTCTTGATATTAATTCTCTTTGAAAGCAGTGAACTAGAAATAGCTTTGCCAATAGATATTTAAAAAAACAAACAAAAAACATTGTAACTCTTAGTTAAATGATCAACCATTAGAAAACGTATAGGGCATGCTGGGACTGGTTTGGCTCAGTGGATAGAGCGTCGGCCTGCGGACTGAAAGGTCCCGGGTTCGATTCCAGTCAAGGGCATGTACCTTGGTTGTGGGCACATCCCCAGTGCAGGGTGTGCAAGAGGCAGCTGGTCGGTGTTTGTCTCTCATCGACGTTTCTAACTCTCTGTCCCTCTCAACTCCTCTCTGTGTAAAATCAATAAAATATATTAAAAAAAATTTAGAAAAAAAAGAAGAAAAAAAACATATAGGGCACAATGAGGTAGATGTTAAACAAATGATTAAAATTATCATAGAAAAAGGATGATAAAAAAAAAAACTGTGATAAAGTAAAAGAGAAAATACCGTGGAAAAGAAAACATAGAATTTGGAAGCTAGAAGAAACATAGTCTCATTTTACAGATGAACGCATTATAGCAAACCAGAAAGTTTTCAAAATTATATTCCCCCAGTTATGGGCAGAGACAAACTAATGCTTTTCCCACTGTGCTGTGCTGCCTCCCAGTGACCAATGACTATCTGACTACACACAGGCATGTTACTGCTGGCAAACCTCTTTCTCAGAACAAATAAACAAAACATCCGATCACCACTAGCCTCCCTTGGCTTCTACAACACTCTGTTCTTATTCTACTTCCTTCTCTCTGGTCAGTTTTTACTGCATGTTCCCTTGACTTCTTTCCTCTCAATGACAGTCCTCAGCCTGCTTCTTCTCTCTCTAAATTTGTAGCTATCTTCATGGATTCAGTTTTCACCTATACTGACTCAATTTTCTTATTTGTAAAAGGAGTGAACTGGAGTGGCTTTTGTATTTTAAACTCAGGGTCAATGACAATACAAAATGATGGATGTTATAAATGTCTTATTTTAAAAATCAGCATTGTCTGTGTAAACACCTCAGCAAAAAAGATATACAGATGTTAAGTAAACGATGTTCAACATCATATGTCCTGAGCAAGTTGCAAATTAAACCTCTACACACATGTTGGAATGACAACACCAAATGCTGGCTCATTGTTCGTGGGAATGCAAAAATGGTACAGACACAGAATATACAAATCCATGTGTAAACCCTAATGTAAACTATGGACTTTTTGTGATTGTGATGTGTCAGTGTAGGTTGGTTCATCAGTTATATCAAATTTACCACTGTGGTGCCGCTTGTCAACAGTGGGAGGGATTGTGTTGGGAGGGGGTGTATAAGAGGTATATGGGAACTCTTTGAATTTTTTGCCCAATTTTTCTGTGTGTCTACAATTGCTCTAAAAATATAGTTTATTAAAAAACAAAAACAAACCACCATTGTGTTTTAAAAAGACAAAGGTATTTTGAGTAAAATGACATTCATTGTCAAGATATCTAAGCTGTGAAATTTATCTCCTATGAGGCTTAGTTCTTTTATTTTTTTAAATATATAGTTCAGAAAATATTATAGCCATATTTGGGGAACCATCTTCTTAAGAAAAATGCCTTGGTAAACTTCCATGAATGTGGATGATGAGCCTGGAAAGTAAGGTCTGAAGGAGACTACAGCACGGAGAGAACTAAAGAGTTAGGCAAAAGAAGTGAATACAGATGTGAGAGGAGGAATACCAGAAAGAAAGACAAAGATGGAATTAGAGAAAAGGTCAGATAACATAGATGAGAGGCTGGATTTTGTGGAGGATAGAAAATTCCCCGGTTGCATATAGCCGAGAACTTTAAAGATCATAGACATCTAATTTACAATATTAGCTGTTGGCCTTTGGCAATGTAACAGCTCACAGCATTGCATTACCTATGTAATGCAATGCTGTGAGTTGGGGAGAGCAAGGAAAGAACCTCTGTACAGAATGAGGAGAAGCAAGCATCTGGAAGAGTTGAGATGCGTAATATCATGAGTTAGGTAAAAGTAGAACAATAGTTTGCCATGAGAATTAAAGTGCACAGGATTTTGGGCAACAGAATTTCTCATAGGAGACTTTCTCAAAGAGAGAATGAGGTTCCAGTTGACAAATAAGATGACTATATTCACAGGAAAATTATGGGCATATTTGAATGTGTTCAGCACAATAGTTAACCCATGTAGTGTTACAGAAGACCAGAGAAAAACCAAGCAAGGCTTAGAGAAATGGAGTTACAATTTATTATTATTATTATTATTATTATTATTATTATTATTATGCACAAACCCAGAGAAAAATGTCTTTGAAATCTCTGGGCAAAAACATAGAGGAAGCTTTCCCTATTTATACTTTTTCCAGTTCTTTGCTTTCCAAATAAGTTTTTTTTTTCTGGTTCCCTTTTCAAGTTCTTAAGGAGCCCCATGAGACCACAACTAAAGGCCTGGCCTGGTACCAGCACTGATAACTCTGTCTGGGGATAGTTTATGGCCTCTCTAAAATGGGAGTAAACAGGTCTTGCAGGACCAAACAATTTAAAGGGCAGAGACTAGATTATAGGCTAATAAGAATGTATATAAGGTTAATGGCACAGGTTCAGATTGCTAGACCCCAAAAATGTCTCATTTTCCCCATCAGTAGTGAAACTTATATAAGCACTTAACTTCCAGTGGTCTTATGTAGTTCTGCATCACCTTTTGCAGCTGAGGACTGCATTGGCTTTGAGGATTATTTCTGAGTAAGGTTGTGAGGTAGGTCTGATAGATCAAAACTTTTACATGGTATCTAAAAGAATATGGAGAAAAAGTGTTTACCAGAAAATGCCATTCATTCAGTTAAGGAGAGTACTTATTAGAGGAAAAGGTTTAACTCAAATTATGTCCCTATAAGGATGCAATTCAGACAGTAATCTTCTTTGTCCCAGACTTGTAGAAAATATGCTTAAGTCACATTAATCTTAGAAAATATAATATAAACAGTAAAAGATTAACCCAAGGAGGCTTAAGGTTAGATAAATGACATTCTGAAAATTGCAACATAACTGAAAAATACAGCAACAGAATTTTCTCAGACTGTGTTCATAAAATTTAGTAGATCAGAAATACTGACTAATAGATGTGCAAATGCTCCTAAGATGCACTGGATACAAAAATTGAGAGGAAAAAAGCAGAGGAAATGACTAGCATCCTTGGATCTACCTTTCTTACTGTTATAGTTAACATCCTTCCAGACAGCTTTCCAATCTGTTTGCTTCCAGACTTTCCCACCCTAACCAATTGCATAATTCAATGACTACCTAAAGAAATGTGCTCATTTGCATTGGCAATTCAATTCATATCAAATTTAAGTTTCAAGTCTGTGAACTTCAAAATTTTTCATGAGATATTCCAGCATTTTTAACCTAAGTAACCTTTTGATATGTCTTTATATCTCATTTATAGCCAAATTAGCATATATATAACAATTTTATCTATAATTTATAGCCAACTCGCTAGTCATTTATCTATGAAGAAAATATTCTACTTTAGCTGAAACTGGTTTGGCTCAGTGGTAGAGCGTCGGTCTGCAGACTGAAAGGTCCCGGGTTCGATTCCGGTCAAGGACATGTACATTGGTTGCAGGAGGCAGCTGGTCGATGTTTCTCTCTCATCGACGTTTCTAGCTCTCTATCCCTCTCTCCTTCTCTCTGTAAAAAATCAATAAAATATATTTAAAAAGAAAAAAGAAAAAAGAAAATATTCTACTTTAATCTTAATCACTTCAAGTTCTCTCCTTCCTCTAAATGTAACCAATTTCTGTTTGTTCAGAAATTCAGGTAATGAAATGATTCTGAATATTTCAACAATGTGGCTAATTTAGTGAAAGTTGCCTACATTTAGTGTAAGTTATTTACCTTAACTGAGTTATTCTGTAGTATAATCCTATCTAATAAAAGAGCAATATGCAAATGGCTATACCTCCACTACACCTACAAGCCACACCCACCAGCCAATCAGGAGCAAGTATGCAAATTAACCCAACCAAGATGTTTGCAGCCATGGAGAAAGCAGGAGGATTGGGTTTCCCAGGCAATGGAAGAAGCCAAGCTTTTGGCAGGCCCAGGCCTCCACTCAAGGCTACAAAATTTCAATTATAGAAGATAAATAAATCCCAACAAAAATAGCAGCAGACACTGAGCTGGAGAGATCAGGAGGCTTGAGTTGTCCCTGGCGATGGAGGAAGCCAAATTTCCACAGACCTGGCCTGCCTTGGCCTTCACTTAAGGCTACAAAGTTTCAATTATAGAGGATAAATAAATCCCAACAAAAATGGCTGTGGCCATGGAGCAAGCAAGAGCCTTGGCTCTGCTGAAGGCTACAAAGTTTCAATTATATAAGATAAATAAATCCTAGATACCAGGGCCTCCTCTTGGGTCACTGGGGGGGGGGGGGGGGGGGTGGCCAGCCTGCAAACCACCACATGCCCCTTTCCCAGGCTGCCCCACACTGTCTGAACTGCACCCTTATAGGGACATAATTGAGTTAAACCTTTTCCTCTAATAAGTACTCTCCAAGGGACTCTTCCCCCAGTGCACAAATTTCATGCACTGGGCCTCTAGTTCTTAATAAGATTGAACTAAATATAATAAAGCCTCTCTTTAATAAATCAGATGAAGGCAGGCACAGGGGTTAGGGGGGATCAGGCAGGCAGAGGTGGTTAGGGGTGATCAGGCAGGCAGGCAAGTGGTTAGAGGTAAGCAGACAGGCATGCAGAATAGGTAGGGGCGATCAGGCAGGCAGAAGCAGTTAGGTGTGATCAGGCCAGCAGGCGAGTGTTTAGGGGCGATCAGGCAGGCAGGCAGAGGTGGTCAGGTGCGATCAGGCAGTCAGGAAGAGTGGTTAGAGGCAATCAGGTAGGAAGGCGAGCAGTTAGGGGTGATCAGGCAGGCAGGCATAGTTGTTAGGGGCAATCAGGTAGGCAGGCAGAGTGGTTAAGGATGATCAGGCAGGCAGGCAGGCCAGCAGTTAGGAGCTAGTGATCTTGGATTGCGAGAGGGATGTCCAACTGCCAGTTTAGGCCAGATCCTGTAGGGATCCCTGTGGTATCAGGTCTAAATCAGCAGTAAGACATCCCCTGAGAGGTCCTGGATTGCAAGAGGGTGCAGGCCGGGCTGAGGGCCATCCCCCACCCCGGGCATTAATTTTGTGTAAACCCATCCCTGCACCCCTGTCCCCATGCATAATTTTTTTTTTTTAATTTATTATTATGTTTCTAAAATCAATCTTTATTGTTCACATTATTACAAAGGTTCCTCATTTCTTCCCCTCTCCACCAGGTTTCCACCCCACCCTCTGCCCTTTCTCCACCCCCCCATTGTCCTCATCCATAGGTGCACAGTTTATGTTCAGTCTCTTCCCGCATCCACCACTCCCCTTTTCCCCCGAGAATTGTCAGTCCACTCCCCTCCTGTATCTCTGATTCTGTTATAATCAACAGTTAATATTGTTCATCAGGTTTAAATTTTTGTACCGAGCCACTAGTATAAAATAAGACAAAACAAAACAGAGTTTAGTTCAAAGACATGGGATTTATCATAATAAACAACATTTGAATAGTATGGTTACTTTAAAGATGACAAGCAGTCATGCCCAGAAGGGAAATAATATGTTGCAAGTTTGAAAGAAAATGGATTATTCAAGATGTCATTTCGTGAGAAAAAGATGATGTCTTTGATATTCAAAACACCAAAAGAGAATTTAATATAACCGTGCTACAGAAACCAGAGATACATTTGACGGTCAGAAAAGATAGGATTTAAAGGGAAAAGTAAATTACCTTGTTTTCCTCTTCCATCATAGAAAGGAGATTAGATATATAAGGACAATTGGAGTGAATTCAGAGGAGAAAGTAGAATGTATAAATCAGGTTATATAAGGAAAAAAAATAAAGCTATATACATACAGATTGTTAAATGATAAAGGAAAGAGACAGGTCATGTTCAACATAACTTAATTTAAAAAATGTAGCCATCTTGTTATACATTATATCCCAGTACTTAGCTAATTTATAATTATAACTACATAATAAAATTAGAGTGCAATTTTGGTGGAAATATAAGTTGGTACGGCCATTATTGAAGTGACTAAAAAATTAAAAATACAACTACCATTTGATCTAACAATCCCACTTCACTGTCATTGCTCCACTCTACCCCTTACCCAACACACTGTAAAGAACTGAAGACTAAGCTTTCTCTTAATGCAAGTAGAAGTAGAGGATTAGCTCAACTATTTTATTTCTGGTAAAAGAGAGTTGGGATTTAGAATAACCATTCAAAAGCAACGTTTTGGGGAGGTATTCCCTGGCCTTTAACTTGCTTATAGCTACCAATCTATTTAGCAGTTGACTCATTAGGTGACTTAGAATACATTTTATAGTGTTTTATTCTCAGAAGATTTACCAAGAAATTACATTTATTACAATTAAACATTTGATGGTTATAGTAATGATATTTTAAAGGCCAAAGTGGTATTAGGTGAATCTGACTTTCAAAAAATATCCCTTATGATAATTATTACAGTCTTGCTTTATGTCATAAAATTGTCTGCTTATAAATGAATAAGATCTTCAAGTTATATATATGCACATTAAAGTTGAGAAGCACTGTCTAGAGAAACTCGTGCCACTATTCAGAAGCTAAGTATGAGAAAATAGATTTCAGTATGTTTGTAATGAGACAATGGACAAATTGTGGTATGATCTAACTGTTAACCAGCAGTTAAAATGAATTATTTATGTGTATAAACTATGTACACAGTATTGAAAAAAAATGTATGTGTGGGAAAGATTCCTATATTACCATACCATTTTTATAGAATTTTAACATAAAAGAAACTATACTATAAAGTTTTTGGAGATTTATACCTATATGGTTAAATTATAAAAATACATGGAAATAATAAACATCAAATTTAGGACAACTCCATTCATTTGGAGAGGGCTGGTAGGGATGAGAAAAATGATAAGAGAGGAAGAATAAAGAAGACTTTAATTATATTTTTCATGTTTTATACAGGTATTTGTTATCCTTTAAATCTTCTTGTTTATCTGAAATACGTATTTTCTATCTCTATCCAGAGTGGTCAATTTCAGTTTCTTATTGTTGACTCGGTCTCAGTTTGGTGACTGAGTGTAATCAGAAAGTTGAGAAACCTTTTTGTGAAAGTTCAAGATCACTAAAGTTTTCTTCCAAGTTGTTCAGGCTATAAGATAAGTCTTATTAACAAATGACTCGAATTTGGATAACTGCCTTTAAAAATGCTTATATAGTTATTAGTGGCCCGGTGCACGATTTAAGCATATTGAAAGGAAATTAATTAGAAGAAATATTTTGATATCATTATTCACCCGTTCAGTATAATAGAAGTGTCACCAAATTCACGATCAACAGAGATAGATTGAAACACATGCATGCGATTGGCGCCAACAAGAGCTTTATAGGTATCGCGTATGCAAGAGTCAACTTTATTTTTAAATTGCCAGTGGACATAATATGTACAGGCTGGTTGGTTGGTAGGATGGAGGATGGTGAGTTACTTAGCCTTTTATGTATATATATTTCCAAGGCTTTTTACTTTAAAGTTGGTGACAACATCCAAATAAGAACAGACATATTGTGAAAACACTTTTTTTTTCATTGCTCCACTGCTTGATGGTTTAGCTATTTGCTCTCATGGCTTTTGAAGAGTAAGGGTACCAAGGAGGATTTTTGCTTTAATTTCTTTTTTAAACTTTTAAAAAAATATTTTTTTATTGATTTTTTTGTTTTACAGGGAGGAAAGGAAAGGAATAGAAAGCTAGAAACATCGATGAGAGAGAAACATCGATCAGCTGCCTCTTGCACACTCCCTACTGGGGATGTGCCCGCAACTAAGGTACATGCCCTTGACTGGAATTGAACCTGAAACCTTTTAGTCTGCAGGCCCATGCTCTATACACTGAGCCAAACCGGTTTTGGCTAGTTTCTTTTAATATCTCAGCAATAAACCTCTCAGATAATTTCTTGGTGTTTTGGCTACTATAAATAGTCATCTTTATATCCCAGAGTTACAAAAATTATATTTATCTTCTAATTACCCTTAGAGCTGACTCTTGATTTGAAACACAATTCTCTGATTTAGATGCATTCAACCTGAATAATATTTGATGCTTTTTAATCCTTTCTCTCTATTAGAATCATCTGGTGAATTGGGAAAAAAAAAAAAAAAAAAAAAAAAAAAAAAAAAAAAAGCATGGGCTTAATTTCTAAAGATTCTCGTTTAATTGGTATGATACTTTAAAAAAGACTTCCCAGGATATTTAAATTTGCCGCCAGGTTGAGAGGCTCTGATTTCACAAATGTGTTTTTTTTGTTGTCAAAAGCATTTTATTAGCTTTTCATCCCTGACTTCCAGTACCTCTGCCCCTTAGTACTATGAACAGGATGACATTAAAGTAGCATTTCCTCAGGCTAGTCCTCTGAATTCAGTTCTCTGAATTAAGTTGAGGAAACTTGAGCTAAATAAACAAAACAGAGAATTGGAGAAATGATTCAGGTTATTTAGTTAATATTCCTGTTAGCTCTAAGAAACCAGGGGAGCCTTACCTGGCTTATAGCCTAATTTGGTTTAAATCAATTGGTAATTAAAGTTGATTTAACAATGATTTGTATGGATACTTTTATCTTTGGAAACCAGGCTGAAAATTGATTAGGTACATATCTGTGTTTCTGTGTGTGTCATTGTTTCAGCAAGAAGTGTCATATATTATTCTGATTGGATTTTGTTCAGTTTTTATGTGGCTTATTGTTATTTGTAGAAGAATTATTTTATTAATGTTTCTTTGTAACTTTACTGATCAATTTTCATAGTTCTACTATATAATTAAGCAGAACATGGTCATTGTTTAGAATCTGTTTCTGTATGTTCATTGCCATGCTTGTGTCACTATATAAAGAAAATTATTTAAAGACCTGGAAAGTGAGTAGGTGGGACATTTTCTCTTGTTTTTCTAAAATGATTAGGACCATGTTGTTTTTTTCTCAATTAGATATTTTCTTTTGAATATTTTTATTTTGGAGGAAGAACCTACTGCTCCCCACCTTCTATACATTCCATAATGTTAAGTTAAATAACATCAAGCAATTGAATATCACTTAATTATTAACTTATGTGTTAAAGAACTGATTGAATATATTAATATTCTTAGGTATTGTAATAAGAATAATCAATGTTCTATCAAAAATTATTTACACAGAACCTAATTTGTGGAAGGTTTTTTTTAATATACAGAATAAAAAACTCAGAGGGACTTCCACATCTTTTCCAATCTCCTTTTCAGACAACTGATTTTCTGAACCATCTTACTTCACTTTTCAATTTTTGCTTTTTGAAATTATTTTATTACTAGAGGCCCAGTGCACATAATTTGTGCATGGAAGGGGGGGATGTCCCTCAGACCAGCCTGCATCCTCACCAATCTGAGACCCCTCTCACAATCCAGGACTGCTGGCTTCCAACTGCTTGCCTGCTTGCCATCCTGATCACCCTTAACTGCTTCTGCCTGCCAGCCTAATCACCCCTAACCACTCCCCTGCCAGCCTGATTGATGCCTAACTGCTCCCTGCCAGACTGTTTGCTCCTAACTGCCCTCTCCTTCAGGCCTTGTCCCCCCTAACTGCCCTTTCCTGCAGGCCTGGTCCCCCCTAACTGCCCTCCCCTGCAGGCCTGGTCACCCGTAACTGCCCTCCCCTGGTCACCCGTAAAAGCCCTCCCCTCTCCAAATGCCTTCCTCTGCAGGCCTGGGTCTCCCCTCACTGCCCTTCCTTGCAGGCCTGGTCACCCCCTACTTCCCTCCTCTGTCAGCATGGTCACCCCAAACTGCCTTCCCCTACAGGCTTGATTGCCCCCAACTGTCCTCCCTTGCAGGCCTGGTTCCTCCTAACTTCCTCCCCTACTGGCCATCTTGTGACCGCCATCTTGTGTTCACATGGGGGCAGGATCTTTGGCCACATAGGGACCGACATCTTGTGTGTTGGAGTGATGGTCAATCTGCATATTACTCTTTTATTAGATAGGATAGAGGCCTGCTGCATGAGTGGGGGCCAGCTGGTTTGCCCCGAAGGGTATCCTGGATCAGGGTGGGGGTTCCCTTGGGGCATAGAGTGCATGGGCGATGGGCTGTGGTGGTTTACAGGCTGGCCATGCCCCCCACGACCCAAGCAGAGGCCCTGGTAACTGGGGTTTATTTATCTTCTATAATTGAAACTTTGTAGACTGGAGCAGAGCCAAACCTTCTGATTACTCCATGGCAGCAACAATTTCTGTTGGGATTTATTTATCTTCTATAATTGAAACTTTGTAGCTTGGCGTGGAGGCCTAGGCCAGCCAGGGTTGCAGAAGCTTAGCTTCCTCCATTGCTGGGGGAAACCCTAGCCTCCTGCTCTTTAAGCTCAGTGGCTATTTCCATTTCTGTTTGGATCTATAATTGAAACTTTGTAGCATTGAGGGGAGGCCTAGGCCAGCAAGGGCAGGTGGAAAGCTTGGCTTCCTCCATCACAGGGGAAACCCAAGCCTCTCTCCTGCTCTCTGTGGCTGTAGCCATCTTGGTTGGGTTTATTTGCATATTTGCTCCTGATTGGCTTATGGGCGTGGCTTGTGAGTGTAGTGGAAGTAGGGTCAATTTGCATACTACTCTTTTATTAGATAGGATAAAAAGTTATACACACTTAGATAATCCAGAAAAGTGCAAAGAAGAAAGTGGAAATCACCCATAATCTCATCATGGTTGACTCTTGATAGATATCTAGAAAGAGAAGTTAGTTCTTGACCTGGTATCTTATTTCAGGGTTTATTATCTTGAAAGTCATATATTCTTTCTTTTCTGTATCATCTGTTTTCCAATTTTGATCTTTTATCCTTACCGAGAACAAATGACTTAATTTTCTCCTAAAACACTTGAAATACTTCAGAAGAATTTAAAAGATGCTCATATATCTTCTTTGTGAAATGAAGTAGATCCTTTTAATCTGCTTCTAATACTGATATCCTATCTACAGGATACATTTTAACATCTTTTGGATATTTCCAGTTTCTCTAAAATTCATTCATTCAAATTTAGGTGATTAAGACTGGACACAAGCCTGTGAATGAAGAAAGATGAGTCAGCAATGTTCTGATAATTTGTGTCTCTTCCCCATCCCCACAGATTTTTCAAAATTCAGCAGATCATTCATCCCCTTTAGGATTCTTGCTGATGCCCTCAACTGGTTTACTGTATTCATTTTTGTGAGGATGTTTTGGAGACCTGCAAGGGCAGGGAGTAAGTCTTTGTAATTTTCTGTCATATGACCTTTGTCCTATGAACCTTAGCTCTCCAAAATTCAGTTGGTTTTATATTGATTTGTTCTTGTAAATAACTGTCCTTTAGCCCTTTCATTTGTTTTCTCTGAATGACAGGTAAACTCATTACGGTCATGGGAGGAAAAGGGAAAGTCAAGTCTCCTGTTTCTTTAATATATTTTCTTGTTCTCCTTCCTAACTCTCTAGGACCTAGTATGGATTCTGTTTATGGTTCTTTTTATTAATTATTTTTATTGTTTTTTATACTTCTTTATTGTTGAAAGCATTACATATGTCTCCCCTTTTCCCCCATTGACCCCTTTCAGCCCACCCCAACCCCTCCACACCAGCTTTCAGCTCTCTATTGTCTGTGTCCATGGGATGTGCATATATGCATACAAGGTCTTTGGTTGATAGTAGTCAACCAATGACATTGTATTATTTATTTTAAAATTAAAGTTGATGTATAATACCATATTAGTCTCAGGTGTATGACTCCCTGATTAAACATTTATATAAAGTATGAAGTGATTACCCTGGTAAGTCTAGTACCCATCTGACACCGTATAGTTATTTTATTATTATTTATTTATTAAGGTTTTAATATATGTCCTTAATTCCCCCTTTGCCTCCCCCACCCCTCCACTCATGCCCTCATCCCCTTGGTGTCTGTGTCCATTGGTTATGCTTATATGCATGCATACAAGTCCTTTGGTTGACTTCTCCCCCTTACCCCCACCTTCCCCTGCCTTCCCTCTGAGATTTATCTGTCTGATCGATGCTTCTCTACCTCTGCTCTGGATCTGTTTTTGTTCATCAGTTTATCTTCATTATATTCCATACATGAGTGAGATCTTGTAACATTTATCTTTCTCTGACTGACTTATTTTGCTTAGCATAATGCTTTCCAGATCCATCCATGCTGTTGCAAATGGTAGTTCCTTCCTTTTTACAGCAGCATAGTATTCCATTGTGTAGATGTGCCACAGTTTTTTAATCTACTCATCTGCTGATGGGTGCTTATGCTGTTTGCAAATCTTGGCTATTATAAATTGTGCTGCTATGAGCACAAGGGTGCATATATCCTTTCTGATTACTGTTTCTAGTTCCTTGGTATATATCTCTAGAAGTGGGATTACTGGGTCAAATGGAAGTTCCATTTTTATTTTTTTGAGGAAACTTCATACTGTTCTCCACAGTGGCTGCATCAGTCTGTATTCCCACCAGCAGTGCACGAGGGTTCCTTTTTCTCCGAATCCTTGCCAGCACTTGTCGTTTGTTGATTTATTGATGATAGGTATTCTGACAGTATGAGATAGTACCTCATTGTCGTTTTGATTTGCATCTCTCAGATGATTAGTGACTTTGAGCACGTTTTCATATGTCTCTTGGCCTTCCTTATATCTTCTTTCAAAAAGTATCTGTTTAGGTCCATTGTCCATTTTTTAAATTGGATTGTTTATCTTCCTTTTATTAATTGTATGAGTTCCCCTAAATGTTGGAGATTAAACCCATATTGGAGATAACATTGGCAAATATCTTCTCCATGCAGTGGGCTTCCTTGTTGTTTTATTGATGGTTTCTTTTGCTGTGCAAGAGCTTTTTATATTGATGTAGTCCCATTTGTTTATTTTTCACCATATACTAATTACAATATTATTGAGCATATTCCCTATGCTGTACTTTATATTCCCATGACTATCTTGTTAATCCCTTCACTTTTTTTCACCCATCACCTCAACAACCCTCCCATCTGGCAACTATCAAATACTCTCTGTATCTATCCATTTATGTTCTGCTTGTTCATTAATTTTGTTTTTTAGATTCCACATATAAGAAAAATCATCTGGCATTTGTCTTTCTCTGTTTGACTTATTTTATTTAGCAAAGTATTCTCTAGGTTTATTCATGCTTTTGCAGATGGTAAGATTTCTTTCCTTTTATGGCAGAATCATATTCCATTGTATATATGTACCGCTTCTTCTTATCCATTCATCTATTGAAGGACACTTAGGTTGCTTCCAGATCTTGGCTATTGTAAATAATGATACAATAAAAATACAGATGTATATGTCTTTTTGCTTTAGTGTTTTGGGTTTATTTGGATAAATATCCAGAAGTGGAATTGCTGGGTCCTTTTTTGGCTCTTATTATATAGCCTTGATTTCAGAGAGGAAGGAAGAGGGAGAAAGAAAGACAGAAATATCTTCTGCATGTTCCCTGCTAGGGATGGAGCCTGCAAACCCGGCATATGCCCTGACTTTGTTTTAAAGTCTATTTTGTCTGGTATAAGTATTGATACCCCAGATTTTATTTGTTTGTTTGTTTCAATTTTCATGAAATATCTTTTTCCATCCCTTTACTTACAGTCAATCTGAAGTGAATCTCTTGTGGACAGCATATCTAAGGGTCTTGTTTTGTTATCCATTTAGTCAAAATATGTCTTTTGATTGGAGTATTTATTTGCATTTAAAGTAAGTGTTGATAAATATGTGTTTATTGTCATTTTATAATTCTTATTCAAAGAGTCTGACAAAGACCAGATTTAGAAAAGACCTTCTGAGATTACTGTTATCAGTGGGTCCCTAGTGATGATTTCTTTCATTTGTTGTGCCAGGCTCTTTATCTGAATGCAATACAGTATAGGTGCTTTGATTTCTTACAGAAGACTGGCTTAGCCCAGGCCTGGAATAGTAGTGTCCGTATTGGTGTCAGTCTTCACATTGGTGGGAGGTTTTCTCTAGGCTCGATCTCTTTTTCCATGTCAGTGCCAGCTGTTTGTGCCTATGATTGAGTCTGACATCTCTGTTGCTGTTTGCTAGGAATACCAGTATTTACCTTTGTGAAATCTGCACTTCAATTCCCAAGCATTATTTTAAGTTCTCTTTGTCTATGGCACTTAAAGATTTCCCTTAATTGCTTCAAGCTTGGCTATGTATTTCCCCCCCTAATACCGGTACTTATCTAGCATTAGGTAATCTTGACCTAAAGTCTTAATTATAGATCAATGTTAATCTCATTCCTTGTGTCAGACATTTTTTGTTTCTTCCCACTATCAATTCCTCCCTTGTATCATGCTAATTTTGTTCATATTGAAAGTACTGAACTAAATACTGGTTTCCTTAGCTTTCTTTGCATATAGGAATGGCCAGGAGACATAGTACTGGCCATGAAGCTAATAATAAATAATGATAATATGGGAATGCATGCATCTGGCACTCTATGTCTTTTTTGAATTGTTCCAATCCTGACACATTTATTTTTTTGGAACTATAGCAACCATTTTGTAACCATGAGGTGACAAAAATGAATAGAAAGGTAAATGGCCTAAGGATAGGGGTATGGAAAGCTGGATAGAATTTTAGTAACTAACTAGAGGCCCAGTGCATGAAATTTGTGCATGGGGCTGGGAGGGGGGTATCCCTCAGCCCAACCTGCACCCTCTCCAATCTGGGACCCCTCGAGGGATGTCCAACTGCCACTTTAGACCTGATCCCAAACTAGCAGTCGGACATCCCTCTCACAATCCAGGACTGCTGGCTCCCAACTGCTCATCTGCCTGTCTTTCTGATTGCCCCTAACTGTTTCTGCTTGCCAGCCTGATCACCCCCTAACCACTCCCATGCCAGTCTGATTGATGTCTAACTGCTCCCCTGCCAGCCTGTTTGCCCCCTATTTCCATCCTCTGCCAGCCTGGTCACCCCTAGCTGCCCTCCCCTTCAGGGTTGATCACCTCCAAACTGCCCTTCCTTGCAGGCTTGGTCCCTCTCAACTACCCTCCCTTGCAGGCCATTCTGTGGTGGCCATCTTGTGTCCACATGGGAGCAGTCATTTTTGACCACATGAGGGAAGCTATTGTGTGTTGGAGTGATGGTTAATCTGCACATTACTCTTTTTATTAGATAGGATAGAGGCCTGGTGCATGGGTGGGGACCAGCTGGTTTGCACTGAAGGGTGTCCCGGGTCAGGATGGGGGTTCCCTTGGGTCGTGGGACTGCCTGAGCGAGGGGCCTGTGGTGGTTTGCAGGCCAGCCATGCCCCCTGGTGACCCAAGCAGAGGCCCTGGTATCTGGAATTTATTTACTTTCTACAATTGAAACTTTGTAGCCTGCAGCAGAGCCAAGCCTCCTGTTTGCTTTGTGGCCTGCAGATATTTCTGTTTGGATTTGTTTACCTTCTATAATTGAAACTTTGTAGCCTTGAGTGGAGGCTTAGGCCAGCGAGGGCAGGTGGAAAGCTTGGCTTTTTCAGTTGCCTGGGAAACCCAAGCCTCCCTCCTGCTCTCTGTGGCTGAAGCCATCTTGGTTGGGTTTATTTGCATACTCGCTCTGATTGGCTGGTGGGCGTGGCTGGTGAGTGTTGCTAGTGGGTGTAGCAGAGTGATGGTTAATTTGAATATTACTTACTTTATTGTTAGGTAGGATGACATTATTGAGAAATAGAATCAAAGGTAGCATATGCTGTGGAGACAAGCCTTGGTTTGTTTGTACCATAGTTAGTTGGCAGGTTTTATTTTGTTTTGTTTTGTTTTTGTTACTTGTGGATGAGCCTATGCCTAATTGACACATTTCTCTAATAGTTGGGATATTGATATTAGGTTGTCAAATAAAAGAAAGGAAGCTCTCCTACTTGCATTGGGTTATATGGTCTTTTGAATAGTAATTGATTAGTGACATGTATTGAAAAATAATTGTTAGAATTTATAGAAAATGCAATACTAATTCACCTATTTGCCTTGTGATTTTTAGGTTAAAATGCTGGCGTGTATTTACAATTGACACATTAAATTAAAATTCTATATAAAATTGATGGCTTATGACTTGGCTGGTTTCAGGATAAAATTCTGTAAGAAAGTCTGTTTGCTTCTATGGCTTTAAAATATAAAACTATGCTTTATTTTTGCTTTATTGTTATACATCCTAAACTCAAGCTTTTTCATTCTCATACATATGAATATTATATAATGCTACACAGCATTTTACATTGAAATAAACTATATAAGAGATAATAAACATGACCAGAATAGAAAATTTAAGAATTTAATAGGAAAGGAATTATAAAGAATTTGTTTAATAATCAAACTTTAAAAAATCCTACTGTAAGTAGATGGAGAATGGAAAAAGAGATAGTTAACTTTTATGTGAGAAATGTGGGTTGATATACAACTTCCAGAAAGTGTTCTTATTTTTCCTTAATGTATATTTTGCCTTTTGTATTGTGCAGTGACAAGACATTACATAAGATGGCAGTAGGAGATTATAAATGCTCCTTCACATGTTTCAAAGAATCAGTCAGTGAAGCATAATAAACATTATTATGTAATTGCTATTTTATATTGCTAGATTTTTTGCATATATTGTTTTTTTTTCTTCACCAAACCCTCTTTTTAATGGAAAGAATAAAGCTTCTAATGTTGGGTTTGCATACATTTTTAAAGGAACTATATCTCAGTTCACTTTTCTCAGTCTAGCTCTCTAGAAAGTACAATTTTGCTTAATTTTGTGGAGCTACGACTTCATAGAGTAAACCAGAATTTCTTAGAATATTTTAGTATTTTAATATATACATACATATATATATATATATATATATATATTGCTCACTGAAAACTCCACTAAAAGGCTATATTTTCAGAGATGAACCATTTCTTTACTCCCCCTTCCCCCACCCACCAAGGGTTTTGGACTAGATTATTTTTTAGAGTATGCTGTAATCTTAAATCTTAGACAATCTGAGATGAACTAGGTTTTCCAGAATGTAGACATGAGATAGACAGTAGCTTTATATTCTTTGATGCTTCCAAAAAGGATGAAGATATTGCTTAATGATGCCTTTCTGCATTTCAAAAGCCACATATGAGGATGACTCATAATGATTGTATCTATAATAAAAAAGGGTACTATGATAATTAGACTGGACATCCTTCTGGATGAATCTGGGGCTGCAGGGGCTGAGCGGCCACTGCTGCGGCAGGGGCTGAGTCCCTTGCATGAATTTCATGCATCGGGTCTCTAGTGATTGCATATTAATAAAGGGTGAAGAAAAATTGAAGGGAAATTTTCCAATACTAAATTTGTACCTATCTTTTTTTAATTAACCTCTGTATTCTTTAACATCAGTCCATGAACACCAGAGGATCATCTAAATGTGGATAACTGCATTTCTGTCAGCAAAGTCAGGAATGGAAACAGGGACTCTATCTATATAAAATCTTTACATGAATTTGTTACTATCCCTGGAGAACCAAGTTCCATAAACCAGTGAATAAATTACCATGGTAGAACACTTCATCTATGACAAATGTGGTATTGTTCAACTATTACCCTTTTTACATTAAGGAAACTGTATTTCAGTTCCTTATATTAACTTTCTAGAATACTAAGGGTCATGGCAATTCCTCTAAATATGCAAGCACTGAGGATTTAATATTATTTATGTGTGTGTGTGTTTTTTTTTTTTAAAAAACAACAAAAACAACCCCATTCTCATAGGATAAAGTAAGGTCATACATTTGGTTTTACAACATCATATCTTAACCCAATATAATGTGCTGATCCAAAATGCAATTAAACATGTATAAATTTATAGGCATATCACAAACCTGTTAACTAGAAATTTTTTAATAGACTTCAATTTTCTTAGAGAAGTTTTAGGTTCATAGTAAAACTGAGCAGAAAATATAGAGTTCCCATTATGCCCTGTCCTCACCCACACAACTTTTCCATTATTTACATCCTGCATCACAGTGGTATATTTGTTTTTATTGATGAACCTGTATGGATTCATCACATTTACCCAGAATTCATAGTTTGTGTTATGATTTACTATTGGTGTTGTATATGTTTTTTTCTTGTTCTATGGGTTTTGATAAAATTATACTATGTAGCCGAAACCGGTTTGGCTCAGTGATAGAGCATTGGTCTGCGGACTGAAAGGTCCCAGGTTCAATTCTGGTCAAGGGCATGTACCTGGATTGTGGGCACATCCCCAGTAGGGGGTGTGCAAGAGGCAGCTGGTCGATGTTTCTCTTTCATTGATGTTTCTAGCTCTCTATCTCTCCTTTCCTCTCTATAAAATAAATAAATAATAAATAAATAAATAAATAAATAAAATATATTTTTAAAAAAATTATACTATGTAATAACATGTATCTGCCATTATAATGCCATATAGAGTAGTTTCATTGCTCTAAGAATTCTCTTTGCTCCATTTATTTATTCATTTCTCCCTCCTCCCCAACCTTTGTCAACCACTGATATTTTTACTGTCTTCATAGTTTTGCCTTTTCCATTATGTCATACAATTTGAATCATACTGTAGGTAGCCTTTTCAGATAGGTTTTTTTTTTTTCCACTCAGTAATATGTATTTAAGTTTCCTTCTTGTCTTTTCATGGTTTGATGGCTCATTTCTTTTTTAGCACTAAATAATATTCATTTTTCTGGATGCACTACAGTTTATTTTCTCCATCTACTGGAGGACATCTTGGTTGCTTCCAAGAATTAGCAATCTATACTAATAAAAGGGTAATATGCAAATTGGTCATGATGCCCTCACAGTAAGAACTGAAAGGCAAGCTGCAAGGGGCAACAAGGCTGGCAGGGGAGTTAGCGAGGAATGACCAAATGACTAACCAACAGGCTGACTGGGGTGACCAGGCCAGCAGGGGAGGTTAATGAAGGAGGACCAAATGACTGACCAGCAGGCTGTGTGAGGCAACCAGGTCAGCAGGTGTGGCAGTGAGGGGTGACCAGGTCAGCAGAGGGGGGCAGTGAGGGGCAACCAGGCCAGCAAGTGGGGGGGTGTGGGCAGTTGGGAGAGACCAGGCCGGCAGGGGAGCAGTTAGAGATAATTAGGCTGGTAGGCAGAGGCAGTTAGGGGTGATCAGGCTGGCAGGGGGGGCAGTAAGGGATGATCAGGCAGGCAGGCAGGCGGGTGAGTAGTTAGAAGCCAGCAATCCCAGATTGTAAGAGGGATATCCTGGGTTGGAGAGGGTGCAGGCTGGGTTGAAGGGACCCATTCCCCCTGCGCACGGATTTCGTGCATCAGGCCTCTAGTTATAAATAAAGTTGCTATAAACTTCTTTGTGCAGGGTTTGTGTGGACATATTTTCACCTCCTTTGGGTAAATAGCAAGGAGTGTGATTGTTGATCACATGTTAAGAGTATGTTTAGTTTTGTGAAAAATAAATAAACTGTCTTCCAGAGTGGCTGTATAAGTTTGCCTTCCCACCAGCAATGAATAAGAGTTCCTATTTTTCTACATCCTTGTCAGCATTTGATGTTGTCAGTGTTCTCTTTTTTTTTTTTTGCCATTGTAACAAGAATATAGTGAGTGATCAGACTGAACTTTGAGACCTGTAAATTAGTAGATTTTAAAAAAACATGTCAATCAGCCAAAACCGGTTTGGCTCAGTGGATAGAGTGTCGGTCTGTGGACTGAAAGGTCCCGGGTTTGATTCCGGTCAAGGGCATGTACGTTGGTTGTGGGCACATCCCCAGTAGGGGGTGTGCAAGAGGCAGCTGATCGATGTTTCTCTCTCATTGATGTTTCTAACTCTCTATCCCTCTCTCTTCCTCTCTGTAAAAAATCAATAAAATATATTAAAAACAAAACAAAACAAACAAACAAAAACCCCCCCACAAAAACACACATGTGTCAATCATTAAGTATTATTAGCCTTAATATGAAATAGTAGGATATGATTGTTATTATTTTATTAGGTTTATTACTCTCTGACTATTTAAACCTTATTAGTATCCATTAAAAAATATAATACAGAGTTTACTTTTACTTCTATTACATGTTGTTTATTATTTCAAGTGTGCAGGAGTAGGCAAAAGTAAGTTTACAATTATTTGTATGGAATAATACAAATTAACAAATAATAAAACAAAAATAAAATTTATTTCATGTACTCATAACTGTAAATCTACTTTTGCCCACCCTGTATATATTAACATCCTGTGATCCTTTATTTTCTCAGTTACATAATTCATAGTGTTATAACAAAACATTATTTTTAAATGTAATAGTATTATATTAATTATAGAGGCCCATTGCACGAAGATTCGTGCAAGAATAGGCCATCCTTCCTCTGGCTTCACTCCCAGCTGCCCAGGAGCCTGAAAGTCTTCACTCTGGCCTGGAGCACCACTCATGTAGCTCCCTTCTCTTCTCCCTCCTCCTTTTAGCAGATGCCCTGTCCTGCCTGGCAGCTCTGTACCTGTGTATGCAAATTAACCCACTATCTTTGTTGGGCTAATTTGCATACTCATGCTTGGTTGGCTGGTGGGCATCATGTATGTATAGTCAATTTGCATATTTCTCTTTTATTAGTGTAGATTTTGCCAATTTTAATAAAGAATTAGCAATAAAATATTCATGAATAAAAAGTTTTAGACCGTTTATTTTTAAGAAACAGCATTATTTTTACTTGTGGTTCTAGCTTCACAGTTTTTATATTCAACATTTTCACTCTATACCAGTTCTTTTTTTTCTTTTTTTTCAATATATTTTATTGATTTTTTTACAGAGAGGAAGGAAGAGGAGAGAGATAGAGAGCTAGAAACATCGATGAGAGAGAGACATCGACCAGCTGCCTCCTTCACACTCCACACCAGGGATGTGCCCGCAACCAATGTACATGCCCTTGACCAGAATCGAACCTGGGAACTTTCAGTCCTCAGGCCGATGCTCTATCCACTGAGCTAAACCAGTTTTGGCCCTAAGAACTATACCAGTTCTTATCCATGCAACCTCAGTGAGCAACGTAGTTCCCCTCACAGTTCTTCAACAAGCTTCGACAATATAATTTATAGTTTTTATCATGGCATCTTTTCATAGTGAGGGAATCTATCATCTACTGCCCTTTACTTCAGGGTCATAAACTGTTTCAACAAGTTCTGAACTAATTCTCTGTCACATAGATAGATATCTGTAGGATTCAGTGTCTCAGTTAAGGTCTGGAGTTCCTATTCAGCCTTGACCAGTCACATAACTTTTCAGCAAGGTTAACAGTTGTTGTAGTAAAGTGCCATGTTGAGATGGCAGTGGAGTTGGATATGTGTGCCTTCCAGGAAAGTCGTTCCATCTGCTAATTGAGAGAATTCTCAAAGAGTGATACATAAACTTTTATTCTACTATAGATCCCTGGACTACAGATACATCATTGTCATGGTGTTCAGTCTCAGGAAAGGTGAATGATCCCTCACCTTATTCCTGATGCCCTGCATTTTGTATAAAATTGATCAAAACAAAAATAAGAACAAAAATAGAGAAGCTAATAGACCTGATGGAAACTCATAAAACTCAAAAGCAAAGAATGGAACCCCATGTGTTAATGGGAATCCAAGTTAAAAGAAGACTCTGTGATAACATGTGGGGAATAATTTTTATTCTAGTTCCAGAGGGGGAAAAAAGAGGATGAATATAATTATTTTTTATTGTAGAAGTAATCATGTAGAGAAAGAAATATAAGAATCAAATTATTTAAAGGAAAAACCTGAGATCTCATAGATCAAGTCTTCAGTGTAATACCTGCTATTGTGTTTGGGGAGAGATGATAGAAGTTTTTGACCATTAGAAGAAGTTTTGATGATGACAAAAACAAATGACTACAATTTTTTGAGGATCTGAAATACAACCCTCATTTTTCTATTTACCTAATCTATCCCACAAGATAAGAACTACTTACATTTTACAGAGGAGGAAATAGATTTAAAAGGTTATGTAATATGTCCAAGGTCACACATAGCAAGGTCAAATGAAAGAGGGAAATCAGAACCCTTGACAGCCAATCTTCAAAGATTGTGATTTCCTGATGTACAGGAATCAAATCTTGCTAAGAGAATGTTTAGGGAAAACATCAGATCCTTAAATGAGTGAATATTTTTTAATATAGTCAGTGCTTATTGAACACTGCACTTCTATTTTTTCTTTCTCCTTCTAAGAATGAATAAGTAATGTGGCCGAATGGGTAGAAGTGATTTTTCTAGGCATCTGGCTATATAACATCTTTTGGGATAAATTCAAAATTATGTTCTTTAAAGCATTCTATATTTATAGGGAGAAACTAATCCAAATTTATCATATGGTCCAATATGATTCTGCAGTTCTTTTGTGGCTCAGGCTTAGACAATCAAAGTTAGTAATAGCTTTTTTCTTACTTATCCTGAATAAAAACAACCATTTCCAAACAGTAAAAATAGTATGAATGTGTTCTAGTTTTCTCTACTTAAGAAACAGATTCTGACACTCACCAGCTCTATGACCTGGGGCAAATGATTTAACTTCTCTAACACTCAGTCCCCTGGTCTAATAACAGCATGAGGGTTAGATGAGTTAATGGAAGTAAAAGCACTCAGAGCAGTGCCTACCACTGAGTAAATATTAACTCTAATTATTACTTTTTTTAAAGATACAGCCCAAATAGCTCAGTTTCAGAGAATACAAGCAGAGGCATATTCCACAGCATATTTAAAAAGCTATTAGGATATACCTTGAACTTCAAATAGTGACACGAATACCAAATAAAAATGAAAACAATCCAGTTAAAAATATGTTGGTATAAGTGCTGAAGCTGATGTGAAAGAACTTGGTCTTTTGTGCTCTCTTAAGGGGCAAATACCATTGCAAAATGGCAGCACTTTAATGAGAGACCAATGTCACATGAAATCAAATGAGTTATGTGGTCGACTTGAGCATTATGTCCCTTGATAGTATTAAGCAGTGAATTGGCCTGTGGTCAGTCAACATTTTAATCTCACAATTGCTTTAGGCCCTTCAACATAAAGCCTTGTTACATTCCTATTAGTTGTTTTATACAGAATGTTCGGATTCATGGGGTTCCTGCTTTGTCAGTCAGAAAATTCTAAGGGAACAGCATGATCTTAGTGCTGAACTCAGTATGAGTAAATCACTGATATCAGACAGTCTCAGAAAACTAATTATGCTTTCATCTTTTTAGTCTTAAAAAAGAATAATTTCTCATACAACAGTGAAAAATCTAAAAATCAGTTTTTTGAGGTTTGAAACACAAAGTCAGCCAATGCTATCAATCCTAAAAATATGTGAAATAATTAATGTGTTTTCACAGAGTTTGCCTGGGAAGTGAGAAATACTAGGATGCCCCATAAGAAAGGGCAGTGATAAAATGGTGGTTTGGTGAAATGGCACAGTGGGTGACGAATATTCAGTTCTTGATGTGGATCCTGAGGCATAGAAAATTCCTCAGGCATTTGGTAGGATGAGGAATTGGGGATGCCTCTGCTTCCTCAATCTCCTATTAAGAAGATTCCAGTTTCCCTAGGAGAGGGACCCAGCTTAGCAATTAAAAAAAAAAAAAAAATCTTTATTGCTCAGATTATTACAATTGTTTATCTTTTTCTCCCCATAGCTCCCTTCCACCCGGTTCCTACCCCAAACCTCTGCCTTTACCTCCCCCCCCACCATTGTCCTCATCCATAGGTGTACGACAGTCTCTTCCTGCACCCCCCACACCCCTTTTCCCCTGATAATTATCAACCCACTCCCTTTCTTTTCCCCTGATTCTATTATATTCACCAGTTTATTCTGTTCCTCAGATTTTTAATTCACTTGATTTTTAGATTCACTTGTTGATAGATATGTATTTGTTGTTCATAATTTTTATCTTTTTTTTTTTCCTCTTTCTCTTCTTAAAGAATACCTTTCAGCATTTCACATAATACTGGTTTGGCAGTGATGAACTCCTTTAGCTTTTTCTTATCTGTGAAGCTCTTTATCTGACCTTCAATTCTGAATGATAACTTTGCTGGGTAGAGTAATCTTGGTTGTAGGTTCTTGCTATTCATCACTTTGAATATTTCTTGCCACTCTCGACTGGCCTGCATAGTTTCTGTTGAAAAAATCAGCTGACAATTGTACGGGTGCTCCCTTGTAGGTAACTGTTTTTCTCTTGCTGCTTGTAAGATTCTCTCTTTGTCTTTTGCCCTGGGCATTTTAATTATGATGTGTCTTGGTGTGGTCCACTTTGGATTCCTTTTGTTTGGGGTTCTGTGTGCTTCCTGGACTTGTAAGTCTATTTCTTTCACCAGTTGGGGGAAGTTTTCTGTCATTATTTCTTCAATAGGTTTTCAGTATCTTGCTCTCTCTCTTCTTCTGGCACCCCCATAATTCTGATGTTGGTATGCTTGAAGTTGTCCCAGAGGCTCCTTACACTATCTTCAACTTTCTGGATTCTCTTCTCTTCTTGCTTCTCCGGAGGAGTGTCCTTTGCCTCTTTGTATTCCAAATATTTGACTTGATTCTTGTGTTTCTCTAGTCTGATGTTGGGTCTCTGTATAATATCTTTTATTTCAGTCAGTGTATGTTTAATTTCTAGTTGGTCCTTTTTCATATCCTCGAGGGTCTCATTAAATTTATTGGCCTTTTCTAGGAAATTCTTGAAAAACCTTATAACCATGGTTTTGAACTCTATATTCAGTCTTTTGTTCTCCTCCATTTCTTTTGTTTGAGATCTGTTTCCTTGTCCCAGCATTTTCACTGCTTTCCTGAGTTGGTAGGGTGGCTCCGTGGGTCAGCCTCCCCAATTACCTGAGGTAGACACTCTTGGTGCTCCCCTTTGTGGACTGGGTGTACAGCCTTGTTGTAGTTAAGTCTTGATTGATTTTAGTATCACTGGGAGGAATTGATCTCCAGGCCAATTGGATGTGAGTATCAGCTGTGTCTACCCCGGGATACCTTCTGTATTGGAGACAGTCTTATAGAATCAGACTTGCAAAATTGCAAAAGCCTCTGAGCACAGCTTGGATGGGGCGGAGTCTCAGGGCTGAGCCGACAGTCTTAGCTTCCCATCAGTCCTGTCTTCGTGTGTGCACCTCAGACCTCTGCATTCCACCTCAGGGTCCTCTGAGTTTCCGCCTGACAGTCCAGATTTCCCTTATAAGAGCGTAGGTGCACCAGGGGCTCGCCCTGAACTGGGTTTCAGTGCTCAGTGCAGTCAGGAGCTTCTGACTCCTTTCCACAATGGAGAGGCTGCAGCAACCTCCATGGTCAGACCTCTCTGGGAGCATTCACTGGCGTGCGACTCTAGACCCTGCCTGTTGCGGTTCCCAGTTCCCCTGAGTCTCCCAGTCTCTGAGTCTCCGGGTGCCTTTCTCTACAGTTCAGACTTCACCCATATGAGTGGAGTCCACAGGGTTTCGGCCTGGGGTGGGTTCAGTGCAGTCAGAAAGAGGGTTCAGTGCAGTCGAGGGCTTCCTTTCCCCTCCCGCCAGCCAAGCATTCAGCCACCCTTCCTTTTTGCGTGCGTGTCTCTCTACCTCAACGCTTTGCGACTTCCCTGACCCTTGAGCCTCTCTCCTTCTTTCTAGTTGTAGATTTCCTGTGGTTTTGGATGATGTCTGTTCTGTCTTTTAGTTGTTGTTTTGAGATTGTTGTGCGAGGCGCAGTTTAGGCGCTTACCTAGGCTACCATCTTGGTTTTCAAGACAGCTTAGCCATTTTTATTGAGATTATAGGAGCCCTTTTTTGGAGACATAGTCCTCATAAGACAGTTTTTTATTTAGATTCCAGTTACTTTGCTATACTTATGTCAGTGGGATCACTAAATTTAAGTTTACCAAAGGGAAAAACAATATAATCAATAGTCTTTAATTAAATTCAACTTTCATTTTGGGTAGTTGGCCTTGAGGAAAAGGGTGTGTTTTCAGGTACAGAAAACAGTGTAAGGAACAATTTGGAAATTTGAAAGAACATTCTCTGTTTGAGCAAATATTATAGTCTGGTTTGTTAATGATAATGTGGCTGGGGACCTGGAGGGAGGTCAGTAAAAAAGGACTGATGGATTTTTAGATCTCTAGAATAAAAGCGTCTTTAAAGCAAAGTCACCTCCAACTCAAAGGCCTTTTCAATTGTGTGCACTTTTGCTTTTCTTTTTCTTCACAATTTCTTCCTGTCAGTTATATGTAGTTGGTAACTAACTGAATTATCATGGTAATTCTGGCTTTGAGTGATGGTCTTGGCTAGAGCCTGTAAATCATGCCCACACCTAACTTGTTCTAAGTCTTTCTCTTACTCTTTTTGTCTATTCAGTGATGTCTGGATTTCCCTTCCTTTGAGGTTTAATCTGCCAGATTGAATTCTACCTGCTTGGAGGTAAGAAATATTGTCCTAAAGTTTTGGGGGACTAATTTCTGATTTAACAAATACTAGTTGAGCATCTAATATGTGAAAACTATGATACCACGTTATAAAAGGGGCTAAGAAAAATTTGTAAGCCATGAGCCCTGCTCTGAAATTACTTCTACCAATAGAGGCGATAATACATAGACTTATCTGCTATAGACAGAAACTACTATAGTTCAGAGGATGGAGAGAACACATCAAACTGGGGCAATCAAGGAAAGCTTTCTAGAAAAGGTATTATTTTACAGGGTCTCTGAAGACATGGTGAAACTTGGACATACACAGGTAGGGGCAGCAGATATTTCTGTGGAGAAAAGGCACAACTATGAGAAAACTTGAGGTGTGTTTAGAAGCGACCAAGAGCTTAGATTGGTTGGAGAGATAGGTTTGGAAAAGGATGTAATGTTCAGGAATTAAAATGACTTTAACTTTTAGAATTCCACATACATGTTTTTAAAATCTGACATACCTCCTGATAGGGTATATGTTAGTTCATATCAGGTTACTAAAACAAAGTACTATAGACTGGATGGCTTATTAACAACAAATTTATTTCTCACAATTCTGGAGGCTGCAGGTCCCAGTTATGTTCTGAAGAAGGTCCTCTTCTGAGTTGCAGACTTCCAACTTCTTGTATCCTCATATGGTAAAAAGAGGAGCAAGCTAGCTCTTTGGCCTCTTCTTTTTACAACACCAATCCCACTCATAAGGGCTCCGCCCTCACTACCTCATTATATCCCAACTGTCCCACTTCCAAATACTATCACATTGGGAATTCGATGTCAACATATGAATTTTGGTAGAACACAAACATTCAGTCCATAACAGGACATTTTGTTCTTTTAGATTTTTAGAGAACTGAATACCAATAAGACAATGGTGAATCCAAACTATTGTTATAAAGATCAGTTAAATCATGTGTTATATAAATATTTCAACAGTATAAATTGCTATCCTATATAATAAAAGCCTGATATGCAAATTGTCCCCTCAACCAGGAGTTCAACTGCTCACTATGACATGTGCTGCGGAAAATGGCAGGCATCAGCAATGTGGCGCTGGCAGCGGGCAGCACTGCCAACCCTGATTGGCTCCAATGAGAGCAGGACCTAGGTGGGATGCTGGAGCAGGTGAGTGGTCAGTGCCAGGCCAAGGCAGGTGAGTGGTCAGTGCTCTAGGCGGATTGTCCCGCAGATGGTGACCAGTGGGTGGCAGGCCCTGATCGCCAGATCAGGCTGGACCCCAGTATGGGACGGGGAATTGAGAATGGGTGGTGGCAGCCAACTTCCTGCAGCACCCGGGTCGGGGGCTGCAACCTCTCGCCAGTTACCTGGGGTTGGGGTGATGGGTGCGGAGGTGCGGTGGGTATGCAGGGTGTCCACTTAGCTCGCACTCACTCCCCCTACTAACCTCCCCCAGGACACCAGGGCTCAATCCCCCGGGCTCAGATGTCGTGTGCCCATGAGGACCCTGCCCTGCACCTGTGCGGCCTCTTCCCGGTGAGCCAGGCTGCAGCCACAGGGACCACAAGGGTTGGTTGGGGCTCCCTGTGGATTCATGTAGGAGCTGGTCTGGGAGGCTGGCCGGGAAAGAGCATGCTGCTCACCCAGCTTCTGTGTGGTGTTGCTGGGCAGCTCAGCGGCCAATGCTATGCCTCAGCCCACAGCGTCCACCCACGCTCACTGCATTTTTGTGTGGGGACTTGGGCACTGTGACTCAGGTGGAGGAAGGTGCAAGGGGAGGGCGGGGGGGGGCCTGGAGGTACAGGTGCTTTCAAGGACTCAAAGGTTAGCTGGAACCTGCCCTTCCATGCCAGACGCTGGCGCTTCAATCACCATCCAGGCCTAGGGATCACATGCGTGCACAGATTTTGTGCATAGGGCCTCTAATTAGAAATAAGATTGGTATTAAACAAAATGGCAGAACTCAGAATTAGTTCAAAATCCCTTTGCAGTGGAAGTTCCTAGATATCTGGAGATCTAAGAGGTGGATGTACATCATTATAAATTCCATAATGTCTCAGTATAAACACTAGATTTTGTATTCTGTTCTTTTTAGCACTTTGATTCCATTAGCCATTGGTAGTTATTTCTTTGTTCTAGTGTTGGCTAATAGGTTCTGACTAAAGCTACAGACTAAGCCTCTAATTAACAAGCTTATTGAAAAAACTTTTTCTGTTATAATGCTTATTTGCTCAAATGCTTTATTTTAAGTGGTATAGCAAGTAGAATATCCTGTGATAAAACTGAAGGCTGCAATATTCTTTAAACATTTGAATGAAAATAAATCCAGGAAGAAAACTGGTTGTCATATTTAAATCTGTGCTGTATATTGTAATTCTCCTGTTATTTTTCTATAACCATAAAAAATGCCTTGTATATATTATCCCCCTAAACTTATTATAACACCCAGACTAAAAAAAATAACATTATCTTCTGGGTAAGATATCTAAGCTCTACTAATTAATTTATGTGAAACTTTTCAAACTTGGGTTGGTAGCCCTGTTATGCATTTTAAAAATTTGTTATTTGAAAGACTTGTCAGACTCTCTTGGCTTCTCAATCTCTTAAAAAAGTAATACAGCCATTTACCCTAGCAAGATATTGTTGCCTTAAATTTGGTGTTATTTTTGTTTCTGGAAAGGTTCTGAATATTCTGGGTGCTAAACTCCTTAAGGATAAAACTGAGAGGAGAGAATGTGAGCTGCTGACAGAACAGCAGTGTAGATCTGTCCCAGACCACTCATAGGAGCCAACAAGAACTTGCTTTCACGGTTATGGGATCTCCTTGGTGGGAGTCAACTCTCCTGAGTGGTTTTAGGAATAGATTAAGCAAATGAAAGGGGATTTTTAGACTTTGATCACTGTGTAGGCTAGTTATACAGAGAAACTCAGCTCTAAAAGAATCATTTTCTTTTTTTTCAACTAGCTATTTGGAAGACAATTTCACAGTTAGGAAGGAAATTTTATTATTAAGTCAATTAAATGAAGATGTCATTTACTACTCAGACCACAAGAACTTTCTCCATATCAGTAATAAGGCTTGTCTGATTTCATATGGTTTATACTAGAGGCCTGGTGCATGAAAATTCATGCACTGGGTGGGGGGGTCCCTCAGTCCAGCCTGCTCCCTCGCACAGTCCAGGAGCCTTCAGAGGATATCCTACTGATGGCTTAGGCCCATTTCCTTAAGCCACAATCTGGCCTCCCTCTGTGGGAGTCAACCAGCCAATCAGGGGAAGGTGACATCCCCATCACACCTTTGCTGCTGCTGCTGCAGCTGCCTGAGCCTTGTCCTAGTCTTATTGCCTGAGCCTCAGGCCCTCACAGCAACAGCAGCCATCCAAGGCTTGCCTGAGCCTCCGGCAGCCGCTGTGGCTTTGTCTGGAAGCTGTCCATTCTAATTAGCATATTATCCTTTTATTAGTATAGATGTTCACTGGAGTAACACTTTTAATTTCCTTCAAGAACTTTTCCTTTGCATACACAACTCAACTAACTGGTGTAAGAGGCCTATCTCAAGTTTCCTCATTATACTTAATCATTTCTAGCTTTTGATTTAAAATGAGAGAGGTACAACTCTTCTTTAATCTGAACACTTAGAGACTGCAAGTTATTAACTGACCTAATTTTAATATTGTATCTCAGGGAATTGGGAGGCCAGAGGGAGAGAGATGGGAAATAACTAATTGGAGGAACATTCAGAACACAGACAACATTTATGGATTATGTTTGCTGTTTTAATGAGCTTGGTTTGTGGCTCCCCTAAATAATTACAATAGTAATATCAAAGATCAGTATAACCAATATAATAACAATGAAAAATTTGCAAATATTTTAAGTATTACCAAAATGTGACAAATTGACATAAAGTGAGCAAATGCTACTTAAAAACATGGCAGTGATAGACTTGCTCAATATGGAGCTGCCATAAACCAATTTGTAAAAAAACTACAATATCTGGGAAGCACAATAAAGTTAAGTGCAATAAAACAAGGTATGCCCATATATAAAGTTGCATTTCCTCCATTTTCTTTACCTCTTTAGCTATCATTTTCACTTTGATCTTTAAATGATCTGTTGAGCATTTTCATAAAAAAAATATATTCTTCCATGTGTCTACATTTTTTTTTCATGATTTCTGGGATTTTAAGTTATGGAATGGGTTTATTTTTCTCACTTCTTTAGTGCATTTGCAAGCTTATCTTTAACTAATTGTGTTGTGTTACTATGTCTTCCTTGATTTTGCATAATTCTGTGTATGAAGTCCTATTTTATAGAAACATTTGTTTTATTAAGTGTTTTATACCTATGGTTTATATTTGGTTGCAATTTTCATCTGTTACATGGAAACATTGAATTTTCTTCATCATATATTTGTTTTCCATGCTCTTTTCCTCTGTTTTTTTTTTAAATTAATATGTTCATGTAAATCCTTTGCTAGCTCTTATTTAATTATAACATCAAAGACTTCAGATATGTTCTGAAGTGTATATCTTCCACCTTGCCTCATCATTAAACTGCTTTGTGTAAGAATGGGATTTCTCAGGCATCCCATTCTCTCGTGCTCTTCTCTGAGTGTGTCAATAACTTTGAATGAAGAAGATTTTTCCACTTTTAAAAATATATTTGTTTTTATTGATTTTAGAAATGAAGAAAGAGGGAGAGATAGAAACATCAATGATGAAAGAATCATTGATTGGCTGTCCCCTCCTGGGAATCAAGCCTGCAACCCGGGCATGTGTCCTTGACTGGAATCGAACCTGAGATCCTTCAGTCCTAAGGCCGATGCTGTTATCCACTAAGCCAGTGGTTGGCAAACTCATTAGTCAACAGAGCCAAATATCAACAGTACAACTATTGAAATTTCTTTTGAGAGCCAAATTTTTTAAACTTAAACTTCTTCTAACGCCCCTTCTTCAAAATAGACTCGCCCAGGCCATGGAATTTTGTGGAAGAGCCACACTCAAGGGGCCAAAGTGCCACATGTGGCTCTCGAGCCGCAGTTTGCAGACCATAGCACTAAGCCAAATCAGCTAGGGCAGATTTTTTAACTTTCATTAATATGGTGGGAGAATTTCAGGCAACTAAGTTCCTTGTTAATGTAGAAATAGATTTATAGGTTGCAAGGCCCTTTCATGTTCTCTGCAACCTAAGTTCTTTTTGTCTTGATTCTTCCTTCTCTCACTAATGGCTGCATTTTCTGTGTTTTACTACGATCTGCATTGTTTGCTATAATCAGGCTCTAGGTCAATGGGAAGATTATTTAAATCTCCTAGTGGAAATTGTCACTTCCTGTTTGGTGTATAAACTGAGTATGTGATCCCCCAGCATGTGACAAGAAGATAAGCCCCCAAACCAGCATTGACCTCGTCTGCATATCTTAAAGAAACTCAGGAAAGAGTGGAGGAGACATTCGTATTTAAATATTTCTGACTTCAGGTTACATACTATATTACATTGCTTCTTACAGGTATCAGTTGAACTTTAACAGGAACATTCTTGTGAAATTCTTAATACAAAGGAATGACTTTAGATGGTGAAATTTTAGACTCCTTAGCAGGTTACTATTAAAAATATTTTGATAAGGATGGGCATTTGTGTGTCATTTTATTAAACATATGGGCAGTCAGCCTCATCCATTTGTAAGTACAGGGAACCAAAGTTTAAGGGCTGGATTTTCTCTCTTAAATTGACAGGATAAGAAAGGACTGTGAGGGAAATGTTCCATAAGAGAAAGAAATAAAATATAGTATAACAAGGAGAGGCTATGGAAAAGCCCTGTGAGCAGGTTCATTGTTGCCTAGCAGCAGTAATGACACTTCTAGGAAACTCTAGTCCTTGGACTTTACAGCCTCTGGAAGAGTTACAAAGGTATTATGCTGAGAAGTAATTGAAAAGGCTGTTTTATAAAGAGGCCATTTTTGTGTGTTCTTTTAGATTCCCGACACAATGTAGGTTTAATAAATAGTACATAAAATGTTATCTCTAGGGAAAAATTGCATTTTAGATATCTATTTTCTCTGCCACAGGGGAAAAAAATGTGAAACTAAGGCTAGAGTTTATATGGAAGTTCCAGATGTACGTTTAGCCTGGTGCTGGAGTATTAATGGTGTCTTCTGTTTTAGGGAAATAAAAACAGCCCTCTCAGAGATCATTTTTAGACGTGCACAATATTCTGTTTAAACTCACTTTAAAGAGTATATACACTGGTATATGGGTGATTGTGGAAGAGAAAAAAACCTGAGGTTTAAAGTACCAGAGGATCGAGGATTAAAAATAGTGGTAGAGTAGATGGATGCTGCACAAACATGCTCCCAGAAACCAACTGGTATTACAACTAAAATATAGAAAAACTTCCTGTATAATCAACAGAAAACTTGCAGGGGATAACCCTGACACCTGAGGACGGAAAGTGCAGACTGCATAAAGGCTGGCATGAGAGGCGGAGGCGCGAAAGGCATGATGGGTCCTCAAGAACAGCAACTGAAGTCCTGGAGAGAGATCTCAGCTGTGGGGAGTTGCCACTGAGAACTCTGGGATCTAATCTGGGACCCCCTAGCCGAGAGCACCAAAACTGAGGAGGGTACCCACATAACATCTAGATATGAAAAGCAGCAGAATGCTGTCTGCCTAGGAGTAACAGCTGAAAATTCAGGCACTCTCTTAAAGGACAACACACAAAATTCCCTGTGGAGCCACCCACCTTGTGCTCCAGCAGAGGGAGGGTGAAGTGGACTGTAACTGTGAGAGCCGAAGTCAGGACTGGGTCTTGGGGGATAGAGCTCAGAAGGCAGACACCCCAAGTTTCCTGAGCTGAGTCATTCCCTCATGCAGCCGAGTATATCTTTCCCACCTAGACATTTGCCTTGCCTTGGGGGAAGACATTTGACATACCCTATGGGAAAACACCTTGTTCTGAGGCCACTTATGAGGTTAAAAATAACAATTAGCCTCCAGGCAGAAGCAACTGCTCCACCCTGACAGAAAAAACTCTCACCACACCTGAGGACAATTGCCTGGGGGGCAATTCAAGTCAGTCTTTAGGCAGAGGAAGTCTCTGGAGGCTTTGAGTCTATGCTTGATATAATTAGTCAGAAATATCCTTTAACACTATCCTGCACAACAGATTGAGAGGTGTAAAAGCATGTCAAACTCACGGCTGCCTGCAAGTTTGACATGCTTAATGTAGAGGATCTACCTAAAACATAGTCATAAACCCAAACAGAAAGTCAAAATGAGGAGACAAAGAAACAAACCCCAAATGAAAGAACTAGAGAATTCCACACGTAAGTGAAGATCATATGGTATTTGTCTTTCTCTAACTGGCTTATTTCACTTAAAATAATATTCTCTAGGTCCATTCATGTTGTCACATTTTTTTTTTTTTTTTTTTTTTTTTTTTTTTTTTTTTTTTTTTTTAATATGGGACTCACTTTTGACTCAGCAGTCCCACTTCTGGGAATATGTCATAAGAAACCTGAAACACTAATTTGAAAGAATATATGCATCTCTATGTTCATAGTGTTATTTCTAATAGCCAAGATCTGGAAACAACCCAAGTGCCATAAGAAGATGAGTGGATAAGAAAGCTGTTGTACAATTTACACAACATAATATTAGTAGGCCATAAAAAAAAGAGAAATGATTTTTAAAGAAGTCATGAAGCTAAAATAAGGCCTTTTGAGTGGGGTTCTAATATAACACAATTTATAAAACAGGAGAATTTAGATACAAAGACAGACATGCATCAGAGAGAACACCATGTAAAAATGAAGAAAGAAATTGGAGTTATTCAGCATAAGCCAAGGGACATCAGATTGTTAGCAAACCACCATAAGCTAAGAAATATTATAGGAGGCATGGAATAGTTTTCTCTCTCTGCCCTTGGAAGGAGCCAACCCTGTTGGCACCTTGATCTCTGACTAATAGCCTCTAGAACTAAATCTATTCTTTTATAAGCAGCCCAGTTTTAGTACTTTGTTATGACAGCTCTAGCAAAGTGATACATCTCTCCAATCACTGAAGTTGGAAGCTTCAAAGTAGTGAAATATTCACAAAGGTTCCTGTCTGTCCTTGAGGGTTCTAACCTAACCTTGCAGGTTTATCCTTGCTTCTTTCATTTCACATCTGACTTTCTTTCCCAACTGCTTAACTGCTGACACCAGGCTCTAGTATGGGTGTAGAGGCAACAGCCTCACAGAGATAGTTGGCTATTACTGATGTGGATGTGGATGTTATGTAATAAAATCTTTATCTACACATGCGTGTACACACATACATATGTACACACACACACATCCAATTGGTTTTGTTCCTTTGGTCAAGTCCTGATTGATAGAGAATTTTTTAAAAAATACATTTTTATTGATTTCGGAGAATAAGGGAGAGATAGAAACATCAATGGTGAGAGACTCATTGATTGGCTGCCTCCTGCACACCCCACTCTGGGGATGTTGCTGAAACTTGGGCATGGGCCCTGACCAGGAATTAAACCATGACAGAGCCACATTGGTTGGGAAATATACAATTTGTTAGTTTCTGCTGAAAAATTTATTGATAATAGCTATTACAATAGATTTCATAGCTGTAATAAAGATAGGTATTATACTATTTTTCTCATTACTATATAGTTCATAGTAATTAGTGGCAAATATATCCATAAATATATTCTGAATAAGAAAACAGCCTTTACTCATAATCCAAACATCCCAAGAGAACCTTTACTAAAATAGTATTTCATTGTTTCTGTTTTTTCATATTTGAGATCATTTGGTCTATACAGTCATAACCCATTTGGATCATAAGCATTCTCCATCATAAAGAAATTATTTTAGGCTATTTAATAGATATAATACTACTAGAGGCCCGATGCACAAAATTCACGCAAGAGTAGGCCTTTCTTCCCCCAGCTGTTGGCACTGGCTTCCCTCTGGCACCCGGGACCTGAGCTTCCTTCCACCTGCCAGTTGGCATCTGGGACCAAGTCTTCCCTCACAGCCCTGGCTTCGTCTGGAAGGTCATCCAGTCTAATTAGCTTATTATGCTCTTATTATTATAGGTACCAGTTAGTAGAATTTTCTTAAAATTTTCTTATTTTTAGATGGCCTTTTAAGATTTGATCATTATAAATAATGCTTCAATAAAGAAATTTCAACATGAGAAAATTACAGCATGTCAGAGATCTTTTTATCACACATTACAAAGTAGAATTACTTAGGTAAATGTACACATATGATTAAAACTTTTAATTCACATTTTCACATTTATTTTCAGAAACTTTGTTTCAGTGTATATAGATATCTCTATATTCCTATATAATAAAAGGGCAGTATGCAAATTGACCAAATGGCAGAATGACTGGTCGCCGTGATGTACACTGAGCACTCAGGTAGTCGAGTGGCTAGGGGCCATCAGGCAGACAGGCAGACAGAATGGTTAGGAGCAATCAGGCAGGCATTAGAAAGGTTGAGAACCACTGTTTTAATGGCTATAGCTTCAATTGTGAAGTCTCATCTTTCACTCCTGATAGGTGCAGCTAACATCCTGATGTAGTGTAGCTTATGGAAGCTTTTGTCCATTGGTGAGTGACTTTGAAACAATAACTACATATATGTTGGTCATTTTAATATGGGCCAACTTTGCCTTAAGTAAACACTTCTCAGTCCTTATCTAAATCAAAAGCAAGGAGTTTCATCTTTGGTGACTATAAAGCATTCAGCAAGTATGGAGGCCTGTAATGCAGACCACAGCAAAGTAATGGCAGCAGGTGAAAGGGCATGAGGTGGGGGGTGTCTTATTAAACTCTGACCACAGGAACAGTAATAGAATCTCAGCTTAAGAGCGTACAGCTGTTGTAGCTTAATCTTGATCGATACAGTCTGTGGCTTTAGCAGTGTTTTGGGCCAACTGAGGCCTCAGAAGATGACAACAGGGCCCAGAGGTTTAGGAAGAAGGCATAGCTGATGCAAAGGAGAAGAGGGTTTTTCCTTTTTGAACATATAGGACTTTTTGATGTTAAGGCCTAGAAAAAATTATGGGATGTTTATTTTGTAAAAGTCTACGGGCCAGCCTTAAAACTACAGCTAAGTTTCAGGAGTGGCTCAGAGCACTGACATGTGTTTCTAGCAGCCTGACATAGGCAGAGTAGAAAGGTGACTTCAAATTTCTCCCTCTTTATATTGTTTTTAATTGCATTCTGGTCAAGGGAAGTTTATATGGAGAGACTGACTATGCTATGTGTGCCTTATTAACAGTTTATAGGTGATATTCTTTGCATTGCATGGCATCTGTTCTTTGAAAAACAGATTTTCTCTACAGATATAGTACTAGTGCTCTGTAAATATTAGCTATCATTTAAAATTAGTTTCAAGATTAATCTGGGGTGTAGGGTACTCTTTGAGTGGCCAATTTATTTATTATTATTATTACCCTGTATCCCCGAAAATAAGACAGTGTCTTATATTAATTTTTTTCTCCCAAAGTTGCGGTAGGTCTTATTTTCAGGGGATGTCTTATCTTTCCATGCACTAGGTCTTATTTTCTGAGGATGTCTTATTTTCGAGGAAACACGGTACTAGAGGCCCAATGCATGAAATTCATGCAAGAGTAGGCCTTCCTTTCCCCAGCTGCTGGCACTGGCTTCCCTCTGGCGCCCAGGACCCAGGCTTCCCTCACAGCCCCGGCTTTGTCCTGAAGGTTGTCTGGTCTAATTATCATATCACACTTTTATTATTATAGATTATTTGTTAATCCTCACCTAAAGATATTTTTGCCATTTGTATTCTTTTTTTGAGAGAGAGACTGGAAGGGAGGGAGGGAGAGGCAAAGTTTTTGATGCTGACTGGCATAGAAACTGACCTAACAGAATCAAATCTGGGTGAACCAAGGGGTCCCTGATTGGAGAGGGTGCAAACTAGGCTGAGGAAAGGTAAACTTCAGGTCCTTGAATATTTGAAAATACTTTCATTATTCTTCATGAATGATTATTAGGTTGGCTATAAAAATCTGAGATAAAAATTATTTTTTCTTGCAAGTTTGAAGACTTTGCTCCATTGCCTTTCCACATCCTGTTTTTTCTTGAGAAGACCAATATCTGTGATTTTCATTCCTTTGCCCATAAGCTGTCTTTTCTCCCTGGTAGCTTTTGGACCATTTCTTTATCTTCAGAGATATGACATTTTGCCAAAACATCTTGAAGTCCTGGACACAAAATGAGTTCTTTGGGTTTAAAGATTGGATTCTATCTTTATGGGAATGATATATTACCACTTCTGTGATAATTTTTCCTTCTTTATTTCTTTTTTTACCCTCTCTGTCAGGAATTCTTTGGATGTAAAATGTCTTGAAATAATCCTTTGAATGTCTTGTCTTTTCTCTCATGTTTTAGTCTCCATGTGTTGCAATCTGGGAGATTTCTTTACATTTATTCTCTAATTTTTCTATTGAATTTTTATTTGGCAATCAAATTTTAATTTATGAGTTTTTCTTATCTGATATTGCCTTGTACACACTGTCTAACTGCAGTATGTTTCGAAGAAATTAATCATTGAATATGTAAATATATAACAAAAATAATACCCCTGTATCTATCAACTCTGGGTAAGAAAGGAAAAAACAGCACCATAAAAACCCCTGTGTTCTCCTTGTCACAGGTAGCTTCTATATTGAAGCTTGTGTTAATCATTCCTTTGCTTAAAACATAGTTTTATTATCTATATATTATTCCTAAATAACAATTAGTTTTACCTGTTTTTTAGCTTTATACATGGACTTATCTGCATTTTTTTCTTTGTGAATTGTTTCTTTTGATTTTTGGAATTGCTTATTCACCAATAGCTTTCATTTTCTAGTCTTTGTAGTTGGAAGTTTATATCTTAAAAACATTATTATCATTTTAATGAAGTCTTGGGAGGTAGAGGAAATAAATGTGTGTACTTAATCTGTCATATTACACTGGAAGCCTAGATAAGATTTTTTAAAAACATATTTTATTGATTTTTTACAGGGAGGAAGAGAGAAGGATAGAGAGTTAGAAACATCGATGAGAGAGAATCATCGATCAGCTGCCTCTTGCACAACCCCTACTGGGTATGTGCTTTCAACCAAGGTACATGCCCTTGACTGGATTCGAACCTGGGACCTTTCAGTCCCCAGGCCGATGCTCTATCCACTGAGCCAAACCTGTTTCAGCTAGATAAGATTTCTAATAGTTGTGAATCATACTATTTTATTTATTTACTAGAGGCCCAGTGCAAAAAATTCGTGCACATTAAAAGGGGATTAATTAGAGGAAATTATATAATATTGCTATTTTCCCTTTCTCTTTAATAGAAGTGTCAGAGATGAAAGAAAATTAGTAAAACATATATTAAAACCTTCCTCCTGTCAGAATTGGGCTCACCACGGGGCCCAGAGTCAAGTCCCTGTCCACCCACTTGCACCTGAAAATTCACATGAGACCCAGACCCAGCTGGCCCCCCCACCATTGGGCAAGATACAGACCCAGCCAGTCCAACCCTTGTCAAGTCCTGCCAGGCAGGGGGCATAGCCTCAGGTCCCCTGGCCTGGTGTCAAGACAGGAGGCATGGCCTGAGGTCCCCCAGCCTGACCCCAGGAAGGGGGGCACGGCCTGAGGTCCCCTTTCAAGCTCCATGGATGCAGGGGAGGGCATAGTCTCAGATCCCTGCTGATTGTTTTTTTTTTTTTTTTAGTGTTTTTTTTTTTTTTTAATGTATTTTATTGACTTTTTACTGAGAGGAAGGGAGAAGGATAGAGTTAGAAACATCGATGAGAGAGAAACATTGATCAGCTGCCTCCTGCACAACCCCCACTGGGGATGTGCCTGCAACCAAGGTATATGTCCTTGACCAGAATCAAAGCTGGGACCCTTTAGTCTGCAGGCCAATGCTAAATTCAGGTGCTGAAAGCTTGAAAGGCTATACTTTATTCTGAGTCAAATTTTCTTTGAATGTGGAAGGAAGGCATTCTAAGAAACACAAACGCCTATGGAAACCTCTCTAGGCCTTCTGTTAGCCAATTGCTTATGCTAGAAATCTATAAAAATAAAAGCATAATATGCTAATTAGACCGGACAGCCAAACAACCTTTAGACGTCATTCTGGATGACCTTCTGGATGAAGCTGCCTTGGTGGGGGCTGAGGCAGAGGCGGTTAGGGGTGATCAAGCAGGCAGGCGAGTGGTTAGGGGCGATCAGGCAGGCAGGTGAGCAGTTAGTAGCGATCTTGCAGGAGGCAAAATGGTTAGGAGTGATCAGGTAGTTAGGGGCGATCAGACAGGCAGGCAGAGTTGTTAAGGGCGATCAGGCAGGTGGGCAGAGGGGTTAGAGGCAATCAGGCAGGCGGGCAGGTGAATGGTTAGGAGTCAGCGGTCCTGGATTGCGAGAGGGTGAGGGGTGGGCTGAGGGGACTCCCCACCCTGTGCATGAATTTCATGTACTGGGCCTCTAGTGATAATATAAAAGGGAAGGATAATTCCTTTTTCCCCCTAATCCTCCCAAACTTATTAGTAACCCAAAGGTAGACAGTGTTGGTAAAATGTGCTGCTTCCAAGAAATAAAGTAAGAAACAAAAAAAAGGTCAGTTAGTTTTTTGCAGTATTTCCACTCTTCTGCTAAGAATGAAATAAATATGCCTGTAGGAGCTGTGAAGTATGAATTGTGTAATTTTGGTGATTCCACATACTTCTTAAGTACCCTTAAATTTAAACAGTTATTACAATATAAATATGAATAAACTCATGCTAATAATTAAAAATTTTAATTTTTCTTAACCTAGAAGGACATTAAGTAGCAAATAAATATATACCATAAAACATCATGAAAGAAAGGAGAAGCTTTATGTTTTAGTAATTTCAGTAGCACTTTTCCCCAGCATTTTGAACAAGGGTTTTGTGTTTTCATTTTATGCTATGCCTCACCAATTATGTAGCCAGCTCTGCTTACAAGAACATTTACTGAATTTCAAAGCCTGCTTTTGATCAGCACAAACTGGAAAATGATAGTCAGTAAATTGGATTTGCAATTTTCTTTTATGACAGGTGGAGACAATATCATTGGACACAATCTAATCTTGCTTTTAGATAATTAATTATTTTTGCTGTATTGATGAGTCTGGGGCCAAATAAGTCTGCTTAAATGAAGGAAGTGGAAGGGTAAAGGATAGTAAACCTCTCATTGGACTTCAGTTATTTTAAGAGAAGGAGTTAAAGAACAAGATTGTGTGGAGGAGGTGCCAAATTTGAATGCTTTTTGGGGCTATTGCATTCTTTTATGATGAATTGCTTGTGAGTGTGCTTAGGAGGTTCTCAAATTCATTATTGCCTCAACCTCCATCCATAGCACTGATAGGCTCACAGATACTTGGTGGCTAGAGACATGAAGAGGAAAAAACAGAATTTAATATAAATTTCTAAGAATTTATATGAAGTTTGTGTAATTAAAAACCAAGTTGTGACACATGCTTCGGCGACCTCGGGTGGCTGAGGCGTCCAGGTGCTCGGGGGCTTGAGTGCAGAGCCAGCATCAACCTTGCGGTCCAAGCCAGCCGTGGGCTGTGCGCTGAGGGCCCCCCAAACCGGGTCGAGGAGGCATGACCACGACCCAGATGGAGGAGTGGAAGAGCAGAGCCTGGACAACTTCTTCCCCAAGAGGGAAATGAAGAAGAAGCAAAGCAACTGGCAGCGAGCGCCATGGACGTGGCTGGCAGTGGAGCTGGCGTCAGGGCTGGCCGTGCTGGTGGATGAAAATGAGTGGAAAGAATTTCAGCAAGAAGAGGTTGATTACAGAGGCCTCAGAGTTCAGGCAGTGCAAATAAGTGAAAAGGAAGAAGGTGATAGTGAAAAAAGAGAAGATCCATGTTATAATTGGGAAGATGGAGGTAGAGAAAAATCCTCAGGTCCCTGGAATAAAACAGCTCGGATACAAGCAAGGTCCTGATTCTGTACTTGTTACAGAAACCCCAGAATCAGCAATGACTAGTGGTGTGTATTAACCTAATGGAGCCACGGAACCACAACAAGGAAAACACCACAAGAACTACTAGAAATATACAGCTGTACATAGTTCCCATCCCCAAATCCACTGCCAAGCAAGTAGAAAGCCGAAACAAACAGGCACTTAAAATGAATGTTACCTGGGGTTAAATGACCACGTATGGCACATCCACATTTTGTTTATGGCCATGAATTTTTAACATTAAGTAAAATAGGAAGATATGTAAATAATGTCGGGTTGAAGTAATTGTGTTTTATTTTGGGGGAAGGAGGTACTTATAAAGTCAACCCCACATTTTTGGCTTTTGAGACCTTTTTGACTCTTTGAGACCACAGCTGCCTTGAATTTAAATCTCCACTTGGACTTGTTCCTCTGCCCTGTCCTACAAAATAAGAGGCAATGATTCAGCACACTCATCCTTCTCTATCTGATCCACTCCCCTGAAGTAGAAGTGAGGAGTAGTCACTGAATAATAAATAGAACTTTACTTGAGTGAGAAAATCGTTGCCCTTATTTATGCATAAAGAGAGATGTATTGTTTATTACTTGCTAACAGTAAAAGTGAGTAGAAAGAATCACTAGGTTATTAGACAGCTTTTTAACTTTCCAGTTGTCTTGAAGTTGATTCCAAAATAGGTTTGTAGTTAATAGTTCTGAACACTACAATAGATTTGCTACCACAGAAAATGGGACCATAGAGCTTCAGTTACAGTGTCCTGTTTTCTGTGCAATTGAAGCCTTAAAAATGTTTTAATAGGGATTTTATATACTAGTTTTCTCCTCCCCTCTCTCCCTCAAGATTCCTCTTAAGGGGTGGCTTTTTTTCTTTTTTCCAACTCAAGTTAGAATATTTTAAGAACAACCTCAGGAAATTTTTACTGATTACATTCATTTTCCCTTAGGGATAAGGAAATAGAGAAGGGCTTTGAAGTAGAAAGATACAACACTAGAGGTAGGGATGAGTGTTTAAATAAGACAGGCCCTTAAACTCCAGCTAGAAAACCATTATGCTGGGTTTGAAAATCAGAAAAGCAGCCACACATAATACAATTAAGAAATAGTCTTTGCTAACACTTTTCTTGTAACCACCACCAACAGCCATTTATCATCTGATCTCTGCTGGATCAACAACAGATGCACATACTTCCATCTAAGTGATCGGCCCTGATGCACTAGGGAAGTTTCACATGCCACAACTTCTCTTTATGTATATTGAGTTTAGAGGGCTTTTCATTATTATAAATGTGTGCACTAGATTCAGCAGTGATCTTTCATAATAATTACTCTACAATACCAAACCAAACCAAACCAAACAAATAAAAAAAACACACACACACACAGACACACACACAAAACACAACTCAAATCAAATAAAAAAACTGCAGCCAGTGGTCATTTCAAAATCTTTTTATGTTCAGATACTAAGCCTTTGTAAAATTAACTACCTCACATTTGTTGCACTCATTGTGGACTTCATGTAAACTTCTAGATAAGAAGGTTACAGCTATTAAGTAGATGTGAAACTAACTTGAAACCAGCTTTCCTGGATTCCTGTCAGAAATTCTGCAGAAAGTCAGCCATCCGGTTTCGGATCTGCTGTAAAAGATGAAAATTTCAGTGATCCTAATTAACTTGTCCTATGCCTCCCGCTTAAGGAATACTCTGCAGTGGGCTGTGGCTGTGTTTGACTCCCTAGAACATGTCGCTCTCAAAAGAACTGATGTGTTCAGATGCTCCGTGTAGGGCTGTGATTTATAATTTAAACTTTTGAGTTGTATTCTGATGTAACCATAAATTTAATGAAACTTGGGTCCATCAAGTGGGAAGGAAATGTGGGAGGAATAATCTTGTTTCCTTTAGTAATTTGTCATTTGGGCAGTACTTTTTCTATGTTCCACATTAAGAACCTTTTCCCCCCCCTTTGACTTGGAAGAAGTCTTTTGATAGAGCATATTGCTTGGTTAAGTAAATGACTTGAAATATACATTAGAATTGTGAAATGACTGGTATAATTGCCAATTCCTAGGAGTGGAACCAAATAGCCTTTGATATAAAAGGCAATGGATATAGGGTGCTCTACTTCAAGTGCTGTTCAAGTCTCCTCAACTCAGGTCCAAAACATAAAGTTAAGGCAGTTTCTGCTCAGGCCAGGGATTCAATGACCTGTTCTTATAACTTAAAAGAAGAGTGAGCAGAACCCCAACCTAAAACTCACTTATGTTTCATGGATTTTGCATGATCTCTGACAATTACAGATATACTTGTGCCCAAGTTTTTAAGTTATTGGACATTCTATAGATATAGTGATTGTCACAGGGTAGTTCTGTTATCAACCTTCTGGTGAGTCTTTATGTTGTTCATTTGGAAAGTCAAGGATGAAAGACAGGTAATATAGCACTTCTGTTTTTTATAATTACAACTTAAACTATCCAGTGATTTTTTAGTCCTTAAGAGGGCTTCAGGGAGATACTCAGGATTACTGAAAAGGTTTCTTTCCATCTAATGAGACAGTCTGATAATTTTTTAGTTTTGTATCTTTGGTTCAATAGAAATATTTCAAAGTGGTGTCTGGGTTTCTCTGTAATAAATATCTTTGTCAAATGGTGAGAGTTGCGATCTTGCTACTGGCAAGAGTGAAGCAAGTGGGTGAGTAAAACAATCCTGTTGTTGGAGCATATTTCTGTGGGAGTAAACAAAAACAAAACAACAACACTGGTTTTGTTTAAAACACAAACATAAGCATATACACACAAACACACAATGCAAGCATATACAAACACTTTTCCATTCAGACATCAGTGCTTTGAATATGTCAAGTTGGCATTGGATACAGCCAGTCTATAGGAAAGGTAAAAAGATAAGATCTAACATATAAAGCTAACAAACAAAAAATAAAATGTACTCACTCTGTAGATACCACCATCTCTCTTTTATTTTTTTCTTATTGACAATTGACATTTATTATAATGCAATATTGCTGGTCTGTTCTTTTTTTAAAATATATTTTATTGATTTTTTACAGAGAGGAAGGGAGAGGGATAGAGAGCTAGAAACATCCATGAGAGAGAAACATCGACCAGCTGCCTCCTGCACACACCCCACCGGGGATGTGCTCACAACTAATGTACATGCCCTTGACCGGAATCGAACCTGGGACCTTTTAGTCCGCAGACCGACGCTCTATCCACTGAGCCAAACCGGTTTCGGCTGGTCTGTTCTTAATAGTTACTCAGAGTTTGGATTCCTTGGTGGGGTCTTTGCTCTAGGAGACCCTGGAGGCATTTTCATGCTAGTCTGAATGCTTTAGTAAGCAAGAAACAAGGTGTTTCAAGGTTAAACACTTCAGACTTAATTATTGAATTAAGGTCTGTTTTAAAAATCTCTTAAATTATGGAAGTGAAGTCCTTTACTTGTTTTCCACAAGTAAAAGCTGAAGCTTCAAAAGAAGAAAGATGGGCGAAGTTTATAAAATTTTCAAATTGGTAGTTGTATAAAATAAAAAAAGATAGTTCATTATGAATATATTTTTACTACTGATAAATCATCATTTTCTCCCTAAATGCTCATGAACAATCTCTTTATTACTTCATAATGATAGTAATAATAATAACAAGCACAATTTATTGTACTTATGTGGCAGGTACTATTGGGCTTTACACATATTAACACATATACTCCTTGTAGCAACCAGTACTTATTTTCATTTCACACACAAAGAAAATGAAGCTCAGAGGTGTTAAGAAATATGCCACAGCCACACATGCAGTGAGAGGCGAATACAGAATTTAACTCAGGTTCTCTGATATCACTGCACTGTGCTGCTTTCTCAACTTTTATCTTAATTTAATAATTTAGAATCAATTTTATAATGCAATGAAGTGATATTGCGATATGATAATACAACATTTGAATTTAAGTCCCTGTATTCTGGTTATAATGTATAGTATTTTGAAAATTAGAATAAAAGTAAAAAACATTGCTTAAAAATGTGTGAAGGTATGGGGAATTTACTATAATATGTTATCCGGGTTCTGAGAGAAATTTAGATTTCCTTATTGGAAATGGGATTGGTAACCGCTGCTATCCTGGCACTGAATTGGACTAGATTGAAAATGCCGGACAGGAAAACTTTGCCTCTTGCTTCTCTACAGAGCATGAAGTTACATAGTTTTATGTGATTGATACCAGGCAGCAATAGGAGAGTCTGAAGACAGCACTTACAGACATATTAGAGCCTAGCAATATTTTTGAGAGAGGATTGCCTGTTGGCAACCTGCCTAAAAGGCAGATTAATACAGAAATTAAGGATGGAAAAGATGGATAACTTTAAAAAAATATTTGTTGATTTGATGTTATTCGGTTTGGTGTCACTTTGGTTATCTCTTTCTATGCTCTTCTTGTGAAAAGCCAGTCTCTGCTGCTTCCTCCATGTATTTGCGGAACTCACATCCTTAGGAAGAGGACATGATGAGATGATACCAAATAAATGGCCTATTAATTGCACTTACACATTATTATGTTTTCAAGCATAATAATAAAAACTATCCAAACCATGGCAGTATGTTATTTATTATAATAAAGATATAATATACAAATGGTCATTACACACTGTGAAGCATAATGACGGACCGAGTAATGACTGGGTCATGGATCAGCAGGAGGGTGGGGTAGTGAGCTACAAGCCAGTGGCAGAGAGCTACAGGAAGGGGCAGGGCAGCAAGCTATGAGGGGAGGGCATAGGGGAGGACAGTGGGCGAGAGCTACGGGAGGGTAGCAGTGAGTTACTGATGAGCTACTGGCACAATATTTGTATGCAGGGTTACTAGCTTATTATATCACCAGAACCAAAGGAAATTCTGTGATTAAAGAATAAGGGTAATTCTCAATACTACCGTGTTTCCCCGAAAATAAGACATCCTCCGAAAATAAGACCTACTTACAGGTTTCCTTCTGAGTGAAATATAAGGCATCCCCCCTGAAAATAAGCTCCCCCCCCCCCCCCCACCAGGCTCTGTCTCAGAAACTTTGTGAAACCTAAACTGCAAGAAGTTGTGACTTGGGTGAAGAATTCATGGGAGAAAATCACTGACAGTTGCATTGCAAACGCACTGCGAGCAGGCTACCTTGACAAGAAGTACTCATTTAAAGACAGTGCTATTGCTAAACATGAGAGATTTGGTCCACTGATTCTGAAAGAAATGGAGTCACAAGAAATTCACCAGGAAATTCAGGAATTGGATTGTTATGATGATGCTCCAGAAGATGATGACATGATTGTCATTGAATAAATGAGTAAATTCTTGATACTGTAGGATTCACAGTTTGTCTGGTTTGTGTTGACAACTACTGTACTACTGTACCGTATACAGGTAATAAATTTCCTTTATTTTCATTTAACAATAAATGTGTACCGTATTCTTCTTCATGAAAAAATAAGACATTCCTGAAAATAAGACCTAGCGCATCTTTGGGAGCAAAAATTAATATATGACACTGTCTTATTTTCGGGGAAACAGGGTAGTAATACAGTATCAGTATGGTTAGTGAATGAGTTTTGTAAATAAGAATTGAATTATTAAACATATGCCCCTAATTACCAAAAGTGCAAATTGAAAAGATCCATTTTTATTTACCAAATTGGCAATAAAAATGTATTTTATTCAGTGATAGTTAGGAAAATGGGCACTCGTATATACTCTTGAAAGGAAGTCAACTGATATGATCTTTCTAAAAGGCAATTTAGCTATATACTAGTATGTACCAAAATCTTAAAATGCTTGTACACCTTGACACAACAAACCCATTTATAGGACCTTATTTTTAGGCAATATTTCATAGATTTTACAGTCATGAACCACATAATGATGTTTTGGCCAATGATAAACAGCATATACAAAGGTGAACCCTTAACATTATAATGGAGCTGAGAAATTCCTATTATCTAATGATGATGTAGCTGTCATAACATTTAGCACAACATATTACTCCTGTGTTTGTGGTGATGGTAGTGTAAATAAACTAAACCTGTGCTGTCAGTCATATAAAATTATAGCTCATACAATTATATAAGTACATAATATTTGATAATGATAATAAATGACTATGTAAAGAGTTATGTATTTACTATACTAATTACTGTTTGTTTGGATTGTACATGTACTCTTTCTATTTATAAAAAATGCTTTTTATAAAACAGTATATACTTGTAGCAGTCTTATATATCTTCTGTTAACCATATCTTTTGTTAGCATAATTTTATCTTGTGCTTGATTTAATTTCATGTTGTGTTTTACAGTAAGAGTCCTGTACAGGTTTGTGGCCTTGGAGCAGTAGGCTATACCATATAGCCTAGGTTTATAATAGGCTATATTACTTGAATCAGGCCATGATGGACAGCAGAAGGGCCTTTATTTTAAAAAACTACAACGGGAAGTCCCTATGTTGTAAAAATTGCCTTAGCATTCTCAAGGGACAGGGCTCTACAGCTTAGAGGAAAGAAAAACCACACTAACGAGTTTTCTTGTTTACCTCTTAGGTCAGCATCACTCCTGATATAGGCATCTGACTTGAACCATTAATTTTCCCTAGAGAATTGCTGTATGTTTTCTTTTCTCTACTGTCCCCCCCACATACACATTTTTTTTCTTTAAGAAACTAAAAAAAGGGACATTTCCTGTTAGTACTTAAGAAAAGACTGTTTCAATAGTTTTCAACTATCTGTGAATCATTTTACCAGATGATTGTTATCAAAGACAAGCATTTCATGTTAATTTATATATTTAAAATAGAATTAAATGCCTGCTTGAGCTCTCTGATCTGCAGTATAGGAAAACCTCCATTTTATCTTTCTTCTCTTGAAAGATATTCACTTGATAGCACTGTAATTTTTATTGTCTTTACCAAAAGAGTTGGAAAATGCGGTGTACACAAGCTCTCTTCTTTGTTTTCCATTCCCTCTTTAGGTTCTGGCATCAACCTCTACCACTATTCAAAAATTCCCCCTGAAAGGCTGAATTGTTCAATGATTTTTTACCCTCTAGCCTTATGCTCTTCCATCATGCTTGTAGTATTTTACAAAATTGACAATTTCTCCCACCTTGAAAGAGTTACCGCTTGCCTCTGTGTTGTATGTTCTCCTTTCTCCTACCCTATTACATCTTTCTTACCGGAAAAGTATCTCCAGGTTACGGGGAAATATTTGGTTCCTTTGTACCTGAGACTATTGAAGGAAAGGTGGGAAAATGAGAACTTAAAAATGTCCCAGTTCTTTTGCCTTCAGAATAAAGAAGTCCCAAAGTGTTCAAGGAGGCTGGCCAATAACTGCTACTCCATTGAGCCTTTGGGGAGACAGCCTACATTAGCTTCTATCCCCTTGAATGTTTCTTGGATTTCTAAGAACTTTTCATACTCTGGAGGCAGCAGGAACAATTCATCTTTATTACTGAAAAGTGTTAAGACCAGCTTAGCTTCTGATAACCCCACTGGTATAGTCTGCATTCCTCACAGGTATGGCCCAGTATCTATCTCAGAGTTATCCTTTGAAATACAGTTATGGAGGAGAGTGTTTGAAAAAACAGCCTTTTACCCTGGCTAGTGGTCATTGGGTTAAGGGTTGGACTGTACACCAAAAGGTTGCAGATTCAAGTCCAGTCAGGGCACATACATAGATTGTGGGTTCAATCCCTAGTTGGGGATTGTGTGTGAGGCAAGGGGTTGATGTTTTTCATATTGATGTTTTTCTCTCTCCCTCCCTTTCCCTCTCTCTAGTAATTAATAAAAACATATCATCGGGTGATGATTGAAAAAAAAAAAAAAAAGGAGCCGAAACCGGTTTGGCTCAATGGATAGAGCATCAGCCTGTAGATTGAAGGGTCCCAGGTTTGATTCTGGTCAAGGGCATGTACCTTGGTTGCGGGCACATCCCCAGTAGGGGGTGTGCAGGAGGCAGCTGCTTGATGTTTTTCTCTCATCGATGTTTCTAATTGTATATCCCTCTCCCTTCCTCTCTGTAAAAAAATCAATAAAATATGTTTTAAAAAAAAGAAGAAAAGGAAAAGCAACTCTCTTACTTTGCTAATCTGAAAGTGACTTTAGTTACTTCTTCACCTTCATGCCTCTGAGGGAATTACCAATATCAGAAAAACTGAAATTATACTAGTATACGAGGCAGAATATAGACAGTTTGCTGAGTTTTAAATGGCTGATGCAGAGAAGGAAGATCATAGGTGAGACTTGAGAGATGCTTTTGTTTATTTATTTATGTGTTCTTTATTTATTTTCAATCTCATCCAAGAGAGAAACATTGATAGGTTGCCTTCTGAGGTTGCCCTGACTTGGACCCAACCCAAAACCCAGGTATGTGCCCTACCGGAAATGGAACCCACAACCTTCCAGCGCACAGGACGATGTTCAACCAACTGGCCACTCTGGCCAGGCAAAAGTGAGATTCTTTTGAAGGTCCGGGGGATAAGAGAAAGGTGGAGGAATTTTGTCATGCGTGGATTTGTATGTAAATGTGAAAGCAGCTGTGATTCTTAGTCACCTATTCTTAGCACAGTGGTTCCTCCTGCATTGTGTATTTTTATAGCTTGTCTCGCAGCATCCAGCCTTACCTTTTGATTAATGTTACTTGAAGAGGAGAATGTCCTCTCTGCCTGGTGGTTATTCATTTTCATTTTCATATAGATGAGAGACTCCCACTGCCAGAGTAACTTCACATTTTTACAAATATGTTTGTAAAGGGCTCAGTGTCTCTTTTCCCTTATGCTCTTCTCAAAGCATTTATAGATGTTTCAGATGATGATCTAGGTTACTTATATGCTTACTTGTTTAATCCTTACAGAAAGCAGAAGGGTGCATGTTAAATTTCAAAATATTCTTATTGTAACACAGCAATTGAAATGTGCTTAGCCCATTACTTACAGCTTCTTTTGGATTTAAAAAAAAATAGTCCTTCTGAGACCCTGATGTTCTTAAATTGAAGCTCTATATTATTCACTCTAACAATACATTTCTTATTGTAGCATGCCTGGCTACAATAAGGTGTGGTTATCTTTGTATTCATTAACTGTCCTCCCCTGCAGGCCTGGTGCACCCAACTGCCCTCCCCTGCAGGCCTGGTAGTCCCTCACTGCCCCCCTCTGCCAGCCTGGTTACCCCTCACTACCCTCCTCTGCCAGCCTGGTGACTTCTAACTATCCTCCCCTGCAGGCCTGGTCCCTCCCAACTGCCTTCCTTGCAGGCCTGGTACTCTCTCCCCCCCCAACTGCCTTTCCCTGCAGGCCTGGCGCTCCTCCCTCCCCCCCCCCCCTGCCAGCTGTTTTCCCCTATAGACCTGGTCCCACCCTACTGCCCTCCCCTTGCATGCCTGGTCCCCCCCAACTGCCTTCCCCTGCAGGCCTGGGTTCCCCAACTGTTCTCCCCTGCAGACCTGGCCCTTCCAACTGTCCTCCCCTTCAGGCTTGATTGCTCCTCACTGCCTCCCCTGCCAGCCTGGTCACCTCCAACTGCCCCCTGCCCCCTGACAGCTTGGTTGTCCCTCACTGCTCTTATCTGCCAGCCTGGACACCCCTCCCTGCCCTCCCTGCTGGCCTGGTAACCTCCATCTGCCCCCCACCCCCCCTCTGGCCTGGTCGTCCTCAACTGCCCACCCAGCTGGACTGGTTGCCCCCAACTGCCCCCTTCTGCTAGCCTGCTCGCCCCTGAATGCCCCCCACCTCCTGTCAGTGTCATTACCTCTAACTGTCTTCTCTTGCCAGCATGGTGGCCCCTCACTTCTCCCCCCATGCCTGCTTGGTTATTCCATATAGCCTGCTGTTAGGTCCTTTGGTTGTTCCTCACTGTCCCCCCAGCCAGCCTGGTCACCCCATGTATTCTGCTATTTGGTTGTTTTGGTGGTAATGGTTTCTGCATATATATATATATATATATATATATATATATATATATATATATATATATATATGGATTTGTTTTTCTGGAGATAGGGTTTCTTCAGTTTTACCAGATTCTCAAAATGTCTGTGAACTCTGATGTAAAGATGGCAAAGACAGTTTCATTAGGTCTATTCTGTCAACTCTGATTTCTCTTTTATATTTTACTGTGACCACTTTTGCTTCGATTTTCCTTCTCTTGTTCCTCAGTTTCAGTATCAGATCCATCCAGAAGTTCCTCATGGAGAAAGTGTATATACTATTTTCATCAACATAATAATAGCAATATTGATATAAGAACCATATATTTAAAATCTATTTTTCATTAAGAACTCTATTGGGAACTTCAAATAATTTTTCTTGAATTCACAGTAAATGTGCAGAGTAGCTCTTCTTAACCCCATTTTTATATGTAAAAACTAAAACTGATACAGTATAAGCAGTTTGCCCAAGGTCTTACAGGGGGGAGAAGGATTCTAAAACAGATTCATGAGACTCTAAGCAAACACACTGCTTCTTGCCATGTTCCTGGTTTGTTTGGAGGTTTATTTTTATAGGTGCATATATTTTCGGCAAATCAGGAGCTGAGGTTGTAGAGGAGATAATTTAGCTATGTGTGGGTAGGAGTATAAAGCTTAGTCTAGGGAATGTAACTGCTGAACATGCCCCTTATTACTTAGGTACCATGAAGGAATCACTCACTTCTTTTCAGTCAGGTCAAGTTTCTAAATTTTCTAAATCTCTGTTTTATGGCTAATAAAAAGAAAATAGGATTCTGCCAACTCTCCTATCTACCTACTCCAGGACTTCTGTGAGGACCAAATGAGATGAGGCACAGGGAAATGCTTCACAGACATTTTGTTAAAGTGTAAAATGTTTGCACCTGGCTATAAAGCAAATCATGTTACTAGGCTGAAGAAACTCCAAGTAAGCTAGTCAGTAGGAAGAGGAAACTGGGTGTTACTATGTGACATCATTACCTGGCACCCACAGTGACCATTTTCTGGGTGGGCTGGGCTGTGGGCCGCATTTTGCTCCATGGGGTCTTGGCATTGTCGGCTGTGATTTGATGGGGTGTTGCTTCAGGGTGCTGGTGGGGCCTGTGTCCCATTTGGGGGAAGCCAAGTGATGGTTTGTTGGTGCCGGGTCTGTGGTGCCGTTTATTTTTAAATGGTCAGTGAGTGTCATGGCAGCTCCTGCATTGAGTGAGCGTCTGCCCTTTTGCGGTCAGTGCGTGTCATAGGTATTGGTCAGACAGATGGATACTTAGCCACTTTCATATATAGATTTGGAGCTCCCTAATCCAGCTACAGCTTGAGAGATTTTAGCCTGAGCAAGGACAAGCCATTCATATACAAAAGCTGCTGCACTCAGCTTGAGTAGGGTTGTAAACTGGATGAGGCAGGGTCTTAGGGAATCACCAGGGTAGAGAAAACAGAAATGGCTGCCAGTCAGTTCTGCGACTGGGGAGGTCCCAGTATAGGAACAATGATATCTGTGGGTACTTCCATCTGGGAAAAAGCCACTCCTGAGTTCCTGCCCCAATGCCAGACAATCCAGTTCCTCCTCATATGAGTCTGTGTCCCCCAGAGCCTTGCTTTAGTGCTGGAGCTCAGAGGATGTGGGACCTTGTAAGTTCAGTTCATGATGTGGGCCTTTTAAGAGGGACAGCTGGGTCTCCAGTAGCCTTTGTGTCACTGAGCCCCGATCTTCACCGGTTTTTATAGCCCATAGTTCTTACTGCCTGTACGAACGTTTTTCCCCAGCTCTGGGAGCCTGGGCTGGGTGTCTGGTGTTGGGGTGAAACCCCTTGCTCCTCATGGGCAGCCTCTACAGAGAAATCTCCCTCCTGATTAAAACAGTGGCACACATAGGGGTCGAACAAGCCCATTTGGTACCTCCACACTTCCTACCAGTCTCTGTGTGCTTTCTTCTTTACTTCTATAGTTGTGGGACTTTCATTCAGCTTTCTGGTGGTTCTGGATGATGATTGTTCTGTATTTTAGCTAAAATTTTGATGTGGGAGGCAGTGAGTCCAGGTGTCAAATTACACCGCCATCTTGGTTTCTCCCCTGTCCTAGTGATTTTAAAAAATGGGATAGGGTGGAGGTGGGGGGAAGGCAGTCGGTGTGTAGAGTAGGCAGTGTAGGTACTGTTGAATTCAAGTAACTTCACAGACTTAGTATCCTATGTTGTCAAAACTTTTCCATAATAAGATATCTTTTTTAAATTCACTGGCTGTTGTGCAGACAATGTCACATAACCCTTCAGCACACACATTAGGCTTGTAGAGTGGTATTTATTACCAGACTCTCAGGCAGTACACAGAGATCTGGCAGGACTGGTTGTCAGTTTGTAGGGAAGGGATTCTAGCCCTTGAGTTTGGGAGCTTTTAAGCTGCAAGGTTAAGGTTATATATTTTTTTTTTTTCTTCTTCTTCTTCTTCTTCTTCTTCTTCTTCTTCTTCTTCTTCTTCTTCTTCTTCTTTTCTTTTTAAAGGTCATCTTCTGATTAATCAACAGCTGGGATAGAATTATGAAAGACTGACTCACATAGTATACAGACACAACTGCAAGGCTTGGCTCCAACCCTCATAGTACATCAGAGGAACATCCCCTAAACATAAATGCTAAACAGGCAGGTTGGGTGGGAGCCAAGATCCCCCACAGTACATTTATATTTCATTAGATAACTTATGGAGACCAAACCTTAAATCAAAATAAACTACCCTGTGAATAAGTGTTTTAACTTCTACAGTCTGGTTTCACAGACATAATTGGTGAAGACAGCCTCTCTCATTATCTTGTGGGACCCTGTTCCTCCAACCCCAAACCTTTAAACAGGTGAAATGTCAAGTGCATGTAAAGGCAATTTGGTTAACCTCTGAGGTGGTCCAACTTCAATGTTTGGGAGGGAAAAACTGGAACAATCCTAATCTTTAGCATTCATTCATTCATTCATTTGTTTACATTTTGAAAGCTCTTGATTTTTCACAGATTGTCCTGTCTCCACTTGTTCAGAAGCCTTCTTGTGGAACAGAATTAGCCAGCTGTCACTGCTTCAGGGGAATGAATTTATAATATATTGTATTTTGGTGAACCTTTATAACTGGATGAATTACTTTTCATCCCCAAAAGGCTCTCTTTATTAAATGGCCACTAGACACATTCATAATATTAATACTTTTTTGAATTAGTATTTTTGGATGAGTGCTCTCTCTGTGGCTCAATGCTTTGGATCTATCTCCTATTGTTCTGCTAAAGGAGAAACTTTGGATAAGTTTTTGCAATGTTTAAGAGGATCAACTCATATTCCTAGTTTGGGTTTAAGGAGTTACACTAAAAGATTGAAAATATGTACACCGTTAAACACTTTCTGATTTATGTGATTTCATGCTTTGAAGTTTCCCAGTATTCTTGTCAACTTACTTTGTGAAGAGAAATATTGGTCTGGTCTAAAATATGCTTTTTTATTGGCTCATGTGGAAAAATGGAAATAGGTTTTATTCCTTTTCACACCTTTATTCCTGCCCACTGTACAGCTGTTTAAAAATTACCTCCTCATTTACTCTCTCCAGAATTAAAACTGAGAATATCACTTCCTTTTTATACACAAAATGTGTGATGAACTATAATTACATCCTTGCAGTCATTAAAATATTTTCGACTAACCCATTAGGAATTTATGAAGTGTCAATTTGTACCAAAGTGTATTTTCTATGAAAGCAAGAGAAGTTGTAGTTGACTTGATAGAGAACTTCCTAATAAGTGTATTCTTCCCAACTAAATTAATGAATTATAGAAGGTCTCTTCTAAACCTCATGGAGGAGCAAGCACTCCAGAAAATGCTGATTTAGTTTGAGATTTGCTAAGAATTTGTATACAAATCTGGCATCGGAACCCTGTTTTCCCTAAATTTAAAATAGTTACTAGCAGCTTCTACAAACAAATTTTGATAACAGTAGACTACAGTGGAATTTTCCTGAATGTGGGATGAAATATCTAAAATAGGAGTGATATTTGCAAATTCTTGATAATATTATAGTTCCTTTTTAAAAAAATATATATATTTTATTGATTTTTTACAGAGAGGAAGAGAGAGGGATAGAAAGGTAGAAACATCGATGAGAGAGAATCATCGATCAGCTGCCTCTTGCACACCCCCTACTGGGGATGTGCCCACAACAAAGGTACATGTCCTGTACTGGAATCGAACCTGGGACCTTTCAGTCCGCAGGCCGATGCTCTATCCACTGAGCCAAACCTGTTTCGGCTATAGTTCCTTTTTTAAAGGAAATTTTCAAGTTAATATTTTATTATTGCTCCCTTAAGAGAGAACTCCAACGTTTACAAGGAACTCATACAACTTAACAAAAGGAAGATGAACAACCCAATAAAAAAATTGGCAACGGACCTAAATAGATACTTTTTGAAAGAAGATATAAGGAAGGCCTAGAGACATATGAAAACATGCTCAAAGTCACTAATCATCTGAGAGATGCAAATCAAAACGACAATGAGGTATTATCTCACACCTGTCAGAATGGCTATCTTCAACAAATCAACAAATGACAAGTATTGGCGAGGATGCACAGAAAAAGGAACCTTTTTCATGCACTACTGGTGGGAATGCAGACTGATGCAGCCACTGTGGAAAACAGTATGGAGTTTCCTCAAAAAAACTAAAAATGGAACTCCCATTTGACCCAGTGATCCCACTTCTAGAAATATATCCCAATAAACTAGAAATACAAATCAGAAAGGATATATGCACTCTTATGTTCATAGCGGTGCAATTTACCATAGCTAAGATTTGGAAACAGCCTAAGTGCCCATCAGCAGATGAGTGGATTAGAAAACTGTGGTACATCTACACAATGGAATACTACACTGTGGGGGGGAAAAAAGAGAAGGAATTCTTACCATTTGCAACAACATGGATGGAACTAGAGGAGGGAAGTTGGGAGTGAGATCAGGCCTGCAGGGGAGAGCAGTTGTGGGCAAGATTAGGCTGGCAGGGTAAGGCTGTTGAGGGCGAGATCAGGTTGGCAGGGGAGGGCAGTTGGTGGCAACCAGGCTGGAAAGGGGAGGGCAGTTGGGGGCGAGATTAGGTCAGCAGGGGAGAACAGTTGGGGGCAAGATCAATCCAGCAGGGAGGGCTATTGAGAATGAGATCAGGTTGGCAGGGGAGGGCAGTTGGGGGCGAGATCAGGCTGGCAGGGGAGGGCAGTTAGCGGTGATCAGGTAGGCAGGCAGAGGCAATTAAGGGCAATCAGGCAGGCAAGCAGGTGAGCGCTTAGAACCCAAGGGGTCCCCGATTGGAGAGGGTGCAGGCTGGGCTGAGGGAACACCCCCTATGTGCACAAATTTTGTGCACCGAACCACTAGTCTATAATATAAACTGATGAACAACAGATCTGGAGACCGAGAAGCATCGATCAGACCGTCAAACCTCAGAGGGAAGGTAGGGGAGTGGGGGTAAGGGGGACAGATCAACCAAAGGACTTGTATGCATGCATATAAGCCTAACCAATGGACACAGACTATAGGGGGGTGAGGGCATGATGGCGGGGGGGGGGGGGCAATGGAGCAATGAGGACACATATGTAATACCTTAAGCAATAAAGAAAAATATTTTACAAGGCAATTTTAAAGTTAATATTTTATTATTGTCCCCTTAAACTTTTCCATCCTCCTGCAATTGACTCTGTAATTGGACTAAGTTATGCTCCTTTCTGCATGACCACAATCTGTAGCAGGGCTTGAGGATAAATACTTTGGAGAAGGATGAAAGGTATCTCCTAACTTAGGCTGCTAGTGACCAGAGCCTAGAGAACTGTTTTTAGAACCTAATAAAGAAAAACAAACAAAAAATTGCTTTTGATATTAAAATTAGATAAAAGAAAAGAAAATGTTGCAGAGTTAAATCTCAGTAGTAGAGATAAAGATTAGGACACATACACATTTTGTTTGGATGACAAATACATTATCAACTTTTGATGAGATTGTTGTAATGACCAAAATATTACCTATAACAATAAAAGTGTAATATGCTTAATAGACCAGACAGCCAAACGACCTTCCAGATGACCTTCTGGATGAAGCCAGGGCTGCGAAGACCAAGGCAAGCCACTGCGGCTGTGAGAGCCAAGCCCCTTGCATGAATTTCATACATCAGGCCTCGAATTTTTAAATAAACTGTTCTTTTATCTTTTGTAACCCAGGAGTTAACTCCTGGTGACTTGCATGGAACTTAGGTCCCCACGAGAGCTTCTGACAATGGTTTCTAAGGTAGCCATCAGCAAGAGCATTCATGGACTCTGCTCTGGTAGGAATTTTGGGTGCTGTTAAACAATATGAAGGAAAGAGGTACTATTATCCTAGCCCTCCCAGGACCATCCATTCTTGAACCATGACTGACAAATACACTGCTTTCATATTTACACTGCATGGAAATAATTTTTCCTGAAAAATTATCCAATTAGGAAGTATGTTTTCTTTTTTCTCTCTCTCACAGCATTATAGGTTATTTACCACTGCGATTCCGGCTTACAGTTTTATATGGTAAAAAATGTCATCAAATGTATGAAAAACTAGGGTAGTCTTATGCTTCACTGGTGTGTTAAAGTTGTAAATGTTTCTAATAGTTTGAATTGGCCAATTATTCCTCCATAAGTACCTGTATGCATCTGAAACTCTGCTAAGCCTTTCACATATTTAACATCACTTAATATTTATGATGTTTTTACATGCATGAAATTGGAACATTCAGAGATGTTAAATTTCCTACCTGAGCTTACATAGCTGATAAATGAATAAAGCCATATTTCCCTGACTTCAAAGTCCATGTTCTAACCCACTATATTCCAATATCCTTCACATCAGGACTCCAGCTGTCCTAACAGCAACCTCCATACTCAATTGCTGTCCTTGAGGGTGAGACCTGAGGATTTAGGGGCAGCACATTGGTTGGGAATCTTGCACTGAGGAACTGCAGATTAGATATAGATATAGATATAGATATAGATATAGATATAGATATAGATATAGATATAGATGTAGGTGTAGGTGTAGGTGTAGGTGTAGGTGTAGGTGTAGATGTAGATGTAGATGTAGATGTATTGATAGATGTAGATAGATATAGATATATAGATATATATTCTCCTCTAAATGGTGCCATTGTATTGGTTCTCATACCCAATTTATTTTTCTGTGTCAGCACGCATGCATATGCAAGATTTATGGCATTGTCAAGGTTGGAGAAAGATCCTAGGATTTCTGAATTGTTCATTGCCTTCTGGCTTCTCTCCTCCTGTCACTTTTTCCTGTTCCATCATTCCTCCCACCCCCCAAAATTTTATTCATTCTTTTATATTCATTAGAACTACCACATTTATGCCATATTCATTTCAACAGGAGGTAGGTAGGATATGCTGGAATAAATTGATTCTAAATCTTCTTAGACTTTCTCTCTCAAGGTAAAGCCACCATTGTTGTCTATCTCCCTCTCTTATTTTATTTTCTTCAAACAACTTAGCTACCTGATATTATATTATGCATGCATTTGTTGATTTGACTGTCTCCTTTAAAAGAATTAAGCTTCTTGAAGATAGGATCTTGGCCTTGTGGGTCACAGTTTTACCTCAGTGTCTAGAACATTATCTGCATTGTACAGGATTGAAGAGAAGTGCAGTCAGTAAGTGAAGTAAACTTTATGCAGTGTTGGTACTATATAAATGACAATAATTGTGATGCACATTAAGGAGGAAGTAAGGTTGAAGAAGGTCTTTTAAAGGAGAGATTTGATTATGTTTAAAGATTGAAGGGAAGCTGCATGATAGGAGGTCATATAGAATAGTTTATGATTTATCTTCAATATGATCTGCACTATGGGAATGGGGTGAAAGAACCAGGGGAAGCCCTGGACTGTGTTTCTCAGTGGTTAGTGTGTTGGCCTGCACACTGAAGGGTTGTGGGTTTGATTCCTGGTCAAGGGCAAATAGCTGGGTTGCAGGTTTGATCCCCAGCCCTGGTAGCAGTGGGTGTGGGAGGCAACCAATGTGTCTTTCTCACATCAATGTTTCTTTCTCTTTTCTCTCTCTCTCTCCTCCTCCCTGTAACTCCCTCGAAAAATCATTGAGAAAAAATATCCTAGATGAGAATTACAAAAAAGACAAAGAAAAAAAAGAAAAGAAAAGAAGGGAGGTGTTAGTTTGAGATATATTTTCCAATTGGTTTGCCTCATCACACTGATGGGCTACAAGAAGCCTAGAGTTTTGCAGAGACACTGATCCCTTCAGCCTTTGTATTGGCCGGAGTGGCTGGCTGGGGCCTGGGTGGCAGGCCTCCAGCTTCAGGCAGCCTCTCTTGCTTACTCCCATGAGCCACACAAAAGTCATTCGCTACATATATCATGATGTGAAAGAACCTGGGAAACTCTGGAGTAAAGAAAGAATAGGAGCATATTCTTTGGGTCTTAAAGGGTGAACGCAGTTTATGGAATGTGGAGGAAATAAAAAGAACTCACTAGTCCAATCTTGTCTTTGCATATTCTTTTCTTCCTTCTTCCCTCTCTTCGTGGATTTTTGAGTGAATGTTTGCTGTCTGCCACTTCCTGCATCCTCAGATATATACACCCTCAGGTTACCACTGAGGCCTCACCTCTTCTACAAGTTTTTGAACTACCAGACCGAGTTCTGGGCCTGCTCATGTTCTCACCAGCGCATGCTCATGCTGAATCTGTATATCCATTGTAGTTTCTCCCCCAAATGTGTTGAAATGATCGGTTGATGTGACTGTCTCCTCCATTCATCCTCAGTATCCCCTGGGGCTAGTGCCATCTTCTTTGTCTTTATAGCCTGACCATCTAGCTCGGACCCTTGTGCAGAGACCCTGGCTCTTTAGTAGTTGTGGAATTGAAACTGTACCAAGGTGAATTAGACATAGTTCTTGGCATCAAGTTGCACACTGGCTATTTGGAGAGACAGTTGTATAAATTAATAATTACGGCACAATGTGATAAGAGCTATAGCAGCTATATAAAAGGGTGAAGACAGAGTCCAGTGGTGGGGACAGTAGTGCTGAGAAATCAACGGGGTAGTCATTGGGCTTTTTCCCTGGTGAATTCAAGCAGAATTTATATTCATTTATGAAAGGAAAAATATTGACTGCAAAGATGGTTGTTTATTTGTTAAGTTATGGAGCTCTTAAAAACTCTCAGATGGGAAGCTGCTAAATAATAGTGAAATATTAACCTCAACAGCTGCCAAGCCTGGTTTTCATGTACCTTAAGGCATATCACTAAATCTGTTGGCACCTATAAAGTTTCCTCCTGTTAAAAAAGGGTTTTTATAAAGGTTAGCTTCTTTAATGTTTCTTTTTACATTATCCTGAAAAGCATACTTTTCTAAGTAATAAAGGTCAGAGTGATTAAATAAGACAACTAATGAGTCTAATAGCAATTAAAATGAGCAAGCTCTTTACCCTCCTGGTGGTTATGGGTATTAATTGTTCTGTATTTTCTTTGTTGAAGCTACTGCAATTGTTGTAAGTGCTTCACACCAGGCATACTGAGTCACCTCAACTAACACAATCTTGGTGTAAAGTATTCACTGAATATAGTGTGGAGACATATTGGTTTGATGAAAACATGTGAATTTAGAATTGGGATTCACCTGTATCTCATTTTTTTTCCTCAAGTAAGCTGCATAGTTTTGAGACTTTGATATAAAGTCTCTTAGGTTTGTTTTCTTTCCTGTACTCACAATTCTTGCAAACATTTAGTAAGAAAGGTTGTTTTGAGAATGAAATGAGATAACATATGAGGGGCTGACACAATGTCTGGAAAAGAATATGTCTTTAACAAGTCTACATTTGTTTGTCTTTTCTTATATATAGCCAAGACTTTTAAATCAGAAATCTCCTGGATAAATATTTTAAGCTTCTTTTAGATTTTGCACTAAAAAATCTATTGCCTTTATACTCAACACCCCATGTTTCTATATTGATAATACTATAAGAGCTAATATTTTTTTTTGGTACACATCATGTTAAACATGTACCCAGTGATCTTAGCAATTTAATTTATTTCTTATTTATTTAAGTCCATCTTATAGCTGGAGAAAATTAGATGTAGAGGCCAAGTAATTTGTCCAAGATAAAACTATCAAACTTTAGGGTCAGCATTTAGAACCTCCCAAGTTCGATTCCAAAGCTGTGTTTTTAACAGCAATCTAATACAATATTCACTTTCTCTCTCTTCCCCCACCTTGTTAAACTATACTCCAAATGTCAAACTTGCAGCCCTTGGGCCACATGTGGCCCACAGTGTATATTTTTGCTGCCCAGCCAATATAATGAAATGTAAGAAGCATTTTAATAAAAGTTTCATAAGTTAATTTTTAGAATATCCTGTTATACATAATCCAATATAATGAAAGGCTAATATGCAAATTGTCCCCACGGGCAGGAGTTTGACTGACTGGGAGTTAGACTTGTGCCGATCACCAGGTGGCAGCATGGAACATGGCGGGAGTTGATGATGCTCACAGCTGGTGGCAGTGGAGGTGCTGCCAGCCCTGATGGTCTCTGACGGGAGCAGGACTACAGTGGGATGGAGCAGGTGAGAGGGTGGCATCAGGCCAAGGCCGGTGCAAGCGGGGACCCTGATTGCCCCACAAATCAGCTCCGATCGCTAGCCAGGCCTAGGGACCCTACCCGTGCACAGATTTTGTGAAGTGGACCTCTAGTTATTAGTAACAAACTATAATATTCGCTAATGACTGATTACTATAATCATGTTGCATTCATCTCCCTTATGCACCTTATGTACAAGAGCACCATTTCTCTGCTGAATATTTTAGTAGCTGATTGCCACATCATTAGTCTTATACTGACTTGCTTGGTGTGCGCAACAGGAAATATATCGCTTTTGGAGAACAAGAAAAATAGATTTATTTGTGTTATGCTTATTAATTTGTGCAGTGTCTGGTTCAAGAAAAATATTAATTTTTATTAAAATGTTCTATTATTTTATGTTAATGATTGCTCATTTATTTCAGCCCTTTCTATTCAGCATGTCTCTATCCAAATAAACCTATGTTTCTATGAAAGTTGAAGCTTTTGTTTTTCTGCAGCCCACATAAACTTAAACTTATTTATTTGGCCTGTGTTAGCCTTTCAGTCTGACATGCTTGCTATACTCCATCAGATAAAGAGGATTATGTAGGGACAAAATAATCCATTTTCCATCGTCTTTATTATAGCTTGAAGCCAGAGCCAAAGAATAAGATCAGAAAGGAAAGGACATCACTGTTAGGACGTCAGTGTGTTAGTATCCATTGATGGTGAAAGTGTTACCAGGCAGTCCAAGGGCTGTCCCCTCCTCGGCTCTTGTCAATCTTGTAAGAAAGATTTCAGATGAGTGACAGCAGCATTGAAGCAAGTCAAGTGGGTTTTTCCAGAGTACACGTGGGTCTGACTTTTGTGGCTCAGTGGTTGAACATTGACCTGTGAACCTGGAGGTCACAGTTCAATGCCTGGTCAGGGCACATACCCAGGTTGTGGGCTTGATCCTCAGTAGAAGACATGCAGGAGACAGCCAATCAATGATTCATTCTCATCATTGATCTTTTCCCTCTCTCCCATCCTTTCTGAAATCAATAAAAAATATATATATTAAAAAAAAAAAGAATACACTTGGCATAAAGCACAAGTGAGCAACTCAGCTATTTTTAGTGCTCTGCCCACTGTGGGTCCAGGGGGTTTATTCCCTTTCCCCTATAGGTTTCAAAGCTCCTTTGCTGAATATCTCAGGTTTCAAAGTCCCCTTCTACATTGTTGTGGCTTATCTTGGAACGTTTGTACATATATCTGGTCATCTTGTTTGTACATACATCTGGTCATCTTAAGACAGCTAATTTCTTTGTTTTATGGGTGAGATAAACTCCCCTTTCTTTCCTCATTCCCTTTTTCTGTCCTAGCAGCTTTCTTTCCTGCTTAACATCCCCCAAGGGATATTTGTCCTTGGGTTTAGCTGGCACAAATGGCATTACTCAGGTCTTTGTTCTCTGTTTTCCCAGGCAAGTGGATTTAAGTATTCTCCAGTTAGGGAGGAAAGGTATAAACCATTTGCTCTCAATTGTCCTTGGTTGGAGAAGATAAGGAGTTGTGATTCACAAGCTGGCTGCAAGCAGCCCAAATTGCTTGGCTGTGCCATGCCAGCATTGCCAAGGGTAAAACTGAGGAGGCATGGTAAAGGATTAAAGAAGACAGACAAGAGAACACATATGGGGCTTGGTAGATCTCCCATGCCTGGATGAGGACACAGAAAGATCCAGCCTGCCTGCAAGCTGAGGCTTTATTTTATATTCAGAACACACAAAGCAAAACACAGGGAGTGGTCAACATGTTTACAACGTTCTTGTGAGTTTTACCTTGTTTTGGCAGCACTTGCTGCACCTTCCACAGCCCATTAGCTACCTAGGAAGGAACTAGGGAGGGATAAGGTCAAGCTTAATTATGCTACCAGGGCTCTTTCCTCCAAGCTGGGAATTGTTTGTGGCCCTGCCACAGGTCAATCAGAGGCTTGACCCTAGGTCAATCAGAGGCTTGACCCTATAGCCACTCCCTACACTTGAACTTGTTTAATTTTCTTATCTCAGTTTCCCCATTCCACTTGCCCGGGAATTTTCTCAGCTTTCTTACTATCCTGCCACAAGAGGGTCATGGGAAATCCCAGCTAGAAGAGGGGTTGTGCTGGTCACTTTAACCTCAAAGTTCTCTCATATTACAGTGACTGAGCTAGCAGCTGGCCACAGGTCCTGGGTCTTAAGCCTCTGGAAGTTCACTAAGAATTGAGAATCTTTGCTTTCTTGTCAAGTTAAATCATTGAGTTTGGGTTCAACAATGCCCATCTTGGATCATCTGTATGTGAGGATTATTCTGGGGCCCAGAGTAGAGGATTGTTATCGGTTTGCCTAGAGACATGGCTAAGGCTTTGAACCCAGGCACTGTTCTGGAAAACTAGGTATACATACTGAAATATCTAATTCAAATGCTATTTTTTTTCTCAATTAAGAAAGGAATCATAGTTCAAAGAGTACAAACTATTATCCATGACTGTTCATACCAGCAAGTTGTGAGGAAATATACCCAGCACTTTGGAGGGTTGTGGTTCCTGCCATCTCCAACCTGTGTAACACAGTCAGGTTAGGTGATTGTCCTCAGGCAGCTGTGCTCCTAAGAATCCTACCTTAAAGACTCAGGCCCTCTTGGCACACAGAACAAAGGGCACTCAAGAACAGTGTGTTCAGCTTCAACTACAGTCTCTGTTACTTAGCCTCTTCATTGATGTGTGATTAGATGCTATTCATCTCCTTAGGCTGTGATTTGAATTTTGAATCTGTAAAGGATGAATGAGTACATTATATACATTTGAAGCTAAGAGGCTTTGAATTGGCTGCATGGAAACTTGTGTAGAATAAGTCAACTAATAATGCACTGAGTTTTTCCATCCATTTCACCCTTACCTTCCTACGTACGCCCTGTCCTTAAGCTCTCCTCTCAATAGCAAGGCTTTCTTGCGAATAGGACTGAGATCCCTTGAACCTGTAGCTTTTGTACCCACTGTTAGAAGAAATATTAAATGGATGAATTTGAACCTGGGATCTATTTTTGAAATCATTCTCCTGCTGCTGTACTTTGCTCTCCTCCTTCTGTTTCCACCAATTACCTTTGACAAAGGGCAACCATGTACTTGAGCTTAGAGTAAGGTGACCAGTCGTCCCGCTTTTGGCGGGACAGTCCCGATTTTTAACAATTTGTCCTGCGTCCCACGGTGTTTTAAAAAAAGTCCCGATTTTTGGAAAAATAAAAAAGTCCAGATTCTTTCCAAAAATCGTGACTTTTTTAAAACGCCGCGGGACGCGGGACAAATTGTTAAAAATCAGGACGTCTGGTCACCTTAGCTTAGCGAAAAGAGTTTTTCATTTATAGATGAAAAACTAGAATTTTAGAAAGATTAAAAGACTTGCTCAAAATCATATAAGTGGTGAGAGTTGGAGCCAGAAGTCTAAGCCTCATGTACAGAAATTTAATTATTTTTACCAGTTCTATTTTTCCTTAGTTCTGCAAACACAAAGTTTGTTGCTACTTGGTGTTTTGAAAAATTTAGCAAGTAAATAAATCTTGGAAAATTATGCTTTATTCATCCTACCAGGGAATTAATACCCCAAATCAGTGGATAAATATCTCTCAGATGGCTGATGAAAACAGTACTGTTAAATTTTTATGGTGTTTACTGAGCAAGTACCTACTTTCACGAATAAAAACACCCTTTTCTTCCCCTTAGTTTCATCTCAAGTTAACAGAATGTTGGAAAGCAATGAAGTCCCTGAACAGCAGTTAGTGATGGGTGGGCATTTTGATGTGCCAGATAAGGTAAATTTTCCATTAGTCAGCATGACTGCTTATTTCTCTGGCTACATTTTCCCCTTCTCCATCAAATAGTGTTTAAAGGGAAACATTTCCCAATTGTTTTTACTAATGATTGAACAATAGCATAGTCACATCCTCCTCCTTGCTCTAGGCTTTCTACTCCTGAACGGATTGGGAATAAAAGACCCAATGACATGGGAACATTTACCAGAAACTATATTTCCAACTTTGTTGTTAATCTCTCAAATCTAAGATAAAAGTACTAAAGTGGAATACACAGAAAAATAAGGTAGACATTTTGAATGGAGTAAGATCAGTATAACTGGTATTTGTATAAGGTGAATTTCATGAATTAGAATTTTTGCTGGCAATAATTCACAATAAAAAAAAATATCCAAGAATGCCTGGCTGGCATGGCTCAGAGGTTGAGCATCCACCTATGAACCAGGAGGTCACAGTTTGTTCCTGGTGAGGGCACATGCCCAGGTTGTGGGCTTGACCCCCAGAGTGGGTCATACAGGAGGCAGCCAATCATTGATTCTCATCATTGATGTTTCTATCTCTCTCTCCCTCTCTTTTTCTCTCTGAAATCAATAAAAAATATATATTAAAAAAATCCAAGAAGACGTACATGAAAATATGTACCTAGAATAAAGTCCATGTTAAAATGAGAGAACATTGATTAAATATGTGGAGTTTTCTATACTAGGATTTTGTTTATGCTAAGTCAGAGGTTTTATTTCTTATTGAACCTTACATAATTTGAGCCATCATAATAAAGGATATCACAATAGTAGATACAGACAAAAAGTTCACATTAGAAACTAAAATCCAAGTTATAAGAAATCCATGGGATTCATTGTTATATGCTCTCTATATTAGGTGACTCAGAGGAGGGGGCTCAAGTTTTGAAAACATCTCAGTGATTGTTTATTCAGAATATTTTGCTTTTTTATACTAGAGGAAAAGATATCTTTGATGTTAAATTGTGGTAAAAAAAAAAAAAAAGGTCTGGATTAGTCACCTATAGTTATAATCACTTGTACTGAACAATATTAGGTCTAGGAAAAATATGTCTGATTTTTTTTAATAGTAAAAAGTATGTGAAAGTAGAATTATTATTCAAGTTTATTAATTTGTTTATTGCTTATGTTTTTAGGATCACATTTTGGCGTTAGATATTGGAAAAATTGTGATTTCAATTTTATTTTTAACCTCAGAAATACAGAGTTAAAAATGCAAGGAAAATCCATGGATGTGGCAGGTCCTCAAACAGCAGGCTGAAGAGAGTGTTTAGCACTAAATTGAGAGGAGGAATAACAAGCCCCTCCTGCACTTGAAAACTAGTACTTCTCTGCCTTTTAAAACCCTCAAAGCAAAATCACAAAAGCTTCAGTTTTGTATCTTCTGATCATTTTTGCTTTTGTTTAATTGCCCCCCACTATTACACAAGATTACAATAAGAATCAAATTTAAAAATCAGTATGTATGTATGTGACAGATATTTCAAGATTATTAAACACTATATGATTATGTATTTATTACAGAAAAACTGAATTTAAAATAAAACTTCTCAATCTGAGAATACTCAGAAATTTTAAAGAGTTTGTAGTTCTACACTCTTCCTGTTCTATTTTTTTTTCAGTTCTAAGTGTGATTACTAATTACTAGTTTTTTGCAGTTTTGATTACAATTGCTAATTTTTGTGTAAGGCATCTCAAAAGTAATGGAATAGCTCACAGGTGGAAGTCGATTTATTTGGCTCTCTTATCAACTCTTACCAATTTTTGTGGTTCTCATACCAACTCTTATCAATTGAATACAATGAGGCTGAGTCCTACCTCAGGCAGGAGAGAGCATTGTGATCAAATAGTAATGTCTGCAAAGGAATTGGAAGGGGTGTGGGTGGTGGTATACAGATCTTATAATTGTTCTTCCTAAACTAATGGAAAATTAAGTAAAAGTGTCTGTCAAGCATTAAATGTAAGAATGTACCTTATATTGAAATTTAGCAGGTTACACTCTCCTATGTTCATTGCCATAGAATTAAACACTGGTCCTACTGATACCGTTGTAATAATCTGTTATTATTTAATAGGAAAGAGTAAAGGGAAGACTAGATAATATAGACATGCCATTTATACAGCTTTGCTCATTTAACATTCTCTAATTCTGTTACCCATTGAATGATGGGGGAAAGGACTAGATAAAAGCAGTTTGGTCACATGCCCATTAAGGTCTGAATGATGTTGGAAGAGCCTACCTGGTTGTCAGTCACACCTGGGAGCGAGTCAGGACAAGAATAGGGTGGCCCCTGCAAGAGCTTGAAACCTGAATATTTAAAATCCTGGACAAAGGAGCACACTCTCTTGGCCTTTGGCCGTACAGATATTTTGTTTAATAGAATGTACCCATTGCTGGTCTATTGTTTTTTCTAGAACATTAAAATTCATCAGAAATAGAGTTGTAGGCACTTTTAGACAAACTTACCTCAAAATAAATTTAATCAGAATTTAAAAATTATATATACCATATATCAGGTCAGAAATTTCCTAAGGAAAATGTAGCTCTTTAAGTTAACAAAATCTGAATGTGTAGATGCCCTTCCCTTCGATAGTGCGGCTTCACAGGTAAGGCTCTGTAGCTGAGGATGACACCTCTAGTCTTTTGAGTTCTGTAGGAAACACCAATGATGATGATGGAGACTTTGCTGCATGCTTGTCTGCCTGGACTGGTCACGAATCATCTGCTCACACCTATGACTTTTCTCTGAAAAGGAGGAAGCTTTGGTTCCTTTCACTTCTGTGGGTTATCTTCTTTTCTGTTATGTTTGTCTCATGTCTGGCCCTCTTTCTTTTTCTCTCTCTCTCCTCCCCCAGGACGTACAGTGATCCCTTCTCACTGTCAATCTTTTGTGAATCTTTTCCTCTTTATGTCTTTTAACCCTTCTTTCTATGGTACAGTCCCCTCCATCCCTCAATTTCTGCAAAATTACTTAGTGCAAAGATATCAAACCAAGGTAAATCATAATTTTTAAAGTAACTCAATTAATGAACTTTTAAAAGATGTCCTTAAAGTAATTTAGTCAGGATTACTCTTTTATAGGGGAGGTTTTAGTCAGTCAACTGATGTTTCACATTTCTTTGTTTTTCCTAAACTGCAGATTACTTTTTAAATTGTTCATGGAATGCAAATAAAATTATAATTCTTTCCTACCAGATGTGCTGGATAGGCATGAGGGCACAATAATTTTCCTAACCAGTATTTTCATCAAGAAACCTATTCAGACTCTTTGAATTACTTTCTAAATTCAGTGTAATTGAACTGGAAACATTGCCAGTAGCAGGTTTGTGTCCTAAAGTGCTCTTAGAGGCCTAGGGACTAGGATATTGGAACGTTAAAAGAAATTCAAGTCCTGGCTTGATCTTGTATTGAAAGAAACTCAACATTCTGTTCCAGGGACTTTAAGATTTGCACATTTGAATAAGAATCAGGATGGATGTGCTGATGTCCCAATGGGACAGCACTTTACCAGGCTGTTTCTCTTCCAGTGCCTGAGTGCATGGATTTGGGAGGAATAGGAAGATATTGAACCAAGCAGAGTTTATAGATTGCTTTCTTTTCCCCCCTCTCCTCCCACCTCTCTGCAATGTCAATTCAGACCTTACTGGGCATGTGTGGCTAAAAACATACAAAAATAAAAAAAAATCATAAAGAAATTTAGAAAATAGTGAAAAATTATGGAGTATTAACTTGTATCTTTTGTTGGAGTAAATGGGAAATAATGTCGTGTAATGGAAATGTTCATCTAAAAACTAAACACCCAAAATGAGAAGCAACAGTGTTTATTTGGGATCAAAGAATTGCAGTTCGGGCAGGCAGCACAGATTCAGGCTGAAACCCAAATAGTGTCCTGATTAGAGGATAAGGGCAGTGGGGTGTGTGTGTGTGTGTGTGTGTGTGTGTGTGTGTTTCTGTTTGTTTGTTTTTAATGAGAAAAGGAAAGGAATAATTATATGAATATAAGAAAGAATTTACTGTTGGTGCTAACAAGCTGACTTACTCTTTAGCTGAGTATGTCTAGTTACTGAGTCTGTCTTCAGATAAAGAGTCCACAATCATCAGTCCTTGTGGTCTGGATGTCTGCTTCCCTGTTGGCTTTACAAACAGCTCTTTGGAAGACAGTGTTGGTTTAGCCTAGTCCAAACAGTCCAAAGGTGCAAGGAACAAGATGAGCGAGATAGTTCCTCAGGAAAGGCTGCTCTTCCTTTAGAATGACTCCATTTATATACTGTTAATCTGGAGTTTTGTCTTTGATATGGGATGTTTCTTGTTCCTCATCTAGGAGCACACGTTCCTCATGTATAAAATAAGGGGGGTTCAGAAAATGATCTCTGAGGTTCCTCAGTTCTAAAATGATATGGGTCTATGAAAATGTGATGGTGCCTCCTCCAAGGAAACCAGGATTGTTTTTGTTCTCTTTCCTTCTTAGTCTTTCTTCTTCTTCTTTATTTTTAAATTCTTTATTATTTAAAGTGTTACATATGCCTCCTATTCCCCCCCCCCATTGACTTCTCCCCAGTAATTCCAACCCCCTCCCCCCAGCACATGTCCTTAGGCCCCTACTGTCTATGTCTATGGGTTATGTTTATATGCATGCATACAAGTCCTTTGATTGATCTCTCCCCTCCTGCCCCTCTCCACCTTCCTTCTGAGGTTGGATGGTCTGTTCAATGTTTCTCTGCCTCTGGATCGTTCATTAGTTTATGTTGTTCATTATATTCCACCAATGAGTGAGATCATGTGACTGGCTTATTTCGCTTGGCATAATGCTTTCCAGGTCCATCCATGCTGTTGCGAATGTTAAGAGTTCCTTCTCTTTTACAGCAGAGTAGTATTCCATTGTGTAGATGTACCACAGTTTTTTAATCCACTCATCTGCTGATGGACATTAAGACTGTTTCCAAATCTTAGCTATTGTAAATTGTGCTGCTATGAACATAAGGGTGCATATATCCTTTCAGATTGGTGTTTCTGTTGTCTTGGGATATATTCCTAGAAGTGGGTCAAATGGAAGTTCCATTTTTAGTTTTTTGAGGAAACTCCAAACTGTTTTCCACAGTGGCTACACCAGTCTGCATTCCCACAGTGTAAGAAGGTTCATTTTTCTTCACTTCCTCTCCGGCACTTATTGTTTGTTGATTTGTTGATGATAGCCATTCTGACAGGTGTGAGATGGTACCTTATTGTCTTTTTTTTTATTCCATATGAATTTTTGGAGAGTTTGTTCTAGGTCTGTGAAGTATATCGTTGGTATTTTAACGGGGATTGCATTCAATCTATAGATTGCTTTGGGTAGCACACATTTTAATGATGTTGATTCTATAATCCATGAACACAGTATATTCTTCCATTTGTTTATGTGTTCCTTTATCTCTTTTTTCAGTGTCCTGTCTTTTACCCCTTAGTTAAGTTTATTCCTAGGTATCTTAATTTTTTTGTTGCAATGGTAAATGGGATTGTTTCTTTAGTTTCTCTTTCTGTGAGTTCAATGTTGTAAAAAAAGCCATAGGTTTCTGGGTGTTAACTTTATATCTTGCTACATTGCCAAATTCATTTACTAAGTCTAGTAGTTTCTTTGATGGAGTTTTTAGGGTTTTCTGTGTATAACATCATGTCATCTGCGAATACAGTTTTACTTCTTTTCCAATTTAGATTCCTTTTATTTCTTCTTCTTGTCTGATCACGATGGCTAGCACCTTGAGTACTATGTTGAACAGGAGTGGTGAAAGTGGTAGAAGTGGGCATCTCTGTTCCTGTTCTTGGAGGAAATGGTTTTAGTTTTCGCCCATTGATGTATGATGTTGGCTGTGGGTTTATTATATAAGGCTTTTATTATGTTGAGTTATGATCCCTCTATTCCCACTTTGCTGAGAGTTTTTATTTTTTATTTTTATCAAGAACAGGTGTTAAATTTTGTCAAATACTCTTTCTGCATCAATTGATATGATTATGTGATTTTTTTCTCTCTCAATTTGTTTACTATGTGATGTTTCACATTTATTGATTTGCAGGTATTGTACCAGCTTTGCATCCCTGGAATAAATCCCACTTGGTCATGGTGTATGATCTTTCTAATGTAATGCTGGTTCTTGCTACAATTTTGTTGAGGATTTTAGCATCTATGTTCATCAGGGATAGTGGTCTGTAATTCTCTTTCTTTGTAGTGTTTTTATCTGGTTTCTGACTTCATAGAAAGAGCTTGGAAGTGTGCCTTCCTCTTGAATTTTTGGAATAATCTGAGGAGAGTAGGTTTTAGTTCTTTTTTGTATGCTTGGTAAAACTCTCCTGTGAAGCTATCTGGACCAGAGCTTTTGTTTGCTGGAAGTTTTTTGATTACTGCTTCAATTTCATTAGTAGTTTTTGGCCTATCCAGGTTTTTTCATTCTTCCTGATTGAGTTTTGGAAGACTGTATTTTTCTAGGAACATATCCATTTTGCCTAAGTTGTTCAGTTTGTGGGAATAGTGCTGTTCGCAGTATTTTTTTTTTTTTTTACAATCCTTTGTATGTCTGTAGGGTTACATGTTTTAAATAAAATTTACATTATCAGATCTATTTTTTTGAGTCATAGATTTTATTTTAATCTTTAGGATTTTATTCCTCCCCTCTTGCTTTCTTTATATTCCTTTATCTTAGGTTTTTAAAGTGTCTTATGAATTGAATATTTAGTTGCTTTGTTTTCATGTTCACTTTCTTTGTTAAACAGTGAAGTTTAAGGCTCAATACATACTTTGAGCTTAGTTTTTCTGTTCCCAATTGCTTCATGGGTTTATAGGTTTACAAGGGACAGAGACTATAATAAAGTAACACTTAGATGTCATTTATTCCTTAGAATTTAGGCATAAGCATTACATTTTCTTTTCTTAATATATTTTTATTGATTTTTTACAGAGAGGAAGATAGAGGGATAGTTAGAAACATTGATGAGAGAGAATCATCGATCAGCTGCCTCTTGCATACCCCCTACTGGGGATATGCCCACAACCAAGGTACATGCCCTTGACCGGAATCGAACCCGGGACCTTTCAGTTCGAAGGCCGATGCTCTATCCACTGAACCAAACCGGTTTCAGTGTATTAACATTTTCAAATAGCCAAAGCTTAATTATGAATTAAAAAAAATTTAATTATGAATTTAAAATACCTTTTAAAATAAACACTATATATATATATATATATATATATATATATATATATATATATATATATATATAATGAGAAAGAGATTATAGTTCGAGAGACTCTGTAATAGGAAAGAACTTGCTGGGTCTAAGAAGAGTATGGCAGCCGAAACCAGTTTGGCTCAGTGGCTAGAGCGTCAGCCTGCGGACTGAAAGGTCCCGGGTTTGATTCCAGTCAAGGGCATGTACATGTACTTTGGTTGTGGGCATATCCCCAGTGCGGAGCGTGCAAGAGGCAGCTGACCGATGACTCTCTCTCATCAATGTTTCTAACTCTCTATCCCTCTCTCTTCCTCTCTGTAAAAAAATCAATAAAATATATTAAAAAAAAAAAAGGAGAAGAGTATGGCAGATACGTACATGAGGGGTAGACTTGTAGGGGATGGAGTTGACATATTAGGAGGTAATGAATTATGATGGACCATGCTGGCTATGTTTGTCAGTCTAATTTTTTCTTAAAGAGCAATGAGAAATGCCCATTAAAATTCTTAAAAGGGAGAAAGATATACTTTGATAAAAAGTTTAAAACAAATCACTCGAGAGAATAGATTGGAGGGGAAAAAGTGTGGATGAAGGAAGATCAGTTAATGCATAAAATGATTACAACCTTAATGAAGGGGGCACAGAGAGGACTGAGAGAAATGAAAAATCTTGTAATATATTTATAGGAAGACAAATAGGAACTGGATAAGTTGGATATGAGGGAAAGGGATGAGAATAATGATAAATTAAAGATCACATTAGTTATTTTAATCCTCACTGCCAGCTAATGAGGAAGGTGTTATTATCTGCACCTTACAGATAAGGACACTGAGGCACTGAAGAGAAAAGCTGCTTAAGGTCATATGACTAGTAAGTAATGGCATGAAGATTGAGCTCAGGCCCATAACTGTATGGCATATACTAACCACAATAATGTACTGAACGTGTATCTCGTATCTTTCCAAATTTGATACTTGATTTTAAGCTTTCCACTTCAACATGTTCCCATTTATTTTGAGTTTGAGACAAAATAGCTCCAAATTGTACTTTTTCTTTCAAATAAATTAGAGACAACTGTTACATAAATTAGTTGTCATCAGAGATCTATTTAAAAATCTAATGTCCAGTATATTTTATGGAGTTATAAAGATTCAGGCTGATATGTACTTAATAAATCTACTATAGCACGAAGTGAAAAAGTGATACTAATGGTAATGACCTTCAAGTATAAAAGTGATACTAATGGCAATGACCTTCAAGTATAATAAGATTAACTGCAACACCAATGAGAGGCTATGGTTGGCTTAGGAGTATTTTATTCTTAACTTTTTTTGTGTTGTAGGATTTTGAAAATTGGTAATCAATTGGTATTATCTTTGTGAACTCAGATTAATCCTATTATCACAGTCCCTCAGGAATCCTCAACTCCTTAGAAGCCAGGAATAAGTGAGAATTACTTATATTTTATATTTTCAAGAAAGTAACAAAGACTTTAAAAAAATAAATAGGGTGAACTCTTTTCCAAGAAGAACAGAAGAAGCTTACAATTTAGAGTGTGTGGGGAATGAGGGAAAAAGTTCGCCCAATTTCCTCCTCCCCCAATACTATCTGCTAGCCTTTATAAGAATATGGTTTCATCAGGACTAGGTTGACAAGAGAATAGTAAATTCCACTGAATTAAGGTAATGTGTAATGAAAAAAATTTGCTTATGAGTCAGTGAGTTTTGATTATATATATATAACTTCTATTTCTTGTAACTTGAAGTATATATTATAATCTAAGGCTAGACATCTATAGCACTGTATGGTCCAGTTAAGATACATGTGTTTTATTGGATGAAAGCATTGAGCAATGGCTTGTGAGTTTGATTCTCAAAGGAGGACAGATGGGTTTTATTTTTTTAAAGTGGAAACAAAAGTTAAGAATACAAAATTGATATAGTTTTGTCTCTGGTAGCTATCAAGCAGACACCACAATTTCAAGGGCATTATATACGGAAACATCTTAAAAATTCTATTTTTTCCCTAGATCATGTCTATGTTCAATTATTCCATGTTCTCTTACATTTTATTTATTTTTTAAATTATTTTTTTAATGTATTTTATTGATTTTATACAGAGAGGAAGAGAGAGAGATAGAGAGTTAGAAACATCGATGAAAGAGAATCATCGATCAGCTGCCTCTTGCACACCCCCTACTGGGGATATGCCCGCAACCAAGGTACATGCCCTTGACCAGAATCGAACCCAGGACCTTTCAGTCCCCAAGCCGATGCTCTATTCACTGAGCCAAACCGGTTTCGGCTACATTTTATTTTTTAAAGTAAACCTCTGGAAAAGATTCCTTAATAAATTAAAAATGATAAGCATTTCTGGAAAATAAAGCTCATACTTTTTTTAAAAAAAAACCCTATATTTATTGATTTTTTTTTTTTTTTTACAGAGAGGAAGGGACAGGGATAGAGGGTTAGAAACATCAATGAGAGAGAAACACCGATCAGCTGCCTCCTGCACACCCCCTATTGGGGATGTGCCCGCAGCCAAGTTACATGCCCTTGACTGGAAACGAACCTGGGACCCTTCAGTCCTCAGGCCAACGCTCTATCCACAGAGCCAAACCAGTTAGGGAAAGCCCAAACTTGTTTTGAAAAAATATTACATTGAGAAATTTGTTATAATTTTATATTAAATTATTTTAATTGAAGACACCCTACAGCCTTTTCTTTTTTGTTTGTTTATTTAGAAATATGGCCTATAATAGTGAACACCTGAATGTACAATGTTGGGGAAATGTATTTACAAAGATAATTTGAATCCAAATGCAAATATATTTCCTCAAATATAAATCTCTAACTAATTTAGTGACACAGTAGTCTAATGTTACTATTTATTGTTTATTTCACTGAATGGACAAAACAGTAAATATTTCACCCATATGATCATAAGATTTAGTGAGTATTCAATACATTTAGTATCATTAATTTTACTCTGTAGGCATTTATCCCTAATCTTTCCTCACAACCAAAATTTATTTAATAAAACTAGATGGTAGAGGAAAGATTTATCTGTGTGTCTGATATTTGTTTTTCAGTATTTGAACCTTTAATTCATTATGTTTGTCGTATTTATTTTTCAGACTTAGATTATAAAATTATATATGAATCGATTTTTGACTCATGTACCATTAATGCTATGCATAATAGAAAGTAAATCTTCAAAATTAGTAGGACTGCTCAAACTATGCAAGCACACATTAATTTACAAGTACCTACAATGCCAGCTGCTTCCTATGATACTGTTATTGACATGGTAGTAGAGCACATGTTTGAAGTAGTTTTTCTTCCAGTAGTAATACAGCCTTGCTAATGCAGATAAGGTATCTGAAGAATTGTACAATCTCATCAAGGCACTGTACTTATTATCATCTGTCCTTTACCTAACAGAGCAATATGAGATGAGCAGTTACTATCTAATTATAATTTAAATAATTATTTAAAAAATTATTATTGGAAAAGTATGAGGAACTAGACAAATGTTGGTCCTATAGGTGTTAATAATATACAACACTGCAAGAAGTATACAGAATATATCAGCAAAATGCTGACCCCCAAGCTTGTGGTTCAAGGATGTATGCTAGTGTACAAGATACTAATACCTAAGTCTCTTTAATAAAAATATTAAGCAGTATCTATGTAGAGCTAAAAGCTGTCATTGAAAATTTCTGTAGTTAAAATACAATAATCCCCAACAGAGAAATAGAAAATAAAATTGAGTGGTTTACATACACTTTGTGGAGCAGGTAGTAGGTAAGGGTTCACAAGAAATACAGGCACTGGGCCAATGTATAGACATTTGTAGCAAAAGAGTTAATTGTGCTGGAACAACAAATGGGCTTGCCAGTGAAACTGCTTAATAAACTCAACATAAGGAAAAACAAGTGCAATATTTTTATGCACTTGTGGATTTTTAGTATTCCTGATTTCTCCAAAATAGAGACCTAGATGAGGATTAAGATCTCAATTCTTCAAATGTAATAGAGATAAGGAGAAACTCAACACTAACACAGGTATGTATTCAGAGAGGTTAGGCAAAGATAGCCCCAATCACAGAAACTATCTAGAGCCTCTGCTTAGGGGGCAGATGCAACAGATTTTAATATTTGTGATGGATCAGGATGAGGAAGTATAAGAATTTCTGAGTGGGGAGTAGTAGTACCGCCTGGATGATTATGAAATGTCCAACTTTGCGTACTTGGGGGGGATTCTTTGAGAATCACTGCTTTAAAGATAGATATGAAACTAAAAATGTCCTTTTACTAGAAGAGGACAGACTACTACTTCCTATTTTTAAATTTTTTTTATTGACATCTATAGTAAGAATTATATTTTACATCATGACACACTATATTCATTCCCATTCTCTCACAAGAACAGACACACACACTGTTGAATAAAAAATGTTATGATATTGTCTGTTATTTTCTCTTCTAATTTATTTTATTGTATTTTTTAAATGGTAGTATTAATCAATGAAATCAATTACTAACCATTAATGGGTAGTAATTCACAATTTGAAGAATAGCAAGTTAGCTTATATCTGTAGCATTTAACTAGGAGGCAAATATGTGGTAAAGCTGGGAGGAAAAACTTGCCTCTAACACACACTCACTGTAGGGACTTTGCATTTATCCCTCATCTGGAATGCTCTTTTCCAATTTGTCCAGTTAGCTAACTGACTTTTTTTCAGATCTTTGCTCAAAAACAAGCTTATTGAGAAGGCTTTCTCTCTTAACACCCTATTTAACTTTGCAACTATCCCAACACTCCTATACCACTTCCTGCTTTATTTATTTTCTATAACACTATAATAATAAAAGCATAATATGCAAATCAACCAAACAACCAAACAGCAGAACTACTGTCTGGATGACCTTCTGGATGAGCATGCTATGACATGCACTGGCACCAGGCCAGCCAAGGCGGTGCAATGCGATTGGTCAGGGGTCCCTGTCATTGCCCCAGGATCACCCCACAATCAGAAACCCAGGCTATCCTTTGTGGGGCAATCAATTGGTGGGGGGAGGCTCCATAATTGATTGCCCCAAAGAGGGAGGTCCAGGCCAATGATCATCGGGTGACTGATGGGGGTGGGGGAGTGGAAGGGGCAGCTCCACAATTGTCCCAAAGAGGGAGGCCTAGGCCACCCTCTGAGCAACGATCGATCGCCCCACAGAGGAGACCTAGGCCACTGGCCAGCAATGCTTTGGCAGGTGTGTGGGGGCCAGCCAGCAATTGCCCCGCAGAGGGAGGCCCAGCCCAGTCAAGCAATTGCACCCCACACCTGTGGCCTACAAAGGGAGGTGACTGGTAACATGGGAGGGGAGGCAGTGACGCACAGATGGCAAGCAGTGGTGGGGGTGAGGCCAGCTACCAGCAGCCGGGGGAAGGAAAGACCCCCATAGGCCCTGATCACTGGCCAGACCTAGGGACCCTACCCAAGGGGTTTCTGATTGTGAGAGGGCACAAACCAGGCTGAGGGCCCCCCACCCCTGTGCCCGAATTTTGTGCACCTGGCCTCTAGTATACTATACACTGAGTGGCCAGATTATTATGATCTCTGAATGTATAATAATTGGCCACTCAATATATAGCCTATACACTATAATAAAATGCTAATATGCAAATTGTTCCCCTGACCAGGAGTTAAACCCTCAGGCAGGCTGGTCAACCACCCATATCCCTGGCCAGGCTGACCGGGCCTCACCCATGCACGAATTCATGCACCAGGCTTCTAATAAATACACACACACACACACACACACACACACACACACTGACTGGCCAGATTATTATGTATTCAGAGATCATAATAATCTGGCCACTCATTGTATAATCTAGTACTTCTCTGTAGTATGATAGTGTAATTACCATTTGACATATTAAATAACTTTAATGATTTGTGATTTGTGTATTGTCTGTCTCTGTCCACTAAGACATTAGCTCTATAGGCCAGGGTATTTTTATTTGTTTTATTAATCATATATCTCCAGTGCCTAAACAAATCCTGGCACCTAGTAGGTACTCAGTATATATTGAGTAAATGAATAGTTGGCTGAATTAATACATGAAAAACATAACTGTATTTCAAAAGAAATACAGTCCAGCAGAGGAAGTAATTAAATGTATGATAATGAGATACCATCTCACATCTGTCAGAATGGCTATCATCAACAAATCAACAAATGACAAGTGCTGGCAAGGATGTGGAGAAAAAGAAACTCTCTTTCACTGCTGGTGAGAATGAAGACTGGTGCAGCCACTGTGGAAAACAGTATGGAATTTCCTCAGAAAATTAAAAATGGAACTCCCATTTGACCTGGTAATCTCACTTTTAGGAATATATCCCAAGAAGTCAGAAACACCAGTCAGAAAGGACATATGCACCCCTGTGTTCATAGCAGCACAATTTACAATAGCCAAGATTTGGAAACAGCTTAAGTGCCCATCAGCAGATGAGTGGATTAGAAAACTGTGGTACATCTACACAACGGAATTACTACACTGCTGTAAAAAAGAAAGAATTCTTACCATTTGCAACAGCAAGGATGGACCTGGAGAGCATGCTAAGCAAAATAAGACAGTTGGAGAAAGATAAATATCATATGATCTCATTCAATTGGTGGAATATAATAAACAACATAAACTGATGAACAAAAATAGGTCCAGAGACATAGAAGCATCGAACAGTCCATCCATCTTCAGAGGGAAGGTAGGGTAGGGTTTGGGTGGGGGATAAGAGATCAACAAAAGACTTGTATGCATGCATATAAGCATAACCAATGGACACAGACAGTAGGGGGGTGGGAGCATGTGCTGGGGAGTCGGGGTGGCCAATGGGGAAAAAAAGGAGACATATGCAATACTACATGTAATGCTTTAACCAAGAAATAATTTTAAAAATAAAAAATCTAATTCTAAATTTTCTTTTTGTTTCTCTAAGAACAAATTAGGGTTTAGTTTATTACCTAGATGCATAAGCATATTTAAATCCCTTTTCTAATCTCAATCCTCCCACATCTCAGCAGCTGGGCTGAGCCTTTTAACCCCCATTCCAAGTTGTTTCCTCAAAGTTCTCCTGTGATACCCACCTACCTAAGCTTTTCTCCTTTCTCTTTCCTCTGTATCATGTTAAATTATCTTTATACCAACAGTGGCCAGTGTGTCCTCTGTTCTCACCCCTCTGCTGTATTGGGCAGCAATGGCCCCAAGAGCAGCTGTAGTTCTATTTCCACCACCTCCCTCCTTGTGGACCTGCCCCATAAGAATGCTAAAACATGTTTGGGAGATCAATACATCAAGGACAAAACATATTATTTTGGAATAAATTTCCTATTAAAATATTGACTATTAAAAAGATTGAATGAGAAGGACTCAGCATTATTAACAATAACAAAACTTTTGGAGAAAACAAAGTTGCACAGAAGGCTAATGAAGACTCATTTAACAGAATCAAGTAAGAGATGGAAGGCACATTTCCTACTAAATTATTAAAATGTGTCAGTCCCATCAGGCATCCAATTTTCAGGTTGATATCTCCCAGTATGGGACAGCAATGTACTCACAAATTTGATTTGCAATTACATAGCACCAGTTAAGTTTTTCACAACAGAAATGATCTACACAATTAAAGCCACCAGTTTTCTTACCCTCTTGTTCCTCCTGGTGTTTGACACCTTTCAGAGAGAAGAAATAGAGATGATGGTTTGGTTATTCCCTCAGCATCTCCCCCCCCACCCACAACTAGTATGCTTTGTAAAAATATTATATATTTTTATAGTAAGAATGCTGTTTAATATTTCCTTGCCTTTCTTTTTAGAGATTAATTTAATCTATAACATGACATTAGAGGGCATGTATGCAATTGAATAAAATATAACTGATGGCACTTATTCCTTTAAAATATCAAAAGACATCTTAAATCATATTTTCAACTTTTTAAAAATGACTGATTTTTGAAAATTGAACAGAATTGGGGATCAGATGATTCTCGTTTTTCTTCTGACATGAGTATTCTGGGCATGAAATTTCTTCTGTAATAGGACATGGGTTGAAGTTTGGCTGAGTGTTAGTGAATACAAGTATACATTGCATGCGAGCAAAAGAAGCCCAGTCATAGGGTTTGCATTAGATTTTGGTGCCCCAACCACATCTCTTTACCAGAGAGGTGGACTCATCTTCCAGCTGCTGTGTTTTCCAGCCAAGAGCCCAGTCCACTTTCTTTCAGGTAGAAAACTCTGTAGAGCCATTTATACTCCCCATGGGATCAGGTTGAGGCTAGACTTCAGGTGAAACCACAACTTTGCTTGTTTCCTTCCCCGGTCTCATGTTTATTTCCTTCCTCTCTATAAAATCTCTCACACAAGCATTGCTATTTGAAGCACTGCTTCTAGGGAATCGAGCTCAAGATAGGATCTGAGGGAATAGCAATTCTCTTTAACCTGTTTCTTATCCCTTCTTACCTTATTGCCCCAAGGAACAGATCACTCTGGGGATAATTGAGAAAATTTCCTGTTTGTGTTGGGATTTTTTTTTTTTGGCCTTTAAAAAAACTATAAATGGTAAAAGCTCATCATGTAAATTTTATTTTTGGCCAGGACAGTTTAATCATTCCTCTTTTTGTGGAACTGTTGATCTCTGTCTTTGATCTGAATCAGTTAATTAAAAATATTTTACTTACTTAACTGTCTCCTTCTAAATCTTTCTTCAGTGGTTTCTAGGTGCTGATATTTGGAGTGTAGAACATCAGAAATATCCCTTAGCACACTGAGCCCCCAGGCAGGTGAATGGTCAGAGACTGAAGGCTGCTGCAAACACCTATATCTGAGAAATTCATGTTTCTGCCTCATATTGGAAATGAGAAATGAACCTATAGTGATTGCATTTCTCCTTCCATATTTGAGGAAATACCCCCTGTTGGCAGGATACTAATTGCATTTAGAATATTGGGGATAAGGGAGATGGAGAAATGCAGTTCCTAGGCTTCCATCCTCTGTGATACAGAAAAAGCCTAGAAGAGGAAGAGGAAGGGGTGATGAGCAGGGTATGGAGAGGAAGGGAGTGAGAACACAATATTCATAAAAACCTCCCTCTCCACTTTGATTAGTACATTTAACCAAAGGTGAATCCATCTGCCTCTAGGAACTAAATAGAGGGAATAGTTTAGCATATTGAATATGTCTGATTTAAGTTGGCATTAATATTTGATATCAGCTCTCTGGCTTAAACAATGAAAATATTGATATAAGTAAAACCATGCCCAAAGCTAGTTTAAGGCAAAAGACTGATTTTTTTAAATATAAATTAAAGGGAAATTGTAAGCTATGTTATTAGGTTTATTTAAATTTAAAAATTGATGTGTAGTTAAAAAAATTGGAGTCATAGATGGCTTCAATTGAGACTGACTAACTTCCAAGGAGACATTTGTGATAAGAAAAATAAAATTTAGTTGTCAAAGCCATATGGTTGGATGTAAATGGAGTTCAGATAGGATTCCTAGAAAATGAGAATTTTGAAGACAAAAAGAAATAATAAAACTGAGATGGAAGCATGTAACAGGATATTTTATTTTCTTGTTAATGAAATATGAGCTTAGGCTTCTCACTCCCAATTCTGGACAAAGGTCCTGAAAATTTGGTAGGTCTAGAGGAAGATGGAGGGAGGGGAGGAACCATTGAGTGAATATTGGTAGAGTCTTCTTGCAAATATGAAATTTCTGGTTCCCCATCCTTAGCCAAATTCTGTTTGGGGTGTGTATGTGATTTGAAGGTTGGTATGTGTGTGTGTGTGTGTGCGTGTGTGCGTGTGTGTGTGTGTGTGTGTGCGTGTGTGAGTGTGTTTGTGTGTGTGTGTGTGTGTGTGTAATTGAAATCTTCATAAAGGGTTGGGAATTTGAGAGCAGAGAATACCTATGAATAAAGCTCTGAGGAGTGCCGTTCACATTACCTCCATGTGTATTTCACCTCCAGGAGTGCAGTGTGCTGTGCAATCAGGCAGGTGGCCTGGGATAGACTCACAGAATTCCAATAGCCCAGAATGATGCTGGGGAAGCAGAATGAACTGAGGGGACTGGAAGAAGAACTGAGATGTAGCCCAGCGGGTCATAGGGTCAGCCAAATAATCCATTAGCCCAAAATGGCAAAGGCATATGAGGAGATTCTCTGCACTTAAAGGGCCTTTAGGAAGCAAACAAAAGATAATACACTGAGATGTGTTATTACTAGACTGGGAAGTTCTTGTTACTAGGATGATAGCATAGACTGATAAAGGCAAGATTACAACCTCCTCTGCTCACCCCCTCTGCTTTCCTCACCATCCCCACCTCTACCATCCTATATGCTTCAACATCTATACAAATAAAACATAAAAGCAAACTTTGGTGAGCAGAGAATTGATTGAAGTTTCTGCTATCTAATGCATTGGAGGCTCTAAATAAAAATTAAACTTTATTATTGAAAATTAAAGTTCCTTTTTTTTTTTTTTGGCATTTTGGAGACTGAAATTTGTAGCATTATCTTTTTCCTGGTAGGATGTAAGGCTGTGCCATGGAAAGTGATGCAGTAGGAGAAAAAAAAAAAAAGTCTTGCCATGGTAACTCTCTCTTCAGTTAAAGTGATTATTTTAACTCTTTTAACCTAGGCATGTTTAGAACTAAAACACAGCAGCAAGTCAAAGATGGAAAGAAAAGACTTTCACTCATTCTTTAATGCTCATAAACTGATAAGAAATAAATCACTTTCTGGTGAGAACTGTTTCGTGAGGGAGAAGGACCAAGAATGCAATTTAAAGTTAATATACAATTCATTATGGAGGTAAAAGTCTTGGTCTCATTGTCCTGGGAAATATATATAGAAAAAGTAGAATAATTGTGAGATATAAACAAGTTAATATGTTTCTTTGTAGTCAGCTCATAAGAAATTTGATAATAAATAAATCTAGCTCTTTATGTTATTCTATACACTAAAATTACTTTCTGAGGGATTAACTAATATAATATAAAATTAAAACAAGAGAAACAGAAAAACATATGAATGAATATGTATCTGATCTTGGGATGGAAACAGCATTTCTAAACTTAAAACAATGGAAAACACCACAAAGAAAAAACACACCAGGTGGCAATAAAAACTCTTCTACACATATCATATATAATGCATATATTTGACATGAAATGTATACTTACTGTAAACAAACTAGACAAAGAATAAACATTTTTTAAAAAGTATTTATTTTTTTAATCTTTACCTGAGGATACATTTTTATTGATTGTGGAGAGAGGAAGGGAAGGAGGAAGAGAAAGAGAGAAAGAAAAACATCGATCAGTTGCCGCCCGTACAAGCCCCAACCAGATATCAAACCATCAACCTAGGTATGTGCCCTGACTGGGACTCAAACCCACAGTCTTTTGGTGTACAGATGGCAGTTCAACCAATGGAGCCATCCAATTAGGGCAAGAATAGACATTCTTAATATATTCTGCTCCTATGACTAAGTTAACTTAAACATCTCAGTAGAAAACTGAATAAATTTAAAATGAAATAAATATAAGGAGAATTTTAACATCAGTAGTAATAATAGGCAAGCAAATGAAAACACAATATGCTTAATTTGGCAAATAAAACCATCAAAGTTTAAAACAATGTTGGTGTTGGCAGAGGCACAGGGTCATGGGCACCCTCATTCAGTGTCATTGAGAGTAGGATTTGGGACAACTATTTTGTTTATAGAGACTGTATCCTGAGTAACCAGCACAGTGCCTGGCATAGTCAATGTTCAATATGAACTTGTTGAATAAATGAACTTTTATATAAATTACTTTGGCAAGAAGCTTTAATAGATTTAAAATTTCATAGTGTTTTCCATTAATTCTAATTTTTATGAGTGTATCTGATGAGGAAAACATTTCTGTATAATTTTTAGAAGCTAAGACATTGGAGTTATTAATTTTTCTCAAACAGAAATGTAGGTAAAAGCAAAGGTCAAAGATTAAAATTCTCAGTGAATTCATACTATTTGGTAAAGTTACAGAATAAAATTTGTGATGGCATAGGAAATGAGTTAGTTAATCATTACTGTGCTGGTGTGTGTATTACAACTTAGGGAAGTAAATTCAATTTTCTACAGCAAATATATTCTAATAAACACAATTTTCTATAACAACATATAGTGAGTAAATTCAATTTCTTACAACAAACATATAAAACCATATTTGCAGTATTCATAGCCCCAAGGACCATAATTATATTCCATAGGTGATGAGAATTTTCGTAGTACTTAAAATCTTTTTGCCTTTCTCAACAAACCATCTAGACAAATTCAATTTCATGCTGACAAGATATAGAACATGTGCAAGTTTCATGTAAACAGGACCTTCAACCCATACTGCTAATGCTCTCTCCTTGACAGCTTCATAGAATCTGATTTATAAATTTCTTCAACCTTCTCTCTTTCAACAACTAAATGGATTGCTAGGCGAATATTTTATGTTCTCTAATGCTTTTACTCTTAAGTTTTCTTACTAACTACACTACTAATTTATGACCTACGATTTCAAATGAAGTTGCAAACAAGACAGAATCAAAGCATGAACTTATGGTTTTATAACTCCACAATCTGAAACACAAATTAATATTTATATACAAAGATATTTATCAGCATGATAATAATGAAAAGTAATTTAAAACACCAAAATAGAAAAACAAGCCTGGTTGAGTGGCAGAGTTGGTTGAGTGTCTCATCCTGTGCATGGATAGGTTGCCAATTCAGTCAGGGCAACCTATTGGATATCTCTCTCTCATTTTCTTTTTCTCCCCTTCCCTTTCTCTCTCCTTTCCTCTCTCTAAGCATGTCCTTGGGCGAGGATTTAAAAATAAGTTAGTTAAAAATAGAAAAATCCTACCTAATAAAAGAGTAATATGCAAAATAACCATCACTCTCCTACACCCACAAGCCATGCCCACCAGCCAATCAGAGCAAGTATGCAAATTAATCCCAAGTAAGATGGCTGCAGGCACAGAGAGCAGGAGGGAGGCTTGGGTTTCCCAGGCAATGGAGGAAGTCAAGCTTTCTGCACACCCTGGCCAGCGTAGACCTCCACTTAAGGCTACAAAGTTTCAATTGTAGAAGATAATTGAACCCCAGATACCAGGGCCAATGCTTGGGTTGCCGGGGTTCATGGCTGGCCTGCAAACCACATAGGATCCTCACTCAAGCCACCTCACGCCCCAAGGGAACCCACCCTGATCCAGAACACCCTTAAGGGCAAATCAGTTGTTCCCCACCCATGCACGAGGCCTCTATCCTAACTAATAAAAGAGTAATGTGCAGATGGAACATCACTCCAACACACAAGATGACTGCCCCCATGTGGTCAAAGATCCTGTCCCCATGTGGACACAAGATGGCCAGCACAAGATGGCCAGCAGGGGAGGGCAGTTGGGGACGATCAACCCTGCAGGGGAGGGCAGTTAGGGGTGATCAGGCTGACAGAGGAGGGAAGTTGGGGGCAAACAGGCTGGCAGGGGAGCAGTTAGACATCAATCAGGCTGGTAGGGGAGTGTTTAGGGGGTGACCAGCCTGGCAGGCAGAAGTGGTTAGGGACAATCAGGAAGGCAGGCAGGCGAGCAGTTGGGAGCCAGCAGTCCTGGATTGTGAGAGGGATGTCCCAGATTGGACAGGGTGCAGGCTGGGCTGAGGGACTCCTTCCTCCCTTGCATGAATTTAGTGCACTGGGCCTCTAGTGATTAAATAAAATGATATATCCATGATGGAATGTTCTGAAGGCATTAAAATGCTAAGAATATTTAAAGACATGCTATGATATGTGAATAAAATATGTATACAATTGTATAAAAAGTGCTCTCTTTTTTTTATATATATGGATGAAAAACACGATGCTGACAGATATTATTAAAAGTGATATCTCAAGGGTGGTGTAAATATGAAGGAATTTATTTAGTGTAATTTATTGTTACTTTTTGTATATCCCAAAATATCTGCTATGAGAGTGTAGTACTTTTAGAATTGTAAGTTTTTAATGTTTTTAAAATTTTCACCAACGAGTTTATCTTAGGTAAACTGAGAGGCTTTTTTACTTTTTATTAAAGTAAAAATAAGAGTCATAAGGTAAATATGAACAATAATTATATTTTTATTAAAATTGAAATTAAAATGTAAAGAAAGTTTATATATTAGTAACATCCACCACATCATCATTTACATCTTAAAATAGAGAGATATCTGGAATTAACATAATAGATCATTTACATCTACTTGTATAACAGTGTTCTCCATTTGCCTCCTCCAAATTTGGTTATTTTCATGTAGGGCATTGCACTGAGTTCACATCACTCACCTTTTGATAAAGTAATGGACTCCAGCTTTGGACTGTGGCTAATGCATAGGCTCTTTAGGGTCAATGTGAATCTGTAAAATAAGGACAAAGACATTTACATTGTTAGGCATAACTTTATACACACAACAAGTGCAAATCACAGTGTTTGGGTTAGAAAGGGGAGAACAGAATTTTAAAAATCACAATCTGCCTTAAGAAAATGAGTCTAGTGCAGAAGACATGATTGCAACAGAATGAAGCACTTTGCATAGCAGGAATGTTACAGAAGCAATACATTTCATATGTGGAGGCCTTTGACCATTCAGTGAAATCTTTTATGTGGATTCAGAAAGGACGGAAAGGAAGACAAGGTATGGGCAAGGGTTTTGCAGTTTGAAACACATAGCAAATGAGAAAAATTATAATAGAAATAATAAACTTTTTGCAAGTGCTTATCTTATGTGAGGTACTCTCTCAGCACTTTATATCTATTTATATTGGGTGGAGCAAAATTAGGTTTATAGTTGTATGTGAAACACAAAGTTTATTCTTATATTTTTATTTATTAATTATTGTATTATTTTCCCATACAAACAAGTTTAAACCTACTTTCCCCCAGTCCTGTATATAAGAGGTAGATGAGGTGGAAAGGTAGGGGATACTAGGTAACAAATCCTATGCTCCAGGAAGAGTATTGGGAGGAGGGGAGTGTCATGGAGGCTGCTGGGTAACACTGGGAAGTCAAAGGTCACATGTTCAATATCATCTCAACTCTTTATAAACCCTGATCCTGGACAAGTCTTTTGCCCTCTTAGACTCCTAATATATTCGCCTGTAAAATAAATATAATGATACTGACAGGACAGTAGACATTATCCATCTAATAACTATGAAAGTGCTTTGAAAGCTATACAAGTCTATACAAATTTTAAGTGTTGTTATCATTGCTATGATTATCTGACCTTTGATTTAATAAAATAACCTAGGACAAGTTTAAAGGACAGATGGCAGAGAACAGAAGCAAGGTCAAATCTGGGGGTTGCTGGGATAGTCTAGTGGGAGAGAATAGAGGATGAAGAGATGAAAGAACAGGACTTTAAAGACCATGTGGTGCACTTGGTGGGGGAGAAAGAGAAGAAAAGGTACAGGTTGGAGAGGTTCGGGACCATTGGAGCCAGGAGAGGTAAGAGTCCAACAAGGAGCATAGGGTTAATATTTGCAAATGCTTCTGATAAAACAGGATAGGGAAAAAGTCAATGCTGTTAGATTTGGCAATATTACTTGTGATTTTTAAGAAAGCATTTTAGTAAAGTCATGTGGATAGAAACTACACTAGCAGTTAAAGTGAAAGTGAGTGATTAAAGGATAGAGGAATTAAGGGATAAGTGTGTTCAGAGAAATGAAGAGGAAAAAGGCAGAGAGGCAGAGTTAAAGAATGGTTATTTTGAACTGGAGAGCTTTTAGCAAATTTGTATACGGAGAAAGTGGCTAATAGGGAAGATAAGAGTGAATGTATGAGACCGGAGCCTGAAGAGATTAACCAAAGAATTTATATGCTTATGTGCAGAATCCATGGGCACAGACAATAGGGCCATAAAGGCCTGGGGGCAGAGCAGGATGGAAGGCTTCAATGGTGAAAAAAAGAAGGCATCTATAATATTTTCAACAATAAACATAAATTTAAAAAGATAATGAATATGAAGAGTTTAGCAAAGGACTTAGCACGTTATAGCCTCTCAGTAATATTATTATAAGTTCGGCAATGAACTTCTGATAGTTTGGGCTGCAAATGAAAATTACCGTTTCAATGCCAGATTGAGTATTAGATAGAAGGGCATAGGACAAAAACAAAACAAAACAAAAAACTAAAAAAAAAAAAAAAAAGAGTGAAGGTAATGAAAAATGAGAGAAGATATGAGGCAAGTTCTGGGAATTATGTGGGTTGAAAAGTTATAGGTTGGAAGGCCAGCGTTGGAAAGGGACAAGGTCATTCTTTCTTTTCAGAAGGGGAAAAAAGAGAAAATTGTTAACAGTCTGAAGACAGTTCTAGGTGAAAAGAGAATAGGCTGTATAGGAGAGAAAGTCTTTGTCATTTCATGGCACTTACTCTGTAATCAAAGCCATAGGCTGAGTAAAGGGAATGAACTTGGAAAAACCAAGGACTAGAGATAGGTATGAAGGTTACCAGGAGAAAAAAAAAATCAATGGAATAGGGCAAGAAAAATACTTTGAAAAATAAGGTAGTATTTGAAAATTATGAATAGAAAGAATATGTTAATGTTTTTAGATCTTTCCCGTAATAGCCTGTACTAGAGTGTTTATTATCGTCTTGAAATGTAAAATACCATGTACACTAATAATAAACTGTTTCTAAGGAGTCTGCTGACCTTTAGTTTATCTATGGTTTCCAGTGCATCTTTTTTATTTTATTTTATGTTTTGTACCTTTTTAGCTGTGTGTTATGCCAACCTCAATGCCAGACATTTTTATTGGTTGGATTTCCAAATGTATTCAGGCTAACATTGTGGAAATTTGTAGCTTGTCAGGCAAATTGAAAATACCTCTCTATGAAATTTCTAAAGTTGAAATTCCTGGCATGCATTGTATTTTCGAGTAATTTCTTCACTCATTATCCAAAAGAGATGTTGAAAATTGCCACAGAAGGGAGGCTATAATATAAATTATCACTTAAAATTTTCCTTGTTCTCTCTGGATTTCATGTTACATTTTAGTTTCCAAACTCTTGCCCTTGGGGCAAATGGAAGCATTGCTGATTTGCTTTATCATTTTGTGTGCTGCCAACGCAGATGGTATGTAATATTGCTCTCTAATTTGGCCAATAATCTTGTTTCTCATAGATCCTTCGCATACCACTCAAGGCCAGGGATATGAATGTTGCCTACTACTTCAACTAAGTATCTTCTTAACCCCTCAAAGACAAATTCCTTGTGGTTGCCAAAACAAAAATTACATTTTATAGCAATTCTGGTCTCTCTCTCTCTCTCTGAGATGACATTCTCTACACTTTCTGCAAGGAAAATTCCTATACACCGTTAAGCCATACAGTTCAAGTATCTTTTCCTCTGTACTTTTCTTCTGATTTTCAGCCTTTACCCCACCCCAATCAAAGTTGAATTTTATTTTATTTGAACTGATCATTTTGTATGATCTAGTTGTGCACTTCCTGAACTGTACTGTAATTATTTAACATTTAAATCCTGTATAGGCAGTGAGATCTTTGAGAGCAAAGACGTATTTCATACATCTTTGAATCTCTAATGCTAACAATTGGTGGATACTCTATTATTATTTTTTTTTAATTGAGTGAATGCTGTAACATTCCCTTAAGCGTGTTCTACAGAAAACAGATCCTACAGATTTTTTATGAAAAAAAAAATTCTGTGGCCTTGAATAAGTTTGTAAGACATTGAATACTCCCCTTGGGGATCTATTCAATAGAATGTTCAAAACTCAGAAATCTTATAGACAAACCTTAATTTTACTTAAACAAGTATCCCCTATCAGGTAATACCTAGTAACACCCTCGAGAAATAGAGCAGGGATTGCTGAACATTTTCTATAAAGGGTTAAGTAGTGAATATTGTATCCCTTGCAAGTCATACACACTCTGTTGCAGCCACTTAACTTTATTGTTGTTTCACAGCAGAATTGCATGGGAAAAGCAGCTATGCATAATCCATGGATGTGCGTCGATAAAATTGTATTTACAAAATGAGCATGAGGATTTGACTTTCAGGTTGTTTAATTGCCAACCTCTGAATAAGAGTTTAAAAACACACATTGGAGATCACTGAGTTGCTTTGAGACACATATATGGCAAAATCATTCTTAACCAATTTTCAAATTCCTAACTTAAAAATGTAGTATTTGAGCCTTGCCGGCGTGGCTCAATGGTTGAGCGTCGACCTATGAACCTGGAAGTCATGGTTTGATTCCCAGTCAGGGCACATGCTCAGGTTTTGGGCTCCATCCCTAGTTAGGGGTGTGCAGGAGGTAGCGATCGATGATTTTTTCTCTCTCATCATTGATGTTTCTCTCTCTCCCTTTCTCTCTTAAATAAATAAAAATATATTAAAAAACAACAACATAGTATTTAAGAGTTCTGAAAAGTTCTTCCTTTTAACCATATAATTTCCCAACCAGTTTCTATTTTTTGAGCTTGCCCTTCATATTTTCATAAAATTAGGTTGTTTAGCCAGGTACATGCTTATCAAGGCTAAGTCAAGGTCATGCTTCCAGTGGAATTAATTTTCTCAGAACTTTCCCCTTAGTGGCTATGTCACCGTCCTTTCTAATGTGGAAACAGAATATCTCTATGAACAGACTAAGGCTAATGTTCTAAGCAGGTCTCTTTCTCTTTTCTAAAGAACACATACACGATATCAGAGGAATTTTTGGAGATAAAGCCTTAGGTGAAGCCTTCATACATTGCAATGATTTCAATTTCTGGTAAAGCAAGATGAAAAGAAACCCTGGTGCAGAGGAGCGTTTTGGGTAGGTGGAGTAGTTTTGTCAAAGCAGAGCACATAGTGCTATGTCTGCAGTGATTAAACACTGACCCAGTCACAGGGAAGGAAGGTCTCTAGTTAGGTCACAGATCAAAATAATTTGACCAAACTAAAATCAGTAATTTAATTATATTGATCAATTTGTGTTCCTAAATAATTTTTTCTTGTATCCTTTAAATATTTATGGTCAGTTATTCAGGTTCCTACATACTTACTGGCTTTAATCTGTAAATCAAAGGCATAAATCAATATCTCTGTTTTTCTAAAGACTTTTTGAGGTCTCTTATGGATCTTTTATTTAATGTACATCTTTGTTACCCTAGTTTCCCCAAATTAAATGTAATATTCTAGGATTACACAAAGATGGGCCATTATTTTGTGGCCTTATGATATGTTATTTACTTATTTGAGTTCCAAGCAGCAATGGCCTTTACTTCAGTGCCTTCTCTCACATTGATCTAATTTGTTGTTCCACACCGCCTCTGAATCTCTTTCTCATGATTAGTTTCCAAGTCTCTCCCTGCTTCAAAACTTAGCATATGTATTGCTGAGGGGAACTCAAATTCTTTGTTTCCAAATTTTGTGATCCCCATCTGATATTTGTATTTTTAAACAGTAAGCGGATTTAAATTGTTTTCTGCCTAGAATTCTATTTTTTCTCAGGGCTTGCTTATTTCTTTCTATTGACAATATTTATTGTCCCTCTTCAGTTAAACCATCATTTCCCTGTCTTGGAACTTATCTTTGGGCAGAGGTTGGTCATAGACAAGACTAATTAAGCTCATTCATGGCAATCAGGATGAAGACTTGACTAGAGAATGAGAGGCAGTCTAAACTGCTCTTGCAGTTTAGTTCATGGGCCAATGCTCTAACAACTGAACGTACCAGGCCAGGGCTAGTGAGGTGACTTTTTAGTGTTCACCATGTAATGTCCATGTTAAAGATGATCTTGTAAGTTTAGTGTTGTTTTATAGGTTGCCACTAGAGGGCATCACTTTTTTATTTTGCATAAGGGGAAGTTACACTAGTAACTAGAAAATACTGTTCTATTAACTTAAATAATACTTTCCTAAGAGGACTTAATCCTAGTGTAAAGGAAACTTGGTTATACTTTTCAGATGTAAGTTCTAACCCAAGTTATTTCACTATATTGACTGCTTTTGAATTTAGTTCATGTTTCTGATCCCTTCTCTATTAAATAGTACTACTCCCCACCAAAGAAGATAAGAATTCCATAAAATGAATACATAATGAATTTTTATTGATTATCTGTTTTGTCCTAAGAAATTCTTTATCTCCATGTTCTTTACACACCAGTATGGACATGTGTGTGTGTGTGTGTGTGTGTGTGTGTGTGTGTGAGAAAGAGAGAGAAAGAGAGAGAGAGAGAGAGAGAGAGAGAGAGAGAGAGAGAGAGAGAGAGAGAGAGGGAGGAAGGGAGGAATGTGTATAAACTTAGAGTGAAAAGATGAGGTGCTTAGAAGTGCAATACAATGTAGTATCTTATTAATGTGGAACTTTAATCTTGCATATAAATGATTGATTTGACTGCTTTTCTTTAAGTTATATCACTTCATGCCCTAATTCTAGTCATTTTAATATTACATTTTCCTAACTAATATACAACTGACCCTGATATCCAGCTGACCAAGGATAAATGAGCATTAGATTAAAAATATAAATCTAAAAATCTAAAGACAACTTTTCATGCTTTTCCTAGAGATAAAAGCTTTTTTTATTAATTTTTGACACTGAGAGTAAAATACTACCTTATTAATTTAGGTGGAATCCAGAGAGACTAGAAAGCTTGATCATGTATTTTTAAAAATTCCCAGTTCTAATATTGACTTTTGCCTGACATTGAACTTTTCCAAGGAGGGAAAATAGACACAGGTGTTAGCAGGGTCATGTACAACAATGAGCTCTGAGGAGGGGCTGGTAGGAAAATGTTATGATAACCAGTCACCTTCCTTGGGTAATTTGATCTGTAGTCCGCTGACCTATTCCGCAGGCCACAGTAAGGGACTGTTAGGCCTCCTGCACATATGGAATTCTGTCATGTGTTTACATCTGATATAAGTGGCAATACACTGCCCAGACTCCCAGCTGCAGGTGGAAAAAAGTGATAAATTCTAGATTTGAAAAACAGAGAACAGCATTTGGACTGCTAGATCCAACTTTGTTTTCTGTCATGCAATTTTGAAATAAATAAATAATTTTTGCATTCCCAACTTGTTAAAAATTAAGGTTGTATAATTTTAGTGAATTTGATTATTGAACTTCTGTTTTCATTTATTTCCTTCTACAGTAATCTTATTAAAATTCATACAATTTTATATTGAAAATTACATTTTTGTGTTTTAGTCTGAGGCTCTTACCAACCAGTTAAGCTGAAAAGCAAATAGATAGGTTTTAATTTTCTGTGTTTTATAAATGTTTTATTTATCAGCCACATTCAACTCTAGTAAATGCCTTTTTCTTAACAAGGTTATATGTGGAGATTGGCTTTATCGGAGAGTTATGCAAGGTTTCCTCAGACCAACATATGTGACACCTTTACTTGATGATAACCCTTCTCTCAAAGCTCTGGTTGATTATTTCTAACTTCAACATCAGTTAAACTTCCCAGGTTGTTTCACTTTTAATTCTATTGTGGATTCCATTAATATCTCACATGAGTGTGAATAAAAAGACATGCTATATTTAACACTGAAAAGTTAGCACTACTCCTTTTATGTCCATATCTTTAAAAAGCCTTAGATTCTTTCATGATTGCCTATCACATGTCTTGCCTAATGACGGAAAATTTTTGGATCAATGAAGATGTAAATCTAAGTTTAGTCTCCTGGAGACTAAATAATTTATAGTCACATTTATCATCTTTAGCCTTGTGTATTTGATAAGTCTTGACATGGTTTTATTGCAATTTCAAGTTTTTAGTTCAACTCTGTAGGGCATTACCTGAAAATGTTTGATGCTCTTTAAAATATTCTTAGAATGTTGTTAGACAGGCACTTTGTAAAATGAATGTTCTCATCTAGCATGTAATTATGCCAGATAGCTGTGAAATAATATAAGAGTTAAGTGACTGTTTAATAACACACTAGCAATATACTCTTAGCACTCTTGCTTACCTTATATTTAGGGTGTAATTATTTATTTTTAAGGTTAAGAGCAGCACTTACTTTCATGCGTGAGCAGCTCCATAATGGAGCATAGAAGAGTTATTCCTCAGTCACACTCTTAATCGGTGTATGGCTCCTTTAAAAATCTGTAACCCGCTTCACAGGTCAACATGCCAGTTAGGCTTAAAGGAAAATGAAGAGTTGGTCTAATTTATCAGTTAATTTCCCAATACGAACTAGCTGGGATTGCAGGTAGTAACTAAATTTTAGAGCTCTCTCATATTTGCAGATTCTAAAAGCATTTGCAACTGTTACACCTTCTTTCTCTCTATGGCTTTATAATCTATCTGATTTTTAAACTGCACACTACTCATTGTGTAGTCAACTTTAATAAAAGGTGCACATGCCTGAAAGAGAAAGCAAATTATTATTTTTATTAGGGCCAGCTAGACTGTGATTACCAAATAAATAATACATTTTAATGAAACACAAATAATTTCTTTAATCAAACAAACTACCCCAGATATTCTGTCTGTATGTCAAAATAAGACTTGGAAGACAGTGATTGCTCATAGATTTCTCTTCTTTTCAACTCTCATGTACTTATTTTGAATTTATGCATGTAGTCAACTCTTGGTTGTTTACAAAAGGACTCAAGAGAAGAATGAAAAGCTTCGGGATGCATCCTCTTCCCCTTGTATTCTAATGGCTGCTACCATTGACCATCCACTAAGATAGTTCCTGGGCCACTGACAATAGGGAAATATCAGCAGGAAGAGTTATCCTACTGGCATGGTCCTAACCAGTGTATGGCTCTTCTTAAAATCTTCAACCCAGTTCACATATCAATATGCCAGTTAGGCTTCAAAGAGAATGAAGAGTTGGAAATTATAAATGCTTCTGTTTCTGTGTTCCTGTTTTCCTTGAACTAGCTGGGATTACAAATTGTGAGTTACTAATCATTCTGATATTCAAGCATTATCTGAATGATCATATTCCACAGATGCTTTAGAAATGGTTTCTTTATTGGGTGTCAGGTTAATGACCAGATATAAATAATTATATATTTTAACAATTAGTTCTATTTTTCAAGATACTTCCATGTAATTTTCCCACTTGTTTTCCTAAAAATGTGGGTAAAGTCTGTACAGTAGGGATTATAATTTGTTTTTCTCTTCATGTCAAATGACATGCTCAAGGCCAATATTAGGGGATGAAAATGACACTAAGATCCCAATCTTCTGATTACTATTTCTCTCAGATACTATTTATCATGTGTTTTCCTGTATCAGGACATGTACTTTAGAAATATAATCTGATTGAATCCTCTCAACAGCCCTTTTAGAGAATTTTACAGAATCCAGTGCTCTCTCTAACAGATTCTTTCCAAAGTTAAATGTTGATGAAGCAACAGTTATAAATGTTGTCTTATATTATCATTTCTTTTTAAGTGTCGAGTTGATAAATCTAACTCCCTTTCTCTACTTTGAAATCAGTTCAATTTGTTATTTTAAAAATTACAGGCTTTTGTGTTTATTTCTGCTTCCTTCATAATAGCAATTGTTAAAATTCACATTGTATACACCCATTATTTTGCTCTAAATCAATTGGAGAAAAACCAATAGACAATTATCTGCACCACAATATGTCACACAGATAAATTATAGACCACACAAGGCTCTGGCAGCATGCTGTCCTCTCAACAAAGAGAAGTTACTGGAGTTGGAGACAGAAAAGAAATACATTGGTTACGTGCCAAAGGATATATTTACAATATAATGGTTTGTAGTTCTCAGTGAAATACTTGAAAGACAAAAAAAGACATGAAAAATTTACTTTCTTGTTTACTTTTACAGTAGGTTATTAAGTGACAAAATACCTCCTAATGGTACAATGGCTGGTTTTCTCTGCATGAGTGAAGGGCCTGTACATTCAACTACAGCTCCATAACAGACACATTCATGCAATTTTGAGCCAAATTGCAGCCTCTCACCCCCAGCAAAAAATAAAAATCCAGAAAATAGACTCCCCAAAATGAGATCTTCATTTGACATGATATCAAGAGCATTTAGATTCTAAGTTACAGTAGCAGGTAAAATTGAATTTGCTCTTTGATCCCAAGCAAGTAACCTAGCTTCTTAAAATTCTTAGGCTGTTTTCAGATTGGATATGCTATGATGACTCATTGTGTGATAACACTGTTTAGAGTTTTCTCTGCTCTTCTTGTGACTGCATAATTTTCATTTTTGAAATGAATAAAATTGCCTCTATTAATCATAGTTAAGAAACATTATGTTTTGAATAAAGACCAAATTCTCTAAAATTAGTGAATTAATCATTATCTGTCTGTTTTTGTTTTAGAAAATTATATATTTAGTTCAGTTAAATAAACTTTATGCCTTAATTCAGAGAGGGTCAGTATGAAAAGATTTACTGAAGTTGACTTTCTGGATGTGAATTGAAGAACGAGAAATTTAAACATACTAGTAGAAATCAAACCTGGTTTGATTTATTGAAAACCATTAAAACTAAAGACACATGATTTTAAGAAATTGAAGAAAAAATTTTATCTTTCAAATTGACTTCTAGAAGTAGAACTATAATAGAAGAATTCATGCATTTGTTCAATATTCTTCCTCAGCTACGGGTTTTAGATCCATTCTATCCTTAATTTTGAGGTGCTCTCAACATTGTTGAAGAAGCAAAAAATAGTCAGGAGACTTTGGTGCAAACAAATTTAAATAGACATTCTTCTTCCATCTCACTTGGTAAGGAAGAATAGCTGGACTCAGTTATTTTAATGAAAAGAGTTTTTCATAAAATATTTTTGAGCCCCAGTAATTAGGCTTCTCTTTTTCTCCCCTGCGTTCTTGGTATTTCTACAGTTGAACTTGTTGTGCCTGGCAACCATTTAGGAGTATTTACCTACACCTCCATCTTTGTTCTCTCTCTGTCTTGTTTTGAGTTTGGTGTTATCCATATTGCTGATAAGGATTTTGCTGGATAAGGTGTAGCCCTTGCTTGATTTCAAATGTGCTTCTTTAAGTTCATTCCCTGATGCTGAGACTGAATGATTAGTAAACTGGGCATTTGGGAAGAAATTAAGAGCCTGCATAGAAAATTTGCATGTTGACAAACTCTTCTCTTCTGCTCGCATACCGTTTCTGGTGATACAAGCAGACCATGGTTCTTGTCTTCTTGAGGGAAAGATTTCAATCAAGAGATGAAGTGTAGAAAAGCAAGCAAGAATTTATTGACCACAGCAAATACATCCTTGGATAGTGAGACAAGGGCATAGAAGAAGCAACCAGACAGCCTAGGCTGGGCTGCTTTGGCTCCCTGGCACGTCAGAGAATAGGGAGCCTTGGGGATAGATCAGGGGGTTAGCCCAGGACAAGCTGCTGCTGCTCGTTGCTCTCCTGGTTGAAGTCTCATGGGTTCCTTAGAGGTTAAGAGAAGCATGCCTATTGGGGAGGAGAAAGGGAAGGGAGTGACATAGATGTGCTCCCTGGAGGGAGCATGCATTGGGACCTTCATTTTCAGTGGTTTTAAAGTCTGGGTGTTTAGGGGAGGTCTTAGGGGCAGGTCAATAGAATATTCATCAGCTTTATGCTGATGTACCAAAATTAGATTTATTCTCTTAATTTGTCTGCCCTTGGGTGTGGTAGACAAATGGCACTTTATTGGGTTTCTATTATTATATCTGTCTCCCTGATTAAAGTGATTTAAACTATTTATCCTCTGCCTCAGGAGGATAAGTGCAAACTATTTACTCTTAAATGTCCTTAGTTTGGGGAATATAGTATTTACTGAGTGGCTGCAAACCGCTGTTTAACTACCTCTCTTAGTTTCCCTATTAACGTTTGTCCTGGAATTTTCCTAGCTTCTTACTACTCTATAACAATATGTGAAATACATGTGTAGAATTCAGGCTTTTAGAAAACAACAATGTGATCTCTGACATAAATTACAAGATAAATTAGGGGCATAAATACACTATTAACACATAATAAGCAAAAGAGATTCCAATATAATAGTAATACTTAATTCAATTTTCCCTTTAAATGAGTTTGGTTTTATGGCTTTATTATCATTAAGAGTCACTTTATAGCAATAATTAACATGATTTACTCTTGGAAACCTAACTATCTCTATATTCTATTACTGTATATTACTAGCAGTGTATATATATATATATATATATATATATATATATATATATGAATTACAAACTTACATATATACATACATTATTTTGTATATGCACACATATATGAAGCATTATTTTTCCAGGCTGTCTATTTGTATAAGTGGGGCAGGTAGAAATGTAAATAAATATAGAGTTCAATGTATTTCACTATTACAGTTTGAAAAAATACTCATCTTTATCCACTCTTTTGTCTTCCTTACTTTTACAAGTAAAATAATTACCTACAAAGTATGTATGCAGAATATTATATGTTTATACACATGAGAATTTTTTAGGAAAGTAAATTATTAAATGTCAACATACTTTGTAAGGTGTTTTGACTCTAAAAAGTTAACTAAATTATAGGGAGAAAGGAGGGACTCTGGATTTCGTTTATTTTTAGGTTGTAGATAACTACTTCTGGACTAGAAAGGAAGAGCAACTCAATTCTCTCATAGATTTTTGGGGTTATTCATTGTGAAGTGATTTAAAAAATTGTCTAAAAATTTGACATACTAATGTAGCATGCATTTAGAAGGAAAGAGGATCTACACTAAAGAGGAAAAAGTGCCAAATTCAAATTGCTTATAATGATTTATCACCTTCATTTTTATTCATTTAAAAATATTTAGTATTTAGTTTTTAAGTTTAAACAATATTGGGTGACAAACCAAGGAACAGCTCAAAATAATGATAAATTTTGGTTTTGCTAGATTGAATCAAACTTTAGAGTATTAGAAAAAGTGAGAGAAACAAGGAAGAATAAAGACAAAGGGAGAGATCAGGAGAGAGAGAGAGAGAGAGAGAGAGAGAGAGAGAGAGAGAGAGAGAGAGAGAGAGAGAGAGAGGGGGAGGCATGGGAGGGAGAATAGGAGGAGAGGGGGGGAAGGAAGGGGAGAAAGAGACAGAGAGATGCTCTCATGAAGAGGAAAAGTATAGTAAACACTAAGCTATTCTTTCTTTCCAGGGCTCTTAAGTAACAGTATTAATCAGTGTTTCCTATGATCACAGATGGAGTATCAGAAGAGAGCTATCACTATCAGAATCTGATATTTATTGGAACAGAGTAAAGGCATTTAGGGATTTACCTATTGTAGAAGCCCATATTCCATTATGACAAGTGGTAACCTTTAAATGAAACTGCGATCATTTAGAAGCTGACATTTGATTTCCCTGTGTACTCACTCTCCAATATAATTTGCTGCCTCTAAACAAAGTAGTGAAAGGCACGGAAAATAGTGTTTGCCCATTAAAAGAAAAAACTGCATTTCAAAAATTGACTGACAGCAGTTAGATGCAGGAAAGATTATTGGAAAAATATTGAAACTGCTTTTATGAATAGAACATTGAGAACAGCAGTATGGATAGAAATAAAATCTATTGCCACAGTCCTATTATTTCTTCATTGACACATTAAATTGGGACTTTGTGGGACTTTGATCCAAGCTAGTATGTTGGATAGTCAGGTCAAGGATCACTTTCTCCACTGATGTTTTTCTTTAATACCATTTTTTGAATGCAGATACTTCAGTTGGTAATCATTGAATATTCTCATCAGATGTAAATGTTATGGGCTCTGTTCCTGTCTCCCTCTCCCTTAGCTCTCAAGGCCCTCTCTGCTTCCACTTATAAATTGATGACCTCTGAGCTTGATACTGAAGCCATTCTCTGCCTGGGGCTCTGGGTCCCTTTCCCTCCTGCCTCCTTAGGAACTTTCCCATTTTTATCACTTTTCACTGTCTTCAACTTCTTCCTCATTGGGGCTTTCTTACTAAAACATTTAAGTCATTTCTTACCCTACTTCTTTCAGCTATTACTGTATTTGACTTCATCCCAGCAAACTTTGTTAAATCCCTCTACTATATCACCTTTGTATTTCCAGCTCTCTCTTTGGTGGCTGTGCTTCTGCACAAAAATTGAACAGCTGCTGGAGAGGCCTGGAGAAAGAGAGAGAGAGAGAGAGAGAGAGAGAGAGAGAGAGAGAGAGAGAGAGAGAGAGAGAGAGAGGCAGCTGTCAGCAGGGCCATTCTGGATTTCCCAGAAGAGCCAATGACTGCCTAGGAGGCGAAGCTTTTGACCCTAACTGGCATAGAAATATACCAATCAAACCAAATCTGGGTGAACTATGAGGAGCCAATGGCTGCCTAGGAGGCAGAACTTTTGATGATGACTGGCAGAGAAACTGACCAATCAGAACCAAATCTGGGTGTACTGCAAGTAGCCAATGGCTGCCTAGGAGGCAGAGCTTTTGACTCTGGCATAAAAATCAAGTCTTTTACAGCTGGACTGATAGTCAGCCATATGCACTATACTGCCAAACTGGTCATTAAAAAATTGAACCGATTTCTTACACATTACATCAAACAGCTGTTACCCTTAAATCCCCTCCTCATCCCCAACCTTAGGTTCTGCCTTCACAGTTCACTCAGATCAGGTTCTGATTGGTTGTGTTAGAGAACTGAAAAAGCAAAAGGGAGATGGAAGGATCCCAGATAATAACTGAAGCCAGCAGCAGTCACCCTTTGGGCTGGGGAATAAAGAAAGGGGCTAGGTTGTCAGAATCTGGAAACTCAGTGTTGGATTACTGGGACCCTGTTCTCTGAGGAAGAAGTCACTGTCTAGCTGCTGCTGGTACCTTGCTAGAGGCACAGTGGGACCAGTTCCAGAATGTGGGGTAAAAAGCTGAAGATTAGAATTCCGTGCCTCAGCCAGGGTGAAAAGCCATTGCTGAGGCAATTTGACAGGAACAAGAAGCAAAGGAGTGGAGGAGCGCGTTTGTTCTATCTGGTCCAGTCTCCTCCAGCGCCCGTACTGCAGAGCCTACTTGCCAAGTGTGCATTGGAGTTAGCCGACATATGGCCAGCATTGCGAGCAGAGTGCAGAGAAGTGGGTTTGTTGCTAGAGAGAAAATTGCTTAATAACTGGAACGAGCCTTTTGCCTGCTTTAGCCATAGGCCCTTGGATGTGCTCAAATCCCTTTGAAAATGCATGGCATTTCTGCTTGGGGGCTTGCTGCCTGCGTAATTGCTGAGCTGGATACTGCTGTTCTTTGATATTGAATGCTATTGGGAGACAACCTTGTGAAATTAGTTCCCTGGAGATACTGCATATACTTAATATAATTTTGATCGCATTCACATGGGACAGCCACCTCAAACTGCAGGCATGCATTTCAAGTCTTCTAGAACAGAGGGCCTTTTTCTTCTCAGGCTGACACAGGTCAGTCATTTTAGTTCTGCCTCCTTCTTCAGTCCACACATCTAAACCAATATGCATCAATCTCAAATCAATCAATCAATCTACAATAGCTAGCTAGTTAATTGGCAAATAAAAAAAAGTTTAATTCTCTGTTGAAAATTAGGGAAAAGACTAACCACCTTCCTTGGCACATTTACATTAGGAAATTTGTAATTGTAAATTATTTTCCCCATCTCTCTGAAATATGCATAAACCCTTCTAAAAGCTAAGTAGTCTCTTTACTGCTCTATGACCCAGGAATGTCATTCTCAAAGACGTGGGAGTTACCTCTTTGCAATACAAACATCAAGGGAGATGAAGCTCTCTCTCCAGTCTCTGTGGGGCGTAGAAGTCTAACTTGGCAGAGCCTCACTGAAAGTTACAAAATTATTTTCTTTGTAATGATATGAGAAGTTTATTTTTCCTTTGGATAAAACCAATTAACAAGCACAGATGGCTCTCACAGTTACCAGGTGAATCTAGGATGAGCTGTCAAGGCCTCTTATTGAGGACTAGTCATAGTTAATCTTGAGAACATGTACGGAGTAGGTCATATTGGCTCAGCTATACAAAAGGGCAAGAGTTTTTTCTGTCTTTGCATCTCTTAGCAGATGCCTATGATGTGTATCACAGTCTGGTTTAATGTTTATTTGCTCTATTTACCTGCTTTCAGTATTTCTCTCCTTCCTTCCTCTGCACAGTTAGTTACCCAAATGGCCTTTTGAAACTGCAGCTCAGGTTATATCATTCCTCTTTCTAAAATTCTGTAATGGTTCCCATTGTGGTTCAGATTAAATCCAAAGTCCTATAAACCCTAAACTGTGGTGTTTTTCCAACTTGCCCATCTCCTCCGCCTCTGCCTCTCTCCTACTTGCACATTGTGTTCCAGCCATGCTGGCCTTTTATGTCAATTCCCTAAATGTATCCAGCTCTTCCCCACCTGGGGCTTTCCCACATGCTTTCACTTGGCCTGGAATACTCTTTCTCTTGGGTTCAGGGGTTTATTTCTCAGCAGGTCTTAACCTAAATGTTCCCTCCACAGGGAGGCCATCCTTCACCCAACCTGAGTAGGTTGGCCTCATTACTTATAACATTATAACCATTTTATCATCAGAGGTCTTATCACCATTTATAAGAATGCATTTATTTGTTCTGTGCTTATTTATCAGATAAAGACAGAAACCATGCGTCTTCCTGACCCAGTCATTGTAAACCCAGTGCCACCCTGGTATCTGAAACATGGTGTGAGCTCAGCAGTTATTTGTTAAATAAGTGGATCTCCACGAAGTTTATTTCAGAGGGAACCGCCTCTCAGTATTTTCCCCCTTTGTCCTGCTAGTGGTCTCTCTGTTGGAGGGCTGGCCGGGCACTAAAGAGATGCATTTGGACATTAAACTTGCCAGGGAATATAACAATTTCAGTGCTTGAAACCCAGCTGAAAGCTCTTTGGCTTTTCTTTCCCTTTTCTTTCTTTTCTTTTCTTTTTTTTTAGCTGTTAGTTAAATTACAGACCCCAGGTCCTGGTCTGCAGCAGCCAGGCTTGGTGGCGTGCCGAGAGACCAGGCACACATCCTCCCCACCCTGCTGCCCTCCCTCCCCCATCAGAGTAAAAAGAGCTCTCCTCCCTTAGCCCATGGAGATGCTTTTCATCTGGCATTACAAGTCAGCACTTGACTGATGGAAGGCTGAGAGGTGTGAGGGGTGGCAGGACTCCCACTTCAGCGAGATGGATGGCGCTGCTGGGCCTTGCTGTGGATGGGGTTGAAGAAAATGCTGGGACATATGAGGTCACGGAGGACGAGGCAGCTCCTTGAGGCACATTTGACTGCAGAAGTGCAGGGAAGAGTGATTTTAATGAAACAGAGGCTTAGCTTATGAAGCATGTCACTGTATAAACAAGACTGCTAGTAGGAAAATAGGTTTGCAAACCCTTTTGTGAAGTATTTTCCACTTTATTTTATGTATTTGTTTTTCACTCTAATAGCTTCAAAACGTTGATTGCCAGTTTTATTTTTCAAATGCCCTTAACAGTGGTGAGCATTATTAGCATTAGGGGTGATTACAGTGGAAGATCTTGCTGCATGGTTTTATTAATGAGGAATAAAATGCCTTAAGTAATTTGATTTAAATAGAGATGCTGCCTACCTCTTCGCATCCTCCCAGGTTCTGAGTAGGAAGGATTCTGGGTACAAACAAGTTTGTCTTCATACATAAACAACAGGTTGGTCCCCACTTGTGATTTGAATCTAGTTTTGATTCATTAGAAGAGCAGAACATTGTTTCTGATTCTAGGCATTGTCTGCTTGCTCCAGATCGGCCGTGGAGGATCAGGCTCTTCTTGGTCCGGGGCCCAGGCTGTTGTTGCCATGCTTCTGTGGAAGCTGCCAGGCCGGCTGTACTTGGCTCCGGAGCCCGCAGTCTCCACGTCAGTGGTGCAAGGTAAGCCATGTGGGCTGTCTCTGAAATTACTTTCTCACTTGTCCTCTCTGTCTCTGAAAATGCTGCAGCAGCAGTTTTGGTCATTGACCCACAGAGTAAAGGTATCAAATGTTCTCAGAGGCTGCCTCCCTCCTCAGCTTCCCTCTACAGACAAAGGAGGACTCATGTCAGGCTCTCCCATTGTTGAGAACAGAGAAGGCACTGATTTCCTAAGAGCATTTTCAGAGAATGGAATCTCAGCCCAAGTCTGAGTTCTTGGGCACGAATCCCTGCCTGAAGCTCAAAGGATCCCTTAGACAACCCTTGGGGGATATTGGAGAGTCAGTTTCAGCCTGATTCCCACAGGCCAGGCTGAGGGACCCTACCAGTGCATGAATCCATGCACCAGGCCTCTAGTTTATATATATTTATATTTGGAAGTGACCTGGTCAGTTAGTAATAATTTATAAAAATTTGTAATTAATGGCTGTTAGTGGGCAATCACCTTGAGGAAATTAGTGTATATCATAGCTTGCTGTGCAAAAACCATTTGTAAACTACTCTTAGACTCTATTTTAATGGTGATTTTGAGTTATCTAATGATTTTCTCTCTCATCACTATCTCTCTTTATCTTAGTTATCATATTTGCCAATCCCTCAATATGTTGATATCGCCCTTTAGATATTCAATAAATATTTTAAATGAATGACTAATACCAAGAAGATAGTATAGACTTTGAACATTTGAATTAAAGATGAGAGAAGGACCAGATGTCCACAATGGGGTATCTGAAAATCTGTTGGTTAATATTGAACTTCTCTTCTGAATTTAAACTTCTTTTTCTAGGAGGGTAAAACACCAAAAATGAAACCATCTCTTTCAGGAAGTAACTTCTTTTTGAATTATGTAAACATCTCTTTGCTTTCCTTGTCATGTTCACCATGATATATAGATATTTAAAAATTGCTTTCTGATTGTCAAGACTCTGCAAAACTCTTAAGTTGTAAGACACTAAATTCAATTGAAATAGGACAGATCAAACTTGCTTTTTGGAATAGACATTCTCAGAGTGTACAATGATGTATGCTTTGGGGAGCAATGCCTCCTTTTGACCCTTATTTTCATTTCATCTTCTAAATAAAACTTTCAGTAGATATATACAGAGGAAATAGCACAAATACAGAATTCAGACAGGCCCTAAGTTCAAATTATGACTATTTTCTTTTTATTAGCTATTGTGGATAAGAAACAACTATATAGTTACATGATTAAAACTGTGCTGATTATATACACTGAGTGGCCAGCTTATTATGATCTCTGAATCTCTATATATATATATATATGTTAGAGGCCCGGTGCATGCATTTGTGCATGGGTGGGGGTCTGGCTAGCCTGGTCAGGGGAGGGGACATGGGTGATTGGCTGGCCTGCCTGCTGGTTGAACTCCTGGTCGAGGGGATAATTTGCATATTAGCCTTTTATTATATAGGGTATACACTGAGTGGCAAGATTATTATGTGTTCAGAGATCATAATAATCTGGCCATTCAGTGTATATTGGTCACAGAATGGACCCAATTTGTATGCAACTACTTGGAAATACACACAGTCTAGATTAGTGTAGACAATTTTTATGTTCCCCTTGGGGTCACTTCTCAGAGCCAGTTTCACTTCTTATGGGCACTGGAACGCCTCTTATCTGTTGTCTCTCACCTTTCTCCCTTTTTTATTTTTTTTTTACCTCTTCCTCTTAAAATTGCCCCCCCACCCCCTGCCCTAGCCAGTTTGGCTCCGTGGATAAGAGCCTCAGCCTGAGAACTGAATGGCCCTGGGTTTGATTCCGGTCAAGGGCACATGCTTGGGTTGCGGGGTCAGTCTCCCATTGGGGGGTATGCAGGAGGCAGCTGATCAATGATTCTCTCTCATCATTGATGTTTCTATCTCTCTCTCCCTTTCCCTTCCTCTCTCTGAAATCAATAAAAATATATTTTTAAAAATGTAAAAAATAAAATCACCCCCCTTTTCTCCTCCCCAATGCCTTATAGACAAAGTTCATTTATCTCTACAAATGTCCACGTATCCCAAATCTTTAAAATGTTCAGAATGAAACATATATAAAATAAACCAACTATTCTTTTACTAATATTGATCTGTCTTATAGGATAGTTTTGATGTATCTTTGTACAATGAGATCTTCTATACTCCAGGAATAAAGATGGGAGAGAGTGATGGGTTGGAGGGGACAGGGAACAGTAGACTATTCCCTGGACTGGGGGAGGATAGAGCAAGACAAATGTGTGAGAGGGCAAAACTCTTAAGGTGTAAGATACTACAACTGGATTTGCCACATGTATGAAGCACCCGTACTCAAAAGACAATTTGAAATAGACAAAAAACTTCAACTCATACCCATTTGTTCCATTAATATTATGTATTAACAAAGTTATCATAGTAAACCAAATTTCTATTAAAATATGAAAAAGTGGTGAATGAGAGGGATGGGGCTGGACTGCTCCTGATTAGTGCAGTCCCATGTGTTCCAAATGCCAGGATGGTGCTGAACAGGACAGAAGTCCCCTGCCTTTGTGGAGGCTACAACCCAAAAGACTCACAGGAATCTTTAATCTGTAATGTGAGGATATTAGGGGAGACCTTTAAGTATATTGAGTCCTATACAAGCTTGATCATTTTTATCTTTCTATAGAAAATTTCTATTTTTTATTATTAATTCTCAATTACCAGAAAAAAGAGGTGTCATGAATTTTGTTTAAATTTTATTTAATTTGGACTTTCAGCTTTATAGGTGCTCGGCCTACAGGTTATAGCTAATTTCATGTTTTCCTTTGCAGGACTCAGAGAGACCATTTTCCTAGACAATATTTGTTAAATATAATAAAGCCTAGCATACAAGAAAAAAAAAAAGAAAGAAAAGAAAAGTTCGTTTTACAAATTAATTATGTGAGGTCTATAACTTTTTTTCTCTTTGAAAATGTTTCCATTCGCTCTTAAAATATTTTTTTTTCCTTTAAAAATAAGAGGTTTAGTAACTTGTCTTCATTCAATTAAGAAGATAAAGGCTTGATAAAAGGGTTGAAATTAGCCCAGGAACATCAGAAAAGATTTTTTAAAAAGTGTGTTAGGTGGTCTATCCATAGCCCATCACCATAGTTCCCAAAGTCCTACGAGGCCTTTATTTTACTCTTCCTTGCTTCCCCCACCAGTTTTGTTGAGTTACTAGAGTCCCAGTGCACAGAATTTGTGCACTCGCAGGGGGAGTGGAGGTCCCTCAGCCTGGCCTACACCCTCTCGCAGTTCAGGAGCCCTTGGGGGATGTCCTAAGACATCAGTCGGACATTCTTAGTGCTGTCATGGAGGTGGGAAAGGCTCCCACCACCGCCACTGCACACCCCCTTTGGGAGGGCATTGACTACCAGGGGCAGCTCCTGTGTTGAGCATCTGTCCCCTGGTGGTCAATGTGCATCATAGTGACCGGTCGTTCTGCTGTTTGGTCGATTTGCATATTAGCCTTTTATTATATAGGATTAGTGGCCCTGTTCATGAATCTGTGCTCAAGTAGCTTACTACTTCTTGCTTCAACTGATGGCCCTGCCCACCACCACTTGTAGCTCTCTGCTGCACTAAGCTCAGTGCCCCACCCTCCTGTAGCTCTCCACCCACTGCCCTGCCCTCCTGTAGCTCTCTACTGCTTGTAGCTCGCTGCACCATCCTCCTACTGTTTGGTCCTTATGTGACAATGTCCTGGACTAATTTGTATATTACCCTATTATAAGTATAGATAATTGACATGTAACAAAGCATTAGTTTCAGGTATATAATATAATGATTTGATATACTAGTATGTATATATTACAATATTATTGCCACAAGTTTAGTTGATATCCATTATCTCACATAAGTATCCATCATCTATAGTTACAATTTTTTCTTTAGATGAGAACTTTTAAGATTTACTATGTTGGCAACTTTAAAATATAAAATGCAGTATTATTAACTATAGTCACCATGCTGTACATTACATCATAGAAATTTTTTATTTTATTACTGGAAGTTTGTGTCTCTCTTCTCAAGTGCATGTATCCTGCTCATCATCTCCCTACCCTTACCTTGTCCCCTCAAGACTAAGAATTCAAAAAGAGGCATTCTTGACAAAGCAGTGTATTTTATAATGATCAAAACTTACATAGGTACAGGGAACCAGTGCTTATTTCTTTACCTGGTAAAGAAAGGTGGCATAAATTCCAAGGTATTTCTGCCACAACTGCTTAGAAATTCTTAATGTTTCCCTAATGAGATAGGAAAATAAATGTCAAGGTGAGAGATTACAAAATTGATGGTATGATAAAATTAGAGATAATTATTACTATTCTAGTGCCCCGGTGCATTTAATTCATGCACAGGGGTGTGTGTGTCCCTCAGCCAGCCTGCACCCTCTCCTCTGGGACCCCCCGAGGAATGTCCAGCCAGGAAGGATCAGGCCTAAATGGGCAGTCAGACATTCCTCTCACAATCTAGGACTGTTGGCTCCCAACTACTCGCCTGCCTGCCTTCCTGATTGCCCCTAACCGCTTCTGCCTGCAAGCCTGATCACCTCCTAACCACTCCCCTGCCAGCCTTTTTGCCTCTAATTGATCTCCCCTGCAGTTCTGGTCACTCCTAACTTCCCTCTCCTGCAGGCCTTGTCACCTCTAACTGGCCTCCCCTGCAGGCCTGGTCCCCCCCAACTTCTCTCCTCTGCTGACCTAGTCACCCCTAACTATCTCCCCTGCAGGCTTGATCGCCCCCAACTGCCCTCTCTTGCAGGCCTGGTGCCTCCCAACTGCCCTCTTCTGCTGGCCATCTTGTGACGGCCATCTTGTGTCCACATGGGGCAGTCATCTTTGACCACATTGGGGCAGCCATGTTGTATCTTGGAGTGATGGTCAATTTGCATAATATTCTTTTATTAGATAAAATTAGATAGGATAGAGGCCTGGTGCATGGGTGAGGGCCAGCTGGTTTGCCCTGAAGGGTGTCCCAGATCAGTGTGGGTGTTCCCTTGGGGCGTGGGGCAGCCTGGGTGAGGGGCCTGTGGTGGTTTGCAGGCTGGCCTCACCCCCCAGTGACTCAGGCAGAGGCCCTGGTATCTGGGATTTATTTATCTTATATAATTGAAATTTTGTAGTCTTGAGCGGAGCCACGCCTCCTGATAGCTCTGTGGCTGCAGCCATTTTTGTTGGGATTTATTTATCTTCTATAATTGAAACTTTGTAGCCTTAAGCGGAAGCCAAGGCAGGCCAGGGCAGGTGGAAAGCTTAGCTTCTTTCATTGCTGGGGAAACCCAAGTCTCCACCTGGCTCCGTGGCCATAGCCATCTTGGTTGGGTTAATTTGCTTACTCATTCCTGATTGGCTGGTGGGCATGGATTGTAGGTGTAGTGAAGGTACGGTCAATTTGCATATTACTCTTTTATTAGATAGGATAGGGTTCTTAATAAAGAATAATAAAAATCATAACTATTAGAAACTGTTATAGTGATATTGATGTAGATGAACATCAACTACATGCCAACCACCATGCTAGATGCTACATATAAAAAGATGAGCCCTAGCTGGTTTGGCTCAGAGGATAGATTGTCGGCCTGTTGACTGATTGTCGGCCTGGGTTTGATTTTGGTCAAGGGCACATGCCCAAGTTCTAGGTTCAATCCCCAGTAGGGGGCATGCAGGCAGTCGATCAAAGATTCTCTCTCATCATTGATATTTTTATCTCTCTCTCCCTCTCCCTTCAATAAAAATATATTAAAAAAAATAAAAATAAATGGACACATCAAACAGTATATGAGGCAATAAAGAGGAATTTTACATAAGAAATGGCAGAGGAAGGTTAAAGATGGTAGTGTACAGGTTCATGCAGGATCATTTTTCAGACCATCCAGTTGTAAACATGTTGGGCAGGGTGTGAAATGCTGAAGAATGATGCTAACTTTAAAGATATTTGGGGGGAGACAGAATCTGACAAATGAACTGGAGTTTACCAGCATATATCCTTTAAGGAAACACTGGAGTGGAAAATGGCACTAATGTTTCTGGCAGCAATTGTGGAAATTCCCTTCATACAGGGAAAACACTGATATCCATTTAAAATACCTAAAAATATGTGTCATTTGATAATTAGATTATTTAAACAGAATTTAATATTTAAACATAATTTAATATTTTAAATTTTAGCCACAATATTATAATTATTATGTATATATTGGAAATGTGTATTCGTTTTAAAAATCAAAGTACAGCCATTGCATAAGAAAACAGTGTTGCATAATATGATTAGAAAACACATTTTTTGACATATTTTCCTATTGACAGAAGACAACATTAATACAGTTTATCCCAAAGCATGAGACAACCTGATTTTAAAAAACTATTGTGGTAAAAAACACATAACATGAAATCACCCTCTTAGCAAATTTTTAAGGAACAGTACAGGATGACAACTTGAGGTTGACATAGCACATATATTCCAAGCCTTTGGTACAGAAATATGTTACTTAACATGGCATGTCTTCTGGTGATGGTGCTCTTTTGATCTATCCTTTTAAAAAAGAACATATTCCAGAAAAGCCTTATTCTCAAATTCTTTCAAAGCAATCACTTCTTTATTAGTGATTGACCTATTCACATATAGCTATTTTTAATTTAAACCAAATTAATAATATTTTATTTGAAATTTATCCATAACCACTTAGCAACTTGTCACAGCTCAAGTGTTAATTATAAGTGTTAACCATTTTAACACTTTTGATTAAGTACAGAAGAAAATGATTATTATGTAATGTCATAATCTCAGGAAGCAAAGTGGACTCACCTTGCTCAACTAGGCTATGTATGCCAATTGTGGATGGCATTCTTTTACATTTTTTTTTACTATAATTATTTTCCATATTAATCATACCAGTTCTCTGTGCCATGTCTCCACTCAAAATTATGTAAAAAGTCTCCTTTGATTATTGCACATATTCAAATTCCTTTAATGTGGCATTCAAGACTTTATGAAACCTAGTTCTAGCTTAGCTTTCCTGCCAAGTCTCACCACTGAAGGGCAAAACATAAATGTTTGCTTGTAGTAGCACATCACAGAAAGCAGGAATTGAACATTGAAACCTGGTTTAAGAATCACAAGCAGGACAGGAGAGAGGTGGGAGTTAGGGCCGGCACTGAGGGATTGCTCTGGCAGCCTCAGAGAGTGCCCTGCTGCTATCTGTCACATCTCTGGAGCCAGTGGTGGAAGGTCAACCAGGTAGGACCTCTTGCAGGAAATCCAGTGGTAATACCAGAGACCACAGGGTGAGGGGCAAGAACTTGTCTTTGCCAGGAGTTTGAGAACAACATCAGGTTCTAGTCTATAGCAGAAAAGGTGGCGAAGGTGGCTGATCAGAAATAAAAAGAAGCAAGAAATGCTCCCAAAGGAGGTAAAGAAACAGGTGCTGGGTTTCATCTAAAAGCTAGATCCAAAATCTGACTGGCGGAGAAAGGAGAGCAGTAGAGTAACGAAAAGTCACTGGATGTTAGGTCTGGTTTTAAGGATGACTTAATTTGAGTCCCATCAGGTGGAAGTGCTAGGGTTGTTGATGTACTTTTCCCTTAGAACTAACTCAGGGACTAAAGCAGACTTAAGAAAGAAATATCAGAAAACTTGGGTGTGAGTCGTCAAGAACTTCAGAAGAGGAAGAAATGCTCAGAAGCTGATATTTTCGACCTTACTTGTCACTCCTCAAAAATGCCAACTGTCTCCCTGAGTTAGCATTTTTTTGCACATAATTCTTCTTTTCCTCATTCCTCCAGCCAGTGTGCATGGTACTTTGCAGAAATGAAATGTCTTCCCCTATGGCTAGCAAATGAATTTAGTTCCACAAACATCTATTAAGCAAATGCTGCATGCTAGACTCTGCTACAGAGATAAAAAGAACTAGCATCTGTTCTCAAGATGCTTTCTAAATCCCCAGTTTTCCCAATATTTTTCCTGAACTCTTTCTGTTTACTCTTTCTCTGCTAATTTCTTTAATTATGTGACTTGAGACATTTTATACTTTTAGGTAAATGTTAATATTAAATTTAGAATATATATCACCAGCCATCACAACTGGATTGCAACTTATTTCAATAGCATAGGTATTGTGTATTAAAACTTTTTCCACCTAGCATTGTAGGCACAGTAAGACCTTTGTAAGTGCTTGTTGATTTATTGGCTCTTTTAATCTTGAAGTTTGGTAGTTATAAATTTTGCTTGGCACTAGAGCTCTAGCATTAGTTCACGTCAATATCTATGTAATTTTTCAAAATATTTTAAAATTCATTAAATGCTTTTAAATTTTAGAGAAACAGGTTCACTGTGAAAATAGAAGCTCTGTGACAATTTAATCTTCAGGATGATATTTATTTATATCTTTCAAATTTATGTAGACGATATCTTTAAAAAAAAATATATATTTTATTGATTTTTTTACAGAGAGGAAGGGAGAGATATAGAGAGCTAGATATGTCGATGAGAGAGAAACATCGACCAGCTGCCTCTTGCACATCCCCCACTGGGGATGTGCCCGCAACTCAGGTACATGCCCTTGACCGGAATCGAACCTGGGACCCTTCAGTCCGCAGACCGACGCTCTACCACTGAGCCAAATCGGTTTCGGCTATGTAGACGATGTCTTAATCTTAGGGTCTAATTAGCACAACTTTTCTTTCATTGCCTAATAAAATCTGTGGCCCAGCAAAGTTGAGAATTACCTAAAGTCTTTGGATGTATAATTAAATAGCTCAGTCTTACTACAATGTCAACTTGATTTTGTTGTTGTCTTGTCTAGTTGCCTACAACATTTTTTATTATCTGTAATGTTAAATTCATACTTATGAGTTAGATCATATTAAAAATTTAAACAGTTTTCTTAATTAAATATTAAAGCAGGTTTGTGTAGTCACTAATGACTATCATAAAATTTAAGAAAGAGAAATTTAGGTAAACACCTTGGTCAGTTATGCAGAAGATTATAATTAGGGAAATGTAATCTAAATAGAAGTTGGCTATAAGGGATTCAATACATAATGCAAGAAGCAATTTTGCTGGCCTTTTGAAAAATTATACTTCTCTATTTTTTTCTTTAAATTTAGAAAAATTTCTTAATAATTAATCAACTTGATAGTTGAGGCTAGACATTTTCCAGTATTATTGAATTTGGGTAGGGTAGGGTACTCCCCTTGATAACCAAACTTGGCTAAATTATCATCTATACTAATGAAAGCCTAGGTGGTCTTTGTGCCCTGGCATCACACAAGATGGCTGCCCCCATGTCATCATGAGATGGCCACCACAAGATGGCTGGCAGGGGAGGGCAGTTGGGGGGTGACTGGGCTGGCAGGGGAGGGCGGTTGGGGGCAATTGGGCTGGTGGGGGGGTGCAGTTAGGGGGCAATCAGGCTGGCAGGCAGAAGCAGTAGGGACAATCAAACAGGCGACTGGTAGGGAGCCAGCAGTCCCAGATTGTGAAAGGGATGTCCAACTGCTGGTTTAGGCCCAATAAACCCACAGTTGGACATCCCCTGAGGTATCCCAGATTGGAGAGGATGCAGGTCAGGCTGAGGGACATCGCCCCCCCCCCCCAGTGCACAAATTTTATGCACTAGGCATCTAGTATGAAATACAATTTTTAAATAGATTTTTCCTAGTGTGAAAACATTCTGGAAAAATATAGTTTGTATGACACAAGATATTACTATTTCTTGTCATCTATAAAATATTGGGTAAAACTATATTTGTTGAAATGAGTATATTGTATCTTACTATACTTTACTTCAAATCCCAATATGGGCCCAGGCAGAGAACTCTTTGAAGGTAATTCATTACATCTGATTTTATTTTTTTAATTTTTAATTTTTATTTATTTTATATTTTTATTGATTTCTTACAGAGAGGAAGGGAGATGAAGAGAAAGTTAGAAACATTGATCAGCTGCCTCCTGCACACCCCCCACTCGGGATGTGCCCACAACCCAGGCATGTGCCCTTGACTGGAATCAAACCCAGGACCTTTCAGTCTGCAGGCTGATGCTCCATCCACTGAGCCAAACTGGTTTCGGCTGATTTTTTTATTTTTTTTTTTAATACCTGAGGATATTTTTTTCCATTGATTTATTTTTACTTTTAGAGAGAATGACATGGAGATGGTGAGGAGAGAAAGATCAATATTGATTGGTTGCCTCCACATGTACTCTGACTGGGAATGGAGCCTGCAATCAAGATATGTGCCCTTGAAGAGGAATGAAATCCTTCAGTCCCCAGGCCGAAGCTCTAACCACTTAGCAACCAACCAGGGCCATTACATCTGATTTTCACAAGGGTTTAATAAGAATATCTTAGTTATTTTTGTTTGTTTGTTGCATTTGTGTGTGTGTGATGAATCCTAAACTAACACATTTATAGCCACATTTCCCTTTTTAGATGATACCTCATTAAAAAAAAACACAAATTCATTTGGACTTTGTAACGGAAAAGGCCTCTCATGTTTCTCCTTTACTACCTACACAGAACACTTCTGTGACTAGATGTGTTCGTTTTCCACACCAAGCTGTTCTCTGACACCAGGTGGGTGTCCTGCAAAAGGTCTCAGTCCCACAAAACAGCCCCTTCCTTCAGATGCCAAACACAAGTCCAGTTTGTCAACTGTACTTCTCACAGATAGACTAAAGGTCCGGGTTCCCATGACCCTCATCCGAGGTTTAAAAATTTACTAGGATGGTTCACAGAACTCACAGAAACACTTCCGTTTACCGGTTGGATGTAAAGGATATGAGGAAGGATACGGATAAACAACCAGGTGAAGAGGTCCATCGGGCCAGGTCTGTGTGTGGGAGCTTCTGTCCCTGTGGAGTCAGGGTGCACCTTCCTCCCAGCATGAGGCTCATCAACCAGAAGCCCTCTCAACTTCATACTTCGGAGATTTTTGAGAAGGCTTCATCACATAGGCATGATTGATCATTAACTTATTCGTGGGGGATGGAGAGTGGGCCTGAAAGTTTCAAGCTTTTAATCATGGTTTGGTCTTGCTGGTAACCAGCACCCATTCTGAAACGATCCAGGGGCCCACCAAGAGTAGCCTCATTAGAACGTAAGACACCCCTATCACCCTGGAAATTTTATGGGATTCAGGAGCTCTGTGTTAGGAACCGGGGCCAAAGGCCAAATGTTAACATAAAAGATGTTCCCAGTGCTCTTATCACTTAGGAAATGACAAGGATTTTAGGAGCTCTGTGCCAGGAGCCAACATATGGAGGCAGAGACCAAGATATACATTTTATACTATTTCACAGACTTTCTTCCACAAAGACCACCACCGCAGCTTGCGTTATTTAGCTGTTACAATATTCTCTTTTCGAAATAAAGTTGTTTTTTCAGGATCCTCTTCTTTCCCTTTTTCTTTTCCCACCTGTTTACCATGCCAGTGAGTAGAAGACACACCTTTGCTTATTCATTTGGGAGAGTAATTTGCATTTATTGGGCACCTACCACATTGTGGATCATATGGTGAGCAATCATTTTACTCTCTAGTAGCAGAAACAACACAAACACCTAAAACACGTAAAAGATAGGAAGTGCTACAAATGGTCATAGTGACTTTATAGTCCTTGAAGTGAAGATCTAATATTATAATAATAGTGACACTATGGCAGGATTAATTTTAAGTGCCTATTAAGTGCCCTAGCCTAAGCACTTTCCATATATTATTTCATTCAATCCTTAGAACAATTGTTAGGTTGTCTTATTATATCAATACTCTTTCTCTTATGAAAAATCAACTATACTATTTGAATTTGATCATTTTCTGATTTTATTGGTGGAGATTACTTTTTAAAAATTATTTTTTAAAATTAATTTTAGAAGGAGAGAGAGAAGAAGGGAGAGGGATAAAAACATTGACGTAAGAAAGAAACATCGAATGGCTGCCTCCTGCATGTACCCTGGCTTGTTCTTTGCTGAGTAATACCACTAATTATAATCTGGGCATCCTTTCCCCCACATCTCCTCAAAGCAAAACTTTGCATGAGCCAATGTTTCAGATGACTGTGGTTAATTCTTCTTCAGATTATAATCATAGATTATTTTAAATGATAGAGGTTTTGAAGTATCATGATTTAATAATTTGGAGGACTTCTTTTTGGAATTAATTTACTTAAAGACTACCCAATATTTCTCCTTATGCCATGTTCTGGAAAGGTTGTTCTCAGAAACTTACTATTTTTGTTCTGTCTAAAGGTCTATGAATAGAGCTCAAACTTTCTATGTGCTTCTATCAGGTACCCTTCAGATGGGGTGAGAGAAATTTGGCTTGTATTATTGCTTGCATCTTTAGGATAAATAAATCAAAGGATGAGTAAGTTTAAGGGACACAGAAGGAAAAATATATAGCAACTTCATGACTCTGGTTCCTGTTAATATTTACTCATTAGGATGAAGGTTTTTTTGTTTTGTTTTTTTTCCTTAGCATTAAACTGTATTTTGTCTTCAAATATTTTTATCCACCTCCATATATTATGAAAATAATTCATTGGGAAAATGTGAATAAAAATAATATTTTGGGAAATCTTATTTTGACCATTGTTTTCCCATTTTGAAAACTTTGTTTGGCAACCTGTCTTTAGAAATAACACAATGGATCAGAAATATAAATCAAAATGTTTATTGCTATTGCACTATCAAGGCTCTCAGAGAAACAGAACCAATAGATCTATTATAGAAATTGGCTCACATGATTGTGAAGGATGAGAAGTCCCACACCTGCCATCTGCAAGCTGGAGAGCCAAGAAAACTGGTGATATAATTCAGTTTGCGTCCAGAGGCCTGAGACTTAAAGGAGGCAATGTCTTAGGGCAGAAGAATATGAATGTCTTGGCCAAAGCAAAGAACAATACACCCTTTCTTTGCCTTTTTGTTCTATCTAAGGCCCCAGTGGATTGGCCGATGCACACCAGCATTGGTGAGAGCAATCTTCTTTACTCAGTCTGCTGATTCAAATGCTAGTCTCTTCCAGACACATCCTCACAGACATACCCAGAAATGATGTTTCACCAGCTATCTGGGCATCCCTTTGTCCAATAGAATTGACAAATAAAAGAAACAATCACAGCTGTGCACTCCTATATAATAAAAGTATAGTATGCAAAGCGACTGAATGGCAGAATGAATGGTCGTTATGACATGCATTGACCACCAGGGGGCAGATGCTGAAGGCTGGGTTCACAGCTGGCGAGCAGTGCCGGTGGTGGGAGCCTCTCCTGCCTCCATTGCAGATGGGCAGTAAGGAGCAAGGGGTTCTGGACTGTGAGAGGGATGTCTTTCTTTTTCTGTAGAAATCTGGAGGAACACAATTCACCATTATCTGGCACTCCGCATTTTCATCAGAAAGACAAGTTTCTGTATCATGTTTTCCATCCTCAGCTTCAGTTTACGTGCTCCAAGTTACCTTGTGGTCTGAGATGGCTTTGGGACTCTAGCTCTCACCATCTCATTTCAAGTAGCAGTCAGTTTAAAAAGAGAACATGCCACTCTGAGTTAAATCAGGGATTTATAATTAAGGGAGGATGGGATAATGGATAGTGAATGGGAACCAGAAGGCTTTGTATCCTTACACATAATCTGCAAAATGCAGGCTGCCAATCAATTATAACTGAAAGCTTAGATCGTTATTTGTGTCATGCTGTGGTTTTGAGCTGTGGCTTTATGTTTTTTCCTCAGCTGCCTTTTGCCTATGAAATTCAGGGATATTTAACTAATTTGTTTTTTGGTGAGAAAAGTAACATTCTAATTAAATTGGTGTTAGAAAGAATTATGCAGAAATGCGGATATTGCAAATTTAAAACTGTTAAATATCTTCATCAGCAGGCATATTATTGTAAATCATCTCACACATGATAATTTAAACTATATAGAGAGATATTAAAAAACATACAGAATAGTTATGTCATGATATTTGTATTTATTTGAAATCATATATCACTTACTGTTTGTCAGGTTCTGTTTATAAGTCCTTTGCAAATATTAACTCCTGTGCCTTTTCCACTGTCATTCTCTCACAAGTAGACAGTGAGGATTCTCAGAGGCCATATAACTTGTGATAACATCACCTCTCTGATGGCTATGGGATGTGTTCTTATTATTCTTGCAGTTAAAAATTTCTCAGTTTTAATTTCTTATACAGTTGATATCAATAGATATGATCTACAAAAAGTAGTTTTTTGGAGTCCTTACTCATACTGTTTTAAAGTGAAAAGGGTCCTGGGATAAAAAAAAATTACTGTTAGAAGACTGAATACATTAAAGTTAGGCTAACACAGCTACTCTATAATCCATATATCAATCAATATTTAAAAACCTATTAACTATGTGCAGAGTATAGAGGGTGGGATGAAAGTAGGTTTAGAGTTGTTGAGTATGGAAATAATACAGTTTTAATAAATAATAATGATATAAGAATATACTTTGTGTTTTGCATATATCCTCATAACTATAAATCTACTTTTTGCCCACCCCATAGAGTGATACAGTGAAAATTGAGAAATGTGAGATTTATAGTTCTGTTGAGGTAACCAAATGTGTGTGTGTGTGTGTGTGTGTGTGTGTGTGTATGAATGTGTGAGAATCATTGAGCTGTTGGTATAATAATACTATGTAAAAAAGCACACTGAAACTGGTGGCTTAAAGTAACATGCACTTGTTATTACACAGAACTCTAGATTATCTGACAAGATCTGCTTATCTTGACTGGACTCATGTTTGTGCAGTTAGCTGTGGATTAATGGTAGGGCTGGGATAGGAAATGCTTCAGTTGGGATGTAAGGAGATGCAGCTCTTTCCAACAGCTCTCAACCTCTAAAGGAGGAGCTCAGATTGTTCTCACGGTTCTGAGAGCAGAGGTGCAAGAATGCGGATCCTAGGATAAGCAAGGGGAAATAAATGTTCACATATTTTCCAAGCCTCTGTCTGGTATCGTATGTGCTAATAGTCTATTGGCCAAAGCAAGTCACATGCCCAAGGTCAGAGTCAAGGGCTGGAATGCAACACCCCTCACACAATGAGAGAAGAAGAATTAGGACCATCAGTGCAATCAGTGTATCACAAGTGTATGCATATGAGAAAATATAATTTAAAATTATATTTGAGATATATTTGCGAAGAAAACTGTGGCACTATAACAATATGAAGGGAATAGTGCATGGTCATTTTCTTGATTTTTTTATTCTACAAACTCATGAGTCACCTTTAAAATGAGAAATGGGCATGACTTATATAATAAACTTATAAGAGCATTTTATTTTTATAACTAGATGCCCAGTGCATGAAATTCATGGATGGGGTGGGGTGGGGGGTGTCCCTTAGCCTGTCCTGCACCCTCTCCAATCTGGGATTCCTTGGGGATGTCCGACTGTCCAACATCCTTCTCACAATCCAGAACCACTGGTTCCTAAACCACTCGTCTGCCTGCCTGCCTGATTGCCCCTAACTGCTTCTGTCTACCAACCTGATGGCCCCCTAACTGCTCCCTTGCCAAAGCCTTAACTGACACCTAACTGCTCCCCTGCTGGCCTGATTGTGCCCAACTGCCCTCCCCTGCCATCCTGATTGCCCACAACTGCCCTTCCTTGCTGTGACCTGCCTCCTCTGCATGAGGTGGCAGAGACCCCAGGACTGACCTCCTCCATGCTGCACAGAGCTGTGTGACCCCCAGGCCTCATGGTGTGGATTGATCGCTGGGCTCCACCTCTGCTGTGTGTGCAGTCATCTTGTGACAGCCATCTTGTGATGGCCATCTTGTGACAATGTGAGGGCATGACACCACCTGGGCTATTATCAATATAGATTTTTTTTTTAGTTATAAAATTCTTTCTTTTAAAAATGCTGCATTTAAAAAAATATAATATCCATTTTCACTATGTTGGGATCTGCAGAAGAATTATTAATATGGCGGCATTATGGACCTGGCTGGTGTTTCTTAGTGGTTAGATAGTCATCCAGCTTATAGAAGGGTCTTGAGTTTGATTCCCATTCAAGGGAAGTACCTGTGCTGCAGGTTCCATCTCTTCCCTGGTTAGGGTGCATGCAGGAGGCAATCAGTTGGTATGTTTCTCTCACATTAATATCTCTCTCTCTCTCTCTCCCTCTCTCTCTCTCTCTCTCTCTCGCTCTCTCTCTCTCTCTCTCTCTCTCTCTCTCTCTCTCTCTCTTCCCCCTCCCTCCCTTATACTCTCTCTAAAAAAAAAAAAAACAGAAAAAAAAATATCCTTGGGTGAGGATTAAAAAAATATATGGTAAAAGCATTATAAAAAATAATGTACATAATCTCATGACTTAATATTGAGGGACAAGTTTTCTGTATAAGAAAGGTAAACAAAGCAATGTGGTACTACATGGGAAATCCAATAGGTATTCCTCTTTACTGGAGGTTGGATGGTCTCTTCATTAAACTCTACCCTCTCCCTAATCTTCATTCCTTTGCTTCTTTGTCCCATAGTTTCTAGACCCATTATTTAGCCAATTTCTGCAGACTTTTACCCTAACACACTTCTAACATCCTTGCTCAACAATGAGAACCCTGAAAGCTTTGTCACATTTTCATTTCAAACTCACATCTTCTACTGTCTCTTTGGAGCTTCTTGCTAAATTTCCCATCTTCTCATTCTGTGCTTCTTCATTTTAACATTCAACTTAAAACATTGGCTTTCTTATACACAGTGACATTATTAAGAGAAAGTAAGGATCATATAAACTCTCTCACATTTGGTATTGGGGAAGGTCAGGCCAAATTTTAAAATGGTGTTTTTTCCTTTACTATAGGTTACTTTATTTTATTTTTATCATTCTCTATGCTATTTTGTAACCATGCTCCCGTAAATATGTCCTGCTGGACTTCACACTATAGTGTTAGTGACTGGAAAGTTTCCAGGGTGAATTTTCAGTTAATTAAAAAAACAGTGAGGAAGGGCAATGGGTTAATACCAAATGGTGGAATATTAAATTATTTGGAGCCCATGAATGATTTTTTTCCTTATGAATAACAATAACTATAATTTATTTAATATTATTTATGTTCCAGGCACTATACTACATTGTCTCATTTAATTTTTACACGATTATTTAGGTTTTATCTGTATGTAACACATACAGACGGTAGGCTGAGGTCAAAATAACTACCTATGGTCACAGTGCTAATAAGGGGCAGAATTTTGGACTTTAGAGATTGTAAGACTATTTTCAAAAGTTTTCCCTTTGAGGAGGGCCTCTCCTGTAGCCCTCAAGAGCACATTGAACAAACTGAGTATTGGACTGAGAAAAAAAATGCTATGCCTGATCTTTTGCATCAGAATTTGTTGTTGTTATTGCTTTGTTTTGTCCTTAAGTCTGATTCTCACCCTTTATATAAGCTTGGATGCTTCACCATTTCACTCTTTTCCTGTGCTGGCTGCTCTTGCCCTTAGATTCATGCTCTTCTTTGCCCTTTGTGACTTTCTCTTTCTTCTCGCTTTTGCCTTCTGTTTTCCTTCTGTTTCTATCTTTGTCTCCTCACGTATCTCTACTCTAGAGAATTTTTGTTTGCATTTATATCATCGTACCACAAAGTAATCCCTTCATATTTATATCTAGACCTAAATATTTTAAAAATCAATTATGGTTTTGATGCATCGGACAGTCATGATTTGAAAGAATCTAGTGGATTCAAAAGAGTAAAGAATAATTTTGTAATATGAGAAACCACCACTTAGTTTTGGGGGTCTTAAAATGTTAAGATTTCCTTTGGTCCTACTTGATGTAAATAAAAAATGGCCTTTAAATGCTTCTTGGTTAATAGTAATGGTTATATGGTTCAACGTGCCTCAGATTAAATTCATCTCCCCCACCACACCCCCCAAACATCCTTCCCTCATCTGATAGGGATGGCATCACTAGCTTCATATTTGCCTAGATTAAAAACATTAGTCATTGTCACTCTCCCTGTCCCTCTCTTTCACATCTAAGGCTCTCCTGAAATTTTCTCTTCCTTTCTTTTCTCCCTTCCATTACTGCTGTCCTTTCTTGGTTCAACTTTGGAGTTTCTTTAGCTATTATTATTGTCTTCTAAATGGCCTCCCTGTCTCAATTGCTTATGTGTTTTTCCCTCCCAAATACCCTCCATAGTTATGCTTTTAAAAATGCCTGACTGAAACATATTATGCTCTTGCATAAATACTTCTAATAGATCGCCATTGCCTACAGAAAAATTAAAGTTTAAACTTGGGGGTGACTTACCAGCCTCTTTCTTCTAACTATGATCTACCTTTCTAGTCTCAACTTCCTTATTATCCCTCATACACCATATGCTTTGACCCACATTTACTTTTTCTTCAATCTCAATAAGCATGTTTACTGCACATACTCTCCCTTCAACACCCAGTTAGCTACCTGTCATACCCCAGGATACCCATAAGCACAAAGAAAGGTAGAGAACTAATGAGATCAGAAGTGAAAAGCTACTTCCACCATGGCTACCACCTCAAGTTCTGCTTTAGATCACAGTTATATTCTCTCTAGAACCTTTTCTCCCAACCTTGTGGCTGGGTTCTTCCCTCCACATCAGTACTCCTGCATATCTCTATTCACCAGGATTGAGCCCACATTCTCTAAGCTTGCAAATGAAATTTGTTTTAATAAGATGCTTAAATCAGTTTCCTCTGAGTTGAGTGTTCTTTGTTAAAAGTTATCCTTCACTTACACCTTTAGGGCTAACTTTTATCGCATCTCCTTCCGCTATCCTTGCTCAAAAGTAGGGCCCTATCTATGGCAAAGTAATTGCAAGAACAGAATAGAGCACTGAAGTTTCTCCCTGCTTTCGTCCCCAGAAACCTTTCTGACTAGGTAATTGCAGTAGAACTTGCTGAATGATACACATGACATTGTGTGTAAGACCCCATTGCAACAATAGCACTTCAGATGCTTGTCAAACCGTGGCATGTGCTTCTTATCTCTTTTCATGGACTTAAGCTTTTGTATATATCTTGGTAATTTGAATGAAAATTTATTTAGGAATACTTATAAATCCTGACTGTCAGATTTTTTCTTATTTGTGGACATTATATACAATTCAAAGAGCCCTTGTTATTACTACCTTCAAAAGAAAACAAGTATCTTACCTTTTTTTAAAAGTGAGAGCATGCTATTTTCAGTCACAAGGAAAAATGCAAAAGTCTGCTAGTGAATATTCTAGTTTAAGCTTTGCTTTCAATCTTTGAAGATTTTGTTCACTGTTAAGGTAGTTATTTCTTTCTTACTTTGTAGCTACAAAGCCCTTTTCATATCATTCTTTAATGGCACTTTTTATGTTTTATTATAATTGTTTACTCTTTTGAATTTAAATAGTAACTCAAACTCAGAATTGCTCTTTCATAAGACAGATGCACTTTTAATTCTCTATTCTCCTTTCTTCATCCTTACCTTTTTAATCTAAACTTAAGTAGATATGTATTTTTTCTTATTAAAATTATGGTAAGGCTGCATAGTATCTATTCAAGATTTTAGAGACCCAGTCTAGATGGTGATATAAGTAAACATGGTATTCATATTCTCCTGCAGCCACATAAGAAATAAAACTGAATTGCAGAACAACCGTCATTCAGAACCACCTAAAATCTAACTAAATAGAAATTCTACAACTAAGGATATGAAGAAGAAGAAGAAGAAGCCACATTGAGACTGGTAGGAAGGGTGGAGGCACAGAATAAACTGGTCCCAGACCCACATATGGGAGATAAAAATTGGGAGAGATATCTTAGCTTCAGAGGTTCCCCCCCTTGAGGAGTGAGGGACCCAAGTCTCACACCAGGCCCCTCAGCCAGGGTTCCAGTGCCAGAAAGAGAAATCCTCATAACTTCTGGCTGTAATAACTAGTCCCCACTGTTGAGTGGCTGAGTGAGATGGAGGGCTGGTAGAGTCCCAGGTGTTCCTCTTAAAGGGCCCACACATGGACTTATTCAGACTCACTCCCTCTGAGCTCCAGTGCCAGGGAAGCAGTTCAAAAGACACTGGGTACATAAAGGAAGGAGCTGAACTTTCTGGCATCAGAAAGAGAGAGAGAGAGAGAGAGAGAGAGAGAGAGAGAGAGAGAGAGAGAGAGAGAGCGCACGCTTGAGGGGAACTTTCTCTCAGATAGACATCTCAGAGAAGATATTGTTCTTTTCCTGAACCCTATGGCTACAGAACTGGCAGGCAGGCATCATATCTGAGTCTCCATTAACCTCGCTAACACTCTTTTCCCTGCTCTGGTGACTCCCTTAGACCCTACCCGATCCAACTTGCAGGCCTACCCAAGCTGTTTCCAGTGGCTTTCCCATACAATTTGCCTGTCTAGGCTCAGGCTTCAGACTTTCCTAAAATTTTCAAATAAGCAATATCTGGTCTCAGTGTGCAGCATACCTCTAGCTAAGTGGCCCTAAGCTTGGCACTAGTGGCAGCTGGCCTTGGCTCACCATTTGGCCTCTCCTGGACACCTCAAGTCCAGCACAAGTAGCAACAATCCTCAGATCGCGTTGTAGCTCATGCCAGTAGTGCCAGGTAGAACACAGGCTGCAGCTGATGTTTGCCTGCACATCTGGGAAGCCCCAGAGCCAGTGCACCAGGTGGACAGCATCAGACCATGTCGAACACCACCCAACCACCTCCAACTTTCCAAATGAATAGTGTAGAAAAAGATTGTTCAAGGTATTTTAAAATTGCTTTAGATATACAAAGTTTTCTTAAGTTTCTGAGCATTTTTATAGTACATTTTTCATAGGATACTGTTAACACAATTATTTTATTGATTAAATTCAAGTTACCTAAGAAAAATTTTAAATATCTTAATTTCAGACCTTAATATTTTATAAATATTAAAAACTAGTTCGTTTGAAAATGCTTTGAATTCCACTTATTCCGACTAAGAGTGGCTGTATTCCCTTTGTTTAACTTAGCTCTCCCTCAGCCCCAGGACTAAGTAGGAAGCTTTGTCAAAACAGTGGTTGAAATGTAAGGAAACCAAGTATAATTTGGGGGAAAGATTGCATTCAAATTTTATTTCCAAAACTAATACGAAAATAATTGTAAAGTCTAGGGAAATTCTTGATGTAATGTGTCCCATATTCTTTGAGATATATTCAGTTTTCTTAACTAGGTAGTGAGTATTCTACATTCCCAATAAATGGGCAGATGTTTCCTAGGGTCATCCTCCGCCCCCCCCAATAACTTTTATTCTGTGGATTCACTGTGACTAAAGAGTACAAAGCTTTAATTTCTATCTCTGAACCCACCTCCATGGAAAGGACATTGAAAACGATGTATTATATGTATTATATTCCTTTAAAGTCATTTGAGTCTTTTGAAACTATCTCAATCGGCTTAAAGCCGAGAATAATAGTATACATTTGAAGAAGATTGCTGTATCAATAAAATATATCATTATCATCTTATTTATAAATAACCCTCTTTACTAAAATCTAATTCAGAATTGCTAGAAATAAAAGAGAATTCAGGTAAGATAAGATTCATTTTAGCTAAGTTAGGTGCAGTTTTTAATAGCTTAGTTCTAGGCACACAGATAAGCAATTGTTTCCAATATTTTTATAAGAAAGTTTATTTATATCTAGTTTTTTACAATGTTCTTAAAGGCTGATATGCTTCCCTAGAAAACTAATAAAAAGAAACTAATGAGATTCTAGTTTTAAATATACATTTGATTTTTATTAGGTCATTCTGTAACATGTTTGCTTATTTTACATGTTTTAGTACTTATTTTCTCCTTTAATACTGAAATGCAATTGTTATATGAAAATGTTTAAATGGCTCACAATATTTCTCTTTTCTCCTTAATACAAGCAAATGATGCCTATAACTTACAAAAACATTTATAATTAAAATATCTCCAAGAACAAAATAAAACACCCTATTAGACTTTATGAAAACATAAAGTGAAGCAATAAAGCTCAAGGATTGGGTCTGGATAAATGCCCATAAGCCATGGCAATTAATTATGGTTTAAATGCTACGTCGCTGATAGAACACATACTTCATTCTAATCTTAATTTATTTTACTTTTATTTAATTCTTTTATTTTTCAGCTAGAGGCTCACTGCATGAAGATTTGTGCTAGAATGGGCCTTCTTTCCCCTGGCTGCTGACACTGCCTTTACTCTGGCCCAGAGCCTCCTTTCCACCTTCCCACGCTGCCCCAGGCCTGGAGCAGCTGGGGTGGTGCAGAACTCCTGCGTCATCACCATGACAATGCAAGTGTCCTGCCCCATCCCCGGCCACTTGGTGCCTATGTATGCAAATTAGCCCTCCATCTTTATTAGGTTAATTTGCATACTCCTGATTGGCTGGTGGGTATCTCTAAGGTATGGTCAATTCGCATCTTACTCTTTTATTAGTGTAGATTACAGTTGCCATTCAATGTTATATTAGTTTTAAGTGTACAGCTTAGTGGGTAGACATAAGTATCGTTTACAAAGTGACCCCCTCAATAAGTTTAATATCCACCTGGCACCATACATATTACCTTCTTTTCATAATCAACACCCTTATCATGATTAGGATCTATGAGAATGCAAAGCTTTGGGTTATATCTGAAAAACTATATCAAATAGCTTGCCTGGGCAAATTTCTACATTCATTTTTGTTCACGTAGTCTATTCCCCACATAGCAAATAGAATGAGCTTTGAAAAATATAAATCAGTCAAAATCCCTTCCCTGCTCAAAATTCTTCCAAGAGATTGCAGTTAGAATGTAATGAAAACTCCTTGCCATGGCCTATACATCACATTCATTCCAAGTCCTTCCCATGCCCAGATATTTTTCCCAACCACACCCGATTTACTCTTCTACAGCCATTCTGACCTGGCTCTACTGCCAAACAGGCCAGATATCTGCCAGTTCCTGGCCCCTTACACTTGCTGATGTACCTGCTTTCAGATCTACCAGTAGCTCACTCTTCTTCATTTAAGTATCTGCTCCAATATTTCTCAAGTTGGAGGGTTTAACCTCACCATCCCATTGAAAATAGCCCTTGTTGCCAAAATTGGTTTGGCTCAGTGGATAGAGCGTCAGCCTGCAGACTGAGGGGTCCCAGGTTTGATTCCAGTCAAGGGCATGTACATTGGTTGTGGGCACATCCCCAGTGGGAGTGTGCAAGAGGCAGCCGGTCGATGTTTCTCTCTCATCTATGTTTCTAGCTCTCTATCCCTCTCCCTTCCTCTCTGTAAAAAGTCAATAAAATCTATTTTTTTTAAATAGCCCTTGCATTTCTATCATACCTTTCTCCTTCACCTCATTTATTTATCTTCATAACATTATTTACTGCTGGAAACTATAATAATATTTATTTGTTTGCTTGCTTATTATTAGCTGTTTTCACTAGAATGTAAGGATCTGAGGGCAAGGCCAGGTAACTACTGTATGACCAGAGCCTAGAACAGTGTATGGCAGAGAGGACATTCGTAAAGTATCAGATGAATGAATAAATCCTTCAATTTGAAAGAAAGTGAGCCATGTTTTAGTCTCCTGAACCTTAAGTTGATATTTTGAACCCTATTTCTTATCACTTTTTAGAATGCCCTCTCTCCAAAATTATATTTTTAATGTGGTCTTTTAAAATCTCCCCTTTCGCCGAAACCGGTTTGGCTCAGTGGTAGAGCGTTGGTCTGCGGACTGAAAGGTCCCAGGTTCGATTCGATCAGGGGCATGTACGTTGGTTGCGGGCACATTCCGGTAGAGGGGGTAGAGGGTGTGCAAGAGGTGGCTGGTCAATGTTCCTCTCTCATCGACGTTTCTAGCTCTCTATCTCTCTGTAAAAAAATCAATAAAATATATTAAAATAAATAAGTAAATAAAAAATAAAATCTCCCCTTCCTTATGAAAAACTTCTTTTTTATTATCAGTTTCAATTAGAATCCTATTTCCAGACTTTGCTTTCTAAATTATATTTTTCTAAAACTTTTGTTTTCTCAACTTTAAAGTAGAGATAGTACTAATAATTACCTCAGTATTATGTTAAAATTTGTTGTGGATATTTTTTTATATTACATTATTAAACCACTTAATAGCATTTAGTATATTATATCCTTGAAATATTTTATTCCCTTAGCTTTGACTATAAGTGACTCCTCTTCTGATTTCCTTTCTATTTATTCAGTCCCAGCCTCTCTATTTCTGTTCAAATTCTAATACTGTATGTCCTAAAACTAAATTAGACCCTCTCCTGTTTTTTTTTTCTCTTTTCCCTTCCTCATCTCTTCGTTTCCATTCCACTTCCCTTTTCCTCTTCTTTCTAATATATAATCTAACCATTTTCATTCTTTAAATAAGTTCTATTACCCAGTATACTCCAAATGTTTATCTCCTGCTTTGACTTCATATTAATCAATGTATGTGTCATTTTACTTGTTCCTAATTAGATGTATATCTTGCTTTACTTGCTCAAAACCATTGTGTTGATTCTCCCCCTTCACACATCCCCCACCTCATTCATTTCCAGCTATTTTCTTTCTTCCTTCCCTCCTCCTTCCTTCCCTCCTCCCTCCTCCAAAATATTTTTAATAACAGGGTAGGATTTAGGTTTAGTTTTTGTAGCCGTGGCCGGCTTGGCCGCCTCTTGTGCACTCGAACTTCTGGCCCTTGGATTGCTTGTAGGGTTTGGTGTGGCTGTGGGGGTTCCTAGGGCCTTGCTGAAATGGTTTTATACCTCACGGCCCTTGCAAGGATGAGAAAGCTAGATGGGGCCACAGCCCTTGGGAGAGTCCAAGGTCAGCTGGTCGAAGGTGAGAACCTTGCCCCGGCCTTAAGGATGCGCTGCCAAGTGCAGCTGCTCACATGAAGTACACACACCTTCAGTTTGGGCACCTCCAGGATGTGCTCATCATCAGTTATAGTCCCTACAACCACAGCAGTTTTGCCCTCCTGGCCAAAAAGCTTCATCTAGCCAATCATCCCTGAAAGGGGCAGAGGCAGCCGGTTGGTGCAACTCAGAACAACCTCCTCAGCACCACTTGATTGAAGGTAGAGCTGGTCCCTCCGGCCAGAATCCTGTGTAGCTTGACCAGCAGCCTTAGGTGGGTGTCCTGGCTCTTGGGCTCCTTGCGGTGAACCTTCTTTGTTGTGGCGGATGTCTACTCCCCTGATGGCGCCTTCTGCCTCCCTCTGTTTTTATTAATAAATGATACCATTATGCTTTCAGTTGCTCAAACTAAAAATCCAGATTTTACTCTTGATATATGCCTGCTTTTCATTACCCACACCCAACTGACCAGTAAAATTTGTATGTAATACCCATATTATATCTTTAATCACCCATGCACTTTTCTTTATCTCTTCCCACACCACTGGGGAGAGTGCCTTCCATTTAGCCTTTCTACAGTCATTCTTGAACCACCCTCCAAATCTTTCCTTCCACTTGTGCAGCCAGAGCATATACTTCTAATCATGCTACTCTCTTGTTTAACAAAATTTCAGTGGTTTCCCATTGCAAGTTCAATAATACAAACTTCCTTACCATGGGCCACTAAGTCCTCCATGGCGTGGCCTTCCTTCCTTTTCCTAACCTGTGTCTTTCCCATCTCCTCCTAGCTTATCATGTAGCAGTCTCTGTCATTTCTTTTCTTGTCTCAGACAAACCAGAATAATTCTTGCCTTAGGATATATTTTTTATGTATTCTTCCCTTTGTCTGATGCAGTTATTTTTCCAGACCTTCATTTGTATGGGTCTTTTTTGATCCATATTTTAGCCTAAATGTTATCTTTTTAAAGAGGCCTTTCCACTTGCTCTGAACCCCCTGCCTCCACATTCTTCTATTATGTTTTCTAACTTATTTCTTTTAATACATTTGCACAATTTGAATTTTTCCTATTTATTACTGATTACCTTCTTCACTGACCATATTTTTTACAACTCTCAAATTCATAAGTGTTGTGTCCCTGATACTTAGAACATTGGCTAGGCCAGTGATTGGCAAACTAGTCAACAGAGCCAATATCAACAGTACAACGATTGAAATTTCTTATGAGAGCCAAATTTTTTAAACTTAAACTTCTTCTAATGCCACTTCTTCAAAATACCCAGGCCATGGTATTTTGTGGAAGAGCCAAACTCAAGGGGCCAAAGAGCCGCATGTGGCTCATGAGCCACAGTTTGCCAACCATGGGGCTAGGCCATTCAACTAATGTTTGTTGAATGAATAGATGAACAACGTTACATAATACATTTACCATACTTGTATTGTGTTGGCCATATGGAAAGTGACCAATAAATGCTAAACCTTGTTACTAAAAGTGCTGATTCCCTTTTACCTTAGACTTCAATGTTGAATCCTGGTTGGAGGCAGAGGAGAAGGAGAAAGAAAGAGAGAGAGAGGAGGTGGGGGGTGAGAGAAAGAGATTGTTTCAATTCAAACAGTTAATTTGACTTCCTCTCCCTTTGAATTAAGAGAGAGATGCTACTGGGACATTCTATAGTCCTTAGTCTAAAATGTGGGTTGAGCCCTAGCCAGTTTGGCGCAGTGGACAAAGTGTGGGCCTGTGGATCAGAGTCCTGGGTTCAATTCTGGTCCAAGGGAACTACCTCAGTTGCAGGTTCCTCCTCAGCCTGGAGTACATACAGAAGACAACCAATTGATGTGTTTCTCACATTGATGTTTCTCTCTATCTTTACTTCTCCCACTTTCTCTAAAAGATCAATGGAAAAATATCCTTAGCTGAGGATTAACAAAATAAAATAACAAAATAAAGTAAATAAAAATTTAAAAAGTGGGTAGAGGGACAAGTGGTCATGCTTTGACTTATTCAGTTTTTGTTGAGTACCTGTTATAGTTTCATGTCTACTTTAGCTCCATAAAAAGTAAAAATAATTTAACTTATCCCAACCTACCAAGGTCATATTGAAGTGACACAATATATCCTGGACTTCATAACAGTAGATGAATAGTGCAGAATAATGCAGATAATAAGTGAAGGGAGGGAGATTTTTGTTTTCCAGTAATAGCATTTGGCATGAGCCTTGAACAGTGGATAAAGGGATAAGGTTCCTCTGATGACCCTTCCAGATCCCTCAATGGGTCTTTTGTGAGAACCTGCTCTCAAATATGTTCTTTTTCTTTCCTGTACTCCCCACTTTCTCAGACAGCCATCCAAGTGAGAAATCACATGTCTATCGCCCAGACAGTGACCAGACTGATTGACTGTACTAGTATGTACATTCAGTAATTCCCTTCCTTTGTGTTACTGTTGTTATGTGGTTACTGCCTCTTTTCCTGGCACTTGCTCATCTAGTCCACTTTACTGTCAAGGCAGTTTTTCTAAAAGATACTTGATATGAAATTCTTTGACAACCATTAATTGCATTTTGTTTGTGTGTATGTATGTAGCAGTTAGATACTGGGGTTGTTTTCTTTTTACTATGTCTTTTTATACTTTCTTTTCCACTTATCTCTTTCTGTGAAACCTTTGTCTTTCACACCTGCATTTTCCATATTTAGCATAGTCCGTGGTGCACAACAGGCCTCCTCCTTAGGCAAACCTTCACCCCATACTTTAACCAATACTGCTTGCCATCCCAATCTCTCCCTCACATTTTGTGATCTTCGTAGACCTTAGCATCTTGGGAACTAACTTTTATTAAGGTTTCATTAAATGAGCCAGACTTTGTGAGGTACAATTATGAGACAGTATTCATTTTCTCCCTCTGAGATTGTTAAACACTATAAGCTTTTTATATCCCGTCTCAGATAGATTCCTTAGGCAAATCTCATAGCTTTTCACATCTCACTTAGGTATTTGAACATCCTCATTTTTAGTCATCAAAAATCCAGTTAAATCTTAACTTAAATTTCAACTGCTCATTCAATTTAAAAAATTCTTCTAATTTCCTTAGTTTAGACCTGAGATTTTTCTCAGAAATGTGGACTTTGGGGGTTGGATTAGGATGAAATTCTGTTTGTTTTCCATCTCTCCTTACTTTGCTCTTACACTTTCCTTCCCTTCTTAGCATACTCGTTGACCCTGTTAGAGCTGCAGCTGGGACCATTGTCACTTTCTCTTTTTGTCATATCTACTTTGTCTTGATAGGTGTGCTAAACAAAGCTCTTTCTCTGACATATATGTTCTATACTGGTTCCTAGAATTACCCCAGAGAGCTAAGCATTAGTTGCCACATTCGTAGCTAGCTGGCCCATACTTGGGTGACTGCCTTCTTTTTCTGTCATTTTTTTCACTTCTCTACCACTACTTTCCACCCTTTGAAAATAAACTACTACTCAAATTTTAGTCTCAGGATCTTCCTCAGGGCAAACATTAATTATCCTTTCCTGTAAAAAGGCAAATAGTAAGTATTTTACACTTCATAGACCATGTAATCTCTGTCTCAATCACTCAACTCTGCCACTGTAAACCCAGAGCAGCCATAGATAATACATAAATAAGTGAGTGTGCCTGTGTTACAAATTGTCTGATAAGTGATGCCACTCACTATAATGGTGAATTTGTCCTTTTCGACCTGTATGTCTATTCATTTTTGCTTTATTTATGTTATTTCATTGGACCAATAGAAGTTTAGAGCAGTAATACTATGAAACTCTTGTCATAACGTAGTGTCCCTATTAATGATACTTTCTGTCTTAAAAACCTGTGTCCCTATTAATGATACTTTCTGTCTTAAAAACCTGTGTCAACTGGTAATTTACATAATGAGCCCATCATTATTGTGCCTAGCATTGGTCAGATATATACAATATATCTATCCTTTTACCTTCAGCTATTCTATATCTCTATGTTTCGTGTATGTGTTACGGACTAAATGTATGTGTTCTCCTTAAATTCAAATGTTGAAGCTCTAACCCTCACTGCAGTGTTATTTGGAGATGAGCCTTTGGGAGATAATTAGGTTTAAATGAGGTCATGAGGATAGGCCCTTATGGAATTAGTGTTTTTATAAGAAGAGGAAGAGAGATTGACTAGCATGTACTTTCTCTCCCCCCCATTGAGGATATAGCGAAAGGATGGCCATCTGCAAACCAGGAACGATACCTTTCACCAGGGACCAAATCTGAAAATCTGGCAGCATCTTGATCTTAGACCTAGTCTCCAGAATTGTGATATATAAATGTCTGCTTTTAAAGCACCCAGTCTATGTTTTTCTGTTATAGCAGCCTGAGCTGACTAAGACAGTATGCTTCTTGTGCACTTAATACAACTGAATTTTAGTTGCTTCTTGTGCACTTAATACAACTGACTAAGACAGTATGCTTCTTGTGCACTTAATACAACTGAATTTTTTAAAATGTTAGAAATTCTCTGTATTTTACTTGGCAAAAGTATTTTACATTTATTTTTATTGCTTACATATTTAAAATGTTTATATTATCTTCCTTTGTGATTTCCATTTTATTCCACTTCTTTATGTTTTGTTTTTCTCCCTTCTTGTTTTCTAACTCTTGTAGTAGTCTTTTTTTTCTTATTTATTCCATTTTTCTTTTTCCTTTCTTAAGTATACATATTTATCTTTCTAAATATTTATTCTTGAAATATTGAGTCTAAGTATTACATAGAAATCTCTTTCCTAATGGAAATAGAATATAGACTCTAATTATCCACTCCTGACTTGTGTGGTATTAAAGTCACTATTTATTCTGTCTTTTTCTAATTTCACAAATTAGATATTTTTTCTGTTTATTTCTTAATTCAGGCAGTGTTTATTGATAATTAGCTACATGCTTAACAGTTATTTTGCTCATTATTTCTTCTTGTATCTTCTTGCTATCATTTTCTTCCTGGCAGGTGTTTTATTATAGATCTTTGATAGTAGAAAGTCTCTGATTTTTGCTATTTTATTCCAAAAAGTAATTTTGCAGGTTCATAGTTATAGGTTAACTTTTTCAGTTAAAATTTCCATGATATCATTCCTCTGACTTCTGATCCTGAGTAGGTAATTTAATCTGAGTCTTAATTTCTGTTCTATGAACAGAAAATAATCCAAATGTATCTGTGGGTTGTTCACTCTGGGTCATTGGACAAAGAGCTTGCTGAGATCCAGTTCTTCCTTCTGTCAATGGGAGCAGCTATTCCTAGGACTGGGTCTATTTCTCTGAAAGGAGGCTGGGCTATCTCATGTACCTCAAGGTTTCTAGAGTCTAGGAGCTGGCTTTCTAGACAACGTCTGTAAATTGCTGGCACCTCAAACCAGACTATCCCCAAAACACAGTCCTGTTATTTCTCCCTGACACAACTGCCGTATCCTACATACCCTGATCCAGGTAAAGTATATGGAATCACACTGAGAGTTCAGTACAGTAGAACACAAAAAGAACTTAGTTGTGGGGTGATATTTTTGTTATGAAAAATATGAAAGACCTTTTATATTTATTGATTCCTCTTTAAAATGTTTCACCTTTAAAAACATATGGTAGTTTTATCTAAGGTGGCTCCCCGCCCCCCATATATTCATATGTTGCCTAGAAACAGTCACTGGCTTCTTAGAGCAAAAAATAAAATCAACAATAGTTTCTAAACAACATAGTCTTTCCTAACACTTGGGTGAAAAAACTTGCCTAAAAATTAATCCCTTCTCTGCTATTAATTATGAAGTGCTTTAACAAACATAAAATGTGTAATGACTGTTTATTGTTTGGCATTTGAGAAAATGTTAGCATCACAGAAGCAGAAGGAATTAATTAGCAATTGATCATGACAGCATGTCATCCTATACAATTTATACAACACCTGCCTTGATTAGTTTTGAATACACGAAGGAGAACAAGCATAAGAAACTGGCATTTGACAAACAAGCAACCTAATTAGAAGGCTATCAGGGACAGCAAATGGCACAGAAACAAATCCGAAAAATTACCACTTGCTAAAGTAGGCAGATTACTACTACAAAGGAAAAATATTATCTTTCAAACATGTATTCTTGGTACAGCTTTTGGTAGAGGGCTCAGTTCAGCAAATTCACTTGCTCAGGGATACATATGGAGACCAGATGCCACTGCATATAGGGTATTGGAGATGCATGACAGAATATTAAGCAATAAACTGAAAGAATGACATTATAGAAATGCCAAGGTTGTTCAAGAAAACGTTCACACTTTTGATGGGCCCTAAGTTGCCTTTAAAAAGTGTAAAAAAGAGATAAATAGGAAGTAGTAGATAGTGACTGCAGATCAGAATCATTATGCATTTTTTTAGTAGATGTTTTCTGATGTGTGTGTGTGTGTGTCGGTGTGGGGGGGAGGGAGAGGTGGCAGAGAAAGTCATTTTCTCATCAGGGATTTCAAAGCTTCCAAGATATTTTAATTTTTCCAGTTGGTAAAGATCTTAATTCTGATTCTGTGCCCGAGGGCTTCTAAAGAATTTCTGGTAAAGCAGTGGAAACTTTGTTTATGTTATGTACTAGACTAGGTGAAGGCAAAACTAGTTGCTCAATATATCTTTCTAATTTCAGAAGTTTGCATTCTGTTTAGTTTCTTGGACAATTTCTTATTTTGAGCAGTGTTCCAAGCTCAGTGTTCATCCATATTCAGTCTCTCAAAACATCTCTTTCACCAGGCAGGGGAAGTTTTCTGTCATTATTTCTTCAAATAGGTTTTCAATATCTTGTTCTCTCTTTTTCGGGCACCCCCATAATTTGGATGTTGGTACACCTGAAGTTCTCCCAGAAGCTCCTTACACTATCTTCATAGTTTTTTGGATTCTTTTTTCTTTTTGCTCTTCTGGTTGGGTGTTTTTTTGCTTCCTATATTTCAAATTGTTGATTTGATTCTCAGGACCCTCTAATCTATTGTTGACTCCCTGTATTTTATTCTTTATTTCAGTCAATGTATGTTTAATTTTTGACTGGTCCTTTTCCATTTTTTTTTTTTTTTTACATTCTCACTAAGATCCTTGAAAGTCTCACTACGTCCCCTGGAAGTTTCTAGATGATTCTTGAGTAATCTTATAACTACGGTTTTGATCTTAAATACAAATTTAGAAAATATTATACAGAGACTCATTGATATAAAATTAAATGTAAGATTCTAAACTTGAATCCAAATACTAACTTCACAAATTAAAAGATACTAGGGATTTGGGAGCATGACATTTTAAAAATAAATCTTTCCAGTTGAAATTGAGAATAAGTTCAATATAATTAACAATATCATTTTGTCTAACAGAAGAGATTAAGTCATTTTTACTTTAAATGTTTCATTCAGAAGATAATTTTATTTGTTAGAGAAGACAAGTATAACAGAATTTTAAAAAGTTATTCATCTGAATTATCCCACCAACCTCGAGTAATCCTTCTGTTCCCTCTCTGCTGTATTGCTAAGCACAGTCATTTTAGGCTACATTAAAAGAAATGTAGTGCCAAGAATGGAGGCATGATGGTCCCTCTGCTATCCTCTCTTACAGTATAATGTTCAGATCACATTTGGAGAATGGAATTTCACTTTTAGAAACTAGATTGATTATAAAAGCTACATGAAGAAACTATAAACATTTCAGAGAATGGCCAGGATAATGGAAGGGCTTAAATCAGGCCCCTACAAAAGAGGGTGGAAGGAATTATAGATATTAATTCAGAAAAGGGAAGATGCCGGAGAAATATAATACTGAATACAAACATGTTTAAATGTGGGAAGGGATTTTGATTTGTTTGAATTACCCACTGGGTCAATGGTTGGAAGCTAAAAGCAGATAGTTCTTCCTCAATTTAAGGTAGAAAATTCCAAAATTCCAAATTATCTAGAAATCAATGGGCCTCTTTAAGAGGAGTGAGCTTTCCATCAATGGGTGAATCATCACTCATCAGGATATTGTGGAGAATATTAAAGCATTCCAAGTGTCATTAGCAGTGATGAGGAATTAGGTCCATTCTGACCTTAAAATTCTGTAGATGATGAACATCTTCATGTATTAGTGTTTTATTTTTTTAAATTGAATTATAACTGTCCAATTAATTGGAGTACTATATTTAGTAAAAAATGTAATTTATTCTAGAAAGATACCATTTTTAAGTAGGTTTATTCTGTAAAGTATTGCTTTGGGATATGGTGACTTTAATATAATGACACAAACTAATTCTGAGGTAATATTTGCTAAAGCCAAAGGAGAAAGATAGTTGTACTGGGACTACTTAATAGGGCACATTTTACATTTAATCTATCTATATTAGTGGTTCTCAACTCTCAGTCAGGGGCAATTTTGCAACCTAAGAGACATTTGGCAATGTCTGGCAATAGTTTTAGTTATCTTGACTGGAGAGGGGATAAGAGAGCTATATCTAGTGGGTAGAGGCCAGGGGTGCAACTAAACATATTAAAATGACAGGATAGTCTCTCACAACAAAAAATTACCTGATCCAAAATGTCAGTACTGCCAAAATTGAGATATAAGGGCTTTCCAGTCTGCCATCAATTTAATTCCTTTTTAAAAATATATATATTTTATTGATTTTTTACAGAGAAGAAAAAAGAGAGATAAAGAGTTAGAAACATCAATGAGAGAGAATCATCGATCAGCTGCCTCTTATACACCCTCTACTGGGGATGTGCCCACAACCAATGTACATGCCCTTGACCGGAATCGAACCTGGGACCCTTTAGTCCACAGGCTGACGCTCTATCCATTGAGCCAAACCAGTTTTGGCTTTAATTCCTTTCTTTACCCACAATTCTCTTTTTATCTGTTAACGTTTTTAAACTATCTTTATGTATTTATCTTGCCAGGGAACACAAGTTTTCTGGTCAGAAAATAAACAAACAGAGCATCTTAGTGCCAGTTCTTTAGGTCCCGTTTTCCCACATAGTGACAAATGATGTCCCTGCACGTGCACCACAGGAAATGCACCCCCAAAATTATGAATATTGGAGCTTATGTAGAATGATTTACACATCTGTTCATCCTCCTCTCAGAAGGTGGAGAGACCTTTGTTCTGGAATGTAAATAATTTCTCTCTGGAGAAAGAAGGGGAAAATCTAATTTCATACACTGGAAGGTAAGTAAAAGGTTTCAAGGAGAGTTAATACTATATCTCTCTGGAGGTCTCTGTCATTAGGGTTGCTATTCAATTATCCTTTCTCCTTTAACAAGGTTGCTTGCAATCATTGTCCAGAAAGTCCTGACCATGCAGATACATGAGAATATTCATGGAGCACTGAATCCTGACATTTTCTAGGAGTTGATTCCTTTTTTTTTTTTCCCCTCCCTCATTTAATTATCCTTCTGCCCCCCCACCCCGCCCCACCTCAGACACTTGTCTCCTTAGGGGGTTAGCATTACCTTGACTGCCCTTCTAAAGATATTCAGAGCATCTCGTGATGCTTAAATGGAGCTATGGGCTCTTGAATTTCCTTAGTCACAAACAAAACTCCTCTAAACTAAGCTTGTGTTTGTTTTTAATAGAAATCTGTGTAGCTTATTTCATTTGATCTGTCATGAAATGTAGTGATTTTCAGATTATGGTTTACTGAACTTTAGGTAATAGATACATTCCTGAAAATTTAAATTTTTGTAAATTAAATAATGTGATAACTACATGAAAGAAGTGCTATGTTTGATGGAACCCTATGATGAATCCTTGAGCAAAGTTGTCTCCAAAGTGAATAATAAATCCGTGTGTGTGTGTGTGTGTGTGTGTGTGTGTGTGTGTATGTGTGTGTGTTACCTTTTTGTATAAGGAAACACTTTAAAGTATTTTGTGTGACTATATCATAATAGCAATGAAAGTAGGTAGGGACATCATAGAATTTTTGAACCAGCAGAAGCAAATTATAATTTTAGAAGAGAAAAGGATAAAAGAGATCATTATACTTAGCAAGGTTGGTTTTCTTATTTATCTAAACATTGAAGTTCAGGTCCAAAAATCAATTAAGTCAAAATTGAAAGCTCAGAAAAATTTGTGGAAGTTTAAGCTGAGTGATGTATTGGGAATCACAAGGTACATAATGGAGAAGCAGGCCTGGTGTTACATGTAGATGAGCCTAAATAAGCATTAACTGAACTGAGTTAAGAAAATTATTTGGATGATTTTCCAGAGATATTATTTGAATGTCCATTTACCTCTGGTTTTTGTTTTCTGTCTGATTTCTGTGTTGACTTACATTGAACTTCTCTGAAAAGTGCACATGGAAACAAATTCAAGAGATTTGCTTTCAAATTACTTTCTGTTTGTTTCTTGGATGTTTTAATTTTATAGTATACTGAATCAGCCCTATGTCTTGTAATTACTTTAATTGATTCTGAACTGATAATGTTTATAATTAAAATAAAATCGATCTTTGGGCAACTGTTCTACTCTGTTGAGAATCTCATCGCCTTTTCATGCCATTGCTCTAATCTTGCCCTCTTTTTTGCTACCCTGCTTGCTTTTAGGGCTTATGCAGTTTAGCTACAGTCAGCAGTGTGTACTCCAGGGCTCACAGTGTGTGAAGATTTATTTAAGGCAGTCTTTGCAAGTTGTTTGGATTTTTTTTGGAAAAAATACATACCTTTTAACAATACAAATCGTGCTCTCTTGTTTCTTATATTAAAGCAATAGTTTATTGCTATCTGAAAGGATTCCTCTCTTAGTTATAAGCAAATAGCTATAAGGTTAATTATTTATTATAATGCCCTAAGGCAAGAAAATTTGTGTCTACCAGAAAACACTTTGCTTTTATTGAACTTTAAAAAGTTTTTTTCCTTGACATTCACTCCTTTCCAAACATATATACAAAGTTAGGAACAATATTTAGGGTCCACAGGCACCGTCCATACATTTCCTCATTTAATCCCCATTATATCATAATTCAGTAGACTAGATGTTCTTATCTGAGGAAGAAACATTACAGATATGTTACCAGCTGGTTATGAACATTGCTCACTCAGATCTGAGATGTTCAGAAACAGCACAAAGAAAAGTCTGGGGTGACATCTTAGTCACTGTCAGTGCTGGCTGGGCGTCCTTCCTCCCAATGCAGATCTCAAAGGTGCAGAGTGGTCCACAGGGGCAGCAGCAGTTTTTTGGGGGTTTTTTTTACATTAATACTCACCAGGGGACAATTTTTCCATTGCTTTTCACAGAGAGTGGAAGGGAAGGAAGAAATTTGGGGGAAGGGCGAGAAAGAGAGAGAGAGAGAGAGAAAGAGAGAGAGAGAGAGAGAGAGAGAGAGAGAGAGAGAGAGAGAGAGACACGAAGAGAGAGGGAGAGAGAGAGATTGGTTGCTCCCACTCTCTCTCTGACCAGGGATAGGGAAGGAATCTGAAACCCAGGTACATGCCCTTGACTGGAATAGAATAGAGTGGGTTCACACTCTAACCACTGAACAACACCAGCCAGGGCAAGCAGCAGCAGTTTTGATGGCCATGGTGGGGATGGGGATTAAAGAATATCCTTGATATAAACAAAGACTAGCATTGATGTGACAGAAATCAATATACTACAATTGACTTAGTTACAGGAGAGGAGAATATGTACATGTGAAGTATACTTTCAGTGTTTACATTTGAAAGTCTAAGGGGTGAGCATGCTTTAGCAAATGAAAGATGTTTGATGTATGAATTGCAATATTTGTTCTCTGTGTCTATAGACAAGTGGACCAGAGGAAGTGACTAAAATTCCTTGTCTAGAAACAAGGAAAACCTCTGAGCATCAAAGTGATAAGGTCACTCATTCATTTATTCATTAATTCTATCAACAATATTTATGAGCATCCAATAGGTGCCAAGAAGTGTTCTAAGAACTGGGGGATGTAGAAGTGGACACAGTTATCAAGAATCCTGCATAAATCATACATCACAAAACAGAATGTAGTGTTTTGTTCTGGGCATTGCTGTATTTGACTAAATGATCCCGCAAAGCAACTATCCTGTCCTCTACATCTTTCCATTTTATATGTAAGCATTGAGAGGGAAACTATCAAGAAATAACAACTGACTGATGAGAAAGTAGTGCTAAAGGCACTGTTTAAATTCAAGATGTTATAGGTGTTATTATTAGATGAATTACTGGGAGATGAAAGCAGTAATAAAAAGAACATTTCTCCAGCTAGTTAACTAATGCATTCTGCACAAAAGAACTTTCCTAAGGCACTAGAACTGTGGCTGGCAAAATGCGGCTTGCAAGCCACATGCAGCTCTTTGGCCCCTTGAGTGTGGCTCTTGCACAAAATACCACGGCCTGGGTGAGTCTATTTTGAAGAAGTGGCATTTGAAGAAGTTTAAGTTTAAAAAATTTGGCTCTCAAAAGAAATTTCAGTCGTTGTACTGTTGATATTTGGCTCTGTTGACTAATGAATTTGCCGACCACTGCACTAGTACATGGAGGATGACTGAATAAAGGGCTTTGTTGTGGGAATTGAAACAAACCTGGGACAGGGAACCTGTATGCTTAGATTTCATCGATTTGAGAAGCCAGCAAAGACAACTATGATCTGTTCAGTTACTTGTAGTGCAGCCGACGTGAACTTTGTCTGCTACTTAGAGCCCACGCCCACTTCTGTCTCCACCATTGCCTCTTTGTGGATCTGAGGGCCTGGGTGCTACTGGGCTTGCTTTCCAGTATATGAAACGTTATAGAAATCCTGTTGTTTTCAGAGATGGGGAAATACTGACAAATAAAGAATAAGGCAGACTTCTATAGAAAAAATATAGAAAAGAATAAAAGGTTTGCCCTCATCTGCCTTTGTTCCTATATCATTAAATCAGTTATAATAAACTACTTTACTACAAATATTGCTATTTCTTCTGTTTGAATTTTAAATAAATACCTTTCCAATAACACAGTTGGCATGATTATTTCTATAAAGTTTATTCTAAAACTCTGAAGCTTTTTAATCATCAGCAGGTGGAATGCATAATATAAAAATGTAATCTATATGCACAGATGTGTCTCTTCTAATCTTTTATCCATCTTTCTTTTTTCCTATGGGACTAGAATCAGGTGTTTGGATTTAGAAGATTTTAGGTGGTTTAGAGATTAAGAAAATGCTTTCTATATATCTAACACCATATTAAGTCTTCCAATAAACACCAAGAGTTAAAGATCCTTACCCTTGTAGGATGGAGGCCCATTCTAGCACAGTGATAGGCAATAAATATAAGAATGATATAGTCTCCTGCTACTAGAGTAAGAAAAAGAAGAGTAAAGACTTGAAAGATGGGAGCATTTGCCGTTGGTTATATTTAGATAGATACATTTTTTTTGTTGTTGTTGTTCAAAATGGTTATACATTGTGTGCAAGGTAAAAAGGAAAAATTAAAAATAGACTGTGGATGAATTCATCTGACCATTTGTGCAGAATTTTTTAGGGCAGACTTGCAGGAGGTTGCTTTCTCCCTTGCTATCTGCATGTCTCATTTAAATTACTTACAATCAGATGTCGTAAGGAAAGGCGCCTTCATCTCTACTACTGGATGAGCATGTTGTATTAACACCCCCTTTTGTTCTGAATAATGTGCATTAGCTCTGATTAAACCAACCAGCAATTAAGCCAAAAATCCCCATTATTTTGATGAGAGAAACCAGAACCTAGAACCATGTCACTTTAGAAGAGTCCTTAGGGCTTATTCAGACACAATTGGATTTTCTGGCTCCAGTCCAGCGGATGATGTCACCACTGGGGTGGTTCTGATCTATAAAAACAGTGATAGCATCCCACAGGGAGAACTCTAACACACCCTAAAGATCTCTTGGGTATTCAGAAAAAAAAAATACAGGGAAATCTAACATCCAGTTTTTCAATACAAAACTTGTTGGAAGGATGAGAATAATTTACCCACTCCTTAGAGACTGAACCCTTTTATCCTTTAGAAATTTCCAAACAGATCTAGCAAGATATTACATTAGTTTATAAAAGCTCTTATAAAATCTCTCAGATTGAGGTTACCACTGTCAAAACCCTTTCTCTCTGAGAGAGACCCCTGCTCCACAAAGTGTGTTCTTTGGAGCAACAACAACACATCAGCTGGGAGACTGTTGAAGTATATAATCTTGGATCCAGCCAAAGTAACTATGAGCAGGAATCTGTGTTAAATCTGCTCATAATAACAAGATCCCAGGTGAATTAGGTGGAGAGTAAGACTGAGACACACCGGACTACAAAACTTCCCTCCTCTGACCAGAGCAGGCATGCTTTGAACTTGACCTTTGAATCCCAAATAATACCTACTAGCAGCCAGCCCCATTCTTGTTCTATCAGAACTTAACTAATTCTGTGCTAATAAATATTAGACCAGTTTGACTAATTATTGCATCTAGTGCCCAATTTTTATAGGTCTCTTGGGCCAGCTTCTGAATGCATTTCCTTTACTAGGAGAGGGGTAGATGAGGGTTCAAATGGGTCAAGGAAGATGGTGACAGTTCATCTAGACAGCTTGAACTATAACCTAAACCCTCCCCCCCCCTTGCCCTCTCCTGTGTTGTAAACCCTAACGTTCCAGTCTCCTTCTTCCTCTACTAGAGAACCCGACTCTTCCTTAAAAAGACAGTGGTTCATCCTGTCACACCGTTGTTTAACATCCCTGGAAAGATTAAGGGATAATGTACTACCGTGTTTCCCCGAAAATAAAACATCCTCCGAAAATAAGACATACTTACAGGTTTCCTTCTGAGTGAAATATAAGGCATCCCCCCTGAAAATAAGGCCCCCCCCAGGCTCTGTCTCAGAATGAAAATTAATTTACCATAAACTGGTCGCTAGGGCCGCCCCGACTGGCGTCTAGCAACCAGTGAGGTTATGCGGAGTCCTGAAGTCACTGCTGTGTGGAGGCGGAGTGGAGGTCGGAGTGAGCCATGAGCGCGGGGCGGGAGAGAGGAGGAGACTCTCGCAGATGTGTGTAAAAGAACAGGAAGATTACAGTGGACAGGACAGGACATGGCGAAGGTGGTGAGTGCTGGTCTGTCTCTGGTGATACTACCTGGTGCTCGTGGCTGCCATCATGATGACTGAAGGTTCTCAGTCAGTGGCAGACCTTGCTCCAGCCCAGATCCAGGCCCCAGCAAGCCCAGTGACAGTCCCCAGGCGGGCCCCAGGGGGTAAATGTTTGTTAAAGGGGTAGGGGGATGTCTGGTGAAGGTGTTCAGTGGCACAGGGGTGGGGGGAGGGGGATCACTTAAAATGACACAGGAGGATCAGAGGGGACAATCAAAATGACACAGAAGGATCAAAAGGGATTACTAAAATGGTAATCCCCCCTCTGATTCTCCTGTGCCATTTTGATTCCCCCCTCTGATCCCCCTGTGTCATTTTAAGTGATCCCCCTCCCTCCACCTTGATACCCCAATTCCTTTTTTTTTAACCCCTAGAAATGAGCGCAAAAAGAAAAAGCTACTTCGTGGAGTACAAGAAAGGAATCATGGAAGACTCTTGGGGCCAAAATCTTACTGCTTTCTGCAAAGAGAAGATGTTGAGTATCCGATTGGTCCGAAAATGGCAAGCAGAGTATGGTAACCTCATTGAACAAGTGGACAAGGGAAATGCTAAAAAGCACAAGTGTGGGCCGAAACCGGTTTGGCTCAATGGCTTGGGGACTGAAAGATCCCGGATTCGATTCCGGTCAAGGGCATGTACCTTGGTTGTGGGCATATTCCCAGTAGGGGGTGTGCATGAGGCAGATGATCGATGACTCTCTCTCATTGATGTTTCTAACTCTCTATCTCCCTTCCTCTCTGTACAAAATCAATAAAAAAAAATATATAAAAAAAAGCGCAAGTGTGGATCAGGTCAGCAACCATTATTTTCCCAGCTGGAAGACCTGATCTGTGAATAGGTTGTTGACAGGAGAGCAAAGGCTTTGGTTGTGAATAGGGCTCAGATTCAAGAATTTGCCCTTGCAATGGCACCACAGTTTGACATAGCCCCCGAAGACTTCAAAGCATCACAACACTGGCTGGATAATTTCCCTCAGCAAAGTGAACTGTCTTTAAGAAGATCTACAACATTGTTTAGGTTGGAAGATACTCAAGTTATTAAGTGAGCACTTGCATTCAAGTCCTTTATCGATGATGCTGACTTCTCTAAATACTATCTTTCCAACATGATTTCTATGGATGAAACTGCAGTGTTTATGGGCCAATCATCTCAAACAGCAATTGAACAGCGGGGTGCCTCCTTAGTGTACATTCCCTCCACTGCTTACGAAAGTGTACGTGTTTCCTGTATTTTGGCAATTCGTCTGGATGGCACTAAAATCCCACCTTTAATCATTTCTAAGGGCAAGAAGGAAAAGATTGAATGTGTTTTGGACATTTTTATTCTTGAAACTGAAAAAGCCTGGGCCACACAAGCAGTTATAAGGAAGTGGGTCGATTTAATGCTGCCGCTTGTTATGCGAGGGAGCCAAAGAGGTCTGCTAGTCTGGGATGCAGCCAGCATCACCGCGCTAAAGACATGAAGACATTTCTTCATGAAAGAAAAATAGATCAGATAATGATTCCCGCAGGAATGATGGCCTATCTCCAGACTCTTGATATTGCAATAAACAAGCCATTCAAAGACATTTGCGCATGGAAATTAATGATTACATTAAAAACAGAATGGAGAGAAATCAGCGTGGAAACTTTGTGAAACCTAAACTGCAAGAAGTTGTGACTGGGGTGAAGAATTCATGGGAGAAAATCACTGACAGTTGCATTGCAAATGCACTTCGAGCAGGCTACCTTGACAAGAAGTACTTATTTAAAGACAATGCTATTGCTAAACATGAGAGATTTGGTCCACTGATTCTGAAAGAAATGGAGTCACAAGAGATTCACCAGGAAATTCAGGAATTGGATTATTATGATGATGTTCCAGAAGATGATGACATGATTGTCATTGAATAAATGAGTAAATTCTTGATACTGTAGGATTCACAGTTTGTCTGGTTTGTGTTGACAACTACCGTACTACCGTACTGTATACAGGTAATAAATTTCCTTTATTTTCATTTAACAACAAATGTGTACCATATTCTTCTTCATGGAAAAATAAGATATCCCCTGAAAATAAGACCTAGCGCATCTTTGGGAGCAAAAATTAATATAAGACACTGTCTTATTTTTGGGGAAACAGGGTAGACAATAATCCTGTGAGGTAAACATCACTATTATCTCCATTTTAAAGACTAGGAAAACAAAACTCAAGAACAATATTAAAGTGTTTCCTCAAAGTGACATATTTTGAGCTTACTGCTGAAATAAAGACATCCTAGTGATGGATAACTTGAGCAAAAATTCAGTTTACCTAATTTGAGATTTTGTAACTAGGTCATTTGAATAGATTGTTTTTGAGAAATCATAACCAGACCTGTGCCAGTGATTGTTTTAATGCTTTACATATATTAGGTCATTCTGCACAACATCTTATTAGAGAAGCACATAAGACCATTTTACTATAAGCACACTGAGGCACAGAAAGATTAAGAAACCTAGGAATTACTAGAACTTGAAAATGAGCCCAAGCAACCTGTCTCTACTTCACTAATCTGTCTTGCAGAAATAAGACAATATGTAGGAAGTAGTTAAGCAGACAAAACTATGGGTGTTTTCAATTATTCTTAAAGCCCTAAAGAAGGTGGAAATTTTGTAAAGCTCAGAAATCTCAGTTTGTGCAGAGCTTTTCTCCAAAGAGATCAGTAATTTGATGCATATTCCCACCTTCTTCTGACCTAAGACATTTTTTTGTTAATAGGAAAAGATTAAAGGAATCAAGAACAAAACAAAAAAAAAATGAATTCCTTCATTTAAATAAAATAAATGAAGTGGTGATTGCTGTGAATACTCAGCTAAAAACTTCAGCAGTCAAATGTGAACCAGCCTGAGATTAGGAGGGTTTAAAGTTCTTAAGCAAATTGGTGAGAGATGGATCAAGGTCCACTCTGCATCAGAGCTGATTGTAGGTGGGTGTTTAATGAGTAGATGATAGCTCCTCCTGAAGCAGAAAAAAATGCTTTTGAAATGCAAAATTCCATTTGCCTCTTCAGGGCTCAGCCTTTCTGTGTGATTGTGTGCTTCATACTCCTGTGCCAGAAAGAGAAAGAGTCTGGCAGAAACAGAAAGATGCCAGGGCTCTGTGAGATGAGGTGATGCCTTGTGAGCTGCTGTGGGATTCACACAAATGTGACAGCTCAGCTTATTCACTCACTAAGACAGTGGTCGGCAAGCCACAAGGCCCTTTGAGTGTGGCTCGGCCTTCAAAATAGACTCGCTCAGGCTGAAAACTGACCTCTGCGCATGGGTCACAAAGTTTCAATCACACACACTGTGTGTGCCTGCATGTGGTATTTTGTGGAAGAGCCACACTCAAGGGGCCAAAGAACCATATATGGCTCTCGAGCCACGGTTTGCTGACCACTGCACTAAGATATGCACAGGGATCGGGGTGGGAGGCTTGTGGAAACCCATGGAGTCTGGTGCGCTGTTTCAGGTCTTATACTTTCTGAACCACTTTTAGGTGCTCAATAAGTAAGAGAGAACATTTTCTGGTATGTTCTCCAATGAGGGTGAAAGGAAATCCCTTGAGCAATCAGTAACCAGGCAAGGCCTCCAATCCTGCTGATATTTCACGGTAGGATCAGTGGATGGTTGCACTGTGGGGACCCTGGAGCATCCTCCTAAGGAAACTTTTCTTTGCCTAAAGATGTCCCATGCTTTCTGAGGATTTGGGAGGAGCAGAAGGCATTGGTGCTAGTCACTGCAGGCTATGCTGCTGAGGGACACGCATGCATTCCTTCTGATACAAATCCTCAGGGGTTGTTTGTGTTTTATGGAGCTCAGTTCTGACTTTCATTGTCTTCTCTGAAGCTGAATGGGAGGAAGCTGAGAGGGAAGACAGGGAGTAGGGAAGAAGCTTGTGAACTCACAGGCCAGCCCTCCTTGGTACCCTTCGGGGTCCTCTGCTTCTGCTGATTCTCTCCAGAGCTGTCACCTTTGATAGTGGCCCAAACAGGTCTTCACATGATGCCCCCTGGACAAGCTCAGTGCTGCCAAAACTGTTTGGAATATAAATGACCTGGAATGCTGCTGCTTGTTTGTACCATTACTATAGTACAAGTATGTATAGAATACTTTTTGATTTTAAAGAAATCAAGTGAGAGCTAGGCTATGGGCACTGTAGATATAGGAGGTGCCCACTGAAACATTCTAGTTATTCCTAATCCACTTTTTCTTTAAAAAAAAAAAAAAAAGCAGCATCTTTTTTTGAGTTCTTATGAATTGAGATAGAAAAAATCAACAATTCTTTAATACATTCTAAGATTTCTCCATGTTAGCTACCATTCATCTACAAAGTTCTTGTTCTTAGGGTCTTGATGGGATACAAGACACACATATTAGTTTACTCTGAGTGGCCAGATTATTATGACCACCTCTTCAGTACTTCATTGGGGCACCTTTTGCCTTCAATACTGCGGCAATTTTTCTTGGCATTGACCATGAAATGTTGAAAGGTGATGCGAGGAATCTGACACCAAGCCTGATAAATAGCATTGTCCAGTTCTGTGAGATTTGATGGTTGTGGAACCAGCTGCCTGATGGTTCTTTTCACTTCATCCCACAAATGCTCAATTGGATTGAGATCTGGTGATTGTGGGGGTCATCTAAGCAAGGTAAGGTCTCCCTCATGTTCTTGAAACCACTCCTGCACAATATGAGCATGGTGGCATGGCACATTGTCTTATTGGAAGAAGCCATCTCCATTGGGCTACGCCATCAACATGATAGGATGAACTTGATCAGCAATGATACTTAGGTATGTTGTGCTATTCAGACGTTGTTCCACACAAATTAAAGGGCCTGAATAATGCCAGGAAAACATGCCCCAACCATAACACTGCCCCACCAGCTTGAAGGGTTGTACTCATGCATGTGGGGTGCATGCTTTCATGCTGTTTCTGTGAAATTATCACTCTGCCATCTGCATGATGCAACTAGAAACTTGATTCATTGGACCACATGACCTTTTTTTCCCCAATGCTTGACTGTCCAATACTTGTGTTCCTGTAAGAATTGGAGATGTTTTATCTTGGTAACTACAGACAGTGAAAGTGTTCGAACAGGCCTTCGGCTTCCATATCCCATACAATGCAATGTATGGCTAATTTGCCTACAAACGTCAGGTGGTCATAATAATCTGGCCACTCAGTATATACCCAACAAAAGGCCAAAGGCATTCTGTTAACATTTGAATAAATTTGTAAAATATAGCAAAATTTTATAAAATAGTATACATACAAAAATATCACATCCTAAAAACCTTCCTCCAATTTTTCAAATTAAAGTAAAATTTCTGTTATAAATATGAAACAAAACTGTATTGCTCAAATGGAAACAAATAACCAGTATAATAAATCAACATTTTAAACTACTGGCTTAAAAAGAATGTTATTCACCAAAGGTCCCTTGAAGACCGATAAAGGGTTATTTATACAGTCATTTCCATTTATTCCCTGCTTTACAATTTTTCAAAATTTCCCCTCACATATAGGTGATAATTGCCAATAAGTAACAAGCATGTTTACCTTTTTATATCATCGATATAAATCTCATTTTCTTGAAGGTACTGGCAGTAGCAATCTAAGAAATAAAGCTCAGGATATCTTTATTCTAAGAAGAGGGATTTTTTGTGCAAAGTTTAAAGATGTGAGTTGGAATATTTCTCTACACTTGTTGTATGTTCTTGAATACGTCATTTATAGTAGCTGAATCTTTCATCTTCTAGAAAGGAGGAAATAATAGATTCTAGAGTTATTGTGAGTATATAAATTATAGAGACAATATCTGTATAATAAAAGCTGAGGTAGTCTTCGTGCCCTGGCATAAGGAGGGCAGTTGAGGGGAGGGGGGACCAGACCAGCAAGGGAGGAGAGTTGGGGGCGACAAGGCCTGCAGGGGATGACAGTTAGGGGTGACCAGGCTGGCAAGGGAGGGGAGTTAGGGACAATCAGGCAACAGGGAAGCAGTTAGGTGTCAACCAGGCTGGCAGGGAGTGGTTAGGGGGTGATCAGGCTGGCAGGCAGAAACAGTTAGGGGCAATAAGGCATGCAGGCAGGCAAGAGGTGGGGAGCCAGCATTCCTGCATTGTGAAAGGGCAGTCAGACATCTCTTGAGGGTTCCCAGATTGGAAAGGGTTCAGGCTGACCTGAGGAATACCCCCTCCCCCCTCCTGTGCATGAATTTAATGCACCAGGCTTCTAGTAATGGGTAATAGAATCCCATCATTAGCTAACATTAGATGTTCCCAGCAAAAAGGGAAGTAGAAAATGGGGCTATTAATAGCTTCAGACAAATCATTTACTCTAGTCATAGAGAAGTTTCCTCAAAGGAGCTATATCTGTTGTTCTAAGCAGTTGTCCAAAAAGTAATCAAGTAAGATTGTGGGAGTTCTTTCTGCCCCAGAGGAGAAAACTTTCCTTCACCTTCCACTTCTTTCCAAGCCTTGCCCTTGCAGGAGGAAGAAATAAGTTCAAACTAGTCAGAGAGATATTCACAAGGCCATGCTTTTCTGCTGAGGGGGTGTGATAAAGTGTCACACCATATCAAAGGGTGAAGTATGCTCCTGAGCCGGCACTCTGTCCACCTCTTGAGGAGCCTGAGATCAGACCTCTGCCAGATCTATGCGTGCTCCTTTGCCTCCTGCTCCAAGACCTATGAGGACCCTTACTTCTACAGGAGGGTCCCCAGCATCCCCCTCGTTCACATGGCAGTTTGCACTGGGCTATTTCCCAGACATAGACCAGACTGCACCTGCTGTTCCACGCTGGATGTTGGGGGAAAGACATAGCCTTCCTGCTGTCTCTCTTTCTTTTGTTCTTACACTGGTGTGCATGTTTTGTGTCAGGCTTTCCTTAGATTGCAGCAGTAAGGTATCGCCCTCAAATCGGGTAATGTCCCCAGAGACTCATTGGAGAAGTGGGGAGGAAGTAGGAAACTTCATTTAGGAATTCCAGTATCAGTTATAATTCCATCCAGATTTTATTAGACCATTGCTTTGAGATGTTTAATGATCTTCATCAAGCTGTTGACAAAGCTGATATTTTGTTCCCCATTTGGCCTTTCGCCTTTCCCAGTTACTTTCAGTTTTGATAAATAGAACTTTCTTGGTTTTTTTTTTTTTTTTTTTTTGGGGGGGGGGGTGGAATTTAAAAGTCTTGTCCTGTCTAATATCAAAGTTTCACAATCTCTCCTCTAGATATATTTAACTCAGGTTCCAAGGTTTGTAGTAGGATGCGGCGTGTAGTTTATCTTTTTCATTAGTCCCTCTTGTCTTTTTCTTCTTTCCCAATTCACTGCGTCTAGCTCTTCTGGGGTTGGGGAGAGTAGAAGAAGGATGAGACAGGCAAAGGAGGCAAAAACATTGTATGCATATGAGGTGCTTTGAAATTTCTCTTGGCAGTTAAATAATTATTTCAGTTGGGGTAGTGTCCAAATGCTTACAATTCTCTTGTAAACTGCTTTTCTGGGTTGTTCTGCTTGTAGATCTCTGTTGTAGATAATGTCCTGATAGTTTGAAACTTCTCTCTGGAGATCCATCCTACCAGATTCTTTGTTGGAATCACCTTAGGGATACACTGCTCTTCCAGGTGTGCCTTTTGGCAATCCTGTGCCTGGTCCATGGGGCACGTGCACATTCACCTTGCTGTCAGTAGACTGCAGCTCACTCCCATTGCCACCCTAGTCCCCTCCTCTCCTCCTGTCTTCAGGAAAGCTTCAGTCATCTGCCTGATTATAGAATTTTCCAGGTGACAGTTACAAGCCTCTATGTATACCAACTCCATCTCTCTGGGTATTTTTCACAAGCTGCTTTTGGGAGATTCAAACATGACCTCTATAGGTACTATTTCACTGATTATCCTGAAGACACTCTTAAGGAAACAGGAAAAGTCAGATTTAACATCTTATTACATTTATGTATTTATACAAAGTATGTGGTTACTCAATGGAAATTTTATTCAAGTAATACTCTTTTTTTAAAAAAATCCTCACCTGAGGATATGTTTTTATTGATTGACAGAGAGAGAGAAACATCAGTTGGTTGCCTCCCATCGGCATTCCCAACCAGGAATTAAGCCTCTAACTTAACTATGTTCCCTGACTAGGAATCAAACCTGCATCATTTTGGCGTATGGGATGATGCTCTAACCAATTGAGCCACCAGTATTATTTAGGTAATACTCTTGATTCTTAAACTTGGATATGGCTTAGTCCTCTAGCAGAACTGTGCAGTTAACCACTTTTTAAAATCTCAATAAATGGACATCTACTGGTTCTGGTCATAAATCACATGCTGGATAATTAGAAATCAATAAGGGCAATTGCTTTCTGTCAGATTATTAAAAAGAGTCTGGAGTTTGAATAGTAGTGATTAACACAGCTACCCGTAGGTTAGGTCTCTACTTAACATACCCATTCCCAGCTACATAATGGTGTCTGAGCTGCACATATGGCATGCCTAACCGAAACATATGCTTTGCCTCCAGTGCTTCATTAGTTGTTATTTGTTGCAGGTATTTGCACAAAGTGGGGTTCTAGGGCTGCAAGCAAATGGAGGTTCTGACAAATGTTTAATAAAATAACAGTTGAAAATATGAAAAGTTACAAACTGAGAACATAATTTATTAACTTTCGCCAGGTTTATTTATTAACTTTCACCAAGTTTTTCCAGACCTTCCCTGGGCAGTAAAAAGTAATTTATCACACCACTTTTCAAGAGGAATTCAAATCTTTCTCTACACACCATGCCTCGCTAATGGGAGTGAAAATTGTTTTAAAACAAATGCATTTAGAAATGCTCTAAGGGGATACTTGAGGAAGCTTGGTATAATCAGGATTAGTTCAGAAAATTATGATGGGAGCCTAGTTTTTATTACCTAATTATTTTCTTTCAAGATGCTATTCACTCTTAGGGGAGAAACACTTCACTTTATATATTAATTTACAAAGTTTTATTGGAGTTCTTTCATCAGGTCATGTCATAAAAGAACATTTAACGGGTTTTAAAACTCTGACCTTCTGAGTTTTTCCATATGCCAGAGTCATAAAGTAGCCTGAAAAAATTTTCCCCCATTTTCCTTATTTACTTCTTTTGGGGAAAGATGGCTATATGCACAAACTCTAGATTTGGGCTATCATAAAAAGTAAACATTGGTTCCCTTTATTTTCCTCTTCTATGCTTAAAGTTTTAGAGCAGTCTTGTAATTCTGATTTTCAGAAACTGACTTCCTGGAGAGTCGTTTCTAATGTTTGGAGATGAGTAGAGTTTCTAAAAATGAAAATCTTTGGATTGATTTGGTTATAATTTTAGATATACAGAAACTCACTAGAAAGTTTGCCAATACTCACCAGGTTATAATGTTTTTTGTTGTTGAAGGTATATGTACTTTCTACACACCTAAGAGCCAAAGAATCCTTTGAACTAAGGCTTAATACAATGAGGTGTTATTGTTTTCTCTACCTCAATAGATGTAGCAAGTAGTTTGGTATGATATATGTGAAACTTTCACTGATGAGGAACTAAATTAATTTATGGAAATATTAAGTGCATTTTAGGTAATGAAACAAACAAAAGAAGTCTACTTAACAATTTCTGGGTGGGCATAGATGTCAGAATCGGAGGAATGGGAATGGATTGATTCTTTGTAATTGTTATAATTGGAAAGGTCTTGCTGCTGGTTAGGACAATTGTTTATTCTAGGAATGTGTCTGGATGCATTTCAGGAGAAATATGTTCCTAAACCTGATTTCGCTATCCAGTTTAGACCTGCCTCCACAGTAGGAGTTCACTCTGCGGCAACCTCTGGGTTTGATGTATGAGAGGCTGGGTTTGAATTTATTGGGGTTACGCTGTTAACAAAATTGTACAGGATTCAGGTGCAATTTCCCACAACACATTATAGTCACTCTGGTAGATAGTTCTCTGGAGGTTGCATTATGACCACATTGGGAATGTGTTTTTACATGCCAGCTGTCCTGTGTACAAAAATAAACAGTGTGATTTTTCGAGTTAACAGTCTCTGTCACTATTAATGTATTGCCTCTCAGTTCCATATTTACACCGCAATATATACCATGTGCTAATAGAGGGGTTTTTTAGGCATTTCTTCACAGTGAGCATGATATTAACCTATCTCAGTAGAGGGCACTGGAGGGACATTGCAGGGGAGGGGTTCTCCTGCTGTTTCATGCTTCAGCTGGTGGAGGTGGGGATGGGCTGGCTCAGTGGTGTCAGGGGCAAACATCAGGTGGAGCTCTGCCCCAGCCATGGGCCCAGCATACTCAGCTGCCTCGCAGCCTCTACCTGGTGATAATCCTTCTATAGCCTTCTTGAAATGGGTACCAAAGGCTTGCTGGCAGCACCAGTGTCCAAAGGCCTTCTATCTGTGTTGGTTCCTAGATTTCATCTGCAATATGGAGGCCCCCCGCCTTTCTGCATGCCCACACCACTGGTGCTGATCACCTGTTCTTAGCCTCCATCCTGGAGGGTTGCCTGCTGCTTGCCCAGCTCCAGGTTGGACAAACCAGTCAACTTTTCTGCTCTTCTTTGGCCTAAAATGTACCTTAAATAAAGAGGTCTGAACCCAACCCTTGGTAAGGGGAACCTACTTCAAAGTGTTTTTTTGTTTTTGTTTTTTTGTTTTTAATAATCTTCCTCAGCCTTAGGGTAGCATATAGAGTTGGTTATATTTTATAGTTACTCTTTTTTTTCCCTATTTTGTTTTTTCTTTTTACTGAATTTTTTGGGGTGACACTGGTTAACAAAATTATACAGGTTTCAAGTACACAATTCCACAACACATTATAGTCACTCTTTTATCATAGTTTATTCTTTATACCAGTCTTCCTCTGTTTAATTCATGTCTCCGGATTGAATGTAGGCTGCTACATATCAAATCTCATTTGTTCACGTGGGCATGAAAAAAGTGACTTCTTGGTAGCATCTGAACTGAAATGAGAGATACATTTATGGGAGCCAGCATAGTATACCGAGTGTGCTGTCTCTTGAAAGCCAGCATATACTTCATGTTGCAGTGATGCAAGAGATAGTCCGAAGGGTTGATGCCTCTCTTGTTTGGTAGGCAGGACTCATGAGGTTTCATTGGCATTATCTGGGCTATATGGCAAGTGTGAGTGATAAAGAACCAGATAGTTATTCATTCTGTGAGTTTTTACTGAGTGCCTAGTATATGCCAGGCGTTGTATTAGGTAATGAAAAGATAGCAGGAGGAATAAACAAATAAAATCTTTACTTTTTTGCTTTTTTTTTTTTTTTTTTTTTAATTAGCTCCTTCTTTCACATTTTCTTTTTTGTGTAACTGACACTTCAGGTTAGTGCTTCTCACTTTATATTGGTTGTTCTTATAATCAACAGAATGAATGATCTCACATAATGTGGTTAAAGAGGCACTAGAAGTGTATGTGTAGGAGGAGGAATCTGGAGCCATGGGTTATGTACAAACAGCACTCTTGAAAATAAATTTTAAAAAAATGTCTCACCTTTGGACAAGCATTTCAAAGATATTTTACTGCTTGCAAATGAATAGAGGCAGGTGAATGGGAAGTTAAAACTATGTATGTGTGAAATTGGCTTTGAATTTCTCAGTAGTCAAGAGTGCTCATTGACCTGACTGTTCTAATTACATTGGTTGAGAAATTTGATCATTAGTCAAATGAAACATGTAGCTATACCACTCTGTTAAGAAACCCAAATGAGGCTTGGCATGGTCTATGAAAGAATCAATGCTATAATTACCTCTTGCTCAGTGGGACAGGTTCTCACTCCTTGGATTCTTCTTTTATATATATACCAGTCTTCCTCTGAGTGGCCAGATTATTATCATATCTGAACACATAATAATCTCAGTGTATATCCTATATAATAAAAGGCTAATATGCAAATTATAATAAAAGGCTAATATGCAAATTGTCCCCTTAACCAGGAGTTTGACCAGCAGGCAGGCTGGCCAGACCCACCCATGCACAAATTCATACACCAGGCCTCTAATACACACACACACATACACACACACACACACACACACACACACACTGAGTGGCCAGATTATTATGCATTCAGAGATCATAATAATCTGGCCACTCAGTGCATATATTATTGATTTTAGAGAGGAAGGTAGAGGTAGAGATAGACAGAAAAATCTATAATAATAAAAGCATAATATTCTAATTATACCAGATAGCCAAACAACCTTCTAGACGTCATTCCGAAAGTCCTTCCAGAGGAAGCCATGGTGGTGGGGACTGAGGCAAAGGTGGTTAGGGGCAATTTGGCAGGCAGGCGAGTGGTTAGGGGTGATCAGGCAGTCAGGCAAAGGGGTTAGGGGCAATGAGGCAGGCAGGCAGAGGGGTTGGGATGATCAGGCAGGCAGGGAGGTGAGTGGTTAGGGGCTATGAGGCAGGCAGGCAGAGCAGTTAGGTGTGATGAGGCAGGCAGGCAGAGCAGTTAGGGGTGATGAGGCAGGCAGGCAGAGGGGTTAGAAGTGATAAAGCAGGCAGGTGAGTGGTTGGGGGTGATCAAACAGGCAGGCAGGCAAGCGGTTAGGAGCTAGTGGTCCTGAATAACAAGAAGGATGTTCAACATCCCCTGAGGGGTCCTGGGTTATGATAGGGTGCAGGCTGGGCTGATAGGCACCGCCCCCTCCAGTGTACAAATTTTGTGCACTAGGTCTCTAGTCAATGATAAGAGAGAATCATTGATCAGCTGCCTCCTACACACCCCACACTGGGGATTGAGCCCACAATCTGGTCATGTGCCCTGACTGGGAATCAAACCATGACCTCCTGGGTATAGGTTGGTGCTCATCCACTGAACTATGCTGGCTGGGCACTCCTTAGATTCTGGTACTATTTTCTTTCAGGTGTATTTATCTCACCCTTTTGGAATTCTGCTTTGTTAGTTATGAAAGGGTCTCAATCTGTCATCAGTGGTTTGATCATAGGACATTTTGACAGAGTACTTCAGGATGGCCAATTGTTTATTTTACTTCCAATTAATAGTAATTTTTACTTGTTGTAGGGGTCTACATGTTTTCATTGAAAACAATCAGTGATTTAAAAAAAATAAGGAGAAGCTGATGGGAGAATAATTTTTATTGTTTTGATCATAATCCTAGGCCTGAGGTGGAGGGAAACTGATGTTTTAAACTTTTCAATTCTTTCTTTTCACATCCTTATGTGCTCACATTCTCTGGAAGGAGTGGACCTACAGCTACACTTTTGCCCTCTTTTTCTTTCTTTTTACCTTTCCTACCATAAGATGAAAAAGGCTAATCAGTAGAAAAGAAAATCCTTGCTGGATACTATGATATAATAGGAAACAGGAATGCAAAGTTTTGGAGTGCTTTCCCCCTCATTGTAACTTAGTTTTTCTGTAAATAAATCTCAGCTAAAAAAATTGCTACCTCTTTCTGAAGTATACAACGTTTAATGCTACCTGATGCTTGGGGAGATACTTGCAACTGTTTAAATAAGGTGATAACTTTTAAATCATGATCAAGTTTTATGGCATACACATAAATTTTGTTTGTTTGGTTTTGGTTAATTTTCATCTGAGGATATTTTTCCATTGATTTCTAGGGAGAGTGGAAGAGAGAGGAGAACACAGAGAGAAACATCTATGTGAGAGAAACACATTTATTGGTTGCCTCATACATGTGTCCTGACCAGGGTGCAGGCCAGGGAGGAGCCTGCAACTGAGGTACATGCCATTGACCAGAATCGAACCCGTGATCCTTCGGTTTGCAAGCCAATGCTCTATCCAATAAGCCAAACCAAAAATGTGGCATACACATTAATTTTGCTATTTCCTTGACACAAAATTCCATGATTACAATTTGATTCAAAATCCCTATTTAAGTAATACTACAGAGCCAGCAAATTAAAATGTGTGTAGCATATAAATGAGTGACAGTATTTCAAAAATGTAGTTATAAGGGGCTTGAATCTGGATTCATTTCACATCAAGAGTTTGATAAGTGAGCCTAATAGGTTTTATTTCACTGTAAGTACATTTTGAAAAATATTTTCAAAAGTAATTTTAATAAATCTTTAATATATGCTTCTAAAAACCATAATTATTTATAGTAACATTATCTTTCACATATATCTCCCTTTTCTTAGGCCCTGAGTATAGACCTTGACATCTACACTAATAAAAGAGAAACATGCAAAATTGACTGTCACCCCACTACATCCACCAGCCAATCAGGAATGAGTATGCAAATTAACCCAACAAAGATGTTGTGAGTTTTTACTGAGTGCCTAGTATATGCCAGGCATTGTATTAGGTAATGAAAAGATAGCAGGAGGAATAAACAAATAAAATCTTTACTTTTTTGCAGAGTAAAGATTTTTAGAGTTGGAGTGAGCAGGAGGTTTGCATTGCCCCCAGCAACAGAGGGAGCCAAGCTTCCTGCCCACCCTGGCCACTGCTGAAGGAGGGGCTGGGAGCCTGGGTCGCCAGAGGGCATGGCCAGCCTGAAAACAGCCCTCAGCTCCTTATCTAGGCTGGCCCCATCCCCATGGGGTGAGGGTCCCTGCTGAAGGGTTTGGCCAGCCTGCAAACAGCCATCAGCCCCTCACTCAGGCTGGCCAGGCATCCCAGCAGGACCTCTGAAGGGGGTGTGCCCAGCTTGAAAACAGCACTCAGCCCCTCACCCAGGCTGGCCACACACCCCAGAGGGGACCCTCACTCCATTGGGGAGTGGCTGGTTTACAAACCATCACAGGCCCCTTGCCCAGGCTGCCCCATGCTCAAAGGGAAGCCCCACCCTGATCCGGGACACCCTTCAGGGCAAATCAGCTGGCCCCCATCCTTGCACCAGGCCTCTATCTATATTAATAAGAGTGTAATATGTAATTAGACTGGGAGACCTTCCAGGAGACCTTCTAGACATTCTTCTGGACAGAGCCATGGTGGTGGGGCTGAGATTGAGGTGGTTAGAGGCCAAGAGAGGAGGGCAGTTGGGGGTGATCAGGCCAGCAGGGGGGCAGATGGGGTTGAGCAGACCAGAAGTGGGGCAGTTGGGGGGCAAGCAGGCCCATGGGGAAAGCAGGTGGGGCAATCAGGTCAGTGGGGGGGGGGCAGTTAGGGGCAAACACCCTGGCATGGGGGGCAGTTGGGGGTGATGAGGCTGGCAGAGGAGCATTTGGGGGTAAGCAGGCCAATAGAAAGAGGCAGTTGGGGGTGAGCAGGCCAGCAGGCAGAGTTGTTTGGGGCAATCAGGCTGGCTGGCAGACAAGTGAATGGTTAGGTGCCAGCAGTCCTGGTTTGTAAGAGGGATGTCCTACTGGCAGTTTAGGCCCGATCTTTGTAAACTGGCAGTAGGACATCCTTTGAGCAGTCCCAGATTGGAGAGGATGCAAGCTGGACTGAGGGACACCACCACCTGTGCACAAATTTCATGCACCTGGCCACTAGTATTATATAGGATCAGTAAAAGCGTAGCTATTATTACTGTTTTCAAATGTTGTCTCGGCATGCATAATCAGGAAATGTATCATACGTGTAATGCAGTTACTCAGAGAATAGAATAGGATAACTGTGCCTTTGGCTTAAAGGACAGGGACAGAGGAACTTTTTTTTTTTTTTTTTTTTTTTTTTTGAGACAAGATAGCATGGAGAAAATAGAACTCATCTTAGTGATCTTGATTCTGGTTTCAGCTTTGCTGCTAACCAACTGTGTGAACCATAGAAAGTTAATTAACCTCTCTGAGCCTTGGTTTCATCATCTATGAAATAAAAAGATTGAATTAGGTGCCCTCTAAGATGCTTCCAGTGATCAAATATGATTTAATCTTTTTGGGGGATTTAGTTTTCATGTCTGTGAGATTATTATTAGCCTAGTGCAAACCTAGGGAAAGACACATTGGAGTGATTTGCTAGCCACAGCTTTGGTAGTCAAATGATGTTCTTAATATCTTTAAGTTGCAATGAGGTTTTGTGAAAACAGCAATGAAAGGATGTTTTCTTAAGTCCAGCTCAATAAACACATATTAAACTTCTATTAGTGGTCTGGAACCACTTAGTATTTATGAATCCGAAATCCAAAAAGCTCTTAAAAACCTGAATTCATTTAGTGGCAAAACCTGATCTGAATGGATATGAAGACGTATGCTTTTTTTCCTTTTCTTTAAAATCACATTTAGTGTGAATACTAATTTCTATCACTAAAGAAACTGCTGTGTATTCAGTTTTGGAGTGCTACCCCAGAACCTGCCAGGAATGTTCTGGAAGATGTGGTCCATGGCCAGTAATACTGCTTCTAAGCTTGAGAAGCTTTGAATTCCAAAGCTTATTAGGTGCCAAGATAGGTAGAAGGCTAGAAGCAGAGAAACTGGCTGAAATGCGAAGGTACGTAGGATAAAGTAACAGTTTGTAAAGAGTTCCCAGACATATTGGCCAATATGATAATGATGTATTTTATTGAAAAATGTGGATAATATTTAACGACACTTACAGAGTGAGCAATTATTTCTGCTGGGTTTCAGGATGTATCACAAAGGAAGGCATATTTGAAGTGGATCCTGAAGAATGAGTAGGTGTTTCTCACAGAAAAAGAAGAGACATGTATCTGTGGTGTATTGGGGCCCTGTGGCTTTTCTGTGGCTGAGTTAGAGAAGCCAAGGAGAGGATGTTATGGGGCTAAGCATCTGAAAATGAGATTGAAATTCTTATTCAAGGCCCTTTATACCATGCTATTAGCCATCCATTGACCCCCAGTGGGCTGTGTTCTCCAGAGGCCATCCCTGAGAAGGATATTCATCCACCTAATAATAGAGTAATATGCAAATTAACCATCACTCTGCTAAACCAGCGTTTTTCAACCGCTGTTCCGCGGCACACTAGTGTGCCGCGAGATGTTGCCTGGTGTGCCGTAGGTGCAGACAAGACAAGAATTTTATAATTTTTCACTATTTTGTTTACTTAATATTTCATAATAAAGTAATTATAAAATACTTTCTTTGTGTTTATTTGATTCCTATTCAAGAGAATTACTTTATATATAGTCAATATAGGCACAGAGTTAAATTTTTTAACATTTTCTAATGGTGGTGTGCCTCGTGATTTTTTTCATGAAACAAGTGTGCCTTTGCCCAAAAAAGGTTGAAAAACACTGTGCTATACACACAAGCCATGTCCACCAGCCAATCAGAGCAAGTATGCAAATTAACCCAACAAAGATGGCGGTTTAGTTGCATAGTGTATGGAGGGAGGAATGAAGACTAAAGACAGCATAAAAGCAAGAGGGAGGGAAAGTGGAAAGCAAGGCGGCTGCAGCTGCTGGAGAGAAAAAACTGGCAGCGTGTGGGGGGCGGGGCAGGGCAAGGCGCACAGCAGGGGTGAGTGGCCGTGGAGGCAGTGGCGGGAGGCAGCAGGGGTGGCAGGCGCGGCGGGTTGGGCATGTGGGGTGAGGTGCACAGTGGTGGTGGCAGTGCGCGCGTGCAGCCGTGGAGACAGTGGCGCTGGTGGCCACGGGTAAGGTGGGGCAGGTGGGACGCGTGGGGCCCTGCCCACCACAGTGGGAGAGGGGAGGGGGGGAAGCGGTAGAGGTGGCGGTGGGGGGCTGAAAGTCTTGCAGGATTATTACTGCAACAGGTCACTAGTGTGTAAATAATTTGTTAAAGAAGCACAGCCAGGAAGACCCCTAGGGAATGGAGTAGCAGGAGAGGGAAGGGCAAGAAATCAAATAAGGGAGCATTCCTCTCAGGCACAGTCCCCAGAGATGGCTTTAACTTGATCCTGAAGGGAAGTGGTGAAAGGTAAGCCTTAAATACTTCTGCACCTGGAAGTCTTTGGATAAAGGCCCTGGGGGATGAGGTGGGTTGGTGATTCCCAGGCACTGACTCTATCCCTGCCTAGGTTCTCTCCAAAGCAAGTCTAAATGCTAACTGAGGGAGGCAGTGGTGAAGTGCACTAAGTTGGTGAATGGTGATGTGAACCTTGTTTTCTGGCACAGTAACATTTGGTGATCTCTTACTGAATTTCAGGCTTCACGTAGTGTACTTCAAACAATCGTTTCTTTTAATTCTCAAAACCATTCCACAAGATAGAGAATGTTTTCCATTTTTACAGATGAGAATTGTGAAGCTTGGAAGGTCAACTGGCCAGCCTCGTTAGTGGAGGCCTGTGCTTCGGTCGCAGTGCTTTCTGGCCCCCATTTCCCTGTGGACAGCAGGATTTCCAGGTTCCCCATGGCTTCCCTTCCCCTTCTCTTTCTATTGGAGAAACTCTAATAATCTATTTTACATACTTCTTCTCTGCAAACACTTTTCACTGGAGGAATTGTTCTGAAGGTTAAGTTTCCAAACTGTTGCACATCATGGATATCCAATAAACATTTTTAAGAGAATTATGACTAAACACTTATTAAAAAGTACCCTCTCCTTTATTATGTTTGAATTTTAGTTCTAATGGATATATTCAAGGGCTACAATAAAGCAGAATAGACTGTCTTATTTAAGTTGGCACAATTACAAATCAGGACTGATGCTTATTTTGGATTACTGTTTTGTTTTTTTTTTGTTTTTTTTTAATTCCTTCAGAACTTTGTTAGGAACAAAATTAAGTTTTTAATGGTCAATAAATGGAAAGAAATTAGTTGATATATTTAATTCCTGAACATTCTGAATTGTGTACAGTCCTTCTAGAATTAGGTAACTTCTAATTCTTTCATCTCTGGCTGTTAAGTATCGCATTTTGAGTAGTTCTAAGGAGGACAGTCAGAAGAGACCTCTCAAAGAAATTATGAGTATAGTTAGGTTTTAATTGGGTAAAATACTTCTGTGTCTCCAAGTTACTGGGTAAGGGCTGTGGTGGATGGGCTGGGCTGGTAATGGAAATCCCCAGGCACTGAAGGAGAGGGCACTAAACCTATCCCTGCCTGGGCTACAATCTAAGTGCTAACTGAAGGGGAGGTGGTGGGTAAAATGCACTAAAGTGGTGTATTATTTCAGAATAAGCTTTGTAAATGTGTACAAGTATTAAAGTACTAAAAACATCTCTCCTTTACACACACACACACACACACACACACACACAGGAAAAGAGAGATGCCAAGAAAGCAAGAAAGTCAATATTGTTTGTTCATTATTTAATAAATATTTGTTAAGAACCTATTATCTACTAGGAAGAAAACAGAATTGTCAAGAATTTACAACTTAGTAGAGAGGAATAATGTAATATGATTATATATCATTGCTGTTACAGCAAAGAAAACAAAACAAATCCAAAGTTCTGGTATTTGAGAATCTGAGAGTGGAAATATGTGTGTTTTTTTTCTAAGAATTAGTCATTTTACATTACATTTTAGCTGCAAAGCCAATAAATCTCCTGAGAATTGATCTAAACAAATATTTATGGAGCATCTACTATATGTCAAGCACTGTTAACACTGTTGAAATGAGTGACATAAATTTATTTGTTGGCTGCAATTGGCCAGGCAAACTAAAGCCCTCTGAAAAATATTTTTAGGTGACTGACGATCTTTTAAAATTTCACTAACTGCCAAAATGGAATTCATAGATGAACCTTTAAAAATAAAAATTATATACGTAATACCATAAATAGCATAATTAAAATTTTAAAAATTATCACAGAATACCAGGTTGTTGTTTTTTTTTTCTTAATTGAAAATGCTTTGGGGAAGAACATTGGCTTTTTGTGACTTCTTTGTTTGTGTGCAGCTATTCCTGTTACAGTTATTTCATAAATATTCTTTTGTCTTTAGAAAACAAATTAGCAGTAATGCAGTAGTTTCCCTTTTCAATACTTAGAACCTTTTGCTTTATTTCAGTCCATCTCTTCTCTTTGCAGAGAAGTTCTTTTCTTGTTGTGTCTTAACAATTCTATCAATGTTGGTAAGCCAAGAAGAAATGAATGTTACTGAAATATAAATATGTTCCTGTGGGTTGCTCCCATACTGCCTCCCAAATTCATCGCCAGCATCAGCACATGTGACTAAAACATTGTGAGCCCCTGCCAAACTGGCAGCTAGCTTCACCATAACACTCTGAGGAGAGCCTGGATTTCAAACTAGTGAACAGTCGGTACAAAGTGTTTTCATTCTGCCATGTTCAACAGAAACAAATATGAGCTTAAAATATATTTTTGGAACCTATGTCATCCTTTCCTTCCTCTCCACTCCAACAAAATGAAGAGCTTTCATTTTTGTTCACACTGTCAACCTCGTCCCCGTTCTGTCCACCTTGGGCTCTCCTGCCCTTTCCACCACATTACGTTGGGCTAATCCTGGATTCGCTTGCAATTTGTCACTGCCACGCTGGGAATTGAATTTATTTTCTCTTCATTTATTTAAAGTCAACCCATGATCAAAGGGCTAAATACAGTTTTACTTCCTTTACTAAACTTTTTCTGCCAATACCAGAGCCACATGGGTTTCTAACTTGATGAATAATTTTATGGCCAGAATCAAACAGTATTAATATTTCCTCCAAACTTCTTTATATATGTTAGATTAAGTTTCATTCTTCCAATTATTTTAGAGCAGAAACTATTTTTATTGTTTGGGTGTATGTCTCCTAGGGCTGAGTTACTCATTCTTCTATTTTCCATCCTACATTGTGAATTCATTTACCGTGGAAAAATTCCCTTAACTAGCTAGTTGGGTGCCACACACACACACACACACACACACACACTACAAAACATAAGGCAGCTTCTGCTCTCCAGGATTTTACAGTCTAGACAAGAGAAGGAAAGAAACATAAAATATGTGTAACAAGATTGACATTAGTGATGCATTATTCACTTACTCATTCCTGAGCACTTCTCAGTTGGTGAGCAATATATCCATAGCTTTCACAGTCATAGGGCTCATTGCCAATAGAGCCAGGGAGTGTCAGAGGATTGCAGGGGACCCAAGGAAGCAGAAAGGTCTTTCTCTCTCTCTCTCTCTCTCTCTCTCTCTCCCTAACTAGATGACTAGAAAAGCAAGATAGAAGGAAAATAAGATAATGAGTAACTTTGAAAGATACTGAGTTCTATTTTCTTCAGCAAAATCTGAGATTCTTGCTGTAGAAATGCCTTTTATATGTAGGCAAATAACAGAACTTATATTATTTTCTGCCTCTCAGAAGGTGGAATGAACAGAATTTACAGTTCAGGTAACTGGAGTGTGGAGATTAAAAGTAGAAACAGAGAGACCACCACCACCGCCACAAAGTAACTTTAAGACTTAGCCTCTACATTAGGGAACTTAGAGTATTGGGGTGTGAACTCAGAAGCAACAATCCCCAACATTTAATGCATCAGCAGAAGTTATCTACATTCCATCAGTTTCCATGCACTCTGTTCCCATTTTTTAATATATATATATTTTATTGATTTTAAAGAGGATGGGAGATGGATAGATAGATAGATAGATAGATAGATAGATAGATAGAAACATCAATGATGAGAGAGAATAATTTATTGCCTGCCTCCTGCATTCCCCTATTTGGGATCAAGCCCGAAACCTGGGCATGTGCCTTGACCTAGAATTCAACCATGACTTCTTGGTTCATAGGTCGACACTCAACCACTGAGTCATGCTGGCTGGGCGCACTCTATTCCCATTTAAATTAGCTTCTGCCTGCACCATTTTACAGAAATTATTGTTTAAAAAGTTAGCAATTGCCAAATGGGCATTTCAGGGCACATGCTGTTGGGCTTCCCTGTTGAATTTGATTTTGCTGATTTCTGTTTTCTTCAAACTCTTAAGTTTCAAAACTTGAATTCTGTGATACTGTAGTGTGCTTTCTTTCTCTTTGGACCCTCAATCTTTTTGGAACTATCTTCCAATTGTGCATTCTTTTTTTAAAAAATTATTATCTGTGTACATATTTTAATATTGCCCCCCACTTCCATACATACCCTCCCTCCCCAGAGTTTTGTGTCCATTGGTTGTACTTATATGCATGTATACTAGTCCTTCGATTGATCTCTTACCTCCCCCAGATCTCCCTACCCTCCCCGCTGTAATTTGACAGTCTGCTTGTTGCTTTACTGTCTTTATATCTGTTGCTCAGTGGATAGAGCATCAGCCTGTAGACTGAAAGGTCCCAGGTTCGATTCCGGTAAAGGGCATGTACCTTGGTTGCAGGCACATCCCCAGTAGGGGGTGTGCAGGAGGCAGCTGATCAATGTTTCTCTCTCATTGATGTTTCTAACTCTCTATCTCTCTCTTCCTCTCTGTAAAAAATCAATAAAATATTTTTAAAAAGTAAGTATTACATATGTTCCCCTTGTCCCCCCATTGCCTGCCTCTATCCCCCACCCCAGGCCTTTACCACTCTATTATCTGTGTCCATGGGTTATGCATATATGCATACAAGGTCTTTTATTGATTACCTCCCACTCACCCACTTTCCCCCACTTTCTTTCCGAGATTCCACACTCTGTTCCATGCTTCCATGTTTCTGGATCCACTGCATTCATCAGTTTATTTTGTTACTTAGATTCCACATATGAGTGAGATCATGTGATACTTGTCTTTCTCTGACTGACTTATTTCACTTAGCATGATACTTTCTTTATGTACCGGGAGTGTAGACTTATTTTTCACCCTTTGCTGTTGGCCACAGGAAGCTGAGATTAAATAAATGCCTTCAATCCAGAAACATGGAGCCCTCCATTTATGTCTACTGTGCTATAAGATCCCTGGGCTGAGTCCAGGGTATGGGTGACAGTTAAAGTGCTTCCAGATTATCAGAGCTCTTTATGATTAATATGAGGCATCAGTGATTTTTATATTGAACCAATATTCATTCTTGAAGATTCAGTTTATGAATTAAGGTGTCTGGGAAAACAGCCATGGGTTTGCAGACTAGGTTTTTTTCACCAATCCTCATATCACATGGTACTTTGTGAACAACTGTATTATTGCACTTAAAAAAGTGAATTGTATATATTCCTTTAAATCTTTACTTCTTCTACCAGCATGGATTATCCAAGGGCAAGAAACATGTCATATTCATTTTCATTACACTCAAATTTAGAATATTTTGTTGAATGAGTAAATGAATTGTTATTGGTTGCAATGAAATTTAGGTTTTAAATAGTCTAATTCTCAATATCTCCATAGTAATCAATAAAATATATCTCTATTTTTTTTCTGATAAATTTCTTACTATCACGTTGAGGAAAGAGTTTTTATATTTAGCTATTCCCACAGGTACTGGGATCAGGGAAATAAATTACCTGGCAGTGCTCCATGGAGCTAGTAACCTAGAATAATTTAATAGAAGAATTTATTAAAGATTGCATGGGCTAAGATGTAGTGTATAAGTGACAGTGAGCTGACCTGCAAGCATGGGTCAAGTTTCCCTCAGTAGATGAAAATGGACATCAAATTGGAACAAAAACAAAGTCAGCTAAGAAGAGAGCAGACTTACCCCCAAGAGAGAGAAACACATGACTGAAACCTATACTGAAGATGTTATATGTGAAGGAAGCTGATAACAAGCAACTAAGGAGCAGGGCTGAAATGGAAATGTAAAAATAGTAAGTCATATCCCACCCATACCCTTGTGGTGCTCTTCTAACCTTTTCACAGCAACAGGGCTGGGCGGGAACGAACCACCGAGGACCAACTGGCAGGAATGGCCGTCTGTGGAGATGCCTGTTTCAGGCTTAGTCTGATGCCATTGCCACAGGCGTCATATGGGGGTATATTTCACACTGAGGAAATTGCATCAGTGGAGAAGGCATGGCAACAGTAGTCCAGCCCGACAGGACAATAGTTGGAGGATCGTGTGGATGGTGAAGTCATAGATGAAGTGTGTGGGGAGAAATACTCATTGTTCTCTGGTGTCTGATTGTTATTATTTAGGTTACTGAAGTTACTGTGGAAGAGAATAATAAATAATTAGGGGAACCTATGTGAGGTTTTTGCAATGTAGAACAGGTGAGAAGGGATTAAGGCCTAAACTAAGCAATGGGCAAGAGAGAGCACTGAGTATGATCTGCTGCAAAATGAACACCAGACAAAAAACATAAAACACTTCTAGCTTCGGCAAATAGCAATCAATCTTTAACACCACTCAGCTGTCTGAACTCCACTTTGGATCAATAGGACACCTGTGAGTGATGTTGTCTCTAAAGCTCAGATCACTGTTTTTAAAATGATGATTATTTGTAAAAAGTATTTGAAACACCACGTACAGGGACTTCTGGGGAGCACTCCATACTACTGAGGTCTAGCCAGTTCCAAAGCAGAGATGCCTGTTCCCCTCCAGCCTCGTGGGAGTGCCACAGTCTTACCATCCAGGCAGTGCCAAGGGGTCTACTCATGAGAAATACCTGGGAAACCTCACTGCCACAGAGACCTGTGTGTCTTCCAGGCTCAGGGACATTAAGTGCTTGGCTGAGGTGTCCTTCCCTGCTCCGCATCAGGAGTGCAGTGCGGGGAGCCACTATTCCCAGGAAGATGGTTGGTGGGGCTGGGGCAGCCCCATGTCCTAGATCTGGAAGTCCTAGAGCTCTGAAAGCAGGTGCCGCTGGAGGCAACTGAGCTGGTGCCTGGGGCACTGATGAGGATCCAGGCTCCCTAGTGTCATTTCAGGTCTGAGCCAGATAGAGTTAGTACTGGCCACAGGGATAATCTGGGGGACATCCCAGGCTACTAAGGTCCATCAAGTCCTAAATTATTTTGTGCTGTGGTATATGTTCATAACCTGAAGTTTACCACTTTAAGTGTAATATATAGTTGAATTAAATATATTCATAATACCATCACCAGTATTCATCTCCAGAACTTTTTCATCCTTCCAAACTAAAACTGTATACCTGTTAAACCATTACTCCCTCCTCCCTCCTCCACTCAGCCCCTGGAAACCTCTGTTCTACATTCTGTCTCTATAAATTTGCCTATTCTAAATGACTCAGTAAGTGGAATCATACAGTATTTGTTTTTGGATTATTTCATTTAGCATAATGCTTTCTGGGTTCGTTCCTTTTTATGAATAAATAATACTCTCTTGCAAGCATATGCCACAATTTGTTTTTCCATTCATTCATTGATGGACATTTGGGTGATTTCTGCCTTTTAGCTGTGTGAATAATGCTGCTAGAAAGTTTGGCACACACTATCTATTTGAATCCGTTTACAATTAGTTTGAATATGCTCTACATAGAAGTGTTAAAGCCTTCCTTCATTGTGATAATGTGTAGAAATGAAGTGCTACATGTGTGCACCATGACATTGAGAGCTCTGCATTCTAACTACTGTTCCTATTGCTCAGAAAAGGGTCAAGTCACGTAATTATTAATTTTATTAATTCTGGGAAGTGACAATGCCCTGAATTTCAAAGAAATGGCACTTTTGTTTCTCAGAGTTCAGGACAACAACTGCTTGTTGTTTCTTCCTCACTCAGTAGGATGTGTGTGTCATGAGGTCTTCACACAAGCGCCGGGCACTCCCAGCAGCACACAAACATAGACACACGTAAAAGGTCCTGGGCTGCGGGCCTGACAGCTCAGTGTGGGAGCCTGGACAGAATGAAATCACACCATTGAAATCATTTTCTTTAAGACTCCTCTTTCTTAACAGCATCTAAAGTCAATACTGAATTTGGCTCCCATGAAAACAGTGCTGAGGCTGAGAGGTAGTGAAACCGAATTTCAGACCTCAGTAGGTTCTTAATCAAGGCATACATTTGTGTGCAATGGTGATGGGTCTTGTGATCATACCATTTTCATGGAGCTCTTCTAAGTGAAGTGTTGGGCACAGAGCAGAGTCTAAGCATCTACTTTTCAAATGGAATCATCTTATTAATATATAGGTGGCCAGCACCCAGCTCAGCAGCAGGTCTATAGACAGATGGAATTAGCCAAAACTCGATCTAACAATCAGGAACTAGGCTGCTCACTCCAGCATTCCCTCTGGGCATGTAGTTCTGCCCAAAGGCAGTTTGGAGTAAGGTTGAAGACAGGTTCAGGTTTAAAATAAAATAATATTTACAAATTTATATCAAGCTATGTCAAAACCGGTTTGGCTCAGTGGATAGAGCGTCGGCTTGCGGACTGAAAGGTCCCGGGTTTGATTCTGGTCAAGGACATGTACATTGGTTGTGGGGACATCCCCAGTCGGGGGTGGGCAAGAGGCAGCTGGTCAATGTTTCTCTCTCATCGATGTTTCTAACTCTCTATCCCTCTCAATTCCTCTCTGTGTAAAATCAATAAAAAATATATTTTAAAAAAAGATCACAAATTTATATCAAACTATGATACAGAAAGACATTTATCAAAAGTAATTGCTTCATCATTGAATCTCCCAAGGATAAAAACAGAAAGAATATTTTAACCTTGGGTTTTTATAAGTTGTTAGCAGAAAGATAATTTTAATAACTCTTATCTGTTTTATTTATGCCTACTCTCTCCTCAGTGGGAGAATAGGGAAACAGCCATTTACATCACTTTTGAAGATACAGTGAAACTCAACAATCCTTGGCATAGTGACATGAATTTACACAAAGGTAGAAACAGGTCAGCTAAACAAGTTAGACAAAAAGATTTGGACGAGGGAGGGCATGACAAGTGCACAGCAGAAGAAACAGGAGTCCCTGAGTCCATCTGGGGAGAGCAGTGTAGGGAATGCTTTGAAAGGGAGGCTTAGGATGCTGGGAATGAAAATAGCTGGCTTTAAAATGGTCCAGGGCAAACTCTGAGATGCACATTATTTTAATTTTTTTATAGTAATGATTTTTAAATAGCCTTCAGGAGTTAAACATGTTAGAAAGATTCTGAGAAAAGCAGCTTTTTGTCATCCAAGCCTCTCGTTGCAGTGTTTCTATGTGTACTGTTTGCAGAGCATGTTGCTAGGCAGGGAGACAGAAACACAAATTCAGTGTCTGGTTTTGCAAATTTGTCCCTAAGGTTCTGGGGCTCCATTTGAGCAAAATTTCATATTGAGTTCTTTGTGTCCTAAATTAGGAGTCACTGGTCCTTGGGAATTAAAATTGCTCCATTTGCTTTGTGGTCCCTAGTTTCCCTGAGGAAATGGGAATCATTTCTCATCACAAGTGGTTGCTGGTTTGGCGACTCCTCTCCTGTCATTCTTTATTGTATATCCACCAATTTGGTGTGAGGAGGAAAGGTAGATCCTAGATGTCATTGATCTTGTTCATTGATCTGGTTTGGCATGGCTTTAAAAGCCAAGGGTGCTGTGTGTGTGTGTGTGTGTGTGTGTGTGTGTGTGTGTGTTTGCGGGGGAGGAGGAAGGGGAAGTACGAAAGTAATATTCAAGGAAGTGAGAAAAGGGAGCAGAGTTTATTTCATACTTTAAGAGGGAGAGGTGTTTTCCTTTATTCTGATTTTCTTTTTTAATTATAGTAATACTTTGGTACATTTAAATTTGTCCTGTTGATCTGACAAGGCACTACTTATTGGGATTTAAAAAACTACATTATTGACTTATTGTCAAGCAAAAACAGGATCTCCTCATACAAAAGCTCTGAGTTGTGCTTTGTTCATTTTGGAAATGTACAATAGCATCAATTTGGAGTTTCCTCTGAACTTGCCTGAATTCATTACAAGGAAAACAAGGAAAGAAGCGTATAGACAGAGCAGTCAGGAGCCTTTCCATGTGGGCATTTAATTGATTTGCATCTTTACCAGACTCTTATTAATTGGTGAAATGTAGTTCTCTGTGAACGAAATAATATATTTTCTTAATTTTGTGTGTTGAATGGGCAAAATTGATATCATATTCTGAAGATTATTGAGAACATTATAATATTACTAGAAGCCTGATGCACAAAATTCATACAAGGGGCTCTGCCCTTGGAGCTGCCAGTGGCTTGCCTCAGCCCTCGCAGCCCTGGCTTCATCCAGAAGATTATCTGGAAGGACATCCGGAAGGTCATTTGGTTGTCTGGTATAATTAGTATATTACACTTTTATTATTATAGAAAGGTAATTTAAGCTTGTATTCAGGGAGATCTTAGAAAAATAAACTCTGAGCTAAAGTAAGAAGGTATTAGCTGGACTGAAGTCAGACCATCACTTGGTACTGGTAGAAAAGCCGGTAATCCAGAGCTGATTTTAGATTCTATGAAAGAATCCATTTTGATGACAACTCTTGGAATGTTAATGAAATAAAGCCGGAAAGTGAAAGAAAATGGGACTGGTCAACCATGTTTTCACTTCTCTCAAAGATGGAAAGTACATTTGAAAATTTCATAACCAGCTGCAATTACTGGCCTAAATGTAATGTGAGCAGAACAGGTGACATGTCTCTATGTTCTGTGCTCAAAATTCTGCTATTGACTTGGATTAGATACATTCTTCAGAAATAATGATTAGTCCAGTGTGTGTCACTGCTTAGATATATTTAGTCAATTACAAATATGCTCTGAGGGCATTGGAACTGTCGATGTAAAACATCCGCAAACCAGTGTATCTCCAGTCTTAGAACAATGCCCAAAACTTACTTGCTATTCAATAAATATCTGTTGAATGAATTAATTAAAATCAACAAAGAGAGGCAACTCTATCTTTAGTGTATATAAGTTTAATATTCAATGGGAGGTTTCCTCGGGGTATAGGGGTTGTTCTGAGCATCTATAAATCCATATGAGGATATTCAACTCATAGAAAGATTGACGGGGTTGACAATTGGAGATAGCTAGTAAAGCAATTTTACCCTGCAGTTAGGAACTCTCCTTAAATTCTACACATGTCACAGATAGTGCAGAAAACAGGCTCAGCAGAGGTTTCTAAATTTCTTTGCTCCAAGAGCCTTTATAGTGTTTTGATGATTAAAAGAAAAAATGATACTAATGGACCAAAATAAAAAGCAAACAGTTCCATTTATTAATTAGTTAGTTCTAAACAAATTAATATTTATGTCCTAACAACTTAATAGCTATTTGAATAAATGATACTCATACATTAAAGGAAAAAATAAGATTTTTATTTCATTCTAAAATAGCCACAATTATTTATTAATGGGATATGCATTGCACAACTTCTCAAATGTTGTCATTACCATCACTCTCACTTTCCTTTTCACACTAACCTGATTTTTATCCCAGCAACCACTGAAAACAGAGTTTCACAAAGAGAGGATGTTTTGAAGGAAACAGGGACCCGGGGTTAAACTAGCCCATGCGGTATCTGACAGATGTCAGGGATTGCTACATTTTCCTCAAGAATTTAAAATGGCCCATGTATCCCTGTGAGTTCACTGCAGTGTATCAGAGGGCAACATTTAGAAACCACGAGGTTAAAGAGATGGAAAATATGCACAATTATCATCATCATCATCATCATCATCATCATCATGATGTCAACTACTGACTCTCCAAAAAGAATCTATACATAAAAAAGCCTAAGCGACTGTTAGATTGGTTGACCAGTCACTATGATGCTCACTAACCACTAGGAAGCTGATGCTCAATGCAGGAGCTGCCCCCTGGTGGTCAGTATGCTCCCACAGCCAACCTCCCCCGTCCCTCCTCCTAGCCAGCAAACCTCCTATAGTTCCTTCCCCATCCAGCAGGCTCTGGCCAGCCTGGCCCCATCAGGACTGGGCAAGATGGCCCTGATTGCCAACCAGGCCTAGGGACCTCACCTGTGCACGAATTTCGTGCACCTGGCCTCTAGTCTATTATAATGAAAGCTTAATATGCTAATTAAACCAAGCATCCTTCCAGACATCCTTCTAAACAAAGCCGGGACTGTGAGTCAAGCCCGGGTCCTGGGTGCTGGAGGGAAGCCGGTGCAGGCAGTCAGGGGAAGGAAGGCCTACTCTTTTTTATTTTATTTTATTAATTTCTTTATTGATTAAGGTATCATATATTTGTCCTCAACTCCCATCCCAATCCCCCACCCTCCCCCACTCATGCCCCCACCTTCTTATTGTCATTGACCACTGGTTAGGCTCATATGTGTGCACATAAGTCCTTTGGTTGATCTCTCCCTTTTAGGAAGGCCTACTCTTGCACAAATTTCGTGCTTCAGGCCTCTAGTACCAACATAAAACAAAACCAAATTTATTCTTAACCTAGTAAGGGGGAGCCAATAATCTTGTTGAAGGGGCACCTCCTGCATTGAGCGTCTGCCCCCTGGTGGTCTGTGCACATCATAGTGACTGGTCATTAGCCATTTTGCATATTAAGCTTTTATTATATAGGATACTGAGAATCAAAATCATGCCATCCATGTCTGCATTAACATGGGTTTACTCTTTCAAGAAACACTCATCGAAGAACATGAAGTGAAAATAACTATTTTTTATTTCAGGAATTTCCACCAAATCTATATAATCAAATTTTTCATAAATCCTGATTACCTCCCTTCTCAGGACAATACACCCACTCAGCTGGGCTTATCAAATGATTGCTTATGCTCCCACACTCCCCAGAAAGTTTTATGCCATTATGGTCACCGATTCTAAACTATTATGTCACATACTTTGTCCAATCCCAATAGGGTTGCTGCAAAAAAACAAACAAACAAACAAACAAAAAAAACTGTCTTAATACAGAACTCCAAAAACCTAAAAAATACCCTGTCCTTCATCACCCCCGCTCAGAAATGTTACTAAGACTTCAACAAGATTATTGGCTCCCCCTTACTAGGTTAAGAATAAATTTGGTTTTGTTTTATGATGGGTGCCAATCAGGGCCCCCCAATCGCCCTGCTGGTTGCCCCACAGATCAGCCCTGATCTCTGGCCAGGCCTAAGGACCCTACCCATGCATGAATTTCGTGTATCGAACCTCTAGTTAATGACAAAATAACAAACAATAGCTAACATTTATTAAGACTTTTTTTTTTTTTTTTTTTTTGCTGGCCATAGTTCTCAGCACTTTACATGTATTCCATTTTAAAATATTCTCAACAGTTTTATGAGGTAGAAATTTTTATCCCCATTTTTACAGCAAAAGTATATGAAAGACAGTGGTTAATTAAATGTGCCTATGGTCATGGAACAAGGACAAGACAGAGTATGTGTTCTTTTTATTTAAACAGTGAAAAGACATGCAAGTACAATGAGAGTAATGCATGGGATTGAATTTTTATATTCACAGTGTTCTTTAAATATTCAGATTACTCCTGTTGTGGCCTTATAACAGTCTGTCGGCCTCTGGACCTCCCTATACACTTATAGAGGGGCTTCTCTGGTTTGACCATGCTTTAGATAGAGCTTGTTGTAGCTTTCCCGTTTACTAATCCTGGCTGTTAGTTACCAACTGCCCTGGAGCTGACATAGGCCTCACACTGCAGCTGACTCTGGGAGAACACCTGAATGGCAGCAAAGCCTTTGGACATGGAGATGGGGCTTCATCAACAGCACAGTAGTGCACAGTCTCCTACTTCATGGTATAATTTGTTGCTCAGTTATTGAGCCATACTACAGGTTGTAATTTTATTCTAAAAAAAAAAATGCACTGTTAAAGTGATTTGCATCCTTGCTAGCTTAAAAAATATTTTACTATAGGTGTCAATATTATCTTAAAGAACAACAACTTTGATACAAGAGTCAGGCTCTTCCATTTCCAAGCTGTTACCTGAAGCAAGTTACCTAACATCAATGAATTTCAAGCTCTTCTTTAGCAAGTTATGGTGAATATGTACTTTACAGGATTGCTGGGAAGTTCCAATAAGGTAATATTAAGGTGTATTAGAGAAGTTTTTAGAGTATATAAATATATTAATTATTATTATTATTGTTAATTAGATAGTTCTGTGAAAGTATGTTACATACAGTTAATTATCAGATAACCCTTTAACTCTTATTTCATCCTATTTCATTGTAATATGTTTATTCCTTGAAGCACAGGAGTTTATATGAATCATTCTCTAATTCTGGGCATATTGTATTCTAGCACCTGGCAGCTCATTTACAATAGACTAAAGATTTCTAAGCATAAGTGCACACTGGATTGATAATTTTTTCTCCAAGCTATATTTTGAGTTGATATTTTAATTTTCATGCAGGCTCTTAACTGCAGGATTTATAATGTCTGTGTCAGGTTAAATACACCCCCAATGACACACACCCCATCACAGAATTGCCCACACACAGAAATCCATCTTTAGAAGCTCCCTCGCTCCAAAGGCAAAGCTCAAGGGGACTTTCACCAGGACCAGATGTTCTCTGAGAGTTTTACTCTTTGATTTCCTTTTAATCCTTGGAGATGCACGGCTCTTATTTACATAAAAATAAGTGCTGAAAGTGAAGGGGGAGATGAAGAATACAAGAAAAACAATATTTTGGTTCTTTCAAATTATTAAACTCCACTGAATTTATTAACCATTTTTAAAAGGTCAAGTTTTCATTACCATTTATCAAATTAAAACACAAATTATTAGTTTACCCCCTGATTTTGACCACAAATCTGAAGACCTAAAATATATAATTTACCAGTTAAGGATTCACTTCAGAGTTTCTCTCTTATTCTGTATAAGAGCATACTCAATTTGCTATGTGATCCTGGTCTTCCATTTAACATCCTATCTAATAAAAGAGCAATATGCAGATTGACCATCACTCCAACACACAAGATGGCTGCCCCCATGTGGTCAAAGATCCTGCCCCTATGTGGACACAAGATGGCCACCACAAGATGACCAGCAGGGAAGGGCAGTTGGGAGGCACCAGGTCTGCAAGGGAGGGCAGTTGAGAGGGACCAGGTCTGCAAGGGAGGGCAGTTGGAGGTGATCAACCCTGTAGGGGAGGGCAGTTAGGGGTGACCAGGCCAGCAGAGGAGGGACGTTGGGGCTGGAGGGGGGGGAAAACAGGCTGGTAGGGGAGCAGTTAGACATCAATCAGGCTGGCATTGGAGTGGTTAGGGGTGATCAGGCTGGCAGGCAGAAATGGTTAGGGCAATAAGGAAGACAGGCAGGCGAGCAGTTGGGAGCCAGCAGTCCTGGATTGCGAGAGGGATGTCCGACTGCCTATTTAACATCCCTTGAGGTGGTCCCAGATTGGAGAGGGTACAGGCTGGGCTGAGGGACACCCTTCACCCCATGCACGAATTTTGTGCACAGGGCCTCTAGTTAATTATAATGTTTACTAGAGGCCTGGTGCATGAATTTGTGCACCAGTGGGGTCCCTTGGCCTGCCCTGCTGGATCAGGCTGAAACCAGCTCTCCGACATCCCCCGAGAGGTCCTGAATTGCACGATTGGGGCTGGGGAGGAATGTGAGAGGTTGGCCAGTGGGGGAGGGACCACAGGAGGACTCCAAGGAATGTCTGGCCCATATCGCTCAGTCCTGGTCAGCAGTAAGCTAACCTACAGGTCAGAGCATCTGCCCCCTGGTGGTCAGTGCACGTCATAACAACTGGTTATCTGATCCACTGTCTGCCCTCTGGTGGTCAGTGCACATCATAGTGAGCAGTTGAGATGTCATAGCATATCATTAGCATATCACACTTTGATTGGTTGAACTGCTGACCAGATGACCAGACACTTAGCATATCAGGCTTTTATTATATAGGATATGCCAGTTGTCAGTGGGTCTTAGAATCAATAAAATAATAATCATGCCTTTGTCTATAGAGATTTATTTTGTTTTTATAAAAAAAAAAGGAACACAATTAGAAGGATACAGTATTTTTTCCACATAACTGAGGATAGAAGGGTGGTGGGGACATTATGACAGGGACTAGAACTTAAATTTACCAGGACCTAGGTAGTTTTTCTTAGCATGTGCCTCTCTTTTCTGGAAATACACCGGACTATTTCTAGGCTTCTCTTGTTGTTCTTATCCTCCTACAGTACAATTTCTTGCATTCTACTTACACCTCTCTATTGTGGCTTCATCAATGTGGGATCCTCTGACCTAGGATTTCACAACATGTGTCAAAGAAGCGACCACCACTAACTGACCTTTCTCCTCTTTAATTCAGTCCCAGATTCCAGGGAGAGAGGCTTTCACTGGCCCAGCCTAGTGTCTTGAAATACAAACATGGCTCCAGAGGCAGGTGATGGCAGTTCTCAGAAAAGGGTGCTATGGCATGATGATCACCCCCAAATCACAATAACATAAAGATTTTTATCATAGAAATACTTCACTGTTGTTACAGAAACATTACCATGCAAAAACTCAGGTTTACAAAATCTGAATTCAATTTATGTTGTCAGTTTTATGTAGTGACGAAGTTTGTAAACATTGCTTTATTCAATCCTTGATAGTCTTTGGAATAGTTATTTAAAGGAGTCAATCTTGGAGTGAATCATTTTAAAAACAACCAATGAATAAACATATCTTTATAAGTACAATTATATGTTTCCTATGGTAAATTTATATAACAGTAAACAAAAAATTGAATTTACTTAACATTAGAATAGATACTTTATAGAAATTTATAGTTTCTTAATCCATGGGGTTCTATCTATTTGGTCATGGAATTTTGGTGGTTGCTCCTTCATTTAGCCTGTTTCTGCTTGTTTATAGTCTCTATATAGAAGTATTGTCTTAATTCGAAAATAGGCATGGGAAGGAACTTAAAATGTTAGGACTACAGGAGGGTAATGTGACTGGAGTCTGGTGAACAGGGGAGAGTGACACACATGCATAAATGCCAAGAAACAAGACAGATATTAAGAAAGCTCTTCACAAATGCTGTGACTTTTGTTTCCTCTGTGTGAATTTGCTATTCATGGCAGAACTCACTGAAAACCAGTGCAGTCTGCAAAACTCATGCTCAAGATGTTTCATGACTCATCAAATTAGTAATCCTATTTTAGAATGGAGGAACATTTATATAAGATATGGTTAGACCCCTGGTCTCCCTTCCTCACTGGAAACCAGGAGACTTCCTGCAAGTAGGAGACCAGCCATTAATAATTCAGGGGAGAACTGAACCTGGGAAGTACCTAAAACATAGCAACATAGCAGTGTGACAAATAAAAACAAACGAAAAGAAACAGAGAAAACACAGTGAAGAATAGATGACACAAACAAAAGCAAGTTTGTAGTTGAAATGAGACATTGTGCATTCACTACAAACAAAACACAAAAGCAGAAATATGATGCTTATGTAAAGAAGCAGAAGTAGAAAAAGTTCCTGGAAATTATGTAAAAATCATTTAGAAAATTCAATAGATGTAAAAAAAAAAATCCTTGGGAAGACAGAATAAAAAGATAAAGAAAAGAACTATAGAGAAAATAGGTAAAATAATTAAATGATCAATCTACTTTCAGCATTCAGCTCATAGCTATTGCATAAAGAGAGAACAGAGAAAGCAGAGGTTAGGAAATTGCTGAGGAAATAGGACATAAAAATAAAATTTCCAGAACTGAAGTACAAGGGCCTCCAGGTTAAAAAGAACCCAGCAAGAACTCAGCAAGAAAGGACTTGCATTAAAGCACTCTTTTGTGAACTTTGAGAACATTTGTAAAAACCAGAGCATCCTAAAGCTTTCCAAAAAGAGAATTAAAAAAGAATAAAGAAACACACTTATCTACACAGATTCTAGAATTAGAATGTCATTAGAATTGTCAAAAACTACACAAAGATTAAAATAGTATGGAAAGAACCTAAAATTTTAAAAGAATATAGTTTACAACTTCGAATTATATGCCCAGTCAAACTCATTATTCAAGTATTTGTATAGAATAAATATATTCAAAAATGAAAAAAAATCATTCTTGTATTCCCCACCCCCCAGTTTTGTTGAGGTATGATTGACAAAAATTATATGTATTTTATTTATGCAATATAATTTTTTAAATTGGACAATGTGAAAATTTAATACACATGTGCCTTATTTAAGCATCAGCAAAAATGAGAGAGGGTAAAAGATAGATGATAATATGGAACTCCAGTAGAGAAGGCCAGATTCTTAAAGGAAATCCTCTTTCCTTCTTTCCTGCCTTGCTGCCTTTTCTCCTTCTTTTCTTTTAATTTTTAGTCTGCAAATGGTACAAATTTTAATTTCTGTAACTTGGACTCTATAGATGCTTACAACTTTTACTAATGTGATAGTAATTCCCTTTGTCTCAAATAACCTTTGGCACCCCACCTTCAATGAGTGCTGTGGCTATTGACAGAGCAGTGGAGAGATGATCCTGAGCATGGTGTGGCTAGGAGAGAAATGCAGGGGAATGCATGAATTGACGAAGAAAATGAGGAAAATAAATTGAGACCTTCAGGAAGTGGAATGAAAATCTGAACAATGTGTTTGCCCCTATACAGATAAGAATGAAATTAAAGCTTAGCGGGAAAGTTTGTTAAACTATCAAGATATTTTATGCTTTCATTATAATTCCTACATCATTGCTTCAGAACCACAAGTGAAAATTAATTACAAATATACTGAGAAGCAATTTAAGAAAATTCATTGTGATCAACAACTTTTCTGCATACCAGAGAATTAACTTTAGAAGGAAACAGAATTATTAAGTCATATATTGCCACTTAAGTCTATGGTTAGCCTGTTTTTATATGTATGCATTGTACTATAATTTATAGTGAACAAAATAGTAAAGTAAATCAGGTCTTTAACACAGTGTACCTGTGTTACATTTTTATAAAGCTTTCGACATCTAAGTGAGAAACAACACTTAGATGAAACCAGTTATTCCATTTTACTTGATTTTTATAACACTGCTCTGATGAAAAGAACAATATGGGAGAAACTAACTGGTTGGTACCATAAGAAACTGAAAGTGAACAGTCTGTGGGCTGTTCTTATGATAACATTATGGTATGTATTACCTGTCTTTATTGATGTAAAGCGGTATGTTTCTTAGATACACTCAGAAAATGAAACATTTGAGAGACAGTGATACCCGTATCAGACTTTGCCTGTACTATCCAATGTACAACGGAGGTGGATGAGCTATTTTTTTAATTTATTTTATTTTATTTTTTTTGTGACTGATGGGCATAAGCTGCATGGCCTGTAAGTCTTCTGAAGTCTTTTTTTTTTCTTTTTTTTTCCCCCCCCCTCATCTGTCCGTGTGTCCCGTTCAACCCTCTCTGTGGTCTGTACACCATATTTGATACTCAGCTAAAGTTTGCCTTCGCTTAAGGCTGCAAGGAAATTACACTTGCAAGATTACAGGTTTTGAGGCGAATTGCACAGAGTGTACCATTTCTTAAAGAAACAAAGCTTGAGAGATTAATGTAAATCTTTCTGAGCCAACAGCTAAACAGTTATTTGGAGTACTCTGAAAAATCTTTATTCTTTTTGTTGTCCAGGGAAAAGGTAATTAAACAGATTAATAGATGGTAGTGAATATTATTCCATGCAGAAGATTTATTCAATTACACTCCATTTTTCTTCTCTTTCCACCTGGCTGAACTGGCAATTTTTGTGTTTACTTTTCTTGGTGTAAGTATGAAATGCACAAGAAGGCACAATTTAGTACAAGAAAAGATGAGAAATATCTGAAGCAGTTACAAATATCCACAAAGTTAAAACTAAACTAGTAGATTTAAGTGTTGAAAATTCCGTGTGTGTGTGTGTGTGTGTGTGTGTGTGTGTGTAAGTGTGCATGACTACTAGTATATTATTGCAGGGAATTTCATGTGTTTTCTTTCTTTTGCAGGTTGCCTCAGTTATTTATGATATAAGGTGTGGCTTAAGGCTTGATAGCACTTGAATATTTAATCTCTCATTGGCTATATGCTATCTCAAGAATTTTTATCTTTGCAGATGGTTTAGGTCTCTGCCTTTTAAATTATTTGCTCAATGTGTCTCAGAAGCTCATTTTCAAAATGTTCCCTATTTCGTTAATTGTATATATTACTGGTGCAGATAGTTTCATTGCTAATACATGTCTTTCGAATGATGGACTTTAGAGTTGGTTTAGATAGCAGTATTTGAAATATAATTATTATATTATATAAGATAAAAGAAGTAGCAGATTTTAATTTTAAATATTTAATAAAAGATGTACATAATGATTTCTGTGGCCCGTTATTATTTTAGACTCAGTGAAAGAAACTATTGGATGATGGAAGTTTATAACAAGAAATTATAAGGGACAGTTGGTGACAAAGATAGATGTTGAACTCAACAAGGATGTGCTTTGAGTAAGGAACAGAAGCAAATCTTACTAGTATATAGAGGAGGAATATATAAAAGAGCAGTGTGACTTCAAGAGAAAATTTAAAATATAGAGGAACTGAGTCAAATAAGTTTATATTTATGACTCTTATATGTTCATAATCATTCCCTCCCCTCTCCCACTATTGTTCTTACTCTATCAACTGATACTTTTAAAAATAATATTTACTACTACCTGAAATTATCTTGTTCTGAGCATTTCTTTGTTTAATTTCCATCAGCACCTCTAGAATGTAAACTCCATGCGATTAGGAAACTGCCTTGTTCATACTACATACCTACCATGTGCCTGGCATATAAGATGCTTAATGAATATTTAAATGAATGGTAATTGTCATTAACCTTCATATGAGAACAAAGGAGGAGTATAGGAAGAAAATAAAAAGTTTTAGAACATACTATAGTGAATGATCTACCTAATATTGATAGTTTTAATTACAGCTATTGACTACTTTCTGTGTTATAAATTAAGGAAAACAATTTATATATACTCAGTGTAATATATACAGTCACTTGTGAGAAAACTGTTACTGTGCCCAACTTAGAATGAGGAAACTGAAGCTAAGCATATTTGTTTTAAGTTAAGAAGGTGATCATATAATGATTTATGTTCAGTTAGGGATAAGTAAACAGGGTAGTATTTATGACCCAGTTTTTGCTAAAAACATACACTTTGAAAGGATCCACTTGCATGGTAAAATAGCTTTCTCTGTTACTTCAGACAATCTGGAGGCTGGAGTGGAGAAAACAATCTTCCCAGGATTTTAGATTAGCAAAGTCAGGATTTGACTGTGGGAACCAGGTGAGAGTGTCAAAATCTCAGGTGTGACTGCAAACAGTTACAGTGACTGGATCTGGGGTCCAAACCAAGTACAAATACAATACTATTAAACCTTTGAATGGATCAATAGACACTGGTGCTCATTGAGACCATTTCAGTGGGAAGGAGTGATCAAGTGAAGTGAACTCATTGTTTCCTCACAACTCATTGACTTTCTAGCTTGGCTTCAGCCCTTAGTATCTTCTGAACCAATGCTTTCCATTGTTTTCATTGTGACATTGTGAGAACATTTCCTCATAATTTGCTTGTTTTCCTTCATCTTCATATGGAGTCTCTTTATAGATTAAACCTTCTTGACTATATGCTTACAGAAAGTCTTCCCTTAAAATATGTGATGCCGAGTTTTAGTGACTTTGCTTCTATTGCTGACTACTGCCTTCACCCCATCATAACTTCTCTCCCCTTCATCTCCCCTTAGCAGGGGTCCTCAAACTTTTTAAAGTGGGGGCCAGATCACGGTCCCTCAGAGAGCTGGAGGGCCGGACTATATGAACTACTAATTCCTACTGTAACACCTTGGCTGCGCTCACTGCCCAAAAAACCTGGCGGGCAGGATCAGACTCCCCTGGGGGCTGCATGTGGCCCGCGGGCCGTAGTTTGAAGACCCCTGCAAGGCATAACCATTCTACAAGAGTTGGTGATATCTTCTAATTCTGTGCTCATTTTCTGGTAGTTATCTATTATCAAGATTTATCCATGTTATACATAATTCCTCCAATAACTAAGTGCCACTAAACGTCTCCTTATGGAAAGCTTGCTAATAATCAAACTTAATATATCTAAACCCAAATCCACTTTTCTCTTGACTTTCATGCTCTCATCTCCCAAGTGAGGTCTTTATACATATCCTGAGTTGATGATCCTATTAATAATACAGGGAAGGTGCCGAAGCTGGTTTGGCTCAGTGGTAGAGCGTCTGTCTGTGGACTGAAGGGTCCCAGGTTCGATTCCGGTCAAGGGCATGTACCTTGGTTGCAGGCACATCCCTGGTAGGGGTTGTGCAAGAGGCAGCTGGTCGATGTTTCTCTCTCATCGACATTTCTAGCTCTTTATCTCTCTCCCTTTCTCTCTGTTAAAAATCAATAAAATATAATTAAAAAAATAATAATACAGGGAAGGTAAAGAGGCACTCCTGTCTTTTCTCTCTATCTCTAGCCAATCTCTTATTGAAATCACTTGGGTCCATTTGAAGTATCTTTTTACATGCACTTTTTTTTTTCTTTCTGTTTTTAAGAGTACTAGTACTTATCTTTTATTGTTGCATTATCTCTTTACTTATCTCCTTATTTCTAAAGTTTTCCCCCTATAATCCATTATTCATACCCTCTCCATATACACATTGAGGCATCTATTTTTACAAACATTAGTCTTAAGTGTTTTCTATTGTCTATTAATACAGTCAAAATTCAGGACCTTAAACTAATTTTCTATGGTGTTCCTTTCCAGGTTCGTTCTTTTTTCTCTACAATTTTCTCCTAGACTTTCCTTTCAAACCCTCCAACCAATATTCTATTTTTAGTCTTTCACATGTCTTGCATTTTTCTTTGGCTGAGTGACTGCTCTTGAGTTTCCTTTCATTGTATTGTTCCTAGACTTTTCTTGTGAAGCACCATTATTTCAGACTCAGCTCTATTATTACTTCTTCCAAGAAGCTCCTTCATCTCCGTTCCTATCAGTGATATCACTACCTTTTCCAGATGCCATTGCATTTAGTTTATACATTTGATGGTACTGATATTAGAGAGGTATTCAATTTAGTAGTGACAAAGAAAGCAGACTCAGGGACCAGACTTACTTGCGATGTGGCCTCTGGCAAATCACTTGATCTCTCTTAGTTCCTTTCCTTATCTATTATAAGATTATTGACATTTATTTCATTGAATAGGTAATACACACAAAATTCTTAAAGGAGTGTCTAGGTCATAGAAAATATCCAATCAAAGCTATTTAGCATTATCATCATCATCATCATCATCATATTTTGTATTACAGCCATTTGAGTAGATAAGCATCTGTATTTCCCCAAGACTTTGAGCTCCATGACGGTAGAGACTATAATTTCTTTAAGTTTCGTCCTAAATCATAGCACAGAGACACAAGACAAACATTTTTAAAGAAGTTTAATTGAAGTAATAAAAGCAAGAATCTCAGAGCAGCTAATCTGAAATTTATCTATGTGACTTTTTAATACATGATACTGACAATTTGAATTACTGGCAAATGTTGTGTCCCATTATCAGAAGCTGAGAGATTGTGGGGTTAATGGTTCAGAAACATGCTTGATTTTAAGGATAAAACATCTAGGTATTTGGAGTTTGTATTTGATAAATACTTCCACTTCCCTCCAGCCTCCCCCAAAATTCATAGATTTGAATGTGTGAAAGTTTTTATTTCACTTTGGTTAAGAACTATGCTACAAAGATGTTAAAAAGCCACTCTCCCTTAAGGTATAAGATTTTGTGCATTTGCATGCTTTTTTTGATACATCCAAAATGGCACAAAAGCCAAACATCAAGCTGTTTGGGGATGAGTCTGGGCATAAATGAATATGAAATGGGCTTGTATTAAAACAGCTCAAAGGCAAGCATTTAATGGCAATCATCTGGGACATATGCTCCTATTACAACAATGATTGTGATAATAATTTTAAAATGTTGCTAGAATTCTGTATTACTTAGGACAGAGGCAAAAAACAAAACAAAACACACCCCTACCTTACTTCTATGTTGTGTGACTTTTCTGTTTTATATTTTATTGAAACAAGACTATACTCTCCATTGGAACTATCTATAAAAATGTGAGGATTTTTTAAAATAGAGACTGTAAGATGGACATCAAATCCATTTTCCATGGTAATAATCTGACTTACATTAATGTCACATTGTAATGCCTCTCATCCTGACCTCCAATACAATAATATAAATGTAAAAATTAACAAAATGAAAACTTTTTTTTCCTTGAATTATGTGTCACTAGACCCTCTTTTGACAGCTTATCTCAGCATTAGATTTGTAGATATTTGAGTTGGTACCATTGCCTATATTCTTTTTTTTAAAATTTAAATTCTTTATTATTTAAAATATTACAAATGTCTCCTTTTGCCCCCATTGATCTCTCCCCGGCCACTCTCAGCATATGCCCTCATCTATATTCTTTTTTAAATACAGTTTGTGACTCTCTCAAAAGTCATGAGGTTGTTGATAATCCAAGTATGTTTTTAATATTTTTATATTGTTATTAAAATTAATGATACTTATCTTATCAAGGGTGATGTTTTGTAAATGTACAGTCTGAATCAATAAAAAAGACTAATACTGAATTATAAATAGAAATTAATCTCTTAACATAGATTAATAAACTGTAAGAAATTGATTTTTTTTTTGCTACTTCATTGCATATATTAATGCCTTAAATGAAAAGCTGTTACATGTTCCTTAAGATATGGTTGAAACATTTGTCAAAATAGGTCATATGAAAAATTCTTTGAAATCTTTACTAATCTTTTGTGAACAAAATTTTGACCAGAAATTAGTTTAAAAGTTTTATTTTATTTTCTATATTTGAATTTTGGATTAGTAATTCAATGTCTTTTAAGACAATTCAGCTCATATCAGGCTAAGGTGGTGTTTTTGTCCCTTGTTTTTTTTTGAAAATAGTATATGGAAGGCAGCTGTGAAGTACCCCTAAGAACTTGTAAATATGGGTAATGAAATGGTCCTTGAGAATTAAATTATAAAATTAATAGGTAATGGATCAGAGCAGATATATTTAGTCACCTGGGGGAAAAATAGATTTATTGGCAGTGTCAGAGCAAGACTTGACTGAACTACATTTTTAAAAATCTAAGAGAAAATAATAGTCAATGGGGACATTATTTAGAAATAAAGTTGGGAAAAGTTGACCCAGAGGAGGAAACATTGGCTGTGTTTGTTCTTAACATAGAAAAAACATATTGGCCAATAACTTTATTGTGGAGATCCATGCTTCAGACCATTACTTGAATTATATATCATATTTTTGTGGTGATTCTGTTCTCAGCAAGGGCCATTCCCATTGAAGTTTTACTTTCCTTAAAGGTATGCCTTTGAGAGTGAGCTGGTTACTCTGATGTGTTTAAGAAAGAAGGACAACCATACTTCTATTTATAAGTTAGAATAATAATTTAACATGTAATTTTCTGACTATTAAGTGAATGCAGTCCACCCTCAGAAAGATGGGTTGACTCTCAATGTGCTGACATTCAGGGCCCCCTCAGCTTTATTAAGATATAACTTACATATAACATTGTGAATGTTTAATGAGTATAACACAATGATTTGATACACATATTTGGGCAAGATAATTACCACAATAAGGTTAGTTAACCCATCTATTACCTTACATAATTACCTTTTGTGTGAGTGTGTGTGTGTGTGTGTGTGTGTGTGTGTGTGTGTGACAACTTTTAACATTTACTCTCTTAGCAACTTTCAACTATACAACACAGTACTGTTAATTATAGTCAACATTGTACATTGGATTCTCATAACTCATTCGCCTTATAACTGGAAACTTTTACTATTTGGCTACCTTTCCCCATTTCCTCCCCTCTCCCATTCCTCTGCCCCTGTTAACCACCAATACGCTCTTTGTTTTCTATGAGTTTGGTTTCTTTAGAGTCCACATATAACTAAGATCATACAGTTTTTGTCCTTCTCAGTATGACTTATTTCACTTAGCATAATACCTTCAAAATTAATTCATGTTCTTGCAACTGATAAGACTTCTTTCTTTCTTTATTTTTTAAAGGATTACAGAGAGGAAGAGAGAGGGAGAGAGAGATAGAAACATCAATGATGAGAGAGAACCATTGATTGGCTGCTTCCTGCACGCCCCACACTGGGGATCTAGCCCACAATCCAGGCATGTGCCCTGACCAGGAATTGAACTGTAATCTCCTGGTTCATAGGTCAATGCTCAACCACTGAGCACACTGGCCAGGCAAGATTTCCTTCTTTTAAATGACTGAATATTATTCCATAGTATTTATCACATTTTCCTTATATGTTCATCAGTAGATGGATACTTAGGTTATTTCCATGTCTTGATTATTGTCAGTAGGGCTGCAATGAACATTAGGAGCACATATATCTCTTCAAGATCCTGACTTCATTTTATCTGGATATACACCTAGATGTGGGATGGTTAGATCATATGGTAGCTCTATTTGTAATTTTTTCTACCACAGGAGACTTCCCTTTTCTCCAGATCCTCACTAGCACTTGTTATCTCTTATCAATTTGAAGAGAGGATCTTTCTCTCCATTGAGTGTTCTTGGTTCCCTTGTCAAACATCAGTTGACTGTATATGCATGAGTTTATTTCTGGGCTTTCTATTGTATTATGTTCCATTTGTCTATATGTCTGTTTTTATGCTAGTACCATACTGTTTTAATTACTGTCATTTTCTATATAGTTTGAAAGAAGGAAGTGTGATGACTCCAACATTTTTCTCAAAATTGCTTTGGCTATTTGGGGTCTTTCGTTGTTCTGTACAAATTTTAGGATTTTTTTTTCTATTTCTGCCAATAATGTCACCAAATTTTGATGATTGCATTGAATTTATATATGGTTTTCAGTAGTATGGTCATTTTGACAATATTAATTCTCCCAATCTACTAGTATGAACACAAGCGATCATTCTGTTTATTTGTGTCTTCTTCAATTCTTTCATCAGTGTTTTATAGTTTTTAGCGTATAGTTTTTAACCTTAGCAGTCAGCAGCTATGTGTCGCTGCAGGTTGCCCAGGACCAAACCAGAGAGGGTTGGACCTGCATTACAACCATGTGTCCACCATCTAGAACTGAAATATCATTGCTGACATGTACACATAAGGAACTGTTTGACATTGAAATTGGGACTCAAAAGAACTGTTGGCCCAGAAAGAAACTCACTACACACTGATTCATTTGCCTCTCAGCATAACCATTATTGCTTGACTCATTTTCAGTTCTTATAAGTGTTTTTCTAGTGTCACATGATCTCAGTCATCTAGGGAAAATAATGAACAACATAAACTGATGAGCAAAAACAGACCTGGAGACAGGGAAGCATCAATCAGACTGTCAAACCTCAGAGGGAAGGTAGGGGAGGGTGAAGGTATGGGGGAGAGATCAACCAAAGGACTTGTATGCATGCATTTAAGCCTAACCAGTGGTCATGGACAATAGGGGGGTGGGGGAGTGCATGGTGAGGGCTTTGAGATGGGAATGGGGGATGAGAACAATTATGTGATACCATAATCAATAAAGAAATTAAAAAAAAAATGATTCCTAAAGCCCTAACCAGTTTGGCTCAGTGGATAGAGTATTGACCTGTGGTCAAGTGCATGTACCTTGGTTATGGGCACATCTCCAGTAGCTGGTGTATAGGAGGCAGCTGATCAATGTTTCTCTCTCTTTGATGTTTCTAACTCTCTATTCTTCTCCCTTCATCTCTGTAAAAAATCAATAAAATATATTTTAAAAATTTATTCTGAAGTCTTTTATGTTTAACTAGAGGCCTGGTGCATGAAATTCATGCACAGAGGGTGTGTCCCTCAGCTCAGCCTGGACCTTCTCCAATCTGGGTTCCCTCAAGGGATGTCTGACTGCCCATTTAGTCCCTCTTACAATCCAGGACTGCTGGCTCCTAACTGTTCACCTGCCTGCCTTCCTGATTGCCCCTGCTTCTTGCCTGCCAGATTGATCACCCCTTAACCTCTCCTCTGCCAGGCTGATTTGCCCCTAACTGCCTTCCCCTGCAGGTCTCATCACTCCCAACTGCCCTCCCCTGCAGGCCTGATCCCCCTAACTGCTTTCCCCTACAGGTCTGGGTCCCCCCAAACTGCCCTTCCCTGCAGGCTTGATCGCCCCCAACTGCCCTCCCTTGCAGGCCTGGTCCCTCCCAACTGCCCTCTCCTGCTGGCCATCTTGTGTCCACATGGGGGCAGCCATTTTTGACCACATGGTGGCAGCCATCTTGTCTGTTGGTGTGATGGCCAATTTGCATATTACTCTTTTATTAGATAGGATGCTATTCTAAATAACAATGTTTTCTTTATTTCTTTTTTAGATAGTTTGTTGATAGTGTATAAAAATGCAATGGATTTTGTATCCTTCAACTTTACTGAATTTATTATTTCTAATAGTTTTTTCATAGAGTCTTTAGGGTTTTCTATATATTAGATTAAGTGATCTGTAAACAGAGACTATTTTATTTCTTCCTTTCTGATTTGGGAGTTTTTTTATTTATTTTTCTTGCCTGATTGTTCCAGATAGAACTCATAGTGCTATGTTAAGTAGGAGTGGTAAGGTGGACGCCTTTGTTTTATTTCTGATATTAGAGAGAAAGCTTTAACCTTTTTTTCTCTGAGTATGATGTTAGCTGTGGCTGACATTTAGGTTTTAAATTTAATGTGATGGCCAGAATCTGTTACTTGATGATTTTATAGCCATAAATGTGATTCTGAGATCTCAGAGATGAGAGGAAGGGAGGGAAGGAGGGAGAAAGGAAGGGAGGGGTGCTTACCACCCGGTGAGGCTCAATTTCAGTATTTCCTTTGAAACTTATTTCTATAAAAATACAGTGGAACTTTTCTGGCTTGAGAAACATTACTCAAAATTTGGTCTAAACTCTGTCATATTATGCTTTTACTGTAATAAATTCTCATCTAGGTGATAAGTCAGTGGTTTAGTCAGTGATATAATAATGAAGTAAGCTATATCAGAGTACTATCATGGTTTTATTTTCACCTAAAAATATTTCTTTTGTATATGTGTTGAGAGGCAATCAATAAGAGTTAAGAGCCTCCATATATAAAAGCTGTTAGAATGACAACCTCTTACTTTAGGTTCATGTTTTAGAACTTGTAAATTAATTTCACATTTCCTCTTGATCGTTTCAATAACTGTGTGAAGCATGCAAGGGAAGTATCATTATTTTCAATTTGTAGATTAGGAAATTGTGGCTCATATCATTTAATCGCATAGCCAAGATCACATGACTAAGAAGTGACAGCACAAGCAGCTAAACCTCAAAACACTAATCCAGTGCTCTTCCAATTGTGTTACTTAGCCTCGCATACAGAATTGAAATTTTTAGAAAATATCCAAAAGATAAAGATGGAATAAAACTTGTTTTTTATAAAATGTCCCTACATTTGACTAAACTTTGATAAGAGAGAAGAGATGATTTATAATTAATCCATTCATGAAATGTTTATCATGCTCCTCAAACACTGAGCTAAGTACTGGAAATATGATATACTACAAGAAAGGTAGGGTTTTTGCTCTCATAAAACCAACAGTATGGTGGGAAGACAGTCATTATGCCCATAATCAAACAAAGGACTACTTAAGTGTGACTGTAAAACAGATTGCGGCTTGAGAGACATTTCCTCAGGAGTGGGAGAGACATTTAAGTATTTAAGTTGAGACCTGTTGGAGAGGAAGTTAACCAGACACAGGAGGAAACCATATGATGTTTAACGAGAGAGAGAGAGAGAGAGAGAGAGAGAGAGAGAGAGAGAGAGAGAGAGAGAGAGAGAGAGAGAGAGAGAGAGAACGAACACGAGAGAACCAAGTTCTTCTTACCACCATTTTTGTCCACATTCAGCTTCCAATAGCAGAGAGAAGGAAGGTGGGAAAAAGAAGAAAAGAGATGCTGCTTAAATTGAGCTGATCCTTGATAATTAAGTACCACAGCTTCTTGGTTTTTATTATTATAGTTTAGCTGAAACTTTGAATAAAAATGTCCCTCAAGGTTCAGGGATGTGTAATAGGATACTGTGTTGCTATAAAACGATTAGAGGTCCAAACTTAATTGTCTTAATAAACCACTTAATCATTCACGACAGACAAGAGAAGCCACAAAGAACCACAATTTTAAAGCTTTTCAGTGTTTTCAAAAGCTCATTAGTAAAGCCAGAGGTTGAAGAGCAGGCTGCAAAATTATTTTATTCAGAGGTCTCAGTTATTGTTGTGCTACATTTGTGTAATTGCTTTGTATTAATCCTTCTGGGTAGCATGAGGAAAATTTTGAAGGAGTCCCCATACAGAGATAATAATAGGCATCAACATGACAAAAGAGAACTAAGCAGAAATTACTTTGAAAATAAAATTTTGACCATGAGAGACTGAATAGCTTCCATTATAGGTAAACCAACAAATAGAGCCAGGACCTTGATTAACCAGAAGCAAGGGGAATTAACTTTTTTGACCAATTATTAAAAATATTTTAAAAATAAACTAACCTTTTTAAAGGTTATATTATGCTTGTGTTATTTCTAGTTATAATTTGTGCTTATGTTAGAAAGTTGGGAAATTTAAGAAAATTAAGTTTCATAGAAGAAAAATAATATTCATTAAGTTAAAGTAATTCAATAAGCAGGTATTAACTAAATTTTAATATATTTTCTTCAGGTTCTTTAAGAATATACACACACAGATATATGAAAATATTGAGACTATTATATATAACATTTCAGATTATTGTCAGTTACGTTATGAACTTTTTCATAATATGATTTTAAATGTTTATTTATGTATAATATTTTAACATGTAGATATGTCTCATTATTTAATCATCTCTTTTATTCTAGGTGTCTTATATGTACCTTTTAATTTTTTTGATATTCATCAATAATGCTTGTGTAAATAACCTTCCTCAAGGGTCTGAGTTTTTTGCATAAATTCCTATAAAGGAATATTTAAAATTTATTTTAATTCATTTACAGTGTATAGATGTTTAAATGCATTTACATATATTATAACATTGCAGATTTGTATGCCTCGTTTATTTTTGCAACAATTTCTAAAGAGTGTTCTTTTCCTGTCTAACTGTATTGAATGAAAGTGCACATTTCACTATCCTATATGATAAAAGCCTAATATGCAAAGCCTAATGTCCTATATAATAGAAGCCTAATATGCAAATCAAACAGCAGAATGACTGACTGGTCACCAAGGAGTGGGGCTGGCACACGGGCAGTGCCAGGCCAGCCAAGGTGGGTGCCAAAAGACAGAGGGAGGGGATGGCGATGGGGGGTTGGCGGGGGGGAGGAGGGGACCGTCCCCAGATCAGCCTGCTGGTTATCTCCACAGAGGGAGGCTAGACTGTGGCTAGCTGTCAGTTGGACATCCCCCAAAGGCTCCCAGACTGTGAGAGGGTGCAGGCTTGGTTGAGGGACACCCCCCAAAGTGCAAGAATTTTCATGCACTTGGCCTCTAGTATCTTAAAAGTCTTGAAAATTATTCATTAAATAATTGTATCAGTATGGTAACTAAGATAAGATGTTTGCACTCCTCTTCACCCAAAATCCTTAAACTTGCAGAAAAAAAATTTAATTTAGTCTATAGCAGCAAACAAGATATTGGTAAGAATTCCTGAAAATAAGAAAGCAGATGGCATTGTGATCTCAGAGAAACAAGAGGAGAGAACAACAGAGCCCAAAAACAATTGGGAAAATTATTGCAGAGCAATTCCAAGAACATTGCAATTTACAGTCAACACATACAAAGGCAAGTGCTGTGTATGGAGAAGTTAGCAACATAAAAGGTTGCTTGTGTGTTTGCACTCTCATCCCTTGGCATTCTCTTTAAATGAATTAATGTTTCTGGAATGAGCACCCAGGGTGAATGTTTTGGTCTGAGAGAGAGAAGTAGAAAGAAAGGAACATCTTATCAGGGAAACAGTTTAAATGGCTCTCCATGCTCACCAAAAGGAAAGACCTCTTTATTTTAGAACGTACAGGTGTTAATCTCCAGGGGTCTTCAAACTACGGCCCGCGGGCCACATGCAGCCCCCAGGGGAGTCTGATCCTGCCCGCCAGGTTTTTTGGGCAGTGAGCACAGCCAAGGTGTTACAGTAGGAATTAGTAGTTCATATAGTCCGGCCCTCCAGCTCTCTGAGGGACCGTGATCTGGCCCCCACTTTAAAAAGTTTGAGGACCCCTGATCTAGACCTTACCTATCTGCATCCCTCATGCCCTTCTAAAGGCATATTTAACTTCTATATGCAGACAGTATTCATTCCTCCATTCAGAGAAGGCCTGTTGAATATCTAGACCATTTCAAGTGCGGAAGACAAGTATGCCAATTAACATAGTCCTTCATTGTAAATATGAACCACCAGCCACCACCTGGACATTTGAGGAAAACTAAGCATTTTCCTTCACCTTTGAATTACCTTGGCACCTTTTTAGAAAATCAACTGACCCTATTTCTCAACTCTCTATTAGGTTCCATTGATCTTTATGTCTACCTTTTTACCAACAATTTATTTGATAACTGTGACTTAAAATCATGTTGGGTGTGTGCTGCAATTTTGTTTTTCTTTTAAAACATTCTTTGGATAGGACTTAAATATTTCCATACAAATTTTAAAATCATATTGCTACAAAATGCATGCTGGAATAATTTATTGGGAATGCATTGAATCTATAGAAAATTTTGAGAAGAATTGACATATATTAAATCTTTCAACCCAGGAACATGATGTGTCTCTTCATTTATTTTGAACTTTACTAAGTTTTCTCCACAACGTTGTGTAGTTTTTCCTGTAGTATATTTTGGGGACTCTTTTATTATATTTACTAGGTCCCCAATGCACGAATTCGTGCACCTTGACATGAACTGTGGGCCATGAGGTTGCAGTGGGCACAGGGGTGAGTCTTGGCCCATCCTCCACACCCCCGCCTGGCCCCTCCCATCTTGGCCCCCAGTCAGCTCAGGCGCCAGCAGCTGGTACAAGCGGGGCCATTCGTCACTGGCATCGGCTGCAAGCGGCAGCTGCCAGCCCCATTCACCCCTCAGGAGCAAGGGGAGGCAGAGAAGCCCTGAGGGGCAATCGTGGCTGGAAGCTGCTGCTCACACCCACTGACAGCGTTGAGCAATAAGGTCTGGAGCCGGGTGCTGGCAGCAGGTACAAGTGCACAGGGACTGCAGTGCACAGAGCAAAGATTTTTCAGCAACCACCTGATGACAACGATAGGCATCTCACCTTGGTCTGGCGCCCCCACTCACCTGCTCCACCATCCACCACGGCCAACACCCACCATGTTCCCTGCTCTGTTGCCTGCTGTCAACGCCCGCCATGTTTCATGCATGCCCCCTGGTGGTCAGCACACATCATAATGACTGGTTGTTCGGTTGCTCCGTTGTTCCACCATTTGGTCTATTTGCATATTAGGGTTTTATATATATAGATTCCTAGGTATTTTATGATTTAGATGTTATTGCAGATGAAACTGATTGCTATTCTTTTTACTGCCAGTGTATAAAAATTGAACAATAATGAAAATATAGCACATCAATTTGATATTTTATGTTAACATTATATCTTGCATTTTCCATAACCAACTTATTAATTTTAATAATTATTTTTATATGGCTTTTGGGTTCTTGTACATATACAGTAATAGGGGCAGTATTTTTTTTCCTATTTATTTATTGTGTCTTTAATGAAATTTCTAGGACATAAAGTACAATTTTACAAGAAATGGTGAATGTGAGAATTTTTACCTTTTTCCTATATAACATGGGGGGAAACTATCTTTCACCATTAAGTGTTTTGTTAGTTGAAGATGTTTCTTATGCCCTCTATAAGAATGAGAAAGTTTCCTGCTATTTTTAGTTTGTTGAGAGTTTGGATCTTTGTTTGTTTTTTTTTTTTGTTTTGCTTTTAAATTATGATTTGATATTGAATTTTATAAATTTTCATCTGTTGAAATTGTTATGCTATTTTTCTTTAGTCTCTTAATCTGATGCATTACACTGATTAGTTTTCTAATGTTCAGCCAACTTGCATTCCTGGTATAAACCCCACTTGATTATGTTTTATATATTTGCATGTAGTGATGGGCTGGATTTACTAATACTTATTTAAGGATTTTTGCTTCTATGTTTAGAAAAGATATTGGTTTATATTGTGTGTGTGTGTGTGTGTGTGTGTGTGTGTGTGTATGAAGTCTTCATCAGGTTTGGCTGGCCATATAAAAGTTCATCAATTCTGTTTATCTTTGCAAAGAACTAGATTTTGCTTTTAATTTTCTCTATTGTCTATTTTAGTAATTTTTGCTTGTATGTTTATCATTTCCTTCTTACTTATTTTGGATTCACTTTACTCTTCTTTTCAGAGATTCTTATGGTAGATTTTTATCTTAGAAACTCCTCAATTTTTTTCTAAAATTAGCATTCCACACAATGCTCTAGATTAATCCCACAAATTGATGTGCTGTATTTTCATTATTGTTCAATTAAAAATATTTTCTAATTAACCTTATGATTTCTTCATTGATGCTTATCTAATCACAAGACAAATTAGAAAATATACCTGTATTTTGAACTCTCTATTGGGGAAATCATTATCTCCTCTTATTATGGATTCCTGGAGATTTACCTTGTTCTTTTTGTTCGGGACATATTCCTTGACTCTCTGTGTTGGTTTCTGTGCATTTATTACATCAGTTACCTCTCCCAGTTTTGAGAAACTGATTTCTTGTAGGAAATAAGCCTCATCAATCAGCCCAATCTAAGCTCCTAGCTATTTTCCAAACATCTGTGCTTGTCTGAGCCACCATCTTTGTTTTTCATGGCTCCCGGTATTTGAAAGTATACCAAGACCTGTCAGTGTGGATTACAGTCAGCATTTAGCTGCGGGATACTTAGCAGCAGTTGGGAAATATGCAGCCAAACCTCTTTCAGGGAAAAACTGGGAAATGGGAGATTTTGCCTGCTCTCTCTGCACTGAGCCTGGGTTTATAGCTGTGTGTGTTGGCAGGAGGAGTGGGGTGGGGTGTGGTAGTGGTATTCCTATACACATTTAGAAGCTCCTTCTTTTCTTGCTATAGATAGTCCTATGGGACTCATGAATTCAAGCCCAATTGTATGTCAGAACTAGACATATGTGGTTTGGAAACATGCTACTTGGATGGCAGCCATGGGAGTTGGGGTGCTAGATGTGTAGACAAGCTCCCTCCACAGAGATGCTCAATACTTGTTTTTGTTATTGGACCAAATGGGACGAGAGGAGTGCCCACAGGCTCTTTCAGGTTCTGAGAAGGTTTGTAGTTGGCACTAAGATATACACTAAACAGAAGCTGGATTCTCAGGAAGCACTGGGAGATGGGGTCTCTTCTTCCTCTGCACTGACCTGAGGAGGGTGGTGGCAGCGGGAGGAGGGGAGCCTGTGCAAGTGCTCACCCACCGCTAAGGACAATTTCTTTGTCTGATGTAGTCTTGTCTGACTCTGGAACGCAAGCCCTGTTGCCTTTCATAACTAGGTGATTCGGGAGTTCACCCCTCCTGAGGTAGCCCCAAAACTTGGGGCACTATATATGTGGTCCAACCCTGCATTCCTCAAGGAGGAGATGGGCATTGAAGGTTTTCTGCCAACTGTATGGCACTATGCAAGGGGTAGAGTTTGTGGTGATAGTGATTCAGCCTTCCCTACCAGTTTTGAGGTGGGTCTTTTCTGAGTCTCTTGATGTGCAGGAGTCACTGGGCTGGTTTCTGCATTTCTTTCAGAGGGAATTGCTTCATGTGGAACTGTATATTTGTACTCTGTGTGAGGAAGTAAATCCAGGAGCCGGGCATGTGGCTATCTTGATAGCCCCCTTTACCATTTATTGCACTGCAGTTCTGCTGAAGATAATTTATATTTCTGAAAATGTCTTTATTTTGTTTCTATTATAGACAAATATGTCATTCTCCCCTCTCCCCCCAATTTAATTGTCTGCACTGTCCCTCCCATCTTCAGGGCAATGAAGAGGAGCAGAAAACACCATCGTAAAATATGCCACTTTGGCACTGGATTGTTTTGAGTCCAAAGCAATTAAGACTCAACAGACTGAGGAAAAGCTCTAGGCCTTACCCTTAACTGCCTAAAGGAATTTAGATGGGGGACTGTACCAAGAAGAGGGCTAATACCAAAGATAACTTTTTATATCCAAAAGACTTATCTGCACACATTTGTTTACCAAACATCTACTCTTCTCATTTCCTGTGGTTTGTCTTCCTCCCCTTTGAGACCTGCTTCTCCTTAGCTCGGGGTGGTATATAAACCTCAATTACCTGACTGCTGGGGAGCTTTTTATGTCTTTGTGGGACTCCTATACTTACAAAATTAAATTTGTTTGCCTCCTGTTAATCTGTCTTCTGTCAATTTAATTATCAGACCAACTAAGAACCTAGAAGGGATGCAGGGAAAAGTTTTTTGCTCCTACAGACATAAGAAAGTGAGGAGGGAAATTCTGGTTGCTTCTCCAGTTAAATGCCTTCCAAGGTATACGTGCTTTGATTATTCTTTAGAATCCTTAGGTAGTTGTCTTTTGCATTTTGCCCAGAGTTTATATATTAATTATTATCAGTGTGAACCAGAGGGTTGATCTGGGTAGGAGTCAGTCGCATCACCATCCCAGAGGGCAAAATAGTTTTTAGTTTTTGTGTCTAGCATAATGACATAATAATTCTACAAGCTTATTTAAATCTTTTAATAAATTTATTATAAAAGGTGATCAAATGCATTATATACTAGGTAAAAGAGTGAGGTAGAGTTATATAGTAAGAAGAAATTATCTCTAAGAAATATTGAGTAAACATAAGCCAAGTATAATTTATTTCAAAATAAAAACAAAAATAGAAAACATATGAGTATGTATCTTTCTAAAACTTAAGCATAATTTTAATGCCATTAAGACAAATTCATTCTCATTATTTTTCTCTTTCTCAATTTTCTTGAATGTGCTAGCACATTACTTTATTCTAAATTAATTTTAAAACACACACTGTTAAGTACCCATTGTTCCATTCTTCATATAGTATTTTAAAAATAACAATTGGATATTGTCACATTCATTCTTAAGACTCTTTACTAGTGGTCTTTTAAATTAATGAAAATTATAAAATAATAATAGACAACCTTTATAGAATTAGTTTTAAGTGGTAAACTACATGTCAGCATCTATTTCCTCTACTGTTCTCAACCAGTCTTAGATACATACATAAATACTTATTAACATTTCTTATTTCCTGGGAGAAAATGACAGCCACTGTCTGAACCTTTAGTTACTATGGTGGAGTCTGCCCATTGTACTTGGGAGAAACGTGGCCTAAAATCAGTCAATGTAGTGGTTAGAACGGGACAGATTTTTCTGCATTAACAAACAGTCACAAATTCTTCTTGCATAACATTGAATGTATATTGGGAGCCAGATCATGACTTAATTATTTTCATCATTAAATAGTTTGGGAGTGGGCTCATGTGATAGGAATATGATGACACAGGACAGCTGGAAAGAGGTTAGTGAGATATATGAAGAAAGGCATTGGGAGAAATACAAATTGCTTGCTACATTTTTTTTTTAAAACTAGAAATGGTTTTGTACCATGAACACAAATGGTCAGGATATTTTTCTCCTTTTTCTTTTCTTTTTAAGACTACATGCCCCCCACTGCTAGCATCTGGGACTCTCTGAAGCATATAAGGGTTCTAACTGTGCTACTGTATGGGTAACTACCTTTTTTCAATTTACTCTTAGGCCATTAGAAATATTGATAATACAATTTTCACATTCTAAAGAATTTACTTGACTAATTTGAAAAGTTATACATTTGAGAACTGAGGGAGCACCCAGCTGACTCCTGGCATGTCTTTTTCATGTATGTAATTTGTAGGGACTCTCTTTTCTCTTCAGTGTGAATTATTCCACATTCTAAATATGCTGACTTAATGGCATGACTCAGCTCTCCATACAGTTTGTAAAACCACATGTACCTCCTCATATTTATAGGTGAGGGAAATAGTTGTTTGTTTAACAGAATAGAAAAAATGACTCAAAAAGCATTTGAAACTCAAACCATCAAGTTATATGGAGAATAATCTTTGTGATGCTTTCTATTCAAGAGAAGGTGTCATAGCATGTAAAGAAGTTAAAGGAGTTCTGTTTCATTGTTTAGGTGACTGAGCATGAATGAGTTTTTATCTCACAAGTCCTACAGTTCTATGATTCTTTGACCTTGAGTTATTTAAATGATATCACTGTTAGTATACAAGTCTATTTTTGCCTACTGCCAGTCATGAATTTCATAATAATCATCTGGAACATTTACAGAATCTATAGTTCTGACCAAAACACATATAGCCTAAAATTGAAGAGGACAGTTAATGCAAAATAAAATGACAGATGTCTCTCAAGCTGTTGCCTTGTGCTCAAATAATGGTAGATTCAAAGCCAGCTCAGCATTTCCCAGACCCTGATATTTCATCATGGCTCTGTCAACACAGCTTGATCAATGTCTTCAAAGGAAAAATGGAGGCAAATGGATGATTAACTTCAAGCATTTGTCACTGAGATTAGGCTTGGAACAGTCCTGGGTAGTGTGATGGATGTCACAGAGAAGCCTCTTTATATCTGTCAGTCAAGTGGAGTAACTGTGAGAGTATTTAATGGTATAGAAGACTCCTCATTGCTCACCTTCAGCTTCCCTGAATTTTCTGGGTGATGATAATATTCTGCAGTGCCAAACAATATGGCTAGAAAAGTTGTTTTCAGGACACAGCCCAGGAAAATGAGAAACACATTCAACTCAACTTCCTTCTGTTTGGCTTTACCAGAGACCATTTTATCTTCCTCATTATTTTACAAAGCAAAATGCATATGATTGGATATGCATATGGAATGTGCATATACCCACACGCTTGTGGAACAAACTTGGGATTTGGATTCAGAAGACCTGGGTGTTAGTCCCAATACTGCCACATATTATATGTGAGACCTTCAGCAAGTTATGTCCATGTTGCAAGTTTCATTATTCTCATCAATAACATGGAAATCATAAGCCTGTTTCATAGGATTTCCTGAGGGTTTGTATGCATATGGGTACCTGGCGTGTGATGGAAAGGCCTTATAAAGATTTAAAAGAAAAAACACACATATAAATGAATACACGGAAGGAAGGCCAGGGGATTCTTGTCTGTCACGCTTTCTAATATAAGTCATGCTGAGAACAGGCTTTTCTCAGTACTATTTTTTTATTAATAACATAAAAATAGTAAACCATGACCATTTTATTACACATATATAAAAATAGAAAGTTTCTTTGATAGAGTGTTTCTTTACTGTCGCACAAATACTGCATTAATTAGTACTTTAGCAGATAGTGTCAAAACTAGTGGTCTTTGTTTTAATTAGAAAGCATACTGCTATACTGGCTAGACTTTGTCAGCCCTTTGAGGTAATTAGTACTTTTAAAATAGTACAATATGATGACATTTATTAACCATAATTCTTTTAATAAATAATCTTCAGTTCTCATTGACTAAAAATATTCCTTGATATATATCTTTTGGCAAGATGACTAGTTTCTTTTTTTCATAATTTAATGGGGAGGTTTGAGAATAATTTTACTTCTAAGACTCTAATTTGCTGTAAGAGGATTAAATACCTTATATCTGAGGAATCACCTCAGTCAGAGAAGTAATTCCTTTCCCAAAGATGCTGGGTTGTGTGGGATTCATTTAATTCAGGAGCATTGGGGTTTCTGTCTCATCCCAAGGAAGTGGTGCATTGTGTTGGCTAGCAGGAATCACAGTCCTTGCCTATAGAAAAAAAAAATGCACCCTATTCCTGAAATTATCTGACTGTAATCTCACTAGGTCATGTGTAAAGAGAAATGGAAAAAAATGAAAATATAGGAAAGAATAGGAATGTGCGTATACCCACACACATACATATACCTACTGTGAAAGAGAGAACAATGAACACAATGGTACAAATAGTGGGTAATAAGAGCAGGCATTGATGCTTGAAATATTAGGTATCATATCTAATAAAGAGGTAATATGCAAATTGACTGCCATGACATCACAAAGATGGCGGCACCCAGTCCCCTCAGCCCCACTGGAATCCCCCAGGCCTTTCAGCCCCACTGGGTGGGGGGAGGGCTAGTAGGCACAGAGTGCAGCTGGACCTACCCTAAGCCCCCCAGCCACCCAGGGCCAGCCTGAAGTGCAAGAAAACCTCAAATGGCAGCTGCCCAGCCTCCTAGGGCTAGCCCAAGGCACAGGTAAGCCTCGGATGGTGGCTGCTAAGCCACCTAGGGACACCAGAGGCTCAGGTAACCAGGGCTCCCTGAGGCTGAGCTGTCAGCAGTGGCAGCAACAGAGATTAGAGGTGTGATGGGTGCGTCACCTTCCCCTGATCGCTGGGTCACCTCCGGCCCCTAAGGACCCCTGGACTGTAAGAGGGGGAAGGCTGGGCTGAGGGACGCCCCCTTCTCCCCCCGCCCCCATGTATGAATTTTCATGCACCGGGCCTCTAGTTCTTAACATAACACTCTCTTCTCACTGTTCTTGTTTTCCTTTGAAGAACACATAATATTTAAAGGGAAAATTATGCCTTGGAGTGCCTCAAGCAGAACAACTCATCAGATCCCACTGCTCAGTTGCGGCCAAGGCACCAGGCAACCCAGGAGACTTGGTTGGTTGTGTAAATGGTTCATTACTTTCCTACAGGCTCTAATGCAGGGCCCCCTGGGGGTGTTGTGGAGGGAACTCTCCTAAAGAATGGGACACCACAGGAACGGGGAGGAAGAATTTCTTTTTAAATGTACATACATTAAAATCCACTCCTTGTGATGTATTATGATAAGGCGTTAACAAATGCATAAAGTCTTGTGACTATCATTACCATGTGGATGCACTCCAAAAATTCTCTGCAATCACCTCTCTCCCACCTGCAATGCTGGCAGTAACTAATCTGCTCTCCTTTCCTATGGTATTGCTTTTTCCAAGATTTCATAAAACTGGAATTGCACAATTTGTAATTTTTGTGGGCGGTCAAACTCTTTACACTTAGGAAAATGCCTAGTTTTATAGCATATATCAATAATTTGTTCTTTTTTATTGCTGAGTTGTATTCCATTGTATGAATATACAGTTTGCTTATTTTTTCGTGGGCTGAAGAATATCTAGGTTGTTCCACTTTTTGTTAATTACAAATAAAATTTCTATAAATAGTTGTATAGATATTTTTGTAATGTTCACTTGTTTTCATTTCTTTTTGATAAATACCTAGGCATGAGATTGGTGGGCCTTATGGTAGGTATATGTTTAACTTAATAAGAAACTGCCAAATTGTTTACCAAAGTAAAAACACAATATATGAGCACTTTGGTAGCTTCCTATCCTCTTCATATTGTCAGTTTTTTTAGTCATTCTATTAGGTATGCAGTGATTTCCGATAGTGTTTTAATTTGTATTCCTCTAATATCTAATGATGGTAAAATCTCTCATTATGCTTACTTATATCTGTATTCTTAGATGAAGTCTCTATTAGGCTTTTTTGCGCATTTAGAAAATGGATTGTATCTTTTCCTATTGTTGTTGAGGTTTTTAAAAAAATATTTTTATTGATTCCAGAGAGGAAGGGAGGAGATAAAAACATTGATGAGAGAGAAACATCAATTGGCTGCCTCTTGCATACCCCCTATTGGGTATCAAGCCTGCAACCTGAGCATATGCCCTGACTGGGGATTGAACCCCTAACCTCCTGGTTCATAGGTCAATGCTCAACCTCTAAGCCATGCCAGCCATGTCCATAGTTGAGTTTTTAAAGTTCTTTATATATAATATTATAGATAGAACTCCTTTGTCATAAATATGATTTAGAAATATTTTCTCCAGTCTGTGGCTTGTCTTTTTATTCTTTTAACAAGAATCTTCCCAAAGCAAAAGTTTTTAATTTTGATGAAATCCGATTTAATTATTTTATGATTATAGTTTTTGTGCTATATCCAAGAAATCTGCTTAACCCAGTATCAAAATACATTTTTGCCCTGGCCCGATAGCGCAACTAGTTAGAATGTGATATGCCATGGTTGTGGGTTTGATCCTCAGTCAGGGCACATATAAGAATCAACCAGTCAAAATACTTTTCCCTCATATTTTATTCTAGACCTTTTGTTTCACATGTTCATTGGGTCAATGAGCTATTTTGTGTTAATATTTTTATGATGTGAGGTATGTTGTTTTTTCTTTCTTCCTTTTCTTTTTGTACTGTATGTATGACCAGTTTTTTTTTTAGCACCACTATTTTTAAAAGACACTCTCTTTCCCCCAGTAGATTATCTCTGCATCTTTGTGAAAAATAATTTGTAAAAAATAATTTAATTACATGTGTGTGGGCCTTCTTTTCTGATTGCTTTTTATTTTCCTGGTAAAATCAGCAAAATCATCATCTGGAAATTAGGAGGGCATATAAACTGTTGGAGTTTGAGACAAAAGAAGTTGTAAAGTGAATTTAACAAATTGTAAATATATGTATTATGTACCAGACACTATTTTAATTTTTGTGGATGCAAAGGTAAACAAAACAGACAGATCTCCTGACCTTGTATAATTCAATACCCTAAAATAGTGCATTAAGCTATACAGGAAAATGGATGATTAAAGTAAAAGGAAATAGAATTTCAGCCAACCCTAAAGGCCCACTTGGGGATAGTGGTTATGAATTATAATTGAGAGCAGTCAGCAAAGTTTTGTGTGAATTTTCCCAGCTGTATTCAGCTGCCCATATGCCATTGCAGACTGCAGAAAGTCATGCATGGTCAAAGATTTGACTTAACTGGGTTAAGATTTTCACTAAGAGAGTATGGTGGGGGGAGAATGTGGCAAGGGGATGGAGAATATATATGGGTATTAATTATAATAAATGATCTTGAAATATCAACCATGTAAGGAGAAATGGAGAATCTGGGAGAAGTAAAAAAACAAAAGATTAGCTTAATGGATTGGAAGTTACAGTGCATCAAAGGATTGTTGAGTTGGGGACAAGGAATGAGATGGAAAGTTAGAAGGTGGTGGACAATGAATGAGATCCTAGAAATTGAAATTATGGATAGTGAGAGAGTTCTAGTTGTTGGAGTGATGGGGAATAATGAATCATTTGCTGAGCTAGCATAGAGGGAAGAATTAATGAGGGTGAAGTGGACAAGGAAATAAGAGGTCAACGTTTGGGAAGAGTCAGGAAGTTTTCAGTGTCTATGGATATGTAAATCATAAAGTAATTCTAAGCATAGTGTCAGTGAGCAAAATATTGAACCAGGCACTGCTGTCTTCTAGGAATTAGGTGAGAGAATCAGGACTCCTGGACATCGGTAGATGCATCCACGTGGGGTGTGTTAGTTTCCAATTGCTGCTGTAAATAATTACAACAAACCTGCAGTTTTGAAATCAAAATTTCCAAATCATGTTTTTTGGAGTAATGTCAAGGTATCAACAGGCTAGTTCCTTCTGAAGGCTCTGACTGAAGGATCAATTTCTCAATCTTTTTCAGGCTTTAGTAGCTTCCTGTATTCCTTGTCTTAGGTTCCCTTTCATTTTCAAAGCACATAATTAAATTTCTACTCTTATTGTCTTGTCATACCACTTTCTCATCTTTTTTTTTTTTTAATCAAATCTCCCTCTGCTTTGCTCTTAAAAGGCCATTTGTTATTACATTTAAGATATGTCTGATTGATACAATATAAAAAAATATGTCTGACCTGCAAAATCCAGGATACTCTCTCTATATCAAGATCCTTAATCATGTCTGCAAAGTCTTTGCCATGTAAGATAACAGGTCCTGGATATTGGGCGGGGGGCGAATTCAGCCCATTGCATGATGGTATGAACTGATGGAAAGAGATTCAAAGAAGCCTGGAGGTTTAAGTAGGAGAGACACATAATGGTCTGGAAGCAACAATGAAGAGTAAGGAAGATGCCCCCTCCATTATAAATGGCAAGAAGAGAAAACAGGCTCCACTTAAGAGGGATTGAGGAGTAGTGCCATTAGGTTATAGTCAGGCTTCCACTGGATCAAGAAGGTAGAGGGCATTTTCAGAAAAGAGGCTAAGCACAGAGATTTTTGTGAATGTCATACTTCGATTTCTGGGTTTAAGGGTAGTGTTTGGGGGAGAAGAGAGGGTGTAAGGTTGGGTCAGAGTTGGAAATATCCATTTTCTATGGTTATTAAAAACTTGAAAAATCTGAGGCCAACTAACATATTTCCCCCCTCATTGGTGGCTTAGTGTTTTAGTATAAATATCCCCCCCCCCCCCCCGTATATTATTAAAGTCCAATAGTAGCTTTTCTAGATCTGAGTTGGTGTTGTCTATTCTGGGTCATATTTTCCAAGTGTTCAATGTGTCTATTTTATAAATATATATATATATATATATATATATATATATATATATATATATATATATATATAATTATTTATATTTTTCTTTAAAATTTTGTTCAGTTCAGTTGTTTTGTTAGTTGTTTTGTTCTCCTTTTGTAGGTATTTCAATAACATCAACCTGAGCTCTCTTATATGTCTTCTATATCTTTCACTTACTTGAAAATCCTTTGTATCTTTATTTCTAGATCCTTGTAGTCAGTTTTTCTCTTCTTCTATTTCTCCAATTTTGATTTATATTTATATATTTGTGTGTTCTTCAAATTTAGTCTTCATTTCTGATTATTTTAATTTTCTCCTAATTTATTCATGAGTTTTGTTAGGTTTTAAAAAATTATATCCTTCTGTCGTCTAGTCATTTAATCTGAGATGTTATAATTTTGATTTATGCTGTGTTTTTTTTAGAGCTTTGATAATTTTCCAATTTCCTTTGTCCCTTTTAGGAATAATTTGCTACATTAATTTTCTTTGCAGTCATATTTTTCTTAGAGTTTTTATACTAGAACATAAATTGGGTTGTTTTTATCTTTAAGCTTATAATATCTTTATATGGAATTTGATTGTAATCTTATTCATTTGTTTCACATATTAAATGAGATAGCATTTCCTGAATTGCTAGGAGGATATTTCTATATGGGAGGCATGACTGGGGCAAGATAGCTCTTCCCCCTCATAGCTTAAGAACTTTCATCTATCTATCTATCTATCTATCTATCTATCTATCTTATCTATCATCTATCTATCTATTATCTATCTATCTATCTATCTATCATCTATGTCTATCACATAGCTTTATTCATTTTTTAGCCAAATATACATCATATCTTTCAGGGCTTAGCCTGATCTGCTTCAGGTAGGTTTCCTGTATCCATATCTGTATTATTCAGAACTCTGCCAGCCTTGCATTTCAAGGTGGCAATCTCACTGTTAAACATTCTACTTTGCTAATACAGTACTCTATGCTCTATTGGTTTCTTCTGCCATGCAGTATCTGAACCTTACCTCTACCTATATCCAATGTGATTTTTATTTCTGCAGTATTACCTCATAATAGGTTCTCCCTATATCCAATGTGATTTTTATTTTTGCAGTATTACCTCATAATAGGCATTTCCTTTTAAAAGAGAAGATTTTTTTTAAATATTTTTTCATTCCACTAGTGATCTGGCCTCTTCTGCATTATTTGAATGTCTTTGTGTCTCCCTTAATAATGTGCTGGAGTCTTTGTGCACTAACCTCTTATTTGGAGTGTACAAAGACTTTTTCAAAGGTCTCTGGTTGCCTGTCCAGGTAACTCTTGTTGATAGACTGTCATCAAGATATGCCAAGGTTGTAGGGTTTGATCTCAGGTCAAGGCATAGGAATTAACCAATGAATGCATAAATAAGTGGAAGAACAAAGTTATGTCTCTCTGTCTCTCCCTCTCTCTTTTTTCTCTTTCCCCCTTCCTCTATCTAAAATCTATTTCAAAAATCATGACTAAGTTCATTTGTTACTCTCAAATTTATTCTCATAGGGCTCATTCAGTGTTTCTGTGGACTTCTCATGAGAATAGTATTTATTTATGATTATTGTATTTATGGCTTATAACATCCTTCCACACTTTAATCTTTACCATTAACACTATATCACTGTTGATGCTAAAAGACCTGTGCTATTTGATCCCATATGAATGTTCATGAGAGTTCCTTATTATCCAGTGTTATTAAAATATCCTTGGCTATTTATATTTTCTCCAAGTACTTTAATTGTTCTTTTATTTTTTTGTTTAGGGGATTTGATATTATAAAAATTCACTACTTTCTTTTCACTGACTCCATTTTACCGTTAGAAGCCTGTCTTTACATGTCTTTTTCTGAGAGCTTGGAGGATCACTTTGTTTTTATTGTTATGACATTTCATTGTGGAATGCCTTTGAGTGAGTCTATTTTTATGCTTTCAAAGGGTACTTTCTCAAACTGGGCATTCATTTTTTTTAATTTTTTTTTTTTCAGAGAGGAAGGGAAAAGGAAAAAGAGATGGAAACATCAAAGATGAGAGGCAATCATTGATTGGTTGCTCCTGCACCTCCCCAATGAGGATCAAGCCCACAACCCAGGCATGTGTCCTTGACTGGAATCGAACCTGGGACCCTTCAGTCCACAGGCTGAGGCTCTATCCACTGAGCCAAACCAGCTAGGGCTTCATGTCTTTTTATATTTTAAAAATATCTTAAATAATTTAATTGGTTTCTTTTCTCTACTGAATTTTTTTCTATTATTATTAATATTTCTCTCCTGTTTTTCATTTTCCTGTCTTTTTGACATGCTTTCTAGGATTTTTCCCCCCCAGTTCCTTCTTCCAGACTATCCACTGAGTTCTTCATGTCAACTCTTCTTTTTTAAAACAAATCTTTATTATTGAATGTATTACATATGCCCTCCTTTCCCCCCTTTGACCCTTTCTAGCCCATCCCCACCCCATGTTGACTCTTCTTTAGCAAACCATGAAGCTATTATTTTTTGTTTGCTGAGTGTTCCTTTATGTAGCATCCCATGCTGATTCATGGGTGCAGTGACTTATTGCTATCAGGGTATTAATGATAGTTAATATATATTTTTAAAGTGTTCTTCTTGTTTAGTTATTTCTTTTTCTAATACAAACTGTTTCTTTTCTGCTTTGGTTGTTTTCTTTCCTTGATTTCATAGATTTTCTTAAAATGTCTGGTAATTCTTGGTTGACAACTCATATTTATAATCAGAATAAAAAGTTGATTTTATGCTCTGCATGTATGGATAGGGTTTTTTATTTTGAACTTTATTGTGATATATTTCTTTGGGAATGCTTGATGTCTGTATCTTAGATTCTTTCTCCTGAGATGTCCAGTGTGAGTGCCCAAGTATTTTTTCAATTCACTTGCCTGAATGATAAGTATGTAAGTGCCAGAGTTTTGGGAGCAAAGTAAGTGAGAAAATACAAGGAGGCTTTCCACATTCAATATATAAATTTTTACTTAATTTCTTTGTATGTGTGCAATCTGCCAGGGCAGGAGACTTTTAATAATATCTCAAAGAATATATATCCTCTAAAATGTACATTTAAAAAACACAAGAGAAACTACTTCATAGCAATAAGAATGGCTAAATGAAAAAGTTTTGTGAGAATAGAAGTTGGAAATCTCATGCATTGCTAGTGGGATTGTAAAATGATGCAGCCTCTTTTTAAAACAGCCTGTTAATACCTTTAAAAATAAATATAGAATTACTATATGTCACAGAAATTCCACTCCTATGTCTATACCAAGGGAAATAAAAACATATGTCTGCACAAAACCTTGTACACAAATGTTTATAGAAGTTTTATGTGTAATATGTAAAAAGTGAAAACAACCCAATGTCCTTCAATAGAAAAATGGGTAAATAAAATGTGGTATATACAGGCAATGGAATGCTATTAGGCAATACAGGAATGAAATACTGCTACATGCTCCAATATGAATGAACCTTAAAAACATTCTACTATGTGAAAGAAGCTTCCAAAAAGGGCACACAGTAGATTAACCCATTTCGATTAGAACAGAGTTTTTTTTATTAATCTTAGTTAATTAAATTTTAATTAACTTAAAGTGTAATGAATTGCAACTCATTTAATTAAATGATTCCTTAGAGTTGAGAAAAATGGGATTGGATCATGTTAATGGATATGCAGTTGCTTTTGGAGGTAATAAAAATTATCCAAAATTGATTGTGATGACAGTTGCATAACTCTCTAAATATACTGTAAACCATTGAATAACTGTAGTTATACACAGATTTGTGACTGTGCGGGAGGTGGGTACTCCCAACCCCTGCGTTGTTCAAGGGTTAACTATATACACTTTAAATGAGTAAATTGTGTGATATATGAATTATATCTCAGTAAATCTGTCAAAAATATACTTGTAGTTCTCAGCGAGTGAGTACAGGAGAGAACTTTAGAATAAAGAAGATCTGCTCTCAGTGCTTTCTAAGCAAGATTTTAACCAATTTGTAGGCTTATAGCTCTAATTTAACCCTTCAAATATCTTATTCTGCCAGTTCCTCAGGTTTTTAGGGATCTCTTTTTAAGTGAGATTGCATCTTGAACTTTTAATATAGGTTTAAGATTCAGCTTTCTCACTGTGCTAACCTGTTACAGTTGTCATGTTTCCATTTTGCTTCCAGTGTCTGAAAGAGTTGCTCTGCCCTTTTCCCCCTCTCTCATTCTATTTGTTTTAAGGCATTTATCTCTTAAAATAATTTTCACTGAAGTTGTAATCAAGTTTTAGAAAGAAATAAAGATAATTCATGTGTTTCTTCAGCACGTGATAAAAATAGAGATCATGATAAAAATAGACCTCCTTTATCTGGAAGTCAGTAAGCTATATTTGTTTGCTTTTCATTATTATTACTAGAGCCCTGGTGCATGAAATTCGTGCATGGGGGGGTGGATGTCCCTCAGCCCAGCCTGCACCTCCAATCCAGGACCCCTGTGGGATTGGGCCTAAACCAGCAGTCAGACATTCTTCTTACAATCTGGAGCCACTGGCTCCTAACCATTCGCTTGCCTGCCTGCCTGATCGCCCCTAACCACCTCTGCCTTCTGGCCTGATACCCCTAACTGCTCCCCTGCCTGCCTGATCACCCTTAACTCTTCTGTCTGCCAGCCTGATCGCCCCCTAACTGCTCCCCTGCCATTCTGGTTGCCCCCTAACTGCTCCCCTGCTGGCCTGATAATCCCTAACTGCTCTACTATCTGCCTGATCACCCCTAACCACTTCTGCTTCGACCTCTGCCACCACAGCTTTGTCCAGAAGGATGTCTGGAATGACATCTGGAAGGTCATTTTGTCTAATTAGCATATTATGCTTTTATTAGTATAGATTATTTCAAAAATGTTTTTATTGATTTCAGAGAGGAAGGAAAAGGAAGAGAGAGATAGAAATATAAATGATGAGAGAGTCATTGATCAGCTGCCTTATGCATGGCCCACACTGAGGACTGAGTCCAGGCATGTACCCTGACTGGGAATTTAACCACAACCTCCTGGTTCATAGGTTGACACTCAACCACTGAGCCAGGCTTCTTTGCATTTTAAAATTTATATTAGAAGAAGGTTTGAATTCTTAAGATCCATTTGCTTTTACACTGAGTGGCCAAATTTTTATGATCTCTGAAAGCATAATAACCTGGCCACTCAGTGTATATCCTATATAATAAAAGGCTAATATGCAAATTGTCCATTTGACCATGAGTTCGACCAGCAGGCAGGCTGGCCAACCACCCATGACTCCTCCCCTGGCCACGCTGGCTGGGCCCCACCCATGCACGAATTCATGCACCAGGCCTTTAATAAACACACACACACACACACACACACACACTGAGTGACCATATTATTATGCGTTCAGAGATCATAATCTGGACACTCAGTGTATATCTGTAAATATTCTAATATATGTTTGATTTTCATAAGTGGCATTGATACTTTACAAGAAAAGCAGTTAGGCATGATGGCTTAATGGTATTTTTTAAGTCCTTTTCCCCCTTTTTCCTGAGACATAGCTCAACAATTATACCAGAACCGAATTATTATTGTATATATTTCAATAAGATGTTGTTGGAAAGTGACATAAAAATATATAAATTATTAGCTAATTAAAATGAAAACATTTAAAATGGCCTTTTTAATTAACTTGAAAATTTTTAAATAGCTACATTACTACACATATTAATAAAGTCAGATACTGAGTAATTAGCTTTTGATTTTAAGAAGTGTTCTTTTCCTCTGGTCAGCACTAAAATTCCTTTCTTATCTGTCTGTGTTATAACTTCTATTCTGGCATACATTCTATTATTTACACCTGTTTATATTTAAAAGACTTTAGATAAAATTTTAAGGTTTTTTTATTTTTATTTATTTATTTTTTTTACATTCGCAGGTTTAGGAATTTTCTTGGATTCAATTTGTAAGTTGCACATTGGAATGAAGAATTAAGATAAGTATCCACATTGTGTTTCTATATTTTGTGCCTCTATTTAATGACTATTTTATCTCAAAATGCTTTTCCTCTGGTTTATTTATTTATACAGTCTTCTCCTTTCTTGGTATTTGTAGACATCTATTATTGCTATTTATGTATTTTCTACCAGTTCATAATTTATCTATTCATTTTTGGAATTACCTAATTTTATACTAAAAGATTCAACAGACCCTTTTGTAACATCTACATTTCCCAGCCATCATTGTCAAAAGCAGAAAGCACATACATTTACAGCTCTGACTATTAACCTTTCATCAGAGTGTACATGTAAATGCCCCTACCTCCCCTGTCTTGTATAAGTTGCCTCTGCTTAGATCCATAAGTTTAGTAGCTCATAATCATTAGTAACTTCATTCCCAAATCATATGTAATCACCAAGACTATAAAACCACATAATAAAATAAACAAATGACCCCAAATTCATTTCCATTCTTCCTCTAAACTCACTAGTAAGCCTCTAGGTCTAAAAGCAAAAAGAGAAAAATATGATATATGATAAAATAAAATTATAGCTATATTAATGCAATTCAATGCTTAGTAAATGTCTTTAGTAATGACATCCAGTAAGTATCATTACTAAATGAGAAAATATAAGAACGATTTATGAATTGTTTAGAAAATATGGTAGGGGCTCAGTGCCCAACGAATCTATGAGAAATTATTCAGTTGCTAAGGTGAGCATTCTTATGTTTATTTGTCATTTTCCATGCTTTAACAACTCTGCCAGAAAGTGATGCCTATTTTGTTTTATGAGATATTTCTACTATAAATTACTATATCAATCTCTATCTGTTCATTAAAATAGCTAAATGTCTAAGACCCCAGATTTATTGCTAAATTATGACTCTATCCATGTACCTCTTATATTTTAAAACACATTAGGTTTCTGCATATTATTTCTCTATCAATCCACCATAGAAGGCTAATTATTGTGTGAAATTTTAGGATGATTATTATATCTGATTTTATAGATCCCCAGCCCCATCATTCATCACCTAGACAGGTATTTTATCCTAAGTCAATCAATAAATTCATCGCACAAGTTCAACTGCTTGATAGATTTTGACTGTGATTCACATACAGTTTCTTTTATATGAACTTAGCTACATTAATAGAATAGTTCCCACAAAGATTTTGAAGTCCAGCTCTGATTTTGTAGTAGGATAATAGGATAGAGTCAAGTCTACTAACTGTTTAGGTCTGAATTTTTGTCCCATTGCCACCCCTTCCCCATTCATATGTTGGAGGCCTAATTCCTAGAGTGATTGTATTTGGGAAATAATTAAGATTAAATGGGGTTATGTATGGCACAAGAGAGAATCATCCAGTTAAATGGAGTTAAGACCAAGATAAATTTGAGATAAGATGTATCTTTAAGAAATCAACTTCAATCTTATTCAGTTAAATGCTAAATTTCCAGTGTCACTCTATGGGCTGCATTTGTCATCTCTTAATTTTTCAGGGTTTTTTTTTTTTTTTTTTTTGTATCACTTCTCTGCCTTTGGAATAAACTAGATGCTCTTATAGAGTTGACTTTTTAATTTTGTTAATTGTAGAACTTTTACACAATAATGTGATTTTTCGTTTGGAGAAAGAAGTTATTCAGTTCTGTCACCTGCACTACTCAGGTATATTAGTCCTGCTGCTTAGAGGGAAGTGAAAACTGGAAGGGCCCATGGACATTATCCTGTGGAAAGGCCACGTCTCCCTGTGCACTGATTTTATTTTTATTGTTTTTGCTTCCTTTTAATGTAAACAGAATATACAACACATTAAAAACTCCAACATGACACAAGAGAATCCACACAGATTCATATATTTATAGACTTTCCAAATGGTGCCTCTTCATACCCCAACTCTGTTCAAACACAACTGCTGAGGCAGTTGCCTGAGCCTCTACAATTGCTTTTGGATGAAATTTAGCACAAGGCCAGGGCAACATAAGAAACCTCCCAAAGCAAAACCAGGATTATGATTTCCTGGCCCTGGCCCTAATCCTAACCCTTGTCCTTGGCAAGCCGACCTGCCACGGATTTTCACGCCTCAAGAACAGTCAGTGTGACCCCTGAAATTAAGATGCAGTGAGCTCCCATCCTCTCCCAGCTTTTCCAAGCCGAGGGCTGAAAGAGAAATGAGCTGCACCCATGACTAAGAGAGGAGAGAAGGGAGAGGTAGAGGGAGGGAGGATCCTAAGCTTAGAGATGACTGCTCCCAGGAGAGAGGCTGGGATCAACCAGAGGATAAATCCTTGCAACCTGTCCTTGCTGGGGTGGGAGGGCACAGTGGTTCTGTCCTGCCACCTGGAGGGGGAGGGAAGCACTGCAGCAATGAACCAGGGTAGGCCCTGAGGCACCTCCATGTCAACTTTCTTCTTCAGTGCCCTGCTCGGGAGCATCACAGCAGCAACTCTTTCCAGGAAATGGGCTTGAAAGAGACCTCTCTTTTTAACCAGAGGTTGTAGTTCATCTGGACTCCCTCAGGGAGGTCTACCTACTAGCCCAGGACACTCTGCTGGCAGTTGACCAGAGGCAGGAAATCAGGGTTGCTGTGGGCCCGCTAGTTGCATTAGATGTTGACACAGAGGGCACACTCCTCTGGCTGGGAATCCTAAGGCTGGGAATCAAGATTGTTATGGTAGACCCCATGGTCATTCAGCCAATGGCACACCCATCTGGTAGATGGCAGGTATCATCTTCATGTTGCTCTTTGGCTACTGCTGCCCAAGGTACAGCAGCTTTAGCACAGAGAGCCATGTTGTGGCCTGCTTCCCCTTCAGGGCCTGCTTCAGGGTGAGGTGGACAGCACCTGCATCATCGTCCTTGAATGTTTCCATTTAGTCAGTTTGTTCAAGATCCAGAGCTGATGAATTACAAGAAAAGAAGTTCCTTCAGGTCATTGTCACCAGCTTCCAGATTCTCCTCAGTCAGCTCTGGCAACTTGCATACTGCGCAGTGAGGGTAATCCAGGGCAGAAATGCTGTTCCTGGCAGTGATGTAGGACATGGTGTTTGACTGAAGAACTTTAGGATCAAAGAGAAGCCGTTGGCAATTGCCTAGTGCTGGGCCATATATTCAGTCTGGTGGACATGGTTCAACATAACATGCTTGAGCAGCAGCAATGGGACAGCAGAAATGACTTGAACAACAACCTCTTTGTGGAGGTTCACACCCACCCCAGCTTCACGTGCTCTGTTACACTGAGGTGGGCATCTCCTCAGGCAGGACGTCTGCTTGGATGTTGATCAAGTCTGTTTTGGCTTTTGAGTTGGGAGCTGTGGCCTGCAGGATCTTCAGCAGCACCATCATGTACCGAGGCAGACTTGCTCAACTTCTGCTCCCGCCCTCCCCCCTAGAGGAGAGCGAGGTGCGCCTCCTTCATCTGTGCCTTGGGCTCTACAAACAATTCTGGTATGCTTGTGCTGTTTGAGAGTGACTGGTCTGGGCAGCCCCCACCACTGTGCTCCTTACATTGCCTAGAGTGTAACCTAGGAGTTTGCTGCGGCTGGGCTTGTTGAACAGCTCAGCGTCTCTCTCTGTGATCTTGGGCATCCATGGAAGCCCCTTTGGGTAGTAATCCTATCGATCTGGGAGTACTATTGTGGGGGAGGCATCCCCCTGCAGACTGTTGTCCTCATCATTTCCCTCTTCCTCTTCTCTAGAGTCATCGGCATTGCAGGGATCCATTGCTGATTTTATAGTTTTAGTTTCCAGTTTCAGAAAAGTAGAATGATTAATGTGATTGTTTTCTTTCCCAAAAGAGACTTTCTTTTTCTTACTAAGTTATACTGTTTGTCCTTTAAATTAACATACAGATTCTTTTAAAAATACAGCAGATGGGTCTTGGTTCTGGTGTTTCACTACATGCTAGACTGGGAAATAGTGTAGTACTTTGGATAAATTTGTTGCTTTCTGTGAGCTGAGATGTCTTATTTGTAAGATGGAGTTCATAGTATCAACGAGCTAGGGTTTCTGTAAGAGTTAAATGAGTTAATGACATATAGTAAGGGTCCTTTACATGGCAGGTATTTTACAGAGAAATGATTATTAACCACGCTACCTTCCATCCTCATCCACCATCACTTTGAACATGATAGGACAGTGAAAAAAAGAAAATGGCAAAGGAGTTACACACTGTACAAGCTCATAGCTCACTAAAGTTTCAAACTAAAACCATTAATTTTTTTTTTCTTAGATTATGTGAAACCTTTTGATCCCTCCCTGCTCCCTTAGCTTTGACCAGGAGATTCCCAAATGATGAGTGTGACAGTCCACAGCATGAAGAAATCCTTATTGGAATTCAGTTTTTTTCCATGAGTACTTAGCACATACCATTATTTAAGTGTTCTAGGCATTCATAATGAAATACTCTATTCTTAAAATGCTGGTAATTTACAGTTTAGTTCTGGGTTGTTTGAAATTGCTTTATTCTGGTGGGAGTAATGATTTGGTGGAAGTTGAGGTGGAACCCTGCTCTGTCACAATTGTAAAGCCACAGTATGAATAGAATCAGCAATGCTTGGCTCAGATCCAGTTACTCTGATGTATTATGAGTGACTCAATTTAATTGAAAATCACCACCAGACATTGTTACTAGACAAAGCTATAAAATGCTTTGCCGCTGCAGCAGTGACTTATAGGTATTGTGTGCAACATAAAATCTTAATGAAATGGGCATTTAAAGATTACCATTACAGAATACCCTCTAGTCTATGATTAAAACATTTAATTGTTTTTACATTACAAACTAAGATAAATGCAAGGTCAGGGATTTTAAAATGGCAACCAGAGAAAGAAATGAGTTTGAATTTTACTAAGAATATATGGTAACATAAAACAAACAGATATGCCTGATGATGACTATGTATTGTACACCACTGGAAAACTAAATTTTTGGCAAAAAAAAAGCAAAAAATAAGGTAGGTATTTAGAAATAGGGCATGATTATTTTCTACTGTAGACTCCAAGATGCTTAAGATTTTGACAGCTACAGAAGGCCCGAAGAATATATTTTGAGGCATATGGGCCAATGTGGTAGACTCCTCAATCTCCATTCCACTCCATCTGGTTTGTCTTGAACCATTGTCATCTCATTCATCTGGTTTGTTTAGTTTTGGGCACAACTTGGCTTCACTAGAATGTAAGCTACATGAGGCCTGGATTTTTTATTGTTTTGTGCACTGATGTTTCCTATGAAATACTTGGCATGTCATAGGTGATAGGCCTATGATAGATACTTGATAAATAATTGTTCAAGAAAGAATGAGAGAAAAAAAGAAGGCGAAGAAGGACAGAAGGAAAGAAGGAGAGAAGGAAGAAAGGAAGAGAGGGATGGAGGGAGTGAAGAATAGAGGGAATAAGGAAGAAAGAAAAGGAGGAAAGAAAAGAAAGAAGAACCAAGAGTGACATAAAGGGAGAGGATTGCTTAGGATTCCTGGAATCAATTAGTGATCACTCTCTTTCACTCCCTACCTGACTTAAACAAGGACAATTTTGCCCAGTTGTTCTGACATCCATTCTAAGACCATAAAGACAACCTGGAACTTATCTCATTATTTTAAAGAAATGGAAAGAACCTGAGCTCTTGATGACAAAGCTGAGTATTTTAATTAATCATTCTTACCTCTGAACTTAATTATGGTGCCGCAAAATACAGTTTATCTTATTTAATATGAGTTGAGCAGAAGTTTTCTTTTTTGCAGCTGAACACTTTCTAACAGACAGAATCTAGATTCCAGAGTTTGGGAACAGGATACTGTGGTTGAGAATTAGTCATTTTACCAATCAGAACCCAGTATGGCATCTGTAATGAAATTCTTTGTAATCAGTAATAATAGCAATTGTCTTATTCCCTGACACTGTGTGCCAAGTCCTAGTAATATTTTGTATCAGTTAGATCCCCTTTACTAGCCTTACTAGGTAAGAATTATCATTGCAGTTTGCATATGTGGAAATTAAAGCTTTAGGAAGTTAAAGTACATATTAATCAGGGAATTGATCTAAGATATTAATACATATGTTTTAGACTGCAGAACTCAAACTTTGTACTTTCAGGCTGCACTCACAGAGGCCTGACTTATAGAGTGCTCCCTTTTCAAAGTCACATGGTCTTTCTAAAACAAAATTTAAAAAAATTAAGGCTCAGCTTCTCTCCACATAATCCTTCATTTTTAACTTTTCCTAGCAATGAAGGTATATGCTTAATTACTCAGAATTCCTAGTTTTGCCATTCCCTATGAGTATTTCAATTGAACAAAATGTTGCTTCAATGTAACATCATTGATTTGGAAAATTCAATACAGAGAAAATGTCCAGAACGATGTCAGATGCATGGGTGAAGAAAAATTTCAAACCAAACTGAATGATATGGTGATGACCTGGATGATAAATTTTTTTAAGGTACCTAATTTCTATCTGCTATTTAGAAAGTGAAAAGAATAGAAGTTTAAAATAGTCTTCTTAAGAAAAATATGTCCACCTACGGTTTTTTTTTTTTCTTCTTAAAATTGAATAAATTATTTTTGAACAGGGAATAACAATAAACTAAAAATCAATGTTTGTGTTAACTGCTGTTAGAACTCTCTTGATATTTTTATCTTGCTTTCCAATCTTTTGAGTCTCATTCCCTGGTTTACACAGATGAGAAATGTGTTACTATATGCTAATATTAATGAAGAATCTCTTCCAGGTCACTATGCTGCGAAAGTCCCCTTGAAACAATTTCTTATTCCAAAAAAAAAGTATCATAGATAGCTCTTGGTAAATCTTTGGGAAAAAAGCTAAATTTATTCTGATGATAACCTCTGGAATCTTTACATTTTCACTATTATCTTACCTGTCTTTTTAATACTACTACTCAACTTTCTAGAACCCTGAACTCCCTGAATTTTTTAATAGCTCTAATATTTTTTTAGCTTTACTTAATAGTTTTATCAAGAATATAGTTGGTTTTTACAATGCTAGAACTTTATTCATATGTTTAGGTAACATTTATTACTCATGTACCAGATAATGTGAAAGGCATGATAAAAAATAGATACATAAGACATGGTTCCAGAGATAGTTACATGGATAGATATAGAAAATGTAAACAGTTAAGATTTATAAGAGAAGAAGTTAAGAAAAGAGTGTAAGAGAAATCCAAAGGACATGTTTGGAATTTGTCCAGAGAAACTGGTGAAATATATATTTTTTAATATATTTTATTGATTTTTTACAGAGAGGAAGGGAGAGAGATAGAGAGTCAATGAGAGAGAAACATCGACCAGCCGCCTCCTGCACACCCCCTACCGGGGATGTGCCCGCAACCAATGTACATGCCCTTGACCGGAATCGAACCTGGGACCTTTCAGTCCGCAGACCGATGCTCTATCCACTGAGCCAAACCGGTTTCGGCAGAAACTGGTGAAATCTTACTTGAGTAGATGATTCCTAAGCTGGGCCTTCAAACATAAACAGAAGCTTGACATGTAGGAAAGAGTGGAAGAAAGGAATGGCATCAGTAAGATGAAAGAGTATGGGGAAAACATGAGGGAGGAATGTGAGAATCTTCTGGAATGATGTATTATAATAAACTCAATCCTCATAAAGACCTGTCAGTTCTTGTGGTTATTCTTATATCATGGATAAAGAAACTAAGGCTTAGATAATTTGTCACTATTTGCTTGGTTTTTAGTTGCTCACTTTTCATTAGTTCAAGTTTTCTTTGCTTATGAATTTATTATATAAAACACTAGAGGCCTGGTGCATGAAATTCATGCATGGGAGGGGTGTCCCTTAGTCTGGCTTGCATTCTCTCCAATCTGGGACTTTTTGGGGGATGTATGACTACCGGTTTAGGCCCAATCACTGTGGGATCAGGCCTAAACCGGTACTCGTACATCCCTCTCACAATCTGGGACTGCTAGCTCCTAACCACTCACCTGATTGCCTGCCTGATTGACTTTAACTGCTTCTGCCTGCCCTTCCCCAACTGCCTACCCCTGCCACAATCCGCCTCCTCCACCAGGACTGGCCTCCTCCATGCCACACATAGCTGCAGGACCCCCGGGCCTCAGCCCATGGAGCAGCCGCAGGCCCTGCCTCCACTGTGGGTGTGATCATCCTGTGGCGGCCATCTTTGTGGCGGCCATCTTGTGATGATGTCAGACACAAGGGAGTGATGCCACCTAGGCTTTTAGTAGTATAGATATCAGGGACCCAGCCCTTTCATAACTATTCATGTCTGTTGAATAAATACATGAATGAAGAAAACAGAGGAACGTCATTTTTATTTATAATTTTAACAAAAATTTATGTGATTTCATATTGGTTCCAAATATGATTAGAATTCATGCCAAAGCAATTCAAACTTGTGAGAAAATTTTAGAAAACAAAACCTCTGCTTGTCTGGCATGTCTAGGTAGTTGAACATTAATTTATGAATCAGGAAATCGCAGTTTGATTCACAGTCGGTGCATTTTGCCTGGGTTGCAGGCTCAATCCCCAGAAAGGGGCATGCAGGAGGCAGCTGATTGATTATTCTCATTGTTGATGTTTCTCCCTCTCTCTTCCTCTCTGAAGTCAATTATATATATATATATATATATATATATATATATATATATATATATATATATATATATGAAAACAAAACCTCTCACAGTATTTCAACGAGAGGATTGGTTACAGAAGAGGTAGGTCTAGAAGAACAAAAGGAAGAGGAGAGTGAGCTAGAGGAGAAGAAGAAGCAGGAGAAGGAGGGAAAGAAAAGGGGGAAGTGAAGGTGGCAAGAGAGGACGAGGAAGATGAGAGGAGGAGAAGGTTGGAGAAGGGAGAGAAGAAGACTAAGGAGGAGAAGGGGAAAGAAAAGAAGAGAAGAAAAGAGAGTGAGAGGAAAGAGGAAGGGAGGAGGATGACACAGGGAAGAAGAGGAGGATAAATACTGGGATTAGAAATTGTGAGATGAAATGCCATTTAAATAGCTTGCCCATTTTTATATTGGGTTTCTGTCTTTTTGTATTAAAATATAGAACCACAGAAGTTCTTTATATATTATTTATGTGAGGGTTTTGTTTTTTTTGTTTTTTGTAATTATGATTTGCAAAAGCCTTTTCTTATTCTGTCTTTAAGCTCCTTTTGGGGCCTTTTGATAAATAGGAGTTCAGTATTAATTGAAATAGAATTTATCAGTTTTCCTTTATGCTTAATGTTCTTTCTGTCTTGTTTGAAAAATTATTCTCTCCCTGAAGTAATAAAAACATTATATTATATTCTAAAAGCTTTATAGGTTCGACGTTCACATTTATAAAATTAATCCACCTATATTGAGTATTTGTTTTAGCTTTAGAATATTGTCTGTGTCCTGTATAGAAAATAGAAATCACTCTGGATACTTCACATATCAGCAATTCCTCAAATGCCATTTTAATATATATCAGAGGTTTTTGCATTATCTAAACAAAAGTGAGATCTTTAGAAAAAGAAATATATTATCAAGAAAAACATTATAAATTTTTATTTTTATTAAAGTTCATTTTGAAGAATATAGTGTGTTTCTTCAAAAGGTAATAAAACAATTCACTTAACTTACTATTATCATTCAGCTATTCACCGTTAGCATTAAAAACTCCTGTCAAAGCTGCACATTAGTTGTCAGATTATGATAAATCCAAAAAGTAATTTTTAAAGTAGAAATGGCTTCTTCTGACACATCTTCTCTTCAGCTTGTTATTAATCCATTCTCACATCAAACTTGACATTGTGAGAGATGATGGACTCTCTTTATCATTTACTGAAACTTGGGAATTAAAAGTAATAACACCCTCTACATATATAGAGAGAACACATTTCATCTAAAGATTAAGATGCATTATCAAAAGAACCATCTTCAATACTTCAGAGAATATTTATCTGACTTGAAAGATTGTTTGATTAAATCATTGCATGAGAGAGAAAAAAAATCACAAGCATACAATATTGGATACCACTACCCCACTATCATTAATTGGCTATTGTGCTTTTTTTAGACTCTCAGTTCCATTGCACAATGTAATTAACTTAATCTACTTGTCTTTAAAAATAAAGATACTTCCTCTTGGCATTTCTGGGTCATTCCTTGATTTTACTCAGTACTAGTAATTTATCTTCATTGCCACCACACAAGGCTAGGTAACTCTCTCCTCTCATGAGGAACATTCATTCGTATAGCTTCCCAATTGGTTTCCCACTTTTCTCTAACCCTCTCCAATATGTATTTCAAATAGCAGTCTAAGTGCTCTTTGAAAAACTAAGTCAGATCATATTACCTCCTGCTGAAAAGTCATCCATGGCTTCCCACTGTATTGAGAGCAATATCCATACTACCTCCGGTGACGGGAGACCCTGAATAAAAGCTCCCTGACAACTCTCCAACATGCTCGCCCTTCTCCACCTTGCTCATGGTGCACAAGCTTAAATGGCCTCATTTCAGTTCATCATTCATGCCATTTCCTATCAGGAGCAGCACAATGCTGTTCTCTTTGCTGGAAATGTTCTCCCTGCAAACCTTCACATTGGCATAGCACTTCATTCTAACTATAAATGGTACATTCTCAAAGTAGTTCTGTTCATTCTTCCTTGCTAACTTGATATTCAGCTTCTTCTTAGTTTGTACTCACATAATTATTGACCTGCTTAAATGCTTATTTCATCACTGCTTACATAGTGTCAAACATAGTTGCGCCATCCAAAGTATTTGTTGACTGATGAATTTAAGATGAGACAGTTAACAGTATTCAGGAGAAATATCCTATATGTATAAAATATTTCCACAGCCTTGCATAAAAAATGCCTCATTATAATAGTTATTAAATGCCCTTTATAAATAATGCAGTCTAAGCAACAAAATATAATCACTTAGAAAGCATAGAGAGAAAAATAAAGTATTTCAGACCCATTAGAATGACCCAGTGAATTATTTCCTAGTGCCACTCTGTTCTCCTGGCTATCTTTGTTAGATTCTAAGTAAGCAAGGAGTACTCTGGACTGAAGTCTACCTCCTGTGACCTCTGAAAACGAGGACAAAATTGGCATGTACAAGGCTATTCTTTCCTTCACTCCCTCTTCCCTCCCACTCTCCTCTGTCCTTTTTTCTTTTTCTCAAATCAGAGCTGAGTCAAAGAAATACTCCTATTGTTTATAATAATAAAGCATTTTCATAAGTCAGCAACCCAAATGGAGTCTATATTTGGGGAAGTGTCTGCCTTAGGATGTTTCATTCCTTATCAAGAATGAGAACGGGATGTCTATATTCACAAGGCCTTTCTGAAATGTGCTTTAGAACAAGCAGGGAATTATATTAAAAGAGAAGAAATGACATAAAGAAAACACATTTCAAAGAGACTTGAGGACTCATTAGATACAAAGAAATGAAGGAGAGAGAATGGCTAGAGATGATTCTCAGTGTGCAAACATGAGCCCCTGGGAGAGCGGCAGAGAGGCAGACACAGGGCTGCGGGGGCTCTGTGCTGAACACCTAGCAGCTGCTTAATGTGGACTCCTTCATCGCACGATATTTAAGTTTGCTTAAACGGCATTAAATTCTCGCTTGAGTTATTACATGGAGAAAGTCAAGGACATAATTGGCAATCCCACAAAGGAATTCTTAATGTAAGAAGTAAAATGAGCCTGACTGTCAGGTGGAAGGGAAATTTGGGCGTGTCACCAGAATTACATTCCTGGGGATAAGGAAGAAGGGAAAGTGCCACCTCGCATGTATCTTTAAGAAGGCAGTGGTGTTGTGTGGCTCATCTGGATGAAAATTAAGTTTCACTACATGTAAGCTTCACTTTAGGGACAGAATTAAAAAACAAAACCATTTTGATAAATTTTTAAAAAATCTATTTTATTGATTTTACACAGAGAGGAATTGAGAGGGACAGAGAGTTAGAAACGTCGATGAGAGAGAAACATCGATCAGCTGCCTCTTGCACACCCCCCATTGGGGATGTGCCCGCAACCAAGGTACATGCCCTTGACCGGAATCGAACCCGGGACCATTCAGTCTGCAGGCCGACGCTCTATCTACTGAGCCAAACCGGTTCTGGCCATTTTTTAAATTTTGAAAGTCTTTCTCTTAGGAGTGTTATAATCTAGTTTTGAGATTAAGCTGGATCTCAGAAGAAAACTGAAAGCAGCCTACTGAAATGATAAAAATTGGCAGCAAGGGCAGGAAGCTTCAGTCACGAGAAGCCAGTTCTTCTCATCAGTGCAGCTTCAGGAATTATCACTGACATATCTATTTTTCTATATTACCTCAACATCTGGCTTACAGGAAACATTATAATTTGTCTGTCTTGCCAGTAGACGCAGCCCATCAGTAATTTAAAACTAGTGAAGGAGAAATTTTGAAATATCACAAGAGTTTTCCATTTTCAGTAATGCCTCTCGTAACATCTAAAACAAATTTCCATTTATGTTTTATTGTGTGAAAGAAAAGGGATTTTCATGGGATGTGGTTACCCTGCTATAAAAGTATATTTTTATAAAATATAGCCTATGGTTGAATTCATGTGTCAAAGATCTCTGTGTCTCTAGTGACTTGGATTACATTTTTGGAATTTATTACATTTCTCTGAGCTCAAGCCCTAACCTTGAAGCAATTGTGTGTGCTTTATGTAATTCCTTCCCCTACCTTTTTTTTTTTAAATTACTTTATTGATTAAGGTATCACATATTTGTCATCACCGAACCCATTCCCATCCCAAACCCCTTCCACGCATGTCCCCACCCCCTTGTTGTCCATGATCACTGGTTAGGTTCATATGCATGCACACAAGTCCTTTGGTCGATCTCTCTCCCTTATCCCCACCCTCCGCTATCTTCCCTCTGAGGTCCGACAGTCTGATCGAAGCTGTTCTTGTTCATCGGTCTATGTTTTTGTTTCTGGAATCATTGGTGCGGTCTTCGATTCATTTAGAGATACGGTTTTCAGTTTGTCTAACAAGTTTCCTTTTATGCATCCTGCCTGGTGTCATGAATAGGTAGTGCTTCTTCTTCTTTTTCTCTCAAAAATCTCCAGTGTGGATGATAAGATATAAGGCAACCACATTGTTTGCTGATTTGTCTATTCCCTTTTCAGGAGCTGAGGGTTAGAGCCACTAAAGTTGGGTTTTCTTAGGGCTGAAAGTTGATAGCTTTCAGCCAAAGCAACCAATGGGATGAGAAACGAAAACAGTAGAGCAAAAATTGTACAGAAACGCTAAAATATAAAAAGCCAAACACACACAAAAACCCTCTAACTAAAATCAGAGTCAACAGTCCAGAATTTGGTCTCATAGATGAAAACAAATGCAAAACAGATGGAGTTTTCCATGGTTTTTAGCAAAAACCATGATTGAGGCCTCTTTTTAAATAGCCTTGACAATATGTGATTCAGGGTTTCAATTTTACTTAAAAGGCAGAGAATCCTTGTGTGGTGTTTGTCTTAAGCACAACATCTCCCTGGGATCTCCAAATCTTCTTTAAAAGGGAACAGACATGATCTTCTTGTAAAACTTTCTTAGTGGTTCTCCTTTTCCAAAGTCTTCTATATGTTTGCTTGAGTTATAGTTTAGTTCGTCACCTTTGTTATATTGTGTAGTTATTCTTGGGCGAAGAAAACAGTTGTCTGAAGTAGGAATAAAAATATTCTATCTTATAGAACTTTCATGTTGATATTAATTGTAGGTCGATGGAGATGGTCACTTGTCTAAGTCTAGTGACCTGTTCCTGCCTTCAGCCCACACATGTCATATTTCTAGTCCCACTCCTTTAGCTCATCTCCTCCCGTCTTGGGACTTGTACACAGAGAAGGATGTGAAGCACTGTTCCAGAATGCCAGCCCTGCCCCAGATATGCTCCTTGGCTTTCATAATTAACTATTCCCCAAAGCTTTAGTTTCCTTTCTTCTTCCAACACCTCCCCTTTTTAAAAAAAAAAAAAAATAATGCTCCATCTTTTATACGAGAATATGGGTAAAAACCTATTGGAAGATTATTATAAAGTGGAAAAAACTCTTCAAAGGTCATCTGTAATGTGTTAGACATTTAAGTAGAGGAATACACACCATTCTAAACTGTCTCCAGGAGAGAAGAGCCTCTCTCTTCCAGCGATTCATGCCGTTAGTGCAGGATTCCTATCCTCCTCCTGCTGAATCTTTTGCAGGATTACAATCTAGAATGCACTGACAGATTCTCAAAAGAGTGTCCCTTTTGTCAACTATATACAGAGAACTGTGTTTCAGACAAGTCCTTCAGGAAGAACTTGATAAAAAGAAGTGGCAAGTTTAGTGTTCCATCATACCCACTTGCTGAATACAACTGTGGGAGTAATATTCACTGGTCATTAGTTTGGGCTGCTCAAGGGCTGCTCACCATTGAAATAACAAATCGTTGAAATTAATCCTTCCACCCCCTGCCTCCAGATCTCAGAGTCCTTTTTAATAAAATCTGGATAGGGAATGTCTTGTTATGAATACTCATTACCTTATTAATTTGTCAAATATTCATTTTATATAGAGAGATTAGAGAGATTTTTATATTAATGTTATAATGTGGTTAGCTATAATTGAAATTAAATATAATTTTCTCAGCCTTTAGTAAAATCAGATGATTAAGTTATTGACTAACTCAGCAATTAAAAATATTATTATAAAATAGTATTAATTAAACTCTAAGAAAATAATTAGGCCTAAATTTAAGTAAAAAAGAAAGATCTTAGTATTTATGAAGTGAAAGTAGTACTTATTGAAACATAGTAATTAGAACATATCAGAAATTGCTATCTTTCTATTGTGTTGAATGATAATTTACCTTCAATTTAATTTGATAATTATTAAATGTGAATCACATCCTCTTTCTTTTAACTTCTTTGCTTTGGTTCCAGGACACATATTTTTGTTTGTCCCCAACCTCTCTGGCTACTTCTTTTCATCCTCTTGACCTTAATTTTACAGTGCTTTACGCGTCAGTGATATGCTGATAATGCAAGTATATTTATCTCTAATCTTGTTCTTTTCCCTGAATATCAGTCAGCCTCATCTAATGCCTATTTGTCATGTTTATGTGCACATTTTAAAATGTCTCCTCAAACTTAATTTGAAAAATAATACCTCTAATTTCCTCCCTTCCCTCCTCTAACACACCCCAGCTCTTCCTGTAGTCTTCCAATGTCACCAAAAGGCAATTTATGTCATCTTCAGGTTTATCTCTCAAGAAAAGACCTGAGCTTTAAAACTATGGAATTCTTTATAACCTTAGATTTCAGAACTTTCCTTTGAAAGAAGAATATGTGACTGAAAATGAATTATGCTGATATTATAAATATGAGTACTTATCCCGTATTTTGCTTCAAATGGAAATCATCACAAAGCAGCTGGATTAATTAAATACCAGCTTGTAAATTGAAGGCTTCAATAGTTCAAGTATAGATTGAATTTAGGGTGACTCAGACAGGCTATATGTATGGAATAACTGTTCATCAGGCATCTCTGGAAAATATTGTAAGGTCTTATTTAGGAACTCATTATAGTTTTCAAGCAACTAAGCTAAAACTTTTTTTTTTTTTTGTATTAACAACATTATTTGAAGGAATTAAGGACATGTTCCCATTTTAGTTTCAGTTTGTACAAAGTTCACTTTGTTTAATTGGAAGTTTTCCCTTTCTTTTAAAATATTTTGTGTAAGTACTACAAAACTAAAATTAGTTGGATGAATCTCTCCAGGATAATAAGTCCATAGGCTATAGACTGCCTTAAGGGTTTTGTTAGATTATTTGTTTAATTGAAACATTTGAATAGGTAATGTACATGGTAAAAATGTAAAAGTGTATAAAAAGATATTGAGTATAAAGTAAGTCTCCTTCTCGATCAGGTTATCCTATATCCTTGTGTCAAAGTAAAAGTTGCATTAGACAAAGTTGAACACACAAATAAAAATTTCCCTTAAGGCTATTGCAACAGGAAAAGATGCCAAACTCAGTCTGAGTTCAACCCCATAAAAATAAAAAATAAAATAAAAAAAGAAAGAAAGAAAGAAAGAAAGGAAGGAAGGAAGGAAGGAAGGAAGGAAGGAAGGAAGGAAGGAAGAAAGGAAGGAAGAAAGAAAGAAAAAGGCAGGTGAGTTTTTAAAATCTGGGCTGGGGAATTCATCTTAGGCCACTGGTATTTGGTAGTTGGCATTACCCAAGGGACACTTAAGCTTTCTCCTATCTTCATCCACAGGAGCTCCGTTTATAGATTGGAGCAGCCACCTCCCTAGGTGTTAGGCTCCTACCTTCCCACAGAGACTGGGAGGTGGGGACAGTCTTCCTTGATGGCTACATTTCAAAGAACAGGTCCTTTAGAAAGATGGTTCTGGTTACTTAACTGGCAATGGGCTATTTAAAAAGATTTATATCTTGAAGGGACAGAGAAAGAATTTACAAGTACAAGCTTTCTAACACGCAGGAAGAAAGATGTCAGGAGTCTGGGGTAAGCAAGTAACCTGTCTACAGTGTAGTCAGGCTGCAGGGATGATAAGGCCATCTTCATCACCATACACCCTCCCTGGAGACAGCTGCTGTCAGTCTCAGATGTCTTTCCCAGAGATGATCTGTGCCTAATGAGTGTAGATGCATTACACATTTTGAATATACAAATATTCTGTAACTTGTTTTTTTCATGTTGCAATATATACTAAAGATTAATATTATAGAAAATTATATACAGTTAATTATAAATATTATCTGATTTTATAGATGTACCAAACTATTTAAATAATTCTCAATTAAAAGAAATTTAGGCTGTTTTAGGCTTTTGCTTTGACCAACCATGCTGCACTTTGGAACATGCTTTGTTTTGCAGTCAAGAGGGTATTTCTACAGGATAAATGGCTAGAAATGGCATTCCTGGCTTGAAAAGATACATTTCAAGTTTTGTTAGCTGTTAGCAAATTGTTTTCCCTATGTTGCACAAATTTTGGCTCATCTCAACCTTTGCCAACATAGCATGTTAACAAACTTTTTGATTTTTGCTCATGTTACAAGTGAGGAGTAGTCACTTTTTAACTTTTTTTTAAAAAATATATTTTATTGATTTTTTGCAGAGAGGAAGAGAGAGGGATAGAGAGTTAGAAACATCAGTGAGAGAGAATCATCGATCAGCTTCCTCTTGTACATCCCCTATTGGGGATGTGCCCACAACCAAGGTACATGCCCTTGACTGGAATCGAACCTGGGACCTTTCGGTCCGCAGGCTGACGCTCTATCCACTGAGCCAAACCGGTTTCGGCCACTTTTTAACTTTTAATTTGCATTTTAGATTATGAACACCCACACTCTGAGTGCACAAACATTCAAATTGTGCAATGAATCAGTTGTCAGTTGCCAGGTAGAAATAGTTTGCTGTAATTAAGTATTCATCACTGGAGAAACCAAGATGGTGGCATAGGGTAGTCACCCGAATGCAGCCTACCACAACAAATTTGAATTTAGAACTGGAAAACAGGGGAGGCATTGCCCTGAAGCACTGGACGACTTGCTGAGAGGAGGCTCTGCCATCTGGGAAGAAGAGAGAAGGCACACTGAACCTCAGGAACTGTGAAGGTAAGGAGAACTGTGCACGGAAAAGGTGCTGGCTTACTCCCGGTGCTCAGAGAGAAAGGGCCGGACTGAGTTCGCTACTGGCTTACTCCTGGCGCTTGGAGAGGGCGGACAGCTAACACTCGGCTGGCTCTCTTGTTCTAGAGGAAAACAGAATCACCCTATTGATCTAATAGACGGCCCCAGACAGGGAGAGGCCAGACTGTCAGGCAACGGGCAGAGATCTCTCAGAGGTGTGTGAAGCCAGAGGCCATTACTGCAGGGCTTGGGGAGGATCCTAAGGGAAAACAGCTTGTCTGCACCAACCCGAGACTCCGCCCCATCCAAACTGAGCACAGAAGCTTTCCTAGAGGCTGGCTTTCTCTAAGGAGGGACTGGCCTGAATCCAAAGCTTGTCTGCGCCTGCAACCAATCTTCTGAAACTCATCTCAAACAGGACTTTTCTAAGGCGAGACTGACAGGAAACCAAAGATTGTCTGCACCACCCTGAGGCCACGCCCCATCCAAGCTGAGTACAGAAGCCCTCCTAGCTGAGGCACTGCTGATCCTCACAGCCAATTGGCTTGGAGATCAACTCTTCCCAGTGATACTAACAATAACCAAGGCTTAACAACAAGACTGCACACACAGCCCACAAAGGGCTACGCCAAGACTGTCCACTGCAGGTAACTGGGAAGGCTGTGCTACTGGGCTCTACCAGAACACCTAGCACACAAAGCTATTCCATCAAATCAGGGAAACAACTAAAATGCAGACAAGAGGAAGGACACAAAGGAAGGAGATGGAGGAAAAGAAAAGATTGGATATTGAGTTCAAAACTACAGTTATAAGGTTATTCAACAATATCCTTAAAAAGGCCAATAAAATAAAAGGGAGCAACTAGAAATAATAAGGGATCAACTAGAAATGAAGAAAACATTGTCTGAAATAAAAAATATTACACAGAGCTAAAAACAGACTGGAAGATCGCAGGAATCAAGACAAAGATTTAGAACACAAAGAGCTGGAAGTCACTCCTATAGAGAAGCAAGAAGATAAGAGAATCCAGAAAGTTGAAGATAGTGTAAGAAACCTCTGGGACAATTTCAAGCGAACCAAATCAGAATTATGGGAATCCCAGAAGAAGGGAGAGAGAGAGCAAGATGCTGAAAGAATACTGGAAGAAATAGTGACAGAAAACTTCCCCCACCTGGGGAAAGAAATAGACTTACAAGTCCAGGAAGCCCGCAGAACCCCAAACAAAAGGAATCCAAGGAGGACCACACCAAGACACATCATAATTAAAATTCCAAGAGCAAAAGACAGAGAATATTAAAAGTAGCAAGAGAAAAGCAGGTAGTTACCTATAAAGGAGCACCCATACAATTGTCAGCTCATTTCTCAACAGAAACCATGCAGGTCAGACGGGAATGGCAAGAAATATTCAAGATGATGAATAGCAAGAACCTACAGTCAAAAATACTCTACCCAGCAAAGCTATCACTCAGAATTGAAGGCCAGATAAAGAGCTTCACAAATAAAAAAAAAGCTAAAAGAGTTCATCACTGCCAAACCAGAATTATATGAATTCCTGAAGGGGTTATTTAGGAAGAGGAAGAAGATATAGATAAAAATTATGATCAACAAATACGTAACTATCAACAAGTGAAACTAAAAGCCAAGGGAATTAAAAAATCTGATGAGTCTACGGCCATACCAACCTGAACGCGCCCGATCTCGTCTAAAAAATCTGATGAACAATATTAACTGGTGAATATAATAGAATCAGAGGTATGGAAGGGGAGTGAACTGACGATTCTTGGGGAAAAGGGGAATGGGGTTGCGGGAAGAGACTGAACAAAAACTGTGCACCTATGGATGAGGACAATGGGGGAATGGAGAAGGGACAGAGGGTGGGGTGGGAACCTGGTGGAGGGGAGCAATGGGGGCGGGGGGGAGAAACACATTTGTAATAATCTGAACAATAAAGATTTATTTTAAAAATTAAAAAATAAAATAAAATAAATAAATAAAATTTCCTGTTAAGTTCCCCTTCCATAATGTTTATGTCCTTGTGGGGAAAAAAGTAAAACATGTTTAATCTTATGACATTGCTTTCAACAAGCAAATGTTAAACGTGTTAAGGCTTGAAAAAAAAAAGTATCCATCACTGATAAGATGTCCAAATCATGCTAGGAAAAATGTCAAAAATTATAAAGTGGTTAAAGGACATTTTCCTTTTACAAAACCTTCAAGAGACAGATGGTAAGGGATATCCTTGGATAAGGGAAATTTGCATGCTTTTTTTTTTTTTTTTTTTTTTGTCTCTAAGTTTTCCACTATCATGTTTCAGATTCAATCTATTTTTCCTTAATGTCTTTTCTGATTCTTGCCTATACTATAGATAGTTATTATCTTAGAAAAGGGAAATTTAAAAAAAAATAAGTATTGGAAAGTCCACTCCTTATTTCCCTTGAATCACCTTTAAGGAATAAAAGAAGATAGGTAAGGAGCAGTACTATTTGTTATGCAAGGTCCCGTTGAGTTTCTCTCCTTATATAAATGTTATTTCATCTAGTCTCCAAGACAACTTTCCAGTGTGGTGCTATTTGCATATTACTTTGTGCAACCTGATGTTAGGGGAGTGAAGCAGTGGGGCAAGGTTACTTCCAGCTAGGAAACAAAGCTGGAACTGGATCCTTTCCCGTGTCATTGCAAAGCCATGTTTCTGCCACATGGCCCATTTTCTCTGCCTGTGCCAGGTTGTGTAGAAGTGTGGGTCAGTTCATTATAGCTGGCTTCCTATTATAACTTGGAAAGGCCTTTCTGTATTTCCTGGTTTTTACTACAGTGATATATGCATAGACATTCTGGAAATTCAATGACTAGTACGTATGAAAAAGTGAATAATATTCGTTTTATGGATTGTTTTGAATAGGCCAATAAATTAGAATATGGTTACATCGGACAAACTGACAATGAAATGACTGTGTTGATGTTTAAGTTGCAATTGCTTTTTGCTTATCTTCCCAAGAGGAATTTCAGCATGTGTGTTTGTGATTCTGTGTTAACGAAGCAGCCTGTTTGTTAATTTTACTAATTTTTTTTCCCATAAGATATTTTAACATTACATGGAGAAGAATGCCCCAGCTTGAATTCTGTTGGACATGATTTCTTTAAAATGTTAATAAAGATTGTATGAAAAAACACATGATAGTTGTATGAAAAAAAAAAGAATGTATAATATGTAAATTTTGGAAATGGGGTAGTACAAAAAGAAAGTAGGTAGATTGATTTTAACAAAAACTGCAAATTTCAGTGGGGGTGGAGGTGAGATTTTGGACCGGTGAGTTTCCCAGTCACATTTGACCTAGAACTTTCTTTTATTGAGTATCCTATAGACTAATGGGCAGGAGGAGTGTGCTGTGAATTGTTAGTGTAGAAACTGCTGTCAGTGAGCAAGAAATGCAAATACCAACCTGAGAATCAAGATATGACTCAATTTACACTGTGGTCTTTATGATCTGAAATGTAGAGAGCCTGCAATTTTTCAGGTATTTCTGGCCTGATATTTCCTGACTTTCACTCATCATGCTCAGCCATTTATCTGTTTCTCTATCTATCTATTTATCTATCTATCTATCTATCTATCTATCTATCATCTATCATCTATCATCTATATCTATCTATCATGTCTTCTATCATCTATCTCTCTATTTAAAATATGTTTTATTGACTTCAGAGAGAGGAAGAGAGAGGGAGAGAGAGATAGAAACACCAATGATGAGAGAGAATCATTTATTGCTGCCTCTTGCAGGCACACTACTGGAGATTGAGCCCACCACCCAGGTATGTGCCCTCAATGGGAATCGAATCATGACCTCCTGGTTTATGAGTCTATGCTCAACCTCTGGGCCACACTGGCCAGGCCATGCTTCACCATTTTACTGCCTTTATGTGGTCAGAGTTGTCTGCTATGCTTAATGCTGAAGGATAGCCGGGCTTGTGACCATTAATTGTTATATTTACAAGTAAATCTATGAAACACTGACAATGTGTGATATAGGTAAAGGAACAAATTTATTTCATGGGATATAACAATACCCAATGGATTATGGGTATATTTTTTATCTAGTGTTATGAGGTAGGCATTTTATCCCCATTTAAAGATGGAAAACTAATGCTAACAAAGATCAAATAACCTGCACAAAGGCAACATCTAGCTCCAATGCCACATTTTTTCCATTGTATGTTTTTTGCTCTCTTATAGCAAGAAAATTAACTATTATATATTCAAAAAGTTTCAATTATTTAATACAACAGAATTATAAATTACTCTTAATACCAGTTAGGTTGAATTTTGTCTAATAAACTGATATTGAGGAGTAGATTGTTATATTTGCACCTCATAAATATCTGAAATGTCACTATGACAAAGACAGTGTACATTAATACATAGCTTTTAAAAAAATTTCTATTAAATATTATATCTCAAAGCACTAAAAGCCAATAATGGTTGATTAGCAGTAGGTAGTAAATTTTCCAAGATGAAGGACTTATTCTCCAAACTGCCAGGTCTGTTGGCCTCCAGTAGCTCACAGTGAGTGCCTCCTCAGCAATTGTCCTCAACAAGAGGGAGCAGCCTGGCCCAAGGGAGCCACCCACATCCAATGACTAGCGACGTGGCTGGCATGCAAAGGCCAGGCCCTAGCTCAATTCTGGAGAACTCTAAAGGGCCAGGGCAGCCCCAAACCTCCCTGTGAATTCTGCCGAGGCCTTTATTTCAAGGTCATCATGTTTTAACCTCTCCTGCTGCTCAGTCTGTCTTCCTGCATTCTCCTCACAGGTGTTGGTCCCAACAGTCCTGCACAATAAACTTCTAAATAAAATAAAAATTTAGAAGTTTATTGTGCAGGGCTGTTGGGACCTGCACATTTCTAAATAAAAATATTAGCACATGAGAGAATCACCAAATCTTGACTATTAGGCTAAGTCAAGAGGCTGCAAATCTAGAGAGCCTCCACTAGTTTTGAGAAACACTCTAATTACCTAGAGAAGGGCTAATCTTGAGGAAATGAGGTAAATTCAGTGACAGAGGAGTGAATGGTGAAGAGTTGAGGGAGGAAATGGGATCATTTGACTTCTGACAGTAAATGCTACATTAAAATAATCATCTCCTTTCTCTCCTCCTCCACTCACATTTATTGAACACAATTTTATGTCAGATTATGGGTATATTTTTTATCTAGTGTTATGAGGTAGGCATTTTATCCCCATTTAAAGATGGAAAACTAATGCTAACAAAGATCAAATAACCTGCACAAAGGCAACATCTAGCTCCAATGCCACATTTTTTCCATTGTATGTTTTTTGCTCTCTTATAGCAAGAAAATTAACTATTATATATTCAAAAAGTTTCAATTATTTAATACAACAGAATTATAAATTACTCTTAATACCAGTTAGGTTGAATTTTGTCTAATAAACTGATATTGAGGAGTAGATAATTTCAAGCTTGAAGCTATAACTAAGAAAAGCAAAAAAAAAAAAAAAAAAAAAAACCCAAAAAACTCAAAGTGAATTCAGATACTAATTATGCCATTTTTGTAGATAACTAACTATCTTGGAAAGAAAAATGCAAATACTCACTAAATACATTGACTTGTATCATAATTATACCATTTAATATACTGAAAATACCACTTACCAAGTTGATTATGAAAATAGGTAAATTAAGTTGGTTACCATAGTTGCTGAGTTTATTATTGGTTGTTCTCTTTAAAGTTTAAAAGAAGTACAGAAAAACTCAGAATTAGTGTGAGAACTCTCCTATTTCCCAAAAGTCAGAATATAACTATCTATGGGCATAGAAGGAAACTCTATTATTATCTCGTCTATATATCATTTCTAGGACTACCTCAAGAGAGAAAGAGGGACTTGTATCTTAGGAGAATGGGGAAAGAAGAAATATAAGGAATTTAACTTCTTTTTCCTTGGAATCAGCAATACAACCAATCAGGATTTAAGAAAAAGTTTTAAAAGTAACTCAGATTTACACACATCCAGTCTAGGATGAAGCCAAAATTGTAAATTAGCTTTCCTTATTTCAGGCTAAAGTATTTAATAGAAGTTGTTATGTTAAATATTTAATGTTAATGCTACTGCTGAGTTATGAAGTAAAATTAGTAGAATGGAATATATTTATCATTGAATCACCAGTTTTAAAATGTGAGGTATATGTTACACAGGCTTACATAAACTTACTAAATAAGATGTAATTATTCAGCAGGATTATTAGTATTGTTTATGGTATCCATTTCTAATATGCTGAAATAGGAGGCATATTGAAGGTATAACAGAATTTGATCAAGGATGTATTGAGATAAATAAGCAAAAACAAGTTTCAGTAAAAATATTCTTCATTTCACATTTTAATATGGCTGTACAGAAAAAATAGAATACCGATAAATTAATGTTAGAAATAGATATTTCTAGAAGTATTAGTCAAAATTTTGTTTATTGTATTTTAAAAGCATGAATGGAGAAGCAAGTAAAAGGAAAGCAATAGTAATCCCTCAGTAAAATAAGAAATTCATTTGAGATGTAAAAATTACTTTCCGAATTTATCAAGTTCATGCTTATCTTTTAAAATATAAATTAGCTTAATTGAAGCATGTTGTCTTATTATGCTAATTTCTTGATCATTAATGTGTGCACAGGTGAGTCAACACTAATTTGTTATTTTGCACATTAATGTTGCAATGGAACTATTAAATATTTATATTCAAACATATAATAGGTATTTTTCCTCTGGAAAAATGTTTTATTTTTCTTGTTTACTAAATGACATTCCCTGAAACATACTTATTTCACTCACTGGGCAGTTATACTTTGTGAATGCAGTTGTTTGCCAATAGGACTAATTATTTGTTGATTATTGGTTCAAAAATTTTAATGCTTTTTTTTTAGTGTCTCTCAATCAGTTTAAAATTACTTGATAGTTACTCTCAGACATAAGTGCTCACTGTAAGAGATAAGACAGAAAATTCTGTTGCATAAAAACTTAACAAAAAGCTAAACTGAACTATAGATACAATGAATTTTGGTATATTTTCATTTCCTTATTCTTTAACAGTAAAAATAATGTGTCACATTTAAATACTAAATGTTTTTAATATTATACTATATTTAAAATTTTTATTAACTTTATTTTGGATTAGTAATTTATCAGTACTGGCATCTTATTGTATTAAGAAAAAAATAAAGTGACCCTAGAGCACAGTATTGGGTATCACACATGGAAATTCTTAAACAAACACAATTTTTTCTCAAGCTGCTTTATATATTTATTTATTTTGCCATTTTATTTTTAAAAAATCTTTTTATTTAAAGTTTTACATAGATTTCCCCCCCCCCCACACACACACACCCCACCCAATAACCTCTTCCTGCTTGCTTCCATCCCCTCCACTCCCCACCCAGACCTTCACCACCCCATTGTCTGAGTTCTTGGTTTTGCATATATGCATACAAGTTCCTTGGTTGATCTCTTCCTCCCCCTGCCTTTCTCTAAGTTTCATACTCAAGCCAATTCATTTCAAAGAGGAGATAAGTAGGTCATGTTTTTTTTTTTTTTTTCCGTTTTTTTTTTTTTAAGGAAGTAGCTAATAAAAATCTCTACCTATAGTGCACAGCAGGCCATGAGGTCTGACTGCAGTAGTGGGTGTGGTGGCAGGCATGGACTCTCCTTTCTCGCCACCTTCCAAGTGAAGCACAGAGCCCTGGGAGAAATGGGCTCGTATGGAGTGAAGCATGTGAAGACTCCACTCATGCAGAGAATTCTGACTTCTCCAAACGATTTTTCTCTCTGAAATGTCACATTGTTTTCAGAAAAACTCTGAGATTGTGAGATGGTTAGGGCAGCTTCTTTCACACCTATTTTACATATTTCTCATCCATCTCTAATAATCTTACCCCATGGTTACAGGCATCATCTAGTCTCAGGATGGCATTCCTTAGCACACTGACTATGGGAATGTGTTCCTTTCCAGGCCCTGCCTCTGATCTCTCTTCACTGCCAGCTGCTATCAGAACACTGAGTACAGCATTTCTCTCTCTCTCTCTCTCTCTCTCTCTCTCTCTCTCTCTCTCTCTCTCTTTTTAATATATTTTATTGATTTTTATTTTTTTTTTACAGAGAGGAAGGGAGAGGGATAGAGAGTTAGAAACATCAATGAGAGGGAATCATCGATCAGCTGCCTCCTGCACATCCCCAATAAGGGATGTGCGTGCAACCAAGGTACATGCCCTTGACCTGAATCGAACTTGGGACCCTTCGGTCTGCAGGCAGATCCTCTGTCCACTGAGCCAAACCGGTTAGGGCATTTCTTTTCTTCAAAACATTTGCTAGTCTCACTGCCATCTGTATTTTTTTTAGAGCTCTTTAGCTGTTTGATATGTATTTGACTTGCTAAGTGGTTTAAAATGTTCAAAATTTACCAAATCTACTCAGTTATCTGTGCAAATGACGCCAAGAAAAGAAGCATAGACCAATAGCTGGGTATTTACTAGTATATCATTTGCAACAGCATGGATGGACTTGGAGAGCATTATGCTAAGCGAAATAAGCCAGTCAGAGAAAGAAAATTAGCATATGATCTCCTTCATTTGTGGAATATAATGAACAGCATAAACTGAGGAACAAAAATAGATCCAGAGACAGAGAAGCATCAAACAGATCATCCAACCTTAGAAGAAAGGCAGGGGAGAGGGTTGGGGATAAGAGATCAAAGGACTCGTATGCATGCATATAAACATAACCCATGGACACAGACATTAGAGCAGATGAGGGCATGTGATGGGGGTGGGAATGGCTGGGGAGCTGTCAATGGGGGAGAAAGGAGACATATATAATACTTTAAACACTAAAGAAGTTAAATGAAAAACATAAAACATAATGCAATATTTTTTTTTAAAAAAGCCCAAATCATTACAAGAACATTTTATATTTAATGAAAGACTTGTCAGTACACTTTCATGTAGGGAAACTTAGCAATAAAATGATCAATAATGAAAAGATTGTAGCCTTCAAGAATGTTGACCGATAGGTTTTGACCTACTAATGAAATTGGCATAACATTTTAATGAATTAAAGTGAGAATAATGAAATCTAGAATTGAACTAAATAGAACAGATTAAATAGGAGGTAGAGTTAGAGTTCTGGTAAAAGATATTGGATGACAAATTACAAATAATTATGTAGCAAATTATATTTTTTATCTCTGCAGGTGGGAAAACTCTATTTGCTGATTAACTTTAAACTTTATTAAACTTTCAGTTAAATTAATCACCCTGTTTAAAAAAACAGTTTTCAAAAATATGTAGGTCAATATGATATGATGTACTAGAAGAATGAGGCTGAATTTATTAAGTATGCTAATTCTACTTTCAAAGTTTCAACCTCCACCAAGTTATTTTGGTACTGACATAATTTTGTAATTTGAATACATAAGGATATTGATCTGTCAATACTGTAGCCCAGAATTTTACATTTCCAAGGCTTGAGGACTCCATCTCTCTCTCTCTCTCTCTCTCTCTCTTTCTCTCATCTTGTACATTAAGAAAATTTTTACAAAACTTTAAATCAGGGAAGACTGAACCTGACCATCCATGCCTAGTGCTAGGATCAGTGGCTTCAGTAATAAGCATATTCACTGGGATCCTTGCTCATATTTCTCCTTATTTCTCAAACTGTAGGCACCCTTCATACATCCATCACTTGATCAGTCCAAGTATTTATATTCTTTGATTCTGTTCCCAGGTTGAACAAATCTCCATGCTAATCCATTAAGCTTCCCGAATTCATTATGCTTTCTAGTTCCAATGGACAGCCCATCAGTACATCCAGGCTTCTTGATGCTTTCTTCACCTGTATCTAACCATGTTCTCAGCAGCAGACTCTAGTGCCCTTTCCAAAACTTTGTTCCTCTTCTCAGTGGCACACTTCACCCTCCCAATGCTGCCAAGAAGATAATGTGGTCATTGGCCAGGACCAGTTCCTGACTTGGCCTCTATAATTATAGATGACATCACCCATATATAATTCTGGCCTCCTTCTCTCCTGTTGAAAGAAGAGGAGTTGATTGTCTGGTCCCAGTTTGATCATTTAACCCTTACTCAGTGTGGTAGACAGAATAATGATCCCCCTAAAAAGTCAACATCTTAATCTCCAGCACTTGCGAATATTTTATCTTACATGACAAAAGAGACTTTGCAGATGCCATTAAATTAAGGATGTTGAGATGAATTGCCCTGGATTATCTAGGTTGACCCAATTTATTCACAAAGTCCTTATAAGAGGTCAGAATCAGAGCAAATATGAAGATATGGCAATGAAAGCAGAAAGTGAGGAGAAAGGGAGAAAGAAAGAGATTGATTTGAATATGGGATGAGCCAGCTTTGAAGCTGGGTGATAAGGCCACAAATCAAGAATAGCTGGTAGCTCTAGAATCTTGAAAAGGCAAGCAAAGGGTTTCTCCCCTAGACCAGTAACCTTTAGAAACCCTACTGACATCTTGATTTTTATCCCTATAAAATGTATTTTAGACTTCTGACCTCCAGAACCATAAGACAATATTTTTTTGTTATAAGCTAATAAGCTATAGCATCAGCAAGAAATTATAATAATATACCAAAATCTCAGTTCCCATCACTTTTACAGAAATTTTATCCCATTGTCTTCTCTATTTCTTTCTCATTAATTTTATGTATTCTTTTAGTTCCTTCTTCCCAGGTGGCAAAACAAGAAGCCTACCATTAATCTTCACTCAGACTACAACCTTATATCTTTCCTTTCCTTCAGCATCATTCTTATTTAAAAAAATAGTTATGTCTTCCATGCCTGGACTTCAAACTTTGGAAATCTAGTCTCTGACTCTTGTCCAGCTCTGAGTAGCCACTATAGCAGTTTCTTTTTATTTGACAAATTTAACAGAACTCTTCTCTCTCACCGGAGGCATTTGCAGCTTTTGATGCTGGCCTGTTCTTCATGGTTTCTAGTTATTATTTTGATAATTCTTCCTGGGATTCTTCAGAGGCTTCCCCTCTTTCTGGCCACTACTTATAGGTTAATAAATTAGTCAAGGTCTACTATTTTATCTTTTTTATTATTATTTCCATATAAACTTTGGGTGATTTGGTTTACTTTCATGGTTTTAATTACCATTTACAAGTAGACAACTTCCAATCAGCCAATTCTAACCTTACTCTTAAATTCCAGGTATATTTATTTACTACTTATATTTGCCTATATGTTATCAAGGCTCCTCAAATATTATTTAAACCCAGAGAGGTCCTTCTAATTTTCAGTGTCTCACAGAAGATACGGAAAATCACCCTTTCATCCTACTGATTCCTCTTTTACCTTTAAGTCTATGTCACTAATATCAACCAAATTACTCTTTGCATGCCATAATACCTCCACATTTGAAAGGTCATCCCATCTTTCCTCTAGAAGATTTTAAAACCTCTTAACTTTCCTCCCCTCCAAGTTCATTCTCTCTGCAATCAGCATCATGTTCCTAAAACTAAATCTGATTATGCCTCTGCCTTGAAGATTTCTTACATACTCATGCTGCCACAGATGGGGTATATGTTCCTAATACTGCTTCTAAGGTCTGTTCTGTTTCTCGAGCTAACTTCGAAGCCTCCCTCCTCTCCTCATCAAATAAGATTGATTCTCTGCTCCAAACACAGAAAATAATTGTCTTATTCACTAGACCTGCCTGACCCTTTCTTGACTATGTGTTTTGCACACATTTTTCTTAAAATCTGCTTACTACCTTATTCTCCTAGAAAAATCTGCCAGTTTGTTAAGCTCATACATCACCTTTTCTTTGAATCTCTTCTCAAGTAGCCAGAATCAGTTACTAAATATATGTTTCCAGATCACTCTTTTCCTGCTTGTCTCATAGCCCTTATTGCATTGCAATTATTAGTGTTGTATTCTGTCTGACTGGTCTTTGAATTCTTTAAAGGAAAACTATGCCTCTTCATGTTATTTTTTAAAATGTGTTTATTGATTTCAGAGAGAGAAAGGGAGAAGGAGAGGAAGAGAGAAACATTAGTAATGAGAAAGAATCATCCTGCATGCCCCCTACTGGAAATTGAACCATAACCTATTTCATCAGTCAATGCTCAACCACTGAGCCACAATGGCCAGGCATGTTTATGTGTTTATACCCAGTACCTAGCACCATGCTTGACACATGGGAAACATTAACCATTGTATTATGGATCAATGAACATCATAAGTAGGCATGGACAACAGATCATGTAATGATTTTCTAAAAACAATACTCAAGGGATATTTGAGTCAAAGTAGGGGAAGCTGTAAAAGAACTGATTATGAAAGGAAACATATTATAATTGATGTGGCAGTGAGAATAACAGTTCAAGGATTCCACATTCCTTGTGAGGCAGTCCCTGCACCTTTCTTTAGGTGGCACACACAGATGAATAGGATGCCATATGTTTCCAAGGGATTGTGACCTATAAGGAAAAACAGTCATGTGCACAGTTTGGTAGAACAAGAGATTACACAAGCTATGAAAGATGTGTATCCTGGATACTAATATCATACAATGAGAGGGATGAGTTCTTTATGAGGTTATATAAGGCTTCCTAGAGCCTTTCTTTATATATTAAATAAAATAAAATGTGACATTTTTAAGGAAAAAAGGCAAATATTAATACTAGGAATTATAAAATATAAAATGGATTATCCAGAAAGTGAAGTGTTGGTTTTGTGTTCCTCTTGCAAACCAGTTGAACATGTGTCATACTCATGTACATTTATATACATGGTGTCCTAGAAAAAATGTGTACATACTTGAACAGCTGGTGGCATAATTTTGAAAATGAAATATATTTTAATATAAATTGCCTTTATCATTATTCAAAGTGTGTTTATACATTTTTGGGACCCCCTATATAGTCAAAAGCTGTATTCTGATTGAAAATTTTGCTTATTACAAATTGGTATGTCTCACAGGATTTTATTTAGCAGCCTTACTGAACTTTGGCCAGAGGAGAAGTTGAAATATTTCATTACAAACTCTGATCCAGTTTTGGTGGGAAGAGATCAAAGCATGGAGTCAGGTGAAATGGTAGAACTCCCATCTGGGCTGGCATCCTTTCATAGAAAATTTAGGCTTTGTTCTAACTCCCACTTTCTCTAGGAGTGTGATCAAAGACATTTAAATCTCTCAGGCTACACAATTTGAAACTGACAGCCACCTCAGAGAACAGATACTGAAAAGTCTATGGGGACATTATCAGAATACCATCAGTAAATTATTACTATAAATTAAACAAATATCTCTGATAACACTCATTAAAATTCATATAGATAATTAATTCAATAATTTTACTCTGTAGTTATTTAGTCCCATTGAGGGACACTTAATTTATATGCTAAAATATTATTTTAATAGTTATTCGTTGCAATTTTGATACACAATGAGGCTAAGATGTCCACATGCATTTGATGTTAAATTCCTCCCTGCCCCTCACTGGGGAAGATACATCTGCTTAAAGAAAAAAGTAACCATTATCATAATGAAAATTAGATGGCTTTCAACTTTACTGTACCTGGATAGGAGACATCCCAGAACTTACTAGTCTTCTTGTTAGCTGTGTCATAGCTGTTCTTAGGTTTTAAAACATTTAAATTAATTTTATTATCAGCTGTCAAAATGTTTTTGAAACTGTAAGATTTTTTAAAAAATATATTTTTATTGATTTCAGAAAAAAGGGAGAGGGAGAGAGACAGAAACATCAATGATGACAGAGAATCATTGATCGGCTGCTTCCTGCATTCCCCACACTGGGGATCAAGCCCTCAACCCAGACATGTTCCCTTGACTGGAATCAAACCTGAGACCCGTCAGCCTCTATCCACTGAGCAAAACCAGCTAGGGCCTGTGTAGATTTTTATTGAAATTGCAATTAATCTATAAATTAAAGAAAGTTGAGGAAAAGAGTATGTATCTCTATTTTTCCCCTATTTTGTCTCAATAAGGTTTTAGACTTCTCTACAGAAAGGTCTTATAAAATCTTTGTTAAATTTATCCCTTGGTACTTATTTTTATAGTTGTTATTATTATTATTATAAGTGGTGTCTTGACCTTCACTTCTACCCTAGAAAAGTCTTTCCAAGAATTTTCTCAGCGCCCTTACTTTTAATGCAAAAATTATTGGAACTAAGTATTTTTTGGCGGTAGAAAGTATAAATAAATTGTGCTCTATCTACACAGTGGAATATTGAACATAGATAAAATTAAGTGAAAAAAGTATATACAGCAATATGAGTGAATCTTAAAAACACAATTTTTTTGGAAAAAATTTTCAGAGGGATACATGCAATATATAATTTATAAGCAAATTGACTTTATTATTATACTTCATTAGCTACATATATCTAGCATATTTTCATGCATAAAATATTAGATGCTTTTTAAAATAAGAGGAACAGCTCAATAACTTTTAAAATGGTTAAGAATTCACAAATAAGTAACAGATTACTAAGAATTATTGTAAATCCTTTTACTACTAACTTGTAATCCTCTTATGCAAGGCGTATGAGCAACAAATCCTTAGAAAGGCTTTTATGAGCTTTGTGTGCAATCTTAGACATAACAAGAAATATGTTTCCTTAGCAAATTGAATTAATTCTGTGATTTAAAATATGTGATTTTTAAATAAATAAAATATAGCAGTATATTATTAGAATACCAGTATTATAATATTGCTTTCTTCAGTTCTTTATACATCTTTTGAATGAGGCCTACTCTATCTTACAAGCTGCTTTCACCATCTCTTAAACCCTGATCTTCTTTTTCTTTATTCTTATTCATAGCATTTAACACGTTTGACCATGAGGCACTTTACTTCTGATATTTATTGTTTAATATCTATTTCCTTTCTTTAGAAGTCAATATGGGGGTTAGCCCTCAATGGTGAGAATTCAGTCACTGTCAACCAGTTACTCCTATGCTCTACTTCTCCCGGTATTTGTGTCTTGATCAGTGCTCACCCACTTTGAATCATGGATGTCCGAATGCCAAATAGCATATTATAGAAGTGGTTTTATCTGACTCCAAAGACTAGGTCATAATAAATATTTCAGCTTCTAGCTTGCCTCCTGTCCTCTCTTGGATATTTACTGTGTGGAAAGCCATCTGTCGTATCATGAAAACACTCAAGCAGCCTTGTGGAAAGGGTCTCAGCCTTGTGAACTGAGACTTCCTGACAATACCAGAAACTACTTGCCAGCCATGTGAGTGATCCTTGAAAGTAGATTTACCAACCCTCATCATGCCTTCAAATGCATCCCTAGCCCCCATTTCCACCACAACCTTACATGAGACACTTAACCAGAATCACTCAGTTAAGGCACCTCTGAATATTTGACTCAAAGAAACTATGAAAGATATGAAATGCTTATTTTTTTCAGCCAGGACATTATGATTTAAAAATACAGACATAAATATGATTATAAAATCCTTTGCTAAAACCTCAGAAAGACATAAGGTGGTAATTCAAATAAATAGTAGAGCTTTGCTCTCATAGCTTCAGCTTAATCCAAAAGTAGAAAATGTTATCTTGAAGATGCTTATGTGTGTGGCTTTTATCTAATGAAATGAATTCTAATATGATTTACAAGGGACCAAAAACATCTATAATAATAAAAACGTAATATGCTAATTAGACCAGACAGATGACATTCCAGATGAAGCTGGGGCTGCGAGGACCTAGCCCCCTTCATGAATTTCATGCTTCAGGCCTCTAGTTTTAAGAGAATTATACAGACAGAAACCCTGTCAGCTTGATATGAAAGGAACAGAGACAGTACAGAATAAAAACAGGATTTGGGATCCCCAAGCATTTTACCTACAAGAAGCAAACTGATAAAATTACTCAGCTGCAAGTACTAACTTCATTTTCTGACAAAAAACACACACAAAGCAATAAAAAATGAAAGGGCAGAATTAACGGCCCAGAGTACAGAGAACAAAGAAACGTGGAGAATAATGACAGGCCCTTAGTCCTAATGAAGGAACTGCTAACATGTGCCTGGTGAGAATTCAGTCATTGTCAACCATTTACCCCTATGTGCTTCCCATTGTCATTTTTTTTTTTTCCCTCAGTGGGAAATTTATAAAGGTTATCCTTTGTCTAACATTGTATGTTGGGAGTGTGGTACACAGATAATTTGTTTAGTTCACAGGTCTTCATCCTGAGAACTCAGAACAGGATCCAAGGAGACTCGTTTGCACATGGACTTGATTTAGATGGTAAGATTTGGGATTTTGATGCTGTAATGCAATGAGATTTTTGAGGGCATTGGGAGGAAGTGGCTATTTTGCATATAGAAGGACTGTGAATAATTGTAGTCCAAGGGGGTAAACTAAAATAGCCAGCCTCCAAATTTACCCCCAATATTCCTCGTGTTCTGGTAGTCATGCCTTGTGGAATTCCACCCACAATGAATAAGGCTGGCCTGTGTAACCAATAGCTTGTGACTTCTAATGTCAGCAATTGATTTTGTTTTGTTTGCCAATTTTAATCTCAGGTGTTTGGAAGAGTTCCCGATAACTGGTCAGTCAATAGTTATTGAAAATAAAGAATAAATCATTTTGATTTAGATATTTGATTCATTATAAATTATTTGAAATATTTTGGTGATATTGTTCAGTTTATGCTCTCTGTGAATTTTAGCCATTACCTTTGACTCTAATGGCAGTGGGAGAGCTATAAAGTACTTTTACATTCAGTGAAGAGGTAATAGTCTATCTATGTCCATATCACCAGCACAACTTACTTTCTAATATATGATCATCTTTTCTGTTTTCAGCTACCACCGTGTGTATCTAATTCCTATCACTTACTGAAACACTGGAGGCTTCTTTGTTGAATTATTTTACTTCACTATGTGGTGCTGAGATACACACTTTTTAATATATGGGTGCATTGTGATACAGCTACTACTTCTGGCAGCTAACTGTTGAGCATTTATCATATGCCATATACAGTATTATCATATTTAATCCTTGCAGTCCTGTGAGCCAGTACTATTACCTCCATCCTAAGAAATGGAGGAACATGAGAATAATGGGACATAAAGAAATTTAAGAGGTTATACTAGTTATTGTCAGAGACAGAATCTGAACTAAGGCACTTAGACTCCAGAAACTATGTTCAGTGGATCTCGACTCACTGTGCTATCCCTTCCTTGGATTTCAAATCTGACACCCTGATTTTAGATGGATGGCCTTTAAATGTAATGAAACCAGTAAGGATCTCTAAGGCACCTGATTTATCTTCTCAAGATGTAATTGGTTATCACATTCTTTGGTATGTTCTGAAGAGGAAAATTTGACTTGTAAATAGAACACCTACTAATATTTTACTAAAAGGTGTATTTGTTTCTATTACATAGAGTTAATGACAAAAAGTAACCATGAGTAAATGTCTCATTTTGTATCCATAAATATACATATCAGAAGAGTTTAGCTTTTATGTATGCACCAATTTGTTGGGCAGTAATTTTAATAATGTTGCCATGATCAGACTCAAGGGCCAAACCAAGCCTTTGATACAACACTCTGGGGCACAGGAATAGAATTTATAAAATCCTTTACCAGTAAAAGCTTTTCACTAATCCCAGCCAAAAAAAATGTGATTTAATATGCAAAACAACAAAACAAATCTTGATTTTCAGATGGTTAGTTGTTGAATATTATAGTTTCACTTATAGCTCTGAATTTGGGGGGCAGTGTGATTTTTTTTTTTTTAGAAAAAAAAAATGATTGAGGCAGAACCATCATTTTCATCCACTAACTTTCTATGAAAACATAGGTTTATTTACTAAGTTAAGTTTTAATAACTGCTGAAGCAGAAAAAACACATAAAATGTCAATAACTTACACAACAGAGGTTTAATTTCTCTCATACGTTTCTTTTCCTGCATAGGCCCGTGGGGTTGTGGGGAGTTGTGCTTGACAGAATCACTTAGTGACTGAGGTTGATGGAGTCTACCATTTTGTGAGTCTGCCTTTTGGACCACATGAAGCTATCAGAGAAGTGAAGGGGGATTCAGGAGTCATACTATTATTTACCTGCTTGACCTCATTAGAAATATATGGCTCTAGTTAAATGCACAGGAAATATAGAAACACACATGTATTTTCTACTGATTGTCTGAGTTAACTAATCCTGTCTTCTGCTGTCTATGTCTAATCTTTTTGTTAAACTCATCTAGTAAGGTTTGAATTTTAGATTTGTGTTCTTTCTTCTGCCATTTCAATTTGGTGTTTTTTTTTGTTTTTTGTTTTTTAAATAAAATTTTACTTGCTACTTAAATTTTTCATATTTTAATTTATTTTGTCCATTTCTCTTATATTCTTGAGCATATCAATCATAATTTGAAAATCTTAAGAGAAAGTCTGTTATCTGGATCAGCAGTAGGTGTGCATCCTTATTCATTTTCTCTCTTTTTGTCTTTCTAAGTAATTTTTAAATTTATTGCTAGACATTAAACAAAAGATACTTCTCTGCCTCTGTTGTATAGAGAGATTGGTAGCTGATCCTCTCACTGAATGCAGTCAAGCTGCATTACAACACTGAAAAAATGTAGTCTAATATATGCCCACACCTGATTTTACAGGGTTTTCTAATAGGAAACTGTTGCATTCTATGTGGAGTAGGAACCAAACTTTAGCTTCTGCTTCAGCAATTGCTTGCTCTTCAGATGCTTTTTCTTGCAGGTTTTTAGCCAGCTGGCCCAGGATGCCCCAGTTTTCGCCATGCGAGGCATGACTTGAGGCTCCCTAAAGCTCTGCTTACACCACAGCAGCCATCCATGAGTTTTCACTGGATTTTCTGCCACCTGTCAGTGCAAAGAATCATTAAAAGATCCCCAAAAAAGTAGCCGAAGAAGCTAGTTCACTATTTCAATATTATTTTGCCTCTAGAGTCATAGCCCTTCTATTTTTCACGCCTCAGAAATTTTTTGCTACTGTCAGGCCAATGAATGATATATTTTATTTTGCTTTTCAAGTTGTTCTAAGTAGAAACACTAGTCTGCTGCTCAAGCATTCCATCACTCCCCAAAACAGAATTTTTAGGGAAATATATGGAATATTTTATATGCATGCACTATTTCTGACACATTCCAATAAATTTCCTTTTTCTCAAACATAAGAAACAGCTCCTCTTCAAGTGAGACTACCCCATGTTCCAAGTTACTGAATCAAATTCACATCAGTAATCTCCAAGAGACTACAGTTGTATTATGAATCATCTTGTGCTGGAGATGTATGAACTAAAAGGCAAGTTACCTACTCATTGTCTGCATCAGTGTGCAAAAATGGAACAGGCGGAGGATATGTGTAATAAACAGTCCCACAGGGGAGAAGGAAGACCAGGTGACACACCGCAGTCACCATCCATAAACAATTCTGAAATTCCATTGGACAAACATTTTACAACCTTCTGCACTGCGGTGTCAGAGATTCCTTGATTAAGTTTCTTATTCTCTGGACCACTTCTGGTGTCCATTGTTCTACACATTCATTGGCTTTGCCTTATGAATGCTCCATCTCTTCTACAATTCTTGACCCATTTGAAAGAGGAATTGGAAACTATGCCCAATTAAAAGCTTTCTGAATTAAAGTTTTTACATAATTTTGAGGGCCCACAGTATTTTCTTAGTTGTTTGTTTATTTGTTTGTTTGTTTGTTTAAGTGTGGAACAACCGAAGGTGTTTTATATTCCAAGCTTGTGATAAGCAAGCCTTTGAAAATGTGGCAAACTCTGCTTTATTTGCTTCTGGTCAGTTTCATGAATCATGATTCTAGACTCCGCTTTACTATTTCATTTTTTTTTCTATCTGTATTTCCCCACATATTGGAAGCTATCTTGAGGTCCTCTGGAACATATGTATCAGGCAGACCTATAATTGATCTTTTCCAAATTTTATTTTATCCAGTAGAAAATGTATACTGGCCTTTGTCTCGCAAAACCAGTTTTAATCCATTTTCTGTCAGAATCTGAAAGCTGTAAGTTTTTCCAATCATGGAAGGCCCAGATTTCTGCTTAAAAACTGGCTAATTATTTCAATGCCAATAGCTTTCTTGTAATATAATGTCAAACACAGCCAACAGCAAATACTATACATTCTTTTCCTGGAACTGCCGTCGGTTCGCAAATTGGCCCCCATATACAAAGTGCAAGAAGAGACTGAGGAACAAGGTCAACCACTCCGGATAGGAGGGTAGCGGGTTTAATAAGTAAGGGAAATTACTGAGGAGGCTTGTCGTGGCTGGCTGCAGCACAGGCAGACTTCTGCACTTGCCTGCCAGAATCTTAAAAGTGTATAGAGGCCTTAAAACATTCAGTCACACATATTGTCCAGATGCCCTCAGCACCACATTCTTCTCTCCAGGTTACAGCTTTAAATACGGCTCCCGCTGTGGGGATGGTGGTCAGAACGTATGCTCCTAGGACAGGAGAGTGTGTGAAGAGCCTCCAACTGGTCATGTCCAGTTCACAGGTCAGCCAGCAGTGATAGCCTCCCGACAGCCTCCCCTAACAACCACAGGTGCAGAGCCCATCTTCCTCCCACTTGACCAGAGTTAATGAATATATAGCCTTCGCGTACCCGTGTCTCCATCTTTCCAGCCCCTGACAGCATGTTACACCAGAAGCACTTTTCATGCTATTTGTGTTAAACATCGTTAACCGCCACAGCAGACAAAAGCCAGAGCCTCAGTGGTACAACAGAACAGCATTTATGTGTTTACATTTATTTTCCAATGCGAGTTGGCAGGAGAAGTCGCTCTACAGGTTGCTTGAGGAGCCACAGTTTGGTAGGTTGCTAGAGGAGGAGAGAGAGTAATGGAGCAGGTACACTGATCCTCAGAGATCCGCTGAGAAGTAACGTACCACTTTCCCTCATCGTCCATTACCTACAACTAGTCGCTAGGCTACAAGCGATGTGCAAGGGAGTCTGGGAAAAATGGAGAAACGCATAAAATAATAAGCATGTAGATGAGATAAACCTTTAGGTCTCCCTAGCTCCAATTAAAAAAAAAAAAATCTGTGTTTAACAATAATCTATCTTTTATTTTTCCCTATAGAAATACCTTCAGAATATCTCAGAATGTACTGTGATTGTTTTGAAATGTTAGCCTCGGTTATTACTTGGTCTCTTTATGTTATTCAACATGTAAAACCTCTAACAGGCAGTCAGACAAGACATCCAGGGCAGCCTTAAGTTCTTTTGGTCCTCAGGGTTAGTGTTTCTCCCAGCTGCATGGTAATACTGGCTGCATATAAATTGATGCCAGTTTGTGAGAGAAATTCTTGAGTTGCTTTTGCCTTATCATATCAGAACTTTTTAAATATGAGTGAAATAATTCCCAAGACATTCTGAGGACAACCTGTCACTAGAAATGCTCAAGGTACAGCCCAGCTGATGTGAATCAATGGCTGAGCGTCGAACCATAAACCAGGAGGTCAAGGTTTGATTCCTGGCCAGGGCACATGCCCGGGTAGAGGGCTCAATCCCCGGTGGGGGGCATTCAGGAGGCAGCCAATGGATGATTCTCTCTCATCATTGATGTTCCTATTGCTCTCTCTCTCACCTTTCCTCTTTCTGAATCAAATTTATCTATCTATCTATCTATCTATCTATCTATCTATCTATCTATCTATCATCAGCTTAATGCTCTTCTCCTCCCCACTCAGACACAGACATCTTATCTCTTATTATCCCTGTCACCTGAATATTTCATATCTTGTAAGATATGGAATGCAGGGCATCCCAAGGGTGTTTTGTTAAAATACAAGCAAAAGCCATACATAGTGGCTACTCTGCACCAAAATGTTAGGTTTTTAAGTCCTATAGTATCTTACAACAGTATTTTTCCATCACCTTACAAGCTCTTGAGACACTTTCATAACCAGGTTCTCCAGCCAAACAAAATTATCTTTTTCCTCTCCCATCAGGGAAAATACTTAGCTTTTATGTAGTATTTCCTCTAGATATTGAAAGAGGCTGGCAAATCCACTGCTTATTTAGCTAAGGACTGCTCCTTCCCCTTAGGAGAAAAAACCTTTATACAAATACTAGAGGCCCAGTGCACAAAATTTGTGCACGTGTAGGCTCCCTAGTGTCTGCCAGCTACTGGCCAGGGCCTCCCTTACCCCAGCTGCCTGTTGCAGCTGCCAGCCGGGTCCTCTCTTCTCCCGGCTGTCAGTCAAGGCCTCCCTTCACACCTGCCTTGGCCTGGTGCCACCCACTCACCTGCTCCACCACCCCACCATGGTCCTGCTCTCATTGGGGCCCACCCACTGCCAGCATCCAACACTGTGTCATTGATGCCCACCATGGTCAGCGCACGTCTAACTCCCACTTGGTCGAACTCCTGCCCATAGGGACAGTTTGCATGCATATTAATCTTTTATTATATAGGATGGCAGACCTAGTTCCTTCTCTTAGAAGTCATTCTAATTGTTTATAGTTAGCTGCTTCTAAAAACCAGAGGCTTACCTGGAAGACCCAGGCCTATAACTGTTATTGAAACTTGGATCCACTATGCTCAGCAAGGATGTATAATAAGTTAAACCAAAGCATTGCCTGATGAACAGATCTGGGTAAGAGGTGGGGCTGCAGGAGCAGGTATGGGGTGCAGTTGTGGCCAAATCAGAAAAGGTCTTTGTTACTCTTATAAAGAGGCTTTGGTGTTGCTGTCCTGGAAAAGCCAGAAAGGACACACAGAGACAGCCAACACAGTGCCTTACTGCAGAAAGAGATATAAATTGTGCACAATTAATAAGTAATGTGGATGTTGGAGGAAAGATTAGAATTTTAGTAGAAAAGTTCTGTCAGTTGCAGAGGCAGACTGCTTTGCAAATAGTTACAAATGCCTTGACTAAAAGGAGTAACCATTTCAAGAGGACAGGTGCTGGCAAGAAATGGCTGGCTGGGGCATAGGAATATCAGTTCTGTAGGAGAACCTAGCCCTGTCTGGATAAAGCAGGCTAACAACATGGACTTCTACCAAATCCTGCCAGAGATACGCTTTGTTTGGCTGGCACAGGTTTTAAAAAACTTTAATATGAATGCTGTTATGTAATAGTAACGCTACCGGTTTATTGTCACTTTCTATTGTCATATATCCATCCCATGCATACATTTATGCTACCTGCATGGCTCCTGTGAGCATTTTTAACTTGTGATACAGAAGGTATTTTTATATGTTCCTAGAGAGGAGAAACACAGTGCTGATGACAAAGCACCACTGAAGTGCTTTGTAGTTTGTCCTTTGTAATTATGCTTAGATCATCATATAAAGAGTCAACAGTGTATAGTTCTTGTTACACAGGTATTTGAAATACTTGCTTCTGCTGCAGATAATGATACCTGTGGTCCTTTTTTTCTCCTTTTTTCCCCCCATTCTTTTTAGAGTCCAGCTTCTGCCCTGAGCTGCCACCACTACATCTTCTATTTATCATCACAACTGAAGCCATTTCTCCCAACCCTAATGACTGTCCTATCCCTTCAACAGAGTGAGCATTTGTTCCCCAAAGAATGATTTGTTTAGGACTAACTAACAAGTTATTCCAATTTTTGTTCACTAATTATATCATGAATCACTGAATATTTCTTTGTGAAATGCCTCTTAAGAAGACATATACATATATTTACATTCACAAATATATATACATAAACATATGTATATGTGAATCTCTGCACATAAATACACGCAAGTGTATTTATATTTTCCCCTCCAGAAGCACCCATTAAAGAAAGGTAATTGATAGGAACCCATGTTCCAGGTGTTTTATCTAGTTAACTCTCACCACAATTCTACCTGTTAGGTATTATTTTAAAAAGTAACTATAATTGAAGAACCTGAGATTGGAACAGTCTCAGTGCTTCTCCAGGTCGCCCAGGCAGTGAACAGCAGAGCCAGGACGTGAATGTCTGTCGGTTGCATCTCCATTTCACCAGGCCGTTTTAGGTTCTCCATAACCAGTTTACAATGGTTCGGATTTTACTTTACACTGGGAAAACAGAACACCACCTGTTTGATTATATATGTTTATATGTTTTATTATCTAAATAAATAAAAATTCTATTTGTCATTGTCATTAATGCAAACAGAAGAGTGTTAAGCTGCTTTTTTCTTAGTTTTAATAGGCAGTGAAATCAGAATCCAGACCTGCCGAAGAAAGGTGATTTTACACGAAGGTGTGCACAGGAAGTCATTTAGAGTAGCAAATCCCCATCATTCCTCTTGTCAATCACCAGCTGTCAGGAGTGCTCATCCTGCCACCTTTATTGAAGGTAACAAAGCTTGTTTGATGGAAACGCTTTTTTTTCTCTTGAGGAAAAATAATGTGGAGTTGTCTTCTTTGTCCCTATAAACAAGTGAAAAATACTTGTCATCTTTTACCTTGGCAAAGTATTGAAATATCTTAATTGAGAAAACAAAGAAAAGTTTGTAATGATTTTGAATTTTGCATTAAGAAGACAATCCCCATGGAGTCATTCTGCTAATTTCATTTTGGAGACTAGATTTCTTTTTTGTTTTAATCTAAAACAGAAGTAAAATTACTGTAAATTTACATTAGTTTGTTTTTTACATTACTTTTTAGAATTGAATGTTTAAAATTCACAATAAATGTGTCCTAGTTCTGTTGATTGATATACATGTAATATATGAATTATGTAATAGTTTGTTATAAGATAATTTAATTATAATTTAATTATAATTATTTTGTTTGTTTATCCTCTGTGCCAAGAGATGAAAGTGAAGAGCAGAGACACTGTCAGGTGCAGGAACCTAATCTTTCCTGTTTTACATTGAGAAGTAATAGGTTTCCATGAAATCATGCTAAGTATTTATTTTCACTTCATAATAATAACATACCTAATATTAATGAAAGTTGTTAATATTAATAATTAATAATATATTAATAGTGAATAATAAGTATTTAGGTTCACTTAATCAAAAGGATGAAATAAATATATTTTCCTAAAAATGTGAAGGAAATTTGTTTCTGCTAGATTTTATGAAAGAACTTTATTAAAGGTTGTATTTTTGTAAAACAGAAATAAATCCAAAAGGCAGCACTGAGAGCAAGAAGGGAGTGATGAACAACAAAAAAAGTTGTAAATGTGGTTATTTCAAAATAAACATTTTTGTACAAAAGTAAGAAGGCTGTAAAATTTGGGAGGTAAAAACTAGAGAGAACTAGATTGCTTGAACAGGCAAATTTGGAATTAAAGCCTTTGTGCTGCCAAGAAGAAACTTGAGATTTTCATTAACTTTGAACTTTAAGTGAACTTTATACATAGTAAAAATCAGGAAATTACTAAAAAAAAAAAAAAAAAGAAGTAACATCTAACATTTTTATTATAGAAGTAAATAAAGGGGGTGATAAAAGAATTAAATAATTCCAAATCAACTAAGCATAGAAAAAGGAGCATATACAGAGAAGTTGTGATAGAAGCAATTAGTAATTATAATAAATGCAAATGGATTAGATATTCCATCTATAAAAAGAATCTCAGATTGGATATTTTTAAATCCAGCTATATGCCATTTCAAGAAGACAAATATAAAACATATAAAAGGCCAGAGGAAGGCAGGATATATAACACTGGAATAAACATACTTGGGAAACATTAGCAAAAATAAATGTAGCAAGTTAATATCAGACAAAATATACATTAATTGAAAAACTATTTTTAAGACTAAAGATTCAATTCAACAGGAATATAAACCACTTATAAGCCCAGCTGTACTTCATATAGACTCAAAATGCAGAAAGCAAACATTGGAACTGATAAGACACATTTATCAGTCATTGATAGAGTAATGAGGTAATGCTACATAAGGAGATTATATATTTAAATTTCTTTGGCTTTTTTTTAGATAACTTATCCTGAGCTTCCTTCAGTCTCTACCCAGTTGTACCTCCTCAGAAGTGTTATCCACCATATTGAAATAGTCTTCTTTCCCTATTTCTATCATTCTTCTCTAATCGGCTTATTTTCTTTTATATCCTTTTTTATTAAATGAACATGTGCCAAATACGTATGCTTATGTGGTATTTCTGCTTTACTCCTTACATGCCAAAATGCCCAGAACACAGCCCGGCCCATTGTATTGTAGGTGTTTAATAAATATTTGTTGAGTTAACAAATAAACTCAGGGCCTTGGTAATGTTCTCTTTGTGGGTAAGCTCTCTCTTTCCTCTCTTTTCCTAGCTGACTCCCACTTGGCTTCTTAGCATTTGGGTTTCAGATTCCTCAAGAAACCTTTTCTTATTCCCACAGCCATCTCACACTTCTGCGGAACCTTATAAGGCCGTTTTCTAAATTCACTCGATCATTCACTCAATGAGTATTAATTGAGTGCGTCGTGTCTTCTGACTCTTGTTCTAGGCCCTGGGGATGCAGTAGTGAACCCAGTAGACGTGATTTAAACTGTTGTGAGGTTTGTACTCTGGTGGGGTGGCGGTGGAGGGCAGACAAGAAGCACGTAAACAAGTACATAGTGCTGCCTACAATTTTAAGTGTCCTGAGGAAACATGAAGCAGGGTTAGAGGGGTGAGAGAACCAAGAAAAACAGTAGGAGCGATTCTTTACACCGAGGCCCAGGGAAAACCTTACGCAGGAGGTATTTTGAAGGAGAATCTGTAAGTAAGTGAGGGATTGGCCCCAAGGATAACGGGGGACATGTCGCAGTCAGAGGAAATTGCAAGCATCAGCGCCTTGAGGCAATGATGCACTAACAGTGTTGAAGAAACATCTCTGAGCCCAGAGTGCTGGCGCAGAGTAAATAAAGAGGCTTTTTCTTTGGTAAGTGATGCCATTTTTGTTTGTACAGTTACCCCTGGATGGGCAGGACAAAGGGGAAAGAGACAGGGTGTGGGGTTCTGGCTTGATGGTCCTGCTAGGAACGCCAGGTCCTTAGGTGCCGTCTCAGGAACAGCCACCAGGGGGCGCCAGGCTGCACAGGCCGCTCCAGGAAGTGCATTTCAGCGCTGGAAGCTTTGGGTCCTAGCGCTGCCAGGTTCTCTGTGACTAGCCCTCCACCGGGTTGCTGGGCACAGCACCTCCCTCCCCTTCCTGGAACCTCAGAAGGGTTTCGCTCCAGTACAGGGATCCCAGCCTCAGGGTCCCTGGCCTGGCATCGGTGGTACTCATCTGTTCCAGGTGCAGTTCGGAGGTCACAGCCTGGAGACTAGGTGGGGCCCTGTCAACTCAGCTGACGATCAGCACCCAGCAACTTCTCTGCTGCTGGGGTGGTCGGGCCAGGGAGGGCCCCAAGGCTGGCCACCACACAGAAGCTCTGGGGACCCGGCTGCCCGAAGTTGTGCTGCTGCTGAGGGTCCCTGGGGTCGCCTTCTGGAAGTTGGACGTGTTCCTGGAGCCGAGCGCAGCCTGCCAGGTAAGGCCACTGAGCCATGGACTGGATGAGGTGGAGGCTGGCTGTTCAAAGGATTTTGGCTTTTACTCTTAAGACACTCAAGTCACAGGAAGGACTTTAGTTTGAGCAGGCCCTCTCTGCTGCGTTGATTATAGAGAGTCGAGGGCAAACAGGGAGATTCGTTAGAAAGTAATTAAAATAATCCAGATAGGACATGATGGTGCTTGGGATTCCAGACGTAGCAGGAGAGGCTGTGAACTGGGACAGAGCGCTGGAGGCGCTCTTGGAAGTCTTTGCCAGCAGGGCTGCATGGAAGATGGATTACAGAGAGAAACAAAGCAGAAGATGATGAATCGGGTGTCTGGCCTGGGCATGTGGAAAGGTGAAACCACTTTACTGAGGTTGGGAAGATTACAAGGAGCATAGGGGAAGGGGCTGGACTTAGAGGGTATAGGTTTTGGACATGTTGAGTTTTATCTATTAGAGACCCAGATGATGAGTTTCAGCAGGCAGCTGTATATGAAAATCTAGAACTCAAGGAAGAGTCCAGAATGGGGATATATTAAGGGAGTTAATGGAGATGAAATTTAAGGCCATCTGGAGGATGAAAATGCATTTAAAGGCTGAGAAGATGTTGAAGCCAGCCAGGGAGGAAAGCCAGAAGGAGTAGTGACCAGAAGCCAAGTAGTGAGTGAAGGAGGTGGGAGAGGTTGGCTGTGTGAAATGCTAATACGTGAGGGAACATGTCTGGGAGCTGTCCTTTGCTTCTAGCAGTGTGGAGGTCATTGTTGGCTCTAACACTGTAGAGGTAGCAGGTGTAAGCTTCATTGGAGCAGGTTCAACATGGGATCGGCCCAGATACTGTAGGGGGAGTATGAACAACTTTTCAAGAACTTTTGCTTTCCAAAGGAGAGAACAGTAGGATAGTAGCTGGAGGGAGGTAGACTGCTCCCCTGATTGAAACGCCTGTGTCTGTAAGAATGGTAAGAACTGCCCTTTGTGGTAACAACTATTTCCATCTTTTGGCTGTTTTTTGCTTAGTACAGTGCTTAACCCAAAGCAGATGCTCAGTTAAATATTTTTGAACAATAACTACCATTTCCATTAAAACCCTCTTATGAGCTGGACCTTTAAGTCACTCTCCATGTTCCCCAAACAGAGTCTTCCCAGTCCATCGTGAATACCACCTTCAATAGGTGATGATTTTCATGTGGATAAAGTCTATTTTTCATTCTGTTTTGTTTTGTACTCACCATTGCACCTTCTTTAGAACTCTTCAAAGAGTGTGTGCCCTGCTGAAATAGAAATTGATTGATGAAATAGCATTGACCGCCTTTATCACAGGGAGTTTGAATTTTCTTCAATTACCAGTTCTTACCAAGACGAGAACAGGAGGATGACACTGTGCAACACTTACTTATGGCAGAAGTTGGAGTGTCATCACTCGTGAGTAAGGAAAAGGAAGGGCCTGCTTCATAAATGCCAGGGATACAGAGCTGTGTTTTATGTCTGTTTTTCACACCTGGGGGGTATTGTATATCTCCTCTTTGGAATCAGCAAAAACAGGTTTGACATGTACTAATATAGGAGTGAGTCAGAGATACGAAAGCAAGAATCAAAACATTGAGGAGGAAACTAGCCACAGTGCCAGTGGAAGGACAAGTCCGTAGACTCCGAGCTGGCCCAGAGGCTGCTTTGCCAGTGCGGAGGGGAAGGCCCAGAGCTGTGTGGCATCTCCACAGAGCAAACAGCCCTCGCACAGTCCAGACCAGAGGAGACCAGACCCAGGTGCAGGCTCCTGATGTGTGCTTTCTGCAGTGACAAAAAGGACTCGTTTGTTATTGAAGAAAATGTGTCTTTCCAAATAGCCACAGCGTGGTGACAGAAACTGTGACACAGGTAAGAAGATTTGAAAGATGCATTACTGCCTCTTCGGTGACTGACCAAAATGTTCCTTAAGTGACAGTGATGGAGATTACGAGGCTGTGGAGCCAGGGCACAAACAAGGTCAAGAACCAAATCACTCTGGGGACGGTTTCCCACATGATGGAGTGGACTTTCTCTGCGGATGTGTCCTCAGCCCCCACCGTGGGAGTGCTCTTTAGCAATTTCGCTCACTCAGAAACAAGCATTATTAAAATGGAGCATAAAAAAGAGATCATTAAGTGTATACCGAAGAAATGATTTATATTCTTGCATTACACACTCACTGCTGGTGCTGCTGCTAATGGCTGCATAGACATGTGGATAGCTGGAAAATGTGTAACCAATATTTCTTGAGCGACAGTACACAAACTGCATACTGTGATTGAATATATAATATTGTAAAATGTTCAGCATCTGCTCTAGCCTTCTGTGAGTGATTTCACACACTGCTGGCATAGTAATTGGGATTTCTTATAGATTTGATTAAAAATGTAGGGATTTCGGTCTGGAAAATTATTTTTGTTGTATGGAATATGGCATAACGGTATATTCTAAAATGGGATTTGACTAGTATGCTGAGAAATAGCTGCTATAATTCAAACACTGGGGAAGAGAATATAATTTTTCTCGTATTGAGTAAGGGCAGTCATTCATTTTGCTTCACTTTCCACTGAGAAGGGTTCCAATCTTAACTGAGTGAAAACTTGCAGAGGGGACTGTCTGGTAGGGACTCAGGTTCTCTTCTGCCACGTTAGGTGCCTGGTTCCTGAGGAAGACATCTATCTTCTTGGCTTCAGAAGTCATTAGACATCTGTGAGTCCAGACCTGCTGGCTATTGCGCTCTCTCTCTCTCTCTCTCTCTCTCTCTCTCTCTCTCTCTCTCAATAAATAAATAAATAAATAAATAAATAAATACATTTTTATTGATTTCAGAGAGGAAGGGAGATAGAGAGAGAGATAGAAACATTAATGATGAGAGGGAATCGTTGATTGGCTGCCTCTTTCATGCTCCCCAATGGGGATCGAGCCCTCAACCCAAGCATGTGCCCTCGACTGGAACTGAGTCTGGGACCCTTCAGTCCGAAGGCCAATGCTTTATCCACTGAACCAAACCAGCCAGGGTATGCTGGCTGGTTCTCAAAGCTCTCATTCATTTTTCACTTAGGAAATGTAATGTTAATGTAATTCAGGCTACGTACTACTGGCATTCCTACTTAGTGCTATTTCTTTGCTCTAACTCTAGCCTCCTCCCCTACTGCTACCCAACAGAGTACGGTGCTGGGATCAGGAAGTATTGAACACTCCACATTGAAACTGTGGGACTGTGTAGCTCTGTGTGGTGAAAAACTACTGTGGGAAGAATTTCTCATAGTGATATGGGCAGGAACTTGAGTTTCAGAATAGTAAAGATACTTACCTATTGTAGAAATTTTGGAAAATATATTTTAATGAGGAAAATCATTTTTTTTTTTAAATTGGGAAAGGTCCTCTTTTATTGCACAGTAATCTACTTTTTAATTGAACTCTAGTGAACATTTCTTGTTCTTCAACAAGCATAGTTCCCATGGCTCCGTAGTGCTCCTTTGTATAAGCGTACAGTCATTTCCAAACTAGTCACATTTGTTGTAAATTTAGCTTTTCCCACATTCCACTCTGCTGTGCTAAGTGTCTTTTTACATAAATTGTTTTAAACATGTCTGGATAAATTTTCTTAGGGCTTTCTTAGGATGAATTTTTGAAGTTGGAGGATTAGATTTATTAGTACAAATATTTCTAACTATCACTGGTACACATTTTGAAATGCTACTGGTTTGAACATCTTTACTATAATTTTTTTCTTTTGTTCCTTTCAATAGATGTGCCTGAAGTCTTTTGATGTACCAGATATGGTGTTCAACTCTAGGAATACATCAGTGAATATAATACTGTCTCTTACATAATGAGGTTTACATTCTACCTGGAGAGACACACAAGTAAACAGTTACAATTCAGAGAAATAATGACAATGTTAGGTTGCCTTCACCCATGAGAGCTAATGTGTAAGTATAAATAGTTAGGCCCTTCCCTGAGGCGGCAGGTTAGAATTAAAGAGATTAAGAAAGCAGATTTTTCTGCCCAGTCTGGGTGGCATAGTTGGTTGAAGCATCATCCCATGCACCAAAAGGTTGTGGGTTCGATTCCCTGTCCACAGGCCTTCGGAAGGCACCTGATTGATGTTTCTCTCTCATTTTACTCTCTTCCTTTATTTTTCTTCCCCATCCCCCTTTCTTCTATTTTTATCTTCAGGTGATTAAAAAAAAAAAAAGAAAAAGAAAAAAAAGAAAGAAAGAAAAAAACTGATTTTTTGATAGTAGACTATGAATTTCATTGGGCACAGTGAGATAGTTTCAGGATTTGAGGAAAAAGTGGAGAGGGGAGAGATGGTGCAGCCCTTTGTGTGCAGAGGGAAAAGTAAGGGTGACTTGAGAGTTTGCACATTTTTTGTAACGACACAAACTGGGTCACCGGGTCCAATGAGATTAGTCCCAGTGGTGAGCAAACTGCTGGGGAGAGGAAAGGGCTTTCTTCCTCTGAGGAGGAGGTAATCTTTAAAGCACTTGAAATATCAGAGAAACAAGAATATTTCATGAAAACTTAAAAGTATTATTTTCTTTTAGCATTCTCTCACCAACATGACCTCCCTCTGTGGTATATGACCTGGTTCTGCTGCATTCAGAGGCAGCTTGTTGCTCTGAATTTAAAAGAGAAGGAGTTACTTTTCCAAGGGGAGGAGAGCCCTATGCTTCACTTCCACTCTGGGACTCTCCCCCACACCCCCCAATTGTATGGTACAATGGTGACTTCCTGCGATGAAGCTCAGAGCTCCCGATTCCCCACTCTGTCTGTCATGAGCACAAACACAGGGCAGCCATATCAGAGGCCCCAGAAGGGTTCAGTGGTAATCTGTGACTGAGGGAAGGGGCAGAGTTTGGTTTATAAAAAATATTTAAGAAGTGAACAAATCCACACTGATGTAACTGCATTATCAACTAAGAGATAATGTTGCAGTTGTCAATATATCATCAATATTAGGAAAATTTACGATGAATCACCTCAGTGCCAATCATATTCTTTCCCAATACCATTGTGTAATAGCCCAGCCTTATCCTCATGAATGGGGCCATTTTTCTATGCCACTGTGTCGTCATTCCTCATATGTTGCTCTCTTATCTACTAGGCCAGGGGTCCTCAAACTTTTTAAAGTGGGGGCCAGATCACGGTCCCTCAGAGAGCTGGAGGGCCGGACTATATGAACTACTAATTCCTACTGTAACACCTCGGCTGCACTCACTGCCCAAAAAACCTGGCGGGCAGGATCAGACTCCTCTGCGGGCCGCATGTGGCCCGCGGGCCGTAGTTTGAAGACCCCTGTACTAGGCTCTTTCTGTGTCTATGGTAGAAATGTTCTCTTTGGTGAATCAGGACCGTCACACCTGCAGAGCATAGAGTAGGGGTGGGAATCAAAAGTCTCCAAGTAGACCACTGAGAGTGAGGCTGAGCTGGACCTCTCAAACTCCCTCCTCTTGGGTCCTGGACCTTTGTATTCTACATAATGATAAAAACCAAAAACACCCAAAAGGAACTATTGTTGATCTAGGACATATGCTTCATCTTGCAGGATATTGCCCTATCTTTGCATGGTCTACCTTCAAGTTGGTCCCTAAGCTCTGCCTTTAAAAGACCATCCCATTGCTCTACCAGGTGGTGTGGTATATTTTAGGACTTGTGGGTCCCAGCTATTTGCCTTCTGTTCTTTAAAGTGGGTTACTTGGTCCAGTGCAATGCGAGGGGGATGCCACGTCAGAGAAGTAAACATTCCCTAAGCCCTGAGACAGAGAGGCTGGACCAGTCTCTGTGGGCAGAAGAGAATGAGTGCTAAATGTCTGCTCCTCCCCAAATGGAAAGAGTTCAATGTAATCAACTGGACATGGAGGGACTATTGGCCTGCTGGGCAGTTGGCGGACGGCCTACGACAGTGGTTGGCAAACTGCGGCTCGCGAGCCACATGCGGCTCTTTGGCTCCTTGAATGTGGCTCTTCCACAAAATGCCATGGCCTAGGCGAGTCAATTTTTAAGAAATGACATTAGAAGAAGTTTAAGTTTAAAAAATTTGGCTCTCAAAAGAAATTTCAATCATTGTTCTGTTGGTATTTGGCTCTGTTGACTAACGAGTTTGCAGACCACTGGCTTATGAGATGGGAAGTCAGTGGTGGTCTCTCCAGATGGCAGGTTGGACATCTAGTAGTGGCAGCAGCTAGATGAGCCTTGATAGTGGAAGCTCATGTTTTGGGTCCAAGAGTAAGTTTTCCATCCCTGCCCTCATGACTACTTATGGTTCCAGTGGTTAAGCACTGGAGTGGATGGTGACTGAAGTTGGCTAATATCAAATGGTTGGACAGTTATGCCTACTTGGTTGTTTAGTGCTTTTTATGGTGACTGATCTTTGGAAGGGAATGATATATGACACAAATATCTATCTGCTTTCCCTACTCCCGTATATTAGCCACATATATCTTGTCCTCAGCTTTTCAATTTTTCCTTCCAGGCCCTGATCAAGAAGATGAGCAGTTTTGTACAGGCCATAAATCCACATATATTCTTGCTTCAGGCCAGTTCTCTATACATGACCAGATGTACTGTCCAAAGCACTTTGGGAGGAGTGCCCGTTACTGCTGTCTTTCAGGGACACCACTGAGTAGGACCGTAACGCAGTGCTTGGTTTTGGCTTTTAGCCACATCAGAATTGAACCATCTGTGAGCCACCCTAGCTCTTCTTCAGTGATATAGTGGATGACATAGGGGTCTTTGTTGCTCACTTGTATTCTCTGGTCCTATGATGCCTAATTTTGAATATAACATTTCCAATTTAGGATGGATTACCACAGGCCTGCACAATGATATGAATTAATGGGCCTGAAAATAATATCTTCGATAGTCTGAAATGTCTGGATATTTTCCATTCTTCAGTGTGCAGCAGTCCCCCCTTATCCACTGCTTCACTTGCCATAGTTTTTAGTTACCCACTGTCAACCATGGTTTAAGAATATGAAATTGAAAATTCTAGAAATAATCAATTCGTAAGTTTTAAATTGTGGGCCATTCTGAGTAGTGTGATGAGATCTCATGCCATCTCACGCTGTTCCACCCGTGATGTGAATTATCCCTTTGTCAGGTGTATCCACATTGTATACATCCACGGGGGGTCTTGGGATAAGGGAGATTACTGTGTGTTCCCCAGTGTGGAAGGACTGGGGCAGTCATTGTCATGTAAGCCCTCTGTGGTGCTGCAGGGTTTTTTCTCCTGAGGATTTCCACTTTCCTCCAGTCAGTGGGTCCCAGGTCTAAAAATGGGCCTCTGCGCAGAAACTAGGCAAGGATTTGTAATACCTTATTGGAGCAGCTACTCTCAACTCCCAATTGTTTATTCTTCATTTTAGGTCACTGTATATAGATTAAGAATTCATTAATCTGTTGGTTAGATTAAGAGTTGGATTTTTATCTATTTTACCTTGGAACACTGTGCTCTTTGCACTATCATCATAGCTGCCAGTGTGTGTGGCACCCTGGCTGAGCCCCAGCCTTGCTGCTCATTAGGATAACTGAGACTACCTTACTGCAATGCCTAAACACTGCCAACAGACCTCTCATATTTGGTGATCAGTGCACCTGTTTTGGAATGTGTTTGAATCATTAGGTGTTTTTGGTTCAGTTTGTTACAATAGGTAACCGTACTCTAAAAAATATAAATTGCAAGCTAAAAAAATTTTTATAGGTCTCTACTAAGAGTTGTTTTCTCTCAGTTTCTTCCCCAGGCTGTATGTGTATAATGCATATTTTAAATATAAATAACCTTATTAGTGTCAATCCATTTCCTCTTACATTTAACATTTATTCACCACTTGTCATTGAGATTTCATATTCGGTCATTTAATATGTCAGTTTTTAAATTTAACTTTGGGTAATGTATATAATAGGTAAATCTGCCCGTGCGTTTCTCCAGTTTCATTGATGTAACTGTTGAACAGGAAAGGGCCAAGGTCAGCATCTGGCACTTTACCTTCTCCACAGTGATAAAGGCCCATTAATCAATACCACTTTCAGGCTGCAATTGCTCAACCAGCATGATCCACATAGTTGTTCTGTTGTCTAGCTCACATTTCATTTTGTCCACAAGGGAATCATAAGAGGTTCGTCAGATACATTGCTGAAACAGAGCTATTATATCTACAGCAATTTCTTTGTTTTATTAAAACAATCAGAGTAGTTGCCCTTTGATAAGGAGCTTGCTGAGCCTTTTACTTAAGTCATCTTATTTAATTGTCATCACAGAATTAGAAATTAGTTACTGTTATTTTATAGATAAGAAAACTGGATAAAAGAGGTTAAGTGATATGTCTATATTAGTTCAGCTGCCGGATTCCTTCAACTCCAAAAAATGTTGCCAGAATAGCAATTGTATTAGAAAAATGAATAGATAAATGAAAATCAAAAGTCATCATTTTGTGTAATTTAAAGTTACCATTATTATAATGCTGTGCCTTTTCTGTATTTCCTGTTCTAAATTTCAGACTTAGTTTCTATTCTTTTATATTCCTTAAATATTTTCAGGAAAAAAATTTAAAATAGGAGTTCCATTTAGTTAGTGCCAGTATTTTAAATTAACTATTTAGAAAGACACCATTGGGGAAAATCTAAAGAGATTCCTGAGATTGGGAATTCCAGTTAAACTGAAATAGACCGTGACAAATATTCCAATACTTAACAACACTTCCCTGGATATGGCTACTGCTAAGATTCTGATGGCATTTCAGTGACTTTATCATGTATATTAAAAATTAAACATTCGTCATCTGCTATGCCATTTTTATTAGACATTTAAAAGCAATTTTATAATAATTTCCATATAAATGATTGCTTTGTTTAATTCATTTAACAATCACAGTGTGAACTGGAGCATTCCTTCCATTAATTTTTATTGAGTTTAAATCCTTTATTCCTATCTAATAATATATGTGTAGTCAGCATCTCTCAAATAGACAGAGAATGTGGAGGACAGGAAACAAGTTTTAAATGTTTTTGTAGCTCTCATACTTTATTGTCCAATGCTTTGGCATAATAGCAGTCAATAGATAATTGTATTGATTATGGTTGGGACCTCATCTATCCTTGTTCATATAAAAGTTTATATTAACTTACTAGTTAGGGTGCTTTTCGATAATATAACAACACATAAACTTGTTTCTATTTTTAAAATTGAATTAAATTATTCTGCCCAAATTCAGTATGCAAAGGGGGCTCCATAGTATTTAAACATTTTAAAATGTATTATTAAATAGTGAAAAAAATCTGGTCTCTATAGTGTCAGACTTAATTTCTAGGATATTGTGAAGTATACTTCATAAAATTAAAAAAATATATGTATTTAATTACAGTGTTGGATATTTTAAAGGGAGAATATAGCTAAATAAGGGTGGGGATTACGATTAAAATTTGGCAAATAAACTTTAAAAATAAAAACCTACAAAATTTAAGTATTAGAGAAAATAGGCTTATAAGTGAATTTTTTAATAAGTTCAGATATGAAGGAAATACAAGCAAGATGTAGACAGAATATCTGCCATAGCATTTTACAAAGGTGTTTTCATAAAATTTGGGAGAGTATGTCTTTTCATACCCAGAGTATACTAGGAAAGGATTTAATGGGTTCTTTTAAATGCTAACTAGAGGCCCGGTGCACAAAATTCATGTACTTGGGGGAGGAGGGAGAATCCTTCAGCCTGGCTTGTGCCCTCTCAGTATGGAGCCCTGTGAGCCATTGCTCCAAAGAGGTAGACCCTACTCACCCATCCAGGGCTCCTTGATGGATTGCCCCAAAGAGGTAGACTGGAGCCAGTGGTCCCACCTCCTCAGCAGGCAGGGCCGCAGAAACCCTGGTGGAAGCCACGTGGAGCAGCCGCCGGGCCCTGCCTCCTCTGTGCATGCAGCATCTTGTGAGGGCTTGAGGGCATCATGACGTGACAGCGTGAGGACCACCTAGGCTTTTATTAGTAAGATGTTCAGGATAATTGTTAAGAGAATTATATAGTACACAGCAATCGTCATATTTATTAGACATTGAAAGCCTTATTATCAGTTCACTTTTATAGACCAGTGTTTGGCTTTGGAAAGTGCTGCCCTAGTATGACTATACAAGAATGGTGGTAGGATGGTCACAGCATATACATATGTAACAGCATAACTCATTTTAACAGCATTACATAGAGCAGGAATAAAATAAGAGGAGGATAGGCATGGAATGTTAATAAATGACAGCAATAGTGATATGTTATCACCTCTGTGAGTAAGGGGTGAGCTTCAAAATAGCCCAAGTAGGACATACATGAAAAGGGAATGAAAGACTCAAGGGAAGAAAAATTTTAGAGACCATAGAATATGTTTAAGTCTTGGTATCTTAAAAGAATTTTGAGATACCATCATTGTGATAGTATCAATTATATTTTGAAAAATCATGGAGAGCATGAAAGTTGAGAAACAGGTCAATGTTTACCAGATATTTGAAAACAATAAAAAAGTGAATATGAGAAAATGACATTTTGAAATCACTTAACCTCTTTTGGCATTCACGATAAGTGAAGTAATTACAATATGCTTTCTAGAATTTCCTCCATAGCTGACATTCTATGTTTGTGTTTCTAAAGTTATGTAAATTCCTGGCAAGAATCATGATGAAATTTTAAACAGATGGAGCCTGTGTTTGTGTGAGTGTGTATGCACTTAGAAAGGCATGTGGGTGGGTGATGGGGAATGTCTGGGTTAGTATGGTACCAGACAGACAGGCCCATTCTTCCAAATTTCCTCTCAAAATACCCATAGAAGCACACAAAAGAGAGAAAAGAGCAGCACAGCCAGAGAGCTTGAAACTGCATGAAATGAATAACGAACATCGCACTCAAAATTCAAGAGGTAGTCCACTGACTGAATTACATGTAGACGGATTTCAAAGCACAAATTTGGACTCCACACAGCATATAACAGTCTCTTAACCAAAGCAGGATAAATGGCTTGACAAAAAGTTAAGTAAAATATGAATCTGCCTCCACTGGACCATATAGCTCAGAGACATAGGCATTATACTAAGCAGTTATTTAGCCATCTTTTGAAATTACCCTTTGAACCAGCCAGAACCAGAGTCATGCCACCATCACATGCTTCCCTTTGTCTTTGTCTCTCCAGAGACTCCATGGTAGAAGACCTTTGGATGCTGGAAGACACTACAGAGTTGGGAGCAGCCGGGTGTACACCAGTCATCAGGATGATGACAGACAGACACTAAAGCCACATGACACATTCATTGTATGTGGATGCAAACAGGTAAGAAGGGGAAATATAAAGCTATTGCTAAGGTAAAAATAGAATAAAGTAATGTTATCAATATATAGATTCACATTAATGTGATGGAAACTGCTTCTTGTTATCAATAGGAAATAGGTTTTAACAAGTCATCTGATATGATTTTCTATATTAACTGTAAAGGATTTTGAACTATAAGTTGGTTATGGGGACAAAACAAAAGTAGGAACCTGGGTGAATCAGTGAAGCTCTGCTGCCTCAGTTTCATTAATTGCAAACTAAAAGATATTAAATATGTGTGGGAACCCTTAACAGGACTCGCGTGATTAGGGCCCACTCAGGGTCCGGTTTCTGGAGGAGGCCACACACAAAAATGAAGAGAGAGACTAGAAAAGAGTTAATTTGGGACAAATGGGGGGCCAGGCGGGAGTCAACTTCTAGTGGGAAGATTCCCTAGGCTCGGGCCTTGCTATCCTTTTTTTGAGGCTGCTGTGGGACACACCCATTACCCCCCTTCTTTTTTTTTTTTTAAATATACTTTATTGATTTTTTTACAGAGAGGAAGGGAGGTAGATAGAGAGCCAGAAACGTCGATGAGAGAGAAACATTGACCAGCTGCCTCTTGCACACCCCCTACCAGGGATGTGCCCGCAACCAATGTACATGCCCCTGACTGGAATCGAACCTGGGACCTTTCAGTCCTCAGACCAATGCTCTACCACTGAGCCAAACCCGTTTCTGCACACCCACTACCCGTAAGCAGCTTTGGGAAACACCCATAGCCCTTAGGCAGGTAATAAGCAGATTATCATATCAGTAAGGATTTACATGATTACAAGATGGGGATGTTGCCTCAGTTACTATTGTCTCAGTTAGATAGGGTGTGGTTGGCTCTGACCTTTCAGAGCTTCAAGGTTGACCAGCCTCTTTCTATTAGTGAGACAATGATTGGTTTCCGGCAAATATGTGCCACTAGAAGGAAAACAACATTTCCTATAATCCAAACAGTATAGGAAATTATAGAGAATATATAATATTAAGGGGTTTTTTTTGTTTTTTGTTTATTTTTAGTAAAAAATACCTTAAATATTTTCCCCCAAAACATATTTAATTATCTAGCAACTCATCTTTCTTCTTTATCTGCCTCCCCTCCCCTCCCTTCCCCTCCCTTCCCCTCCCCTCCCCCTCTTCCTCCCCCCCCCTCCCTCTTCCTTCCTTTCTTTCTTTCTTTCTTTCTTTCTTTCTTTCTTTCTTTCTTTCTTTCTTTCTTTCCTCTTCTTCCTCCTTCTCTTCTTATTCGTCTTTTTCTTCATACACCTTATATTTTTAGAAACTTATCAGCATCCTATTTTCTCTGAAGAACTCTCTGGTATTGACATTATGCAGTATATTTTCCAAATCTCTGAAACAAAGCTCTTATGAGCTGGCTTACTGCTCCTGTGAAAATTGGGACTTGAAGAATTTAAACATAGTTTTGATATTTAAAATGGCTAGCATCGATGAAGCAAGTCTAAAAAGAAATTCCCATCAGGAATATGGGTATATATTGAAACACACTTATCCATTCTTCTTTCTGCTGCAGAAATGATCTGGGATTATTTCTCTAATCATGATCTGTGCAAATGGAAGACAGTTTGTTTATTCATTGCCAAGCTAATGCAATAGCTCTATTACTTGATTGGTTACTTTGTACTAGCCTCTGCTGTCTTTCAGTACTTGGAAAATATATGGTGGTTTATTGCTTCCCATCTATTGTTACTTTCATTTATGCTTTCACATTATTTTACCCCAGCCCCTAAGAATTGAAGGTGAACTCTATATCCTACTCGTTGTCTACTTCCCACAGTGATCACAAAACACCACGTTGTAGGTGGTGGCTGAAGAAGTGTTGAATGAATGGGCTGGTTTTCCTGCCGTGTAGCGATGCTCTCTCTGTTTCAGGGATGTGCAGTCATCATTCCACTGTGTGCACTGTGGTCAGTATTTACTATTTAAGTTTATTTTATTAGCTGCAAAGCAATTTAATTATGATGTGTATTATTTAGTTTCTGATAAATGCTATAAGTTTGCTTGCTACCAGTTAATTATATGTAGAAGAAACAAGAGAGCCGGTATAATAGGTCAACAGATGGTGAAGAACAGTCAGAGGAGGGGGTTGGAGCATAGATTCTACTGTGTGAGACAAGGAAAAGAGCAATAAGAGGTCACACTATTACCAGAGCCTGGGTAGTCACTCAGAAAGCCTCTTGAAACTCACGCTCCTATTTTAAGCTTGAGGATGAGTGACTGCTTGTTCCATCCTAATGAGAGAGGGACCTGGTCTTCCCCTCCTTTCCCTGAAGCCTCTGAAGGCCTCCATCCGTGGAGCAGCCCTCCTCTTCATGATCACAGACCTCTGTGCTGGAAGCAGCTGCGAAGATGGCCCAGGGCACCTCTTTATTTTTCTGGAGCTTTAGGTGTCGGGCTGGAGAAGGACTGAGCCCCAGAGAGAGGAGGTCACTCAGCCAAAGTGAGACACATGCTTTCCAGCAAGCAGACCTTGAGAGTACTAGTAAGTACTACCGGTTGATAAACATGTTTGGTAAATTAAACTAGTAAAAATGTGTTGGTTTGCAACCAGTTTTCTATAAATAATGGCCTTAGCTTACATTATGAGCAGCATTAATATTCCGTCAAGCATCCTGATCCTTTCCCAGCTCCTCTGGGCCTCTTAGAGCTTGCTAGTGGTTCTGAGGATAGAAGTTTGGATCTTGCACAGCCTCTCGGCCCTGACTCTCAGAGCTGGCAATGGAAGGAGGGGCCTGAGTTTGGAAATAGCAAGAAGCCCTATGCAAGGATGCACCATAACTGGTTGAAGGCTACTGCAGAGCACACACAGACTAGCTGTCTCTCTAACCACAGACAGCAGTCGGATGGGCAGGAGATGTGGGTAAGAGCCTAGGGTTGGGCTCAGAGAGTTTGAGTTCAAAGCCTGACTTTGTCAATGACCTTTGACAACTATATTAATATCTTTATGTCTTAGATTTCTCATTTTTAAAAACAGCAATAATATTAGCACATAGCTCTAGAGATATTATAAATATCATATTAGATAAAGCTTGTAAAATGCCTGTCATGTACTCAATAAACACTTCCTATGGTTATGCACTTTATTCCCTTAATGCTGCTACTTGGTGTCCCAGAGAAGTTTTCTTACATAAAAAGGAGGGCAACTCAAAGCAAGGGACATACAAGGTAGGAATTAATATACTGATTTGTGTATCTATCCTTTGTACTTGTTCTTGTTATTTGCCAGATCTAATAAGAATGCCATATTATTGTTTCTTGTTATCATTTCTTGATTGTAAGAAAAATATCACTTAAGCTGGTCTGAGAGTAAAAAGGACTATTTTGAAATAAGAAATAAAAGGCTGCTTAAAAATGACACTACAGATTTATTTGTTTATTGCTTTTTGTTTTATATTTCACATGAGTGAAATCATATGGTCTTTGTCCTTTTCTGTCTGACTTGTTTCACTTAACATGATAGTTCAAGATCCATAACAAACAAACAAACAAACAAACAAACAAATACCAGCAAACTCATAGATACAGAAAATAGAATGGTGGTTACCAGAGGGGAAAAAGAATGGGAGGAGGATGAAGAAAGTATAACGGGTCAAATATATGGTGATGGAAGGAGACGAGGCTTCCATGGTGAGCACACAGTGGAGTATACAGACATTGTGTTATCAAGTTGTACACCTGAAATTTATATAATGGCACCAACCAATGTTATTCCAATTGATGTAACAAAAATAATGAATGAAATTACCAAGAATATGACACTGCATGGAAAAATAAGAATTTTTAAAAGTTAAGAAATACAACATCATCTTTTCATTGTGCTTTTTTATGTGTAAAATTCTCTCCACTTAGGAAATTAAAATTTATTATGCAGTGACTCTCAGAAAGAATCCTGAGATCTAAACACACACAAGCACACACACACACACACACACACACACACACACACACACACACACAGTTAGGCTGAGGAGTAAAGGAGGTACTGCAAAATTTGAGTTAATTAATATTGTCAAAATTTTCATGCTCTATATGCAATAGTAATTGGTGCATTTCTATAAATCTAGCAAAATGTTTCTGGGAAGTAAACATTCTTCCTTCTGAAGATTAAAGGTTAGCTTCTCAGAAAATTCACTTAGTGGAACCAAGAGGATTAGAGATCAACTACTATGCGATGATGTTACTCCCAAAGGCTCACATGGACACTCGGGCCACCACTCTTGGGTTCCTGCAGGTTAAGTCTTGTTAGAGCAAACCCTACTGCAATAAAAACATCTGAATAACCAAAAGTCATTGGAGCCAGGTGATGCCATTCTTATTCCAACAGCATTGCTGCAAGGGAACTTTTACTCCAACCACAGCAATAAGGGAATAGTGTCTTTGTTGGGACTTGTGATAATGGGATTGAGCTGCATCTCGCTGCATAATTTATAAAGAAACGGTGGAATAGCAACAGTGAAATAGTCAAATGAGAGATGGAGGCTGTCATTTCCTTGGCAGCAAGAGAGAAAGTAGCTGCCTTCATTTAGAATATCTCAGTGGCCCAGCTGCTTAATCAGTGTCATTCAGGTACACATTCTGCAAATATGAGTTAAAGGTTCTGATAACATGACATGGTAAATCACTGAAGTCACAGTGCGTTGGAAGTGTACGCTGTTGGCTGTCCTCCAACAACTCCAGAAGTCAGTAGTCTTGAGAAAGCATTTTTCAAGGCCTGTATAACATAGCTTTAGGGCGACACAATTCTAAATTCAAGTATATTCATCAAGAGAATAAAAAATAGATTCAAATGGGAGACAAGGGAGCAAGTGAGCAACATGAAAACATTATGCAGTCTACTTGAAAAATCGCTACAGTCAACCTCCAGTGGTGGCAATTTTGAAGACATGCAGAGGGAAAGAAAGTCCAACTGAGGGCGAAATTGAATATAATTGCTGTGATAATAGAAGGCATCTTTCGATAACCATTAGGAAGTATATTCACATCATTAAATCTAACACTGCCTTATGTCGTTTGTCACTGCTTGGCATCTTTCCTGTAACTTTTCCATTCTTGGCTGCTGGCCCAAACAGGTAGCAAGGAGGGGAGGGGAAGTCACTCAACAGAAGCCCTCTGAAAGATTGACTCTCACTGCCATATTGATTAAAATTGCCCAAATAAATTCAGTCTGTTAAGCAAAAATGCTTCTTTTTTGGCTGGAGCTGTTTTCCTAAAATGCTAGGTCTACATTTTTTGGTGAAAAGATTCTTTACCCATTCTTGATGTACATTTTTTTGGTTTGGTTAGCACAACCTATTCATAATAATGTATCTTTATCAATAAGCTTTCATGAGATAACCATTCTGAGTAAGAGTTAAAATATATAATGAACTTTAAACCTTTGCTATTCAAATTATCTGCAGATTAGTACCTTAGCATCACCTGAGAGCATAGATGAAATACAGCATCTTGGGCCAACCTCAGACTTAATGAATCAGCATTTTACAAGATTTCCCTTGTGTTGATGCCTGTACATGAGAAATGCTGCTTTAACATGAATAAGACTTTTCTCTTAATTAGTGTATTATAAATTGTCTGCATCTTATCCATTTGATTGTTTAAGATATTTAAGGTTATTTCTCAATGCTGAGAAATGTTTTAGAATATTTTGGTGAAATTTATTTTTCTGAATTTTACTTACTCTGTAGTTTGAATTACTTACCTTTGAAACTTAGTTGGGGGTGTATCTTAATATACAGTGGTGCCTCACACAACAAACTTAATTCGTTCCAGGAGCAAGTTTGTTATGCAAAAGGTTCGTTATGTGAAACGCGTTTTCCCATAACAATACATGTTAAAAAAAATAATTCGTTCTGTAGCATAAAATATGCTAAGATGACATAAAAAAAGATAAATTTTTTGTTATTATTTTTATTTAGATACATCTAAAAACATAATTTTTTAAAAAAACACACATTTTTTTAATTTTAAGACAGACTAAGTAGAGTCTACTGAATCTTGCACATCTTCATCCATTTTCTGCTTTTTGGCCGATGGTTTCATGAAAAACCTGTCCAAAGTCGTTTGTTTTTCTCTTTTCTCCAACATCTGCCGGAAATAACGGACAAGAGTATCGGAGTAAAGATCGTTGATCCTGTTTGCTTCAGCTGAATCCGGATAGTGGGCATTGGTAAACTCCTGAACTGCTTTCCATTTGACCAGGATGTTCTTGATGTCAGCAGTTGGGATTGGTTGATTGATTGTTTGCTCCTCGTTATCCGATATGCAATACATCGGCAGCGATCGTGGAAGCTCGGGCGAAGCAGTCGTGGAAGCTCGGGCGACTTCGTTGTGTGAAACGAAGTTCGTTGTATGAATCATGAAATGAAGTTCGTTGTGTGCGGCTTTCGCCGTGCGAGGTGTTCTTTATGCGAGGCACCACTGTAATTCTATTTTTTTCTTTCTTTTTAAGAGTTTGGTGTTTGATTTCTTTTTTGTTGTTGTTGGGAGAAGCATAAGATAATTAATTATACCCAGTAAACAGAGGTAGGTTGGGGAAAACTTGAACTGAAAGAGAGACAAAGTAGCCAATCTTCCAAGTTGGGCAGCTTACCCAGCTAATTTCAAGGTCATGGGGAAGACCTAATTTAACTCAAATGTTTTCCTACCCAATATTTTAGACTAATGTCTCAAGCTTCTTATTTGTCTCAGATGTTTACATTTGCAAATATACCTAAGCAGAATACTATTGGCAACTCATTTCTAAAGTATATTCTGAAGTCAGGCTATATGTTGTTGGCATCTCACTTAGAAGAATTAAGAACTTAGAATACTGAATTCTACAATAATTTTTCTCAAAGTTTATCTTTGGAATAATCTATTAAGCTTGGAAATAGGATTGGTATGGGCCACTCTTTGTAGTGCACATTAGCAAGTTTCTCTTTATTTTATTCTATTCATTATTTTATCTCCTAGCTTTGTCTTGTCTTTGTTTCTTCTTTTTATAGTTTTGGTGTGATTTATCTTAGGAAAAGGTAGCATTGAATATATTCATTGTCGCTGGGACTGGTTTGGCTCAGTGGATAGAGCGTCAGCCTGCGGACTGAGGGGTTCTGGGTTCGATTCCGGTCAAGGGCATATACCTTGGTTGCGGGCACATCCCCAGTAGGGGGTGTGCAAGAGGCAGCTGATCGATGATTCTCTCTCATCGATGTTTCTAACTCTCTATCCCTCTTTCTTCCTCTGTGAAAAATCAATAAAATATATTAAAAAAAAAAAAAATATATATATATATATATATATATATATATATATATATATATATATATTCATTGTCACCTTAAACCTAGAATTCTCCTGTAATATGAAAATGTTAATATTATTGTCTTTGGAGCTTCTTCGTTCTAAGTAGTTCTTTTTCACTATCTCAGAACCATTTCTAAGCAACATTTCTGTTACTTTGAATTTTCAAAATGTATTTTTTTCAAATAAAGCTTTATTGCCTTCATGAATTTTTGGAGATGTCTGATTCTGTTGTAATAATTTTAAAGATGTATATTTGCATAAAATGCTAGGATTCTGGTCCAAGGGGGAAAATTCAGGTGATTAAATATCACTGATAGCTGTTTTGTGTCTCTGAATTCACCTTGATGAATATTTATGAAACAAAATGCTTGTTCTTGGTTGAATCCTGTTAACAAGTTCTGGAAACTCTATGTATCGGTAATAGCAGGTACTAGTTATCCACAAAAGGATATACTTTAATCCTCATCCTGGCATTATTAGTAGATACTCTCACAATCTGGGACCGCTAACTCCTAACCGCTCACCTGCCTGCCTGCCTGATCACCCCTAACCACTCTGCCTGCCTGATGCCCCTAACCACCTCTGCCTGCTTTCCTGATGGCCCCTAACTGCCTCTGCCTTGGCCCCCGCCACTGTGGCTTTGTCTGGAAGACATCCTGCCTATCTGGTCTAATTAGCATATTACCCTTTTATTAGTATAGATAATTGTATTATTGAAACTAGTTTTAACTTCTGCATTTATGATAGCAATAGAGTTTACTTTTAAATGAGAAGGGGATATTATTTTTCAAAACAACTTCATAATAATCTGGAAATATTAAATTTTGAGTGACAAATCCATTCAGTAGGTCAATTTCTTTTGTGTAGTCCATTAATTTGATAATGAAGTATAGTTACGACTATTGGAGTGAACATGGAGATTGTTCATGGAGATTCTAACATGCATATTATGCTTTTTATAAAGTAGAATTATCCAAGTTTTACATCTTTTTTTAAATTTAAATGTCCTCACAGCTGTCAGAGATATTTATTTTTAAAACTTGACACAGGTTCTTGCTCAGATGAACTTTCAGTGGAAACTTTAGAGAGAAAAAAGCCTGGGACAAATGACACAATCTCTGTCACATAGGGTATATTAAAAATGATTTCAAAAGGATGATTATATTCTTTCAAGGGACCTTGATGTCAATATATCTTGAAAGCAAAAACACATCTGAAAATTCAATAGTCAATTCACTATGTGGTCAACACTTGAACGCTGTAGAACTTTTCAATTTATTTTTGTAGAGAATGGCTTTTGCCATAACTCTCTGCCTCTGTTACAAACAAATTGGACAGGAAAATAGTGCATTCCAGTTACAACTTTTTCTTCTCTAAAGCCCAGGCCTATTTTTTTTTTTTTTTTAAAGACAGTATCATAGGGAATAAAATAGTCTTGTAGAAATGTTACCATGTAAGGTAGTATTTATGTAGCTTAGTAAGGGTGGTCCTATTCAACGAGGTATTATTGTATGCTAATTTTCAAGTTATCCAACTCAAACAAATGAGAATATAGAAATCAGAGTATCTATCTATCTATCTATCTATCTATCTATCTTCTATCTATGATCATCTACCTATCATCTTATTCTGATTACTTACCATGAGTGACCTTCCCACTCCTGTTGGCCTGGCTCATGCCTGCTCATCCTTGAACTCTTAGGAATCTTCAACATTCCTTGATGCATTGGCTGGGACTAAAATCTGGGTTTCCCACATGGTGGGGGAGAGTGAGAATTCTGTGACATCTTGGGTTCTTGATAATGCTTGAGATAGAAATCAAGAGAGTTCACCACAAAGCAGGACTCAGATAAGAGGTTTATTACTCATAGCTGGAGCGCTGAGGGAGGTGATTAAAGGGAGAAAGAGAGATGTTGCTCCACAACGAAAGCTAGAGGACAGTTTCCAAGAAGTTGAGGTGGGAAGGATGATGCCTAAGTGGCACACAGTAACATGTGTTGCATGTCTCATTGATATGTTAACTCTCCACCCAGAGTGTGTGTTTTAGCATTTACGTGAGGGAGGGTCGCCAAAAGGACAGTTTTCTTGCTCGTGTGCATGCATGAATGAAAAGCACAAAATTCAAGCCCTTGAAAGGAAATCTCGCAGACAGCAGTGTCCTTCAGTATTGGCTGTAAAGAGAAGAGAAAGCATTTGGGCAATTAACGGGTTCCTGACTTCCTGCCAGCTGGGACCGAGGAATAGCCTACCTATTTCGCCAGAATTTCCATATTTTCTGGACTTTGTGCTCTTTCAGATTGTATATTAAAGGGGCTTGTAGATCAACAAAATCATCTAATGTGCATCTATTTTAAAGCATAATAAACAGGTTTGGGAGGAACTTTAAGAGGGTGCTCTTTTATGCCCAGAATGTGTCCAGTCAAAAATTCCACCTTTCCAGAAGCTTCATTCCCTTTTGGACTAGGCATTGTGAGGGAACTTAAAACAAGTTCATGAAGCTGACCATCATATTTAGAGGAAGCTGCCTCAGTATGATGTATGTTGACTTGATTTGTAGAGTAGATCTTCACTAATTTCTCATTAGATTCATTTCAGTTCATTAATGTATTCAGTCAGTAACTGATAAAGCAAGTGCTTGGGACAAGACCAGAGTTGGTGAAGGACTTGGGGGAAATATTTTCATGTGACAAAAAAACTCCATATTTAGTAAATATTTAAAAAATGGAGTGTGGCACTAAAATTGAAATGTAAAGAAATCCCAGCACACAATTGCTATTTCCACAAGCTTTATTTTTTTCAACCATTTGGTGTTGCTCCATAAAGACCTATTGCTCTCTCTTCCTCTGACTTATTGCAGAAATGATGCTTACTTCTGTCAGATGCATGCTTGCCCTGGTGTAGAGTTCTAAAAGTGGGGCAAGAGCACACACACAAGTGAAAGCTTTGTATTTTCTATGTATGGCACTTTCTTGATGACTTTTCCTAGAGTAAGAAAGCCCTTTGGAAAAAAAAAATTAATTGACTTTAGAGAGAGGGGAAAGGGAGAGGGGGAAGGAAGAGAGAAATAGCAATGTGAGGAACATTGATCCATTGCCTCCAGCACACGCCCTGACCAGGAATCAAACCCTCAATCTTCTGGTGTACAGGACGAAGCTCCAACCAAATGGGCCACACTCACTGGCAGGGCAAGAGAGTTTCTTTAACTTGGAAGATGTGATGGGTTTTTGTTCTAAGCTATTATAGAAAACAATTCTTTATTCCACCACAGATCCTGTTCTCAACCCTGTTTGTGCATTAAAATTAGGTGAGAAAATTTTTACAATGCCAATGCATGGGCTTCATCTCAAACCAAATGAATCAGAATCTCTGGAAATGGGGCCCAAGTACTAGTACGTTTTAAATGCCACATTCCTGTGTACTCAGTTCTCACTGTTCACGGACTTAGCACTTCTCTATTGGTAAGACTCCCTTTCTGTAGCTCTACCATTCATAACTTGCTGGAAAAAGTTCATATTACCTCATCTATAAATTTTTAAAGTTTGCATACTTTCTCAAAGATAAAGTAATATCTTAAGGCGTTTATTCTAGCCATTATCTTTACTGTAATTTTGTTTTGGAAAAACATGGTGGCAAGCAAATGTTCCTTGAAATGATATTCAAAATCCTTTTGTGGTTATATTACATTTGCAGTGAGAGAGCAGTCTGGAATGTCACAAGTTATTTACACAAAGAAAAGGAACAGGTTACATGCTTTCTGTCTTATTTACAGTAATTGTCGCATCTACTGTGTATACCTACTTGCATTGCCATGGTCAAATCTGAGAGCAGATAATCTCTCAGGGTTCCTATCAATTTTCATGCATCCATGTATTCTTTCTGTATTTTCTTAATGAAAAATTACACTCTTTAAAACTGCATTTAGATTTTGTGGCGATAAGAATGTTAAATCATAAAACAATGAATTTGCCAGAAGAAACACTGGGCTTGAAAGTTTTATATTGTCTTTTTTTTTTAAAAAAAAAAAAGTTAAAATGTCAGCTTTATAGTAAGATAAACTGAGGTCGAATGTCCTGTGTCTCACACACATCTATACCCAGTGCATGGGCAAATCTGAATCCTACAACCTCTCGACATCATCAACCACCTGGACTCTTCCCACAGCCCCCTGCCACTACCCCACTCTCTTCCTTCCATATCTTGTCCTCACGAAACTTCTCCATGTAGGAGCCAAAGAAGTCCTTGTTGGTGGTGGTGGCAGCAGCTTTTCAGCTCTATTGAGGTATAATCTACAAATAGGAATTGTACATATTTGAGATACACCACTTGATGATTTGATCTATTGTATACATTGGGAAATAATAACCACAATCAAGGTAATTAACATGTCCATCAACTCACATAGTAGCTATTTCCCTCCCTCCCTCCTTCCTTCCCTCTCTCTCTTCCTTTTTTTGTCTTTAGAACACTTACGATCTACCATCTTAGCAAATTTCAAGTATATAATACATTATTGTTAACTATAGTACTATGCTGTACATTAGATCTCCAGAATTTATTCATCTTGCATAACTGAAACTTTCTACCTTTTGATGCTTCTCCCCATTTCCCCTCTCACCCTGCCCCTATTAGCCACCATTCTACTCTTAGCTTCTATGAATTTGACGATTTTAGATTCCACACATAAGTGAGATCACACAGTATTTGTCTTTCTGTGTCTGGCTTATTTCAGTTAGCATAGTGTCTTCCAATTCATCCATGTTGTTACAAAATGAAGGATTTTTTTTTCTTTTTTAAGGTTGAAATCCTCTTAAAGCATAAATCTGACTGCTTAAACCCTTCACTTGCTTTCTATTGTAAAGAAAAATTTCCACACTCCATATCCTAGCTCTAAAGTTCTAGTCTCATCTTCTACCTTTTCCTTCTTGTTATGGACACTTCAGTCACACAGATGTGCCTGGAATAGGTTAAGATAATATTTATTTTATGGTCTTTACACAGGTAATTCTAGAGTAAGATAGAGATGAGAGCAAGGGATCATCTTATGCCTTCATCAGGTATTGGCATATGTCATATTTTGCAGGTGTTACCTTATCTGTGAAGCTTTTTTGTCTTTCATGAGATCATGGGAAAGTCATTGGGAGTGTCTAGAAATTATTCTGAGTTTTTGAAGTTGAGAGAGTGGTGTTACTCATTCTTGGTATTAAAAGATTATAAAATTAAATAATTATTAATCAAATATAATGATAACTCACTTTTACTTTTTAATAACTGGAGAAACTACATTATGGAAAGTAGGCAGAATTATGAAATGGTTAGAAGTGTGTACTCTTTTTAAAAATATATTTTATTGATTTTTTACAGAGAGGAAGGGAAAGGAATAGAGAGTTAGAAACATTGATTAGAGAGAAACATCGGTCAGCTGCCTCCTGCACACCCCCTACTGGGGATGTGCCCGCAACCAAGGTACATGCCCATGACTGGAATCAAACCCGGGACCCTTCAGTCCTCAGGCCGATGCTCCATCCACTGAGCCAAACTGGTTAGGGCTAGAAGTGTGTACTCTTGATGGATCAGATGGCTTTTTTTTTTTTTTTTTTTTTTTTTTAATTTTGAATTTTGGCTATGCTACTGCATTTGCTTTGTGGCCTTGAGTCCCTAATTTAGCATTGCTTTGCTTTACTTCCTTTGACTGTAATTGGGGGCTATAATATATTGTATCTCAAAGGACTGCTATGAGGATTATATCAGATAATTCATATAAAGTGCCTGGCATGTAGCAGCTTTCAATAAATATGTAATTATTTAATAATAGTAATTATTATATCTTAAATCATGGGAGTCATTGTTAACCTGATGATCTATAATATATGACACATCAACACATGCCAGCTAAGTTACTTTTTTTAAATTTATTTTTTTATTGATTTTGTACAGAGAGGAAGGGAGAGAGATAGAGAGCTAGAAACATCGATGAGGGAGAGTCATCGATCAGCTGCCTCTTGCACACCCCCTACTGGGGATATCCCCGCAACCAAGGTACATGCCCTTGACCGGAATCGAACCCCGGTCCCTTCAGTCCCCAAGCCAACGTTCTATCCATTGAGCCAAACTGGGTTTCGGCAAATATATTTTAATGATTTTTTTTTTTTTTTTTTTTTTTTTTTTTTTTTTTTTTTTTTACAGAGAGGAAGGGAGAGAGATAGAGAGCCAGAAACATCGATGAGAGAGAAACATCGACCAGCTGCCTCCTGCACACCCCCTACCAGGGATGTACCCACAACCAATGTACATGCCCTTGACTGGAATCGAACCTGGGACCTTTCAGTCCGCAGACCGATGCTCTACCACTGAGCCAAACCAGCTTCGGCTAAGTTACTTTTTGATGAACAAGTTATTCTCCAATAGAAGAGCCTAAGCTAATTATATATATAGGCCCAAAGTGCTATTTTAATTCAACTGACAAATAATTCTCATTTTATTTGACCATGTTACCAGTGTTTTCTTTTTTTTAAATATATATATGTGTGTGTGTGTTTATTGATTTTTAAAGAGAGAGGGAGAGGAAAAGAGAGAAACGTTGATGGGAGAGGAACATCATCATTGATTATCTGCTTCCCCCATGCTCCCTTTTGGGGATCAAACCCCAACTCAGGTATGTGCCCTGACCTGGAATGAAACCGGTGACCTCTTAGTTCCTGGGTTGACACTTGACTGCTGAACCACACTGGTTGGGCATCAGTGCTTGCTTTTGACTTTGCTTATGTTTTTTATGATTCACTATTTATCTCTCACTTAAAAAGAATGACGAGAGAGGTCAAATTTAGGAAGCAGTGGAAAGTAGGGGCCCAATTTCATAACAGCTAAGAAAAATAAATACAAAGGAAAAAGTAACCTTGTTAGAAGAGGATGCCTGAGGGGGCCCGGAGAATTAAGGCTGGAATTTTGACAGGCAGAAATAAAGATGTGTGTGCTGGGAGGAAGAGAGATTGTTGCCTGTGAGAGGAATTTCTTACTTGACTATGCTCTCTTAGCTCTCATTATATAAGTTGACTGATTGCTTTTTTTCAAACTGAAATTCAGGTCCTGGGTATGGCAGAGAAAACTCTACTGAAATATTTATATGTCAAACCCCTTTAGAGTAAAATATTTTATTTCTATAGGCTTATAATTATTTCCTGGCCTATTTAGAATAGTTCATAACTTAAAAATTCTGTAACTGAAATTTATATTCCCTAAATATGCATGAAAAAATACGGTCTACCATAATGAGAAGTGAGGTTTATTGATTCAGTTTCCCCTCCTCCAGCTCATGAAGCAGAAAGACTGTCACCAGCTGAGTTCTGGAAGAAGATATTACAATTCCACCTAATATCCCAGTGCAGGTGTCATATCTAAATGCAACATGGCAGAGATCTATTTGCTCAAGGAAGACCCAAATAGGCTCTTTGTCTTACGTGTCTTAGGCTGTCTTACTGATGTCTTCTTTTCATGCTTTGCATGCTCAGGTCAAATTGAATAACAGTATTCTTGTCGCATCTCTTATTTCCCAGGATCTTTGGCTTTGTATAGACAGCCACCTCCACCTGTAGGCATCGCTCTCCAAATCTAACTCCTCATCTGATCTCAGTTCAAATGCAACTTGTCCTTTGAAGCCTTTCCTTATATTTTCAAAAATTAACCTCATACTTGAAAAAGTCTCTAGCTCATCAGTCCTTCTAACATGGCATTTTATCCCACCTATATTTATCACTGTACATACTTGTGCTAGGGATATATAAGTGGGAAATAATTAGCCTTGTAAGCTGAATGCAAAAGTTAAAATAGCTTGTTAGATAGTAACAAATGCTAAAGAGAAGAATGTAAAAAAAGAGAGAAATAGAAAGTGGTAAGACAGCAATTTTATGTGGCCCAAAGAGCCCTGCCATGAAAGGAGACACAAAAGAGCCAAGTGTGGCATACAGCTGTCTAGGAGAAGAGCATTCAGGCCGAGGAACCCTGGAGGTTTGGACGGGCATGTGCTTCCTATCTATGGGTGCCACTGGGCTCGAGTCAGAGTGAGCAGGAGGGAAGGAAGTTGGAGATGGAGTCCTGGAGGTGAGGAATGGGGAATCAGAGGACAGCGTGAGGAAGAGCAGGCTGGTTGTGTAGGTTTTAGGATGACTGACATTTCCTGGGTTAGACAGCACACCATTGAAGGGTTTTGATCACCACAGAGGAAAGATTGAGCTCATATTTTAACAGGAGCAACAATGTATCAGTGAGAGGGTGCAGGTTCTGGAGATATTCTCAAGATAGAACCTATCGAATTCATTGAAATACTGGGCATCAGACAGGAGAAAGGGACAAGCAAGTGTGGGTCAAAGGCCTGTGAGCTGCATACTTGGAAGAGAGGAGCTGCCATTAGTTGAAATGGAGAAAGCCAGCCAAGGGGCAGGAGGCAGTGTCAAGCATTCTGGTTTGGACACATGCAGTTTAAGATTCTCTGTCCTGAGGTTGGTTGGATATAGAAGTTTCAGGGAGCAATTGGACTGTTGACACAAGTTTGGGAGTTATAAGCATTTATTTTATTTCTTTAGTTTATTTTAAAATTTTTTAGGAACATCCATACTGTTTTCCATAGTGATCATACCAATTTCCAGTCCCATGAATGGTCAAAAGGTTCCATTTCCACCACAACCTCACCAGCACTTCTTTTCTTCTTCTTTTTTATAATAGGCATTTTAATACATGTGAGATGGTATCTCATTGTGGTTTTGATTGGCATTTGCTTGATGATTAGTGATGTTGAGCACCTTTTCATATACCTGATGGCCATTTGTGTGTCTTCTTGGAAAAATATCTATTCAGATCCTTTGTTCGTTTTTAAAATGGGTTGTTTTTGTTACTATTGAGTTGTACGAGTCTCTTGTGCATTTTAGATATTAACCCCTATTGAATATATGGTTACAAGTATTTCCCCCCATTTAATAAACTGCCTTTTCATCTTGCTGATGGTTCCTTCTGCTGTGCAGAGGCTTTTTAGTTTGAAAAGAAAGCGTGTGCCTTTAATTTCTGACACACTGAATTCTGTTCCCATTCTCTCAACCTATTTTCTGTTCATATTCATGTTTAAAAGTTTGGCTTCAGGACGGTCTCATTAAGCTGCACAGACTCTGAGGGAAGAAGACAACACAGGCAGAATTTCAAATAACACCACGCTGTTAACCTTGAAGTGGCCAGTCGACCCCATTCACTAGGCCCTGCTCAGGAGAGTTCTGCACTGGAAACAGGTGGTGGGGAGGAAACAGTCCCCGAGCTCCAGGATCGTACCTCTTAGTTGCTGAGAATAAAATATACTCCCAGAAGCAGCCGCTTACCAGGCCTACGTGTTAAAATAAGCCTTGACTCATTCCCTCTCCTCCCTCCAGCATCCAGTTAATCATAACGTCTCTAATATACTAATTTCTCACCCTGCAGCCACCAGTGCATAATCATGCCAACAGTATTCTCACTTGCTCTGCTGGCTCTGGTCTTATCTCTTTCCCCTCCCCTCTCGTCTCACCGAGGGAGACTCCCTTCACTCTTTACTTTGGAACACGTATAGAAAAATTGATGGATCAATAAATTATCACATATGGGTAAAATAAAACTCACCTAAGGTGATGATTCAGTCCATATGCACCTAATCCATTTCAGTTAATAAAATATACCACCTCATTTCTCCACAATCTTATGTGCATACTTACTCTTTGCCCTTCATAAAAGATTGATATGTCCAGAGATGAAATTTTAGTTTAAACATTTGCATTTACATATGCCCTCAATATTGTTAGATACAGTCCACACTCTCTTACATGGCTCTTGCAGTTTTTGATGTGGTAATCTTTGCACTCTGGGTTTATAGTGCTGAAGGCTGCTATTTTGAACTACTTGGGCCATGCATACCTTTATACCAGGTCTTGCCTGTAGGCCTTTGTAATGCTGTTTCTTCCCTAGAAGTACCCTCTCTTTCATTTTGTTTGTAAATTCTTTTTTTATCATCCATGTCGATAAGGCTATCTCTCTTAAATGCTCCCATAAAAACCTATACCCTTTTTTTTTTTTATAACCCTAATGGTACTGTATTGTTATTGCCAACTTATTTGTTCAGATCTCTATGGAAACTCAAACTTATTGAATACAAGGGACTAAATGTTTTTCTTTTTTAAATGCCAAATGGCTAGTATCTAACACATAGAAGATACACAATAATTATTTGTTGAATTGAAATCCATAAAAATAATTTATGGTATAGATTAAAGGTATTTGTGCCAAATTAAGAAAAAAAGTTTTTAATGTTTATTAAGTATTTACTTTATACCAGGCATTGGTAAAACCAAGGTGCATATGAGAACATTTCTGTAATCTAAGAATTTAAATTAATGGATTAGTTTCTTTCTCCACAAATTTGACTAAACTGCCACATTTTTATTTTTACCCTTTCAGAACGTATTTGGAAGAACTACCCCCCTCCCCCACTTATTTTTATTTTTTAAAAGTCGTTATCATTCAAAGTATTACATATGTTCTTCCCCCCCTCCCCCCCATTAACCCCCTTCAGCCTGCTCCAGCCCTCCCACCCCAGGCCTCACCACCTAATTGTCCCTGTCCATGGGTTAGGCATATATGCTTACAATGTCTTTGGTTGATTACCTCCTACCCACCCACCCTCCCCCACCTTCCCTCTGAGATTCTGCACTCTGTTCCATGCTTCCATGTCTCTGGATCCACTACTTTCATCAGTTTATTTTATTAATTAGTTTCTACATATGAGTGAGATTATGTGGTACTTGTCTTTCTCTGACTGGCTTATTTCACTTAGCATGATACTCTCCAGGTCCCTTCATGCTGTCTCAAAGGGTAAGAGATTTTTCTTTATTACTGCTTCATAATATTCCATGGTATAAATGTACCACAGCTTTTTTATCCACTCACCTACTGATGGGCAGTTGGGCTGTTTCAGATCTTAGCTATTGTAAATTGTGCTGCTGTGAATATAGGGGTGCATATAAAATTTCTAACTGGTGTTTGGGTTTCTTAGGACATATTCCTAAAAGTGAGTTCTCTGGGTCAAATGGCAGTTGCATATTTAATTTTTTGAGGAAACTCCATACTACTTTCCATAATGGCTGCACCATTCCCACCAGCAGTGTCCTAGGATTCTCTTTGGGAGAACCCCATATTTTAACCCAGTTCTGCCTTACAAATAGTGGGCAGAGTTAAGTAGAGAAGGCTGGACTTTGTTCTTAAAATAAAATTTCTGTGAATCTCACAGAAAGATATTGGGCTGATCTTTCAAAGGGAATACAGAGAGACTTGAGTTTAAAATGATTGGATTCCTTGGCTGGAGTAAGTATAATCTGAGGGATAAGTACAAGATAGGAGGTTTGATGATTGTACAAAGGATCTGAGTCATGGAAAGAGATTTGGAGAAATGAAGACCTTAATCATTAGGTTTTGATCAAGTAGAAAATAGATTATCCTAGTATTTTGACATACAACAACAAATAATGATGATTTCTATACAAAATATATAATGAATGTGATTTTAAACCATCTGAGTTACAGAAATATACAATGAGTAGATTGAAAGTACAATAAAATTTTGAAAATACATTAAAACAATCTCCAATAAAGAGTACATATCAGAGTCTAATCCTTAAAATTTGAATCCTTAAAATTTTAGTTAAATGCTCAGGCTTGGATGAATAACTATGGCCTTTAATAGTTTTTTTTTTTTAATCTTCAAAAATTAATTATAATCTAGAATTTTGTGAGATTTTTCTCTTCTGAATATGAGAGAATTTTAAATATTCTTCAGGAGGGTGTTTTTATGCATTTGAAAAATATCTAAAGAGGATGATACATTCATATTCATTTTCTATTTGAGAGTTCATCCCAGCTTCCTCCAAGAAAATGGAAAGTTCTTGGAGTTGGATTAATAAGCAATAGATGATTCATTAAAGATTAATTTCAAAACACTAGCTCTATACCAAGCATCACTTTAAAAGAGTACAAGAGTGCTCAAAGTAGGCAGTGATAATTTTTTTCAGAAGGGTAGAATACTACAGATTCCTGGAAACTTTTACTTTGAGACACATTTTTAAAAGTTATTTTTATTGTTTAAAGTATGACAGATGCCTGTCTTTTCCCCCTCGTTGATGCTCCCTCCTCCCCATCCCCATCCCCTCCCCAGGTCTTCACCCCACATTTTTGCCTGTGTTTTAATTCAGCCCATTGAGAATCTTTCTAAGACAGCCCATTGAGGATAGGCCAAGGAGAAAAGAGAGAAATGAAAAAGTTAGAGAGAGAATGGATAGGTAGAGAAAGACACAAGAAAGATGGAGTGGATAAAAGTCAGAGGCAAAAACGGGAAGGAAATACAAACGGTTTGAAGGAGGACAGAATATATGCAGTGTACTGGTTACACTGAGACTAGCTATTCTGACAAGTCTGAAATCCAGAGTCTCATTGAGAACCTACATCTGCATCAGTGGTTTTCAAAATGCCTCCAGATCAGCAGCATCAGCAGCACCTGGGAACTTATCAGACATGCAAATTTGGGGCCCCTCCCAGAACTCCTGAATCAGAACTCAGGGGGTGGAACACAGCAATCTATGTTTAATAAGCCTGAAGAGAAGGGCATGGGGGAGGGGGAGGCAGGAGGCTGACACACTGAATGTGAGTGTCACTTATTTCTTGCTCATGGAACTGTTAATGGAAGATGTTCAGCAGGTGACTGACCTTCAGGAGTTCAAGTCTCGGACTTGCATGAACCTTTGGCTCTACCCGCTTCTCTGATTTGGCACAGTCCTTCCTAATCAGCCCTGATCAGACCTGATTCAGCCTCCTGGGAGGCGCTCACTGCCTTGGTCCTTGTTCTGAGAGGATCTTCCCTGGGCATCCTTCTTGGCTAAATGGAAGGTAAGGGATGAGGTTATGTTCCATTTATTTTATGGTTTTACAGTTTTAACAGCCCAATTCCTGTTCATGCCACTTGGGGACCCTGAGTTGCTTTTAATGTCAAAATACCCAAATTCTGTCGGTTTGGCTTGTTTGATCCAGGTTTGTGGTTTCTTAGGCACTAACTTTTCTTCAAAAATTCCTCATATAGTCTGATTAGATACTTGATTCATAGGCTTCTGAGCTGTTCCATATGCTGTTGTGCCAGTAACTACACCCAAAATTATTTTCTAAATGTAATTCGTAAGTCAGATTACTTTTTTAGTTTCTTTCTCAAGTTAGCGATGGCTACCTCAGTGCCGTCTGAAACAATGCGCGGAGAAGCAGCAGGCTGAATTTTGCTACATGCCAAGTTGTAATGTGATTTTGTTACTTTTTCAAAACCTTTTTTTAGTCTTATTTTAAACTGTCTGAGCTTTAAAAACAGTCGGTTTTTCAACTCTGCAAGATTTGGGCTTTCTGGATTCTTTATTTCCTTTCTTTGTTTCTTTTTTTATTGTGCTTTAATTTAAACTTGCAGATTGCTCATTGTTTGCCTGGGGTTATCTTTTCCTTCTGTATTGCCTAAGAGTAAAAACCACCACTAAATCTGGCATTTCCTTTTCTGACCCCTTCCTCTGGAACTGTAGCATGTTTCCCTACTATGCTAATCCAGGTGCAGATGTTTTACCACAGCACATAGTGTGCTTCTCCAGGCTTCCTGCTTCCATGGCACTTTTCTGCTACCAGCCACTTGGTCAGGAAGTCAATGCCACCACATCCCTCTTCAAGATCCTTTCTGCACGAGTTAAAGTGAGGCAGGCTTATGTAAAACGAGTAATTCCCGAGTCCCAGTGGCTTTATATAAAAGAACTTTACTTTTGGTTACATAACCGTTCAATGCAGGGATTCACAGGGTGCGGCCTCTCACCTTGCGGCTCTGAGCCCACCTGCCTCCTTGCCCTCTGCGTCAGTGAAGGAGGAAGAGGCAGGGAATGACACGGAGGCTTCTGAGGTCAGACCTGCAGGGAGCGCTTTCCACTCTGCTTGTCTTCCACGGGCAGTGCAATTGGCAGGGAGGCCGAGAAGAGGCCTTAAGCTGTGTGTGACAGCCGAAGGGATCGCGTTTTGTTTTGTGATGAAAGGTCTTTCAGGCTCAGCCACATGACAGAGTGAAATGGCTTACAGTGTGAAGGGGAGCCTGGAAGAGCAGCGAGGAGGAAAAAGTGTTGAGAGATGAAGAGAAGGCACAAAGAAGAAAGGGAAGTTAGGTGGGAGAGTGGATAATTTAATCCTTAGAATTATGGACTAAGAGGACTGCATTCCCCCCTTTACAGATTAAATAAAACCAACCACCTGAGCTTTTAAGAGCCTGATACCTTACCTACTCTCACAGAGCCAAGAAAGATCATGCTTATATTCAAATCAATGTCTGAAAAGAAAGCTCATGATCTCTCACCTAGAAAGAAGACATACACAGTCACACCTTGTTATCCAGTAGAGCAGTGTTTCCCAAACTTCTCTCGTGATGAGAATCACCTGGTGGAGTTGTTAAAATACAGATTCCTGAATCCCAACTAAGAAGTGCTAAACTAGAATTTTTGGGAACATATAGGTAAAATTGTATACTTAACTAGTGCTCTAAGACAGAACATATAGGTAAAATTGTATGCTTAACTAGTGCTCTAAGACAGAGCACTAAGTTAAGTATACAATTTTACCTAAATGTTCCCAAAAATTCTTGTTTAGCACTTCTTAGTAGGGATTCAGGAATCTGTAGTTTAACAACTCCACCAGGTGATTCTCATCATGAGAGAGAGAAGTTTGGGAAACACTGCAGTTTTGAGTTACCCCCACGCAGCCCAGTGCTATTCATGCTATCCTCAGAACCTCATCATTCTACCTGCGGGCTTTCTATATGAGAGATGGAGCAGGCATAGCATGCTGAACAGTTGTTAGCAATCTGATTAGTTAAGAAAATATGCTTAATTAATTAGCTTGAATATAAATTGGTGGCAGTGCAACACAAATAAACAAGACTTTCATTAAGGATGTAAAAGAGTATTTTCCAAGTGGAGAGATTGCCCTTTGAGTCCACATCCTAAATGTTATTCCATTGCTTATTCAATAAAACGCAGCATTTTATTTAATTACTATAATTTGTCTCCAAAAGCCAATATTTGCTAACTGCATCAATTCCTCAAACACTCCTTAGCTTTTTTTCTGACCTGGCAACACAAGCATCAAACTGATGGCTTTACAAGGACACAGTGTATGACTATCAGTAAATGACTAGGTTTTATTAGACTAGAACAGAAATTAGTGGATTTTTTTTATCCAAACAACCACTTTTATCTAACTAAAATACTTTTTTTTAATCCTCACCGAAGATATAGTTTTTTTTATTTTTTTAAAACGTTTTTATTGATTTCAGAGAATGAGAAAGGGAGAGGAGGGGGAGAGAGAGAGAGAGAAACAATTTGGCTGCCTCCTGCATGCCCCCCTGTGGGGATAGAGCTCCCAACCACATACATGTGCCCTGACCGGGAATCTACCCAGCAACACCAAGAGGTTGATGCTTAATCACTGAGCCACACTAACTGGGCTTTTTTTAATTATTATTATTATTATTTTCTTTCTTTCTTTCTTTCTTTTTCTTTTTTTTTTTTCCTAGAGAGAGGAAGGCAGAAGGATAGAGAGAAAAACATTGATATGAGAGAGAAACATCCATCATATGCACGCCCTACCGGGAATCAAACACACAATCTAGTTATGTGCCCTGACCTGGAATTGAACCCTCAATCTTTCCATTGTCTGGACTATGCTCCAGCCAACTGAGCCACACAGGCCAGGACTAACTAAAACTTTTATCTGGAGCCATGGACAATCTGGATGTGAGGTGAACTATTTTTGTATGGTCCTTTAAAGAACGGAAATGTCCCTAAACCACCATGTAAGCAAGTTTTCTCTATCAGTCGTATGCATTATTGTCCTAACTAAAACGTGAAGCCTCTCTGCAGACCATTCATTTACAAAATGAAAAACAGAACCTCCTTACAGTTCTAAGACAGGTTCAGCTATCTTATATGCATAGTTCTGAAAGTAACTTAAAGGTCCCATTTAATGTTATGAGACATAGAACTGTTAAAAGATGAACTGAGGCATATTAAACATTGTCATGTTTATTTCTGCAAAAAATCTATTGGAACTGGGCAGCACCAAACTGGAAGTGGTTGGAAATGCTCACTAACAGAATGACTTAGTATAGAGAGAGTTCAGAAGCAGAGAAAGGAAATTATTTGATTGGCATTAGGGTAAAACCTAGTGTGCTGTTTTTGACTGGTTGCCCTCTGTGTTTTGATTTTGTAAACTTGAGGCAGTCACAGGCCTGGCTGTGGGTTTGCTTCCTGAGGCCACCAGGCATCAAGGCCATCAGTCTAATGGCCTCCTTGTTGATTTAACAATACGGGTAAGAAGCATAATTAGTTGGGAAGGTTTATGGAATGAATAAATACAATTTACAAATGAATGAGGTTCCATGGATGTATATTATAGACAACTAGTAGCCCTGCGCAGAAATCCGTGTGCGAGTAGCTTGCTGCTGCTTGCCTCAGCTGGCCAGCCAGTCACTGCTACTGGTAGCTCTGAGCTGTTCTAGCTCACTGTCCGCCCTCTTGTAGCTCTCCACCACTTGTAGATGGGTCTTGATATGACGACTTAATGGGTAATTAGCTTATTCCTCTCATTATATAGGTTGGGTACTGTTCATATGAACACACACTTTAAGTGTGGTCCTGCCAGCTCCCTATCTTCCTGTAAGGTTTTGTGACTTATGCGTGAATTCAGCCCATTCTGAGCCCTTTGCCATAGCCCGCAGGGGTCTTCAAACTACGGCCCACGGGCCACATGCGGCCCGCAGAGGAGTCTGATCCTGCACGCCAGGTTTTTTGGGCAGTGAGCGCAGCCGAGGTGTTACAGTAGGAATTAGTATTTCATATAGTCCGGCCCTCCAGCTCTCTGAGGGACCGTGATCTGGCCCCCACTTTAAAAAGTTTGAGGACCCCTGGCCCACAGGGTCCCTTCAGAAGCCAATGCTGATTATCCACCTTGCACAGGAAGAACCACTAGATCTGTCACTTCTTTGTGTTGGGTTTTGTATTCTAAAGAGCAGAGAATTCTTATTTGCTCCCTCTACCGGGGAATATCCTAGGGTTCAGAGTCTTCATTCGTGATCTTTCTACAGAGATATTGCAGGTTTAGTTCTAAACCACCAAAATAAATCCAGTCTGACATTAAAGTGGGTTGTAGTCTTATTGCTGGTGAAGGGTCTTGCCTTCAATTGTGAGATACACAACACCTTGAAAGGCAGTAACAGATGTTATGCCTGTGTAGCTTTCCCATTCCATTTCCTATTAGCTGTGATACAGACTGGCTAATGGGGAAAGTTACAGAGCAGAGACTTGACTATGATGGCGTATTTTGTTTTGCTAATTGCTGTAAAAGTAGCCAGTGGATCCCATTGTAGATTCTTCTCTCTTACAGTTGTGTCATTCAGAAGATTTCTTCAAAATGGAATTATTTGTGGATGGGATCTAGAATTCTTAGTCTCTGCCCACTGTTCAACAAAATATTTTGTATTTACTTCCTTTGCTGTAATAACATTTTTCTCGGTTGAGATGAATTTTTATTCTTTAATCCTTTCTTGCATAGGTAGCTGGGGCATATTCGAAATTTAAGGGTTTATTTGAGCAAAAATGATTGGAATTGGGCAGTGCCCAACTGAAAGTGGTTAGGAGCACTCTCCAAAAGGAGCTCTGCAGAGACTTTTATTGAGAAAAGAGGGAGGGGGCATAAAGAACTTGACTGGCTATAGCTTAAAGCCTAGTTAGCTGTTTGTGATCCTTTTGATTTCACAACCTTGAGGCATTTATATGCTTAGATTTTGGTATGCTTACTTAGCCCATCAGGGTATTAAAGCCACATCAGTCTAATGGTCTCCTTGTAAAAAATAATTTATCAGGGTACAATTAAGGACAATTTAAATTAAAGGGACCTCAGAGACTTTCTAGTTCATTCTCCTGTTGCACAGAGAGGGAATAAAGAAAATCTCAGAGACACATGTGCCTTCCCCTAGGCTAATCCAGTGTTTAAAGTCAAGGAAAGCCCTAGAATACTGACTTTGTGTATGTAATTTCATGGTTTCCCCTCCTCCGACTAATTCTTGCTTTTATTTAGTATCCTCTTAAGCAGGTAAATGGAGATATTTGAAAGTTATCTCTCAGTATTCTTGATTCTATACTTAAAGAAAATCCAAGGTACACATAGGGTAATCTAACAAGAGCTTTTTGTAGTTGTCACACTTGAGCATAGATTTCTAATTCCAAAATATAGAGGCCCCAGATAGATGGACAATAAGATTTATTAAATCATCCCTAGAATGGCCAAATTCTCTTCTGGCAGTGCCAGTTCTTGTCAGCTGTATGAAACTAAACATCAGGTAATGTAATTTAGTCGATGATATAAATTATTTTCAAATACCCAGCTTTGTGACACTGTGCAGGCTTGTCGGCAGCCTTTGGAAGCAAGTCTGGGCTGTTACATGACTCAAGGCTGAAGAAGGCATTGAAGGGTTAAGCACAAGGTACTAAGTGAATTTACAGCAACATCTGTTATTACCAGGTGCTTGGAATTGGGTTCTTAGTGCACAAGAGCAAAAATATTGAAAGAGTTAAAAACACATTTTGAAATACTCATTTTTAAAAATAAATACTCTTGAATGAGATTAAAAACTCTTATAATAAATACTTTTAAAGTCAGATAACTATAACATTTTCCTAGTCAAGAGGAAATAAAAGTAAGAATAAAAGACTAATTTTTTTGGATATAAAATGTTAGCTTTTTTTCAATGGTGAGAAATGAATTGAGAAAAATGCTCACAGTAGTACATTAAATACTATGTCTTCCTTTTTTAAAAGCAGAATTAGTTAATAGAAAAGTAGGAAGATAATAATTTCCTTCAGATTTTTATTTTAACTCATAAAACTTTATAGACTAGAAAAAAATGACCCTGACCAGTTGATAGAGCGTCAGCCTGCAGACTGAAAGGTCCCAGATTCAATTCTGGTCAAGGGCATATGCCTTGGTTGCAGACACATCCCCAGTAGGGGGTGTGCAGGAGGCAGCTGTGATGTTTCTCTCTCCTCAATGTTTCTAACTCTCTATTTCTTTCCCTTCTTCTCTGTAAAAAAATCAATAAAATGTATTAAAAAAAGAAAAAAATTGAACTTTTTCATTGACAGTTAATACCACTATTGCTGATAAAAGAATTTATTTTTTACTTTTCTCAGTAATGAAAACAAACATTTTTGGTTGGAGAAACATGTATTGATTTGCTTTTCATTTCACTCACTGAAAGATTCAGAGAGCGCCTTATTCTTGTGTGATTGAAATGAGTTTTAAAACACAAAGTTGACAACTCTTAACAAGATGAATGTGTTTCTGTGCTTCTTTTCTTTGAATAGCCCATTCTGAGCTGATCCATTCTGTCTTCTTGAGTGATGTGAAAGAAGTTAAGTCTTCTGACAGTGTGATTCTCTAGTGATGTTTTTGAATGAACTTGAAACTTTTTTTCACTTAAATTTAGAGATTTATTCTAGTGTTGTGTGTGAGTTATTTTGATCTTTGTGAAACTTTTGCCCCTACAATACCCTCCCCCCCCTTTTTTTTTTAGAATATAAAAAACAACTTACGGCCTTAAAAAATTGTCTTGCACAACAAGGCTGTTGAGGCAATGATACAACATGACTCAGGCAAATGCTGAAGGTTGCCTATGTGAAATGAGTTGTGTTTGAGAACCTTTTAATTTCCTTTTGGGAAAATATCCTTTTCACTGGAGATGAAGTACTGCTGGGTTTAGAGTTGACGGGTACCTTACTAGAAAAAAGACATGTCAGACTCTGAAGCAAATCTTGGTCATTGGTAGTGAGCTCCATGGGGGTGCTTTAAAAATCCCCGCAGAATTTTCTCTAAACGGCCAAATAGACTCTTTGGTTATATATATATATATATATATATATATATATATATATATATATATATATATATATATATATATATTTTATTTTTTTATTTTTTATTTTATTTTTTTTTTTGAGGATGTGGAGAGATTGTAAATAGGCAGCCACGATATTTCCTCCACTCATATCTCTTCCCCAAAATAATTTATTCTGCTTTTAATGAGCCCCACTTTTTGTTTGTTTGTTTCTGTTTCCCTCCTAACAAATGTGGAGCAGTGCTGTGGAAAGAGTTTACAGTGTGTGCCAAGGGGACCTGTATTTGAACTTCCTGCTTTATCATTTATATGCAGTATCAACTCTTCCTTCTTCAGTTTCTTCAGGTGTAAAATGAAAAAACATAGCACTTTTCTTATAGAGCTGCTGTTTGGATGAAATCGGGTGTCAAATATAAAGGATTCAGTGTTTCGGGGGCACATAAAATGCATATGATCCATATCAGCCAGTATATTTCCACCTTCCTCAAGCCTTACCTGGTTCTGGATGGGAGAAGATAGATTAACATTTTAAAGGTATCAGACATTCTGCCTTGTGAGGGAGCCATCAAGGCTACATTTCTTTTTCCTCCATCTGAAATTCTCTGTGTAATCTTGTCTGCATCACCTCTCCATAGAAAAGCTAAAGTCTTCCCGAATCCCTGAGGCCTCAGCTTAAGTGCCTCTTTCTGTTTTATTTGACTAAGCAACATTAGGCTTTCCATTATGGACTCCCATAATGATCCATACTTTGATGAATGCTCATCGTAATTATAACCAATTGCACAGTCACTCCCTCTATCCCACTGCTCCATAGGGACGGTCCTAGTTGAGCAGTGTGTCAGCCATGCCCAGCATTTTATAAGCTGGGGAAAAAGGTGTGAGCCAGTGTGCTGAAAAGAACATATCAAGGCCTCTGCATTTCATTTGTCTGTGAAAAGGCTGTAAAGTGGTGTCCTTGTAGATGCCTTCTACTAGCATCCTCTGCCTTCTTACTTCCTCTCTTCTATCTCTTCTGGAGAAGTTTCTCTCCCCCCACCCTGGGGTAAGCAGATGGGTCTCTAACGGAAGCATGATTCTGTTCTTACCAAAAAGAGGGCTTCCTAAAGCCTGCCCAGCAGTGGTGTATCAAAGCCTGACTATTTGTCATCTTTTCATCTCATCATTTCTCTATGAAATTCTTGCCAAGGTCCCATTTTTTCAGTTGCCAGTTTCACAGAAAATGTATCAGGGCAAACAATAGGGAGTCAGAGGCCAAATTCTCTCCAAATCCACCATATTTGTCTCCATGATCAGTTCTTTCCTATCTTAAAGAACATGTGGGCCATGTACATAGACATAGCCCTGATTCTTGGACAAGTCCATTTGCTCAGTTTTGCAACCATGCTCAGAGTGACTATGGTTTATGGTCATGTGCAAGTCATTGACCTAGACAATTATTTTCTAGACTAAAGACTCAGTGCATGAAATATTTGGATAGGTAGGGTCCCTAGGCCTGGCCAGTGATCAGGGCTGATCAGATTCCCCGCCTCCCTGCCTCCCTGCCTCCTCATTCCCTTGCTCCCTCAGCACCCCTCCATGGGTCACCTGAAATGTTCTGCGCTGCCCCCCTGGTGGTCAACACATGTCATAGTGAGTGATTGAACTTCCAGTCAAACTCTCAAGGGGACACTTTTGCATATTAGCCTTTTATATATATATAGATTTTTAGATGTTCTCATAGGAGTTTCCTTCTGACTCTCAGAATTCGTAGCTAATTATTCTAGAGGCAGAAGAATTTAGAAGTGGATGAGTGACAAGAAGTGTGGAAAATCTTAACTATATGTTAAAATACATAATAAATCCGTGATCATTGTGAAAACCCTAGTCAGTCTTGATAAGCCTGAAAGAGACTTTCTTAAAATGTCTTACATTTTGCAGATTACACACTCACTTTCTAAAATCTTTGCTGTGTTCAAAACAGTTCTCTCAAACCAGGAGAAACATTTAGCAACTTCTGTTTTCTCACTGAGATTTAGGAAGGAACTATTGTAGTATTCAGTTATTTCCTGAACTTGATAACTTTCAGCATTGTCCATTAATTGTTACCATCAAGGCAGTGAGGAGGCTGCATTTCAGAAACTATATATATTTATATATATAATAGAAGTCTGGTGCACGAATTTGTGCATGGGTGGGGTCCTTTGGCCTAGCTGGCGATCGAGACCTATTGAGGGCTGGCAGGCCAGCAGGGGGAGAGGGGAGGGCTGCTTGAGGTTGGCTGTGGGAGCACACTGACCACTAGGGGGCAACTCCTGCATTGAGTGTCTGCTCCCTGGTGGTCAGTGTGCGTCATAGCAACTGGTCAACCGGTCGTTCTGGTTGTTCAGTTGTAATGGTCACTTAGGCTTTGATATATAGAGATTTTTTTTTCTATGATGTTCTTTATTATTGTTCAGTAGGATGTCCTCACTCTGGAGCAAGGGAAGAGTAGAGGACTAACTAAATTGGGATGTGCTCAGACATGATCATTTTTATCTTAGTTCTACCATTTATTAGCTGTATGAACTTGCATAAGCTAATTTTCTATTCTTCAGTTTTCTAATATGTAAAATGGGGATTATAGTAGTACCTAATCCATAGAGTTATTCTGGCAATTAGAATTAATCTTACTTAATAAAAGAGAAACATGCAAATTAACCATCACTCTGCTATGCCCATAGCCAATCAGAGTGAGTATGCAAATTAACCCAACAAAGATGGAGGTTAATTTGTATATGCAGGCACAGAGCTGCCGGGAGGGGCAAGAAGCCTGCTATGAGGGGAAGGGGGTGAGGGAAGGAGCTGCTGGAGTGGTGCTCTGGACAGCAGCAAGAACTTCCCAGCTCTTGGGCAGGCAGGGAGCAGGGACTGGCCGGCTCCTGGGTGGGTGGGATTGAAGCCAGGGGAAGGAAGGCCTATTCTTGCACAAATATCGTGCAACAGGCCTCTAGTATATTAATATTTAGAATAGTTTCTAGTAACTATCATAGTTAACGTCATTGAATAATGAATACTTTTTCTTCCACAGAGGATTTGAATAGCTGTGCTCACTTGGTATTGTCAGGCAGGTACACAACTGCAAGGGGATTTCATGTCAATGTTCTAATTTATTCCAGCCATAGAATAATAAGTATTCTTTTACTGTAATTACAACTTGCACTCACATTTTTGAAGCTGCCTATCAAAATATTAAGTCATATCAATAAGAGAACTCAAGGATGATATAGAACTTACTTTATCTGATACCTATACAGTGCTAATGGTAGGTCAAGCACTGTTGTGCTTTCAAATATTCACTCATTTAATTCTCAGAATGACACTGTGAAATATGTATTGTTATTTATCCTCATTTTCCATATGAGGAAGCTATTTCTTTGAGAAACAGAATGGTCAGGAGGATGGACTCAGTCGCATGACCTGGGTCTGCAATCCCAGCTTTGACACTGACATGAGGAGGACACCTGTCCATTCTAAGTGAAGAGAATGATATCAACAGTTTTGGAATGAGCCTTATTGAAATAATTGATCTTTAAAAAAATTATCCTGAGTTAGTGGGGAAATCAGAGCAAAGTAGCTAGGGAATCATGAGTCCACGCACATAAATCCTCAGTGATAGTGCAATTTGCTGTCAGGATTCTGAGAGTAGGTATCACACACAGGGCAGCTGAAGAGCACAGAGATGACTGAAAGCCTTACCTCTGTGTTGCACTTGCTACTAACCTTAATTCTGATAAATCACTTTTGAAAGAACTTCAGCAACCACAAAGGTGCCATATGTTCGCTATACTCAGTGGCTCTGCAATTTACAAGTAGCTGGCCAATGATATTCATACCATAAATATAGCCTGGTCACAATAATTAAGGAGGATCTAAGGTTAGGACCCATGGACACATTCTGTTGTCTGAATCTTATATTTTATTAATTGCAGTCTGTATTTCAAGTCATAGAATCTATCAGGAGAAATAACTCAAGCAATATAAAAAACGAAAAAGAACTATAAACTCTGAACAGATAGTGGAGGCAGTTGATTTTGTAACCTAGGCGCCAGCTCTTGACTGTTAATCTTGACTTCTTAGGAACAATATTTTTCGATGCAATTGGGTATCCCTGATTAGTGTATGATCACAGTCTTTTCATTGAATTTTACCTATAGGGGCAGTTCAGATTTCAAGGTAAAGAGGCACAATTAAAAAATATATATTGCAAATAATATTTTATATTGATATGTTTGCTACCTAGCCCATTTGGTTTTATGGTAGGGAGCAACAAAAATAAGGAGAAGAAGGAAATTGAATTTTGAGCTCTATAATAACACACAAAAGCTACAATGGGGTCGCTGACTTCCTTGTGAGAGAACTGGGTTGCTTATAATTCATCCCTTCTCCCTAATACAAACTTTATGATTAAAATGATCACTCGCTTCTTTATAATTCTTCAATTTGACTGGGCTTCACTGGGTGGTTCTTCTATAGATCTTGCCTGGGCTAAACAAATGCAGATACAGTCAGATCACCTGGGAAGTATGCTGCAAGATGGCCTCATTTACTTGACTGCAAGTTGGGTGCTGACTATTGGCTGAGATGCAATGTTACTCATCTATGTAGCCTCTCATCCTCTAGTAGATTATGTTTGGCTTGATCATATAATGAGAAAAACATTCCAGGAAGTTGAAAACAGAATTTTCTATAAAAGACATTATCAACTTCTTTGACAATAGAAATTTGGGATCCCAGAGGCTTTTTAAATTTTTATTTTGAACACCTTTCTACTCTCTATAGTTAAGCCTGTTATTATTCCCTTTAAAAGATTTTGTAGTGTTGCCGAAACCGGTTTGGCTCAGTGGATAGAGAACATTGGTCTGCAGACTGAAAGGTCCCAGGTTCGATTCCAATCAAGGGCATGTACATTGGTTGCAGGCATGTCCCCAGTAAGAGGTGTGCAAGAAGCAGCTGGTCGATGTTTCTCTCTCATCGATGTTTCTAGCTCTCTATCCCTCTCCCTTCCTCTCTGTAAAATATCAATAAAATCTATTTTTTTTTTAAAAAAAAGATTATGTAGTGTTTATGAAACTAATTGAGATTTCTTCCTTGTCCCCAAAGCCACATTCATAATTCTTTTGAACTGATCTCTATTTTGAGCCATATGTGAGGTTGTTGTGAGACAATACCTTTAAGGTTTTTAGAAATTATTTGTGTAGCTGTGAGGATTTGCTGGAAACTCCCATAATGCTCTCTGTGTTCTTAGCTAAAGGCCTTATAGCCACACACTTGATTTTGTTATAGAATTTACCAGGCAACCGAAAAATACACAGGAGTACCTGGATATACAAGAAAAACCCATTTATTTTCAGATGTACTAGCACAATGACTCAAGGGGGCCTGTTTCCAAATCCTGAGCAAACTATTATGGAAGAAGCTTTCTCTTTATACCCCTTGGATTCTTTGTCCCCCCAAATAAGGATCAGACTTTTGGATCTTTCGCAGGCTTTGCAGAAAGTCCCGTGTGTTGGGATGGGGGGTGTGAGAGCACACATAAAGTCCTGGCCTGGCGCCAGCACTGACAACCCCCTCCAGGGGTTGTGTATGGTTCATGCTTTATGGCCTCTGTAATATGGGAGTATTTAGATAAATAAGTCTCGCAAGGCCAGATAATTAAGGGAGAGGCAGTGACTAGACTATAGGCTAACAGCAATGTGAATTAGGGATATTTATTAACTAGAAACTAGGTAGAGTCAGGCTGCTAGCTGCCACCCCCTCAAATGTCTTCTTTTCCTCATCAATTTGATCTCTACTTTGATACCATAGCTGGAAAATATAGAAATATGAAATGTTTTGTTTTTTTCCTTTTTTATTGGGGCAACACTGGTTAATAAGATTATACAGGTTTCAGGTGCACAGTTCTACAGTACATCACATAAAGACCTGGCCTGGGTACGTCCACCCTTCGCCTGGCCAGTATTGTGTGTTCACAACCCCAAGTCAAGTCTCCGTCCATGACCATTTATCACCCCATACCCTCTTCCCCTGAAATGTTTTATTTTGTAATCCAGCATATCTCGATTCTTTTTTAAAATTGTGTTTATTGATTTTAGAAAGAGACAAAGGGGAGAGAGAGATAGAAACATTGATGCATCAACATCCATCAGCTGCCTACAGCAGGCCCCAGCTAGTGATTGAGCCCGAAACCTGGGCATGTGCCCTGACTGGGAACGGAAGCAGAGAGCTCTTGTGCTTAGGACAACACACAACCACTGAGCCATACTAGCCGGGTGCGATTCTTTATATTTGCTCTAAATTCTGCTTGCCAGCTCAATGGTTCTCTCCTTAACTCATCTGTCTCATCCCATATTTACCACAGATATCCAGGCAGAATGCTGAAATTGACAATTGATATCTCCTTAGCTATTTTATCTGTTAACTGAGCACACTTTTTTTTTTTTTTTTAAATACATTTTATTGATTTTCCACAGAGAGGAAGGGAGAGGAAAGGAATAGAGAGCTAGAAACGTCAATGAGAGAGAAACACCGACCAGCTGCCTCCTGCACACCCCCTACTGGGGATATGCCTGCAACCAATGTACATGCCCTTGACCGGAATCGAACCTGGGACCTTTCAGTCCACAGACGGACGCTCTATCCACTGAGCCAAACCGGTTTCGGCCGAGCACACTTTTTATCTTCCCAGATTTTGAAGGCTTACCTTTTGCCAATAGTTTTGAATCACTGATCCCCATAGTCTCAGACACAAAGAGCAGCTTCTCACCATTTTCCCATTTAGTACTTAAAGCTTCCACCACGTAGTCCCAAAACCCAAAGCTTTTGGGTTTTTGTTATCGCCAGCACCTGATTTAGAGGTCCCACTTTTAGTGTCAGTTATAAATGGCTTCATAACAAACCACTCCAAAACGTAGTAGCTTAAAGCAACACTGTTCGTTTGATTTAAGTTGGGCAGTTCTTACCCTGATCCCACATGGGTTCAGCCACATGTGGTTTGACTCACCTGAAGTTTAACTGGGGTGGATATTTCAAGCTGATCCTCATTATTTATGGCACAACTGGTGTTGGATGTTGGCTGTAGCTTTTTGTTTAACCTCTATGTGGTTTCTCATCCTGAGAGCCCAGAATTGGCTTCTCACATTGAAACAGGAGTTTTTAGGGGTGAAAAAGACAGGTTTTGGGAATTATAGAAATTGTATTTTATTTTTATTTTTAAAAATATATTTTATTGATTTTTTACAGAGAGGAAGAGAGAGGGATTGAGAGTTAGAAACATCGATTAGCTGCCTCCTTCACCCCCCTTACTGGGGATGTGCCCGCAACCAAGGTACATGCCCTTGACCGGAATCGAACCCAGGACCTTTTAGTTCGCAGGCCGAAGCTCTATCCACTGAGCCAAACCGGTTTCAGCTGGGAATTATAGAAATTTTAGAAATTAAGGGGACCATGGAGGAAGCACAAGGCTGCAGAGCAGCAGGAGCTACATTTCCATAAAACAGGGAAGCTGAAAAGCTGCTACAGGTGCATTTCCATAGAGCAAGGTAGCTGGGAACAGCAGAAGGTCTATATTTACAAAATAAAGAGAAGGAAGCCCTTCATCCAGAAGGAGAGGAAGAAAGCCCAAAGGGAATAGGAAAGCAATAAGGAAGGAGTGAGAGGGACCTCACATGTCTCCTGTGAGGTTCAACCTTTGAACTCAGAAGTTACTATAGTAACCAGTTCAAGGGAATAGTGACCAACCAGAGGGGATGTCAAGGCACAAAGGTCTGCAGCCTTCATAAACCTGGAAACAGGGGCTTGGTGGGACCCTTCCCCACTCCCCACCTGGGAGTCTGTGCTCTGACATCCCTTCCCCTTCCCTTAGTGGGAGTCTGTACTTGTTCTTCAATAAATGTCCACTTTTGCTTTCCCACCTCTGTCTATGGATTCATCCTTCAATTCCAAGGGACAAAGAATCTGGGGAACCATCCTGCCCAGGGGAACTCTGCCTGTTCCAATCCAAAAACCCCGCTTCAACACGATGAAAGGTTCATTCACTGACAGAAAAAACAGAAGTTCAAGACCTCCTGAGACCTCGCACAGGACGGTGCACAATGTCACATTTGCCCTAGTCTGTGAATCACTGCAAGTCTCAAAGCCAGGCCAGAATAAACAAGTGTGTGTGTGTGTGTGTGTGTGTGTGTGTGTGGGGAGGGGGTTAACACTAGTTCATAATAGGACTAGAGAAATCACATTGCAGAAGAGTGTGGAATAAGCAGTTGTGATTCATGGGGCCATTATTCTAACAATCCACTGGGGTTTTAATCACAGTGACTCTTTCCCCCCACCAACATTTCTAGTGGATAATCTTAATATTCACTGTAGTTAGTTCATACACATTTCCTTTTTTAATTCTTTATCAATATTATATCATCTTAAATAATAAAAGCATAGTATGCAAATTGTCCCCTCAACCAGGAGAGTTGTCTGGGAGTTTGACCAGGGTCCAGCAGTTGGACCAGGCGCCGGAGCTGGCAGGGCGAAGGGTGGGAGTACCCTGCCAGCAGCAGGAGCTGCTAGGGACCCTACCAGTGCAAGAATTTCTTGCACTGCGCCTCCAGTAATTTATAATTTAAAGGGTCTTAAATATATTTATTTTAAAGTGCTTACAAATACTTTTATGGATCGACTTAATTGGAATAAATTTGTTCTAGTTGTTTTTGCTTTTTTCATGTGTGCATCTTTGAGCAATTAAAATTTTTGATTTGCAGGCTCATTTTGATTGGAAAGGATTCTCTCTCTCTCCTCTGCCCATCTCCCTTCTTCCTATGTGATTTTCTGTTGAACCCTACTCCATAAGAACAAGCATCTAGAATCAGGCATATCATTTTGATTTTCCTCCTTTGGATATTGTGGGTCCTGCTTATCACAGAGCCAGCTCTGGCTTATTTCTTATTTAGGAGGCTGGTTTATATCCTTCAGCCCACTTGTTCATATGAGCCCTAGCCACAGATGGACCTCAGCAGCAGTTGTTCTCAGCCTCTTTCTTTTGCAATGAATAAATTAGACCTCAGGCATCTGAAGGTCTCTGCCACTACTCAGTAAGTACATTTTAGTCTACCACTGCCTTCTTCCAGGCCTTGGATTTTGCAAGGTTTTGGCTTCATACATCTGACTGCATTTTGTGTTTATGTTTTATTTCCAGCTAGCAAAAAAGTTTGTATTTTACTAGAGTATTGATTGTTCTTTTGATTTTTCTCTTTACATAGTTTATTTATTGCTACTATGTATATATTCAGTTGAGGAAATACAAAAATTATGGATTTCCTACACCAGTTTGGCCCCATTTGTTCTTAGTGATACAGAATTTTTGTACTGAAACCAGGATTCTTTGTTCGCTGGAATGGAAGAATGAATCCATGGACAGAAAGTGATATAGCAAAGATGGAAGAACAAGTACTGTGTAGGGAGGGGGGAGAGTCCCACTGGGTTCCTTTCTCTCTGGCTTTTTAAGGCTGCAGATCCTGGTGCCTGATATCCCCTCTGATAGGTCACTATTCCTTTTTGACAGGAGGTTCTCCCTCCTCCTTCCCTCTGGGCTTTCTTCTTTTCCATCTGAATGAAGGGCTTCCTTCTCTTTATTTTGTAAATATAGACCTTTCCTGTGTACTTCCAGTTCCCTTGTCTTATGTAAGTGCCACTGCTGCTGCTCCCTTGTCTTATGTGGAGATGTGACTATACCTGGCCCCCTTGTGTTTTGGAGGTGTACCTTCTCCCATCCTGCAGCCCCATGCTTCCATGGACCTCAATTCTAAAAAATCCCTAAGCCTGCCTATGTCCCCCTAAAACCCTTGCTTCATTAGCGTTTCCCTAGACTTAGAAAAAAAATATATATGTTGCATAAATATATACTGTGGTTTAAATTTGAGCTGAAATTTTATTACAGAATCAAACATTTTGTCTCTGTGGTGATATTACATCAAAATAATGTGCAATCAATGGCCTGGTGGACAAAGCTTACAGAGCTTTAGGAGTTATTTTAAAATGTTTCAAAGTAGGTTGAATAATATATTTTCCCTTCTCAGTGATACCCTCATTTTACATAAAATGTCATAAGGTACCTAATTTGTCAGTGTGCCTGCTGAGGAAAGGTCTCAGAAGCACGCAAAGTAGATAACATAGTGTCTTGGGTTTGAAAGGGGAAGTGTGCTGTTCAGGCTACTAAAATCTACCCTTTTCAAGCACAGTCTAGACTGCAAGCTGCATTGTATTAGTGCAAAAAGGGCCATCAGCTGTAGTATAACTATACATCTTTTATCCGACTTTTAAAGAAGGAACTGAACAAAGATTAGTATATACAAGGGCACAAAATAGTAGATCAACCAATCTAACAATTGCCAGTTGTCGGAGAGAGGCTAGTTATCTTTTGCAATTTATCATCTCTTACTGTATTCTTAGGAGGGGACTGGCCTTTAGTAGGGGCGAGAGAGGAAATAGGCTCTTCCAGGCCTTTTCCGTGTTGCCAGAATGAACTGTGAAGGAAAGGCCGTGTTTCCTTAAAACATGTCCAGGGAAGGTTGCTGTTTATTTTACGAATGTTCATAAGGCGGCAAAGAAATGGAAGGAATAGCAATGTTCTGTCCCCTGTCCATATTTTAAGGGAAGTTGAGTTGGGAACATGACAGTACCTACAGATTTGCTGATTTGTGGTTATATACATGTTACAGAAGAGTCATATTAGAGAGTTGATGTGATGATGTTTGGAAACTTTAACAAAAATTCCAAGAGATTAGAGCCAGCTGGACGATCTATCATTTTCTATCCATCTGTATCCCAGAATGTCATTTTTTGGCAAAGTAACACAATACTTTTGTGGGACCCGTGAGACCACAGGGATTGGCTGGGAGAGTGAGTATTCAGTCATTGAGTTGAGGTTTCAGAAGAGGCGATGCTCTCCTGCCCTTGCTCCTCCCATGGGAACATTCTCAGTGGGATGTTTGCTAAGAGAGCATTCTCTGCCTGGCTCCCTGGACTTCCTCAGGCTACTGGTAGCTCCTTGTCCTGGGTATGAAGGTTTTCCTCCTTTCCTTGGGCTTGTGCTTGATGGGGACATTGGTACATTTGGTGTTTAATATTCTCAGCATTTCTTTCTCTAGTGAATGGGTACCCTGGGTTTATTAACATTCAGACTGCCAATCTGTTACTTTAACAATATAGTTTTAAAATATTCATGCTCTAGGTTAATACACCTAAATTGTGTAATAATGGAGTTTATTTTACATCCCATTGGTAATTTTGGAAGTATAAACTGTATTTCCCTTTTGGCTCTCTGGTAAAATTCAGAATATATTGGGGACACTCTGGGCACTGGGTAAATTATTTTTTACATTAAAGGAATTCAAGACTTGATTATCTGATCTCCCCATCATAATGAGAACTCAATTTCTAATTTGACAAATTTATACAAAAAATATATGAAATAAAGAATTACAGATGAAGTAAAATTACTTTTAAAATTTATTTGTGTTTTCTTAACTTTCAAAAGAGCTCTTCATATCATTGTTAGAAATGCTTACAATGTACGGAACTATAAATTTCTAGTGAAAGATTTAACCCAGATAAAATGTTTATTAGATTTATCCATAAAAGCTACTGATAGGGGCAGAAATAGAATATTAGGGACTGTTATATCACCAAAAGAGGAATGCACAAGGCCAGAATAATGAGGGATTATGAATTTATTCGATCATCCGCACACCAGGTGGCTGAGCCTGAATGGCTCCAGCACCCAGTGAGGGGAGTCAGCAGCTTTTAAAGGACAGCTTTTTCTGGGTGAAGGCTTCTTTATGCATACCCTGAGGGGAGATCATGGAGTGTATTCCCAGCAAGAGAAATGTGGTCTCAGCAAAGGGAATGTCCATAGTGAAATGGCCCGAAAAGCCAGTTCCCAGGGGAAAGGGGAGGGGGGGGAGAACGAGGTATCGATTCAATTGCTTGATCAAACCTAACAGTGGGAACATGAAGAAATTGTCCTGTCCTGATCAGGGTCTCATGCAAAGGTACATTGTCACTGAAGCAACAGCAAACACTATGTGCCCAGAAAAAAAAAAAAAAAAAAAAAAAGCTTAGATCCAGAATGTTGCACAGATACAACCAGTTCAGGTAAAACTTTCCCTCTCTCTCTCTCTCTCTCTCTCTCTCTCTCTCTCTCTCTCTCTCTCTCTCTCTCTCTCTCTCTCTCTCTCCCTCCCTCCCTCCCTCCCTCCCTCCCTCCCTCCCCCTTACACAGATGCGAGGACGCATTTGTGTAAAGTGAGTAAAAGAGCCAGGTGTGCAGGTCCTAGTGTGCAGGGTCTGGGTAAGAAAAAGGCTGGGCCAGGCGAACAGAACTATCACTGTTTGCTCCCAGCATGAACTTTCCACCAGGTGAATGTCAGTGTCTTTGCTCCCAGCATGAGCTTTCCACCAGGTGAATGTCAGTGTCTAACACTGAGGAAGAGCGAGGTTGTGGAGAATACTGTGGTTCAGGCATGCAGGTCTCACTGGAAGCTGGGGCGGAGCAGAAACCTGGAGACAAGTCCTTGGGCAACCTGATTGTAACAATAAGCACAAGGTACCTGGACTTGGAGATTGTGGTGTGCAGAAGGAAGCTCTAACAACAGCAAATCCCTGAACCAACTCAATGAATAACTAGGTTGACTCAAACCTGCACAGTACTGGCTGACAGCAGAACATAGTTAGATACACAGAAAAAGCAGGAAGCAACCCAGCAGCTAAAGATGAAGCAGCAACCAAACCAGGTCCAGAAAATCTGTGAATTTGGAAGAAGTACAAACGAGAGGCTAAAAGACCTAGGGGAAAAAGTGTAATCATGCATAAAGATTTTAGTAAACAGAGGGAACGGTAAGGAAACATTTACTAAAAACGCTACAAGTAATTAAAAGGTGATATCAGAGATGAATAGTTATTTTGATAGATTTACTAGCATACTAGTCACAAAAGGACAGAGAGTCAGTAAACTTAAATAAAAGTTGTTAGAAATAATTCAAACTGAAACTTGAAGAGGAACAATGTTAAAAATTAAGAAACTATAGCCTTAAGCAAAAACTGGGAAAATTGAAAGTCAAAACAGAAAATTAACAATTATAAATTGAGACATCAACAATTCTCTCTTAGTAAATGAACCAGTAAGCTAAAGCCACTGGTTACCTTAATAATATTATCAACCAACTTGAACTAATTTGGGTTGGCATATCCCAAAACCCAGAGTGCATATTCTTTGAAAGTACGCATTCACTGAGATGGGTCAGGTACTAGACCATAAAAAACAGCATCAATAAATAAATTAAAAAGATTGAAGCCATGTTCTGTGAGTATAACAAAATTAAACTATAAATCAATAACTGAAAGACATCTGGAAATATCCTTAACTACTTGGAAGTTTTAAAAACCATATTTCTAAAAACAAACAGAAAACCCCACATATTTCTAAGTAATCAATGGGGCAAAGAGAAAATTCAAAAGGGGATTAGAATGTATTTTGAATTAAATATATATCAATTTTTAGGATGAAACTAAAGCAGTGCTTGGAGGAACATATGTATCATTAAATTACCTTTTCTTAGCTTTATTGAGATATAATTATGAAAGCTAAAATACTCAGTGTATGATGTGATGATTTGATACATGTACTCATTGTGAAAAGATTTCCCCATCAAATTAACACATTCATTTACTTTTTTTTGGGTGGGTGATAATATTTAAGTTCTACTCTCTTGGCAAATTTCAATTAGACAATAAAGTGTTATCGACTATTGACCTTATTTATCTTGTAACTGAAAGTTTGTACCCTTTTACCCAGCACTAAAAGATGAAGCAGATTTTACTAATCTCTCTGTTTCCCTCATTCCCAGCCTCTGGCAACCACTTTTCTACTCTGTTTTTATGAATTTGACTCCTTTTTTATTTTTAAAATATGTTTTATTGATTTCAGAGAGAGGAATGGAGGGAGAGAGAAGCATCGATGAGAGAGAAATATCGATCAGCTGCCTACTGCACACCCCTATGTGGGATCAAGCCTGCACCCAGGCATGTGCCCTGACCAAGAATCTAACCAGTCATCTCCTGGTACCTGGGATAAAGCTCAACCAACTGAGGCACACTGGTCTGGCTGACTTCTTTTTTTTAGATTCCATGTATAAGTGATATTACGTAGTATTTATCTTTTCTTCTCTGGCTTATTTCACTTAGCATAATTATTTCCTCCAATTTCACAAATAGCAGGATTTTCTTCCTTTTTAGGTGGACATAATATTACAGTGTGTGTGTGTGTGTGTGTGTGTGTGTATGTGTGTGTGTGTGTAGATAGACATGAAATCTATATCAATCAATATCTATATCTCTGCATCTATCTGTTTATCTCCCATCACATTTTCTTGACCCACCATCCACTGATGGACACTTAGATTGTTTCCATATGATGGCTGTTGTGAATAATGCTGCAACAAACATGGGAGTACAGATATGTCTCTTCAAGATAATTGCTTGTTATACCCAGAGGGAGATTGCTGGATCATAGAGTAGTTTTATTTTTAACTTTGTCAGAAACATCCATGTTGTTTTCCATGGTGGCTGTGCCAGTTTATGTGTCCACCAGCAGTGCACAGGTCCCCTTTCTTCACATCCTCTCCAGAATTTGTTTTCATAATAGCCATCCCAGCAGGTGTGAGGCGATATGCCACTGCGGTTTTGACTTACATTTCCCTGTAATTGGTAGTGCTGCACACCTTTTTTTTGGTTTGTTTTCTTTTTTTATTTTTATTTATTTATTTTTTTTACATATTTTATTGATTTTTTTTTTTGCCCCTCTCCCTCCCTCCCACATATCCCCTCCCTCCCCAGAGTTTTATGTCCATTGGTTGTACTTATATGCATGTATACAAGTCCTTCGGTTGATCTATTATCTCCCCCAGATCCTCCTCCCCTCCCCGCTGTAATTTAACAATCTGCTTGTTGCTTTACTGTCTCTATATCTATCTTTTGGTTCATCAGTTTATAATGATCTTTATTATCCACAAATGAGTGGGGTCATGTGGTGTTTCTCTTTCATTGATTGGCTTATTTCACTCAGCATGATGTTCTCCAATTCCATCCAGGTTGCTGCAAATGATGAGAATTCCTTCTTTTTTATGGCAGCATAGTATTCCATTGTGTAGATGTACCATGGTTTTTGGATCCAATCATCTGCTAAGGGGCACCTAGGCTGTTTCCAAATTCTGGCTATTGTAGATTGTGCTGCTATGAACATAGGGGTGCATATATCCTTTCTGATTGGTGTTTCTAGTTTCTTGGGATATATTCCTAGGAGTGGGATTACTGGGTCAAATGGGAGTTCCATTTTCAGTTTTTTTAGGAAACTCCACACTGTTCTCCACAGTGGTTGCACCAGTCTGCATTCCCACCAGCAGTGCACGAGGGTTCCTTTTTCTCCACAACCTCGCCAACACTTGTCGTTTGTTGATTTGTTGATGTTGGCTATTCTGACAGGTGTGAGATGGTACCGCATTGTTGTTTTGATTTGCATCTCTTGTATAATTAGTGACTTTGAGCATGTTTTCATGTGCCTTTTGGCCTTCCTTCTGTCTTCTTTTGAAAATATTCTATTTAGGTCCATTGCCCATTTCTTAATTGGATCATTCATCTTCCTTTTATTTAGTTGTATCAGCTGTCTGTAGATGTTGGAGATTAAACCTTTATCAGTGGTGTTATTTGCAATTATGTTCTCCCACACCGTGGGCTTTCTTGTTGTTTTGTTGATGGTTTCTTTTGCTGTAAAAAAGCTTTTTATTTTGATGTAGTCCCATTTGTTTATTTTCTCTTTAGCTTCCATTGCCCTAGGGGCAGTATCAGTGAAGAAGTTCTTTTGGCATACGTCTGAGATTTTGCTGCCCGTGGATGCTTCTAGTATTTTTATGGTTTCCCGTCTGATGTTTAAGTCCTGTATCCATTTTGAGTTTATTTTTGTGTATGGTGTAAGTTGGTGATCTAGTTTCATTCTTTTGCATGTGTCTGCCCAATTTTCCCAACACCATTTATTGAAGAAACTGTCTTGACTCCATTGTATATTCATGCCTCCTTTGTCAAATATTAATTGAGCATATTGATTTGGGTTGATATCTGGGTTCTCGATTCTATTCCATTGATCTATATGTCTGTTCTTGTGCCAGTACCAGGCTGTTTTGAGAACAGTGGCTTTGTAATACAGTTTGAAGTCCGGTATTGAGATCCCTCCTACTTTACCCTTCTTTCTCAGGATTGCTGTGGCTATTCGGGGTCTTTTATTGTTCCAAATGAACTTTTGGAGAGTTCTTTCTAGGTCAGTGAAATATGCCCTTGGTATTTTAATGGGGAGTGCATTGAACCTATAGATTGCTTTAGGAAGTATGGACATTTTAATGATGTTGATTCTACCAATCCATGAACATGGTATATTCTTCCATCTCCTTACATCATCCTCTATCTCTTTTTTCAGTGTCGTGTAATTTTCTGCATATAGATCCTTTACTTCCTTAGTTAAATTTATTCCTAGGTATCTTAATTTTTTTGGTGCGATGGTAAATGGAATTGCTTTTTTAGTCTCTGTTTCAGTAGTTTCACTGTTGGTGTATAGAAATGCCATGGATTTCTTGGCGTTAATTTTGTATCCTGCTACATTGCCAAATTCATTTATTAAGTCAATTAGTTTCTTAATGGAGTCTTTTGGGTTTTTTATGTACAATATCATGTCATCTGCAAATAAGGATAACTTTACTTCTTCTTTTCCAATTTGGATGCCTTTTATTTCCTCCTCTTATCTAATTGCAATGGCTAGTATTTCCAGTACTATGTCAAACAGGAGTGGCAAGAGTAGGCATCCCTGTCTTGTTCCTGTTCTTAGAGGGAATGGTTTTAATTTTTGCCCATTGAGTATAATGTTGGCTGTGGGTTTATCATATATAGCTTTTATTATGTTGAGGTATGATCCTTGTACTCCCACCTTGTTAAGAGTTTTTATCAGGAAAGGGTGTTGGATTTTATCAAATGCTTTTTCTGCATCAATTGATATGACTATATGATTTTTATCTTTCAATTTGTTTATGTGATGTATCACGTTTATTGATTTGCAGATATTGTACCAACCTTGCATTCCTGGAATAAATCCTACTTGGTCATGGTGTATGATCTTTGTGATGCTCTGCTGGAGCCGATTTGCTAGAATTTTGTTGAGGATTTTGGCATCTATGATCATGAGGGATATTGGCCTGTAATTCTCTTTCATTGAGTTGTCTTTATCGGGTTTTGGTATTAGGGTGATGCTGGCTTCATAGAAGGAGTTTGGAAGTGTTCCTTCCTCTTGAATTTTTTTGAAAAGTCTGAGGAGGATAGGCTTTAGTTCTTCCTTGAATGTTTGGTAAAGCTCTCCTGTGAAGCCATCCGGCCCTGGGCTTTTGTTTGCTGGAAGCTTTCTGATGACTTTCAATTTCTTCCCAAGTCACTGGTCTATTGAGATTTTTAAATTCTTCCTGATTGAGTTTTGGAAGTTTGTATTTTTCTAGGAATATGTCCATTTCCTCCAGGTTGTTCAGTTTGTTGGAATAGAGTTGTTCGTAGTATTTTGTAACAATCCGTTGTATTTCAGTGAGGTCTGTTGTTATTTCACCTCTTTCATTTCTGATTTTGTTTATTTGGGTCCTCTCTCTTTGTTTCTAAGTTAGCCTGGCTAGAGGTTCATCTATCTTGTTTATTCTTTCAAAGAACCAGCTCTTGGTTTTGTTGATCATATGTATTGTCTTTTTGGTCTCTATGTCATTTATCTGTGCTCTGATTTTTGTTATTTCCTTCCTTCTGCTTACACTGGGCTTTTCTTGTTGCTCCTTTTCTAACTCTTTGAGTTGTAGAGTTAGATCATCTGTTACCCTTTTTTCTAGTTTTTTGCAATAGGCTTGTAAGGATATGAATTTCCCTCTCAAAACTGCTTTTGCTGTGTCCCATAGATTTTGGATTGTTGTGTTTTCATTGTCATTTGTTTCCAGGATGTTTTTAATTTCTTCCTTGATTTCTCTGGTAACCCAGTCCTTGTTTAATAGCATACTGTTTAGTCTCCATGTGTTTGATTTCTTTGGATTATTTTTATTGTAGTCAATTTCCAGTTTTATGCCATTATGGTCTGAGAAGATGCTTGATATGATTTCTATCTTCTTGAATTTGAAGAGACTTTGCCTATGTCCCAAAATGTGGTCTATCTTTGAGAATGTCCCATGTGCACTTGAGAAGAATGTATATTCTGTGGCTTTGGGGTGGAGTGTTCTGAAGATGTCAATTAATTCCACCTGGTCTAGTGAGTCATTTAGGATTGATATTTCTTTGCTGATTTTTTGTTTAGATGATTTGTCGAAGGGTGACAGTGGGGTATTAAAATCTCCTACTATGATTGTATTGCTATTAATCTCTCTCTTAATGTCCTCCAGCAGTTTTTTTATGTATTTGGTTGCTCCTGTATTGGGTGCATATATATTTACCAGGGTTATTTCTTCTTGTTGGATTGTTCCCTTTAGTATTATGAAGTGGCCTTCATTATCTCTTATTATGTCCTTCACTCTGAGATCTAATTTGTCAGATATAAGTATTGCTACCCCAGCTTTTTTTTCATTTCCATTTGCCTGGAAAACTTTTTTCCATCCCTTCACCCTCAGTCTGTGTGCATCTTTTTTTCTGAGGTGGGTTTCTTGTAGACAACAGATGTATGGGTCTTGTTTTCTTATCCAATCTGTTACCTTATGTCTTTTGATTGGAGCATTTAATCCATTTACATTTAAGGTTATTATTGATAGGTACACATTTGATGCCATTTTTATTCTATACCCGTGTTCCTTCTTCACTTCCTATTTCTTTATTTTTACAGTAGACCCTTTAGCATTTCTTGCATTGCTGGTTTGGTGGAGATAAATTCCTTCAGTCTTTTTTTGTCTGTGAAGCTCCTGATTTCCCCTTCAATTTTGATTGATAGCCTTGCTGGGTACAGTATTCTTGGATTCAGACCCTTCCTTTGCATGACTTTGTATATTTCATCCCATTCCCTTCTGGCCTGATAAGTTTCTGTTGAGAAATCAGTTGCTAGTCTGATGGGGGTTCCTTTGTATGTAACTTTCTGTCTCTCTCTGGCTGCTTTTAAGATTCTTACTTTGTCCTTGTTGTTTGCCAATTTGATTATAATGTGCCTTGGAGTCTGTCTTCTGGGATTCATTTTGCTTGGGACTCTGCGAGCATCTTGGATTTGTGTGGGTTTTTTCTTTTCTATTTCAGGAAAGTTTTCTGTCATTATTTCTTGAAATACTTTTTCCATGTCTACCTCAGTTTCCTTTCCTTCTGGAACCCCTATTATTCAAATATTATTTTGTTTTGTATTGTCCCAAAGCTCCCGTAGACTCTCCTCCTGCTTTTTAATCTTTTTTTTCTAGAAGCTGCTCTACTTGGGTATTTTATTCCATCTTATCTTCTAGCTCACTAATGCTTCATCTAGTCTACTCTTGATGCTTTCTATTGAGTTCTTCATGGTGGCGATGTTATTTTTCATTTCTTCTTTGTTCTTCTTCAATTCCTCATGGTTCTTCTTCATTTCCTCATGGTTCTTCCTCATTTCTTCTTGGTTATTGTGAAATTTCTCTTCCATTCTTTTTAGCCATCCTATGATCATTATTCTGAATTCTTGCTCTGGTAGGCTGCTTACCTCTGGCTCGTTTACTTCCTTTTCTGGTGATGCCTGCTTTTCTTTCATGTGCAGACTATGTTTTTGTCTCCCCATGGCCTCTCTTCTCAGGATGTCTGGTTATGTGGTGTTCCTTCTCCTGCATTGATTTAAAGGTACAAAATACAACACTGCCTGATACAACACAAGAGGCACTTAACAGGAATGTATTTACAATATTATTAACCTCTAATAAAGGTGGCCACTAGAGAAAGGCAACTTAGGGGATAGGAGAGAAGGAAGAAAGGTAAAAATAAAATAAAGAAAAATTTAAAAAAGTAAAAATTAAAATTAAAAAAAATTAAGTAAATAAAATTAAAAAAAAAGAGGGATAAAGAGATAGAAAAAGAGGAAAAAAAGTAATGACAAAATGAAGTTGGAAAACAGGGAAAAAAAGAAAGGAGAGGGAGAGAGAGAGAGAAAGAGAGAGAAGAAGCAAACTAAAAGAGAAATGGGAAACAAACTATATATATGTGGAGAAAATTGCCATAGAACAACCACTGAACCCAGCCAATGCCAGTAACAATACTTGGAGATTAATACAAACTACAATATCCCCTATTATTAAGTAAGGCTATGATATACAGAAGTAAAAGAAACAAACAAAAACAGAGGATTTTTTTTTTTAAATACAAAGCAACAATAACAACACAGTAATAAGCATAACAATTTCACTAACAAGCATAAAAATTCACAATAATCAACCTTCACACAAACAATGCGACAAGGATAGAGGGGAGAACAGGTTTTTTTTGTTGTTGTTGTTTTTTTTTTAACTAGTTAATATAGTGCAGAGATTGGTATTTATACACTTGGATCAGAGGTTGGAACTTAGGTCTATAAGTATAGTGAGAGTTTTAGCAGGGGGTATACAGAAAGAATAGAGGAAAAACTAAAGCCGGAAAGGGATAGGATAAACCGTAGACTAAAAGGGTAAAGTTTAGTAAGAGAGTGATGGTGTAAAGGTCGAGTTGAGATAGGGTTGAATGATGCTATAGTAGAGATTAAAATAGAATGAAGGTTACTCCCAATGTAAAATAAAGAAAAAATAAAATGGTACTGGAGAGGGGAAAAAAAAAAAAGCAAAATAGCAGTAGTAATAGTGATGATAGAGATTGAAAAATGTAATAATTAAAAAGGTAAAATCAAGTAAGGAAAAAAGAAAAAAAATCATTTCTTAAGTAAAAGATATAAAAAATGAAGATTAAATAAAAGATGTAAAAAATGAAAATAAAATAATAGTAAAATTAGCATAAAAATGTCCATTCACTTCCTCTGTTAATGTATTTGGCACTCCTGATTCTTGGCCCAGACAGTCTTGCAGTTCCCAGCATTCCACTGCACCTCAGATTTGTAAGGTAATCCTTAATTTTAAGTAGGCTATATGTTAGTTATTTGTGTCCATTTATTTTTGATTAATTAAAAGATAAAAGAAAAGAAAAGAGAAAAAAAAAGAAAAAAAAAGGCAGTTTGTAATTCAGCTCTTAGGTGTCAGTGTTACCGGTTTGACCTCCCAGTCTTTTTGGTTGCTCTGGCCTTCTTTCTCTATAGCTCTAGCTGGCAGGGTGCCAGCTGGCTCCCAGACTATCTCTTCTGGTACAGATCCCTTGTTTCCAGGAAGGCAATTTCCCCCTGCAATTTCCCTGGTTATGCCCAACTGGGCAGTCCTTCCCTAGTATGCAGGAGCAAGGGGGTGAAGGGGATCAGGCACCAAGGTGTCCAGACGTAACGCCCTTGGCGAAACAGCCGAGATCTTAACACTCTGTCCCGTGTCCCCTGGCGTTTTAAAAAAGTCCCGCTTCTGGGGAGGCTTACGTCAAACCCAGCACTAGGTGTTGCTGCAGCCTTCTTTGGGTGCCGTTCGGGGGGGCGGTGGTGCGCACTCCCGGCTACAGTGGGGGGAGGGGCCGGAGCTCCCTGGCTACCGTAGCTGCCCGCGCCGCGGACCCGGATCCCCCAGGCTGTCCCCGCAAACTCTGACCTTTCTGTGGGTGACCGAAGAACTCCCCCGAATCCACGCGCCCGCGCCGATTCGGGCGTCTCAGCTGCTCGATGGACCTCCCCGCTGTGGGCTTTCCAGGCCTCAGAGAGGCTCCTCCTTTCCTGGTAAGATGGCGCTGCCTTCCCTCTGGAAGAGCTCGCCGGGAGAGCTAGCCGTGGCCGCGTCAGTGCTGACCTCTTGGTCAGGAAATCCTGTCCAGCGGACCTTTCCTTACCTTCCTAGCGAATTCCGAAGCCCCTTAGCTGCCAATCAACATTCCCTGAGCGACTCAGATGCTGTTTCTATTTGTTCTGGGACCAGAGTCAGAACAAGTCCGACTGTTCGGTTGCCATCTTCAAGCTCCGCCTGCACACCTTTTTAATAGCTGTTGACCATATGTTTACTTCGGGAAAATACTTATTTAGGTACTTTGTCTATTTTTAATTGGGTTACTTATTATTTTACTATTGAGTTGTAAGAGTTCCTTATATATTTTGGATACCAATCCGCTATTGAATATTTGGTTTATAAATATTTTCTCCCATTCTATTGATTGTTCTTCATTTTGTGGATGGTTTCCTTTGCTGTGCAGAAAAGAAGTTTTAAAGTTTGATATAATTCCAATATTCCTTTGTTATAAAATAGTTAAATGTTGCATCCAACAGAAAATAACATCCCTTTTTTATTGAAAAGACCATCCATAAAGTGACAATGGGTATAAAATAAAATAAAACTACAGATAACATCTGACCCAATGGTGAAATACTGAATTGATTTCTTCCTAGACTTGGAAGAAAGTGAGAATTGCTGCGTTCTCTGCTTTTACTTAAAATTGTACTGGATATTCTGGTAAGTGCAGTGGGGCTAGATAAAGAACTGAAAGGCACGAAAACAGGAAAGGAAGACATTCAGTTGTCTATTCATGGATGGCAATACTGTTTATGTTGAAAATTTCAATGCATCAAGAATTTACTAGCAATAATAAAGATTCCATTTCCAGCTTACAAAAAAGATTATATTTTACTAGAATATCTATAGCTATCTATCTATGTGATTTTTAAATATGTTCAAACCAATGGCCAGACTCTAATGTTAGTATGGCCAAATTCCACACTGTATTTTGCTTTATTAACTCAAATTAATTAAACATGTATTAAACATTTGAAGAAAATAAAAAAACTAAAATACAATATGCTATCATTAACCTACTTGGCTCTGGAGTCAGTCAGTCTCAGTGTGAACCAAAGCTCTGTCTCTATAAGCTATCTTGGGCAAATCTCTTAACATCCTAAACCTTAGTTTCTCAATTATAAAATACTAGTGTACCTGAACAAGAATCTGTGCACCAGTAGGTCTCTGTTCCACCCTCCTGTAGTTCCCCCCGCACTCCCCTCCCCTCATAGCTTGCTGCCCTGCCCACTCCTGTAGCTCTCCACCTCCAGCTTACCTTCTGCCCTGCCCCATCCTGTAGCTTTCTGCTGCCTGCCTGTAGTTCTCTGCCCCACCCTCCTGCAGATTCTAATACATGCGGCATTTCAATGGTAAATTTGAAACTGAAAATTCATAAAAACATAAATTCAATAAACTATTATGTGCAATGCCTGTGCTAAATGCAATAAGAATGAAAGCCTGCATGTAGTTTCTTATCTATCTATCTATATCTATATCTATATCTATATCTATATCTATATCTATATCTATATCTATATCTATATCTATATCTATATCTATATCTATATCTATATCTATATGTGTGTGTGTGTGTGTGTGTGTGTGTGTGTGTGTGTATATATATATATATATATATATATATATATATATATAAAAGCCTAAGCGACCATTATAACAGAACAACCAGAACGACTGATTGACCAGTTACTATGATGCTCACTGACCACCAGGGGGAAGACGCTCAACGCAACAGCTGTCCCCTGGTGGTCAGTGTACTTGCACGGGGGGAGCACTGCAGAGCCAGAAGTTGGGCTCACGGTTGGTGAGTGCAGCTGTGGTGGCACTACTGAGTGGGGAGTGGCAGCAACAGGCCAGGACGAGTATGAGCTTTGTGAAATACTGAATTGATTCCTCCCTGGCCGCCTGCTGCTTGGCGTACTGCTACATCCCCTGAGGGGTTCTGGATTGAGAGAGGGTGCGGGCCAGGCTGAGGGACCCCCCTCTGGTGCACAAATTTCATGCACCAAGCCTGTAGTCTATAGTAACAAAAGGAGTTAAAGAACCCATTGGGAATAATAGTTTACATTGCAATAAGTGCAAATTACTTAAAAAACAAAACAAAACCATGCCCAGCTGCTGTGGTTCAGTGGTTGAACATCAATCCAGGAACCAGGAGGTCTTCAGTTTGATTTCTGAGCAGGGCACATGCCTAGGTTGTGCTGAGCAAGAGGCAGCCAATTGATAACGTTCCTCTCTCATCAATGTTTCTATCTCTCCATCCCTCTCTCTCTTTCTAAAAAATCAATAAAAACATTAAAAAAAGGAAGAAAAGCCAAACAAACAAATTCATCAAATGTAAATGTTATTACTATCCTTGAGTTTTTAATGAGAGAAATGTCATAGAGGGTTTAAATGCTCTGCTCAAAAGGTCTATAACTACCGTATATGTGGCAGAACTTGGACTCAAATTCTGAATTCAAATCTGTCTCTAAGACCAGTATTATCACTACTGTGGTCCAAAGATTAGGTAACAGCTTGTTGGAAACAAGCATTAAGTTTTGGAGAGTTTGACAAAAATTTGTGGGTTCCATTACCATATGGGATCTCCAGAAACCCTCTAATCATCTTGATTTTGATGGTCTTGGAAATAGCAGATTAATATTTCCTGCAAACTTAGATGTGCATAACAACATATGCAATCATAAAACACAGAACAAGTAATTTTTCCACACAGATTTTACAAACCTAATTTTTTTCCTTCAAGTTATTTATATTTCTGATTTCAAAGAATTTCATATATAGCAAAATGGAGAAAACAGGATTTACACTGCAGGGAATTACTTGCCTAAGATCAGGCTTAAGGCTCCAATTCAACTTAATACAAGTTGAATTGAACTCAAGGGTCTTTTTAAAGATTATTATACTGGCATTGAAATTGGGACTCAAAAGAACTGTTGGCCTGGAAAGGAACTCACTACAAACTGATTCATTTGCCTCTTAGCATAACCATTATGACTTGTTGCAGTTTAGGTTCTTACAAGGGTATTTCTTGGATCACATGATTTCATACATCTAGAGGAAATAATGAACAACATAAACAGACCAAGAGAAAGAGAACCAGCGATCAGACTCTCAAACCTCAGAGGGAAAATAAGGGTGGATGGGGGTAAGGGGAAGAGATTAAACAAAGGACTTGTGTATATACGTATGTGCCTAGCCAGTGGCCATGGACAACATGGGTTGGAGGGGGGGCATATCTAGGGAGGGGTTTGGGGTGGGAATGGGGGAATAAGGATAATTATGTGAGACCATAATCAATAATAAAAAAAAAAGATTATTATACTGATAGGTATTTGCAATCTGTAGAAAGCCAATTTAAGTTGCATGCGGATTTTTAATAATGGCAGGTGGTTGGTGTTCCTCAAAAGTCAACTTAGTTGGAGAATGGTATTAGTGACAGAATGCAGCTAGGAGGTAACATTTGCAAATAAAGGCCAACAGGAAAATGTCTCATGTTGTACTGCCAATTATAGACTTTTGAAACAGAATTTTCTAATTAAGCTTTTCACAATGTTTGGTGTTTGCTCTGGAATATTCAGTGAAGTGTCCTTTGGCTATATAATCCTGACTGACGGATGCAATAGTTGAGTGAGTTCATTTTTGGGTACTTTTGCCAGCCAGGTACTTAGAGTTGTAGCTTTAACTTAGGGGGAAGTATTTTAAATCTCAGTAGAGTGTTTGCTAGCTCTTGTAAAAACAGATTCAAATCCATGCTCTCCAAATAGATTGTCACTGATTAACATGGCATTTTTATTTTTACCTGCCAGTTATGGATGCATTTTATTTTAAACTAGAGGCCCTGTGCATGAAAATTCAGCACTGGAGGGGGTTCCCTCAGCTCAGCCTGCTCCTTCTCACATCTGGGAGTACTCAGGGATGGGAGGTGACCTGGTGATCAGGGGAATATGATGCCCCTATCACACCTCTGCTGCTGCCACTGCCAGCAGTGCAAGCCTCAGCTGGCCCTGGCTACCTGAGCTTTGAGTGGTCCTGGGTGGTTGGTCAGCTGACCTCCGAGTCTTGCCTGCCCCTGGGGCCTGCCCTGAGTGGTTGGGGGGCTAAGGGGACTGGGGGTCTCTGGAGGATGTGCCTTGTGCCTGCCCCCCCAGCAGGGCTGAGGGGACTAGGTGGCGCCATCTTATGGCTGTGGGTGCTGCCATCTTTGAGGGCATGATGGTCAATTAGCATACTCCCTCTTTATTAGGTAGGATTGGTTTCAAAGCTAGGATATGAGTAAAGCATGTTATTATTAACAGCAGAATTCCTACCAAATGGTAACTAGGTCTCTGAATGATCAAGAGAAGCCAATGCTCTTCTTTTATTCTCTGGCTGTATGTATATTATGGCCTTCATTGGGCATCAGATCACTTCTGGATTCAGCCTTCTTATGATATTAACTGTTAGACTGTGGTAACCTGTGGTATGAAAAGGCAGCAACATATGTACAAATGCAAAGCAAAGAAAATGAACAGCAATTAAAATATAACCTGATGATGTCTGGCCAGTGAGGTTCAGTGGTTAAGCATCAACCTGTGTACCAGGAAGTCAAGGTTCGATTCTTGGTCAGGGCACATGCTTTGTTTATGGGCTCAATCCCCAGTTGGGGTGTGAGAGAGGCAGTGAATCAATGTGCAGGAGGCAGTGAATCAATGATTCTCTCTCATTATTGATGCTTCTATCTCTCTCCCCCTCCCTTCCTCTCTGAAATCAATTAAAAAATATATATATATATATATAAAGACTGATGATTTAAAATCAGATGATCTTTAAATGTTGACTCTTTCACTTCCCCATTTTCAACAGAGTCTTGTGAGGGTTAAATAAGAAAATACGTGGAAAGTGCCTGAGGTGGAGCGGGCAGGGGACTTATTAATTCCTGGTCCTTCCTTTCCTCGCCTCTCAATCAACTTTTTTTTTGCCTTCCACAAAAGAATAGATTTGTCATGAGCCTGAGACCACTACCACTGTACTGAGGATGGAACTAGAAGCACAAAATCTCAGTCTTTATGAGGAAAGATGTTATTTATTAGAATCAAAACAGGTACATGCAATCCCCCTGAACATAATACAACTTAGCTGAGACCTATTCAGCTATTTGAAGTTATGAGACTGATGCATAATTTTCACGTGCTTATAAAGCTGGCATCAATACTATTTGTCCAATTACTGTTTAATTTCCTATCTGAACAGCACTCGAGACCTCTAACCTTAGGGAGTCTATTGTCACTAAAGCCTCTGGGAGTCCCATCTCTGTACTGCTTTACTTTGGATCTCAGGTGAGCGAGTTTTCACACTGTCAGAAGCTCTATCAGAGACAAAACTAGGCTAAAGCAGAACTTCATAAACCTGCAGCTGTAAATCACAGGGATCTCTCTGTTCTTATTTAAATGCAACATTCCTCAGGAGCAACTGTGATGATACACTTACATGTGAATTTCCAGAGGTGTCTTTTGGGCCTCATAACTCACAGAGCGTGACTCGGTTGCATCCCTGAGGACCTTTCCATCTGAGTTAAAATAAAATCAGATCATTGAGACATAAAAAATATAAATAGGGAGTTGTCGAATAATACTTCCTAAGGTCATCACAGTGATCATTTTTTTTTTTTCTAGGAAAATGCCCCTGGACATCCATGAAATCTTTTCAAATTATCTTCTTTTTAAAGCCTGAAGCATTGGAAGAGCTGTAATAGCAATCTAGCAATATAAATTCACAATAAATGCATGTAAGGGCACTCTTTTAGAGCAAATAACTGCAAGACATATTTCCTTTAAGGATATGTTATTGTTATTGATATTACCTATGGATTGAACTTGAAATAATTCAACAAATACTTTTTACAAACCAGCGAGGTGAATTGGCACTGAATAAGATGCTTGGGGAATAAAAATATAATTGAAAACGGGCTCTTCATTGCCTGGGCTTATAATTCAGAGTGAGAGACATAGACACAAATACATTGCACAGGGGTAAATGCTTAGAATTAAGTGGTGTTTGTAAGGTGTGGCAGAAAAAAATTCTCAACTCTGCTATTGAGGTCTGGGACAGCTATATATAGCAGGAAATTTTTACTAGAGGACACTCAAGGCAGGATGTTTTTGAACAGACAGAAGAGCATCCGAGTATGTTCAGTATTGTTCTCATAATAGTGAGAATGTCAATACAGCAAAAGCACTGAATCCCCGGGGGAAGAGCTGGAGCTAAGACCGAGAAACACAGCTGGTGCTAAGCCTGGCATTTGGGTGGGCTGGGACACAACGGGTCTTGAATGTCAGAGTTGAGTGATTCATCAGAAATAACTGTGCAGAGAACTAACATGATTAGCCATTCCAAAAAGTCTCCTCCAGCAATGCTATGAAGGATGGGAGTGTGATACATAGGCAGGATTTGGAGGTAATCTTATTTTAGTAAGCCTAGGTGAGCACTCCTCAGACTTTCTTAAATGTGTATTCAGATAAAAAACCTTTTCCCTTCACTTTCTAATATATGTATATACTAGAGGCCCAGTGCACAGAATTCTTGCATGGTGGGGGTAGTCCCTTCAGCCCAGCCTGCACCCTTTCTAAACCAGGACCCCTTCGGGGATGTCCGACTGCCAGTTTAGGCCCAATCTCTGGGACCAGGCCTAAACAAGCAGTCAAGACATCCCTCGCCCAATCTGGGACTGCTGGCTCCTAACTGCTCACCTGCCTGCCTGCCTGATTACTCCTAACTGCTCCCCACTGCCGGCCTGGTTGCCCCAAACTGCTGGCCCCTGCCAGCCTGGTTGTCCCCAGTTGTACCCTCGCTGGTCTGGTCACTCCATGCAGCCTACTATTTAGTCATTTGGTCGTCCCTTACTAACTTCCCTGCCAGCCTGGTTGTCCCATGTAGCCTGCTGTTCAGTTGTTTGGTCATCCCTCACTAATCCCCTGCTGGTCTTGTTGCCCCACACAGCCTGCTGTTAGGTCATTACTATGACGGAGCCCTGGACAATCTGCATATTCCTCTATTATTAGTATAGATACTGTATATACATATTTTACCAACTTCTTATGTGCATTGTGAAGTCATTTAGAAACATAGAATAAAAAAGAAAATGAGGAAAATCTAAGTAGAAATAGAATTACTTATCCATTTATATATATAAAACCCTAATATGCAAATAGGCTGAATGGCGTAGGGACCAAACATACGGTCCCTGTGATGTGTGCTGATCATCAGGGGGCACGTGTGGAACATGGTGGGCGTCAGTTATGGCGGGATGGTGCAGCAGGTGAGCAGGGGCGCCTGACCATAGGGGGTGAGCTGTCATAGGGGGTGAGCCTCTGGTAGTTGCTGAAAATTCTTTGCTCCTGCACATTACAGTCCCACCCACTGCTCCCACTGCTGTCAGTGCCACCCACACCGCTGCAGGCACCTGGTATCAGACCCAATCACTCGGTGCCGTCAGTGGGTGCAAGCAGCGGCTGCCAGCCCTGATCATCCCTTAGGGCTTCTCCACCTGCCCCTTGCTCCTGAGGGGCGATCAGTGCCAGCACCCAAAGCGGGACATGCTGGGAGGGGGCACAGAGGATGGGTCGAGATTAGCCCCTATGCCCACTGCAGCCTCGTGGCCCACAGTTCCTTTTTTAAAAATATATTTTATTGATTTTTTACAGAGAGAAGGAGAGAGGGATAGAGAACTAGAAACATCGATGAGAGAGAAACATCGACCAGCTGCCTCCTGCACACCCCTGACCGGGGATGTGCCCGCAACCAATGTACATGTCCTCGACCGGAATCGAACCTGGGACCTTTCAGTCCGCAGACCAACGCTCTACCACTGAGCCAAACCGGTTTTGGCAACACAGTTCCTTTCAAGGTGCATGAATTCATTCACTGGGCTCCTGGTTTTTTTCATAATCCCAATGGACCATCTGATAACCCACCGGCAGCAATAAGACATTAAGATGAAAACTAGAATTGGTAAAGTAGAAATAAGGTGACTTATGCAATTGTAATAATTCTTTGAGAACTCCTGGGTCGGCCTGCTTCTAATTGCTGGGTCACTGGCTATTTTTGTCTCAGATAATTCTCAGATTAAAATGAGAGAAATTTCCCATTTTTAGTTACTCTGACCCCTCATGGTTTTGTTGTCAGTGGCAGTGGGGTTCTTCCATGAAGTCACAAGAAAAGCGTTTTGGGCACCCACACACGGGAGGGTGAGGAGCAGTGGTGACGTTTATTGAAGCTGGAGCAAACACAAAGGACTATCTGTCTCCAGGTGCCTGGGTGTTTCATCCCCGACCAGGTGGCTTACCTCCCTGTGACTGTGGAAGAGGCCCAGCCTTGTCTCCACCAAGCCCAGAGGAAGGGCCAGGGTCCAGAGGTGTGCCAATACCTGGCATTGGCAGGGCATACAGAGCTGCTGTAGTTCAGTTTAGTCCATGCCAAAGCTTAATCCAGTTCGGTCTCTATCACCTCTGGCTCGTTTGGTCCCTGTTCCACATTGGGCACCAGCTGCCACCATGCTTGCACTGTGGCACCCAAACTTACACCAAAGGTGCGTCCGAAGGCTGCCTCCCATATGGTGCAAGGGAGAGAGAACGTGGGGAAGGAATGGGCCAATGTGTGCTGTGGAGAGTGGCCTTTGTTAAGCATTGATTATATTATCGGAGTTTAGGAGAATTTTTATTTTATGTTCTTTAAAACTAACCAATCTCTTTCCTAATCCTTTGTAGGTTTGTGCTGGGTCCTCCCTCATCCAATCTCTTTCCTAGGTCTTCTGGGTTCTGTGTTCCTTATCCAATCAGATCCTTTCCCTGGGTTATGCACCACCCATTTATGGTCACATGAGCCCAGCAGAGTAATTCCCCTTTATTGTTTTATCTGCCTTCTCCATAACATGCCTTACCCATAATCCTGGCTAATGACTATCCCCTGGGGAGCCTACTTAGGTAGTAAGTCCCCTCAGCAGAGGATGGTGGTCTCCCAGGGAGCTGCAAATGTTATAGCTTTCTACAATAGTAAGTCAGTTTTACTGTTTTGACTCAGCTCCCTAGTTTATTAGGCTTAATGTTTGATTTCATTTACTCCCTACCTTTATTACTACTAACCAGCTACCTATGCTAATAGTCTGACATGGAGATCTCCAGACTCTCTTCAGAAATAAAACAACTTTTGTTAGAATTGCGTTCAAGGATAGGTGGGAGTAGGGAGTTTTCTGGCTGGATGGCATCCCCAATGATGTTCTGTAAGAAATGTTCTCAGTAGCAGATGCATCAAAATGTATCATTTCACTGAACACGTGGTGGGCAGGAGAAAATAGTCATTTCTCACTAGCCAAACTTGGTCCCTGGGATATAAATGACTAGTAGGTCAGCAAGAATGGGCCACATGTCAGAGCAGTGGGAGACTTATTTTGTCACCAGTGTGATTCTGTGAAGAGTGTGTGGAAGGATATATTGAGTTTCATGTTATCCAGAGACTCCAAGATAAATTTATCCAAGTTAAAAATAAATTTGAATAAAGGCATTTCCCAGGGTTAAATAGAAGAGAGACCAGGAGTGAATCCAATCAAGTAGAAGTACATCTTCCAAATGAATGTTCTCCTTGGTGTCCCTTCAGCAATTTTCCATGCCCCCTCAATTTATGCGACATCTCTGGATAGTCACCAGTTGGAATCCGTAGGTATGATTCACCAATACACCTTACATTTCCTGCATACTCCCCTTTAACTCATGCTACGTAAAGCACTAAATGCTGAACCTATACAAAACAATGATTTTTAGTCTTTGATGCTTTTCTTTTTCAGGCACGTCAAATGTACAAACTCAGACTTACTGACTCAAATACTTGGTTTGGTATTACAAAATTTTTCATAGTGCCTCAGGAAATTTTTAGTCCAAATATTTTTCAAAGATATATCTCATTATTGGGAGAAATATTAGGTGCTAAGCTGAGTAGTTTGACTTCTTATTACTGCCTACCTCTCATATGCATAGACCAGAATAAATAATGTTGATAAAAATGTATTTATTGTTAAAATCTTAACTAAAAAATACTGGTTTGACAAGTCAGACACTGAAAGCCATACGGTCAGAGGAGTAAGAAGGTAAGTACTTGGGGGAAGTGGGATAGAAAATATCACAATAAAAATCTTCAATTGTAAAATCTAACTTTATTCACTGAGTATAGTAAAAACATTAAAAAAAAAAAAGTATGAAATGTAAGGGAAGAGGACCAAAAGGATGCTGCTGATTCAGTGAATGATGAACGGATCTTCTTTCAGAAACCTTTGCAGAGAACTTCTTCAGCGTGTTTCTCTGAGTTAATCTAGCACTTTGACGCTCTTCACTAGCCGTGGCACTTATGTGTGTTCAACCATGGGAGATGAAAGAGTGAATTTCTTTTACCGTGAGGAAAAAATAGCTGTTGAAACAAAGGGGCCATGGAGTAAAGAAGAATTGCATAAGTTGTCTCATGATCTAAACCCTGCTGTCTGGTATCTGGTGACCTAGAGAAACAGTGGGGCGTGTGTACACATGCATGTGAGTGCTGTGTGTGAGTGTGTGTGTGTGTGTGTGTGTGTGTGTGAGAGTGTGTATGTGTGTGTGTGTGATTAGGTTTGAAGACTGGATTATGAGTGAGTTCAGAGTGGGGCCAGGGAGATTATGGAAGGCTTTGTTCTAAGGGAAAAAAAACAAAACAGCCCTTTGACATATGAAAGTATATGTTTCATGAAAGTATATGTTTCAAGAAGAATATACTCAAGAATTCTCTATCAGTTGGATTAAATATGGAACTATTGATTTCATTGGCAAAGAGAACTATATCAAAAGCTTACTATAAAAAATGGTATTTTTCAATTTTAAAGTTGAAGCAAAATAATTCAATAGGAAATCTTTTCACAAGTGCAATAAATAAGTCATGGACAGCATGTTTTCTGTGTTTTCTAACCTGTCAGCTGAAATAATTTCTTTCAGTGATGCATAAGCAATGTGGAAATGTGTAAGTGCTTTTGTTTCCTGATTTTAAAATATTTAATTTAAAAAAGATAAAATTAATAAAATTATAATTTAATTAAAAAAATAAAAATTGAGCTCATATAAATGTTTACTTCCTCTATCAAAGATATAATCCAAAAACTTACTTCTCTCATAGCAGCAAAGAAAAAAAAAGGAAGAAATTGCAAATTACGTAATTCCAAATCAATAAGATATGACACTCTTGTCTGCTTTCTTTCTCTTCCCTTTCTAGCTACTCATTCTTCAGACTTTTCAATGAGTTCTTGGTCTTACCCAGGCTTAATACTTTATATAAGACTAGAGGCTCAGTGCATGAAATTCATGCACTAAAGTGTATGTGTGTGGGACCCTCAGCCAGGCCTGCACCCTCTCGCAGTCTGGGAGACCTTGGGGAAAATCTTTAGAGCTGCCATGGAGGTGAGAGAGACTCCTGCTACCGCTGCTGTGCTCACCAGCCATGAGCCCAGCTCAGGGCTTCTGGCTGAGCAGCGTTCCCCCGTGGATGCACTGACCACCAGGGAGAAGCTCCTACGTTGAGTGTCTGCCCCCTGGTGTCAGTGTGAATCATGGCAACTGGTCATTCCATCCTTCAGGCAGTTTGCATGTTAGCCTTTTATTATATAGGATGTTCCTCAAGCTTCCATTCAGAGTGCTTCTCTGTTTAAACCACATACTTGATTCATATCACCCACATCTGTGGGCCACCATACTGACTTCCAATCTTGCATCTGTAGCTCAGCTTTTCTTTATAAACTTCAGACCAGTGCTTCTGTTTTCATGCCTTTCACCTTTACCTGGACATCCCAGACACTCCACATATCCCAAACAAAATTCATGACACCCCTAAGACTGTTTCTTTTCATATATTCGGATCAATAGTTCTACCATTGATCCAGATGTTTATGCCATAAATAGAGGATTTACTCTACTCTCCTTCCTCTGAACTAATTTTTTACATATGATTCATTACTCATTTTAGTTGAACCTCTTCTTTAACCTCTCCTATATCTTTCCCTACTACACTACTCCTATCATTATTGCCTGAGTTCAGACATTTTCCATCCATGCAAGTATTGCAAAAAAGACAAAAAAAAAAAAAGACAAATTAGATATGTTCTTAATAATAGAACACCTTCATGGAGCTCACAGAATGCAGAATGAAAAATCAAGTACACTGTGAATGGAATGCAGAGAGTAAAATGTAAAGGAACTGTCTCTGTTATTATTGTAAATATGCTCGTTTTTTCATTACTTCTACTCGGATATCTCACAAGAATCTCAAACTTGCTATGACCATTATGAAAGATATTACCATCTGTCATGTAGCCATAGCCAGAAAGCTGTGTAATTCTATAAACCCACCTCTTCTTTTACTATCATATACTATCAAATACCAAATGCTGTCAATATTATCTCCTACATATTTCACAAATGTTTATTTTTCTCCTTCTGCAGTATCACCATTATGTTTGACAAAGCTGTCATTATCTGTAGCCCGGACAATCCCACCACAGCTTTATGTATCTATCTGTTCAATCCAATCTGCTATCAACTTGGTAGAAAGAATGATCTTATAAAAATATTTTATAGGGCCATCTGGGGTTGGGTTGTGATGGAGTAGCTAGTGTCAGTACTGCTCTCTTACTATAAAAAATTATTCAGGCCGAAGCCAGTTTGGCTCAGTGGTAGAGCATCGGTCTGCGGACTTAAAGGTCCCAGGTTCAATTCCGGTCGAGGGCATGTACATTGGTTGCGGGTGCATCCCCGGTAGGGGGTGTGCAAGAGGCAGCTGGTCGATGTTTCTCTCTCATCAACATTTCTAGGTCTCTATCTCTCTCCCTTTCTCTCTGTTAAAAATCAATAAAATATATTAAAAAAAATTATTCAGAATATAAGAAACAACTAATTAAAGGGGTTAGATAAACCCAGCAAATGGCTTAGAAGTTGGAGAGAGGGAAGTGCACATGTGGAGCTGGCTTTCCTCCTGCAGGTAAAACCATAACGTGAGACTTGGAGCTCAAGCAGAGAGCACTGTTCTCAATGAAGGTGAAAAATAGAAAATGAGTGATGGAAAGATAGTCTGTTAAGATTGCTGGGATTGGTAGGTCAGACCCTTGGAAGAAGAGTGATGAAAAAATGTTCTACAAATCTTAGGAATTTGATCCATGCCGTTGTTCAACTCTTTTCAACTAACCTTACTTTGATAAAACACACTTGGTAATGTTCTATAGTCATTTTTTCTGGTGCTGGAAAGAGAAGCCATTGGACTTTAAAAACAATTTTTATTTTTTAACTAATATACTTTAGTTTTTAGAGAAGTTAGAGATTTATAGAAAAATTGACCAAATAGTACAGGGATCCTGTAAACTTCCATGACCCCCCCCCGCCCCCCCCCCCCCCCCATTCACAGTTTCCTCTATTATTAACAAACTAGTGGCCCGGTGCATGAAATTTGTGCATGGTGGGTGGGTGTCCCTCAGCCTGACCTGCACCCTCTCCAATCCAGACCCTTCAGGATATGTTCAACTTCCAGTGTAGGCCCGATCCCCGGGCAGTCGGACATCCCTCTTGCAATCTGAAACCCCTGGATCCTAACCACTCACCTGCCTACCTGCCTGGTTGCCCCTAATCACTCTGCCTTCTGGCCTGCTCATCCCCAACTAGCTCCCACTGCTGGCCTGCTTGCCCACAATGGCCCTCCCCTCCTGGCCTGATTGCCTCCAACCACTTCTGCCTCAGCCCCGCCACCATGGCTTTGTCCAGAAGGATGCCCGGAAGGTCTTCCATAAGATCTCCTGATCTAATTAGCACTTTATCCTTTTATTAGTATAGATTTCTTATAAATGATGAACTAATATCGATATATTATTATTAACTGAAATCCATAGTTTTACATTGAGGTTCCCTTTGACAAAAGCATGAAGTATATGCCATAAAAGTGTTGTAATGAAATAATTTTAGTCCTAGCTGGGCGGCTCAGTTTGTTGGAGTGTCATCCTATACATCAGAAGGTTGTGAGTTTGATCCCCGGTCAGGGCACTGATAAGTGTTTCTCTCACACACTAATGTTTCTCTTTCTTTCTCTCTCCCTTCCTATGTCTCTAAATATCAATGAAAAACATATCCTCAGATAAGGATTAAAAAAAAATAGTAATTTTATACATTTGTCCTTTCTATTGATAGAATGTCATATGGTTAGAATTATACTTTCTGTATCCTTCTCAGACTGACTTTGTTCACTTAGCAGTATATTTAAAAAATTCTATAGCTTTTTTGTGGTTTGATATTTCTTTTTATTACTGAACTTGGGGCCCAGTGCATGAATTCGTGCACCTTGAAAGGAACTGTGGGCCGAGAGGTTGTGGTGGGCACAGAGGCAGGTCTTGGCCCATTTTCTGTGCCCCTGCTCGGACCCCCCTCTGGCTGTGGCCCCTGGTCCCCTGTCTGCCCCCAGCCCAGCTTCTGATGCTGCCGTTCCCACACAATGACAACACCATCCCCACTTGCTCCTGTGATGGCTTGGAGTGATTGGGGCCAGCACCATCAGTGGGTGCAAGAGGCAGCTGCTGGCCCCGATCACCCCTCAGGAGTAGGGGGAGGTGAAGAAGCCCTGAGGGGTGATTGGGGCCAGCAGCTGCTGCTCACAGCCATTGATGGTGCCAAATGGGGCCGGTGCCCAGTGCTGACGGTAGGTGTGAGTGCTGGGCAGGACCATGGTGAGTGGGAGCAAAGAATTTTCAGTAACCACCAGAGGTTTGCCCCAATGATAGTGACTGGTTGTTCGGTTGTTTGATCATATTAGGGATCAATTATTTTTCTCCTTCTGCAGTATCACCATTATGTTTGACAAAGCTGTCATTATCTGTAGCCCGGACAATCCCACCACAGCTTTATGTATCTATCTGTTCAATCCAATCTGCTATCAACTTGGTAGAAAGAATGATCTTATAAAAATATTTTATAGGGCCATCTGGGGTTGGGTTGTGATGGAGTAGCTAGTGTCAGTACTGCTCTCTTACTATAAAAAATTATTCAGGCCGAAGCCCAATCTCTACATATATATATATATATATATATATATATATATATATATATATATATAATTATATATATTTGCATATTATATATATATAGAGAGATAGTATTATATATTTGCATTTTATATATTATATATTTTATATATATATATATATATATATATATAGAGAGAGAGAGAGAGAGAGAGAGAAAGAGAGAGAGAGAGAGAGAGAGAGAGAGAGAGAGAGAGATAGTATTTTATTGTATGGATATGCCTAGATTTGCTTATTCATTCACCTATTAGTGGGTTTCTTGGTTAATTCTAGTTTTAGGCAATCTTCTTTCTATATGTATAAAAAGCTAATATGCAAAGTGTCTGGGAGATCAGGAGTTTGATCACTCACTATGATGTGCGCTGACCACCAGGGGGCAGCACAGAATGAAGGAAGGCTCCAGCTGTCAGCCAGAAGGCCTTGATTGCAGGCTAGGCCTAGGGACCCTAATTGTGCATGAATTTTCATGCACCAGGCCTCTTGTTATGAATAAAGCTGCTATAGAAGTGTGTATAGGCTTTTGTGTAGACATAAATTTTCAAGTCATTTGGTTAAATGCCTAGGAGTCTAATTGCTAGATCTTATAAAAAGACAATGTTTAGCTTTGTAAGAAACTACCAAACTACTTTACAAAGTGACATAAAAAAGTAAAATGCAATGGCTTTTTTTATTTTTTATAAAAAATGCAATCATTTTTTAATTTGTAATTTCCCAAGGTCATATTTTGTTTTATCATGAAACCACATTTGATGCCACTGTCATTCTCTGTTATTTTTTCCATTTTATTTTATTTCTCTAAACTTTCTCATCTTTCCTCTATTTATTGTATGTTTTATTGAGCTTTTATTTTTCTAATGTCTTGAAGTGAAAGATTTAGTTATTCTGAAAAAATATATATAAACTATAATCCCAACCATATCACATTCTAGAAAGGACAAATGTATGAAATTATCACTATTATTATTTTTAAAGTCCTCATCTGAAGATATGTTTTTATTAATTTTTAGAGACAGAGGGAGAAAGATCTTTTTTTTTTTTTTGTAATATAAATATATAAAGTTCTAAATCTCCATGAAAGCTTTGTGGTTTTTTTTTCTTTATTCTGTATTTTAAAAATATTTTTTATTAATTTCAGAAAGTAATGGAGAGGGAGAAAGAGAGAAATATCAACGATGAGAGAGAATCATCAATCCGCTGCCTCCTGTACTCCCCACTCTGGAGATCAAAACCGCAATCCGGGCACGTGCCCTGACTGGGAATGGAACCATGACCTCCTGGCTCATAGGTTGACACTCAAGCCCTGAGTCATGCTGGTCCTGCTATCCCATATATTTTATATATTTTAATTTTTAATCAGTTCAAAATATTTTCTAATTTTTCATTTGATTTTTTTTTGAGTCTTGATTATTTAGAGGTACATTATTTAATTTCCAATTATTTGCTGGCTTCCTTTTTGTTTATGCCTACTTTTGATTTATAAATTAATTCTACCATGGTTAGAAAATATACTCAGTATTATCTTAAATCTACCAGAGTTTCTCTTAGGACTTAGAGAATGGCCTATTTTGGATGGTGGGAGCAGCTCCAGACAAGAAGGGTTCAGACTCCCGCTGTTCATACCTGGAGTTCTAATAGAACTTAGAATTTAAAAAGTATTTATACAGAAAAAGCTAATAGCTTTTTCTGTATAAATACTTTTTAAATTCCTTGCTTTGATCAATTTTTAAATCCCTGAATTTATTTATTTATTTTCTTACCTATTTTTTGTAGTTTTATATTTCTTTTTGGTCAGGGAAGGATTTGCTAACCTCTTTACAGTTTTTTCTCTCCATGATGGTTTTTTCCATATTAATAACCTATATTAACTCAACTTTTGCTTTCTATGGGTTGATCACAAACTATATGCATTTAATCTCACAAACTGGGTTTGAGCATGGTGTTGTATTGTCAGTTACTCCTGCATTTAGGGACTGACCATATCTTCAGAATATTTGTATTTTAATGTGACTTAGGTTCTAAGCTAGTAAATCATAGTGGTAATCATACCACACGATGCTTGGACTTTTGACACACTATCATTCTAGAATAACAAATTTAATAACTTGCTGTGCCCCTGGATTCCTCAAGGATAATCCGACTCAAATTAAGTCTTCTACCCGTGTTTTCTTTTTCAGATGGCTGCTACTGACCACAAATTAAATAATTGCATTCGTGTATTTTTGCTCCACAGTTTGGGAAAAAAATGCTCTATTTTATAGAACTAAGAGTTTTTGATTATACAGGCTTTGCTCTTCTCAAAAGAGCCATTACCTGCAGCAGCGTTTTCCAAAGTGTGCTCTGGGGAACGCTGGTCCAGCAGGGACTCTGTTATAACAAAAGCTCCCTATTTAAGTACATTAGGGATATACTGTACTGTGCTCTTGGGGTTTAGAAATTCACGTTGGAGTCTTTGAGAAGCCATGGAATTATGAGGCTTGTTTAATCTTACATTTCTTAATCACAACTCGGCACAGGACTTGCTTTTTTACTGATTTATTTTTATCATAATAAGTTAGCATTGTGTGGAACACACTTTGGAAAAATCCTTCATATGGAAACTCTCAGTTCCCATAGAGAACCACAGAGAAGTAGGTAGCTTGTCTGAGAGAAAGTGAGTCATGAGTGATGGATACAACTCTGGGTCCAGGCACACGTGGAGTCTTAGGAGCCAGGAATCTCGGACGACATTCAGTGCTAAATGCAGATAGAAGATTGAAGTGTTCAAGAGAGGGACCCTGACATCAGAGATGCTGGTGCATGTGACTGTCAACACTGCATTTTCATTATTTAAAAGTCTGTATGCATTCTTTGTGAGCACGTTTTTTTCTTCCTGCATATATTGCATTATTGATTTGTTTCACATTTAAGCGGAAACACTAAGCAGTTGCTTTTGCTAATGGGAGAAAATGCCTATTATAAAATCCAATTCGGCTTTGTCTAGTTTGATGGGATACTGATATCTTTAAAGGCAAAGTGGAATACAGCAGAGGATCCAGCTTTGCTTTTCCACCCTCTCTAATTTGTCATTAAATTGTTGTAAAACTGAACACAATGAATTTTATTTACTTATTTTTTAATCCTCACCCAAGGACATATCCCCCCCCCCCCCCCATTGCTTTTTAGAGAGAGTGGAAGGGAAAGTGGGAGGGGTGAGGGGAGAAAGAGAGGGAAACATCGATGTGAGAGAGACACATAGACTGGTTGCCTCCCACCCAGGCTCCGATGAGGTGGGCGGGAAGTGAACCCACAACTCCAGTGTGTGCCTTTGACTTGGAATCGAACCCTCTACCCTCTGGTGTGCAAACTGGTGCCCTAACCACTTCAAACACCAGCCAGGGCTGAACACAATGAATTTTAGAATTAGAGACGTTTCTAGAACTGAGGCAAAGCACTATTTTCAAATAAAATTGTACTATTAGCACAAATGATTCCTACTTCTTCATATCACTGTGGACTCCAGTAGGAGATTCTTGAGAACATTTTGTTGTTGTGTTGAAATGACAGAGTTTAGATTCACCTTTTTTTTTCTTTGAAAAAAATGATGTTGTATGAACAGCATTCCTTATGAAATTCACTAGTATATCATGGTTTCTACATAAAAAAAAGTTAAAATAATAATACAACATGTTGTCTTATGCACTGCAGGTGTGTGGATTTAATTTACTAACTCTATAGTGCTCATTTCAGGGAGCTGTTCTCAGGTTCTATTTAAAACATGGTTTCAGGTAAAGATTTACTGTCCTCACAGTTAATGACGTATTAACTAGCTTATTTCTTGCAGCATTCAACTTACTTTTACATTTTTTCTTGAAGTTATATGTAAATAGGTAAAATTTAAGGCTAAAAGAAACACACATGTATACATACATGCACATACTCACTAAGAGGGTGATAGAAATTGGTTAATAAAATAATGGTTTGGGACTCCCAAACTTATACTAATCTATATGCCATTTTTGTTTGAAATTAAAACAGGTGTTTTTCTTTCCCCAAAGATAGTTACTGACCTATTAGAAAAATGGAAATAAAAGTACACACCTATCGGGTGTGCACTAACACCCCAGCTTAGGGGCTGTCTCCTGAGATGTGTGGCTGTTATGCTCTGTGAAATCTCTGCAGCCATAGACAGGGAGCTACTGTGTCCTACTCCCTCACAGCCACACTTCACTCAGCTTTGGGTTGAATTACTCACTTTCCACCTTATTATCTCATTATAGCTTAGCTTTGAGAGTGTTTTCTCACATGAAACGACTCTTCAGTGTGACCACTCTTTCTGCCCTGATTATCAAAGGCTGTCAGACAAATGCCTTTTGTGTGTGTGTGTGTGTGTGTGTGTGTGTGTGTGTGTGTGTGTGTTTGTCACAAACAAAATAAAACTCCAAATTCCCTACATTCTAACTAGTGTCCTAGATAGAACCGTCTGGAAGACTAAAATAAAATTTAAATTTACTGGGAACAAACACAAGAAATCTTAACAGAACAGTCCAGGGATTCTTCCTGGCTGTGATCATGCTTTAAGAGACTCTTTGCTTCGAACAATTTATATTTCAATAGACACATGAAAAAGCATTTCAAAATTGCCCCCCAAAAAGCCTAAATATTTCAGAGTTACAAAATCAGAATAGTCCTTCACTCCTTTCAGGCTGAAAAGATGAAATGACTGTTATTCTATCATTATCCCAAGTATCATGGGCTTATAGATCTATTAAATATATCAAGTATCTCCCTCAGAACCAAAGTATAATTTATAAAACTGAGTATGAATTTGAGGCCCTCAGACATACTCAATTTGACTAAACTGCGCACAGAAGTGGCCTGCAATTTGATCCCAGTCTGCTCTCTCTTACCACAATCCCATTTGAAACAGAGGAGAGTAACCTTTAATACAGTCTTTTGTCCCCACCCGAGCCAATGACCTCCTGCGCGTGAGGAAATAAACCGGCAGACACCACTGGAGGTGCCTGCGTGTAATTATGGATGCACAGTGTACCACCGCTGAGATGAAACCTCTTCACGTCTCTAGGTTAAAACTCTCCAGTTTCCTATTAAGTCCCTATGAAATTTAAAGTAATATCAAACGTGTACAGCTTTCCAGAAAGCAATTTAATTTAATTCAACAAATGTTTGTATCAGAGGCAAGTTCTAAATGCCGTCACCTGAGTTGCACTTCTAAACATTTGTGTTCCCTTAACCACGCATCAGCTGGATCCAGGCAAAGCTCCCGTAGGAGAGAGTCGGAAGCTCGAGGAAGAAACAGGAGATCAGGGGAAAGGGAGCAAGAGTGAAGCTTGTCTCCCCCAGAATGCAGGTCTCCCCCGCCGTCTCAGTTCTGCAGCTGCCTTGTACATCAAGGCATTATTCCTGGTTTCCACACGTTACAGAGTTATCCACGCTGTGGTCTTGGGGATCTGGTTTCTATCTCACCTAAAAAGCGTGTTGTTGGCTTGGCTCAGCCAACCTTTGCTAGAATTAGAACAATGAGGACACAGTTGTGCTGTACGTAGGGGGCTTTGGCACTGTGGTTTGCCTCAGACCCATATTTTCTAGCAGTGCTAGCATTCTGCATTTGGCCTCTCCCCCATTACTTATTAGTGGCATTTTGTTCTCTTTTCTTCCCACTTGTGCTTTTGGCTCAATGTACTTGATGTGTAGGACCCTGTCCATCAATTCTGTTATCTTTCTCCAGTATCATAAAATGCCTTTCATTTATCTACATGCACACATACTCAGCTCTTACGTAAGAACTTTTTCTCGGCCTCATGCTAACTCTTTAACTACTATCCCATTGAAGCTAAACTCTTAGAAGTGTTGTCTCTGCTTAGTGTCACCCGTTCCCGGTCTCTGATTCAGACTTTCTCCATGTTACTGCTTTTATTTGGCTGTTTTTTAATTAAAGAAAAAACATAGGTTATAATGTAACAAATACCACATGCCAAAAGCCAAATATAACAATTGTTAGTCTTTGCTGTTTCCTTCATATACAATTTTCAAGAAAGTAGATTATTATAGATAACAATGTGTGATTCTCATTGATTTCATTTCCCTCGCTCCTTTATTCTAATATCAGTGCTTATCCTACTATATGCTTACAAGAGGCCCAGTGCACGAAATTCGTGCAGGAGAGGGGATGTTCCCTCAGCCTGGCCTGAGCACTCTTGCAATCCAGTACTCCTCTCACAATCCAGGACTGCTGGCTCCTAACCACTTGCCTGCCTGCCTGCCTGATTGCCCCAAACAACTCTGCCTGCCTAACTGCTCAGTGCACGTCATAGCAACTGGTCATTCCACGTTTGGTCAATTTGCATATTACCTTTTTATTATATAGGATATTGGTCTTCTATATGCCTGTATTACTACACCATATATGCATGCATATAAATGTATAACTGATTTATATGTTTATAAGATTTATATTAACAGCATCATACTTTTTATCCATCTTCTTATATTTTAGTTATTCTTGGCCATTTCCTCTACTATCTGGATTTTAGGAGGAGCTTATCAATTTCCATGAAAAATAAGTCTGGATATTTTTATTGAAATTATCCTGAATGAATAAATTAATCTGGAAAAATTTAACATATTTATTAGCTGTATTCCTAAGTACCTTATAGGTTTTCTTGCTATTTTAAATGGAGTGTTTTTAGGTTTACATTTAAATGGTTGTTATTGGAATATAGGATGCTATTTACTTTTTTATATTAACTTTATATTGAATAACTTTGATGAAAAGTATTATTAGCTCTAATAATCTGTACAGATTCGTGAATTTTCTATACATTTCATCATTCTGGGTGCAGACAGTGACAATTTTCTTTTTGTTTTTCTTTTCAGGCCTTATACTTTATTTTGTGACTGTACTTTGGAACTTGATTGATTTCTTTAATACTGATATATTTGTATTCATTTTGTAGTGTGTCAGTTTGGGTCACTTATTCATTTTCTAGACAAAATGTCATTTCTCCTAATTCCATAAAGTTAGTTCAGTTTTATTTTTCTCACTTTTGAGATGAGCACTTAGCTTGTTGTTAGTCTGTTTCCTAACATTTCACTTTCTCACTAAGTACTCCTGATTAATAGCCTCCTGAGCTTTCATTGTAGTGCAGTTTCAGATATTTCCTAAATTTCAATTTAATTTTTGTTTCTAACACATGAAATAGGTACTTATTTTGTTTTCAAATGTGTGATCAGCTTTGTTCTTAAGTTTTTTATCATGATTATGAGATATCATTTAAATGCCAAATCTTTGTTGTTTGAAACTGCTTCATATGTACTTCCAAAGAATCTGTATACTATATTTACTGGCTGCCAGGTTCTATGTGTGTTCATTAGATCATGCCTCTTATTTGTGCAGCGATATTTATTTAGTGATATTTTTGTCAATTTAATCTATTAGCTTCTGATAGGAGTGTGTTATAATCCCCAAGTCTGATGACTACTAATTTCTTCTTGTAATTCTGTTTTTGCTTTATATGTGTTAAGACTTCATTGTTTTAACATGCAAGCTTAGAATTGTTATATTATTTCATGAGTTCATCCTTAGATAAATCTCTTTTGGGAAATATACATGAATATTACTAAGCCATATTATTGCTATTATTTTTAGTATTCATAGTTTTCTATTTACTTTGCACGAGGTATACTGGTAAATGTTTGAAAACTGGCTCTCTGAAACGGAAGCTCTGTTCTGCAGCATTTGCTGACTTCCCTGATGTCAGTACTCTCAACAGGGCAGAATTTGAGCAGCAACATGAAACAAGTTGAGATGAAAGGAATTTGCATAGCAGCTGTTGAGAGACCTTGCAACCTGTGTCTAACACATCCTTGAAAATGCATTTTCTTTGCTTCTTTTTTCCTTTCTTCTATTGGATTTACCAGATTTTCTTTATTCTCCTCCATTTCTTTTGTTGAAATGGAAGTTACACATTTTATGTTGTTAACTTGAATTTTTTAACATGCAGATTGATTTAACAACTGATCAATATCTCTATTTTCCTCTTGAATATTTTAAGGAATCTTAGATTGCTTTAATTCAGATCCCTTTTCCCACTTTCATGCCACTTGCTGTGTGGTATTTTAGTTCATGCTTTTTAAGCATCTCCAAAGTAATACAAATATCATCACTTAAACTTTATTTTCTAGTGCCTAACTGAGTTGTCATTATCACATATGCAGCCTAGTAGTTGCTTTCAAATTGTGTTCTGTGGAACACTGACCTTATAGGAAGGCATCTAAGCGACTCTGGTGTGGGTGTGAGAGAGGCCATGTAGGTAGTGTTCCAAGATTTCATCTCAATCTGAACATCTGCCTGTGTGTTTTAGTCTACGTACTCTTTTTTTTAAATTGAGGTATAATTAATATATAATAAAAATCACAGATTTTTGTATATAGTTTTGACAATTATATATACACCTATGTAACCACTACAAGGATGAAGCCACCATTCAAATTTGAAACACACACACACACACACACACACACACACACACTTTTATCTGAATGTATTGCTTTTTTAAGGTGGGGCAGCTATGCTTTCAGACACTGTTTCTCTAAGCAAAGCAGAATATCCATTTTATATAGTGTGTTCGAGAAGCATGGAGTTTGGTAGTTAATTTCACTGAAGTTCAGAGACATGAGTGATTTCACGTTAGATGCATGGTTATTTGAACAAGACTGCTGTTGATTGGCCGGTACTCAGGAGCGTGTTTATTGTAATGAGTCTGGTCCTGTTGGGCTACTTTTCAGAAGTGAAGGGCTTTTGCTATTTGGTTGGCTTGCATGACCATTTTCCTGAAGTGAGTTGTCATTGGTTGATGAAGCAAATTTAGAACTGGCTCCAGTGGTTAATTTTTATGATGGCTTTCCTTTATTTATTAAGCAAGTTAAAAACGAGTTTTGGCTGCTCTTATTACCACGGCAACAGAAGATCAGTCTTTTTTTCTAGAGTGCAGGACATCTTTTATTCATGGTACGCCCTTTCGGTTTTTTCCCGGACAAGTGGAGAAACTACTGCTGTTTCTCCATGAGGATCAGGAACTTGGCAACTCCCTTAAGGTGAGGTTTATTTGTGGAGGTATGGCTTTGGTTTGATTTTTGAACAGCATGATTATAGTCTGCTTTTGTCTCTGAGCTTTTTGTTGAGTCATTTACTAGTATTAGCACAAAAACTGGGAGCAAAGCAAAAATAACTATAAGATGAAAAGACACTGTGGAATCAACAGGAAGTTTTCCAAGTTTGACCGAGAATGAAGATCCCAGGGAAGCCTCAGGCTACTGAAGGTAGCCAGCTGCCTTTCATTTTCACTTACAGATTGATCCATTTCACAGGGAGTGTTAACTCAGCTGCAATAAGATATGTTAACAATGGCCCAGATTTTCCCCTAAGTAAAAGAAAATCCCATGTTATCCAATTGCTTGTATAAGGAATTTAAACTTATTTTTGTGTTATAGTCCATATTACAACATTTCAATTATGGACATTTTTTCCCCCTAGCTTGTGTTGCCTAACTTCTCTGTGGTCTGTTCCACTAATTATTATATCTTCACAAAGGATTTTATATACCTTTGCACTATTTGTAAGTTCAGAGGTCAACAGAAGGTATTGGTGAGTCATACATTTAGAATAACTGCTCTAATAGTCTTAAAGAATAAAAAGCCTTGTTCCTGTGTGAACACTGAAGAACCCGATTTTTACAAAGAACAAAGAATACAGGAGCTTCATGAGAGAAGTGAACAAACTTTATGAAGCTGAAAGTGTGTTGCCTTTAGGGTTTTATTAAGACAAATAGTAATTTTGACATTCTAAAAATATTCTCTTCTGCCATTGCTCTAAATATGTCTTATCTACAAGAAATTCAATGTGAGTAAAGTTAGTCAACAAACCTTTATATTATTTTGTTTTTCAAAGTGGATAACCAATAGTAACTTGGGAGATCTATTATAGCATTTTTTTGATGAATGGCTCTAGTAAATCTTAAACATGTGAAAGTATATATTATTACTAGAGGCCCGGTGCATGAAAATTCATGCATTGGAGAGAAGGTCCCTCAGCCCAACCTGCCCCCTCTCACAGTCCAGGAGTCCTCAGGGGCGGGAGGAGACCCGGCAATCAGGGGAAAATGATGCCCTATCACACCTCTGCTGCTGCCATTGAAGGCAGTACAAGCCTTGGCGGGTCCTGGTTACCTGAGCCTCTGGTGGCCCTACGTGGCTGGCCAGCCACCATCTGAGGCTTGCCTGTGCCTCGGGCTGCCTCTGGGTACCTGGGAAGCCACCATTGGAGGCTTGCCATGTGCCTGCTTCCCTGACAAGGCTGAGGGAACTAGGTGCTGCCATCTTGTGACTGTGGGTGCCGCCATTTTTGAGGGTGTGTCAGTCAATTAGCATATTCCCTCCTTATTGGCTGTGGGCACTGCCATCTTTGTGACAGTGTGAGGATCAATTAGCATATTCCCTCTTTATTAGATAGGATAAGGGAAACATTATAGGATAAATTAGAATGCATAAACAAACATGGAAGGAGAAAAATAAAAGGCTAATGAATAAAAGTATGCAAATGAAAACAGAACAATCTGTGGCTTGGGGTGTTTAGGAGAATCTGGTTCTGATAGTCTTGTTTACAAGCTCCATACTGCTATCACTTATTCTGAGGATCTTGGGTCAGTAGTAAACTTATGTGGGGTTTTCTGATATCTTTCACCATCAGAATTGCCTTCACTTACCCATTCCTGTAAGACCCTTCCCGCTATTCTAGAGGTTTCACAGTAATGAATTCAGTGAATATTTTTGAGCAAGAGGCAAACCCTGGATAACTTTGCTGTTAAAAAGGTTCCCCTTTACTAGATAGAATAGTTAGAATGTGCTATGTAGGAACTAGGATTCAGCTGTGATGTGGATGTTTTAACAAGGGAATGTTCCACCCTTTCAAAAAATAAGCATACTCCTCTTTGCTGTACACCTGGAAACTAAGATAATGTAATTTTGAAGGTCAATTATAATTGGTAAAGAAAATAAACATAATAATATTTATACATATGCATACCCAGAGGGAAGACATACAAAATTCAGTTGAAAATGCTGAAATGAGTTTTCACAGTCTGTTTCCAGTCAATGCTTTGCCTTCATACTTTCTCCAGAATTGTGTTAGCTATAGATCAGGCTATAATTTGATATGCTGAAGTATTTTATCCATCAGTACTTAATATTGTGGTCATTTTGTCTTTACTGTGATAGATCATCTCATGGAGGATTGAAGTATTTACATTTTATTAGGTATTACCAGGTGACCATCTTGGCCTTGCCAAATCTTAACCGTATAGATCTTTCAACCTGATGGTTCCCAGTGTTTCTCTTCAGAATCTAGGAGACAAATTTAGGGTATCTATGATGTAATTTTGGAACCTTTTAATGAATTTGACTCTATGTTCTACAACAGGTTCTTCCATAAGGAGTTTAGTCACATTAGACTGTTCGGCAGGATGATCTGCTAAAACATGTCTACTGGGTCCTATTTTATTGTGTGCATGAAGCATCCTTCCTTTAGAACTGTTTTTGTTTTGTTTTTCATAAAAGTATTTTTTTTTTGGTAACATTAGGTAATGACAGTAAATAGGGTATATATTTAACATTATATTTGCAGTTATTTACACATCCTAGAGAGGGCTGCCATTGGGTTACCTGAATGGATGTTACTTCTGATAAAAACTGGTTATACAAGATGCATTAGACTAATTATTGTACATCCAATATGGTATTCCATATTTTAAATTTAAAGATAAAGCCAACCACCATAACAAGTTCAACAAGAACAAAAAAAGCAAATCAGACTTGGTTAGAAAATGTCCCAATGATCTGTTCTTATAACGGAAACTTATGGAATTCAGAAACCAGTAATGAGATTCTCCTTCATTGGGTAGGGTAAAAGAATTGGTGAATTGAAGATGATATACCAATCAGGTGATAGAATCATATGTAAAGGGAAATATAGTACATTAGGCCCTTGATAACATCATTTCATGGAACATCATTTCCCTATAATGTGATGAGGGGAAAAATCAATTCCCATCAGGGACCACTGTTAGTGGGGAATTTGCATGTTTTCCCATGATTGCATTGGGTTTCTACAGGTACTCTGGTTTTCTCCCACATGGGTCTTTATTTAGAAGTTTGGTGACCAGAAATATGCTTACCTCTTATTTATACCAATTAGTCTATGGTGAAATTGGTTTCATTATATATCATTTTGTTTAAAGTTGCAGTTTTTAAGTACCCATTGACAGAATTAAGTGAGGACTTATGGTATAATATACGAAGATTTATTTTACTAATTTAAAGATTGTAATTGCTCTAAGATTAAAACATTTAAGGAACTAATAATTTAGCCAGAAAGTGTGCAGAAAGCAAATATAAATGCATGTATCTCTACATCCTTCATTAAAAATGACATCCCAGTAGGCTAGAAAGAAATTGTAGAAAGATCCCCAAAGTCTTCTGTTTGACAAAAATATCTGAACGTAAAGTAGAGAATGATATCCTGCTTATAATGAGCTCACAAATCCTCACCAAGATATAGGTGAGCATATACATATGGACAGTGTTTGATAATTCTGAGAATTTTTTTCCTTATTTTGTTGTTCAGTTTCCTTGGGAAAAAAATATTTTCTATCAATTCATCTCTCATGAAATTGTAAAGAATTGTTTGTATTTTTGAGATATGCAGCATACTCCGACAGCATTTAGCCCACATGTTTGCACCAGTCCTTTTACTACTCAAGAGTAGTAAGAAATAGCCCTAACTGATTTGGCTCAGTGGATAGAGCATTGGCCTGTGGACTCAAGTGTCTCAGATTCGATTCGATTCGATTCGATACCTTGTTTGCAAGCATACCCCCAGTAGGGGTTGTGCAGGAGGCAGCTGATTGATGTTTCTCTCTCATCGATATTTCTAACTCTCTCTCCCTCTCCCTTCCTCTCTATAAAAAAAAAAATCAATAAAGTAATTTTTTTTTAGAAAAAAAGGAGTATTAAGAAATAAACAGATTTACCTCTTTAGCTACTGTAATTCTGTTTTATAACTCTAGTACATTTTACATCTTAAATTGTTAGTTTTAAGCTTAGAAAATTACACATATATATGATAACATTTTAAATTTGACAAAACTTGAATTTTTTTGATATGCTGTATTATTTACCCTTCCCCCAAAAGAAAAACAAAATAAACATTGACAACAAACAAACAACTATATGTATTGCAATTTGGGAAACTAATATATATATATATATATTTTTACAGTTAGAATAATTATGATCTATAATGCAGGGATTTTTCTACATTATAAAGCCCATGTTTTCATGAATAGTATATTAATAATTTGAATTCAGTGCTTCAGAAATGAAATGCAGGAATCACTTAACATGAAAAGGTATTAGCAAAACAATGTAGTCATCATCATAATGGAACTTTTTTAAGTTTTCAGTCATTCAGCTCCAGGTTTCAGGATATTTTGTTCTAGACTCCGTACTGTTACAGTGAAAACAGGAAGACCCATAAGCAAGGTTGTGCTCACAGGATAATGTGGGTGGGTGATGTCCGCTGAGGCACACAATCAGAAGGACACTGATCCACAAGGTCCAAAGCTTCAGCAGAAAATAAAATGCTGCCAGGGTCAAGTGTGTAAGCAAAAGTTGTAGTGCCTGGAAATTACTGCTGAGGCATCTAGAATTCATTAGGAGATTTTCAAAACTTCGGTAGCTGGTGTATGTGAGGGGAATTGTGATAGAGGAGAGAGATGGATTGAAAAGGAATGGTGTTCCTGGGTGCAGTTAGTTAATTCACCAGAAAACTGTCAAATGTTAGTGTTTAAAGTAAAATTTGTAGACCAAGATCTGTATAAAAAAATACAAAAGAATCCTGGTCATATTAGAGAGTTCTGTACTCCACCCTCCAAAATTTAACACATAATTTATTATCAGTGACTAATTCCTTCACTTAGAAATATTTTCTCAGGTTACTCATATTCTCCCAATTGGTTGGCATGGCAGGTTAGGTAAATTTGGATTTTAGCTCAGAGATCAAGATGTAAAAGTGCCGCTGGGACCGGTTTGGCTCAGTGGATAGAGCGTTGGCCTGCGGACTGAAGGTTCCCGGGTTTGATTCTGGGCAAGGGCATGTACCTTGGTTGCGGGCACATCCCCAGTGGGGGGTGTGCAGGAGGCAGCTGATTGATGATTCTCTCTCATCAGTGCTTCTTACTCTCTATCCCTCTCTCTTCCTCTCTGTGAAAAAATCAATAAAATATATATTAAAAAAAAAAAGATGTAAAAATGCCCTAACAGGGCATTGATGGTGGGGGAGAGGTAGGGCAGGGGCAAGGGCTGGCAGTGCAGGAAACATCAGCAGAGAGCCAGGAAAAGAGAAGTTGCTTCAGCAAAGCACATGGGTCAGACCACAGTGAAGCTTGAATGTTGGATTCAAGAAATGTACCCTTGGGTTATTCCTCATTTGCTTCCTAATTCCTAAAATAAAATGAGGGTAATAACTGTAGCCTCCTTGGAGGGTTCTGTCATTAAAGTAGAGGGCAAGACAGTGTGAAGTATCACGTCTCTTATGGCTGTTACCCAAAAGGGAGTCAGAAAGACTGAAATAGGACTGGAGGGCATTGGAACTCAATTTCACCCACTTTGCAATTTTGTTTGCAACTGGCTCCCAAAATATAGAGATATTGGGGAATTCTATTTTCTAATCTCAAATGCAATGGGACAGAATGCACAAGAATGTGGGACATCTGATCTAGTACATTTGATGGTGGTCAATCCCCTAACTTGAAGACAGTTAGTAAAAGAAAAGAGAAATCAGATTCAAAGAAGCTGAAAAAAACCTAAGAGCTTTGGTTGAACAGAAGCACTGTCACAGAGATATTTGTACATTTTCACTTTGGAGGACTGCAGGGGAGAGCTTTAGATAGGTGTTCAGGTGTAGTCAACTCAATGGACAATTGCATAGGACATCACTCTCCTGAGAACCTCAGATCCAGGTTTCTGTGTGTCTTTTGTAATAATATTCTCATGTGTCTTTATATACAAGGGTGGGAAAATTAGGTTTATACTAATTTGTATGGAAAATATGATGATGATAATGATAATAATAATACAAGCATAAACTCAATTTTTTGTGTGTTCGTAACTGTAAAACTACTTTTGCCCACCCCCTGTATAACCCAATGTCTTTCAGTAAGATCTCCATCTTAGTAACTCATCATGAATGAAGTATATATTTCTCCCACAAAACATGTTACTGTTTTTTTTTGTTTTTTACCAATTATCATGATCCTGTTTGGGGATCAAATAAATATTTGATAAGCCACTACAGTCTGAGATAAGAAGTATTATGGCACATGACAATGCCAAGCCCTGCATGGATTTGGCATTAAAAGATGCCACAGTCCCCAATTAGCTCAATTTAAGAGGTCATCTTACTTAGAGGTGTTATAGGCCCATCCTCATATTTCCTCTCTTTCATCGAAGTCCTCAAAGACAGGAAAGGTAAACCTATATGAAAAACTGACAGTTTAGCTAAAATTCTCTTTTAATAAAATCTGTATAATGCTGAGCTAAAACATTTTCTTGCTTATACCCTAGAGAAAGTGAGATTAAGTTTAGGAGCAAGGACTGCAGGATGTGTTTATTTTTATTTATTTATTTATTTTAAAAATATATTTTATTGATTTTTCACAGAGAGGAAGGGACAGGGACAGATAGTTAGAAACATCGATGAGAGAGAAATATCGACTCAGCTGCCTCCTGCACATCCCCCACTGGGGATGTGCCTGCAACCAATGTACATGCCCTTGACCTGAATTGAACCCGGGACCCCTCAGTCCGCAGGCCGATGCTCTATCCACTGAGCCAAACCGGTTTTGGCCTGCAGGATGTGTTTAGACTAGTTTGCCCACCCGGTAGTGTCTGCTGGAAGCGATGCACAAATCGTCTGCCCTCTAAGTTGCTGCAGGGTGGGCTGTGAGAGACATGATTTAGGTAAAGTGGGAAGTTAATGCATTACCTGCCACCCCTCCTTCAGCATGGCTTCTTATACACAGAAATCCTCTTATAACATGACTACTGAGTTCAGTTGCAGATTTAGATATGTTTATTGTTATCACCAAAACTACTTAACGAATAGCTTTAATTCAAGGAATAAAACTTGTTGTAATTCTCATAAGTAAAATTAATGTTATGTTTGAATAATCGCTAATGGTCTAGAGCCCATTTGCTACATTTTCTTTGGGATGTGGTATACTTCCATGATATTTGTGATTTGGGTGTTCGATGAAGATGCTTGAAGATAATGCTTGAAATTGCTCAAGTTTCTTGTTTTGAAAACAATCATGTGATGCAGGTATACTTATTTTGTTTTGTTTTTTTAAGAACACAAACATATATCTTGAAGACATATGACAAAAATTGTACACATGAAGATAAGTATGTTCAGTTTTAAAGAAAATCATACATGTAGTGAAACAAGTGAAAATTTTATTATTGTCGAGGAAAGCTATTCTGCTAAAGAAAGAAAATTGGAAAAAGCTACCATGGGTGGTAGTCGGGAGGGACTGACAGAGTCATTCACTTTAGATGGCTGATCTGAAAAGAAATAAAGTCTTAGAGTCATCTAGGAGATTATGGCAGAAGTGAATCTACCACATATATGTCCTGTCAACTACATCTCAGTTATCAAATAAACATACAAAACATGGATCTATTGAATATTTGTTTAAAAATTAGTCCCTCTTCATTAAAGTTGAGTTTCTTGGGATCAAGGATTTTATCTTCGGCCTTTAACCTCTTTTGTTTTTTGTGTACATTTGTACTCACTGCTTTGAGGCTTTATGATACTTTTCATCAAAACCCTTCATAATTTAGAGAAATAAAAATAGTCGTTCTTATTTTTCTTCAGGGATATTATTCCTTAAAATATATGAAGTTATTCATCTTGTTTTGATGCCAGAAAATTGGTTATTTTAATTGAAACATTGCTTGTACTGCCAAACTTAAATGAGTTCTTTTAAAGAATCCTAGAAATAGGTATTGATTGACAAATGACAATGCAGAAAAAGCCTATTGATCAATGAAAGAAATCAAAATGTAAGATGTTGCACTGATTGAAATATGTATTTTATGAAAAATGAACTCCAGAAATACCAATGGCTCTTTAGTAGCACATACAAAAAGGCCTTGGCAAAAAGAAAGGCCTGTTGGTTTCTAAGAAGAGTCAGAGAGACAAAAATTTGCAGATGCCATTACTTTATTCAGAGACTAGAGGCCCAGGGCATGAAATTTGTGCACATGGTGGTGGTGGTGGTGGTGGGGGGGCATGATGGTATTCCTCAGCCTGGCCTGTGCCCTCTTGCAATCCGGGAGCCCTTGGGTAGGGTCCCTAGGCCTGGCCACTGATCTGAGCCTATTCGGGCTTTCCTTCCCCTGGCTGCCACAGTTGGCCTTGCTCCCATTGCTGCCACTCTCACTCCCCTGCCACTAGTTGCCTCCCGTTGCAGGTGACAGGCATGGGGTGCAATCGCTTGGCTGGTCTGGGTTTCCCTCTGCAGGTGACTGATCGCTGGCCATCCCCTCCCACCCACCAGTGTTGTTACTGGCTGGTGGCCTAGGCCCCCAGACCCCCAATCAGTTGCATCACACCTGTCTTGGCTGGCCTGGTGCCAGTGCATGTCATAGCATGGTTGATTTGCATATTATGCTTTTATTATTATAGATATTATTATAGATAAGGGAGATTAATTGCCTTTTACCCTCCCTATGCCACCATTGGTAATTAGAAGAAGGAAGAATAAAGCTTGTATAAAAATAAGTGCCCTGACCTTCATTTTTCATTCTTACCCCCTCCCTTTCATTATTTTCCCCCTCCCTCTCTATCTCCATTTCTTCCTTAATTAAAGTTGTATTCTGGGATCAGGGTCGGTGCTGACCCTTTAAAAATAGGATACAAGTTATTCAGAGCTTTAATATTCTTTATATCCTGGAAGTTTCTTAGAAACAATGATAGCCATTTTTTTGGTATACCTATATCAATGTATCTATAGGTCATCATTTGGCAGTCAGGATGCCTACCCCACAATGACCTGCATTAGATTGTGACATCAAGTGAGAAATAAGTTTTAGTGTGGTAATTGGGGTTGTTCATTATAAAAATTAGCCTCTCCACACTTATACAAGTGACTACTTTGCATGAGTTACTGATCTAGTACCTAGGGATAAAGAAGAGGAAAACGATATTCCTCCTTTCATCCCTTCACAAAATGTGCAGTCCAGAGTGGTGGGGAAGATAATAACAAACAAATATAACATATCCACCAGAAGCAGTTAAGTGCTAGGAAAAACACTAAGCAGAGTTAGAGTATAGAGTGAGGTTGAGATGCAATTTTATATGGAAAGGTCAAGTAAGATCTCTAAACAGCTGACATTTGAGGAAGACCGAAGGAAGCAAAGGAATGCACTGTGCTCACATCTGGCGGCTCAGGGGAAGGATTCCAGAGAGAGAATATACATTGAAGACATGCTAGGTTAGAAGTAGACTTGATGTGGAACAGAAAAAGGTCATGTCACTGAAGGATCTTGCCCCAGAGGGAGCATGATTAGTGATGAAACCAGTGTAGGAGGGCCCTGAGGGTTTTCTAGCCCATTGGATGGACTTCAGATTTTACTCTGGTTGAGACTAGAAACCATTAGAAGTTTGTCAGGGAAGCACTGGCATGATCTGCCTTAGGCTTTAGGAAAATCACCCTGGCGGCTTTGTGGAAAATAGAATAAGAGGAAGCAACAGCAGACCAAAAGGCCCCTTTGGGAGATGCACCCCCACACCATATTTTAGTTCCACTCTCTTGTACCCTATTCTCTGCCTGTACGGCCTCTATGAACCATATCAAGAGGCTCTGTTAACAGCTGGTTTCAGGTGGGGGGCAGCCAATGGGAAACCTGAGCAAAGAACTGAAGTAGAAAGGTCAGGATATTCATTTCTCAGACTCCCTTCCCAAGAATAACTCATTCAAACTGGCTGAATTCCTCTGTCAAGAGCAAAGTCCTCAGGCATCCATCTCAGTCCTATTGTAGCCCTTACCTCCTGGGTAGTGCTCTGGCCTTGGTGTTTCCTCTTAGTTAAGGACTTAGACTAAGGCTGCAGCAGTGGAGCTAGTGAGAAGTCTTATATAAAATAGGTTTGAAAGTGCAGCTGGAAAAATATCTGATGGGTTGGATGTGAGGTATGTGAAAAAGGAAGTTAGAATGAAGAGAAAAGTTAGAAAATATGACAAAGGGAAGTTCATCCTTCGGGATCTCATTCTCATTATGGTGGAAGAAATAAATTATGGTGTTCTTTTTTTTTTTTAATATATTTTATTGATTTTGTACAGAGAGGAAGGGAGAGAGATAGAGAGTTAGAAACATCGATGAGAGAGAGTCATCGATCAGCTGCCTCTTGAACACCCCCTACTGGGGATCTGCCCGCAACCAAGGTACATGCCCTTGACCGGAATCGAATCCGGGTCCCTTCAGTCCCCAAGCCGACGCTCTATCCATTGAGTCAAACCGGTTTTGGCAAATTATGGTGTTCTTTAGCATTTAGTGACAATATAGTTTACCTGAAAACAAGCCCAGGCAGATCTAATTGCTTCATTTCTATTTTTCATGCCACATAATTAACTCTTAGCTGCCCAGCCATAATCCTTTTGGTCTAGTATTTTATTTAATGTGAACCCCAGAAAATTAACACAATAACATTTTTAAAATAAATGCTATATATATATGTATATATATATGTATATATATGTATATATATTTACATTTGATTATATTATACATATTTTATACATACATGGACATTTTACTTTTATATGTCCATGTATGTATATACAATAGAAAAGCACACAGCCCTAGCCAGATTGTTTTGGTGGATAGAGAGTCAGCCTGCAGACTGAAGAGTCCCAGGTTCGATTCCAGCCAAGGGCATGTACCTCAATTGCAGACTCCTAGCCCTGGTTGGGGGCATGCCGGAGGCAATCAATTGATCTATCTCTCTCACATTGGTGTTTCTCTCTGTCTCTTCCTCTCCCTCTACTCTCTCTAAAAATCAATGAAAAAAATACCCTCAGTTGAGGATTTTAAAAAAAGAAAAGCAAACAAATGTTTATATATACATATAAAAGATTTCTCTCTAGATATGTATATGCATATAAAATATAGAATATATAGAAATATATGTAAAAAGTACACTCTTCAGCAAGAGAAAATATTTTCTATACTCAACCACATGAATATCTCTCCCCAATATAGTACTGAGTAAAAGATGCTGGGCATACTGAATATATGTTGTCTGATCACTTTTAAATAAAGTTCAAAGCAGGCAAAACAAACCTGACATATCACTGCATATTGATGAATACTATTGCATTGCAAACTTCAACTTAATTATCCATACTATTGTTCATGAATATGTGGGCTCTTTCCAGTTTGGGTTATTACAGATTATGCTGGTATGAACATAATGTACATACCTTATGGTAATTATGTAAGCCAAGTGGCTTTCCAAAATGGTAATAATAATTTGCCTATCCACCAATAGTATATGATAATTCTAGGTGTTCCAAAGCCTTACCAATACTTTGCCTTATCAGTGCTTTTCATTTAAGATAGCTTTTTATTTTAATAGGGGATATGCATACTATTTCATTGTGATTTTAATTTGCATTTCCTGGTGACTGACATGATTTAGAGTGTATACTATGCATACTGGCTATTTGGATATACTCTTTTGTGAAGTACCTATTTAAGGCTTTTGGCTTGCACATCTGTAGCTTAGGAGAAAATAAAGGATCCCTGGGAAATCTTAATAGAAAATGTATGATTTCTTCTCTCCTCTGCGTTACCTTGTCCTCCAAAGATCACCTACTTCTACAGCCCCAAATCATATTGAAGCATCCATCTTATATAAAAACTCATGTTTGAAATTTTAACCCTGCTATTTTGGCTTCTGTAAACACTTGCTGCTTAAATAATGACAACAAGACTAATCCCATTCCAGAGAGGCCGTGGACTATGCCCCAGACAGAGTTGTCAGTGCTGACACTGCGCCAGGCCTTGGGATATGGTCTCATGGCCCCTTCCCAGCACATAGGCCTTCTGTCCCAGAAGGCCCGGAAGACTGATTCCAAAAGAGCTACGAGAAGTATAAATAGAAAAGGTTTCCTCCGTGTGTGTGTGGGGGGGGGAGGGGGGGGGGCGCGGGCGGGGGGGCAGCAGAATTTGAAAGGCACATTTTTCTCTGGCCCTGCACTTAATAAAATGTAACTCCCTTTCTCTAAGCATGGCTTGGTTTTTTCCTGGTCGTCTGTAACAATATATCTTCTACCCAGGGTTACCACCATTCATCTCTTGGGTTGTATGTTATGAGCCATATTGAGAAATAGTTTCAGGGAGAAATCACGAGTCAGTATGGGCTCACGTTATCTGCTTTTATTTTTTGAAATTTATAGCCACATGTTGGTGTGGTCTATTGCCTGAAATAATGGGGTTATGTATTTTTGTGCAGTTGTAGTTATGGGAGGGCTGAGTCTGATACTCCATTGTGGATGGAACCAGGGGTCCTCAAGTGTTTTTTAATCTATTTATTCTTATTTTACCTTTGTAGCTATATGTTCTTTGTTTATTCTCTTAATGGTCTCCTAGAAGTTACAACCTTCAACCTTACTTTATTAACATTGAATATAAATTATTTTTTCATTTTATGACAATGCTTGGACCTTCAAAATTTTAATTGCATTTATTCCCCATCTCATCTCTTTTGGTGTTGTTGTCATGCATTTAAATTCTACATATGTATTTTATTCTGCAAGGTTCATTATTGGCCTTTATGCAGTAAATAATACCCACATATTTATACTTTCTAGTATCCTTTCTCTTTTTCTCTCTCCTGTAAATCTGCTCTTTCTTTTGAAAAAAAATTTCCCTTTGGTATTTATTTAATAATCTAATTATCAGATTTTTTCTTCAAAGTTTGCAAATAATAAGCTTTTTAAAAAAGCTTTTAAAGTAACAATTGTCAGAAGTCTTTTTTATATATTAATTGTTTTTATTATATATTACATAATATATATTATATATATTTAGTATTAACATGCACATATAGTACTTTATTATTCTATATTAACTTTATTTCTGCTCCAGTGACGTATTTTCCACTTATTAAAAACTACCTTCTATTACATGTGGTTTATTATTTTTCTATTTATGAAGTTTTATTGTAGTCATAAAAAATTAAATTGGGAAGTAGGAACTGATACTTCATATATTCCTCATATGTTTTACCAACTTACCACTTATACTAGAGATTTCTTTTCTCCATTCTGTTTTCTTTTTTTTCATTAACAATGATTCTTTTATTGTCCCATGTCCATTATATACAGATACAAAGAAGATTAACCATGTTGTGTGTGTGGTTTTTTTTTTTCCCCCTTTTGTATTCCTCAAAATCTAATAAAATTGTGAGTTTGGATTCCATTCTATGACTACTGTATTCATCAAATCAGAAAATTAGACTTGAAAATTAAACTGTTTTTTTCTGGCTAATATCAATCTCATGCTTGTCAGAAGAGAACATACTATTTTAAATCCAGGTTTCCCACCAAGAAAAATAGCAGGTTGTTTTTAATGACAAATGCAACTGGTTAACATGGATACCAGAGGAAGTCATGTGAGAGGTTCCAAAGGGGATGATGGGACTGTTATCCCATTAGAGTCTATCTATCTGTCTATCTATCTGTCTATCTACCTATCATCTACCGTATATATGTGTGTATATATATATATATATATATATATATATATATATTATGTATTTGATAAGCTCTCACATTAATATGAACACTGTGTATCTAATCCTCAAATGGTGTTTACTAAAAAGGCTTTGTAGGACGGCTTGACATAAAAAGAATATCTAAAGAACAGCAATCCAGAGGGAAATGTGGAAGGCAAACAGGCTATCTCAGGCACAGAGATTTGGGACATAATCATTTCAATTCAGAACATTCCAGGGGACCCTATTCCCCTTTTCTAATTCTCCCCAAATTGACTCGTGCAGATCTAGGGTCAAAATCCTAATAAAGATTCTGCAGAGAAATAGGTTTCCAGAACTTATTTTCTCCCTGCTGTATTGAATTTCAATTATCTAACCATCGCTGTAGGAGTACGATTTTCCAGCTAACATTTCACTGAGAATGCCAGGAATCTCCAGGGGAGAGAGGCGGATGGAAAGCCATCTTGATCCTTGAAAAAAAAAATAACCCAACACACACACACACACACACACACACACACACACACACACACACCACAAATAAAGGTGAAAGTAGTTCAGCAGCTATAATACCTGAAGAAGAAGAATGAGGAACTTGCTGGCCACTTAAATACCACCTGAGAGCACACAAAATAAATGAAGGAGCACACTAGGCCCTCCTGTGAAAGTGTCACTGGAATTCAAAAGGTACATCAGACAGGCTGTCCTTGAAATACAATACAAAGGCTGGCATTGAGAAAGGCCAGCTCGCAAGACAGCAGAGATAAGGTTTGAGACCCTGGAGCATTGGAACAGATTTAAAATATCTGAATTTCCAGAGTTATTGACTGTGAAGCTGTTATGGCTCCTTCTATCTGCAGTGACTTTTTCTGCTCTCTGCGAGGAAAAGCATACAGTTCAAGCCCTACAGGACCTGTCTCTCTCAGCATCCTGCAGTAGTTACAATTATGAAATGTGAAGTCAGACAGCTCTGCCACTTGCTAGCTCAATGAATTGGGTCAATATTCTCAATCATCCTGAATCTGTTTCCTGATCTGTAAGTTCCTTCCCCTACAGAAATATTACATCTGTTGTCAATAGATAGAACTAAGCCTTGTGGATAAATCTATAGATATTTAAAAGAGATATTTGAAAGATCAACTTTGTGCTTTTGGGCTTGAGATTATGAAATATAGACTGGTTGAAAACTGAAGAGCAATTATTTAGACCGTGACTTCCCTAGCAGACATCATTGTGTTCCATTCCCATGGGTATGGGATCTAAGGCAGCAGATTTTAAGTGGTTTATGTAAGAACACACTAGTGTGAGCCATGTATAAGCAAGAGAACCATTATTATGCATTTAAATTTTTTTAAATTGAATTTTGACATGACATTGGTTAATAAAATATGTTTCAGGTATATAATTCTATAAGACATCGTCTGTATATTGTACTGTGTGTTCACCATCTCAAGTCAAGTCTCCTTCCTTCACCACTTATTCCTCTTTTACTCTCTTTGACCTTCCCCACCCCTGGCCCCCATCCCTCTGGTAATCACAATAATCACCATATTATTGTCTATGTCTATGAGGGTTTTTATTTTTTGCTTAATCCTTCACCCAACTCCCTAACCCCCCTCCCCTCTGACAGCTGTCAGGTGTTCTCTGTATTTATTAGTCTGTTTCTATTTTAGTTGCTAGTTTACTGTGTTCATTAGATTCCACATATAAATGAAATCATATGATACTTGTCTTCCTCTTACTGGCTTACTTCACTATGCATTCTTGAATACATGCTCCCTTTGGAGAATAATTATCACTTTCAATAAAGATTTTTTGGCATCTGCTACATTTAGTTTAGTGGGTTGAGTACTGAGACATCAACCTTCTTCAAGGTAAGCCAGAGCTGAACACCTAACTAGCACTGAATTATAACCATACATCTTCCTCACACATACACAAAGAATGCTGTTACTAAATTATGTGTAGCTGTGAGAACATCAGCTTTTATTAACAGTATTATGAAAAGAACTCAAAGAAATTTATTGAATTTTGAGAATCACAAAATGTTCTGTACAAAGTCTACAGGATAAAATTTTGCCTGACTCCAGTTTTTAAAAAAGCTGTAATTCTTTCAAGTAATTGACTGGTTTTTAGAGAGTGGATATTGTGATTTCTGCTAAGTGAGAAGGATTCCTTGTTTGCACTTAGTTTCTGGAAAAATATAGCACTGAACTATAGCCCAATCATGGTAAATATGTAGGTCACAATAATGTTCATTTTAATATCTTATTATAATTTATGTATTTTAACAAAAATCTCCTGAAGTGTTTTCTGGAACATTGAGAGGTGCAAATAAGTACCTAGTAAAGTGATTTGAACCATTCTTATAACATCATTAGAGGTCTGGTGCATGTATTCGTGCACCAGTTGGATGCCTCAGCCTGGCTTGTACCCTCTCACAATCCAGGACCCCTTGGGGGATGTCAGACTGCCCATTTTAGCTGATCCCTGCCGGCCAGGCTGAGGGGCCCCACCAGTGCATGAATCCGTGCACTGGGCCTCTAGTATTCATATAAGATCTACCCCCCACCCATTCCCTCTGAGATTCATCAGTATGTTCCATGTTTCCATGCCTGTGTATTGAGCATCTGTCCCCTGGTGGTCAGTGCACATCATAGCTACTGGTTGCATGGTTGCTTAGGCTTTTATATATATATGGATGTGGGAGAGAGGATAACTGGCCTTCTCACTGAGCTAAATGAAATTTTGTCTACAGGTGAGAGTCAAACTGAAGAAAACAGTTTATGCCCCTCCATACTCTTATTCTCTTTCTTACACCTATCGCTACACCCTGTTGTCATTCCCTGAATTGCATTAGTATAGTATAAAAACAAAGTATTTAGCATAAAACAATTAGAGGGGGAGGCTGCAACAGAACTTTATGTTCCTGATATATCGTTTTGCATGAGCTGTTAAGAGACAATGCTAAAAAAAAAGTTTCAGGATTAAATATATTTAAAATATTTTATGCCAATTAATAGGTTCTAAAATGTGTTTGCTTTGTTTTGCTGTATAAATTCTCTTAAAATACTTTGTAAATATTCAAGAGGGAAATCTAGTAAAATGGTTCATTTTTCTAAATTATTTGCACACAGAACATACTTTTTTTTTTTTTTTTCTGAATAACAGCGATTAAATTTCCCAAAATTTTAGGGTTCTATGGAATAGATTTGGGAAAATAATGGTTTCTGATAAAAACAGAGGACTTTGAAGTCTTAGTGAACTAAGAAAATGCATTGCTTCTGACAAGAAATTTAAATTGCAATAAGAAGTTTTTAAAATCATTAAACTATTGGTATAAGGTTAGATTAAATATTTTATGACAAAACCTATTTCTTCCTAAATTTAAAAGTTCTTTTAAAAATTTTAATATCTATAGCAAAATGCTATTAATGGGTACCACATTAATACACAATTTTTCCCTGGAAACATACACACACTTTCAAATATGTTATAGAATACTTCCAAAATACTAAGGTGTGCAAGAAGACTTTATAAGACTCAGAATCAAGAGATGGTACTTAATTACAATTAAGTAGCTTAAATAAGGTAATTCTATTTATAATAAAGTTTAAATTTAGAGGACAATAAAAATAATAATTAAATAATAGAAATTTTGAAAATACAAAATACATTCAAAACTATAAAAAACAAGTTTCTTTTTTTTTCCTCTTTTTTTTTTCTTTCCTTTTCTTTTCTTTTTTTGGTCCTTATACTCAAGAACCTATATGACAGTGGTTTTTAAGTAATAATGGGCATTAGAAACTCTTGGGGAAAGGCTTATAATTTAAGATATCAAACTAAGCTCATCCATTTATTGCCTCTTCCCCACTAGATCACAGTAAAATGATCATAAAGTAATATAACATGGAAGGCATGCCAACAACCCTGAAGAAAATAGAATGAAATATCAGCAGGTACAGGGTCCGATACATTTCTAGGGACATTTTATGACAGGCAGAATAATGGCCCACAATGATGTGTGCACCTTGTTTCGCAGAACCAATGGCTGTGTTATCGTACATGGCAAGAGCCCACCGGCCACGAGTTTGACATGCTTGATATACAGTTAGATAAATTTCAACACATGTATAGGAGTGAGGGAAATGTGACCATAAGAAGGTAGTGTTAGGGAATGCTTTGGGCTGATGCTCTATTTTGTATCCTGGTTGTATCCCGTATCCTGAACTATGTAATTTTAAGGAGCATAGCACCAATTCTTAGGTGGGTGTTTTCCAGGCTGTACTTTGAACCACACTATTCTCATAGCTCTTTATTAAGTCATTGTGACAAATCCAAATGCCACTGCCTCGCCCTAAGCCTTCCATGACCTCTTACCTTACACATCCCACCTCTTATCCACACTTACTTCTCTGTTCACAGATAAGCAGGCAGATTCACGTTAGAGTTGGTGTCTTTGTCCATGCTTGCCTTCCTCTCTGCAATGTCCCCACTTTCCTTTTTCCATGAAATTCTATTCATTCATTCAGACCCCTATCCATGTCTTAACCTCTGCAGTGAATTTTCGCAAAGGAGTCCAAATTAACTTATTTCTTTTTTTTTTATTCTTCAGTCATATTCCACTGCATCTCTTCTCATAATTTAATTCTTAATGGTTCTAGCTATCTACCTAAAATAAATGGAAAACTCTCTGGATGCCTTTCTTGTTCTTAAAATCCTTCTATAGTGCTTGGCACAGAGATGAAAACACAGTAAGTGGTCAAAAAGTTATTATTGATTGAAAAGGCTGTTGTACTTCCAGGTCATACCTAGAGCAGATATTTCTGAAGAAGCAAGGTGTTCAGAGGTACAATAGAAAGTTTTCAGTAGTTCATTGTTCCTTAAGACGGGCGTTAGAAAAATACATTTTTTTTTAAAGAAACCTGGGAATTGATAGAGAGGAAGGCATAGTGAAGGGAATCTTTTAAATGGCAGCTGATTTTACACAAATATGGAAAACACAACCCAGTATATGTTTTCACACTGGCAGGCTCCCAGCTGCCATCAGTAAACCCCATGGCATTTGCAAAAACATCTATTAAGAGTTATGGCTCATGGCCTTCCTTCCTGCTATTTTTCAAAAGGTATGATAGGGAATGAAAAAGGCCTCCAAAAATTTGGAGAAATAAACATTACATATTGGTGTGGTATGGTACTAAACCCAGCCAGAGAAGTGAGATGAAGTGAGATGAAGTGTAGGTGATGGTGGGGGGAGTGGGGGGGCATAGCTCTGAATCACCCAACACAAATCGGCCGCCTGATCCTCAGCAACTAGGCATAGGTTTCTCCCTGTGTCAGAAGAGGAAATGGAGCCAGATAATGGACAGGCATGCATTAAGGTCTGACATACCAAGATTCTAGCTCAATCCTGTTGATTCTGGTTTTTTGTTTTGTTTTGTTTTGTTTTTTTTGGGTGAGGGTGGCAAAATCCTGGACAGAATACAAAACAAAACAATTTTTATTTTCAAATTCATTTGTGTGGAGTCTCAACGGCACCTTATAATAATATTTTAGTCCAGAGCACAATATACTGGTATATTGACGTGAATTTCATTTTTTCACATTGGGGAAATGGATTCTTTATTTGAATCTGTGCATGTGTATCTGACTTCATTTAGGACTAGTATTTTATCTCCTTAAGTAGCATTGTATATTCTTGCAGATTACCGAACTTACTTCTGGCCATTTCCAAGAAGGACATGGGTTTTGTTGTAAAACGCTGCACATTCCCAGTTGCCTTGAATGGAGGCTCCATTTGTGTCCCAGGCTGGACACAGGAGGGCCAGAGGAGGTCAGCCTCGCAGCTAGAAAGTGGGAGGAAAGACGGGGGAGGGAAGAGGAAAGTTATCAGTCATGCTGAGGATTGAAAATTAATGTGGACTAGGTGTTCCATCTCCAAAAAGGGTTTATTCGGGAAAGAGAAAGGGTTGTAACCCATGCACACCCGCCCAGGAAGCCAGCATAGAGAGGTATTTAAGGAAGGGGAAGCTAGAACCATAGAGCCTTTATTATGAGCACAGAGTTTGTCCTGAAGTTCAAGTGTACTCTACTTCCTGATTGCATATGAGGCTTCAATGAGCTTTAGCTCCTCCCGTAGACACCACAGGCTGATTTTTTTTTTATTTTAAAGTGCCAGTCAGTCTTCATTGATGCCAGCGAAAGAGAACCAGACCAGTGTGAGGTGAATCTGCAGTGGGGTGGGACAGAGAGAAACTGAAACTGAGGCACACTCTGGGCATATCACCAATCCCAAGTGGCAGAATAAGCACAGTGAAGCGAAATTATCTTGAAAAGACAAGCTTATAAACCTCTGCTTGATATAGAAGGCATTCTAGAAACGTTATGTATATATTCCAGGCATGTTTACCCACATCCAGTGGTGCTGCTCTGCACTTGCAGGTAGAACACCTTTGTATCTTATTTCCTTCCCCCTCAAAATGAAAGGCTAATCGAACGACGGTCCACCAAGTAATGAGATCTTAACTTCGGTTACGCAAGACGAATGCTGCACACACTGCTGTCTATTTCTCATTGCCTGTTCTACGGTGAACCAACTTGTAGCAAGCCTAAATGAAATGGTTTTGCCTGGCCAGTGTGGCTCAGAGGTTGAACTTCGAAATAAGAACCAGGAGGTCACGGTTTGATTCCTGAACAGGGCACATGCCCGAGTTGCGGGCTCCATGCCCATTAGGGGGCGTGCAGGAGGCAGCCAATCAATGATTCTCATCATTGGTGTATTTATCCCTCCCTCTCCCTTCTTCTCTGAAACCAATAAAAAATATATTTTAAAAACCCACAAAAACAAAACAAAACAGTATTCCCCCTGAATAGTAATAGATACTCTCCTAGGTTTAACATTTATTCAATACAAACAGTTTGTATGGCTTTAAGAGTTAATAAAATTGAATATAGTAGAAAACACATTAAATTTTCAAATAAAGGATAGGTGTGTTCTATTTTGTTCAAACCCAAGGCATAAAAATTCACATTTTCAGTGAACAGGTGAAGTCACTTTCCACTTTGCATGGTATTTTCTAAGGTGAGTCCCCATCAGATAAGGGGCTGGAGCTTGCTCAACTTGTAGGGATAAAGGAAGATAATACTGCCCCTCTCTGAGGGGGTCCTTAGTGACAGAGAGTTCTTACTATAGGTAGGTACTGGGATGAAGCTGAACCACACACATGATCCATGGAAAAGTTCACAGCAGCAGAGAGAACCACACATCCTTGCTGCTTCCCTGTTCCTTTTCCCAGCTCCAACAGGGAGGATGAGGCCTCAGAAAGGAAGAGGGAAGAGGATCCCAGAAGCAGAAAACCCTACCATACTAGAAGATGTTGGAGTGAGAGGAAAGGGAAAAAACCACACTTCATAAGAACCTGCCCAACCAAGATCCCCAGACTCAAGATGAGGGATAGAGATGCAAGCTCTTGCAATCACCCCTCTACCTCCCATTCCCAAGAATGTCAAATTCTGCTTAAGATGATGAGATATTTCAATTATTGTTTAAAGACAGCCTAAGGGGAAGGAAGTAAGAGATATATCCCTTAGAACAATAGAATGTGAAAGAGTGGGGGTAGAGGAGAAGGGATGGGTCTTAGGGCAAAAGCAGTGAGTTAGATATGGCAGCGCAGCAAAGGTTGGAGCTAATCAGGAATGGGACCCCTGAAATGACTGCTGGCTTTGAACCATCCTCTATTCCCTGGGCTTGCTTTGTGACACCTCTGTTCCTGAAGCATCCTCATCCCATAAATTGGGGCTGCTGTATTGCTTTCCTCATAGAGTTATTGTGAGGACTTACCATATTAATATAAGTAGAGAGCCTTCCATAGCACCTATAGTAAGTACTTCCCAGGTTCGATTCTGGTCAAGGGCATGTATCTTGGTTGCGGGCACACCCCCAGTAGGAGGTGTGCAGGGGGCAGCTGATCAATGTTTCTAACTCTCTATCCTTCTCCCTTCCTCTCTGTAAAAAATCAATAAAATATATTTTTTAAAAATACTTCATAAAAGCTAATTTTTATTATTGGTATCCATCAAATGAAAAACACAAGGAAAGGAAGATAAGGGAAGAGTCACCTCAAACCCCAGAGTGAGTCCAGGAGACTCACTAGCACACAGAGTGAGGGGGTGGGGAGCAGGAGAGGAAGGCCTGGTTTTTAGGGCAGATGAGTGCGAAGCGCAGACTCCTGTGTCCTGGGCCAAACGGTGCTGCCTCCGGGGCCCCAGTGACCGGAAGAAGAGCAGAGCAGCACGTTCAGTGCAATAAGCTCTAAAGCACTCGGGTGGTGATATTTCAAATTCTTTGGCACCTCGGGAACACCTTTCTTTTGGGGAGGGGACTAGAGCCTTATTGCCTAAGGTACCAGATCCTGTTACTTTCACTTGTTTGAATAATGAGAAGGAGCTAAAACCTTTGGCTCCATGGAGGCTCCGTATAGAATGATGATAATAGCTTCTACCCAAACTGGTTGTGATATGTATAAATTATATATCCAGACGCTGTTGTGTTACTTAATCCCTGAGACTGTGTAGGATTCCCGTAGAAGCTCTCTGACAAGAATCAGAGAGAAGCCCGAGGTGACTTCTTTCTCTCAGTGGGCACTTAACAGGGGGGGGGGTGGTGGTCATCTTTTCTTGGTGGGGGAGGGGCTAACTTTCTTTAAAACTCATTTTAAAGTTGAGCGTGCATGAAAAGTTTTCTTGATAAAGTTTTCTTGGCATATAAAGATGATTCCTTATTAAAATAAACTGTCTAAGTCGGTGAAAATATTAACATGAGTTGTTAATATAACATGATATATGAAGATTATATCCAGAATAGTATTACTCTTAGAAGCATGACTCTCATGTTTATGAGGATGAAGTAATTCCTACAGAAAGAAAAAGGGGGTACCTTAAGGCCACAGAACTCTTCCAGATTTACTTTCTAAACTCTGATGCCCTAATGCTATAGGTTTCCCACATGCATGTTCAACATGTGGTAAGTGGGCAGATCTTATGTTCAGTGTTCTTAACACACGCACACACACGCCTGGGATGGACCACTTTCTTCCTGGAATCCTGGGTTTATTCCCTCTCATGAGTGGATTCCCTTCTTCACAGGGTTTCTCTCACTAACATTTCCCCCTCATATTTAAAATTATTAAACATATTTATTTACAATCCAGAAATGCTGTGTTTGTACTTAAAGCCAGACTGATCCATATGTATAATGTTTGAAAGCATCCAAGTTCATTTGTCTCACCTTGACTTCCAGGAATAATGCTTCACTATCTGTTATGTATTGAATTATACATGTCCCGTTAGGTTATAGTCTTGTCACACAGCAAGACCTCAAACACCTTCCTTGTGACTAGAGCCAGTGCTTTATTCTGGTATCTATTCTTACTTGTATGTGAAAATGACATTCATCTTGGGTCATGCTAAACAGTTCTTTGCTATTTAAAGAAATAAGCTCTCTAGCCCTGGCCCTGTTGCTCTGTGGGTTAGAGTGTCATCTGGTACACAGAAGGGTGACAGGTTCAACTCCTGGTCATCAGGGCACATATCCAGGTTCGATTCCTGGTTGGGGTGCATATGAGAGGTAGCCAATAGATGTTCCTCTCTCATCTCTCTCTCTCTCTCTCTCTCTCTCTCTCTCATCAATTTATAAAAAGTGTGTCATCAGGTGAGAATTAAAAAAATATTTTTTAAAAGATAAAGAAATAAGCACCCCTAAGATACTGTACATGAAGAGACAGGAAAAGTAGAAATTGAAAAGTAGAATTGCCATACTTTGCCAGTTTTTAAGGTGTGTAGCTCAGCTTTTTCTTAGCATGAGCCAAAAGATGAAAGGGCAAGTGTTTTATTCCAAACACAAGATGCACCGAGGCGGGAAAGGAAACAGCGCCAGTTTTCCTTCTCCATTTGTATCCTGACCTAGCTGGTTTTCAGGCTTCTCTGGATGTCTGTGAGCCTTGGTGCTAATGTTGATGGTTCTGTGAGCCATTCCTCACAAGGGGGCTTCCTGGCACACTCCTGCTGCTGCTGAGGGGTAGGTAGGAGGTGGGGGAAGGGGGCATAGTGTTCTCACATTATTCCCAGAAGCCCTCACCCCACACAGGGCACAGGTCTTCTGAGCTCCACCCCAGGGGATGGGGTGGCCAGAGGCGGGTGGGCACATGGAGAAGTGAGGAGAAATAGAACCGACAGAGAGTTAGGAGGTGGGCAGTACCCAAAGATGAACATATGGGCTCATTTCCACTGCCTGTATTTCCAGGAAGTCTTCACATACACTAAAGGTAATTTTTCTGATTTAAAATTTTGAAAATATTCTAAGGAAATCATCACAGATATACACAGAGGTGCTTAGCAAGCTTGTCCCACCTCTAGACTTGATGTAACGGTTCAAAATAGGCAACAAACTGTGTATCTCACATTGGGAGTTGACTCAGTAAATTATGGTGTATTTATATGAGGATATTGTACAAATATCAACATAGCATTTTACCTGATGAGTCTATTCTTAACTTTTTATAAACTTTTATAAAGACATTTCTACTGAATCTTAGTTAATAGTACTGATGTAAAGTATAGTTCAATAAATATAGCCTAAAATGAACTTCAAGAAATAAATATCTTCTCAGCACATGAATTCCCTTGTTTAGCTGAAAATATGTTGAAGCAGTCTTTATCTTATCTTTAAAAATACTCTTAGGCACATTTTATATGAATATTACAACACCTTCGCATTAGAAAGTCACACACACACACACACACACATACATAGGGGGTACCTTAAGGCAAAAGTAGGCTTACAGTTGTGAGGGGCATTCTTTTGAATTAAAAAAGCTATTGTAATAATCAGATCCTGCACGCCTTTTCCCCATATTAACAACTGTAAGCCTACCTTTGCCCATCCTTATATGTTGTGAATATATTTGGCAACATGAACAATACTTGCAAAAATGGTATTTCAACTTGATCCCATTTTAATAAATACATATGCTGTATGGGGAGGTCTAATTTTCATCCTGATACATAAAGAGCTTGGAAGTCATCACTCGCAATAATAGAAAAAGGCTAAACTGAATAGCAGCAGCTCTTAGACCCAGCAGAGAACCGCAGTCATAGAGCAAACTGCAGCTCCGAACACTGGAGAGAAAGACAGATACCAAAACCAAAATCCCCCCGCACAGGAGCCCCAGGCCGAAGCTGGGCCCTGGAGCCAGCACCCAGAGCCACACTTCAGCTGTCATTGACAGACTGCCAGCGGCTCAGTGTGCTGGGCTGGAGGTGGGGATTCTGGGGACCCAGTCTTAGGGGGACTCCCACACTTTTGTGAGTTTTGCCTCCAAGAGCCTTACCAGGCTGTCCTAGGGCAAAGCAAGATCAAAGGAAAAGCTCTTTCCTCAGGAGAGGAAAATGAACCATTTTGAAATGTGCTCAGAGAGCTATGTTCTTAACCATGGCCAGCACTCAAAGGAACCATTAGATACAGCTTTCAGCAGAGTAAACTGATCGGTGAGAAAGAAATAGCGGACTCCAGCCCTCCCTCGCCTTTGACAGGAGGGAGGAGAAATAGCCACCTTCGGCCACCTCTAGCTGCCTTCCTGCTTCACATATCGAGGTTGGAGTGGGGGGAGCTGAGAAGCAGGGGTGGGGGGTCCCAGCCCCGGGGTGTGGGTTCCCTGAGAGACTAAGAGCTCACCATGCCTTCCTCCACACCTTGCCACAGCACCTTGTACTAGAACAGAGGATTGCAGCTAAAAACTGCAAGACTCAAACCCTATGTTAAGGAGTCTCTAAGGAAAGTGGAGACAAAAACAAGGGCACAATATCCATTTATTGACAACGTTTTGAAGTAGCCTCCTCTGAATGGTGAGATGAATATTTTTGTTATTGTTTGTGAAATTTTCTTAATACTGTATACTTGGGGGGCAGGGAGTTGTTAAGTTTGCGTTTACAGCTAAAATCCTCAGGAGGCGTAATACTTCACTTACTGTATAGGAACCCCTTTTATCCAAAGCGCAGAGATGGCTGGCCTGCTAAACAGAATTCACATTGGAAATAGGACGCTCTGTCTGGAGAGAAGGGCAGACAAGTGAGGCAGCCTTAGGCCTTACGAGGCACAGGCCCCAGGGCAGTCAGTGCGAATCCAGGGCAAAGAGAAGAGAGCCAGGCGGACAGCAAGTGCGGCAAACCGAGGATAACATGTACCTTCATTACTCCATAGGGAGGTTGTCGTTCTATTTGAGGCTCTGGAGAACCGAGTTCTGGAGTAACCTGTCAGCATCAGCCCCTGTGCTCAGCAGCAGCATTTGGATGGTAAAGGACATGAACTAGATGCTGTCTAAGGTGGTGCCTGCTCTGAGGTCCTAGCATTACTTCATGGAGAAGTAGAACACTGGCTACTGGTTTCCTATTGCCATTGCAACAAATTAGGACATAGACATTTCTGCCCATTGTTTTGTACATCTAGGTTAACACACTTTAAAATCCCTGTCTCTGGACCTGTTCTGTTCCTCAGTTTATTTCTCATCATTCATCAGCCATGTCTGAACCCAGTCTGTTCATTTGGCTATACTGGCAGGGGCTGCAGTTGCTGTGTCAGGGGCCGACACCAGGACTCACACTTCCTTTCTCCCTCGGTGCCGCCTCATTGATCTATAGGGAGGCTGGGAACTTTTCCTCTGGCAGAGGCGTCTCATCTCCAACCTTCCCATTTCTCCTTTCACTCTGCATCCAGCCTGCCTGGCACCTCGTCCTTCTTCATGATGAGCGAGCGAGCGAGCGAGTGAGTCAGGCTAGACTTGCCCTCTGCACTCCTCTGTCTTTTCTTCCGTGCAGGAGGAAAAAGAGCCACACTTTGTTCTAAGGTCTGAGTCACATTCTCCAATACCATTTTTTTATACAAAGTCCTGCTTTGATCGATTGTACCAGTACCCCATGATCTCAAAGCGGGACTCTGTGGACAAAGGGCGCTTGCAAAGTCATTGCCATTCAGATTTCCTTTCAGATTTAGCAGGAAACTATCCTGCGATGTCTGTCAGCCTGTGGTGAGGAGGAGGAGCAGCCTGCAATTCGAGCGAGGCTGCCTGGTTCACTCTGATAGTGCACCTGTGTGGAAACCAGGTTTACTTGGAGTATTCTAGGGTCTTCTATAAGGTAGTCTACAAGGAGGCTGATCTATAGGATCCCCTAATTGCCCCTACTTTATCCACAAAAACTTAATTTTTATCTATTTGAGTTTCATCTAAGCTTTCAGTGGAACAAGATTAGCTGGTGCTAAAAGCACTGTGATAATCCATCACACTGACATTAGTAAACCTATTGTGGTATCAGTGGCGTATATTATGTGACAATCAACTTTTGCTACTTGCCTATAAGAGCAGTAGAGAAAATCATATTAAAAACATATTTGAAATAAAATAGTTTTTTTAAAGTAAAAACTTGGTAATATATCAAAATTATAGTTTGGTGGAGATAGCTTATTGTTGCAGCCCATCAGATCCAGTCTCTCATCTTCTGCTAACAATACTCTGATTTCACTCTCCCAGTCGTCCTTGCCCTGCCTGCCAGCCACGTGCTTCCGGAAAGGTTCACATCTGCTCCTGGGGTGAGCATTGGACTCAAGTCTGTCCAGTCTGAGCATCCAGTTCTTCAGCGACAGTGACTGGTGTAGGAATGATCATATAATGAAATCAAAGACAATGAGATGTAATGAGACATTTTGCAAAGTCCTGGAGGAGAGGTACTTCATTTTCCCTATTGTCTTTAACTTGGAGGGGTGTAAGCCTGAAGCTCATAGTCATCCTGCCACCACGTGGAACCTAAGAATGAAGCCAAAGGTCAGAGTTTAGAGGACAGGCTCATGATAACATTTCATCCGAACCTGATTTCAGCCTTGCCTGTAGTTAACCCTCACCTTGACCTGCTTAATCATGCAGGCTAATGAAATTCCTTTATGGGTAAACCAGTATGGGTTAAGTTTTCTGGTGTGTGTGTGTGTGTGTGTGTGTGTGTGTGTGTGTGTGAGAGATTAATCAAAAAAGACTCTTAATTTGCTGATAAGTTTATATGTTCTATAACAATAACTTAAACATATATCTGAAGAATTTTTAGTGATTTTCTGAAATACAAATATAGCTTTCATTGTCACACAGGTAATACAGCAGAAGATGTCAAAATGTATAGTTTAAAGAAACAAAATGTCTCAGAATATTAGATTGGTAAATATGTGGACTTTTTTCCTTAACTATAAAGGTTAAATTGTATTTCAGCCTTAAACTCTCTGAGCAACTCAGATAAAGTAGTTGGTCCTATGACTATTTTGGCTGTTTTTTTTATTTATTTAATATATTTTATTGATTTTTTTACAGAGAGGAAGGGAGAGAGATAGAGAGCTAGAAACATTGATGAGAGAGAAACATTGACCAGTTGCCTCTTGCACACCCCCTACTAGGGATGTGCCCACAACCCAGGAACATGCCCTTGACCGGAATCGAACCTGGGACCTTTCAGTCCGCAGACCGATGCTCTACTACTGAGCCAAACCGGTTTCAGCTTGGCCGTGTTTTGAGAGCCATGAAAATACCTTTTCTCTCAAAGTAGTATCTTCACAGATTTGCTTGGCCTCTTGATCAGTCACACAACATGCTAGAAGAGAGATGCTGCTGGGCCTAACAGATTATATAGTCATCTCATTTTATAATGGGGAAATTAAGAATCAAAGCACCGAATTATTTGTGTACAGTCACCCTGGCTGTTAAGGGCAGCGTGGAACTTGGCCTCCACATTCCTGCCCCAGGATGTGTCTGTGTCCTCAGCCCCTAAGATGCGAGCATGACCGCTCAAACCTTCCAGAGCAGAAATAACAAATTAGATCCACACCAGTATCTTTTATTCATTTCTGTGTTGGCACACCAGTCTTTTAAGGACTAGTCATATGTGGCACGGCCACCAAGGACCCCAATGGCTTTCATTCAATGACCCCAATGGCTTTAATCTACCACAATGAGAGGACAGATGGAGGATTCAATAAGCCAGTTTGTTTAGTGCCAGGTTCTCTGCAGTCACACCTGAAAGGCACGCTGTTACATGCTATGGTGAATGTCAGGGGAGTGTGCACTTTTATGTTGTATAACAGATGCTCTACAACTTAATGGCATGACTAAGGTAACAACAGTTTTATTATAGCGATTATCTGTGTATCAGGAATTCAGTATAGTTTTTCTTCTGTACATGTCATTGACTGTCACGTGGAGGTTTTCCTTGTTTCCTTGGCTGCTAGAAAGTTCTGGAGAGTCCGAAATGTCTTCTCCTCATATCCTGCCTGGTTTCTTGGCTAGCATGGATGAAAAGAGGGGTTCAACGAGGTCCTCTCTCTTCGCAGCATCTCTCTTTAGCTGTTGTTTTATAGCTTCTTACCTAAATTCATATGTTTCAGTTCTAATTATCCCCAGTGCCTCAGAATGTAACCTTATTTGGAGACAGGTTCATAAGAGAGGTAATCAAGTTAAAATGAGGCATTAGGATCCTTGATCCCATATGATGGTGTCCTTCTAAGAAGGCGTTTTTAGACACAGACACCCATCCAGAGAAGATGAGGTAGAGATTTAGGGAGCAGATGGCCCTGTGCAGACCGAGAAGAGAAGCCTGGAGCTGGTTCCCTTCCCCGCCCCTCAGAAGGAACCAGTGCCTTGATCTCAGACATCTAGCCTCCAGAGCTGTGAGACAATAACTTTCTCTTGTTTAAGCCCCCTGGTTTGTGGTACTTCGTTACAGAAGCCCTGGTAAACTAACATAGCAGGCCAAAACCGGTTTGGCTCACTGGATAGAGCGTTGTCCTGTGGACTGAAAGTTCCCAGGTTCGATTCCGGTCAAGGGCATGTACCTTGGTTGCGGGCACATCCCCAGTAGGGGGGTGCAAGAGGCAGCTGATCGATGATTCTCTCTCATCGATGTTTCTAGCTCTCTATCCCTCTCTCTTCCTCTCTGTAAAAAATCAATAAAATATATTAAAAAAACAAAACAAAACAAACAAACAAACAAAAAACTAACATAGCTGGGCAGTTCTTCTTCTTATAAAGTGGCTCAGGACTCTAAAGACCAAGGGAGAAGCTGCCAGAGGTTGGGCCCAGACCTGGCCCAGACTTACTTCTGCCATAATCTCTTGGCCAAAGCAATTCTCTGCGGGCAGAAATGGACCCCACCTTCTGATAGGAGAAATGGCAGATACTTTCACTGGTTAGCTCTTTTGCATCTACCACAATGAGAGGACAGATGGAGGATACAATGAGATTCCTGATTTTAGAGAATGTAGGCCAATAAGAGCGCCTGCTCTTACTTTGGTAAGTAATTATAAACTTTATGTATTCTCACTACACTTATAAAGTTTCAATCCCAGTACATGAGTACATGTTCTCATCAATGACTGGGATTGAAAGAAAGCAAACACAGAGGCTTGGTTCCCTCTTTAGTCACAGCCTAACATGCAGTTCTTTCAGTGAGGGGTCAGTTTGGTGTCTGGCTAGCATTGAATCCTGACTGGGAGAGTCTAGAAAACCTGCTTCCAGTTCTAAGACAGCCTCTAACAGGCTGAGACACCTTGGACAAGTCAAGTTACCTCTTTGCACTTAAATTTCTTCACTGAAAATGTGAGAACTAGGTTATTCTCAAAGGCTTGATTCAGCTATGAAATTGTATGAATCTTGATTAATTTTCTTTACTGCATAATAAGGAAATAAAAATCCCCACAAATGTACTTCATGAATATTATTTTAAATTTTGCACTCACTATTCCTTCAGCCTGCTGCATCTTTGAAGAGCTGAGCTACTACCTTAGCTAATTTTTAGTATTACTAAATTACAGATCCATTTTATCTGCTCTACTATGCCTGAAAACAGAGTATCTTCCAACTATTTCAGTTCTGGGCTTCCTTGCTGAGGCCTGAAAACAGGGTTAATTGGGACAACTCTGCCAGGAACTTTGACCACACACCACTTGTCCACTAACCTTCCAACAAAGACCATGCATTGACCTCGCAGTTCATGCGGAATGAAGGTCACTCTGTAACGGCCCCTGCCGGAAACGGTGACTCACAGATGAAAGATCCTGTGGGTAGGAACTCTCCCCAGAGCCCTCCCATCGCAGAGGCAGGCTGCTTTTGTAACACCCACACACCTTACATTTTATGCCGCAGATAGCATTTCAAGCTCCCACTTACAAAGATTTATTGTCAAGCTCAGAGGTCAGATGAATTGACTAAAACAGGTATCAGTTTAACAGGAACTGCTGTGTGAAATACTCTCCTTCTTCAGAAAACTCTCTGAGCCCTGTACGGGCCTGTCACAGGTCCAAGGGGATGACCTCTTTGAACCGCTAAAAGCTCATTTACACACCCCTCGTAACTGATACTTTAGTTCAGGACTTTTTTTTGAGCCACTGCTTTCTTTGTACTAAGCTTCAGAGCATACCCTTGATCAAAGCAATTTTAAAAGGCCTCACATTTTTGAAGAAAATCAAATACAGAAATCTCTCTGCTGACCTCGTGATCAGCAGTCTGCTTAAAAAATGGCAGAGGGCTTATCAGTCTGACGTGAATGCTCTGCTTCCTTTCGGAACAGAGCCATTGATCCTTATTCCACCCAAGCACCTAGCTCCCATCTCTATTCCCGATCACAGAGGGAACTTCCATAAAAACATCAATCTTAACTTCACTTCTCTTCCCCTCTGGCTCTCTAATTTACATGTTTGAACTTACCTTTCTTCATCTCGTTGGCGTTATGCATTTTCTGAGTGAAGCTTAATCGTTGATGAGTGCTCAGCAAGAACAGATTCTTTTTTAGACACACAAGCCCTTTTCCAGATGAGTCTGCCCCATGATCTGTCTTAATCCCATTCCACAACCTATGCACAATCCTCGGTAAGACTAGGCTAAAGATACTCCGCAACAGTTCACAGCAATTTACCAGGGATAATATTCATTTCTGTACATTTTGTTCTACTTTATTTTGAATTATATTTAGCTCCTGAATTTATTCCTGCCTGTTCCAGTTTCAGGACTTCATTTTTAATCTTTCTTTCCCTGTATTTGACAGTACATGATCCTTACTTTTAGTATACCTTTACATTTCTGGGAAATTTTTCTTTTTTCTTTTTTTTTTATCACAGTCATCTTTTGTAGAACTTCAGTTTTTGGTCCAAAGTCTTGGTCATGATATCTATGGCTAGCAAATTAACTTTATCTTCCCAGCATGCTGAGTGGAGGGATTTAGTAACAATTTTGCATGAAAGGGATTCCTGTGTGTGCTGTCGGTATTCTGGGTGCCCACCTCCCCTCCCAGTCTTTACATACCTCATCTTCCCTTCTTCTATCAGGCAACTTTAAAGGCTGCATTGACACAACTGCAGGATGAGAGTCTTACTGGGGCCCAGGTTTTCTTTCTGAGCAAGGGAATCAGGGCACACATTCCTTTTAAACTTGATGCCTAATGCGGGGGATGCTGCTGGCTGCTGAGAGCTCAGCATTGATCGCTTCTCTGGGAATTTCCTTCTGGCTGAAAGCTACCTTATTCAGATGGTGCTTCTGCCACAGGAACATCCGGAATCTTAGGCTGCTTGATTTGAGGATATAGTGCCCTGCCCCCTTCCCTTAAGTGAGAACAATGCCATTGGGATGTCGGAGCTTCACATCCCCCCGGAGCCTCTGATGTTACTGTTACATTTCAGCTTCTCCTTCTGCTCAGTCCTGCTGCCTTTGCTTCCCCACAGGTGTTGTTCCCTTTGATAAACTCTCTGGTAACACCTGCACTCAAAGCTCTTGATTGGAGTCTCTTCCTAACACAATGGTGATCTTTTCTTGCAATTTAATGTCAATGTGAGCTCCAAGACTATGTTTCTGAAAACAACTACTATTTCAAATGACAGCTTATGTAAATCTATATGCCTGTGTCATAACAATGGATTAAATATCATAACAAACATGAGTCACACATGTTGATAAGCAAATGTGACTAGGAAATAGCTATATTTATGGGCTTTAAGTAATATTAAGACTACAACAGAATATAGAAATTGCTTCATAGTGTCTTGAATGTTGAAGTAATTCAATATAAATGATTGCATCATGAATGGGTCTCAATAGGCAACCTAAAGCATTAAAAACCTCTCAGTTTCCCATATGAAAATATGTCAAGAAGAAAATGTTTAACAATTTGGTAGGTTAAGTGTGAGAAGCTAGGCACAAGTCAGGCCTCATTTCACTAAGTATAATGTGTAATCTTTTTCTTTCTACAGTTTAGAACCTAGTTAGACACTGAGGAATTTGAGTTGGTAGACAGAAAAACGATCTCTAATTTCTTTCTTTCTTTCTTTCTTTCTTTCTTTCTTTCTTTCTTTCTTTCTTTCTTTCTTTCTTCCTTCCTTCCTTCCTTCCTTCCTTCCTTCCTTCCTTCCTTCCTTCCATTTATTTCTTTATTTATTATTCAGAGAGGAAGGAAAAGGAAGGGATAGAAACATCAATGATGAGAGAGAATCATTGATCGGCTGCCTCCTGCATGTCCCCTATTGGGGATTGAGCTGGCAACTTGGGCATGTGCCCTTGACAGAAATAGAACCTGGGTACCTTAAGTTTGTAGGCCAATGCTCTATCCACTGAGCCAAACCAGCTAGAGTTCTCTAGCTTATGTTTAAACTTCAAACAAAATTTGGAGAATATGTGTGTGCATTTGGAGCAAGTGTAGAGATTCAAATAGAGACAACATTCAAGATAATAATTTAGTGTTATCTATGTTTTATAAATTTAAAAATAGAATATAAGTATTTTATAACTCTAACACACACACAAAGTTAAAGCCCCCTTATAATTATGCCCAAGAATGACTTGTCCTTTTCAGCTTCCTTTCCTATACAATGAAAATAACAATATTTACCTTCTTTATAAAGATGTTGAGACAATGAATTTTCTAATGTGCATAATGTGTTTTGAAGATGAAAAGCTCCTTGTAAAGTCTAAATGTTATTTTTATTATGCATACATTATGAGAGATCACAGGTACACAATTCTGAAGAATACATTAAAGCTAAAATTCATTATGAATAATCTTTGTGGTTGTAACCTGAATTAAATATAAAGGTAAAAGACAATCTTCTTAACTTCAGATGGTATTGATTTTGTTCAGTTTTTCCTTGTACTTAGATTGTATCTCATAATTAGACAGAGTTAACTTTTTAAAAATATATTTTATTGATTTTTTACAGAGAGGAAGGGAAAGAGGGATAGAGAGCTAGAAACATCGATAAGAGAGAAACATCAACCAGCTGCTTCCTGCACACCCTCCCACTGGGGATGTGCCTGCAACCAATATACATGCCTTTGACCGAAATCGAACCTGGGACTTTTCAGTCTGCAGGTTGACACTCTATCCATTGAGCCAAACTGGTTTTGGCCAGAGTTGACTTTTAAAAATTATGTGATGTTTGGCTTTCATAGCTTTGTCCATTCTTGTTAAAAATTTCCATTATAAAATTTTAATAAAAGAGTGGCCCTTTTCATTTATTTTGTGACTATGGGAAGTAATAGGTACAGCTTTAGGTTTTAATTTCAACTCATCAACAATAACATTTTGGCCAAAAGGCATATGGTTATAATATTCTCGATCCTTAGATGCTTTCTTTACCTCAAAAAAAAAAAAAAAAAAGGTTTAATTTTGTTCAATGTATTCCTTCTGCCTCCAGAACAATAAGTTCTATTATTATGGTGAGACCTTGTTGAAATTCTCTTGGGTTTGTAATCAAAGTGACTCTTAAACTTTTCTTGACTTTGTGCTATAGTCATGTATTTCAAAGACAGATTAGAGACACATTTTTACTTAACTTGTGACACTTGGCATTTTATTCCCAGGCAGCTATCTGCTAGGAATAATGTCTATTTCTCCTTGGCTGTGTCCGCAGATCTATTAGGACCTGGCTCAAAAGCTGAAACGTGAGCCTGACATGAATGCCAGTGGCAGTCACCTTACTGACTTATCCTGCTGTCTCTGTGCTGGGGCCTGAGGCTTGCCTGCCATCCACCCAAAGAAACATAAGCTATCTCAATAGAAGAAATATTTATTTGTCTTTTGTTAAACTTGTATTTTAACCTATTTCAAATGCAGGCATTTTGGGGAAAGGGGTAGCCAGTTCTAGATATGGTGGAAAAAAATAGTCCCTCTGAAAAGTATTGCCAAAGCAACACCCTCACCTCCTATTGCTTCATTTCACTTCTGTAAGACATTGTCGTCATTTATTTATAATCAACCTCTAGTCTGGAGGATGTCCAGGCCAGTAATGCATATAGCTAACGAACAGTGAAAATGGTTGTTCTCCCTCTTACAATTAACATTCCTTTGTTTTTAAGTGTGAGGACTGCTAGCTAGCACAATAGACAAAGATGTTTACTGAAATGGGGCTTCATTGTCTTAAAAGCTAATGCATGTCTTAGAGAAGATGGGATTAACTCCGTGCTCACTAGAAGCATCAAGCCTATTTTTAAAGTGCTTTAAAGAAGTTCAAATGCAGGCAGCACAGTTAAAGGCGTTTGTGGATAAGCAAAACGCCGGTCTGGCCAGGGGAGAGCATAACCACGTATGTTGAAGACTGCTTCAGGGGCAGAGCAGAGATGGACAGTCATTCCCTTAATTCTCTTGCCAGATTTTATATTGAGTAGGTCCTGTGTGTCAGGAATGTGATCCGTGAAGTGTACAGGAAACAAAAAAATCTCTGCTCTTCCAGATATTATGTCTAGTGGAATGAATCAAATAGCTGAGGAATAAAAAAATATATATTGTGCCTTTCCACAGTGTAGGTCATTCCATGCTTCACCTAGGATGAATGACCTGAAAGCAGGTGGGAAGTGACAGAGAGAGAGAAGAAGAAGAAAAAGAAGAAGGAGGAGGAAGAGGAGGAGAAGGAGGAGAAGGAGGAGGAGGAGGGGGAGGAGGAGGAGGAGGATAATAGAAGAGACTAACTTTTTCTCAAAATGCAAAGCAAAATTTCAATAACAGCATAAAAAGATAATTTAACTCCTGGGAATTCAGGGCAGATGCTGGAGAATCTCACATGTCCACATGCATAGCCATTTGACACCTCCCCCCTTGGCTGGCTGGCTTGGGAGACTCCTGAACTGCTGCTTGATCCTAACTCACAGCTGTGATGAGTTCAACTAAAGTTGATGAGGATCCAATTGTAAGAAAAATATTATGTATTTTTTATTTTTTTTAAATGGAAACTTTGCAAGGAAGGGGTATTGAATATCCATTAATATTCTGCCTTAACACATTTAAATCCATAGAGCTTGGATAAAGTGATCATTAAGAACACTGCATCATTTCAGTCCTGACTTCACTGTCACCTTCTCGCACATGAAGAAGCCTAGGTTCCCTGGGCCCGCCCGCCCGCCCGCCCTCCCTCCCTCCCTCCCTCCCTCCCTCCCTCCGTCCCTCCGTCCCTCTCGCCCTCTGTCTTCTGCCTTCCAATCCACCCGTGCTCCCATGCCACTGCCAGCCCCTCTGCCGGGTCCCAGCCCTGGCTGCACACTAGAATTGTGTAAGGAACTTGCAGAAACATGTAATACCTGGGTCCATTCCCCAAGTTGAGAGTCAATTTGTCTTATGTGTGGCCCAGGCACTGGTGTTATTTTCCATCTCCAGGTGATTCTAAAATGTAGCCAGTGTTGAAAACCACTGCCCTGAAACCTTCCATGTCTCCTTCGGAACTCAGTGGGTCATCTTAAAACCGCCGTGTATTTACCTATTACTAGTACTTGGCCAGTTTCCTTCTTCTTGCACTAACAGGAACAGGCTGGTTCCTGAGGACACTGTTTCCTCTGAAGTATTCTACCTCTCAGCTCTTCAGTGCTTCCTCCCCTTATCGTGTTCAGTCGATGTCATCGACTCTCTTATTTCTCTGCTTAAAGAAAAATAATGATCAGAGGGAAAGCCCTCATCTTCCCATAATACATCTTTCCATCTTCCCGTGTCTGTGCTGTCACTGTCTTCCCTGCTGGTAACACGACTGGCATGGGCACTAGCCTCTCACCTACTCAGGGGCTGATGCTTCCATTAACCCCTCTATCTCCTTCCCCTCCTCCCCCCCCAACTAAACTTTCTGTCACTATTAGATTCTTCATATCCACAGGGGTGATATTCAAATAATATCAATGTAAGATATGAGCACTGATTAATCACTATGGAAGGAACCGGAACAGCCTGCATTCCAGGTGAGTATCATCTGGTTTGCCCATCCAAATAGAAGGAGCCTGTTTCAGTGTCACTCCGCTTAATAAACACTTTCCCTTCTTCACACAGACCCTCCTTCTGCTCCTTCTTCCAGCCTTTTCATTGCAAAACATTGTGGTCTCTACTTACTCTCTCCCCATCCCATTCGCTTTGGTTCTTTCTTCAATCAGGCTATCACCACATCACTCCAGTAAAACATCTCTTATCAATGACACTAGTATTCTTCACGCTGCTGTGAGAGGGGGCATCGATTCTCAGTCTTCATCTAATTTAACCCCTCAGCAGCACTTGATATCACTCTTTCCTTGAAGCACTTGCTTAGTGAAAGTACTGTGATATTGATATTTTTGCACTTAGGCAAAATTTCAGTTGATGCATCATACTCATTGTTTTGTAATAAGGATTAACTCATTTGGTTTAAAACTTAAAAGAAAATACTTGAATACTCCTGCAAAAACGTCAGACCATAAAATAATGTGTATGTTTTTATGAGGCTATGCTGGTGAAAGCACAACTATTGGATTGCCATTACTGAAACAAATAAAATGCATCCAGGAAAAGTTTCACCTTTGTGTTTAGAGAACCATAAAATGCCCGATTATCTGGATTGATTAAAATAAAAATTAAAGTATGTCTCACATGGAACAAAATAGGAAATGAATCTTCCATAATTCAACTTAGGATATATTGAACTTACCTCAGAAAAGAGAAATAGCTCAACATTCTAAACATTAGGGCCAAAATACATTAAATTATTATGGGTTGCCCAGCCAGGTGTGGCTCAGTGGTAGACCCAGGAACCAAGAGGTCACCAGTTCTATTCCCCATCAGGGCATATGCCTGGGTTGTGGGCTTGACCCCCAGTGGGGGGCAGCTGATCAGTGATTCTCATCATTGATGTTTCTATCTCTCTCTCCCTCTCCCTTCCTCTCTGAAATCAATAAAAAAATATATTTAAAAATTATTATGAGTTTACTGAAAAATATATATATAAAAACCTGTATCTTGAAAAACCTGAAATAATTCAATATGTCAAAATTATTTGGTATAATAAAATAAACACAAAAGTTATTTTTATGATAATGCCTCTAATTAGTTCCTATTATTGCAGATGTAGCCAGAAAAGTGTCTGCTATGGCTGAAATGGAAAGCCTGGTTTCAGTAACAAGGAGATTAAGGAAACTCTGAGATTTATGAACTCCAATGTGACTGCTCTTGGGATAGCTGCTCTTCACTCTCAACTCCCATTTTGAAGGTGGCTTTGCACTTCACTATAGTGCTAAACCCAGATTCAGTTTGATCCGCATTAAAGAGGCAGTTATTCTCCTAGAGGTTCCATAAGGACATAGAAAATGAGTCTCATTATATTTTCTGCTGCAAATCTTAATAAAATCTTTTAAAAGTCTGTTGTTTCCCAGGAAGTGGTTCTCCCTTGCCAGTCACCTCTGTTCTTTCATTGACTCCTGAACCAAAGGTTTTAAACGCTTGTTGCTGGTTCTGCTCTCTCCTCCATTTGAGAATAAATGCACTGTGGCCACCAACCACCTAGTATTCCTCAGGCACATCCTCTCACGCCACCCTTGCCTTCCTCAAGTGGCTCTTCAAGGCACCAAACTGACAATCTTCTGCTAAGAAAATAAATTTGCCCTGTGACATTATACTGTCGTACTAGTTCCTGTTAAATTGATAACATTTTATACCCTTAATAAGAAACTGGGCTTATTTCAGCTAAAAGTCCCAATAAATCAAAGCTAATTTTTCTGTTCACAGTTGCAATGAAGGGGCTTTGCATCTGAGTGGAATAAGTTTGTATGGGACCTTATTCATGCAGAACAACCTTAACTACTGTCCTCTAATTATAATATATAATAATAATAATATGCAAATTTTACATTTGAATTTTTATCCAGTTTCTTTTTCTCTTTAGGCAGCAGGGAACAAATGTGTTTTATTGTTGTTTTTTTTTTCTGAGAATCATTCTCTTTGAAAATCTTTTCTGTGTCTTACAATGAGGAGATAAAATAAATATCACTGGAGTGGGTAGGTGATTATTTAAAAGGTTAAGAGTTCGATTCCCTGCCAGGGCATATGCCTACATTGTGGGTTTGATCCCCAGTTGGGGTGCATATGGGAGGCAACCCATTGGTGTTTCTATTTCATATTGGTATTTCTCTCTCTCTTTCACCCTTCCTTTATCTTTAATGAATATTTATTAATATGAGAAAATGTTCTCAAATATAAAGTGAAAAGAAAAAAGTAAAACATGTACATTTATCTTATAAAAGAAGAACATTGTAATAAATAGCAAAAATGTAGTTTTGTACAGATGATTTTTATTTATTTCTTTATACTTCCATGCATTAAAAAAAATCTGTAATGAGTAATTATAGTAATTATATAAAATTATAAAATTAAAGAATATAGTTATTATATACTACAAGAGGCCTGGTGCAGAGACTCCTGCACTGGTTGGGTTTGTTGGCCTGGACTGCAGGGATTGGGCCAAAACTGCATCTCTGACATTCCTGAGGGATCCTGGATTGTGAGAGGGTAGTTCTTGGGTGACGCACCCTGGAACCGAGCTCTCTCTTCTTTGGTTCCAGGTGTGCCACCTGAGAACCACAAGTGCCAAGTTACCACAGCTCAGCCGTTCCTGCTTTGAGCATTTGCCCTCTGCTGGTCAGTGAACATAATAGCTACCAGTTGGCTGGTCGAATTATTGGCTGGTCATTTAGGCTTTTATATATAACTAGAGGCCTGGTGCACAGATTTGTACACCAGTGGGGTCCCTAGGCCTGGCCTGTGTCTTCTTACAATCCAGGACCTCTCAGGGGATGTAGGACTGCCAGTTTCAACCTGATTCCCTGCAGGCCAGGCCAAGGGACCCAGCAAGGGGCCTCTAGTATGCATATAAGATCTTTGGTTAGTCTCTTCCCGCCCTAGCCCCTCCCCCCTTCCCTCTGAGATTCATCAGTCTGTTCCATGTTTCCATGCCTGTGCATTGAGCATCTGCTCTCTGGTGGTCAGTGTGTGTCATAGCTACTAGTTGGATGTGAGATAGTCGCTTAGGCTTTTATATATATAGATTATAGAAGGATAGACCTATATTTGAGAATAGAATGAGAACTGAAAAAGCTTGTGGTCTTTCACTGTCATTTACCACATGAACAACCCAAGATGAAGAGTGTCTGAGGCCTGTTGATGTTCCCATAGTTCTAGCAGCTGTGTAGTTTGCGATAGGAATGATGATGATGATCATGCTTTCTAATTCCTGGCTATTGGTAGCCTTGCAAGTAAATATCCATTTAAATATTTTTAAAATTAAAGATGTTTAATTCAAATCAGTTTCAAATAGTATGTAATGAACTGAAAGTATGGTATAGCCATTAAAAAATGTTTACTGACAATGAAGAATTAGTATGAAACTGACAGGCTGCACAGCAGTGTCTTGTGTGCCTTTTCCTCTGCCCTTGGCAGACATGGGCTGCTTGTGACCTGATTCTGAAGATAAGATATGTCCACAGCAGATTCAGACACGTGAGAATGTCTGGAGAACTGGTGGGTAGGCCATAGAGGAGGGATATGCAGGAAGAAAAAGGAAGCATACAAGCCTGCCTAAAACAAAGCCTTCACAACCCAAGTGCAGAGGAAATTTTAAACAAGAAGCCCTGTATCTGTCACTTATGTCAGGTCTATTCTTATATCAGCACTATGCTTACCTGGAGAATACTCACATGCATGTGTGTACATATACATATACACATAAACGTGCTCTCCTCTTTTTCCAAAGAATTTTGATCCAAGTCCTAGATAAAGTTGTGCTTTAAGGAGAGCTGAAAGAGCTATTTTTCTAAAAAGACAATCGGTGCAAAATGTAATTTAAAAAGAATTGAAAGGTATTCATTCCATGTTTCTCAGGAATGTGGAATTAATTGCTTCAGAGTCTGGAGGACTCCTAAAAACCAAGCATCACCTTGGCACCTGCATGCCTTGGATTGTCAGCAGTAGAGGTCTCTAGGGTGTTGGCAAAGGGCCAGGTGGAGGGGGAATGCCAGCAGCACACAAGTACCTGGAAAGGGAGATGGGGCACAGTGGAGCTGGTGAATCAGTCTTTTCCTCTAGGCCCTGAGAATGAAAGGAGACATTCATGTACTTTGAACTGTGCTAGGGGCTGGGGCTTAGCATAAGAGAAGTAAGGTCTGAGACCCTAGCCCTCCAAGAAAGATTCAAGTGACAAAAATGGGCATCCAACAAATAATTACACAAATGGTTATTTAATTCTAATTTCAAAAAAGTGCTCAAAAGCAAAGTACAACGGCCGTGAGGATATATACAGAGGACAAAATTAATCCAATTTGAAGGTTCAACTGTAGAAGCCTTAATGAAAGACATGTCTATGAGGAGACCAGAGCTAGAAAACAGAACACCAGCAAACACTATATTGATAGGTGAAAGGATTTCATTGTGAGTACATGTGATATTCCTACTATGAGACGAAGCTTTGTTCTTGCAATAATAGAAGAAGAAGGAGTAGAATATGATTATCACTATACCAATGATCACAAATTTAACCTCAAGTTTAGATAACTGGACACTGTTTCTTATATGTCCTCAGTTATAAAGCATGGAGAGATATTTGGGATCCAGTAATGGGAGATAGTTAACTTAGGGACAAAATCCTGATCTTAACAAGTAAAAAAATGTAAATGGCCATGTTTCTTAAAACAACTTTGGTAAGTCACATTACAATAGATAGGTTCTATCTTTTCATATATTCTTTGTAGATACCGAGTTTGTGTTTTTTTTTTCTTTTTCTGAAATTGTAATTAGTAAATAAAAAACAACCATAATTCAGATGCCACAGCCATTCTAATTTACATGTATTCTGTTCTTTCAAACATGAAATGTTATAAATAGAAGCGACCTTTGAAACCCAGCTCAACTATACATTTCACTGGGAATAGAAGCCTGTAAGTGGTTTTGTTGTCGATGGAAGTTGGGTGTCCACTGGTGGAAGTGGTGGATCCCTTCTCCCACTCAGAGCCGGGGGTCGGGTCCTTACAACATCTTGAGACAAAGAATTTTCTAAGACTCACATGGCAGGATGAGTGATCTCTATTTGTGTGCATTATATCCCTTATTCCAAAAGTCCCACTTCCCTTACACCAGTCCTGGAATATATGCAGCTGCGGGTTCAGCAGAGCTAAAAGCAAAGCCAGTGCCCAGAGTTTTGTTCCATGATAGAGCTGGGTCTGCACAGCATCAGGCTGGTTCCAGTCCATCAGTCCATTGTCTGTGTTGGGGGATCCACGTGGCTGAGAGCTATGTGGGCAAATGCATGAGAGTAAGAGTCCCACAGGTCAGGAGCCAAGCGCAAGAGAGGGAACTCCTTTGTTTAGGGGTTTAAATATCTCAGATTGCAAGTTCTTGTATTGGCCAACCATATCTTGGCTAGTTCACCCAAATTTTACTGGGCTGGCTCTATTTGGTCTTCCCTTTGTCCTTTCTAGTTATTAATAACCAGGTTATTATAATCATATCAGTTTGACAATATGTATATAGCAGAGTTAAGACTTTGTACTGGTCTTGCCTGCCAGGCCTTCACTCTGGGTTGCTCCATTTTGGGATGCTATTTGCTTTCCTCTTGTCCTCTAGTTCATTCATTAACTGTTTTGGGGAGCTATTTTTAAATTTTCTGGTTCCAGCACTCAATGTATCATCATACTTTTCTAATTATCACTTTTTCACAATTAATTTTGAGTCTCCTTTTTTTACCTCCAATTTCTGACTTTATCCACCTCACATTAACTTATATGAATGGGAGAAAATGCAAATAAGAAAGAACAGTTTGGAATGAATCCCCAGACCGATGCTCTATCCACTGAGCCAAACTGGTTAGGGTGAGCTTTCTAATTCTTTTTTTAAAAAAATATATTTTAATGAATTTTTACAGAGAGGAAGGGATAGGAATAGAGAGTTAGAATCATGGATGAGAGAGAAACATTAATCAGCTGTCTCCTTCACACCCACTACTGGGGATGTGCCCGCAACCAAGGTACATGCCCTTGACTGGAATCGAACCTGGGACCCTTCAGTCCACAGGCCAATACTCTATCCACTGAGCCAAACCAGTCAGGGTGAGATTTCTAATTCTTTAGCAGAATGTTCTCCAGATGCCACGTGCAGGGTTGCAGATACTGTGCCAATTTGTGAGTACCTTTAGACCTGCATTTTGGAACTAAAGGAGAATTAAGGAAATGATTCTTAGCACAAATGGGAAATAAAACATTGTTATGTGAGAAACTGTTGAATTCATGCTGAGTTAAGTATTTTTATTTCCTCTTACTGGATTCCTGGGAACTCTGAAATAGTGCTATTCACATTCAAGGATCTGTCTGCCTCAGTCATAGAGGAGCACTGCTTAGTTAGTCCATTTTATCAAAAGGAATAGTGAACACAGATGTTGGTTGGATTTGCCGGGTGAAAGTATGCTTATTAACTATAACTCCTAGTGTTGTTGTTTTTTTTAAATATGTTTATTAATTTTTTAAAGAGAGAGAAAGAGAGAGGAATAGAGAGATAGAAACATCAATGAATGAAACATTGATAGGTTGCCTCCTGCACACCCTCTACTGGGGATCTAGCCTGCCAGCTGGGTATGTGCCCTGACAGCAATTGAACCAGTATCCTCTTGGTTCATGAGTCAGTGCTCAACCACTGAATCACACTGGCTGGGCCCTAGTAGTTTTTTAATATTTAAAAATGTCAACAAAAGATTTATATTAAAAAATAATCCACTATTAAAAGATCTACACATATAAGCAAATATAAATATATGTATCTATCTAAACATAAGTTCATGTATATGCATGAACAGATTTTGTTCATTATGATTGTTATGGAATTGGCGTGGAAGAGGACAGTTAAACGCGCGGGATGCTCAGGAAAGTAAGCCTTTATTCAAAACGGCACTGCTGGTTCAGGGGACTCAGATCCAGATCCTGAACAACTTAGACAACGAGACAGCAGCAGAGGCAGTGCAGTCCGCAGGCTGCTGTCTTCCATGGCAGCACCATTCCAATGGCAGCAGCAATCAGTAAACATTAATTAATGATTTATACTGCATTGCATTAAAACCAAAATAGGATACCATTAGAAAAAAATTTATTTCACAAATCTTCATTAGTTTTTATCAAATCAGAAAGAACCAAGTTAGGCAATGGGGCTGAAATGCTGTAGTCATTAACTACTATTGGAAATAATGATGGAATGGAATTTTTGGATTAGAACACACGATATTCCCCTGGGCAGAATGGTTCCCAGGTTCTTTGTGGGAATCAAAGAATGAAAACCACTGACGGAAGTGGTATAGCAAAGGTGGAAATTTACTGAAGAACAAGTACAGACTTTCACATGGGGAAAGGGATTCTCACAGCACAGACTCCTACATGATGAGGGAAGAGTCCCTCTGAGTTCCTTCTCCCTTCAGCTTATAAAGTCTGTAGGTATTTGTGCCTTGATATCCCCTCTGATTGGTCATTATTCTCTTAGACGTGTTGCTATAGTAACTCTTGAGCTCAAAGGTTCCTCCTTCCTTATTGCTTTCCTATTCCCTTTGGGCTTTCTTCCTCTCCTTCTGGATGAAGGGCTTCCTCCCCTTTATTTTGTAAATACAGGCTTTCTGAGGTCCCAGCTCCCTCACTCTATGGAAATGCACCTGTAAAAGCTTTTCAGCTTCCCTGTTCTATGGAAATGTACCTTCTGCTGCTCTGCAGCCCAGTGCTTCCTCCATGGTCCTCTTAATTTCTAAAGTCTCCTAAACCTGTCTTTTTCACCCCTAAAAATTCTGTTTCAATAATTTCCCCTCCCCAATCTGGAGTCAAAATAGTAAAATAATCCAGTAAGGGCAGGGAAAATATAGTTTTTGATATATATTTTGCCTTAACACTGGAATTTAAAATCAGTGGAGTACAAAACATAATCCTTAAAATCTTTAAGACAATAAAATAAATCAGTAATTTTAAAGTAGCCTGTTGTGCTTTGGAGTGTCTCAAGCAGTTATGATGTCTTTTCTAGTGCTCTGATTCTCCTAAAGGTATCCAGAGGCAGAGCTTATTATCTAGTTCACATCAGGACAGAATGAGATAAGAGGAAACCCTAAAGGTCTGGTAACTACTTAAATCAGTTGCCAAGATAGGTTTTTTCTTTTTCTTTCTTTCTTTCTTTCTTTCTTTCTTTCTTTCTTTCTTTCTTTCTTTTTTTTTCCTTTTTTCTGTAGAGTGATACAAGTGATTTGCACTTAGCAATTCTATTGTTCATTTCATACCCTATCCTATCTGTGATCCTTAAACTTCTCATGCACATTCCCTGTAAATAGATTGGCAAAGATAATTCTATATAGTGATATTTATACCCATGGATGAATTGTGAGGTAGATATCTATTTTTGCCTCATTTCCTCCCTTTATGAAGCCTGTATTTCCTATTGTTGAGGTATAAGAAGTTTATAACTACTGTGTTTCCCCGAAAATAAGACAGCCTCAGAAAATAAGACCTACTTACAGGTTTCCTTCTGAGTGAAATATAAGGCATCCCCCCCTGAAAATAAGCTCCCCCTCCCCCCTAGGCTCTGTCTCAGAAACTTTGTGAAACCTAAACTGCAAGAAGTTGTGACTTGGGTGAAGAATTCATGGGAGAAAATCACTGACAGTTGCATTGCAAATGCACTGTGAGCAGGCTGCCTTTACAAGAAGTACTCATTTAAAGGCAGTGCTGTTGCTAAACATGAGAGATTTGGTCCACTGATTCTGAAAGAAATGGAGTCACAAGAAATTCAGGAAATTCAGGAATTGGATTGTTATGATGATGTTCCAGAAGATGATGACATGATTGTCATTGAATAAATGAGTAAATTCTTGATACTATAGGATTCACAGTTTGTCTGGTTTGTGTTGACAGCTAACGTACTACCGTACTGTATACAGGTAATAAATTTCCTTTATTTTCATTTAACAATAAATGTGTACCATATTCTTCTTCATGGAAAAATAAGACATCCCCTGAAAATAAGACCTAGCACATCTTTGGGAGCAAAAATTAATATAAGACTGTCTTATTTTCAGGGAAACAGGGTATATAAGTAAGTACATTTAAAGGAATGTATAAATTTGGACTGTAAAATATAAAGACAATTAAGGAATTTATACATTAAAAGCTCTTGCATACACTTTTACTATATAAAGTTAGGGACTAAGTATGGTAAAATCTGGAGAGAACTCATTTTATCAACTGCTATGAATTTTTTCCCAAAGATTATATATATATATATATATATATATATATTGGTTTTTATTTCCTTGAGAAATTAAAATTGAGATGATCAGATTTTCTCTCTCTAATTTATCTGGACTCAACATTCATATAAATTTACTACTTACTTATATTTATGGTATAAAAATAAGTCTTAAATATTTTTATTGAATATCAATTCTACTAAAACTATCATATTCTCAGTCCTCTAATTGCATATATCCTGTTTTATAATTAGAATTTGATTTGTTTGAAATGAGAAAATGATTTACTTCTCCTTATTTATAAAAGGTCATTGGAAAAATTATTAACATTCTGCAAATGACTAAAGGTAGCTGTTGCTATGAAATGAGTTAATTTAACAAGGACAATGAATAGAATTGTTCAATTCTCAAATGGCTTTCAAAACATTTATTGACTAATATTAATTTTTAAAATCAATATTTATTAGAGGTAGTTGCTGATATATTAGAAAATCTGGTTATATAGCTGTATATGTTTATACTCAATTAAGGCATAAGGTTTTTTCACTTTGATTAGTATGATATGTATTTAAGACTAAATGTTTATTATGCTTCAAAGTTTTGTCTATTTTGTCAATTTTAAGTTTCTAGCTTGGGTTTTTATTTTAAGGTTCTTAGGATTCTGATTTATATTTTTTTCTGGGTTATCTGATATTCAGTGAAGAAGCTAGAACAAAAGTGAACTCAATCATCCTTAAAATCACATGAGTATTAGAATTATTATAAAAGCAAAAGTCAATTACAAGCCTGATTGAGTGATAACAATGTAACATATAAAGCAAGTTAGCCGAAAAGATTAGCATTACACTCTTGGAGACTTGTAAAAGAAAGTCCCAGGCACTCAACTTATACTCAATGTCAAGATTTATCCAACACTGTCAATGGAGTTTTCTGAATGCTCTCAAACAGTTGATAAATGAGATAAATAAAAAGTAACAGAACAGTGTCACTTGGCCTTGTTCATTGGTAGCCGCTGTGAGTAAGGCTCTCAGGTGACTTGGTCCCACACAATTACATGACCATTCTCACCAGCACCAAGAGGGCCTCTCAATCTTAATTTTAGAAGTGAAAGGAACGACATGAAAGAGTTACAAGGAATACTTAAAACAACAGCAACAACAAAACAACAACAGCACAGAGGCAGGGTGTCTGTAATGTGCAAACCAGGGAGGTGGTTTCAGACAGCCCATTGGAGCCTTATAAAGAGCATGTCAATAGCTTTACAGCTTTGTTTGGAAAAACATGTTGTTCTCTGATAAGAGGAGAGTTTATTAGAGAAGCTTATCAAACATTTATTTACTTAATGTAACAGAGTTTAAATAGAGTTGAAAAAATAAATGAAAAAGTTAAGACTTTTTACAATGAAAACTTTAAACAAGTAAGTCAGGTGTATAAATGACACAAAAGGGTGGTTGAAATAACAAAAAGTGAAGCTAAAGAAAAATGTCTGTAGATTCGTCTGTGAAGGTAATTCTGAAATTTTACAACAAGGCTCTGGTGCAAATGCGAGAATTTCAGACTGGGAGAGTGCTTGAGAAAAAATGCCTGCCTCTAGTTATTTCTAGAGATGGGTTCTCTTTCTATAGGTATCCTTTGTCTGGGTATCTGTTCTGATTTTATTTTTTCTCAGTTGGGGAATATGAGCCCCAGCTGGCCTAGGAGGAGTAATTTTAACAGAAAACATATAGACTCCATCAAAGACCCTATTTATTATAATAAAGAGGGAATATGCTAATTGGCTGCCCTGCCCTCAAAGATGGCAGCCCCCACAGACAATAAGGAGGGAATATGCTAATTGACTGCCAGACCCTCAAAGATGGCAGTCCCCTCAGCCCAACCGGGGCAGTAGGTGTGAGGCTGCTCCACCTGCCTCTGGAGTCCCCCAGTCCCCTCAGCCTCCCAGCCACCTAAGGCTGCCTGAGGCCCAGGTAACCAGGGCTGGCTGAGGTTTGTGCTGCCTGCACTGGCAGCAGCAGAGGTGTGATAGGGCATCACCTTCCCCTGATTGCCAGGTTGCCTCCTGCCCCTGAGGGTTCCCAGACTGTGAGAGGGGGCAGGTCAGGCGGAGAGACCCCCCTTCCAGTGCATGAATTTTCATGTACTAGGCCTCTAGTATTCACATAAAACTGGATAGTTGATATGTGTGTTTTCAAAATTTCATTTCCCAAAGCCTGAGAAGAAAAGAAACTCAGAAACAAAGCAGAATGTGTTTTGTACAGAATGGAGACTCTCTGAAGGTGGGGTCTGAAGTCCAGAAACCAAAGCTTGGCTCCTGGCATCAAGAAGCTCCTGACATGCGGCCTTCATCTTTGTCTCCCTGGATGATCCCCAAGGGGCATCTTTGCCACCTCTTTCCCATCCTCACTTAGCAACCAGCATGACTTTTGCTAAATGAAAATTTATCATGTTGGTCTCAAGTTAAACCCTTCAATAATTCTTTAAACACCTTATTTTCTATAGGAAAGTACTTCTCTCTCTCTCTCTCTCTCTCTCTCTCTCTCTCTCTCTCAAATAAAAAGCATAAATTTATTTGACAATAAGAAAAAAGAAAATTAATTGGTTAAAGCTCTGGAGCTTAAAAACTACTTGATATTGCTAACATCCTGTGAACAATTGTTCTCTGTGAAAATAATAGTCAATAAATTCTGAATTTGTAGCCAATAAACATGGTCTGAGTAATGTGAGCCCGAATGCTTGCTGGTATACACCAATTGGTTTTGAGAAATGTGCAGCAAAATATATAAAGAAGATAATAATACTCAGCTCCAATATTAATATTGAGAAACATTCATAATCAATTCATAATAAAAAGAGCAAGAAATACTTTTGTATTGAAATTATTTGACTCTACATATATTTCTTACATCCTATTCACTTTTTTTCTTTTTATTACACTTATTGGGGTGACATTGGTTAATAAGATTATATAAGTTTCAAGTGTACAGTTCTACAATATATAATCTTCATAATTGCCTGTGTGTTCATCACCCAAAGTCATCTTCTGTCACCACATATTTGATCCCTTAACTCTTACTCTCACATCCCTCTTCCCTCAGGCAACCACCAAACTGCTTTCTGTGTGTAAGAGTTTTTGTTTGTTTTTCTCCTTTGTTCATTTGTTGCAGTCAGGTTTACATCCTACCTATGAGTGAAATGATGTGGTTCTTAACTTTTTCTGTCTGACTTGTTTCACTTAGCATGATATTCCCGAGGTCCATCCATTTTGTCACAAATGACAGTATTTCATGTTTTCTTATGGCTGAGTGGTTCATTGCGGCATTGTTCACCGTGGGTGGCCAAGACATGCAAACAACTGAGGTGTCCTCGACAGATGACTGGATAAAGATGTGGTACCTAATACACAATGGAATACTACTCTGGAAAGCACTTTTCTAATTGTTCTCCATGGGCATTTTTGAGAGATGTCAAAGGGTGCATTCCAACCTTTGAAAGTGCTTTGGGCAAGTAAGATGGAAAACAGCAGTGTAGCAATGTCAGCGAGGCTTCTGTACGGCAGGACTCTTAGAGCTGGGACTTGAATACAGCACTCAGGATTCATGAGTTCTCTCTTCCATGCTATACTTCCTAAGACCATGAGGACCTGGTATACAAGAGACCACTGCGAGAGATGTCTCTAAGAAGTTCCGGATTAGTTCTCTTGTATGCATTTAAAAAATATATATATTTTATTGATTTTTAACAGAGAGAAAGAGAGAGGCATAATTAGAAACATCAATGAGAGAGAATCATCGATCATATTTTATTGATTTTTAACAGAGAGAAAGAGAGAGGCATAGTTAGAAACATCAATGAGAGAGAATCATCGATCAGCTGCCTCTTGCACACCCCCTACTGGGGATGTGCCCGCAACCAAGGTACATGCCCTTGACTGGAATCGAACCTGGGACCTTTCAGTCCGCAGGCAGATGTTCTGTCCACTGAGCCAAACCGGTTTCAGCTGTGCATTTTTATTTTAGTGCCATTTCTTTACGTTGTCAGCTATTTTATTGTATACCTGCCCTCTCGCCCCAAAGATGAGTTCTTTGAAGGCCGGCTTCTGTCAAGTGTTGCTGCTAGATTTCTGTCACTTGTTCTGCCTGGAGTTTGATCCCCATTCAGTTTACTGAATAATGTCCACTACTCATTTAAATAAAGGGTTTCTTCCCCCTAGCATCTGCCTTTTGATTTTGACCTTGCCAGATATTACTGCATGGACAGTTGCTTTTATTTTATTTATTTATTTATTTATTTATTTATTTATTTATTTATTTTTAAATATATTTTTTATTGATTTTATACAGAGAGGAAGGGAGAGAGATAGAGAGTTAGAAACATCGATGATAGAGAGTCATCGATCAGCTGCCTCTTGCACACCCCCTACTGGGGATATGCCCGCAACCACGGTACATGCCCTTGACGGGAATCGAACCCGGGACCTTTCAGTCCGCAGTCCGATGCTCTATCCACTGAGCCAAACCAGTCCCGGCTGGACAGTTGCTTTTAGAAAGAGGAAAGGAAATAGGTTTCTTGGAAAATTTTATTTTCTCCTTTAGTATATTGTAAACCACTAAGTCAAAGGATTGCAACACTTAGTCACAGTTTTCTCTCCAAAAGCTTATAGTTAATCATTTGGGTTAAAAAATGGCCCACAGGTATGCATCTGGCATGAGAAGAATTTTGCCAGAGAGCAAATAAAATGCTGCCAAGAAACAGCCACAGGGACCGTGTTCTATGTATTATTGTTGTTTATTGCTGATTCAAGGTTAAACACTAGATTGAAAACAAAACAAAACCAAACAAAAAACCACCCAATAGAATTACACAATTTCAAGATGATTTGAAGGGACTTTATAGGTCATTTGGTTCATCTCTGTCTTGAATCCCAATATTTTTTGCTACCAAGTGGTTGTGCATCTTTTGTTTGGATATGACAGCTCCACTGGTAGGAATTAAGCACAGTCTCTTGTGATAAATCTGGTGTGTGAAGTATTGCTATTGATCTGAAAAAATATATATACTCTACCTATAATCCTGGTATTGCCCTAAAGAATAACATGGAAAGATTTTCTACCCTGTTGCCACTTTTCAAATAGTTCCTGTCACTGCTTTCCATGTATATGCTCTTCTCTAAGGGTAATCAGCCTATTCTACGTAGGTCCTCAGTGTAGTAGTTATTTGCTTCCTATACTCTCTTATCTCAATGATTATACTACTTTGTAACTTTTAAAGAACAGCATGCATAAATGAACCCTAAACTCCATGTGTGCCATAATCAGTACTAAAAAATTAGAAATGCTTTCAGTCTCCATACTATATCCCAATTAATGTATTTTGTGATAGGATATTATATTATTGACACTCTTATGATTGTACCATCATCTGAAACCTCTTCAGTCTCCCTTCAATGTGTGCAGTTTGCCAGGACCATGTGTTCCACTATGTCGTCATAAATTTTGACCTTTGGAAGCTAAAGAGAATCTTATATTTATTCGTGTACGATTAAATTTTTTGAAACATTTCTTTCCTCAGCCCATTATTATTTTCTATCATGGCTTTTTTTCTATTAAACATTTACTGAGCACCTAAAATGTGTAAGACCCCATGTTAATCAGAATGCAAAAATCTTATTACGTCCAGAAGTTAGAAGCCTATAAGAGAAGATACACAATAATGTCAGTAATTATGGGATAATATGCAGACAACATTAACCAAGTTATTGCTAAAAATGGTTAGCAGGCAAGAAGAACCCTGGAGGCTTGCTAGTGATAATTTTCCTCCAAAATTACTTCTACCAATATTCTCTACATATGTATTTTGAAGTACACATTTCTTTCTGTATGTGTAGATGGGTGACCTGAGGCCACTAGTTAACTTAGGCTAAATCACAAGTGAATGTTAACTATCTACAGCAAGCCTGGAAAAAATAGTAAATGAAATTTTATGTGTAGCAACCTTGTATAACCTCCTGTGATTAATTTTAATTCTTGCCTACACTGACAATTATTTTCCTATTAGCTAAAAAGAATTTTCCTTGAAAATGATCTGTGTATCACTAAATAACCATGCTTTGTTATTATCTTGCTAATACAAGGAACATGTCCAGTTCCATAAACTTTTCTTTAAACACTTTATAAAGCTTTCCTTTTTTTATAACACTAAAATTGATTTACTATTGAAATAACAAAGTGAAATCTGACTATAATACTTTTAATGAGATCTGGTAAGTGTCAAATGGAGTGGAACACTTATTTCTTTAAGTAAATATGGAATATTTTTCTTTTTCAACAACCACACTCAGCTAGATTATTTTCTAGAACTTCATCTTTAGAGTTTATTCATTTTTGAAAATCTTTTTAAAAAAGTCTTCGCTCGAGGAGTGAGGATATTTGTTCCATTGAATTTCAGAGAGAGTGGAAGGTGTGAGGGGGTGGGGGAAGAAGAGAGGAGAAAGAGAGAGAGAGAGAGAGAGAGAGAGAGAGAGAGAGAGAGAGAGAGAGAGAGAGGCATCAATGTGAGAGAGACGCATTGATTGGTTGCCTCCCACATGTGCCCTTGACTGGGATTCAAACCCACAACCCTTCAGGGTGTAGGTTGAAGCTCCATGAAGCTCCATTCCGGCCAGGGCTGAAATTAGTATTTTCTAGCCCTATCCACTTTCCTACACAACCGTGGTGAAGGCAAGGAGTTGGGGATCAGGAAAGAACTCACTATTTGCCTTTTATTATCTCAATTTAACAATATTAGACCATTTCTTCAACCTGTTAAGTTAGTCATATTTTTATAATTTTTTCTTCTTTGCTGAAAATTAGATGAATGATTTTGCTGTTATATATAATCAGAAACATGGGAACATACACAGGGTGGATTCTGATTATTCTAAAAGAAGAAGAGGAAATATTAGGCTGATTTTATTAATAATATCTCACTTAGCACAGTGCAATTCAAAAGGTCCCAAAGACCTCAAGTTTAATAATTCACTAAGAGGAATCATGTAACTCATAAAAACAATTATAGTCATGGTTACAGTTCACTGCAAAGAAAGAATACAAATTAGAATGAGCAGAGGGAATCAGTAAAGAGATGCAAAGGGTCGGTATTAGAAGAGAACAGGTGCGAAGCTTTCACTTGTCCTCTCCCAGGGTAGTCATGTTGACAGTGCCTATTTCTCCCCCCAGTGATGTTTGACAATATGCATAAAATGCTAACAACCAAAGAAGCTCACCCAACCCTTGGCTCCAGGATTTTAATCACACAGGAAGAGATGACTGGGCTCAGATCTGACCTTCGTCTCCAGCCCCTACAGAGGTCAAGCTCATGCTGCATGGTCCAAGGTCTCCATCACACATCACATTGTTAGCATAGACTGTCTGGTGGGCTCATGGCCTCCAAGTGAACAATATACTTCTGTCAGGCAGGATATTCTAAGGGATTAGAGATTACCTCCCAGGAACCAATCAAGTGTCAAACCCTTCTTTGGGCAGGATTGATTCTTTATTGCACAGATGGATTCTGAAATATAGTGTGAAGGGCATTTGGGAGAGAAAAAAATTGCTTTGTTAGTAACTGCAATTTAGAGACTGTGATGGCATACTTAAACTTGGCAGAAATGCATAATACCAGAGAGCTCTGGGGAGGCACTCAGAGTCTTAGGGAGATTGGGCTGATAGAGTGGGTTTGTCATGTGAGACTCAGTGACCCACTCTTCAACCATATCCATTGAGAGGGCTCAGAGAAGCCTTTATTGCGAATAAATTTTGGTATTCAGTCATTCTATTTTTTATTCATTGATTTATATCTATTGAATATAACCACGAGCCAGCACATATTCTAACACTTGGGATTTTTCAGTGAGCAAAACAATGATCTACACCTCTGTGAAACTTTCTTACCTTCCAGTGGTGGTGGAGGGGAGGAGAGACCTGATAAAAACAATAAATAAACATAACAAATTAGTAAGTTCAGAATATGCCACAAGATCATTGCTATCTAAAAGGGAAGAACCAGGCCAGGATCAGTAAATATTAAATGTGCATTGGTGAGACAACTACTCAATACTGGAATGAAGATAGAGAATGTTGCCATTGAAATGGGCTCTCTATTCAGTGGAAATAATGAGACATCAGTGTGTCAGGTGCCAAATGACAGCACTTAACCACCCAAGATCAGAACAGGTAACATAAAAGGCAGCAGAGCCAAAGAAACCATGAAAAGGTTTGACTAGTAAGCATCACTTACTAGTTGTTCTTGGGGGACACTAAAACTAAAATGAATAGATACTCTTCAAAGAACCTACCTGATCTTTATAAGCAAATAAATGAGTTCTATCATATAGGGCTTGGTTCACTTAGAAAGAGAGTCATGACCCTTGCTCATTTCAAACCTTTGTCAACAACAGACTCACTGCTCCTTCCATAAAGGAAGAGATGAAAAGAAGGACCTCTATGATGATTTTGTCAACATTGTTCTAAAAAAGTTTGTACCATTTGCCCTCACCTCTGTATTCTAGGAAACTGCTTGTCTCTATTTCACCAATGTTAGATTTTATTATATTTTATGCACATAAAAAAATATTTTCTCATTATTTAATTTGTCAACACATATTTATCTGTGTGTGTTTTTTAAAAAAAATATATTTTATTGATTTTTCACAAAGAGGAAGGGAGAGGGACAGAAAGCTAGAAACATCAATGTGAGAGAAACATCGACCAGCTGCCTCCTGCACACTCCCCACCAGGGATGTGCCCGCAACCAACGTACATGCCCCTGACTGGAATCGAACCTGGGGCCTTTCAGTCCGCAGGCCGATGCTCTATCCACTGAGCCAAACTGGTTTCGGCTTATCTGTGTTTTTAAAAAATATTTTGGAGAATTGCCTTATTCATCATTTTACCATTTTGGTAATCTTTCTTTTCCAATTGGTTTTAAAAATATTTTAAGAATATCAGTCATATTTTGCCATATATTATAATTATTTTCAGTTTGTATGTTGCTCTTTTCTGTATTCACAAAGTTGAAATTGTTTTTTCTAAGTTACCATTGTCCTGTTATAGTTTCTGCCTGTGGAGGCAATGGAGAAGGGGTAAGACTTCACCCAGTTCACAGAGGAGACAATGTTATAAAAGACTTTTTGCTTGGTTATTTTTTATATTCTGATTTAGTTAAAATTTATAATGGAATCAGGTGAGATAACTCTAGAGATAGCAGTGGAATTTTAGCAACATCTTTGCAAAATCTGAGAAAGACCAAAGGGGATTCTGTGCACATTGCTCAGTAATTACCAGAAATGGACGTGTCTGTATTAATTTAAGGATACATAAATGGAGGGAAAAATTTTACTAGTATGTAGCACAGGTGGCTGAGAATTTCATCTGAATCACTGGGATTACATTTCTTAGCCTATAAACATGCTTTAGCAATTCTGTCTTCAAAATGTCCTTGCATGGCCCTGCTTGCACATGATTTACATAGGCAAACTTCTCAAAGTGATAATCATTAACAACAATTCCATTTTCACATCCACTCATTCAAACCCCTGAAATCTGAACACTGCTCCTATCACTGCTTTTGCCAAGGTTAAGAATGGTCTCTGACAGTCATCATCACCAAATCCAACGGAGCGTTTCTGTTCTCAATATGTTCAACCTTTTAGAAACATTAAAGTTGATTCAAGCAGTCTTCTGAACCACTTTTCTTACCCTGGACTCTTCCTTAAAAACTATTAGGATGATTATTGCAATAAGATTCATATTAGTTTTTAGAGAATTATAGATTTTTTATTTTAATTTGAATTGTTTGATATGCTATGCTTATAATAAATTATAACATTTTTTCAGTCTTTATAAAAATACTAGAGGCTCAGTGCACAAAAACTCATTCACTGGGGGGGGGGGGGGGGGGGAGGGTTGTCCCTTAGCTTGGCTTGTGCCCTCTCGCAGCCCAGGACCCCTTGGGGGATGTCTGACTGATGGTTTAGGCCCTATCGATCCCTAGGAGATCAGGCCTAAGCCGTTAGTCAGACATCCCTTTGGCAGTATGGGAGCCCTGGGGGAATATTCAATTTCCCCTGGGGAGCAGGCTTAAGCCATTAATCAGACATCCTCAGTGCTGCTACAAAGGTGGGAGAGGCTCCTGCCACCACCACTGTGCTAGCCAGCCATGAGCCCACTTCTGGCTGAGCAGTGCTCCCACTGTGGAAACACACTGATCACCAATGCTCCTGCCTTGAGCGTCTGCCCCCTGGTGGTCAGTGGGTGTCATAGCGACCAGTCGTTCCTTGTTAGGGCCAATTTGTATATTATCCTTATATTATATAAGATCGAAAGCACAGCCCAAGTTGGCAAATTGTTTTCTCATTTTGGCAATCTAAGAAATAAATGTGTAAATATTGTTTATGTGGAAAATGTGTGACCTGTAGAAAAAGAAGTAACAAAGGAGGAAGTAAATAAGAACTATGTAACACTGGTTTCCCTTTCCAAGGAAACATCACATAGTTGCTGCTATATGCTTGCTTTTTAATATCATCTTTCTAATAGTGAAATATATCTTAGTACCAATTTATGGTTATGTTAACTGACCTTTAAGAAGATGATTAAAATTAGGTATCAACAATTGATTTTTTTAAAAAAATTAAAATAAGAGCAACTATCCCTAATGCTTTGAGGCTTTTTTCTCATCCTTTGCCAATGTAAAGGGTGTAGAAAAGGGGTCGTGCAAGGACATTTTGAAGATGGACTTCCTGAAGCCTATTAATAAGTCAGTGAGTATAATCCTAGTGATTCAGACAAAATCCCCAGTCATTTGTCATTGTCGTAGTTTGCTTTTTCATTCAGATTATTTCCATAGTGATGACTGTGAAGAGGATCCTCTATATCCACTTCCTTTTCTAACAAATTATTATGGTTTATTTCTCTGAGGGATCCCACTGCTAGCTTCCATTTTCTCTTTTCAATGGAGTATTTTTCCACATAAAGAAATAAAGCTTCGCATTTGTAGGTTTATCATATTCCCTAAGTTTATCTCTGCCAGTAACAAACAAATTTAGGTGGCATGTTTGGATTTTTTTAAGAGCTTGAAGTAACATTTAATACCCTACTGTTTTTATGATAAATGAAAAGGGGAAATTGGAACTCTTGTAAGTTTGTTCATTTTAGTTGTTGCCATTTGTAACAAATCTGAAATTTTTCCCCCATATTGTTTTCAGCAGTGGTTTTTTTCCTTCCCTCTACCCCCTCACACACACACACACACACACACCCGTTTCCTCATTTTCCACCAGCTCTTTTTTAGACTCTTTCCCTTTTTGTCTTTGGAAGTGTTTTACTATCTATCCTGGGGGTAATTTGGATCTCATTTCAAACCCCTTTGCCAACTCTACTCCATTAGCTTTGGTTTGCAGTCTCCAATCATTTCAAGTTCCAATCTCTAACTTTTTTTTTTATTTATTTTTATTTATTTTATTTTTTTATATTTTTATTTTTATTTATTTTTTTTATTTTAATAAGTTTTTATTTTTCATATTATTACAAATGTTCCTCCCCCCCCCCCCACCATTGCTCTCCTCCACTAGGTTCCCACCCCACCCTCTGCCCTTTCCCCTCTCCCCATTGTCCTCATCCATAGGTGCACAGTTTATGTTCAGTCTCTTCCCACGCCCCCCTCTCCCCTTTTCCCCAAGAATCATCAGTTCACTCCCCTTCCAAACCTCTGATTCTATTATATTCAACAGTTAATATTGTTCATCAGATTTTTTTAATTTCCTTGCTTTTTAGATTCACTTGTTGATAATTACGTATTTGTTGTTCATAATTTTTATCTTTGTTTACTTTCTCTTCTGAAAGAACCCCCTTCAGCAATTCATATAATTCTGGTTTGGTGGTGATGAACTCCTTTAGCTTTTTTTTATTAGTGAAGCTCTTTATCTGGCCTTTGATTCTGAGTGATAGCTTTGCTGGGTAGCTTATTTTTGGCTGTAGGTTCTTGCTATTCATCACCTTGAATATTTCTTGCCATTCCCTTCTGGCCTGCATGGTTTCTGTTGAGAAGTCAGCTGACAATCGTATAGGTGCTCCTTTATAAGTTACTACCTTCTTTGCTCTTGCTTCTTTTAATATTCTCTCTTTATCTTTTGCTCTTGGAATTTTAATAATGATGTGTCTCTGTGTGGTCCTCTTTGGATTCCTTTTGTTTGGAGTTCTGTGCGCTTCCTGGACTTGTAAGTCTAATTCTTTCACCAGGTGGGGGAAATTTTCTGTCACTATTTCTTTCAGTATGTTTTCGATATCTTGCTCTCTCTCATCTTCTGGGACCCCCATAATTCTGATGTTGGTTCGCTTGAAGTTGTCCCAGAGGTTTCTTACATTATCTTCAATTTTCTGGATTCTCTTGCCTTCTAGCTTCTGTGGAGGAGTGTCTTCTGGCTCTTTATGTTCCAAATCTTTGACTTGATTCTTGCGATCTTCCCTTCTGTTTTTAGGACTCTGTAAAATATTTTTTATTTCAGACAATGTATTCTTTATTTCTTGTTGATCCCTTATCATTTCTTGTTGACTCCTTATTAATTCTAGTTGATCTCTTTTCATATCCTCATAGGCCTTATCCATCTTTTCTAGGAAATTCTTGAAAAACCTTATAAGCGTAGATTTGAACTCTATATCCAGATGCTTTTTGTCCTCCATTTCTTTCGTTTGTGATCTATTTTGTTATCGCATTTCGCAGTTACAGACGGGACGGGGTTTCAGGGTGGAGCCTGCAGCTTTGGCTTCCGTCAGCCCCCCCGCCCTATGCGGGTCCTTCAGTGCTCGCTGCCGGCGCCTCTGAGAGAAAGGTGCCCTCGATTTTCGCCTGCTGCCAAACAGTCTATGCTCTCCCACAATGCGCCCGGTATTGGGGTTCAGTTCAGTTGGAAGTGGAGTTGGAGGTGGCGTTCACAGCAGTCTGGAGCCCCAGTCTCCTTCCCGTCAGGGCAATCCCGTGGCACAGCCGGCCAGCCCTTCTCTGGGGGCAGTGTGCGCGCCTCCGGGACCTCCTTTCTTCACTACCCCGGGGTTCCGCCTTACAGCCCAGCTCCCTATGGCTGAGCCTGAGTCCCCGGGGTCTGGCGTAGAACTGGGGTTTAGAGCAGTTGGGGGCCCAGCACAGTCGGAGTTTTATCTCCTTTCCGCTAGGGAACGCCCGCCAGGCACTCCGTCTCCCCCTCCTCTCCGGCTCCGTCCTCTCCGCGCGGGCCGCGTCTCCGTACCTTGGGCTTTTCCAGCTCCTCCGCGCCTCCTTCTGGTTTTCTCCTTGCTTCTCGCTGTAGAACTTCCAGTCAGTCAACCTTCCTGTAGTTCTGGGCAATGTCCGTTTTATATTTTAGTTGTATTTTATTGAAATTGTTGTGTGCAGCTGCGGCTAGGTGGTCACCTGGGCGCAGCCATCTTGGATCCTCTCTAACTTTTTTTTTTAAAGAATTTTAATGTTTTTATTTTACCCAATATATCTCAATATTGTCACTTCAACAGGAAACTAATATAAAATTTATTAATGATGTATTTTACCTTATTTTTTGGTAAGTTTTCAAAATTCTGTATGATTGTTATGCTCACAGTATATTCCAATCTGCCACATTTCAAGTGCTCAATAGCCATATTAGTGGCTTTCATATGGGACAGTTAGTTTGAGCTTCAAAAGGAATCACATTGCATTCATTTTTGTATTCCAAGGTACCAAACTTGTAAGAAATGAATGTTAAATGAATGAATGAATGAACAATGATAAAAACAACTAGTGTTGGTTACTCAGCTTGTGAAAGACACTATAATAAGCAATATACATAACTGTTTAGTTTTTGCTTGCCATCAATTGGTTGCTCGGCATTCAATAGTTACTGAACATTCATTATGTAATTAAGTAGTCCAATCTCTGTATTTTTTTAAATCTCTGCTGCCCAGCTCTCTCTCCATTCATTAATCACTAAAGTTAGCATATGTATAGTGCAGGTAATGTCTTCATATTCTTCATAGATATATCCCTATTCGTGTGTTCCAAAAACCTACTAATGACATCACCATTCTTCCGGTTGTTGAAACCACAACACTGAACATCATTCACAACTATCTACTCTTCTATCTCTAAGAAATTAGAAGTCTAGTCCAATTTACCTTCTATTCTTTTACTCTCAACTCTTTCCAGTTTTTTCCACCATCACACTGAGTACTTGGATTTAAATCAATATTGTCTCTAATTTGGATTATTGTAGTAACATCTAAATATATCTGACTTTCTTTCAATTTATTGCCTACACTCTGATTATGTTGTTCTCTAATTTAAAACCTATGTATGATTCTACATTGTATTTAAAATAAAGTAATCCCATTATCAACGCTTCAGATTTCTTTCCTGGTGCCCTCTTAGCTCTTGATCATCTTAGTGTCCCTAGCCTTGCAAATCTTGACAAGCCAAACTGAACCACTTTGAAATTTCTAAATATGGCATTTTTTAATATTTATTTATTTATTTATTTATTTATTTATTTATTTATTTATTTATTTTTTACCTCTAGACCTGTTCAGATGTTTCTTTATTCTTAGGACACTCTTCTTCAGTCCCAGTTGGCACTTTTTCTATACATTATTCAAGTTTCAGTTATGCTATTTTCTCTAGAACCTTCCATAAAATCACCTCCCAAATACTCTCATAGGTTAAATCCAAAGTCTACCATTTATTATTCCTGAGAAAATTAACTTATCTGTCCTCAAATTTCTCATCTGTAACATGTTGGAGAGTTTCTCTTAGGGTTGCTTTAGGGATTAACTGATACAATGCATATAAAGAACTTAGTACGTACTTAAAAATGTTAATTATTTTATTATTTTCAAATATATATATATATATATATATATACACATACATACATTCATATAAATATATATACACATATAAATACATATAGATGTATTAAATATATTTTTATTTATTTCATAGAGGAAGGGAGAGAGAGAAAAAAAAAATCAATGATGAGATCGAATCATTGATTGGCTGCCTCCTTCACATCCCCTCCTGGGGATCGAGCCCAAAATCCAGGCATGTGACCTGACTGGGAATTGAACAGTGACCTCCTGGTTCACAGGCCCATGCTAAGCCACGCCGGCTGGGCTATTTTATTATTTTTAATTGTTGTGATTACCTCTTACCTTTTCTATATCTTGTCCTTAATCATAGCGAGGAATATATTTGTTTTGTTATTTATGATTGTATGCCTTCTATGTAAGAGTAGTATCTTAAATATATTTTTACCATATGAATGGAGGAATGGATGTAAAATGACAGGATAAAATATTTGGAAAATGTTCTTTCGACTTGCTGATTTTATTATTATTATTTTTTAACCATGAAAGCTTCAAGGTCATATCAGTAATACAGATTGAGTATGAGTTTTATAACTTGAGCTTAATTGGGGATTTAAAAGTATATTTATACATCTCTGCTATTGACCTTTGATATTTGGGATCACCTTTGAATTTTATACTTTAGTTTTATGTCTTAACAAATTATAAATCTTCTGAAAATTGTTTCCCCTTCTGAGTGCATTATGAAACATTTAAGTCACAAATAGCTATTTTTCTCCCTTTAAAAGAACTTCTTTGATCACAATTATTGAGGTAAATTAGGAGAAATCTACTACAGTAATATTTCTTCATCCATTATCATGGACCCCAGGAGTTCCTAGAATCTCCTGAAATCTTGTCTTTTTATTGGATTGTATATCTGCACAGAAAAGAGCTGTGGCTTTTTACCACATTTTCAAAGGTTTTCAGAATGAATATCCAGCATTTAAGAGCCATTTGTGATTAGAGTTGAGGGAAAAACTATTCTTTCTGCTGGTCAGTTCCTTAATAGATATAAGGTTTTTGCTGTTGTTATATTTAGTTTGCTTGCTTTAAAATTCATAATGATTGAAATGTTTGCATTTACAGACTTAATAAACACAAGTACAAGCCCCAACATGTACAACACAATATACCTAGCATTGCTGTATGATATATAGGAAAGTTGTTAAGAGAGAAAATTCTTAGAGTTCTCATCACTAGGATAATTTTTTCCTTTTTCTTTCTTTCTTTTCTTTTTATTGTACCTACTAGAGGCCTGGTGCACAACATTCATGCACTGGGGAGGGGTCCCTCAGGCCAGCATCTGCCCTCTCACAATCCGGGAACCTCGGGGGATGTCTGACTACTGAGGAGGTGGGAGAGGCTCCCGCCACCACCACTGCACTCACCAGCTGTGAGCCCACTGGCCAGCCAGGCGTCACTGAGTGGCACTCCCCCTGTGGGAATGCACTGACCATCAGGGGGCAGCTCCTCCATTGAGTGTTTGCCCCTGGTGGTCAGTGCTTGTCATAGCGACCAGTCATTTTGCCACTTGGTCAATTTGCATATTAGCCTTTTATTATATAAGTTATGCGGGTTAAATATTAGCTGAGCCTATTTGATAATTATTTCACAATCAATGTAAATGAAACCATCATGCTGGATGTTTTCATTTTTATTATGTCAGGTTTCAAATCACATAAAATGCAGAGTCTATTTTTGAAAGAGTAATAAAAACATTTTTTTTGGTTGATTTATACTTTCACAACTAATACAACTGTAAAGATAGTGAAATCTGCCTCTTCACTAAACTAAGTAAGCCCCAAAGGATAACATGGCAATTCCAACCTTTCCCCATTAAATCACTCCCACATTATTGTAATACCATTTGAAATGGAGGCTAAGAAGGATTGGAGATATTTATCAATTACCACTGCCCACATTTGTATTAATATATTTTGTATTTTTGTGATTAATATCGCTGCTCTTGAGTTACCATAATGCTCCATCAAATTTTTGTTCCTCTCTTTAAAGCCGTCCATATCATTCTATTGGCAAGGATTATGAGGGTCATAATTATGGTTACTTATGCAACATACATTTCTGGATTTTATGGCCCATGTCAATGTCTACTACCCATATCTCCTACTTAGCCATTCACTCTGAAGCTACTCTGCTAAATTGTTTATGATAATGTGGAAAGCGATACAGTTTTCTGAATATTGTACTGTTGAAAACTACTTATTTCCTGAGTCTTAAAAAGAAACATGTGTATAATATTTACTGCCAACAGAAATGTTTGACCTATTTGAAGAATACTTCCCATGGGTCCTGAGGCTGCATCAAAGAAAAAAAAAAAAATAGGACACCTTACATCAGGTGTGGCATTGAGAGCCCTGGTTATCTCTAACCGAAAGGGAGAAAGTCTCTAGGTTACAGAACAACAACAACAAAACTACAGGTCTTTCTTTTTGAGTGTGCAAGTAAGCCAGGTTGACATAAAACCAAAGGAGTACTAGCTTTTAAATTTGATAAAGTGATCAGCATAAAGTTGGTATATTAATCACATAATAAAAAATAACTATCTTTGCAAACCAGTCTTGGTGTTGATACTCTGCATAACCTCATCTCTAGGAAAACTATGGGTCACTCAATTTTCATGGCATGAATAAAAACAAAACAAAAACAGCACATCTATAAAACAAAAAACTACAGTTAGATATAGACAGGCTTAACTTGACCATCTTCGATGAATTATAAAGTTCTAGATGTTCTTCTCAGTATTACTTAGAAATGTATCACCTGTATCCTAACTATTCTCTATAGATTATGTTTAGTATTTGTTCTATTATTTTAATATAAAATAGTTTACATAATATCAATAAAATTAAAATGAATGACCATGCTAAATTTCGAAAACGAAGAGAGACCTGTCCTGGGAGAGGGGCTCTGAGGAGCAGGGGGATCTGGGGATCTGGCACACCCCCTTCCTCTGCAGAAGCATCTTCTCTGGAGAAGTGTGATGGTCTGTGCTCAGAACATTGGGGCAGCAGCACTGGCTAAGCATGGGGAAGAAACAGTTGCTACTCAGAGATTTCATTCAATGACAAGATCGGATTGGCAGGAAGGATATACAGGAGGAAAGCCCCTCCTCTTGTGAGGGACCTCGGGATGATTTTCGTAGGACTTATGAAGATAAGAATCTCTGGGCACTGGACCATGAACTTAAATCTCCCAGAGAAGGAGATTGGTTCTCTCACGGAGAGGCAGGGAAGGTATAGGTGGTGCCCTGGAAAAGTCAAAGGCTATCTGTGTGAGGAAATATCTGTTATGGTCAGCAGGATGGGGCTCCATTGGTTTTAGATATGAAAAGGAGTGGATTGAGCAGGAGCAGACTTAGAGAGAGGGCAAGCTTCTGGTTTTAGTGGTATTCTGATTCTGGAGAAATCTTTCCCAATTTGCCCACCAAAAAAGATGACAATGCTAATTGCCCAGCAGAAGAAAAGTTCTTTTACATATGAAGGAAGGCACACTTCTCAAGTGATATGTCAACTAGGCCAGGATATGTGTTGAAATAAACACATCACAAACACAGAACCTCAATGTCTTAAAGGACCAAGAAGACTTAATTATAGTGTGCAACAGAATACAGCCTCCTACAAAAATTCTATTGGAAGGACGTTTGAATTTCAAATGTAGAAAACAATGGTTTACAAATATATATATATAAAAATCAGTACAAGCTCCAGTCTTATGAAGTTATGATTTCTGACATTTTAGCTGTAAAAAATGAACTACTCATTCAAGGGCAAAGAATTTTCATGTATAAAGGCCTCCAGTGGGCACCCTCCTCACAGTTCCTGCTTGTCTGATCATGAGACCCTGATTTAATTAGACTCCACAGAAACTTCAGCATGCAGTATCAATAATTACCTGAGACTTCGTGTGATGATTACTTATTAGGGGATCTAATATTCTATTCCAAATGTTGGTTGTATAGCTTTGGTCAAAAGTGCTATAGATTAGCATTCTAAAAGTCACGTAGCTGCAAAGATGGAAAGTGCAGTGTTTAAAATAGAGATTTAGGTAGAAATGGCCAGGGACAGAAGAACCCCCAGGCTTCATTAAATAATATATCCCACAGTCATCTTTTGCAGATCCTACTTGAGCTCCTTCTTTTGATGTGCTCAGGAATTCTTATGATTCTAATTTAATGAATTTATAAAGACTGAATTTTTTTCTTTACATCATGTGCTGAATGTCTCAAAACAATACCAAAATGTCATCAAAAGAAATGGTGTTAGATGAGAAAGCTGAAAAATTGGTTTAAATGAGAGATAACTGTCACATTTCAAAAGGTGCTGTAGAAAAATTGATAGCTGACATTTCAAAGCTGGGACAGAATTGTATGATCATCAGCAATTTAGGATCTATATCTAGGAATCAGATGAAAGAAAAATTCAGTGAAAATTTTGAGTCTTCCTGTTCCTGAAGAGCTAATTTCTTGCATCTTGTATTACTTTGCTAACATGAAGATTCTATAGGAATAGGAAGTCCATATGGATTTCAGGAGTTGGATTGAAGGTTGAAAACAGTAGTTAGATTGCTATATAACTGTTAGAATGGCTGAAAATAATGGATAAAATGCTGACTTTTCAGAACTATGCAAGAATCTTCATGTTAGCAGAGTAATATAAGATGCAAGAAATTAGCTGTGTGTCTGTTCTAAGTCCCTTTTCTGGAATCTGTCACTCATCCTCTTAGTTTCCAATTGACAATGAACCAAGTACAAGTAAATAATCAATCAATCAATATTTATGGAACAAATACAATATTCAGAGCATTGTATCAAGTGGTACAGGAAATATAAACAAGCATAAACCCAGTTCCCTCCAAGGAGCTTCAACTTTTTATAGGTTAACTTAAAAAGACATGACTAAGCATAAGTGACTTTATTAAATGTCATGAACTCCATGGAGCAGAAATAAGAAAGAACTGTATCTTCTTGCTGCTCTGACCTTCAAACATGCTGTCAGATCTCTGTTTCTTCTTTGTGATGGCCCTTATGGTCACTTTGGAGAAGCTAAAAAGTTTTATTTTCAGATATTAAAAAGTTTGTTTGTTTTGCCAAACAGTGATATGATAACTTCATCAATTGCTGATATTGTAGACTAAGTAAACTTTTTCTTCATTTATGCCTCCAATTTTTGGGAACACATGTGGTCTAAGAATCTTTCATGTTCAACTCCAGTTACAAGCATGGGCTGGACATTTGAATATCTGCAGGTTAGCAAACATCCAGCCAAAATTGAAGACACTGTATTTCCAATCATTTAGATCCCCCTCCAACTTGGATTGATTGGTGAGAAGATCCACAGAACTCCCTAGTCTTTAAGCCAAATGATGGTAGCCGATTTACCTAAAAGCTTAATGCAGCCTAGACCTCAAGACCCCTCACTTACTCCAAGGATCTATGCCTCATTTTGTGTTTATAATTTTCCCGAAAGTCCCCCCCCCCCTCCACCCCTCCACACACACACACACACACACACACACACACACACACACACACCCCAAATGTATAAGCTTCAGGCCTCACAAAACTTGGGTTTACTCCTAAGAGTACATGTTTAGTTACAACCTCGAAGTTCTCAAACTTAAGTGGTGGCAAAGTCACTAGCTGGAGATTTCTGAGAAGGCTTTATAGAGAAGGAATTTAAAGGTTATTTGTTTTATCAATGAAGAGAACCAGCTGTCTTGAAAGGTTGAGGGAAACCTTATTAAAGGAGTTAATAAGAGAGTCTAACAGAGCCCATGTAGACCCAGAATTTTAGAGGACTTGGAAATAGAATATCTAAAGCAAAACCTGTCTCTACACTGTCACCAATATAATCTTTACAGGAGATTAACGTTTTGTTTTGCTTCTTTAAGAGGACATAATCATCTATTTCCATGTGTCAGGAGCAATGCAGCAGTATGCATGCTCTCTCTCACTGCAAATCATTGGGGCATTGCCAGAAGCCAATTTCAGCATGTCATAATAACAGTTTCAACAAAAGGTTGAACTTGGGGACAAAGCAAGGGCTGAGTCACACATGTAATCACCTGTTGGAATGGCTGAAAGGCAGTTCTCCCAAACCTGAATAGGATGATTGTTTGCTGCCAGACAGCTCAGGGCATCTTAATCTACATGTTATTGTCTCCTCCTGGCCAAACACCTAAACAGCTAAAGGCTATTCCCCAATCTGACAATGCTTCTGTACCCTACCCTTTGAAGTGTATTATCTCCACCTTGCCTTAGGACAAATGGTGTTAATAAAAAGCAAGGGTCCTGAGACAAGAAGAACTTTAGCTCCTTTAGCTGAAGCTTCTCTTACCCCCCAATGCCTTACAAAATTATATTTCATCTTTGAACTCTTATTTAATCTTCAAAAAGCCTTTCTCCAGATTGCTGAACTCTTTGTAATGCTGTAACAAGAACCTGACAGGGCATTTTACTTGGTACTTAATCATAAATGTCATTTTAGTTTCTTGCAGTACATAGAAGCCAATAGATCCTCTTTTAAAAATAAATTTAATTTTTGGATATGCATAAAATACCCATGAGCCTTTTCCATTGTGCTTTTTAAATGATATATCAACTTATGATCTCATTGATATCATGCTCCTTTCATGATATCAGTTCTTTTGGTTGTTCATTTCTATTTTACTATTTTAGTCTTATCTTTCTGTTTTAGTTCAGAAATATAGTAAAAGCTTAAAAATATTGGCTTTGGTTTTACTTTTGTATTTCTTCCTTCTTGGACACTACTATTCGTTTTAATAATGTTTTTATGGTAACTCTCAGTTTGCTTTGAAATGCTTCCCTTTTATTAATAAACACTCCTTTCCATAAAAAAAATAATTTGTCACTCTGTCTTTCTTTGATTCTTCTGTGTTTTTGAATTACTGCTGCCTTGGTAAATGCTGAGCCAAATGGGGCTCTTTGGTGTGCTTTGCAGCAAAGAGGCTTGCAATCAGGAAAGGGCCAGTCCTGAAACTCTTGGCTCTCACGGCACCGCATTCACCGGGCACACTACTGAGAGCGAGACAGGCTGCTTCTTAAACGCGCACACTTCAAGCTATACAGCTTTTCATTGTCTCCTAAAGACTCTACTCTCTCTACCCACAAAGGAGATACTGCTTATTTCTTATTTTCCTCTCCGTTACTTTAAAAAATGTCTTTTGACCATTTATATCTTACAAACTTGACAAGTGATGAATGTGGAGTCTGGAGGCAGCCAGGACTATAAGAAATACATGTTTAGGTAGAGTTTTTAAAAATACCATCAAAATCATCATTTAAAGAGTATTATTCTAACAGTATTTGAAGAACCAGAAAAATCTCAGTTTTTCAATTTATTCATTAGTATGCATCCAAACAATGAAACATTTCTTATCTTTTTCCTCTCTAACAAATTCTGCCTCTAAAAATGTTCTGAGACTTGTGTTTTAGTAGAGCAAGTTTATCTACCTACCTACTACATAGATAGATAGACACAGATATACACGCACATAAATACATGCATATGTGCATATAGTATATGCTGATAACAATACAGCTGGGTAGTTATGCACTAAATGAGACATTTCATTTTTCCTCATATTAAAAAAGTAAAAGCAAAATTAATTGAAAATCCTTGTATCTAATATCAAGGAGCAGACTCATTAAGAAGCTTGGTATTTAGTAATCTGTTTCATGAAACCCTTACTTATGAAGGTCTGCAGATATAAAATATATACTTTTTTTGTAGAACAGGGAGGTAGGTATTAGAAGGTGATACACACTTTTAAAATTCAGATCTGTATAAGAAAAATTCTTTATTTAAAAAATATATACTTTATTTTTTCTACCCCCAACTCCTCATCTCTGGCAACCAGCAATTTGTTCTCTGTATCTATGAGCTTGTTTCTTCTTCTTTTTTTTAAGACTCCACATATAAGAGATATCACACAGTATTTCATTTAGCATAATGCCTTTGAGATTCACCAATATTGTTGGAAATGATAAGATTTTATTATTTTTTTATGGATGAATAACATTTCATTGGAATAGTGTTCCACATAACAATTTCTTTTCATTCATCCATCAATGGACACTTAGCTTGTTTCTATATCTTGGCTATTGTAAATAATTCTGCAATGAACATGAGGGTACATAAACTTTTTTTTTTCTTTTTTCAGGAAAAACCCTTTATAGAACAGTGACTCAGGGGAGTGGGTTTCCAAAGCTGGAGTACTGAATGCAGAGGGTCTCTCTCATTTATCCCCTTAGCGTCTTTGTCTCCCCAAATTTGTTAGAGAGGAAAAAGATAAGATATGGATTAGGCTTCCGGACATTTCACTGGTTTTGCAGTCCCTCTGTGGGTTGGGATGGGGGAAGTGAGATTACCCTCAAAGGCCTGGTCTGGGTGGTGCCAGTGACCTCCCCTCCGCCTGCTTTTAAAGTTAGTGCTTTCATTTCCTTCAGATAAATATAGAAGTAGAATTGCTGAATCATATGGTAGTTCTATTTCTAATTTTTTGAGAAACTTCCTTGCTGGTTTTCATATTGGTTGTACCAATTTATATTCCCATTAACGGTATACAAGGTTTCCTTTCTCCACATCCTTGCCAATAACCATTTCTCATCTTTTTTAATAATAGCCAGACTGTTTTGTTTAAAGTGATACTTCCTGTGGTTTTAGTTTGCATTTCTCTGGATTAGTGATTTTGACTACCTTTTCATATAGCAGCTGGTCATTTCTATGTCTTCTTCAGAAAAATGTCTATTCAAGTTCTTTGTCCATTTTTTAAAAAAATGGGTTATTTGTTTTGTATTTTTGCTATTGAGTTGTATGAGTTTCTTGTGTACTTTGGGTATTAGCCCCTTATTAAATATGTATTGTAGTTTTCATATAGTTTCTTCCATTTCGCATATTGCCTTTTCGTTTTATGGATGCTTTCCTTTGCTGTTCAGAAGCTTTTTATTTTGATGTAGATTATATTATTTATTATTGCTTTGTTGGTTTTGCTTTTGGTGTCAGATTCAAAAAATCATCTCCAACTTCTATGTCAAGGAGCTTAACTGCCTATGTTTTCTTCTGTGAGTTTTATTGTTTCAGTCATTTAAGTATTTATCTGTTTTGAGTTAATTTTTGTGTATGGTATAAGATAGTGGTCCAGTATAATTCTTTTGCATGTTGCTGTCCATTTTTTTCTAACACCATTTATTGCAGAGAGTATATCTTTCTCCATTGTATATTCTTGGCATTTTGTCATAAATTAATTGACTATATATCTATATTTTTTCTGTGTTCTGTATGCTCTTCTCTATTCCAACATGCTACTATTTTAATTACTATACCTTTTTAATATAGAGTTTAAAAACAGGGCACATTATGCCTCTAGCTTCGTACTTCTATCTCAAGAATGCTTTGGCTATTTGTTTTGTTTGTTTGTTTGTTTTGTTTTTAGTTTAACTTTTTGTGGTTCTATACAAATTTTAGAATTATTTGTTATATTTCTTTGAAAAATGCCATTGGAATTTTGATAGGGATTATATTGAATCTGTAGATTGCTTTAGGTAATATGGATATTTTAAAAAGATTAATTCTTCCAATCTATGAATATGAAATATCTTTCTTTTTTAAAAAAAATATATTTTATTGATTTTTTACAGAGAGGAAGGGAGAGAGATAGAGAGCTAGAAACGTCGATGAGAGAGAAACATCGACCAGTTGCCTCTTGCACACCCCCTACCGGGGGTGTACCCACAACCAAGGTACATGCCCTTGCCGGAATCGAACCTGGGACCTTTCAGTCTGCATACCGACGCTCTACCACTGAGCCAAACCGGTTTAGGCTGAATATGAAATATCTTTCAATTAATTTGTGTCTTATTCAATTTATTTCATTAATGTTTTATAGTTTTCCATGTACAGGTCTTTAACCTTTTTGGTTAAATTTATTCTCAGGCATTGTATTGTCTTTCATGCAATTTAAAATGGGTTTTTTAATTTCTCTTTTTCATAGTTTTTTTTAAATTAGTGTATAGAAAGAAAGCAGATTTTTGCATATTAATTTTATATCCTGCAACTTCACTATATACTGCTATATCACTTGTAAACAGTGACAGTTTTACTTCTTCCTTTCCTACTTGAATGCCTAATTTATCTGGCCAGGACTTTGAATAAAAGTAGGGAGCCTGGGCATCCTTTTAGTCTTGTTTCTGAAACCAGAAAGGTCTTCAGTTTTTCAGCATCGACTGTAATGTTGGCTGTTGTTTTGTCATATATAACTTTTACTGTGTTGAGGTATATTTTCTTTGTACCTTCTTTGTTGAGAGATTTTATTATAATTAGAGGTTGAACTTTGTCAAATGCTTTTTCTGCATTTATTGAGATGATATGTATTCTGTTGTTTGGATGGAATGTTTTATATATATATATATATATATATATATATATATATATATATATATATATATATAAAAAATCCTTCTGATTTAATGTGTCATTTAAAGCTGATGTTTTCTTATTCATTTTCTGTCCTGATGATTTATCCATTGATGTAAGTGTGGTATTAAATTCTCTAACTTTTATTGCATTCTTTTGATTTATTCTATTAGATCTATTAATATTTGCTGTATAAATTTAGGTGCTCCTATGTTGGGTGTATAAATATTTATAAATGCATCCTAGCCAGTTTGGTTCAATGGATAGAATGTCAACCTACAGACTGAAGGGTTCTGGATTAAATTCTGCTCAAGGGCACATGCCTGAGTTGTGGGCTCAGTCCCCAGTGGGGAGTGTACAGGAGATAGCCATTCAATGATTCTCTGTCATCATTAATGTTTCTTATCTCTTCCTCTCCCTTCCTCTCTGAAATCAATAAAAATACTTAAAAAACTATAGGTGGTATATCCTCTCGTTGAGTTGATCCCTTTATCATTATGGAACACCTATCTTTCTCTTTTTTTAGTCTTTGATTTAAAGCTTATTTTGTCTGATGTAAGTATAACTACTCCTGCTTTCTTTTTTCCTTTTCTTTTGCAAAAAAAAATCCAACTTTTCCCATCCACCCCCCACTTTCAGACTGTGTGCATCCTTATATCTAAAGTGAGTATAAAAAAATAAAATAAAGTGAATCTCTTATAGGCAGCATATAGATGAGTCCTATTCTTTTTATTCATTCAGCCACTGTATTTCTTTTGATTGGAGAATTTAATCTATTTACAATAATGAGAGAGAATCATTCTCCTGCACGCCCCCCACTGGAGACCAAGAATGCAACCAGAACATGTGCATTGAATGTGACCTACTGGTCCATAGATTGATGCTCAACCACTGAGCAACACCAGCTGTACCTGGCTGTTTTATTTTATATTTTTCTCTGTTTATTTCTTATTCTTTTGCTCCCTTTACTGTGGTTTGATGATGTTTTCAGTAGTATACTTGTATTTCTTCCACTTTATACTTGTGTACTTTAGGTTTGTTTTGTGGTTACCATGAGGCTTAAATAAAACAAATTATAACTATAACATTCTTTTAAAAATTGATAACAATGTAAGTTTTATCCCATTCTAAAGCTCAGCATTTTCACTTTAGTCTTTATTTTATTTCTGTTCTACTTTGTTTTTTTTCCATCCTTCTATTGACTTTGAGCTTCATTTGTTCTTCTTTTCCAAGTTCCTTGAGGTGTAATATTAGGCTGCTCATTTGAGACTTCTCTTATTTCTTGAGGTAGGCATTCATCACTCTGTTAGACTGCTTTTGCTCCATTCCAGAAATTTTGGTATGTTACAATTTTACTTTCATTTGTCTCAAGGCATTGTAGTCTTCAGCTCTGTGACTTCTATTTGGTACTTTCATAGATTTTGCATCATTTTGTTCCAATTTTCCCTGTGTTCATTCATTTTTCTCCCTAGTTTGATGAACATCTTTATGACCAATACTTTGAACCCTTTATCAGGTAAATTACTTCTCTCTGTTTCGTGAAGTATTTTTTTCCCTGCGGTTTTATCTTGTTCTTTCATTTGGAACATAGTCATTTATTCTTCATTCTGCTTGATTCTCTGTTGGTTTCTTCTATACATAGATGAAATATCCATCTTTTTCATTCTTGAAAGAGAGGCCTTGTATTGTTCAGTGCTGCCCCAGCTCCTTATGTTCTCTCAAACCTTTGTGTTTTTCTAAGCACCTCATTATATTTTTAATAGCTTACAGTAGTTGAGGATGTGCCAAGCAAGGCCTGTCAGTGTCCCAGGGAAAAGGTGTCAGCACCTAGATTTGGACTGAAGGCTAGACCCTCAGACATCAGCTTTTAAAAGTGTGCAAATATATAGAGAGAGTCTCATGGGAATTCAAGTGGCAGTCCTACTGGCCAGGCCATCTGGCAGTGTCCCTGAGCAGCAGACACAAATATCTCGCCTCTAGGTGAATGTGTGTTATTTCCTGGGAGATGCGGGTAAGGTGGCATCCACAGCCTACATTCCTGGAGAGCAGCTCCATAGTCCATGAGATGCTTAGGCCAAAGTTCCATGACAAAGAAAAGTTCTCCTTTTCTCCTTTGCAGAAAGTGAGTGTGTGTGTGTGCGTGTGTGTGTGTATGTGTGTGTGTGTGTGTGTGTGTGTGTGTGTGTGTGACCCAAAGTGGCATCCTGACTAGAATTGTCTGGATGGCACTTGCTCACACCAGAGCACCGGACCAAAAACAGAGCCCCAGCCACAAGGACAGCTCTTCTCCAGGACTGACTGGTGCTCGGGTGCAGGGAGCATTACTGTCAGTCCCCAGATGCCTGTTTAATCAGAAGCCTCCCCTCGGGCCACAGCCATGATGATGAGCTAATAGGCCTCCTTCACAGAAAGGCTGAGTTTCAGGGTCTGTTGCATCTTGCTGTGCCTGGGGGCTGAGAACTGTCTGAGAACTCTTTCTTCTTAGTGACAGTCCTGTGGGATGCAGAGCCCGAGCCCCACTGGCTGCCAGAACCAGGTGATGTAAAGGTTTGCAGCAGCTACACAAATCCGGGTGCCAGTCAGGGGTCTGAGCTGCTTTCTGGGTGACACTGATGACTACAGTCTCATAGGACCAGGAACTCAAGCTCCCAGAGCCTCCAGAGCCAGGCAGTCAAGACCCATCCCTGTGGATGGCAGCTGTCTCCAGCCTCTGTGCCCAGCAGGCACTAGAGGGGTGTGTTGAATTAGATGCCTCTCCCGCAGGGAGTTCCCTTCACTTCAAGTCAGCATAATCAGCTGCTTCTGAGCTGCAAGGGCTGTGTCATTTTTTTTTTCTTTTCATTTTTTTAAATTAAGGTATTATATGTGTACATATCTTACCATTGCCCCCCCCCCCTCCCATACATGCCCTTGCCCACCAGAGTTTTGCGTACATTGGTTATGTTTATATGCATGCACACAAGTCTTTCAGTTGATCTCTTGGAACTTGAGCTTCATTGGTTTTCAAAGTTAGATGTTTTGGGGGCTCCTCTTGCAGGTGCAGATCCCAAAAGTTGAGGTGCCTGTTGTGGGTTTAAAGCCATTTCTCCTTAGGGAGAAGCTCTGGGTTTTGAGCTTTCTCCCAGTTGTGGCTTGCTGTGCTTGGGGTGGGGTTATATAAAGATTGTGGCTCAGATTGTCCTACCACCTTTAATGTGGATTTCTTCTCAAATCATCACTCAGCCAGCCATTAGTGTGTTTGTTTTTTTTAAGAGGAAATTGTTTCCCTCTGGGCTTGGGGCTCAGTTGGTTGGAACATCATTCTGTACACCAAAAGGCTTCGGATTCAATTCCCACTCCAGGCTTGTACGGAAGGCAATCTATCGGTTTCTCTCTCTCTCATTAATCTCTCTCTCTCTCTCTCTCTCTTAAAAGAAAAAAAAAGAATCAATAAAAACATATCATTGGTGAGGATTAAATAAAAAATTAAGAAAAAGAGGAAATTGTTCCATATGTAACAGTAGACTCAGTGTGTGGCCGTAGGAAGATGTGAGTTCAGGATCTTTCTATGTTGCCATCTTAAAGGGACATTTTTTTGAGTGAAGAAAATTCTTTATTTAAAAATACATTCACTTTATGTAGACTCTATTTTATTGTATCACATCTGAAGAGTATATTCAGTATCTGAAGGCTAATGCCAAGCTCATATCAAAGCAAAGATAAGGAGAGTGATTTAGCTTTCTAAAAGCACACAAGCAACAGCGGCTGGTGAACTAGTTCTCAAATCTAATGCCACGCTTTAATTTTGATTCTATTCCTTCTCCAACTCACACAGTCCCAGTACATTATGAAACTTTTGGGGTTTTTTTTCATGAAAAATGAATTTTTTTATGCTAAAAATTGTTACCTTTTGAGAACCTAAAACAGTGTTTTCTAATCACAGATTTGTGGTGTATTCCCAGTGCTTTGTTCCTATAATTGAATACCTTAAAATTGCAATTGCAATGCTTTAAATCTAATTTATTATAATGACAATAATTGGATTAGAAGATGAATTCATAGATGGGAATCTCTTCTCCAAATGAAGAATAATTATTCATGCTAGAAAATTATCAGAAACAATTTTGGGCCTGTTGAATGATTTACTAGATAATTAGTTATATTGAATGTAGTTGCAAATATTTACCTCTTTCTAATTCCTAAAATATTCAGTACAGCATAAAGGTAAGATTAGTGAGGGAATATGAATGGTATATTAAAAATCATATTAGCACTTACTTTAGAGTTGAAATGAATTTGGTAGTAATATAGTTGAACCTCATTTTATTTATGAGTAAACCAAATTCGAGAAAGGTTAAAACATAATAAGTAAAAGACTATCTTACCAGCCAGTGGCATTGGTAAGACAGGAAGCTTCTTCTAATGCCATGAGCAGAGTGCCTTCTATAACTTCACTTATTATGCTGACCAAATTGAGAGTAGAGGTTGGTCAGTGAACAGATAATGTCCTGAACATAAAGAAAGGCAACACTCGTTAAATTTTTCTCTATTCTTGCCGAAGCCGGTTTGGCTCAGCGGTAGAGCATCGGCCTGCGGACTGGAAGGTCCCGGGTTCGATTCCGGCCAAGGGCATGTACGTTGGTTGCGGGCACACCCCCGGTAGGGGGTGTGCAAGAGGCAGCTGGTCGATGTTTCTCTCTCATTGACGTTTCTAGCTCTCTATCTCTCCCCTTCCTCTCTGTAAAAAATCAATAAAATATATTAAAAAAATTTTTTTTCCTCTATTCTTATTTATCTAGAAAAAGGTAGAACACATTGTTTATTGAAACATACAAGCTACTGTAACTTGCCTAAGCCCTTTTTGAGGTTGTCTAAGTTTTTATAAATTATTAATTGGTACTTACTTTGCTCCTCCTCCCAAACGGAAAGCAATCTCAATGTCCAATTGTTGTGGAGAAGTTTGATTTCTCCAGGAATTGCAGCCACTAAACTGTTGTAGGTCTACATGCCCTATGGTTTCACCATTTTCATCCCTTTCTACCGGTTCATACCCAACACAAATATGCACACACACCAAGATAAATGTGCAGGAATGTTTATGACAGCTTATTTATAATAATGTTAAGTTGAAACAATCCAAACATTTGTAACTTTAATATAGATAAATAAATTCTGGTTTATGCATGAAATGGAGAAGTATATAGCAATGAAAATGAGCGAACTTCAGTTATATTCATGGGTTTCTATATATCTCACAGATCCAATAATTATTGAAAGAAATCCATATAGAAAATGATAAAATACCGTACATTACTATTCAGACAAAGGGAAAAGCCATCTAAACCAACCCCTTGTTTGACTTTGTAATTGTGGGTATCTTTGGGGAAGAGAGAGGTGACAGTGATTTGGAGGTGGTAAAAGAAGGCCTTCTGCGGTGCTGTCAATATTATATGTCTTGACTGGACAGTGTGATACTTTTTAAGTTGTTAAAGTTAGGGTTAGTGACTTTTCTATATGCATGGAAATAGAAGCATCATTAAAATGCTAAAGGTATAGTGATAAAACAAAATAAACATGACTTTTTAAATTACAAAAATAATTTTTAAAAGGAGAGATCTTAATTATATGCTAAATACTGACATATTAAGCAGGCTAATCATAATTATCTCTGGGTAATAGAATTATGGATGAATTTAATTTTCCTCTTTTCCTTGCTCATTTTTAAATTAATTTGTACATTTATTTTTTTATTTCACTACTTCACTGGCTTCATAAAGGCAGGGATGGTATCTGTCTTGGTCACCACTGTGTCCCCAGCATTATGCATGTCACAGACACTCAATAAATATTTGTTGAATGAGCAAATGTTAGTGTTTCTGGGTGCCTCCCTCCTGCACTCCAAGGCCTTGGGGCTCCTCAGCATGAATTTCCACAGGACAAGGGCATCTTGGGGGCTCTCCTGTCTTTGCTGATTCTTCTCTGTCTTCCTCCACCAAGATGCTCCTCTAGCCTGATTAGATTTTCCTCCTCTGACAGCTCCTAGACAAACTGGCTGTCTTGCTAGTGTGTGTGTGTGTGTGTGTGTGTGTGTGTGTGTGTGTGTGCGCGCGTGTGTGTGTGTATACATCTTTTTGAGAAAGTGTTATAAATTCACATAAAATATGCTTAAGGGTATTTTTAAAAGAAAAAGAGACTGAGTCAACATCTTTTAAGCTAAACAGGGAATTCATATGCAATGTATTTATTGCTTTTTCTTTTAAATTCTTCATGTTAATTTTAGACTACATCAATGGCAGCGGTTGGCAAACTACGGCTTGCGAGCCACATGTGGCTCTTTGGTTTTTAGCAAAGGCAAGCTTAGGAGTATCCTAATTAAGTTAATAACAATGTACCTACCTATATAGTTTAAGTTTTAAAAATTTGGCTCTCAAAAGAAATTTCAATAGTTGTACTGTTGATATTTGGCTTTGTTGACTAATGAGTTTGCTGACCACTGACCTTTTGAATGTGCTTTACTTAATCATTCCTATTAACTAAGATTCAATAGGAATATCTTTGCAAAAGTTAATGAAAACTCAAGAATAGACTCAGCAGGTAAAAGGATGGCTAAATAAGGTCTACAGTTGTGAGTACATGAAAGTTTATTTATTTTTGCATTGTTATCTATTTTATATTATTTATTTGTATTACAACTATAAGCCTACTTTTGCACACCCTGTACATAGACTGTAAGAAAGAGGATCAATTGCACAGCATTTATTGGGTAAATTGCTGTGCTGTTGGCAGTACTTCAGATTATGGCACTGACCCTCAAAAAATGTCATTCAGAGACAGAGTGGCCCCTAACTTCAACCTTAGCTGGGTGTCAACCAACCAAGCGAAAAGCATTGATGCTGAGTTTGATTGCTCAGTTTTTCTGTCCTCCATCGAATAGCACACAATAAAATCCAAGCCATTTGACTTTCAGGATGTGTTAGTACAAATAGTCTTACATTTCTCATTAATGTGTATCTTTGAAAAGGAGAATTTGAGGGCAAAAGCACAAATGACTTCTGAACCTATATATTGATACAGCACAAAGGCATCTCGAAGAGGACAGATGGGAAAGGTTGAGTTTCACTCATATTAATTCATGTAGTTTTGAAAATGGACCGACCTTGAAATTCATCAGAATATAAATGACCTTGAATCTAGCATAAAACTTCTACCGCACAACTTCTATCTGAGATCATGAAGCTCCTTTTTACACCTAATCATTCCTACTGCTGTGCACTGGACGCCTCACTGACTAGCCCAGACCATGTTTAGGATTGGCATGACTACCAAGTGGAACAGATCTCCCAATATCTGCCCTGGAGAACTCAGAGTCCACAGTATAGTTCCATTTACTAGATATAAGTCTAGTAGTTAATACTTTATTCTAACACTTAGCAGTTATATTCTCTCACCAAATTAAAACCCTCCTCTGAATCTCAGTTGTTATTTTTGTTTTAATCCCTAAAATGTGAACATTTATCTAGAATGGCGGTGTTCCCAAATTTCCCTGGTGGTTAGGACCATGGAGACTGTATTATAAACTTATAGATTTCTAGTTGGGGAATGAAAATCCAAGACCACCATTGTACAAAGCTGCCAAAGCTTGGTAACTACTGAGCTACGTACGTGTTTCTGAAGATGACTTGGTTTATCGATGGTTTGTCAAAATGCTGGAAATGTTCAAATGATGTGCTAGTACTGCTAGAGCGGTTACTGTTAACGATTTTGTTCTTTGGGTTCCTCTCTGTGAAATTTGCTTTTAAAAAGCAAACATGTCACTTCGTGAACCTGTATCTGAAGAGACTCCCTTATTACACTAGCACATAACACTCCACAGTTTTTTTGTTTTGTTTTGTTTTGTTTTGTTTTGTTTTGTTTTGTTTTGTGTGTGTGTTGTTGTTTTTTTAAGTGCCCTAGCTGGTTTGGCTCAGTGGATAGAGCTCTAGCCCATGGATTGAAGGGTCCTGGGTTCGATTTTGGTCAAGGGCACATGCCCAGGTTGCTGGCTCGATTCCCAGTTGGGGCCATCCAGGAGGCAGCCAATCAGTGATTCTCTCTCATCATTGATGTTTCTATCTCTCTCTACCTCTCCTTTCCTCTCTGAAACCAATAAAAATATATATTAAAAATAAAATAAAAATTTTAAAAAGGTAAAAAATAAGTGATAGCACCAAAGTTTCCTGATACCTTACCTGAATGACACTCAACTCTTGCATTTTTCACTCTTGTTTCCTTTGATACCATCATTTGGGTCCCTTGGTTTTAAAGGACAGTTAAGTTAAATGTCCAATTCAATTGTCATAAAAAACCATTCACCTTTTTACCCCCTTGAGCAATATTTTGCCAATCTGCCATTTTCATTATTAATACTAAAAATATTTTTCAAGGAAATATAGAAATAAGCAAGGAGAGTCAAAGATAAGTACCATAGCCAACAGTAGAATTTATAAAGTGCAACATTAGTCAAGTTGGGGGACTGGCTATGTGGCCAGTGCTGTAAGATCCATCATAGGAATATCCAGAGGGGAGAGGAACCTACCCCAAGTCCAGATGTGCAGAGGAAAGTTAGCATCAGAGTGCTCAGGAACCTTAAGATTTCAGAGTGACCTAGAGGTATTATTGGAGCAGGTTAGGCAAATTACTAAGGAGGGTTTGGGACAATTACTGTCTTTTAGCTAACTTGATGGGTTTGAGTACATGATCTGTGGATGAATACAGATGGGTTACAGGGAGACGTGAGTTATTCTGTGTGGTAGCTTGGCTATGCTCTAGTGCCCATTTGTTGGGTCAAAAGTGAGTTTGGCCAAAACTGGTTTGGCTCAGTGGTAGAGTGTTGGTCTGTGGACTGAAAGGTCCCAGGTTCTATTTCGGTCAGGGGCGTGTACCTTGGTTGCAGGCACATCCCTGGTAGGGGGTGTGCAAGAGGCAGCTGGTCGATGTTTCTCTCTCATCGATGTTTCTAGCTCTCTACCTGTCTCCCTTCCTCTCTGTAAAAAATCAATAAAATATATTTTTAAAAAAAGTGAGTTTGGATACTGCTTTGAAGACTTTGTATAGATGTAATTAAAATTTATAATCAGTAGACTTTAAGTAAAGGGAATTACCTCTATAATGTATGCAAACCTTATCCAATAATTTGAAGTCCTGAAGACCAAAAATTCTGGTTTCCCAGAGAGGAAGGAATTTTGCTGTAAGACTGGAACATAGAAGTATTGCCTGAGTTTCCAGGCTGCTGGCAGGACCTAACGAACTATCCAGCCCTCAAAATAGCAGGAGCCAACTTCATCAATCTCTCACTCTGTCTGTGTGTATCCTGTTGGTTCTCTTTCTCTAGAGAACTCTGACTGGTACACTAAATAAAGCCTGCAATGCAGATTCCTCTCTGAAGAAGGCAGAAAATTACAACTCGCTTTTACTCTTCCCTCTAACAGAGTCAGACTCATTCACTCCCTCCCTGCTTCCTTTCTTTCTTTCCTTTGCCGATGAGACCTACTTGACCACTGAAAGGTAAATGCTCACATTTCCCTGGCTTGGACTAACCTCACAGCCCCGCCCAACACCAGGGGCCAGCTTTTTTAATTTTAGGGGATAAATTACAGAGCTGAATCTCTGGGACATTCTTCCTAAGTAAATAAAGTGGAAATTTGAACATTTTTCTAGCAGATCCTCATTTTGGTTTCTGAGCAATCCAGACAGAGATGTCAGAAATGATAAAGAAAATAATAATAAGATATGTGAACATTTTTATTTCTCCCTATTGACTTTAGCTTTTGATTAGGAGCAATATTTCCTAAGTCTTTTCAGAGTAACCTCTATATTATACAAAGGTCATGTCTTTCAGATCCAAAGCAGAATGGAATAGGGGTATCATAATTATCTAAATTGACTGTCCACGGGAACTCAAATCACCTTTCTATTCTAATTTAGCTGAGCACATCCAGCCATGGCTTGGTGAGGAGCAAAATATAAACACACCCAAATTAAATCAAACATGGTATTTAAATAGTGACTGTTTATTAGTTTGCTAGTAGAAACTCAAGTTAAAATAATGTTGTGTCTTAACTGAATTTGAGGCAATATGCCTAGTGGTTAGGAACATAAGGTCTGAAGCCCAACTCCTTAGATTCAAATCCTGACCTCACAATAGCTATGACCTTAGGCACTCTGCAACTTTGTCCTGCCTCAATTTGTCCATCAATAAAATGGGAATAATACTAATGCTTACCTCATAGGGTGGTGGTAAAGGTAAAACACTTAAAATATATCTGAAACTTAGTAAGCACTACAAATATTAGCTGTTTTTGCTGTATACCATCTGATACTTACCCAATGCTTTTCATCAAACCATTGCATCAGTTTTTGTTTTTTTTTAATTGATTTTTTGAGAGAGAGGAAAAGAGAGAGAAACATTGATATGAGAGTGAAACATCAATTGGCTACCTCTGGCATACCCTCCACCCCTCCGCAGGGATTGAGCTGGTAACCTAGGCATGTGCCCAGGTCAGAATCAAACTGGCAACCTTTTGGTGCATGGGAAGAAGGCCAACCAACTGAGCCATACCTGAGAGGGTGTGTCAGTTTTTACATAGAGTATTCAGTTAGCTGTTTGATGGGAAACAGTCTGGACCTATGTTTGAGTCCTAGCTCTGCCAATTCAAGGTTAGGTGACTTTGGCAAGCCATCATCTGTGGTTACCTGACCTGGACACACACCGGATACATACCGTACATATGTCATGAAAATCACATATGTGCTGATATTTATTGAATGTAACTTGTAAGACCTGTATTGCTGTGAAGACAGCTATCTATTTATATAAGTAATGATCTTCAAAATAGTTAAGTCTACCACTGGACTCTGCTGTTGGTGTGCTGGGCTCAAAATAAAATAAATAAAATAAAGAATTTCCACAGTTACTTTTAAGAATATAAGGGTTTATTTTCCTTACTTATCAAGGAAAGGAAACTGACCTTTCCAACCAACTTAGTAATGAAATTTAATTATCAAAGCATTTCTCCATAGGTCTCCCTCCACCCTCTCACATTTCACGTGTGTGTTGAAGTGCATGAGCTCCAGGAGCAAATTGTGTCTTCCCTGCTTCCATGTGCTCATCTTCTTTCTCCCCTGTCCCTGCCTGGGTGGTCTTGCCTTCGTCTACATCAGTGTAAAATGCGAGGTAATCCACACAGAAGATAATGAATATTGATCTTCCAGGTTAGCCCAAAAACACCTATAGCAATGGGTTGACTTAAAGACCATTCATGTGTAAGAAAACCTAAAGTCACATTAAAAACATCAATAAGCTGTCTCGATGAAGCTATGCCTTCAGGTGTTTGCATGCTGTTCTCTTTCCCCAACTTTAAACAAAATTCATATTATGGCTTTACTGCTTTGAGCTCCACATATTTTTCTAAAAAGAAAAAAATAATATAAGCACTTTAAAGGTATAGGGGTTTTTAAAGTTACAGGGACTTTCTATTAAACACATTTGAGAGCCCTCGTCAGTGTGCAAAGTGGTTAGAGCATTGACCTGTGCACCCAAGGGTTGTGGTTAGATTTCCAGTGGAGGATATATATCTGACTGCAGGTTTGATCCCCAGCTCTGGTCTGGGCTTGTGTGATAGGCAATCAATTAATATTTCTCTCTCTCTCTCTTCTCTCTCTCTTTTTCCTCCTCTCTCCTCTCTTCCTCTTTCCCACTCTTTAGAAATCAATGGAAAAAATATCCTCAGTGAGGATTAACACACACACACACACACACACACACACACACACACACACAAAACACACACACACACACACACAAAAAAAAAAACAAAACAAAAAAAAACAAACAAACCACAAAGCACCATATTTGAGAAAACAATGTAGGCAAACTGGAACACTTTGCTCTTCTCTACTTTCAATTACTATTAAATTCACAAAGGAATTTGATGGTAAAAAGAGAATGGTAATTTGAAATATTCAGATTACTTGTGGAATTCCCTCACTTAGTCTGCCTCATTTTACAAGGAAATTTCTGCTCTTCTAGTTGCCAAAAGCTTTTTGTAGCCCTAATGAAGTCTCCAATGTTTAAAAGTTAAACATCTTGATATCTTTAAATATGAGGGACCAGACTTGATTTTAAAACCTAATTGGACAACATCTACCCACTCTACCACAAATTCATGTCTCTATCCTTTGGGTTAAATAGCCTATGCTTCCTATTTTACCAGGCATATTAGGACCTCATTTATAAAGCTTGCTCAGAGTTCCTCCAGTCTTTACTGTTCTTTCCTGCCCTATCTCTTTCTCCATCTGCAGAAAAGATAGCTATTGTGAGGAACCAGATCAAAAGTGAATTCTTCCATAAAGCCTTCCTGATTCTCTAGCAGGAATTAATCTTTTCCTCCTTTTAATTTCCAAATGTTTTAAATCTATTTAGTGTAAATTGCCTTATAAAAATGTGACTACTAAAGCAGATTAGAAGTTCTTTTAGAATGGGGACTTGGCCTTTGTCTATTTGTCATCTTCTAGAACTTTTAATACAGTACCTTGTAGATAGTTGGTTGTTAGTAAATGTGTAGGAATACTTTAACCAAATAAATGTATTGAGTCAAGTGTCAACTACATGAAAGATTTGTACACAGTTATATTATAGAAGATATGTTATCTGGTATCTAATGATGAAAACTCAAGGTCCCAATAAGGTAATTTCAGTAGAAACAAAAACTTGCCTAATGACAGGAAAGCAAACCAACATTCATTGAGCATTACATTAATTTCCTGTGGCTTCTGTAACAAATCACAACAAACTTGGTGGCTTAAAGAAATAGGACTTTATTCTTCATAGTTCTAGACATCAGAAGTCCAAAATCAGTCTCAGTGGGATGAAATCACACTATTGGAAGGGCTGCCCTCCTTTTGGGAGAATTAGCTCTTTGCCTCTCCCAGTTCCTGGTGACTGCTGACATTCCTTGTTTATGGCCATATCCCTTCAGGACCATGTAGACTTATCCTTCTTTGTGCCAAATCTTCCTCTTATGTTTATTTGTCTGTTTTGTTTTTAAATAAGGGCACTTGTGGTTGCTATTATGGCTCACCCAGATAACCCAGAATAATCTTCCTATCTCAAGATCTTTCATAATATCTATAAAATCCTTTTTCCACAAAAGGAAACATTTACAGTTTCCAGAAATTAGAACCTTATGTTCTGAGGAGCATTATTCAGGGTGCTATAAACCCCAACTAGACATGCTCTTTTGCATGGTTTTACTCAATCCTCACAGGTACTCTATGATGGAGTTCTCAGTGTTCTGAGGATACAGGTGAGGCCCCTGAAGTCCGAGAAGTTGGGTGACTTGCACAAATGTACTTGCAGTAAGTGGTTGGATATTTGATCCAAACCTAGATCTACTCTCTGGCTCCAACTTGATTTTGTTTTTCCATTATATCTTAGGAGCTTCCCAAGTACTAGACACCTAGTATATTCTTAATAAAAGTTTGTTGATATAGCAGAAAGCCTTTATTGAGGCTCTAAAGTTTCCTGCTTTATCATTTTGTCACCTTTTCTAAAAGTTTATTGATTTTTAAAGGATATTATACATCAGAAGTCTCTTTAGAAAGTGTTTTCTAATGAGAATGCGTTGTTGTTTCCAAAAATGTCACTACAAATGGAGGCAGTTTAGTCACTGTTTTTTTAAAGTAAGGGGTGTGAAAATTTCTCATAGAAAGTAAAAAAAACAATTGAGCATTTGAGAGGGTGAAAATACACATCAAAGTCGTTAGTCTGCAAAAGCTGAAAACAGATCCTCAATCTAATTCAATATGATTGGGAATAAGCTGTATTATCAAGGCAAAAGAATTAAGTTTCTGAAAGCATTGAACATAGAGTTAAAATTCATTCAAGCTGAAACTGGTTTGGCTCAGTGGATAGAGCATCGGCCTGCGGACTCATGGGTTCCAGGTTCGATTCAGGTCAAGGGCATGTACCCTGGTTGTGGGCACATCCCCAGTAGGGGGTGTGCAAGAGGCAGCTGATAGATGTTTCTCTCTCATTGATGTTTCTAACTCTCTCTCTCTCTCTCTCTCTCTCTTTCTCTCTCTCTCTCTCTCTCTCTCTCTCTCTCTCTCTCTCTCTCTCTCTCCCTCTCTGTAAAAAATCAATAAAATATATTTTTAAAAAATCATTCAAGCAATGTTATGTCTTCTCCCTGATTTCCCCTAAGTCTTAGACATTTGTGAAGTTGTATTCCTGGGTTCTGATAATTCACTATAAACTTTCCAGTGAACACTTTAAAAACCACATTTGGTTAAGCTATTAAAAAAAATTAGGAAGCTAGTGGGGTGGAAACAGGGTCATTTCCACCCCACTAGTTTATACTGCCTAATGTCAAAATACTGGTTCTCATGGACTATGAAGACATGTATTAGTTTCCTCTTGCTGCTTTGATAAATTATCACAAATTTAGTAGTTTAAGAAATCTCCATTTATTATTGTTACAAAAAGGGGTCCATTTGCCCACACACATTGAAGCCCAATAAGACATGAACATGAGTTTGCAGCCAAGAAAGTTAAGAATTTATTAAACAGATGGCGCCATGTCTGGAGTCACAGGTAGCTCATGTGCAAAGACTTGGTTCCCAGTAACTTCCAGGGGATGAATTATACAGGGGGAAATCATTAATCATGGTGACTAAAGAAGTTAGGGTCATGGTCTCTACTGATTGGTTTGTGTTAGTGCAGAGGGTAATTGATCATTGCATCTGGTCCTGATGCTATTCTGTCCAACTTCATAAGGATTTGTTTTGTGGGATTGTTCCACTTTCCTGGGTATAGAGCTAAAAACCAACTGAGGCCAAGATATTGTCTTTTGTTTGATTAAAATCTCTGACTCTATAGTAAATAGACCCAAGACCTTGTTCCTATGACTACTGGATGCTGAACAGAACCTCATTGTCCTGAGGGCTTAGTGATTAAGCAAGGGGTAGGGAAGTGGTAAGTCAGGGTTCTGGGTGAATGAGTCAAAGGGAAAAAATCAAAATAAAAAGCCAGATTTAAAAAAATAAGGTCTCTGCACAATTTCATTATCTCACAGTTTCGAGGCAGAAGTCCAGGCCTAGCATGGCTCAGCGGGTTCTCTATTCCTGATTTCAAAAGGCCAAACTTTTTGGCAGGATTGAATTCCTTTCTGAAGAGTCTGGAGGTGAATCTACTTCCAAGCTTCCTGGGATATTGGCAAACTTCAGTTCCTTGTGGCTGTCAGACTGAGCTTTCTTTGCGAGCTGTTGACTGGGGGTCATAAGTGGCTTCTGGAGATTGCTAGCATTCCTTGGGTCATAGCCCCCTTTCTCCATCTTCAAAGACAGCAATGAGGGATTGAATCCTTCTCTTGCTTTAAATGTCTCTGAGCTCCCATTTTGCTTCATTGCTCCTCTACTGACTTCCACTAAATGTTTTGACTTTTATACTTTCCTCTTCTACCTATGGGCCCATGTGATTATATTAGGTTCACCCCCCTATCTTAGGGTCAGTTGATTTGTAACCTTAGTTTCATCTCCAAAGACCTTTCACAGAAGTAACTAGAATAGTGTTTGGTTGAATGACCTGGGGACAGGGATATTGGCACAATGTTTTTAGAATTATGCCCAAAACAAGGTGTAAAGTTTCCACTAAGGTTTATTTTATTTTAATACTCTATTTCTAGGTTTCAAAGATCAGGTTACTCAGTAAGGACTTATAAAACCAGAAACATGAAACTAGCTACCTATCTTTCTGAATACAACTGATGGACATAACATTTGAAGGCTCAGATATACTCATGTAGCCACATTTCCATCTCACATATGAATACTAGGTGGGAAACAAACATTATAAATTAAGAAAAAGAAACTTTATTTTTAAAAGTTTATGTATGTAATGCACCAGGGATTTTAAGCATAAGCTATGTTCAAATAGAGAGAACACTTACTGAAATCGTGAAGAACAAGGATTGTCATGAACAAAGTGCTCACTGAGAAAGGATGTTAAAACACTTTTCTGTAAGTTGTTTAGTGACACATGGTAGATCACTCACCATTATCATGTGTCTTACCTTGGAGTCATTCTAGCTATTGATAGGAAATCTTCTCCAAGAGCCAGTTAGATATTCCACAATAACTCATACATGTGATAGAAAAACATTATTACCACCCAAAAAACTGATGTGATTAACACCATGGCTTAGTTTACCAATGGTAATGCTCCTAGAAACAGAATAAGAGTGCAAAACTTTAAAAAAAATTTTAATTTTTTAAAAATATATCTTATTGATTTTTTACAAAGAGGAAGAAAGAGGGATAGAGAGTTAGAAACATCGATGTGAGAAAAGCATCAATCAGCTGCCTTTAACTGGAATCGAACCTGGGACCTTTCAGTTTGCAGGCTGATGCTCTATCCACTGAGCCAAACCGGTTTCGGCAGAGGGCAAAACTTTTTAAGAGCAGGTGAATTTCTTCCCAACTCTGTATCCCCAGTTGGACATTGTGAGTTTCAGATAGTGAGGAAGTAGTAGGGAATGACTGAGCCACAAGATAGAGGGGGTCTGGGTCACCGGATCCTCACATAGAGAAGACGTGCTGTCAACTGGAAAAACCTGTTTTGGGTAGTTAGATGATGTAGAAATATAATTCCATTGTGCTTAGGCTTGTATACCTTTTGGATCTATTTTTTAAGCAGCTTGCATTATCTACACTAATGCATCCTATGTTTATCCTATTCTAGCATTCATAGCATCAACTTCATTTTGCAAGGTCTCTAGTTCCAACTCTTTAGATTCCATAAATCCTTATTACTCTCAATTTTTTTTTGAGAATAGTTTTTCAAGGGTGTTGTAAAGGGCAAGAGTTATTTTGAAGCTCAGAGCCAAGAATTTGAAAAACAATACTGAAATATTTTGTGCATTATTTTCACTGGAACAAAAACACTTTAACCTTATTTTTCCTTAAGTTTTAGTAGTAGAAAGGCTTCAGAGCAAAGAGCAAGAGTAAAAGTAGTTAAGAATGCTGAAATATTCTTCTCTTGTATGAGGTTAACTCAATAATGCAGAGTGCTCTTGGCATAAATTAGATTCAAGATGAAAGGAAGGCAAACACAGGTCTTCTCTGAGATAGGAGGGTCTTCATTTAGAGATTTATTATAATACAGAGTTTAAACATGCTTAGACTTACAATATTATTCTCTGGAAAAAGAAGATACCTTTAGAGTCCTAGTAAATCAATGAGAGGGAATATCTACAGTCATGGGTCCATGCTAATTTTAAACACAGACCAGGTAATTCTTATAAGTTTCTCATTTGTACAAAAGGTTTTTAGTGAGATGTAGGAAGTAACAGGAGTTAATGTGAAGCTAATCCACATATGACAGAGTTATCACAGGTAAATGATAGAATTGGGCTGACACCTATGGGAAAAAATTTACACAGTCCATAGAATCAAGAATTATTATTGATAATTAACATTCATTCTACTACTACTGATACCAACTTTTACATCTATAATTTCTCAATAAGCATGAATATACATATTATTGTTATACATTATAAATGTATGAGGAATAAGCTTAGAGATATTTCCAGCAAATGAGCCAATGTCATATAGTTTACTCTGCTCAAGTTTCAGAATTAGAAATTGTATCCAAGTTCCATCATAAAAAAAAAGTCCTTAGGGAGTTTCTTACTATAATGATGACCAACAAACAAGGATTAGTGATAAATTACTGTGTCCTGAAATTTTAGCATTCTCTTCATTGCATCCATTTCCACTAGTGTGTTTTTTGTTGTTATTGTCTTTTCTAATTCTTATGTCAATATCCCTGTTCCCAAATAGGTAGGTGATGCTTCTGATGTGCTTTCTTGAAGAAAGAGTTAACTCCTCTGGCAAACAACAGATTTCTATTAAGAAAACACACACAATCATTTGCACGTACACAGAATTTTAGGACAAAAATAAAAATCAGTGTTTTAAACATTTTCATTTAATAATTCTTAATAATGCTAAATTAAATATTTTTCCTGATTTAATGTGTTCTTAAAAGTCAGTAGTACTATTTCTAATTACTATATTACCTAAAGAGTAAGGATTTTTAAGAAAGCTTAATATTTTACAAAGAAAACAGAGCAAATATAATCTGTAACCATAGTGACAACTTAATTTAAATTTTGTATTTTATATATGATATTCAGATTTATGATAATTTATAAAATCACATTATTTTTTATTTTAAGAAGGCAATGAACGTTTCTGTAAATGAAGGCAAATTTATTATGTTCACACAACAGTGGGTTACATTTAACTACAGGGATACTGATAAATATGATGGGGAACTTAGATTTAAATAATTAATCAGAATATACATTAGGAAAACAGTTTTAAGAATTTGATTATAAAATCACTTCATTTTTAATAGTATTTATTTAAGTCATGTAACAATAATTTATTGTACCAAAAACAATAGTGTTATATTGCAGGGTCAGGATGCATGTTATTTTTTCATGGGCTTGCTTTATCACAGAAACAAGAAGGGAAGCGAAGAAGAAGAGAAAGAAAGGAGAGAGGAAGAATTAACAAATAACTGTCAAATGCTGACTAGATTACTGGATAAAAATTAATAGTAGAAGGGCTGAGTGAAAAAAGAATGAAATAAGCAAAAAACAACAACTCATAACAGACAACAGCAGGGTGATTACCAGAGGGGAAGAGGTGGGGAAGGGAGAAGGTAGAAGAGGGTATAGGGAGGGATAATTGGTGATAAAAGGAGATTTGACTTGGAGTACTGAACACACAATACAATATTCACATGATGTATTATATAATTGTACACGTAAATCCTATATAATTTCATTAACCAATGTCACCCCAATAAATTAAAATACATTCATACATACTACATAATATAAAAGATGTGTGCAAATGAATACCAATGAAAATTTCTCAATATGCCAACCAGGCTTCAATTAAGGACAAAAAAATCAGTGAGTATTCCACAATAAGGAATCTATTACAGGAATTAGACATTATATAACTGTGAGAGGAACTGGGAAAATAAGGGTTCACCACAGGGAACTGGAAGGTTATTTAGCAGTTATTATGTATGTCCTTAGGCAGTTCTCCTGAAGCACTGGGGCATGCTAAAGTTTACAGCAAATCTGGAAACAAGGAACATCTAGCTGCTAGAGTGAGCCGCGGTGGGTGCAGAAGTATGAGGTAAGCTCTTGCCTCTGCATCATTACTGTCTCTGTGAATTCACAGCCAACCACCTGGGAGGCTGGAGTTCAGGAGGGTCAATGGTCAAGAAGTAAAACAGAATTCAGAGAAAGGAGAAGAGTGAGGATCAACTGCGACCCACCAGCACCTCCACATCTCTCTTCTTTGCCTCCAGGGATGACCTTCAAGGAGTCCAAATCTCATGCAAATTTCTCTTGTGGCCAGCTGCAAGCTGGAACCCTCCAGGCAAGTTCTGAGAAATGTATTTCCAGAATAGCCAAGCTGACATAAGGTAAACAGTCCCAGTAGGACTTTTGGAGTATGCACAATTCTACTTTTATCTATGCTATGAGGTACCTGTATTTCCTACTTATAATATGGTACTGCAAAATAAAGTCATAAGCAAAATAATTTCTTTTGGAAATGCTGTTAGAATAAAACTCAGTAAATATAAAAGTATAAAGTTACACAATTCCTTTTGCCTCTTTTTTTGGTGATTTTGCACATCGCTCTGCTTATTCACCAAGTGTTTTGCACTTGGCAATATTTTAAATCCTAATGAAATCTCAACAGAGTAGTGGCAATTTGCCAGAGTGTTTTTCTCTCACTTCTAAAAACAGAGTAAGTGAAGTGAGGAAAAATGTAGTGGGTTATGCAATATCCATGTTGGGGTGATGGAACCCCCGCTCCCCAAGATGCTAACCTGAAAACTGTTCTACTCACCTCACTGGTGTATGCAGTGCGGACAGTGCTCTCTGATGTGGAAAGTAAAATAGTTGCCACGGGATAGAATCAGTTGATCTGCAAGTATAATATTTACTCTCGTTCCTTAAATGCATGAGATAGATCCATGCAATTCAGAGCACTTTTTCAGAGAATGTTAAGGATTGGCATCCATATCCAAAACTGTCAGTCTTTGGAGCATGAAACTAACTCGTTGCACATTTTAAACTGAGATAGTGGACATGCGCATGATCTACTAAATGTAATGTTGAGGCTTAACTGTCAATTCGCTTTATGTTATTAATTCTGTGGAGCCTAGTTATGCCATTGATATTATTTCACTCTCCAGTAATCATCAGCCAGGGTCAACCAATTTGATTGTTTAATGTCTATTGTATTTAGACAGAACCTATAGAAAACAACAAAGTAAATTGCATATGAGAAGTACTTGATATTGAAGACAAAGCCTTAAAGCTGACTTAAAATTAAAGTAAATAGATATTTTTATATTTACAAATCTGATACCATCAGAATCCTGTTAGGTAATATTCATATCAATGGAACACTTCAAATTGGCAATCACTATAAAATTGAAATGAGGCAATACAGAATTTGCTTCAAAAGAATTACTCCCTGACCGTCACACTAAGTGTATATTTTTCTCTACATCTATCAAGTGGATTTAGAATGTGTCTTTAAAATGAAAGTAACTTTTTTATTTCATCTTTAGAATAGAGGGAAAAATGCTTTTAGAGGAGATAATAGCGTATCCAAGTAACCAGTTGAACTAAAATGTGAGGCTTCAAGTAGGTAGTCAGTAAACCTGCTAGTTAGGTTCTTACTAGTATGTTCTTTGGTTAACTGTTGGAAATCACTGTTCATTATCCTAGCATTAAAAATACCTCTCTAGGATGTTGGCAGTGACCTTCCCTGGAATACAATAACCTACACTATGGTTGTCTTTGACATAAAATGCTTATTTAGAAAAATGTGTATTTGGAACAGTCTAACGTGGAAGTGATCACATCAGAGTGAAAAAATGTTATCAATAACTAAACTGACCTGCTGCTTTTACAAAGCATTCTGCCTCCCAAGTACAATCCCATCTTCCATAGTGACACGGACTTCGCTAAGGCCATTAAGTTGGATTCATATATTAAACAACTATTTAAAAACTGTCAGAATTACTTTTTCATTCATAGCTATTGACTAATGCTTACTCTAAGAGTTGTGAAGATTAAATGGGACCATCCATCAGAGAATATCTAGTATCCACTGAGACATGCTGGGTACAACTAAATGTTTACTTTCTTCTCTTCCTTCGTGAGGCTCACTTATTAAGGCACAATTTACAAAGTTAATGTACTTGCTTCAAAGGATTCACTGAAATACAAAAAGAAACAGTAGGAAATCTGAGCACAAATGTCAGATTACCTAACATGCAACCCATTTTTGCTTCTAATATACCAACCATTTTTCCTTCCTGGAGTAGAAAAAAATTATTCCCACATGATAGAAAAAAAAATGTCACTACTCTCTGAGACCTGCATTTCTTAACTCCCAACAGTATGCCCCAGCCTAAAATTATTTGAGCAAATAGGGATTTGTAATTCATTTATCTTAATGTTATTCCCATGTTTCTCACTTCCTTTTTTATTCACTTTTGATCAAGATGGACTTTACCCTCAGCTTGATTAAACTTTAAACAGGTTTCTTCCTGACTATAAGCCTCTACCTTCTCTTAGAGCATTTAGAAAACTTGTAATTGCAAATTCTTTCTCTGCTCCTTGGAAATGTAGATAAACCTCCAAGCCTCTTTCTTACCTGTTTTACAACCCAGGAATGTCTTTCTCAAGACCTGGCTGTCAACCTCAAGAAAGACAGAGCCCCATCGCCCAATGGGCGGGTGGCAGCCTAACTTGATTAATGTCTTTAAGGGACAGAAGGCTTAATGGCAAGGAAAATCATTTGCACACTCAGGAATGACTCAATGTGCTAGACACATCCCATTGACCAACTCCATCCTTCAATGTCCTCCAGTACTTTTCCACTAGCCCACACTAGCACTTAAAATCCCTTTGGCCCTTTGTTCCAGTGGAGTTTGAGTTCAGTCTCTCTCCCCTATAGCAATAGTCTTGAATAAAGCTTTCCTTGCCTCTATCTGGTGCAGTTTTTGATAGTTTCCTTCTTACTGAATAAGTTCTACATGTCATTGTTAAAATAACACACACCCTTTCTAATACCCTCAACTCATTTGTCCCTCCTTTTTCCAACGCCCAGATCCCTCTTCAGTTATTTGTTTGGAGATAAAAACACAGCCAGCCGACTGACTGCTGACTTCAAGTCCTAGATCGCTATTTCACCCATTTGTCTGTCTTACTGCCCTACACACCTCTTGACACTCATTTTCAGCTGATGACAGAGAAAATGGAAGCAACCAGAAAAATGTCCATCAGCTTCTACCTCCATATTCACTACCCACCTGCATCTGGGACTTCATACAGTTATTGCTGATGCGCTGGCTGTGTTTAGAAAGCTGGCCACCCTTCCACAGTGTGTCCCAGATCCCATTCTCCCCGTCTCAAGAATTTAGCTGTAGAAACTCCCTCATCTATCCTGTTACCGACTTCCCCCACTCTACTCAGTCAGTCCCACCACCCGGTAACATGTTTAGTTGCCACTATCTTAAAATAATAATAATACTAATCCTCTTTTAATCTAAAATCCTGTCCCAGGAATTGCAACAGATTTCTGCTTCCCTTTTAGAGAGACTTTGACAAGGTGTTTAAAATGCCTCTCTTATCATCCCTTTTAAAACTTATACCATCTAGGCTATAGAGTTCTATTCCTAAAGATTACATAAATGAGGTATTCTCTCTCAAAACTTAGCTACTGAAAAGAAGTAGGCCAGCTTGTCAGGTTGAGTTTATTGGAAGACATCCTTCTTAGTAGGGTCCTCACCCCACTTCTCCCAGGTAAGAATCTACCTCTGAGGGTTGATCATTCTAAATCTTGAAGCCATTTTATTAAAATAATAAACAACCTCAAGAATATGTTGATTTTTAGAGTGAAGTTCTAGTTTGTTAATTTACAAGTAAAGAATATACCTTTCCACTCATTAGGAAACATGTTGTATTATATTTAACCACTAATATCTCCTCCTTAATAGTCTTCTATTAAGAAATGTGACATTAAACTTAAATTCCTTTAATAGTTCTCTATTACCTTCCAGACCAGTCTAAAATCATTATAGTTATGTAATTATCATGAAATTTTTTGTTTCAAAATCAACTTATTTTTTAGAACTGTTTCTATTTGTGTCTCTTTATTATTATTATGCATGAAAAACCTCAGTCTCTTCTAGGATCACCACCACTCCCCACATTCATCTTCCAGGGATCTGTTATGGCACCAGGGTCTTAGGTAGGGTCAAGGTTAGAGTTGAGGGAAGGAGGACAAAGTGGTCCTTGGCTTTGCTGCAGTGGTTGACAGTGAAGTTTATATCATTCAGATTGGCTTGGCTACTCCAGGTTCCATGAGTTGACATTATTCTGTGACATGTGGAACCCAGCACACACAGAAGAAATTGTCCAGGGCTTCATCTTACTAAACATACCACACACTTATCTCAGGTGACTTGCCACATCTTCTGTGAGCTACTGGAAAGCTGTCCTGTTCACATAACCCATAATACATTCTTTCTCTCTCTCTCTCTCTCTCTCTCTCTCTCTCTCTCTCATCTCTTTCTCTTCACACACACACACACACACACACACACACACTATTTTTCTCATTTTCCCCATTTCTAATTTCTACTTTCCATTCTCTCCACAGTTTAAGGGATCTCTTTTAAATAAATATTGGGTATTGTAAATGGGAGCCTCATGCTCCTCACTGCTTTTCTCAAGTCATATTTTCCATATCAGGAATCTCTTCCCTAATTTCATTACATTTAAGTCCTAGAAATAAAAGTTATCAGGAGTTATAGATCCTGTCCTATTTTCATCTTTGCCACATTCCTCCCCCACAGCAATGAGCACAGCTTCTTCAATGGAGAGATGGGTAAAGGGAGGGAGGTTATGCTTTAATATCAATGCTACATTAACAGTTGGATTCCCACTTTATCCTCCCATTCATCCACATCCTCCCTTACATCTCATCTCCATAACACCAGATGGTTCATAGCTCCCTGAATGCATAGTCACAAATATTTGGACAGTTCTATTTGTCCTCTGTTTGTTTTCAATGACTCTTCATGTGTTAACAAAAATGTGATGATGAAAGAGAAGGAAGGAAGTATACAATTGGTAGCACCTTCATATTTAGATGCATCTGGAAGATTTCTCTTTCCACAGTGTGGCAGCTAATAAGTTTTGAGCCAATTAAGAAGTCAGTGTAAACCTTTGCGCTAAATGGTAGTAAAGGTTATTTTTTTAAATAAAAACAAACATATATGTATGTCTATATGTGCACATTCATGTATGCAAATACATATGTATGTTTAGAAATGGGAATGTTTTATTTAACTTCTGTGGAGAAGTTATTTAACTTGGTTGGAAAGTCTGTAAGGAGGATTCTCTCTAAGGTGGGGGGACCTTGCCGAAGGCGGCAGCCCCTACCTTGACTTCCAAACAAGTCCGATCCCCCGGGTGTTTCGCTAGAATCACTGTGTTTAGTCTTTAAAGATCTGACCTTGTAGGAGCATGTGCTTTCTTAACGATGCTTACCCTGCTGATTGTACTTAGAGCTTAATTGTAGCTCAAGCTGTTATGACAGTAAAATCCTAAGGAGACAGGTGAACAGGGCTACTTGGCGGCGATAGCCAAGTAGTGCTTTGGCCCTCTCTTTCACAGAAACATTAGAGTCATCATTCATCCGTCATTCAGGGTCGCCGGTCAGCCCCTGCAAACTTTCACATGGATCTGTGGACTAGTTTGTGGTCCCTAGCTGATGCATGCACCCTATTTTAGTTAACATACATTTAATTCTAACTTTATATGTATCTACGTTGCCATCTTACTAGTAGTGTCCTGGTACCAATTTTTCAGACATGTTACAACTCATTATTCCCCTATTTATCTTATATTAATTACTTGTGATGAGTTTTGGGAGACAGATTAGTCACTTGATGGTAATTGCAACCACATTGGTGTTATCAGACGAGCTTCTGAAAACCATTTCTTCCCTGGCTTAACTCTGGAAACAGATAAACGCATATCTTTCATGAAGATGATGATTACTTTTAATATCATGGGGAGACTCTCTCTGACCTTGCTCCTAAGGAATTCTGAGGATGCAGCTCCCCATGCACCGATTAGAGCTCATCTGCACAAACCCCAGCTAAACACCGTGGGAAAGAGTTTTAAGAGGAAGGATTTAGATTATTATCATTCAAGATTTTTTAACCTCTATCTACAGCTTTTATTTTCATGGTTGTCAACCAAAGGTGGGCTCTTAACATAGCCTAGAGGTTCTTCTAAGTTCATCCATCAGCTCCATCTCACCTTGTTCAAGACATCTATTCTAAGTCTTATAAAGGTCATTCAGGATATGATGTTGCTGACTAATGTAATCAACTTTTGGTTCTCATTTTGACCTATCAGTGGTGATCATTTTAGTGTCCCCTCAGAAGGTCATTGTCTCTCTGAGAAGCATCTCTCTCAGGAATCAGACATTGACAAGCTAACCTTTGCTTATCCAGGATTTTCTTTTTCTTTTTTAATATATTTTATTGATTTCTTTACAGAGAGGAAGGGAGACAGATAGTGAGAAACATCGATGAGAGAGAAACATCGATCAGCTGCCACCTACTTGGGGATGTGCCTGCAACCAGAGTACATGCCCTGGGACCTTTCAGTCCGCAGGCTGACACTCTATCCATTGAGCCAAACTGGTCTTAGCAGAAGAGAGTTTTCTTGATCAGGATTCTATCCATATAGCTGTAATTCCTACCATTCTCATTGCTTTTGATTTCAACCATGCCCAATTTCCTCAAGTTTTCAGATTTTTGCAAATACAATGACCTGTCTTTTACCCCCTTCACTTCTAACATGCAGCACAGATATCTGGAAAGTCATTTCTGTGTGCCCACAGTCACCCCCCTTCCCTTGTTCAGGTATCAGGCCTCTCCTCATGCTCAAAGCAGTTCCTCTGTAATAGAAATTTTCAAGTTGTCATTTGTTTATTTACTGGATTTCCATAAGAAGTTTATTTTTCATATTAGGAACTTGCAAAGAGTAGTCATCAATAAAGTAAAATAATGTATCCATATGCTTTTCCCACTTTTCCTTCCCCCCCCCAATCTTATCAGATATTTTGAAACGTAAAAGTGAAATTATTTTTTAAAATCAGAATCTTATACCTCACTGTATGCTAATATTTATAAAAACAACATTAGAATTCATATTTTTGCTTTAAACTTGAAAACTATTTCATATTGCCGACATTAAAAACAAATTGTTTTCTTAAATATGTTGGAAAATAGATTAATACACTAATTAAAATAGAAATCAGGTCTCTTTTGATCACTTAAGCTTTTAAAATTTAGAAGTGAGATGCACAACTTTTTAAACTCTTGCTAGTATTGTACATTCAGCGCAAAGTTGCAATATAATCTCTAAGGCAGGAAGGTTTAAACACTAAGTTTTTCTTATTAATTCCCTAAATTAGAACAGCTCTTAAAATAAAATCAACTACATTTCAGCCAGCATGAAGAAATTGAATTCAGTGATGATTGCTATCTTTAAAGCCTATGACCTTACATTATTCTGTCATATGCCTAAGGACATTGAAAGTCTCTAAATTAATTTTAGGGGTTACACAATAATGTTTTTTTAAGTCACAGACTCCAAGAGCAGCATGCCCCTGCTGCTCTGTTTTCATGTTTTTAATCTTTATAACATGATTCTGCAATATGTCCTGTTAATAGGAATATTTTGTGAGTTTTTCCAGAAGTATTTTTTTTTTAAATCTTAGCAATAATATGTACCACTTTGTACCTCCTCCCAGTACTTCTCTAAAAGGAGAAAAACATTTTCTTTTTCCTCTGCAACCTGTGTTAGTCAGCCTGTTTGTTCCCAGTGCTTTCAGATGCCTTTAGGGTTGACAGTAACAAACAAGCAGAGATGCTCATATTTCTCCAGGATCCTTGTGTGCTTTCAGAAAGGCAGAGACTTGGAGTTGAACTTGTGCCAAGAACTAATATTTTCGCAGTAATGTTTATATGTCATCACTCACTCGATGGATAAGGAAACAGGAAGGGAGAAGGGGCTAGGTGGAGGTGGGCAAAGGTGGAAGGAAGGGAGATAACAGTAATAGTGTCAACAGTAAGAATAAAGTGAAAATACACAAAATACCATATACATTAGCACCAAAAAATAAATAATGAAGAATAGGTCTAATAAAATATGCCCAGGATCTATAAGCAGATACCAACAAAACTCTGTCTAAATAAATTAGAGAAGCCCCAACCACTTTGGCTCAGTGGATAGAGCGTCGGCCTGCAGACTGAAGGGTCCCAGGTTCAATTCTGGTCAAGGGCATGTACTTTGGTTGCGGGCACCTCTCCAGTAGGAGGCGTGCAGGAGGCAGCTGATCAATGTTTCTCTCTCATAGATGTTTCTAACTATCCCTCTCCCTTCTTCTCTGTAAAAAAATTAATAAAATATATTAAAAAAAGAAATTAGAGAGGATGTGAGTTTGTTTAATTTACATACATACTGTTTTTTGGACTTGCTGCAATGAATTGTGTTATTTCAGAGTGTCCTCATTATAATTCTTTTGTAAAAAGAAGCATCATTTTATAATAAAATAAACTCATTATAATTTATCTCTTTGCCACTTCAAAGTTTTAGGATCTTTCCAACACAGTACACATTATTAGTGGGGCAAATATAGTGAAAGGAAACAGCATTCTATCTAATAAAGAGTTGATATGCAAATTGACCATTACTCCAACACACAAGATGCCCCCTCCATTTGGGCAAAGATAGCCACCCCCATATGGACACAAGATGGCTGCCATAAGATGGCCAGCAGGGAGGGCAGTTGGGGGTGACCAGGCTGGCAGGGGAACGATTAGGGGGTAATCAGGCTGGCAAGGGCAATTAGGTAGGCAGGTAGGCGAGCAGTTGGGAGCCAGCAGTCCTGGATTGTGAGAGGGATGTCCGACTGTCTGTTTAGGCCCAATCCCACTGGCATTCAGACATCTCTTGAGGGGTCCCAAATTGGAGAGGGTGCAGGATGGGCTGAGGGACTTCCTCTCCCCCAGTGCATGATTTTGTGCACTGGGCCTCTAGTAGTCTAATAATAATACTAAGGGCAAATATGAGAGTTACGAAAACACATTACATCTATCAGGAATCTTGCCTGATAGATGATCTTTTGGGCGGCAGCCTGGTACAGTGATCATGACCTAATTTTATACTTCATTTTTTCCCTTTCTTCCAAATCTTGGTTTGCACATTGTGAAATGGAACTGATAATATCTGTTCTGCAGGGCTCAGCGAGGTTCAGCAATCATATACACATGTTATATAAGCCTAGTGAGTGCTTAATGAAGGATGACTTATATTGTCCCAGTCACAATAGGCTCTGATCATTAATAGAGAAGTGTAGCCACATTGGTAGAGAGCAGAGAGTTGGAGCCAAAGGAACAGAATAGGCAGAACTGGGGGGTGGGGGTGGGGGTGGGGGGATTCTGCTAGATCTGGGTTAGTGATGTTTCTGGGTCCAGCTTGCAAGCCAGCCTGGGAAGGCAGCTGGAGAATGAAACTCTAGCTTTGTGTATGGAGCACAGAATCCTTGTAATTTTTCTTTTGCCTACATCATCATGGTGGCCAAAGGTAACATATAGGGACTAAAACATTGAATAAATGTGTATGGAACATATACAGCAGAGCTGCTACTGTTTGCTAAGCCAAATAAGAATATCAGGAACAGGGTGAAGAGAACACAATGGTTAACTGCAAGGAAGCCCAGCTATGAGGAACAAGGCCGTTAGGTGAAGACGGCGCTCCCTCTGGTGCTCAACAGCAGCTGCTAGCTGGGCAAGGGCTTTAGAAAGTCCATCTGGGTGTCAGAGGCGTGATCAACGTCCCCATCGGCTGGGCCTTGGCAATAAGCGCTTCAAAGCTAATATTTATGAGCACTTAGTAAATTCTAGCCTCCACCGCGCATCTTATTTGAATTCTCTAATGGAGTCTCTAGAACAACTCTGTGAGGTAAAATCTTTTATCATCATTTTGCAGTTGCAAAAAACAGAGCCTTAAGGAGCTCAGTTAATTTGATCATAAGACTAATAAGAGATGGAGGCAGGGCTTGAAACCAGGATGGTCTGACTTCAGATCCCAAATGCTTAACAGCTATACTTTACTGTTCCTTAAGATACTAACCCTCAATTGCACAAACGAATTCATTTTAAGAATAATAGCAGTTACTGTCTATTGAGCACTTACTATGTCTCAGGTACTGCTCTCTCCACATTATTTTGTTTAATTCAAATTTGAATCCTGCGAGGTTTTCATTTAGGTTTTATCTTGCCATTTTACAAAGGACCACACTTGAGGCTTATAGATGTTAGGGTGTCCCCCCCCCCCCCCCCTTCAATGATGCAGGCTCATAGTACAAGAGCAGGGACTGGAAACCAATTCTGCTGTTTTTTTTTACACTAAAAATTCAGTGTTTTTACACTACAAAAATTAATGGCATTAAAGTCAGAGAAGGTTAACTGTTTTTTTGTAGATCCCTATAACACCAACTATAAAATAATATGAAAGCCATGGCTATAAAATGAAGTGGCAACCTACGGGACCTGCCTTACTGCTTTATGGTCATGCTTCATAATTATTCAACAAATATTTATTGACCTCCTACTATACACCATGGTCAACATGATGCAGAGGGTCAATCAGATTGATTTCACAATAGCTCCAATTCAAAGACTGGTTCAATTCTTCATGGTACTTTCCCTTCATGTGGCTATATTTTTGTCACGTTGTTTTCAGCACACCTTATTGCTGCCCTTTCACCTAAAGCAGCAACACGTATCATCCTGATTTGGGCCTCAGAATGACAGCAGGACCTACATTGATTTGCTTCCCAGGTGAGGAGTGAAGTTGTTCACATGACTGCAGAGGAAACAAAAACCCTCTTTCTGGACAAAGCGAAAACCAAAACAAACACAAAAAAGCACCTTACATCCAGCTTCCTCTTCATTTTGAACACCATGGCTAACTGAATTCAACTGAAGCAGAAAATATTGTCAGAGTGAAAACAGTATTAATTAAAATAGTCTGTTGAGACCCATACCCGATTTGCTATTGCAAGTGAAAGCAAAGAGAACATGACGCTGTGTGCTGTTTAGAAGATGGAGGTAATTTCCTGGGGTTATTTATAAATCATTAGCGGAAATTATCTGCTGTTGTCAGGACCTCCACTGGTAGGGAAGCACGTGTAGGACATAATTATTAGAGCCGGGATGATGTGTGGGCCGTAGAATTTAGTTTAGAGGCACCTCACCAACACCAGAAAGGTGTTACCAGACAGCCTGCCATGTCAGTAGGAGAGGGCCTGTCCCAACCTCGATCCTTGTCTTCTCATATAAATGAATTTACAGGAGAGACCTTGACTGTGTTGTGAAAAGCCGATTTATTAAAGCAATTAAAGCATGCGCCTTGACTGAAAAAGCAAAGCAAGCAAACCTATCTGGCTTATGAGCTCAGGTGGGCTCTCAGCTGACCCGAAGGGCGAGTTAGGTGGGGGGTCGGAAACATTACATACCTTCCTATCGGTTTAAAAATTCCTCTGCTGAATATTTTGGTACAGATTAATTCTCACGGTCCCTGTTTACTTTTGTGGCCTTCCCAGAATTCATGAGAAGCACCTAGCAACTTGATCTTGGAAAAACCTCTGCTTAGAGAGTAAAACAACCTTTTTTCTTTCTTTTTTTTTTTTCTTTTCTTTTTCCTTCCCCCTCCCTTTCTGCCTTCTCTCCTTAGGGAGGTTTTTAACCATTTGCTCTGTGTCCTTGGCTGGGAGGACAATGGCTTGTTAGTTACAAGCTGGCTGCAAATCGCCCACGCTGTTTGGCCTTGTTGTAACTTTCCCGTCTCAGTTTCCCTATTCCTCCCGCCTTGGAATCCTGTAACAGTTTGATAGGTAAAACTATTAAATGAATAACATTTATAAGTTGCACTGATTATTGAAACATTACTGGTTGACTGTAGAAATCTTGAAAAACTCAGAAAAGGATGAAGAGAAAGAATAAATAACCTATAACCTCAGCTCCTAGTGGAAACTACTCAACATTTAAAAAAAAATCAATTTTACATCGTTGAGATTTAAGTAAAAATTGTTTTTAATTTAGCATCCAATTATGAGCATTTGAACAGTCTTCATAACTGTCATTTACTTTTGATAATGGAATATAATATATATAATTCAGAGAGGAAGAGAGAGAGAGAGAGAGAGAGAGAGAGGGAAACATCCATGACAAGAGAAAATCATTAATCCCCTGCCTCCTGCATATCACACATTGGGAATTGAGCCCTAAACTAGGGCACGTGCCCTGATTGGGAATTGAACTGTGACCTCCTGATTCATAGGTTGACACCCGATCTCTGAACCACACTGGCTGGGTAGGATGTCTTAAAATTTTTTTTCAGTTCCCCTATGATGAGTCATTTAAAATTCAACTCTCATGTATTTATCTAGAAAACATTTATGGCATGAAAACTTTAATTTGGTCATTCAAATTAAGTAATACAGTGTAATTTTTTTACTTTCATTAACATAATTAATATTTTCAAATAATTGGTAAACTGTCCCCTCCATAGGAGAGCTAGCCATTGTTTTCATTAAATAGACTAGTGTGTCCCTTTAATATGAATGCTTAGCCACCACAGTTACCATCGGATGGTTTCCCATCGTCAGATCTGTGCACGTGTGAAATATGTGTGATCTATGTCTGTGGATTGGTAAATTGGGGATGAAAATCTTTGGAGAAAAAATAATATTTGCAATTTTCTCCTTTCAGTTTTTTGTTTTAATGACCTTTAGGTGAGATTAATTCATACTTGAGTTTCTTGTAAAAGAACCCAAATTTAAACTCTAGAAATTGGTGAAACTAAGCCTTTTCTTTTTTTGTAGTAGATACATTAATTGTGTGATTCCTCCAAACAAACAAGCAAAAACACATGTAATCGTCATAGAGTCCTTAGGTATAGCCATTAGGAAAACTGGAGAGTACCCCTGAGAAGTGCCTCTGATGTGTACATATCACCCCCTTATTTCATGCCTGTTGTAGTTTTTTTTTTTTTTTTAAGTTTTTATTGTTGAAAGTGTTACATATGTCTCCTTGACTGTTGTTGTTTTAACCTACAGTTTTGTGAAAAGAAATATCCATTTCAAATATGACAAGCAGAATAAATGTGCAATAAAGCACTAAAGAAAATTAGTATGATATTAATTTAGCTAACTTTGCACTTGCTGAAAGTATTAAGGAGAACTCATTTATTAATTGATAAATTAGGGATTTTGTGTTTATTTGAAAGTATGCATATTTAATGGAGAGCCTTCACTTTGCCTGCATATCGTTTCTGTTGGAAAAAAACCACTTGGGGTTTACTTGTAGGCTAATAAGCCCAGGAAGAAAAGTGGGAGGTCTGAGTAATATGTATGTCAGCCACAGGGACTGTATTTTTCTTTATAGTACAATGAGCCTTGTGACAAGTTCTTGCCTATTTAAAGCTCTCTATGGTATAATTTTGCCATTATAAACATGTTCTTATTATTTTTATACCTATTTTCCATGTCCCAGAAAGTAAAATACTTAGAAAAGATCACAGCCATAGAGAGAGCCGTTACGTATACGAAACCTCTCTTTCAAATTTCTTTCTGCTTCTTTCTTGATGAGAATCCCTGTTAAAATTGTACACAATATTCCTGTAATCCCTGTATCTCCCCCCCCCAAATGTTTTCTTCTTTCACTCTTCAGTATTTTCTCCTTTGTGAGCATTTGATCTCTTATCTCTGCATGAAAGTTGCAAACTGGTGATGCCAAGATGATCATCCTTAATTAAAGGGCAACTATTGGTAAGGGATCATTTCAGTTTTCCTTTTGTAATATATTCAGATGATTTGTGACTATTTTAACATAAATAAATATATGTGTATATACATATATACAATATATTACCCTCATATTATATCTTTGGTACACTATTTTATTATACATTTAATATTTTGAAAAGCTGAGCTTAAATAAATTAAGTGACATGCCTGTAGACCGAGAGTTAAATTTTCATAGAAAGAAGAAGTAACAGTGCAATAATCACAGAAAACATGTTGGTGTTGCTAATATATAAAGTTATAAAGGTAGATGGGCTGCAAAGGGGCAGAAGAGAACGTTTGAGGATAATGGAAATATTCTGTATCTCAATTGTGGCGGTTACCCTGTGTATATACTTTTTTTCAAAACTCATGGATTGTATAGTTTAAATGGTTACAGTATGTTATATGTAAATTATATCACAATAAACTTAACTTAAAAAAAGCCCAATACATTTAGTAAAACAAGCCAGATACAAAAGGATATATACTATATAGACCCATTTGCGTGAAATTCCAAGAAACATTCTAATCACTACTGATAGAGTTACATTTTAGGGGGACACCTTGTATTTTATCAGTTTGTGTATGTGTGTGTGTGTGTGCATATATGTATTTGCGTGTGCATATATGTATTTGTAAAATGTGTGCATTTTATTACATGTAAATGATATTTTAATAAAATATATATTTTTTAAAAAGTAGTAATCTTCTAAATGTGGATCCTGCAAGCATACTTGTACTCCCGGGGGAAGGACATCTATCTTATTTATTTATTCCTCTACATATCTTAGATAGTCTTAAAAAATAGCTGATGATTTGCTTCATCTTCCAAAAAAAAAATGTGCTTTTTATGATTAGAGAATTTTTCTTTTGTGATTTTGCTTTGACCTTTTCATTATGTGGCTACTTCCTTTGTGGAAAATGACCTTCTCTGAGGGCCTGGAAGTAATAATCTATTGTGTTATACACAAGTAAGAGAGTCGAAGTAGTAATTTATATGGATAGGATATATATTTCAAATATTATCAAGAGATTCATACATGCCACTTAATCTTGTGCCCCAAAGCATCTTCAATTTAATAAGCTGTCAAGAGAGCTATTATTAACTGAGAGCTGAACACCACAGTAAAGTGTGGTTGCTGACTTCTGAAACTAACTGGAAAAGAACAGCTTTTTAATTGGACTGGATGCTGTTTTGCTAGAGCCACCAGGAAAAAAAAAAAATCATTATGCCTTTGCAGCAAAATACTTTCTATCCATGCCAATGATAAAGAATTAAATAGAAACATTTTCTTTCCTCTCTGTGTAAACCTTTAAAAAATCACATGTGGCCCAGCTTGTGTTGCTCAGTGGTTGAGCACAGACCCATGAACCAGGAGGCAGCCAATTGATGTTTCTCTCTCATTGATGTTTCTATAACTCTATCCCTCTCTATTTCTCTCTCCAAAATCAATACAAACATATTTAAAAAATAAGTCAAAATTTTTTCTTGGTGTATATGAGGTGCAAAGTAGTACACTGGACATGTGGATACACTATACTATTACAAATATTTCTAACACTTGGTGGAATCCAAATTGATGACAATTTCAAGCAAAAAAACTTCTGTGTTTTCTTTTCCCTTGCAGAGTCTACAAATGGTCTAGACTTCTGTATAGACAGGATTTTAAGGAGGCAATATTTGCAGTGAATAAAAGTTATATGTTTAAAATATAAAGGTTGTACTTGAAATAGAAACAGATTTTCTTTTATCATAAAAAGATTCCAGTCTCCTTAACCATAAAGACATTCTTGTAAATTAGGTGTTGGAGTTACCAATAACCTGTATGGCATTTATATAAGTGCTAAGTAATATTATAAGTAAAATGTCCTCTTCTTTTCTTTCTTTTAATATATATATATATATATATATATATATATATATATATATATATATATATATTATTGATTTTTTACAGAGAGGAAGAGAGAGAAATAAAGAGTTAGGAACATTGATCAGCTGCCTCTTACACACCCCCTACTGGAGATGTGCCTGCAACCAAGGTACATGCCCTTGACCGGAATTGAACCTGGGACCCTTCAGTCCGCAGGCCAAAGCTCTATTCATCAAGCCAAACCGGTTTTGGCCCCTCTTCTTTTCTGTCTCTTCTTTTCTCCACTGAAATCAAATTTATACTTAATTATCTACATAAACAAAAGATAAAAGATGGCCTAGCTTTTTAAATTTCCATCTGATTGACTGTATAACCCTGAGGAAGGAACTAATCTCTTTATATCTCATTTCCTTCATCTATTGAATAAAAACCAATGGTTAAAAGAACTTGTATGCATGCATATAAGCCTAACCAATGGACACAGACAATTGGGGGATAAGGGCATCAGTGGCGGGTGCGGGTGGGGGGCAATAGGGTGATAAGAACACATATGTAATACCTTAATCAATAAAAAAATTAAAAAATAATTTAAAAAATAATAAAACAATAGTAATAATAATAATAGTAATAATATAGACCTCATTGGATTACTGTAAAGATTATATATAGTTAATAAGATATATACTTGGCATACAGTGTAATATAAGTATATATATAAAAGCCTAAGCAACTGGCCAATAGCTATGAGGCCCACTGACCACCAGGGGGCAGATGCTCAATGCAAGAGCTGCTCCCTGGTGGTCAGTCGCTCCCACAGCAGGAGTGCTGCTCAGCTGGCAGACAGACAGGCACCGGTTGCCAGGCTCATGGCTGGCGAGCACAGCTGCAGCAGTGCCAGCCTCTCCTGCAGACACTCCCTCTGTGAGCCCCAGCAGCAGTGACCGCAGAAGGCTCAGCGGGGCCAGGATGAGCGGAAGCGGCGCAGGGCCCAGCCCAGGATTGGGCTCCTCCCCAGCCGCCTGCCGCTTCCTACACTACTTCGTACTGTGCAGGACTGACATGGACACAGGCCTGGAGCCCCACGAGCTGGCAGGTAAAGCCGGGCTGCGGTGGCATGGAGGTCCACTGATCTCCCCAAGCCAGGATGAGGTACCCCACCGGTGCACGAATCTGTGCATCAGGCCTCTAGCTTAATAAATATGTTGGCTATATTCATTTATATCACATGAATAAAAATAAAATAATGTTAAAGGAATGAAAGACACATTTTAGAATATTACATGAATTCATTAAATTTGAAAAAAATTAAAAAGCTTCCTGTATTGTAAATTGTTGCCCTCATAAAGTAATATTACATAAATATTTATGGAAGAAGGCAGAGATGTGGCATATAAAGAAGGGAAAGAAGGCTACACAGTTTTATTTCTTAAAAAAAAAAAACAACACTTCTGAAGTAAATACAGCAAACTTTTATCTTTTTTAAATCGGAGTGGTGGATATTTGGTTGTTCATTATATTTCTTTAATTTCGGAATATTAAGGTAATTTATTTTAAATCCATCAAATAAAGCAGAAAATGTTCTATCTTTTTCTGTATTTTTTCAGTCTACTTTCAAATTACACTGTAACATTTTATGGGTAGTGTGAGTACTTTATGATAATAAAATAATTCCAATTCTTCCCTCTTGTCTTTTGTATAATTTCTGTCATTAATTTATATGCCGATAAGTATACATAAGCATATTCTATAAACATATATGTGTGTATATATGCCCTTCCATGCTGTGTGCAGACCTGAGTCTGAGCTATTTTCTTTCTCTCTAAACATCTTTAGAACATTTCTTGCAAGGCAGGTTTGTTAGCAACAAACTCCTTCAATTTTTTTTTTTTTATTCTGAAAAAGTCTCTTTCTCCTTTACTCTTGAAGGGTAATATGACAGGGTATATAATCCCAAGTTAGTGTTTTTTTCCTCAACAACTTAAATATTTTAGTTGCTTGCAAAGTGTGTGAGAATTTGGGTATGGTTCTTATCTTTATTCCTCTCAGAGGTCAAGTGTTGTTGTTATTGATTTTGTTTTCTTCTGTCTTCTTTTCTGGAATTTTAAAAATAGTTATTTTCTGTAATTTGAAATTAATATGTGTGTGTGTGGTGGGGGAGTTTTTTGTTTTTGTTTATTTGATTTTTTTGGTTTTTTGTTTTTTTGGGGGGTATTATACTGTTTAGTGTCCTCTGAGCTTTCTGGATGTAGTTTTGTGTTTGACACTAATTTGAGGAAATTCTCAGTCATTATTGTTTCAAATAGTTCTTCCGTTACTCTGTTCTCCTTTCTCTCCTTTTTGTCTTCCTGGTATTTCCATTATATGTATGTTATACCCTTTATGGTTGGCCCACAGACCTTGGAGAGTCTTTTCTCCTCTAGTCTTGATTCTCTTTGCTTTTCAGTTTTGGAAGTTTCTAGTCCTACATTCTCAGGCTCCTCAGGGAGTTTTCCCTCAGCTGTGTCCAGTTCACTAATAGGTGCATCAAGAGGTTTCTTCAACATTTTTTTTTTTTTTTTTTTTTCCCCGTGCTTTTGATCTACAGCATTTCTTCCTGTTTCTTTCTTAGGGTTTCCCTCTCTCTGCTTACATTTTCCATCTGTTCTTGCATGCCGTCTACTTAATCAATTAGAATCCTTAGCATATTATCATCGTTATTTGATGTTCTGGCCTAAAATCCAATGTCCCTGCTGTTATCTCAGTCTGGTTCTGATGCTTGATCTGCGTCTTCAGATTGTGTTTTTGCCTTTTAGGGGGCCTTGCCATTTCTTCTTGATAGCCAGAGGTCAGCTGGGTGAGGGGGACTGCTGTGGCCAGGCCTTTCGCAGTGCAGCGCAGAGCTGAGGGTGAAGGGAGGAGACACATTCTAAGACCCAGTTTCGGTCTTTTAGTGAGCTTTAGCCTCTGGGCCCTGAGCTTCACAGGTGTGTCTCAGCTTTTGGGTTCTCTCCCTCAGTGAAGACAGATTGGGGAGTGTGTGTGGACCGGAGCTGGCTATCTCCTTTGCCCACGTGGAAGGACACAGCTGACCGGAGGTGGGCATTCCCTTCTCCCAGGTAAACCAGGCTGAAAGAACCGCAGGTGAGGCTCCCCTTAGCTCCTCTCCCTTTAACTCTCCGGAGGACGCGTCTTGTTAAGAGCAGAGGGCTCAGGTGGAGGGTTTTAAAGTCGTTCCTTTTCCCTCCCCTGCCAGATGCAGGAGGGTTCTCCTCTGTCGCTCACTGTGAGAACCTGGTTGAGCTGCTCCCCGAGGTAAACCTCACAAAACCGCGGGCTCCCCATGGCAGGGTCCCCTGCAGTTTTCAGCTCCCTGGGTTGTGCACTCAACCTGCAGCCTTTTGCGGTTACAATCCAGGTTTTCCTACCTGGTTGGCCTCCTGCGGAGAGTCCCTGCTCCGGTAAGCCATGGCTGCTGGGTTCCCCTGTCTCTCTCTCCATCTTGGTGGGGATGGTGGTGTTGGGAGGATAATGGGGAAGGAGGGAAGGTTGGGAAGGGCGGCCTCAGAAACTTGCCTGTGTATCCCCTTCTCTATTTCTACCCAAGAACACTTGTTGATTTTTTACGTTTGTTCAGCTCTTTGCTTGTTGTTAGTATAAAAGGCACCTTTCAAACTCTATGTGGGCCCTGAAATACATTAGTGAATTTGTAAGGCCTTTCCCTGGAGCATGTTTTCCCAGAGGAACAGGCATATGGGAGAGCATAATGGCGTGTATGTGTACATGCTTGGTGTTCCTGTCCCCGTGTTACTGCAAAGGGGACCTAGCCCTTGGCAGGTCTGCCTAGGACCAGCCTTCGTGTGTGGCGGGTTCTTGACTTCATGCAGGAAACATTTCACAACACGAGTCCAGGTGACTGCGAGGGGACATTCATCAAAGTTGGGGATAAAACAAGAAAGGGTTGCCCATAGAAGGAGAGGCAGGAGGACCTAGGCTGGGCTGCCCCAGCTCTCTGGGAAGACAGGAAAGGGGGCCTCAGAGTCAGGTTCAGGGGTTAGCCTGCGAGGAGCCGCTGCTGCTCATTGCTCCTCAGATTGCAAGTCTTGTGGGGCCCCTTAGAGTGTAGGAGATGCTTGCCTAAGAGGGAAAAAGATGGCAAAGGGAGTAAGGGGGTGAGGGGGGGGGGGAGGGCTGCTCCCCAGAGAGTGACCTAGCACCTGGTCCTTTGTCTTGAGGCTTTATCTCTGTCTCCCAGGTAGAAATCTTAGCAGTCTCAGGGGAGAATTTCAGTAGAATATTAGAATATTCATCACTTTCCAGATGTGCTTCTCCAGAGCCTGGTCTTCACTGGTTGGTCAGGGCAGGGGATCCTGGTGTCCCAGGCTGGTTTTGCTGCTTTCTGGGTCTGGAGCTGAAATACAGCTGAGACCTACGTAGATGTTATTTCTGGGGAGGTGAGCCTCTGTGTTTGCTGTAAATTGCTCTGCCAGTTCGTTCAGCTGTCTGTTTCCTCACCTCACCTGTCCTGGCTTATGGCCTGTCTCGCTGGCACACCTGTAGCCTAGTCCGAGCTTTGCTCTGTTATGTTGACAGTGGATGGCAATTCTCAAATTAGAACTAGACATCCCACCACCATTTCCTCAATCTCTTCAGTTCTTACCTGAAATCAAATGTCCTTTCTTCAAATATACAGTGATCTCTTGCTTTGTTTATAAAAATGCACTTCCAATATTTTTTTCTTTATTGTGTACCTCAAGGCTCTGTATAGTAAAGTACTCAAAAATTTAAAATGAAAATTTACACAGAAACCCAATGTGGCTGGCTGATTGTGACTCAGTTGGTTGAGTATCATCCTGTGCATGAAAAGGTTGCTGGTTCAGTTCCTGGTTAGAGCACGTCCCCAGGCTGTGGGTTAGGTCCCCTGTTGGGGTGAGTGAGGGAGGCAACTGATTGATGTTTCTTCCTCTCCCTCTCCCTCTCCCTCTTCCTCTCTTTCTCTTTCCTTTATTCCTCCTTTCTTTCCCTCTATCTTCCTCTCTTTCTAAAATAAAGAAAATATATAAAAAGAAGCCCAATGAACCTAAAAGAAGCAAACATTTTTAAAATATAAACTTGGTGTATTTAAACTGACTGTTTTCAAGAATTTCTATAAAGCTATAGAATTGAGACAATGTATATAAATTTACCTCATTAAAATATAGGAACAATTTTTAAATGTGTCTTGAGAATTTCCACCTGTCAGATTTATCTTATCATGTGTTTTTATTTCTGTTCATGTTGTTACTATATTTATATTCATTTATCCTTAATTAGGTCACATGTTTCAGCCATAGTTGTCCCTTTATATATAATTGTTGTATGAGGAAATGAACAAATGAGTGATGCATTTACTAATTATGAGCAACACCTAAGAGAATTTAAATCTCAAAAAATTTGACTCACATAAAGGAATTAGTTGTACATCAAAAAAATTTTTTTTAAGGAACTTATGCATTCCTTTTTTCAAGTCTGCTTTTGATATTTTAAGATTGTTCTGAAATTGTTCTCTTTCTTGTCACTGTCCTACTTCCTAGGTTTATTCCTATTTTAAATAGAATTTCCACAGTTGTTCCATATCTATCATCTAAGTTGCTTCCTATGTAAAAATGACAAAAAAGGAAAATTAGCTTTGAATCACAAGGTCAAGCTGTTGAATTAATGGCATCTGCCATTATAAGAAAAAAATAAGACAACACTTTAATAAAAGAAAGTCCTAAGTCAACCTCCATTCTCAGCAGACAGCTGCCTGATTTGAATTTTGATTCTGCCTCTTACTGCCTATGTGATTTTGGCCATGTTAGTTAATTTTTTCAGGCCTTCTTGTCTTCTTCAGCAAGATGGGGATTGTAGTGGTACCTACCTCCTAAGATTGTCAGGGTTAAAAGGATCAATATATGTAATGCTCAGAACAGTGTCCAGAACATAGTGTTATAATGACTAGATAATGGTAATATAACAATAATGATAATATAATAACAATGTTGATACACTAATAATGATAATAAAATATAACCATTATTTGACTCTCACCAAAACTATCTAAGAAAGGTAGGAGAGTTTACTAAATAGTACAGTTTCCTCCTCACAAGGAACTTGGAAATCTAGGCAATATTCCACTTCTTTAAGAACCAAACATGAGCCCAGCTGTAGTGGTGACCTATGAACCAGAAGGTCACTGTTTGATTCCCCATCAGGGCACATGCCCAGGTTGCAGGCTCAATCCCCAGTAGGGGGCATGCAGGAGGCAGCCAATCAATGATTCTCGTCATTGATGTTTCTATCTCTCTCTCCCTCTCCATTCTACTCTGAAATCAATAAAAAACAAACAAACCATGAAATCAACATGTAAGAATCAGAAAAGATTTATAGGATGAACTTCAAAGAAACTGCAAGGCTCACAGGCTAGCTGGACTTCTCTGTAACCTAAGTTAGATTGCAACATGGATAAAAGAAAAGTAGGTCAATTAGAATCTGATTTCTTAGTCACAGTTGCTGTGACAGAGAGATTCAATAGATCCTGGTAAAAGAATATGAATTTGTCTTGATCTGATAACCTGCATCTTGCTGTGAACGTTACTGTTATAAAACAGTGAGCCATGGCCCATAGAAAAGAGGCTGGTCTACGGTTTGTGTGATATAAATGATTGCTGTTACTTATTATTTTTATAGTTATTGACATATTAATATTGTAATTAATATTAATTCTTCTTTATATCCCCCCCCCAAATAACTGTCAGATCCTAATTTGATATACTATAAACAGTATGTCCTCGCAGGAGAATGCATAAAACAGAAGGTGGGAAGAGCAGCTGGTCTCGGTGGGAGTTATAGATCATATTCAGTGGAATTTGGTATTGTACACAGGGTAAGCGTAAGAGCCAGCAAATCGGCTTCTGAGGTCGCAGGGCTGAGTGCCACACTCCTGAACTTGACAGAATCACTAAGCTAATGGGAGAGCAATGACAGATAGATGGAGGATAACTCCCAGCTCAAAACCCAGGTTCACCTCTGGCCTCACAGGAAGTTTCCGTTATAAAACGTCTGTAGTCTATGTTCTGTAGTTTCACATTTCTCCAAACTTCTGGTATAATTATGTTTAGACAATAAGTTTCCTTTAAAATATTTACCATCAATCCGATTAATCGATTGGATTACTTGTGGAATACCAACCTGAAATAGAAAACATCTTGATCCTAAAATGATTTTAAATATACTTATTCTATTTATCTGGTTATTAAAAATAAACATGCGCACAGGTGTTACTCTGTACCAAGCAGGTCTGAGGCCCCAGGCCCTGAGACTGAGCGCAGATAGGTCAACGAATAACCACAGCAAGCTGTGGTATTAGCAGCAGCTATGTGGTGCCGGTGTGTGTGTGTGTGGGGGGAGCAACTTGAAAATATTAAAATCTGGAATGAGAAATAAGCTTATGAGATCCTAAGCTATGTTTACATTATTGTTCATGCTTCAGTGAAAAGATAAGAATGATTTCTAATTAGTCTTTCAGTTATTTGGTTTTAAATGTGTGGTTCTAAACTGCAAGTGTGCTTAAAAGCAGTTTCCCTCTCCATTAAATTAAGTACCCTTCCTAATCGTCTTTAAACTGTCACATTTATTTTAATAAAGCCTTTCCTCATAGATAATATTAAGGTATATGAGGAATCTTGAGTTGATGGAAAAGTAGAACCTTTCTCATATTAATAATCATTTTCAGAAAATAGTGTCCTCAGTATAGTCACGTATGCCTGCTTGTGAATTGAAAGTCAGAATTCTTCCCAATGTGTAAGACCAGCATGCAATGTGTTAGTCATTTCTGAAACCATTCTATAAAGCTGTTTCAATATTATTTTGTTTTATGTAAGACTTTCTAAGAAAAACTGGAATGATAAAGCAAAATTTTTAAGTCTATTAGAGTTATCAGGAAAATATATATACAGTAACTGAATGTTCTGTGTTTTTAAGCCCTGAGTTTCCATTAATATCACAGATGATAAAATGGGAACCCATTTGTCTCAATGTTTTAACTCTGAAGTAATACTGGTCTCCTTACTTAAAATAAAATGTACCCAGAAATTGTTCACATAATACCCATGCTTTTACTTGACTTATAAAAATTATGGGGTACTGACATTTTTAAAAGGTTATATACCGAGCTCTAGCTTCTTGTTATTATAGAGTGTCTTGGTAAAACTAACTCTACTTCCAATAATAAACTCTGAACAAAATATTGAAAAAGAACTATTTACAGAATAATGCTGGTAGAGACTAGAAAGGACCTGACCCTAGAAGAGCCCATGTTGATTTTTCACTGAGATGCTTCCCACTGTCCAAAGCAAACCAGAGATAACACTCAAGCACAGTCTCTGTTTCATTGGGCTGAAGAGTCAGTGTCTGGATTTTGAGACTGTCATAGAGGCTAGGAAGCGAGGGGGGTGGTATACCAGGAAGGGGGCCACAGATAGGAAAGCCTACAATTCTCATTCCAGGGAGTCCAGAGGAAAATAATACCTAGAGCATTGAAAATCTTGAACAAAGATATTAACAGCTTTATCTGGAAAAGAAGACAGCATTGGAGTTTAATTCCTCCCAAGTTGAAGTGGGTGGGTAAAATTGCTTTTTCTTAATGCTGCAGAAGGGGCAACTCAGGACTAAGGGACTCAGGCACAAGGGCAGATCTAACAGAGGAATAGGGAGGATTGTGGGAAGAGGAGAGAGAACAGACTATAAGCTGAAAAAATAGTTTTTCATTTTTTCTTGAAATGTCTGAAAACTGTGATGGGTCATTTTTACTTCAAACTAAGGAAACATTCTAAAATAAATGAGTAAATACTTCAGATGGATTTCATACTGCATAGGGAACACAGTTTATGCTCCCAGCAACTCTCACATAGTGTCATTGTAAGTACAGATTTACAACTTTTAAGAAAAAAATTGAAAAGAGTGATACTTATACATTCCCCTTCTAAAAAAAACTTCTACAGAAATAATCTAAACTGTGCACAGATACTAGTATGTGTACAAAGCTGTTCATTGAAAATTTTAAATAGTAAAATATTGTAAACAACTTAACATCATTAATATACTCATCAGAATTGTGGCCAGAAACAGATTGCTCACTCACATTATGCAATTTGAAGATAATTTAAAGAAGGAACAATTTTAAAAAAAATATGTTGCAAGGTGTTAGCAAGTTGCAGGGGAGATGGTGCTAGGAATAAAGGGAGCAGTCTCCTGCCACTTCGAGGAGCCTCTGGTCAAGGGATGTAGCCAGTCCAGACAGACCTTAAGAGAAGGAAGAAAGACTCTTTCCCACGCTCTCCAATCTTGTGGCTCAAACTGAATTAGATGGTAAGGAAGCCTTTTGATGTGGTCGATGCATACCAGCTTCCTGGGATATAAAAGGAGGAGGGGAAGAATGGCAAATAAATCTAGAAAGGCAAATAGAAGATATTTACACTTGGTATAATTTACAGTGAAACTTGCATTTATCCATTAAAATAAATTGGCTTTTTTTTAAAGTAAAAAAGGCAAGTAGTCAAACTGGATGAATACATTAGATAGTTGGATATGTTAATAAACCGTAGAAATATGAAAGATGAATCATATAAAACATTAATATCTTCTATTTCTGTCTATAGTCACACTCTATATATAGTGTATAACTAGCCCCCTATCTGTACATTTGAATATGAATATAAAATAAAATACATTTGAAAACATATGCCAAACTACTAGCAGTATTACTTCTAGGGGGTTGCTGTGCATTAGAGAGAGTGGAAGACTGATCTTCTGTAGTTGTGAGGCTTTTTAAAATATAAGAATGTATTTTATCACCATTTTAAAAATATAGTTAAAGGAAAATAACGAGGGGCAGGAGGAGAAAAAAATGAGAAGAAAGCCATGATCACTAGGATCATGCATTGTTTCAATAAGAACATCCTCTGACACCTCATTTCACTTATATGCAGGCTTACTAATGTTGTAGATGAGAGAAATGTGATAGCGAAATATTTGACAGTTTCTCAGGTTATCACTGAGGAAAAGCTGAAGAAATGTGTTTTAGTTTATCATACACCTAGGAATGTTTGAACCCCAAACCTGAGTGGCATCTGTAATGGTGTGCTCTGTCTACCATCCTTTTTTGATCATTTTTACGTTAGTGACTTATATCAAGATATTAAATGACATGATGGAGACACACTGATGAGAAAGATATGTAATCTAGTGACTGAATGAGGAGCCCCCAAAATATAGACAAGCAGAACAACCAAAAAAATAATTCCTAATCTGATATAAATGTAAGATTCCAAAATTGAGATAAAACAAAATTACTTACATATGCCCAGGATCAAGTAAATATGGCTTAGCTGCAGCATGGGTCTAGCTTGAATCAATTCAGTAAGTGTCATCGTTAAGATATGGCTCACTATAAAACTCAACTGATTTTTACCACATTCATAAACAATTAGTTGCAAGAAAGCTATTCAGATTATACGAAGAATTGTAGAGTAAGTGGAGCATACTCAAAGAGCTCTCATGCTATCAGCAGAGTTTTGAACCATATCTTAAGGGCACTGGTTAGAAGACCTGTCAGTATGTTGGCCTGAAGCAGACCACATGATAGCAGTGTAGCTGTATCTGATGTGGAAGACTCTATGGGTCATGATGCACAGAGATGATTGCAGCTCAATACAGACAAGACTTATCTGAAGGTGTTCTGATCTTAGAAGGCAATGAGCTTTTGGAAGATAAATTGTAGATGAGATTCAAGCAACTGACACCCAGATGCTTTCCACTCTGGCATCCTGTGGTTTCATGTATTTCCCATTTTTTTCATAGATGAAAATGGGACTTCCTCTGGTTTGCACATTAGCATGCTGATGCTGAATCGATATTATTCTGGTTCCTGTCCTCACCATATGAAGCACCGGGGTGATGAGGGGAATTGTTATTAATGGGGCCAGCTTACTGGGCTGCTGAATTTCTGTCAACCTGAAGATCAAATCATTTCCAGTTTTTGAAGTTTCTCATGGACTCCTCTTTCCATTTGTGAACATCCCGCTTGCTTTTAAAGCTCTTTTTATCTTTGTCTCCTCAGGTGTCTTATTTCTGAAGCTTTATCTTTCTGGAACTATTTGCCTCCTATGATTTGCTAAGTTTTACTTTCGATCTCTTTTACTATCATTGACCCTCCACTCTGCTGACCTCTCCCCTCTTGTTAGCAATGCTTTTTCATTATTGATCATCTGAGGGAATATGTAGTTTAAATTTTTTCAACCTCATCTTATTATCTTTAAACTTTATTTCTTTTACTTCTCTGAAAACATTTTTCTATATTATTATTGTATCAAAAATGTATGTTTCTTGAGTATTTGCTTTTTGAATGCAAAGTATTTTTTTTTTAAATATATTTTTATTGATTTTTTACAGAGAGGAAGGGAGAGAGATAGAGAGCTAGAAACGTCGATGAGAGAGAAACATCGACCAGCTGCATCTTGCACGCCCCCCACTGGAGATGTGCCCGCAACCAATGTACATGCCCTTGACCGGGAATCGAACCCGGGACCTTTCAGTCCACAGGCCGACGCTCTACCACTGAGCCAAACCAGTTTCGGCTGAATGCAAAGTATTTTACTGTATTTGTGACAGGTGGCTAGGTTATTTCCCCAACCATGCAAGAAACTTTTTATGTATTTTTCTTTTTCCAAACTTCATTTCTCCTCATGGAGAAGTGATATTCATCTTATTGATATTTAATAACTATTATAAAAGATTCACTATAAAACTCATAACTTTTACATCAATAAATGATGCATAATCATTCAAGGAAAGATGGTACAGTCTAGTACAAAACAATCTTACTCTTGGCCAGTTGAGCATGTGGAGATTCCAGAAGAATGTACAAAGAAACTTAATATTTGAACCAAATTTGACTCATATATTTCAAGCCATAATATGTTTGTTGTAGGGTGGATGAACCATGGTGTCCAAAGTGGCTTTTCAAGTTTATATAATTTGCCTTCAGCTCCTAAGTGGGTCTAGGGACAACCTTTTAGACTTTTAGGATATATCATTAGGATATTGTGGTTACTTTTAGGATGTTGTGGTTAATAAGGAAAATGTTCCCCCTATTTTGGGACTCCTTCTCCTGCTCCAGGGGAAGATTCATGAGCCCTGATTCTTTAACAATGACTTTAACAAGGTTGCCAGTGGTTTGATTCCATTAGAAAGATTTATTTCTTGATGTATTTCTTATTAGATGTAGAAAGGATCACTCTCCCAATAATGAGTTATAATATGAAATGAATTAAGTATCTTCAGTATATGCTTGAACCCCAGAGAGATAAGTAGGGGGTTGAGAAAGGAAACAAAATAGGTTTTACACATCAATAATACATTGCAATTTTTCTATATCCCTCAAATTGAATATAGAGAGCATCTTGATACATGTACTTGATATTCCATTGAAATCAAATGTTATACATCTAATAAGATTTCACTTAAAATCTGTTTTAGAAGTTTGAAAAGATAGGTTACATCAAAATAGAGGGTCTAACACCTAATAGAGCAAGTCTGGGAGACAGACTCAGGGCTGTGCTTGTGGAGAATGGGTGATGAGGGAACATTCTTATGAACAGATCATCCTAATGCTCAGAGACTGGTGGGCTAGTGAGCAACCAAAAAGATGCCCTTTTTCCTGCATCAGATTGCTTTGTCTGAAGTATTTTCATTATAATATACCTACCAGAAAGGTGAACTTTACCTTAAAAGTTATTGGGAAGGTTGACATTTCTACTTCAGAAAAATAAGATACCATAATCCAAAATCAAAGGTTGTAAGCTTTGGTGCCGTATTTTGGTTGTTTGACTAGAGTTTGTGATAGTTATCCAGCTGAGAACTTTACATCATGTTTGTTTATAATCCTTAGCATGGCAAAATTATTTTTATAAATTAATTTTTAAATTGTAGTTGGTATTCAGTATTATACTAGTTTCAGGTGTATAGCATACTGGTTAGACATTTATATAACTTGTGAGATAATGCCCCCAAGAAGTCTAGCACCATCTGACACTATATATGGTTATTATAATATTATTGACTATATTCCCTATGATGTACTTTATATAGTATAGCAAAATTCTTAGTGGAAGATTTTCTGAGTATGGGCTTTCAAATAAAAATTTAAGTTGAGAACTTAAAAAAATAAATATTCATAATGTCTTTATACTCTCCAATGTCTTTCTTCCTGCATGCTCTTTTTTACTAAGCAAATATGAAAAGGTTTCCAAAGATAATTAAAATTTATGATTTCAATATTTAGAAATTCTTTGAATTTATAGTTCACTGCATCAAAAGTGATACTCTTACAAATTATTTTTATTTATTTATTTTCTTTATTGATTAAGGTGTTACATATGTGTCCTTAAACTCCCATTGCCCCCCTCCCATTCATGCCCCCCCCCCCCCGTTGTCAGTATCCATTGGTTATGCTTATGTGCATGCATATAAGTCCTTTGGTTGATCTCTCCCCCTTATCCCCATCCTCCCCTACCTTCCCTCTGAGATTTGATGGTCTGATTGATGCTTCTCTAACTCTGAATCTGGTTTTGTTCATCAGTTTATGTTGTTAATTATATACCACAAATGAGTGAGATCATGTGATATTTATCTTTCTCTGACTGGCTTATTTTGCTTAGCATAATGCTCTCCAGTTCCAGCCATGCTATTGCAAATGGTAAGAATTCCTTCTTTTTTACCACAGTGAAGTATTCTAAATGTGTAGATGTATCTAAGTTTTTTTTTTAATCCATTCATCTGCTGATGGACACTTAGGTTGTTTCCAAATCTTAGCTATGGTGAATTGTGCTGCTATGAACATAGGGGTGCATATAACCTTTCTGATAGGTGTTTCTCAATTTTTGGGGATATATTCCTAGAAAGTGGGATCACTGGGTCAATTATTATTGGTGTGGGGATGTTTCTCAGCACATACTGAGAAATTAACATAAATGTGGAAGAAAAACTTTCTAAATTTGAAATGATATCTCCATGTATTACACCCTTCAGGAGCTCCTCAGCATAAAGTTCACATTTTTGTGAATGATTTTCTAATCTTAATTCCACCATTTCCTACTCCCAACTGATCTTTTTGCAATCATTACCTGCTTCCCTATTAGATTTTGCATATACCTGCTCTGGACATAACTAAGACATTTCCTGTTGGGGTTATTTCCACCTCTTGCCTAAATGTATAACCTTCCTGCAAGTCCCAGTCCAATCTAATTTCATGCTTAAAATTCTTCTAGACCTTAAGCTAAGCATAGGTGATATCTACTTGTTGGAATTCGCTCATTTATTGCCTCTGTTATGAATTTTACATATCTGCACATACTATTTTTACATTGTCTTGGTTTGCTGACTTCCTTTTTGTTTAATTTTTTATATTCTGTGTCAGACCATCCTACCAAGGACAGGTGTTTCACATGGTTCTTCATTACTAGTGGTTTTACATACTAGTAAATTAGTTTTTTAAAAAACCCTGGAGGAGCCATGGTAGTATTATTATGTAGGAGATGCTTAACAAATATCAACATTAAGCCAATGAATGATTGGATCTTCTGAGAGAAAAACATGTAGCTATTGTTTAATTTTATAAGAGTAAATCTGAATATACTCTAAGGTATTATAAAAATATACAAAGTCCATCTAAATAAGAATGACCAGGAGTTATTTATGCAGACTTGCCCTAGCAAACAAGTCAGGCAAGGGAGCTGAAAGGCTTTATAATGGAGAAAAGGAAAAGGCTTTAAGAATATTCTTACTGGAGGTTATTGACAAGGAAGTTGGAAATGGGTTCACTAGAAGGGAGGAATCCTATGTGATTGTTTGGTAACCATATCTGGCTTTCTCTGTTCTGTGTTGGAAGTGGGGGAGAAAGGTTGCGAAAATTGGGGAAAGTTTTCCAAAATTTGGAAAACAAGCATTTATTGACCAAGTTATGCTCCCTTTGGGCCAGGTGCTGCAGAGGTTGTGTTTAGTTTCCTGGTGGTGGTGGGTCAGAGGTCCATTGTCATTAGAGTCTGGCCTTGCAGATCTGTTGAGATATTCAGTCTCTCTGTACAATAATAGCTTATATGTTTGTAGTACCTTTCAGGGTCACAGACTCTCTTTTGTTTGGCCCTTAGAGCAGCTTTTGGTAATGTTTAAGTGTGATAGGAATTCACACTTACGCATTACCAAAAGACAACAAGGCTTAGAGAAGCAAGCGCCCTCCCCAGTGGATCAAATCTAGGAAGAGAAAGTGCTTCTGCTTGGACTCACATCTTCTGGATTCCCATTCAGGCTTAAGAAGCAGTAATTGTGCATATATATGGAATCAGGCAAAGGCTGATACAAATGAGAAGAATAAAAGCCCAGGGAAATCCCATGACATTGTTGAAAATTTAGGAGGATGCAGTCTTGCGCATCTGAAGGATATCTGGAAAACTGAAACGCTATTCAGAACAGAGGCGAGAGACTCTGAGGCTGTCTGGAGGTAGGGTGATGGTAGTGAAAAATGAAGTGCTTCCGAGGAGGTGAAGGGAAGGGAGGGAAGCACCAGCCTTAGCAGCTGGAATTTCAGTTCTTTCTTTCAACAGGGGTGCACCGTCTCCAGCAGGCAGTTCTGCACCCTCTGGGGTGTGCAATCGAACGGGAGGGAAACATTTGTAAAAGATATTTCAGTCCAATTTTAAGAAGCTTCCAACTTGATGTAAGACGTGTGTTAGAGGAAGAATTTTAGGGAGATGCTGGGAGAAGAAAGGGAGAAGGAAGGGGCTCACTACTTATCAAGGCACCATTTAGCAGCGTCCATTTAGCAGGAATACTAATGGAGGGAACAGTGCTTGAGGGAGGGAGAGCTCCAAAGAGGCAGCAATAACTCAGCCACTAGATGATCCCACTGCTAGTAATTGCTACCTTAAGGCTAGTGAGGAACTGAGAAGGATAAAAGCTTGTGAGAAGGAAGATGCGGGCTTTAAATAAGCCTGGATAGGGTCATAAAGAGCAATGAGCAAGGACATGTATTTTAGGACTGGTCCAAAGCATAGCGTCTTGGCTTTCTCTCATGGGTCAATTGCCACCTCCTCTAAGAAATAGTCTCTGACTGCTCCTTCTCTCTCCATAGGGGGTGGGCACATTTTCCCTGGAATTAGACCACGACTATTTACTAATAAAGGCAAATATCATGATGGTGTCATCACCATGGACACTATTACTTCTTGCTCAAATAGGTCTATTCATCTTTTCAAATAACAAGCCTGTCACCCTCCAAAATTTGGTAATTGCTATAATTTATGGAAATAACAGAAGCCAGGCAGCTTCTCATAAAGGCTTATGCCTCCAAAAGGGTGTGTGTGTGTGTGTGTGTGTGTGTGTGTATGTGTGTGTTTTAAACTATAGGGAAATTACCTAAAAAGCCCATATCCAGTCTGTGCCACAGTGACAGCTGCCTTTCCTATAGATTCCCCTACCTGCAGGTCCACTTCCAATTCCAGGGGACATTCATCCTCTCCCGGTGGATGTCAGGGTGCTAATACCTAAGGAGCAGCTGCTCTGAGATGGATGTGCTGCATGCGGCCTGCTTATGGCCCTGCGAGGGCACAGCTACTTCTCAGGGTTGGTACAGTGCCATCTCCACAATTCCTGCATATATTCTCTGTCCACACAATGCCAAGTGAAGTGGGCTTGGGGGACTGAGTGGCCATATTTCATCAATAGGAAAGCTAAACTGAAACCACTAGACCAGAATAATGAATAATTTACAATAGCAGGTAGAAATGTTTCAGCTTTAGCTTACCACTCACATTCCTATTTGATTTGCAGAACATTCTTATCTGAGGGGATGTTTTTCAGTCCTCCAGGTATAGTTATGAGGGTGGAAAGCGCAACATTACAAGTTAGCTAGTAGAAGTCTCTGAGTGTGATCTGTAAACCAAGTTTTTGGCCAGGGTTCTGTTAAACAACCAGAAAAGGACAGGGAGGGTCATTCAGTTCAACCCTGAAGAGCTATCCGGGGACTGACATTTGGCTGAACCCTGAACCAGCAGCATAGAAGGATGGCCTGGCTCAGGGGCCAGAACTCATGGGTGTCAATACGCAGCCGTTTTGCTGCAGTTTCTTCACAGACATCCCATTGCTCACAGCTTTATGAAACATGAGTCTAGTTCCCTTTCCTACTGTGCTTCTGAATTGTAAAATACGATCCTATCTTTTCTAACTACTGCATTCCACCTCCCGTGATTAGTCACACTCCATCCCTTCGAATGGCAGGAGTCTTTTGTTCTGTTACTGTTTTGTTCTATTAATCTTTTGTCCTGTTGACTACTATTGCAAGGTCAGCTGCCCCTTCTGTTGGTGACCTTATTTAATTCGTATCTGAATCCTGAAGGTGGGGGCTTAGTATCCCCACGTTGCAGGAAGCCACGGCATCCTCACAGAGTTAAGGGAACTGCCCCCAGTTCCCCAGTGTCTATCATGAAGGCTGGAGGTCTCTCCTTTAAAGCCTGTGTCCAGCCAAAACCGATTTAGCTCAGTGGATAGAGCGTAGGTCTGCGGACTGAAAGGTCCCAGGTTCAATTCTGGTCAAGGGCATGTACTTTGGTTGCGGGCACATCCCCAGTAGGGGGTGTGCAAGAGGCAGCTGATCCATGATTCTCTCTCATTGATGTTTCTAACTCTCTCTTCCTCTCTATAAAAAATCAATAAAATATGTTAAAAATAAATAAAGCCTGTGTCCACACCCCTAAGTCGGGCAGCTTTTACTACATATCCCATAAAGACATGCGGCTGTTCAGAATTAGGAGAAAGATATTTTTTAAAAGATTATTTTTTGTTTTTGTTTTTTTCTTTTCAAACCGTGGAAGCATTCAGTGCAGAATTCTTAGGAAGAAGAGAATCTTCCTATTGTCTTCATAGTGGACTTTGCTTCACAAGCGTTACTTCTTCAGGTAGATGTTTGTTGCTGAAAAACACCAGTCAGATCACTTGGCAATTATGTTTTTACAGCATAATTATGTGCAAATGTATAAACAAAAATGGCATAAAAGCTACTTTTATGTGAAACTCTGTGCATAATGTCAGAAGGACGCGACTGGAAAAGATTTATGGGGCTAAAAAATTAGTCAAATGCCTGGGGATTTCTTTTTCTAAGGCATAATTATATACAAGGGTTTAAACAAAAGAATTCTGAAAATGAGAATGAATGTTGCATAAAAATATAGTTTTTAGTGGTAGAAAACACTGGATAAAATGCTGTACCTAAACAATAATTCATTTAAAGGGAGGGTTTCCAGAGCAACAAAAGGCTTCATTTTTAAAAAATGAAGTGCATTTCTCTGCATGTCTGTGAGACAGCAAGGGTCATGTTCATTCGCTTTCATTTTTCTTTTAGAACAAACTGAAAAAGGATATTTGAATTAGCTTTTATCTTCTTTATCAATTTGCAGGATTATTAATATAACCTCACATAGTAATGTCTGAGACAGCTGATCCTTTTCATTTCTCTACATTCATAGCAGCCACAATGGAAGTATGTTACCTTGCAGGGACAGACTTTAGCATTGATAAAATGCATGTACTAGCTGGACACCCTACTAAATGCAGATAGACTATGAAAATGGACTATGTCAAATTAGGGTCAAGTAAATTAATCAGCTGAAAGCAAGGCTGTTTCTGGTGGATTGTTGAATCCATGATTTGATTTGGAGAGGGAAGGTATTCATTTCATATAACTATGATTCGTGGAAAAATATATAGTGCCTCTCCCCTCCATAAACAGATTTTGAAATGGAACAAAAGAAGATTGCACACCCAGAAAAGGTTTCATGGAGTGGAAGGTTAAAGGCATTACAGATTCTATGTAAACGTTGCATTTAAGTTCTGGAAAGAGGAAGCAGATCAGTACTATATTAGTGAATCACTTTTGCCAGGGAATACAAGCAACAGAGCACAAGAATCAATCTGGCCGCAGAGCTGAGCCAGACCAGAGAAAACAGGAAGCAGACAAACCTGTTCTCTTAGTGGAAAAATTGACCATTAGTTCAAGTGAGAAGAAATAAAGCCTAGAAAGAGGGTAAAGATAGTAAAAATGAAACGAGGAAAGCTATTGCAAGAATGTTGTTTCTGGCCACATGATGGCCGGAAGTATGACCTGGGGGCCACCTCTGTAGCTCAGCACCGAATTTAGTGCCGGAACTTAGTAAGGACTGATTATTTATTGAAGGAACAAATGACTGACTGAATGAATAGATGAATAGATGAAAGCTATAATTTATAGGATTGAATGCTGAATTAAATGAATAAGGAAGTGAGAATATAAATATATGAGTCAGGCTTACTCAGATATTAGCATAATTATTAATAGGAACAGGAGCCAATTTTAGGGGGAAGGGATGTGTTAAAAAAAAAACCAACAGGATATTCAGGTAGAGGCATCTAATAGGCAGTTGAAATATGAATTTATCACTAAGGAAAGAGTATGTTTGTTAAAATAAATGAGACAGCTTCCAAGAAGTGCTGAATTTTTATAACTTAAGATATATGAGATTTCCCCCCCTTATTTTGATTAGTTATAAATTAAATTTCCCACTATAATTTTTCTACTCGTTCTGCTCTTCTTCTAATCTAGTCACCCATTGCGGCAAAGCCCAAACTTAGTGGCTTAAAATAATCAATTTTCTGTGTTGATCTCTCAGATTTTTTTGGTTGATTGGACTCAGCTAGGTACTTAGAATCTCTCATGCAGTTGATCATGGGGCAGGAGTTACGTAAAGACTCCTTCACTTACATATCTGGTGCTTGGGGTGAGATGGCCGGATGAGCTGGATGCTGGTTAAACACATATGTCTCTCCACAAAATCTCTCTGTAGGGCACTAGTTTGGAATTTTTCATAGCATGACAGCCTCAGCATAGTCAGACTTCTTACATAGTGGTTGGCTTTCCCTGGGTTGAACATTCTAAAACCGTGGTCGGCAAACTGTAGCTCACGATCCACATGCGGCACTTTGGCCCCTTGAGTGTGGTTCTTCCACAAAATACCATGGCCTGGGCGAGTCTATTTTTTTTTTTTTTTACTTGTATTTTTTATTAACTTTTTATTGAAAGGAAGAGAGATGGATAGAGAGTTAGAAACATCAATCAGCTGACTTTTGCACACATCTCACTGGGGATGTGCCTGCAACCAAGGTACCTGCCCTTGACCAGAATCAAACCTGGGACCCCTCAGTCGCAGGCCAACGCTCTATCCACCGAGCCAAACTGGTTTCGGCTGGGTAAGTCTGTTATGAAGAAGTGGTGTTAGAAGAAGTTTAAGTTTAGAAAATTTTGCTCTCAAAAGAAATATCAATCGTTGTACTATTGATATTTGGCTCTGTTGACTAATGAGTTTGCTGACCACTGCTCTAAAATAATGAAGGGAAAACAACGTGGTTTCTCATGACCTCCATGAGAAGTCCTGCAATATCACTTTCCCCATACTCTGTGGGTGAAAGGCAGCCCAGATTCAAGAGGAGGGGACTACACAAGTACATGTTTCATTGGGAGATCCTCTTCGGAGGCCAGCTACCACATTTTCTTTTTATTTTTTTGTATGTGTAAACATCTACTCATGTAACCACCACCAGGTCTAGAAACAACTTGCCCAACACAGAATAACCTCCCTCTACCTCCACCTTACCTTCTATGTACATATCCTGATGACAATGACCTTCCTCCTACTAGAGGTAACCGCTCTCTTGACTTTTGTGGTAGTCATTAATCTCTTCCTTAGTTTAGAGAGTCACCATCTATGTACAAATTTCCAGGCAATATAGTCTAGCTTTTGTTTTTGAATTTTATAAAAATGGAATTGTACTCTAAGCATCCTATTGAGACTTGCTCAACATTATGTTGGTAATAACAAATGGTATTGCTTGTAAACTTGCTTATTCACTTACATTGCCATTGTAGGAATACATTTAGATTCATAAAATATATTTTTACTTCTGTTATTGACATTGGTTTGTTTCCACCTCAGGGCTATTATGCATAATGCTGCCATAAACACTCTAGGACATGACTTCTTATGCACATTTGCAACAGTTTTTCTTTATATTCGAAGTGTATATAGAAGTAGAATAGATTGGCGCATCAGGAATGAAAGTGTTCAAATTACTTAGATAAGTCAAACTACTTTCCAAGGTGGCTACACACCTAACACTCCCATCTGCAAGGAGCAGGAGTTCTCGCACCACATAGTTCCAATACTGGCTATATTAAGTGTTTTAATTTTCACTAGTCTGGTGGATGAGTATTGCTCTTTCAAAATCATTTTAATTTGAGTTTATCTTATGGTAGTTGAGTAGTATTAACTTTTCTTGTGTTATTTCAGACATTACAAGCATGTCAAACTCATGACCTGCCTGGAATGTCCTCTCTTTGAAGGACTGTGCAGGTCTTTTTCTGTTTTTGTAATGAATTGTCTCTCTTTATTTTATTGATTTGTAGGAATTTAAATATTTTGTAGGTAGTTCTACTTTGTGGTTTGCCTTATCACTTTCTTTTATGTGGAATGGTTCTTAATTTAAATGCATTCAAATTAATGAGTTAATGTGCTTATTTCTTTATTAAAATGACATGAAAATGTGTCTGTCCTATGAAATAGCTCAGTCAAAATGGGAGTGTTAATATATTGAGAAAATAACAGATTTGAATACACTTTGCTAGCTTTAAAAACATCATCTAAAAGCACTGCAATCAATGTTGCATTCACAAGAAAGAGAAGGCAGAGAGAAAAGAGAAGAGGATGGGAATTAAAGGAAACAAGAAATAATGTGGAGGGATAGCTGAGAAGATAGGAGAACAGTCAACACCGCATAATGCCACAAAGAGGAAATGGAACATAGCAAGCATAAGGGATGTTGTTCAAAGATTTAAGTGCTGCTCAGAGTCCAAAGACCATGAGGCTTCACCTGTCCGCCCTTCCTAATTCCTATCTTGTAGAAAGTGCTGCTTTCTAACCCATCAGACTATTCAAGTGCCAGGTGGCCCGTCCTTTTCTCTCGCAGCCCCTTTTCTCCCTTGGCTCATAGCTTTCCTCCCTGTACCACACATCCTGCTGGGAGCTTTCCAGGTGGGGACACTGGGACACAGCTACGTGTGTCATTCAGAATCATCAAGGCGGCCAGAAAATGGAGCATTAGGTAATGCTTACTATTGGTTTTAATACGAGACGCCAATCTTCAGTGTTTTTGCTCCAATCTTATCTGTTAGCTTCTACCATTCAGTTATTTATACTCCAGGGAAGTTAAAAAAGAGGTCAAAAGGCAAACAACCTCATGATTATACTGACAGATCATTAAAGTGCCAATATGTTATAGGGTAGAAGAAGAATAGACTTTAGAATTGAATTTCATGGAATCTCTTGATATCAGGTTTTTTTTGTTGTTGTTTTTTTTTTTTAAATTGGGGATAATATGGCCCTGCCACCAAACTATTCAATTTTGCCAATAACTAAACTTGATGAAGAGTTTGCATTCCCTTAAAATAATGGTGTTACAGGATAGATTAATAAACATCACATATCACACTGGGCTTTCTGTGCTGTAGTGGGAGAGATGTCTTATGTGATTAATGGTACATGATTCTTTTTTCACTATTACTGTGAATAACAAGGCGAATTTAAAAGGGTTATTTATTTAGTCATACACACACACACACACACACACACACACACACACACACACAAACACACGACCATTGATTTAACCCAAGGAAGGATGATAAAGTAACTATGTTCCATAATAAAATATGTTTTATGGTCAAGTTTTTTTTTTTTTAAACTTTTAATGGAGTTAACTTCTGAGGTTTCTATTTAAAGACACTTTAAATGTTTTTTAAGCTATTACCTAACAACACCGTAATCTCTATGTGACAAGTGTAAGTGTCCATTATTGTGCTGGGGAGTAATATAACTCTTTATCGATTTTTATTTCTGTGCCTTCCTTCAAATAGCAGGCTGCCAAGAACCTTTCTGATGTAATTGCAGTTGTGAATAATGGCACCTCCCACCACCTTTATGTTTGTCTTTCATATCTTCTGTGCATTCTGCAAACGCCTAAGAAAAGCTTCTTTGGAAGTTCATCATAAAAAGAATCTAGAAGGTTCTCAAGGAGCTTGAGTCCAATGGATAAAAGCAAAAGTCAACATTTTCTATTTTACTGTTACACATGTCCCCATCCCCCATCGCCTTTGCCCACCTCCCCTCCCAGCCCCGGTCCCGCTTCCCTCTGGCCATCACCGCACTGTTGTCTGTGTCTGTCAGTTATGTTCTTTGGCTATTCCTTTAAAAATGTACATGTCTCCTGTTGTTTGATCCTTACCTCAAGCCCCTAAAATGGATACTATAGTTACCCCTAGTTTACAGATAACTTAAAGGAGGCTCTGACAGGTCATTCTCAGATAAAGGAGTCTCCTGGATGGAATCTTTTTATCTTTCTAAATCTGCTCCTAAAAACTGGGAAAGCAACAATGTAGGCAAGCAAGCAAGCAAACAAAAAGCCAGTGGGCCACATCTACTACAAAGCAGGCTACAGGAAATGCTCATCGATTTTGGAACACGCATGGGAGGAGACAAATACTAATAGCTGCTGGATGTAAATGACACCAGGGACTGTGCCTTGGATTAGAGAGGAGAACGACCCAAACTGAGCAACAGGACCGTAGATTGGGCAATTGCTGAAATGTAAAGTGGGAGGGGACTTCACAGACTCCAGTTATCAGGAGAGGGGATAGGGGAGGCAGGCAGGAAGACCTGATGCTGTTTGCACATCTGGACCCTATCCACTCACCACACTCACCCCCTGGAGCTCCTTCCAGGTCATTCCTGTACTAAGAGGAAGTACTGGGGAGAGAATTCCAGTTGAGTGTGTTAGCTTGGTTTACTCTAAAATAATGAGACGTCAGTTCTGTGAGCTCCCCTTTGGATTGCTGCCCTGAGTCTTGCAAATGTCAGGAGTGGGTCTCATCCCCAATATCAGCGACGCAGCTGCTGTCAAACTCCAGGCGGCAGGGGCCAAGGCAGTGGCTTCCGCAGATGGCAGAGCAGCTGCTCCTCGGACAGTCAGCGTGTGTGGAGCCTACGCTGTCCTAGAAAGTGCATTTCACTCGGCGGACCCGAGTGTGAGAACATGGACTAATACTCATTTCTCCACCCTGTGAGCACAGTCCTGTTTCAGTGGCTGTTTATTCCCCAGAGTGGAAAAAGAAACCTATCTACGAGAAGCTTGCAGCCTTTCTCATCTCATATTTTTAAAAGACGTTAAAGATACTCGGAGAGATAAAAATGTGGGTAGTTTCTCCTCAAATCTGGGAAAAGTGATTTCTGGTCTCTTCTTTCTGTATGTATGGATATATTGTCTCATTTTAAAATCTAACTTATTAACTGATAAATAAGAATTTAACTTAATTCATTTTCACACCATTCTTATGATGTAACCTTTTCTTTTTTTCTTCTTCTTCTTCACTTTACCAAATAGTTCTCATTTGTTCGGCAAGGGGGAAAGAAGGGATTTTAGCATGGGATTTAAAAATTCTCCTTGCTGTTTTAACAGCAAATACATGACAGAAAACCCAAAAGTAGAAATCATCTGGTGAGTAGGTGCCCGTTTTAAAGGGCATCTCCTGCCGCTTCACATGGCCTTAAGGCTGGGAGTCAGGCTGGGGGCAGTGGCTATTTCTCTGCGTTAAGCATTCTTCCAGTGCCGCCCAACTGCCTCACTTTTCTTCTCCTCACCGGTGACATATTTTAGGACTGGAACAATATAGATTTGTACTATAATCCCAGCAGGTAACATCTGTTGCAGGATTTTCTTTTTGCTATATTAGGAAATAGAAATAAGTCATCTTGAGCTGTGTAAGACTAAGCCATGAATTAAAGAAAGGAGTCAACAGTTAACTATTTTTATCTGCAAGTTTCCATGCTTCAAATTAAACAAGTGTCATTCTGGAGAAAAAAGAGAGAGAGAGAAGCATTTTATTTACTTAAATGAGGATTGAATGGAAGCATCGGGAGACATATGGGTTTTATCCCAGTGAAAGTGTTTTGTGGCAGATCTAGGAAAATGCATTAGTGTGTGCTCTGAGGTCCCTCAAAAACTCCATGCTAGAACCAGATGATGATTGGCCCACCGATGGCCGTCTACGGAATGACTTCCTTCGCAGGAGAATTAAGGCAATATGGAACAAACATGAGCGATTAGATCTTAATTAAACTTCTGGGCTGGTAATTAAGGAGGCAGTAGTGGTGATGTGCTTTTCATTATAAACAAGCATCTGCACATTCGTTTATGTTGGTTGTCTAGTGCTCTCTGCACCAGGTAAATAACCCGGGGAAATTTGTAACCGTTCTGACTTTGCCTCATAAATTCGGCAAGTTAGTTTCCTTCTTTTATTTCATTTGAGACTCAGACTACCAAGGAGGATTTTAAAGATCAAGGAGAGGAAAATTCCATGCAGAAATAATGTCACAAAAGAATAAATCCATTAAGTTTACCCTATTCCTGTCTTCATTTCTCCCTTACTCCTGCCTGCCCCAGCCTATACCAGAGTACATCCTAGTAGCACCAGTTCTTTATCTCCTGAGTTTCTTTCCCCCCTAAGCTTTCATGTCGTGAGGAGTGAAAGATGATCAGAGAACAGTGATAAACTAGCAAATGCCATAAATAGCAGCCTGTGTGTTGCAGCATGACCTGGACCTGCTTTTAAAAAGAGGATTCTTTGTAGATGCAAGTCTAACAAAAAGAATCCTTCTCCTGATGTGTTCTCCCCCAGGTTTCCCCCCTTGTAACAGGCTCTCTAGGAATACTCTTTGAAGGGAAAATCATAGGGCTTTCAGTAGGAGTCCTTTCTTTCAGTTTCTCCACCCCCCAAAAAAACTGCATCTGTTTTTTTTTTTGTTTGTTTGTTTTTTTGTTTTTTTTTTCTTATAGCCAGATGGACCACAGTTTCCTAAAAGGATTCTTTTTATCTACAAAGCAGGAGAGAATTATTATGCTACTTCAGGACCTGTTTCTGGTGGGGGTGGGATGCTATAGTCTAGTATCTTCCCTCTGTTTTAAGTTGACTTTATATTTCAACGTGAGTCTATTTGAATCAGTAATAATAAAATAAACTTTTCTACAGTCCAAAGGAAAGCATTCTAGTCCAGTTCTTTAGAAGATGAATAGAATTATACCTAAAAATGTATTTTAATGCACAAAATATTATGTGCATACATATATCTGTATAGATATTGGGTCGGCAGCTAAGTAATTGCGGGTTTCACACATATATGGCTTCAGTTGAATTTTTAGTTTTGCAGACGTAGTACAAATGTAAAACACATTTTGTTATTTGATAGTTGGCTATTCAGCTGTTAATCAGTAAAAAAAGTTTTTTGATCTGTTTTGTAGTTTTCGTTTGGCGTTCATTGAAAAATGGAAAATCAAAAGGAACATTTTCGTCATATTTTGCTTTTTTATTTCCGCAAAGGGAAAAACGCATCGCAAGCTCATAAAAAGTTATGTGCTGTTTATGGTGCCGAAGCCTTAAAAGAACGGCAGTGTCAAAATTGGTTTGCCAAATTTCGTTCTGGTGATTTTTCACTCAAAGATGAAAAACGCTCTGGTCGTCCAGTTGAAGTTGATGACGCCCTAATCAAAGCAATAATCAATTCGGACTGTCACAGTACAACACATGAGATTGCAGAGAAGCTTCATGTATCACATACATGCATTGAAAATCACTTAAAACAACTTGGCTATGTTCAAAAACTCGATACATGGGTTCCTCACGAACTGAAAGAATCACAGTTAACGCAACGCATTAGCAGCTGCGATTTGCTAAAGAAACGTAATGAAAATGATCCATTTTTAAAACGACTGATAACTGGCGATGAAAAATGGGTTGTTTACAACAATATCAAGCGGAAAAGATCATGGAGCAGGCCAGGTGAACCAACTCAAACAACATCAAAAGCTGATATTCATCAAAAGAAGGTTTTGTTATCAGTTTGGTGGGATTATAAAGGAATTGTCTACTTTGAACTCTTACCACCCAACCGAACGATCAATTCTGATGTCTACATTGAACAACCAACGAAATTAAACAATGCAGTTGAAGAAAAGCGGCCCGAATTGACAAATCGAAAAGGTGTTGTATTCCATCATGACAATGCAAGGCCACACACATCTTTGGTCACTCGGCAAAAATTAATGGAGCTTGGTTGGGATGTTTTGCCACATCCACCATATAGTCCTGACCTTGCACCATCTGATTACTTTTTGTTTCGATCTTTACAAAACTCCTTGAATGGTAAAAATTTCAATAATGATGATGATGTCAAATCGTACCTGATTCAGTTTTTTGCTAATAAAAACCAGAAGTTTTTTGAACGTGGGATTATGATGCTGCCTGAAAGATGGCAAAAGGTCATTGATCAAAATGGGCAATACATTACAGAATAAAGTTATTTAGTTCCATGAAAAAATTGTCTTTGATTTTCTTTAAAAAATCCGCAAGTACTTAGTTGCCGACCCAATAGATAGCTATTATAGTTAACTAGTAAAATAAGTACTAACCAAAAAATGATTTTGAAAATATGATAAAATATAGTCATTAAAATAATTAGAAAATAAGAGCTAACATTTCCTTAACTGATACATATAAACCAATTGCAACTTTGGGTGCATTGAATGTATTGTGTCATTTAAACCTCAAAATAATGTAATTAGTGAATATTTTTATTATCTCAGCCTTACAGATGAACACACCGGGTAACCAATTATGTAGGATGGGGCTTAATAAACAACTTATTTTTGATGGATTGAATTAACTATTTACTAACTAAAAATTTATTTAAATACAGTCATGTGTCACATAATGATATTTTGATCAACAAAGGAGCACACATTCGGCGGGTCCCATAACATAATAATGGAGCAGAAATATTCTTATTGTGAGGTAGTGGCTGAAGTGGTCTTACTGTTGAAGTGCATTAATCACATTTTGTAACAATGCCGGTATAAACACACCTGATGAGCTGCCAAGTCATATCAAAGCATAAAAAGCACATATAATTATGTACAGCACATCATGCTTTACATGATAAAAAAACGACTGTGTTACTGGATTATGTATTACTGTACTAATGATATTTTCATGTTCTCTTTCTACTTATTCAATAATTTGCTGTAAAATAATGTTGTGATGTGCTGGCAGCAGTCTTGTACACCTTGTGTCTTACTGAGTCTCTTGATTGCATCATTTTTTTCTTGTGCTTGACTTAATGTCATGTCATTTTGTTCATAATGGCCCCTAAGCATTCCCACAACCAAAGTCACTTTCTGCATTTCTCAGAACACATCCTTGTCATAAAGCAACACGTGACTGAATATATTTATATATTAAACATAAATTTATATTAGGTATTTTTCATATTAATATGTACGTGCATACTACAAATTTAATTAAATCTCTAGTTAAATAATTTAAAAAAATTAAGTATTAAACCTATTCTATTTAGTAGCTAATTACTATTCTGTGTGTGTCTGGTAGATAATATGTAAACCTACATATATTTATATTTATATTTACATAGTAAGGAGAGGAAGAAAAAATTAATGTCCATGAGTTGCCTGCATTTTTACAAATCTTACAAATGAGACCTCATTCGCCTCTCTTTCTTCGGAACTACTTTATTTTCAATGATGTCTGGATAATAAACAGCCTTGGAAGACAGAAATAGTGTATGTGGAACAGATAGGCTTGCTTAGTCTTAGAGGCAGAGATAGTGTTATCCAGCCTATGTTAAGGATAGGCATACAAGAGTTTCAGGTTCCCTAAGCTCGGGGTTCCTCTCCTGTAAGGCAGTCTGTTGTGTGTGTGTGTGTGCATGCCAGGTTACCTGATCCTCTTCACATCATGTGGAAGTGAGGTTTGCAAAAGGAGTATGATAAATGCTGACGCTCTGAATGCTGCCATTGGTGTATCCAGTTCCTTTGTTTCTGACCCAGGTATCCTGTTTCCTTTGCCAGCACCCATGAAACTGTGAGAGGATACCTTGTCAGCTTACAAGTAAGATAAAAACTCGCTCCCTTCATGGTTTTTTTCCTCTGCTTTTTGATATATAGGTATGTTGTGTTTCCTTTCTGATCTTCTTAAAATTCAAAAGTAGCACTTATTGATATTCACTTATTGATACCTTTATCTCCCTCCCTCCCCCCCCCTCTCTATCTCTCTCTCTCTCTCTCTCCCTCTCCCTCTCCCTCTCTCTTTCTCTTGTTTATTCCTACCAAATCATGGAAAGGGCAAATGGAAGAGAACAGGAAGAGGGAATGTATCAAGGACAACAAAAGGCTCAAGAAATGACAACTTGGTCAAACAGACCCACAAGCATAGACTTTGTGATTGTGCTTTGGCTATCTTACTCTGTATCAGACGCTCTTGGAGCATTTGGGACCAATTAACCTCCTAACAAGACCAATCTTCCTTTGAAAAGGTGATCTACTCTATATTATTTCTCTAATAAGGTCCTAAATATTTCCCCCATAAAGTACTAGCATTATGGATACAATTTGGTGATAGGAAAACAGTTCTTTAAAAGAGCTGTTCTTCCCTAACCGGTTTGGCTCAGTGGATAGAGTGTCAGCCTGCGGATTGAAGGGTCCCAGGTTCGATTCCGGTCAAGGGCATGTACCTTGGTTGCAGGCACATCCCCAGTGGGGAGTGTGCAGAAGGCAGCTGATCGATGTTTCTCTCTCATTGATGTTTCTAACTCTATCCCTCTCCCTTCCTCTCTGTAAAAAAATCAATAAAACATATTTTTAAAAAATGAAAGAGCTATTCTATTGAAGGATAGCAGTTCCCTAGAAACCAGATAATAAATGCCAACTCCTTTAGTGGCAAGCAAAACTGATATTCATCTTATATCCTTTTTATTATTCTACAATAGATCTATTAGAAAACGACACTTCTAACAGAAATTGCTTCTTTTAAGCTTATATCTATAATAACAAGTGCATTCTATAATCATATAAATATTCTGTTATTAACACTGAAACATCACTATAATTTTGAAGGGTGATAATAACATTTAAAGATAATGCCATATATATATATATATATATATATATATATATATATATATATATATAAAGATAATGCTAAATATATATATATATATTTCTGTACTAACTTTCCTGATTTTTAGTTAAACCTAAGACAGTTAATTTATTTGGTTTTTTTTATGTGGTGATTTAACTGTTTTAATCAAAGGCAGTGCTAAACTTTACTTTCTGCAAACCCACACTGTCCTTGACTTGTAAAGCACTTTCCTCTTTTACTGGGACCTTCAGTAAAGTGTCTTTGCTGTGTTGGGTAGCATAATGCTTGCTGTTTTAATGAACCACCTCTCAAATTTCAGAGCCCTAATGCAGTAATGGCTTATTTTTTTTTTAACTTATATTAAATCCTATGCAAGTTCTTCTGGTTAGTGGGGTAGAGAATTCTATTCCATATAGTCATCCAGGGACCCAGGATATTGGAGGTTGTACCATCATCAGCACATGTCTCCCATGGTCATCCTGGGTTGGTATTCGACTGTCAGAGAGGGAAGGAGAAAGTACTACAAAAAAACTATTCCCACTTCAAAAGCACCTTGAGACCAAAGTGTCAGATATTACTTCTTCTTATAATCCATTGGCAGGAATTAATCAACAGCCCCACAGATGAAAGGATGACTGGCAAGTGTAACCCATGATTGGACAGTAACTTCATAAAAATAACTTCTGAATTAGATCATGCATTTTTGGTGGAATGAACATCCCTGACTCATCCCTTACTCTCCAAAGCACCTTTAGAGACCCCTTAATATTTTAACAATGCATTAATTTTATTCTTATGAGGAATTGTGGAAGCACTGACTTATTATCATATAAATAAAGTAGTATCAACTTATTCAAATTTACACTTGTTGTGATCACTATAGTCACAATGGAATAGTCAGCACAAAATGTAATAAGATAACAATTCTAAATATATCTGTGGGGGCCCTGTCCAAGGAGTCCAGTCCCTGATAGGGGGGTTCGGACCTGACAGTATCCTTTCTAGTTACCCCCCCCCCCCAGAACTGTAAGTCCAAAAAAAAGGAAAGGGAAAAGAATAGAGCATGGTCATGCATAGAAAAACGTTATTTAGTTCTCAAAATATGTGGTTATTATTAACTACTGAACAAGTCCATTGAGTTTTATAGATGGCCAAATCAGGCAACACAAAGTATACCTAAGGTATTTCCTACCAGGCCTCTGCCACCCAGTGACATTCCCCAGAAGAACAGGTGTTCATTAGAAGCATGTATTCACCTCTTGCTATATTTAATAATCAGATAAACATATTTACTGGAAATATAAATGCATGTATTGATTTATATAGCATCAAACATATGATTAAGGATTTAGACAAAAAATGTAGAATTTGGTTGAATTCTTCCAGCCTCTCATAGGTCATAGGCTCAAAACACAATTCTTATGTTGGCTCCTTTCTTTGTGATTTATCACTTTATTACCATGGACTAAACTGAAGGTAGACCGAAACAATCGCATGTCAATGTGGGTTGGAACTTTCAGGTGTTTTTTTGTTTGTTTGTTTGTTTTTTTTTGTTTTTTTTTTGAGTCGGAAGAAATAACAATGGACTTGAGATTGTACACATGCCCTGACCGGTTTGGCTCAGTGGACAGAGTGACAGCCTGTGGACTGAAGGGTCCCAGATTCGATTCTGATCAAGGGCATGTAGCTTGATTGTGGGCACATCCCCAGTAAGAGGTGTGCAGGAGGCAGCTTATTGATGTTTCTCTCTCATCGATGTTTCTAACTTTATCCCTCTCTCTCCTTCTCTGTAAAAAATCAATAAAGTATATATTTAAAAAGAATTGTACACATGGATTATTAGCACAGGTTCTAGATTATGTGGTTCTTTGACATTTTTGGAAATGACTGAGAAATTTATTGCATCTGGTCATGTGGTCATCTTCTACTTATTGTTATTATTTTTTTAAACTAGCATGCAACCAGGTAGGTGCAAACAACCCAGGGGGAAGGAGGGCGCTGGGACACTGCTCAGAGTGTAGGAGCCCTGCTAATTAGGAATTAAGTCTAGTCAGACCACTTGGCATCAGGCTATTTACTTTTTTATGTGCATCGGGATATTTTTTAGGAACTGTTAAATAATAGCACAATCAGTTGTGACCTGGTATAATGTGATATGGAATTGTTTCCGCAGAAATTAAACTGTAGACATAGGATCCGTATTATCTGCAACATGTAAAAATATATGCAGAAAAACTAAAGCAGCGTTTTTCTATAGGAATATATATTTGCAACCATAGTAAATTCATCTCATATATTTGTACAAATATTCTTCAGTGCAAACCCAGACCTAAATCATGCTGGTTTGTCTTTTGTATACTTCTTTTTTAGGGTTTTCTTGTTATATGTGAAATTGTGAAGGACTGCCATGTATTTCTCTGAAAATTTATACTTTTATCAACGGTATGTTTCTAAATCCATAATATTTGAATCTGTGTAAGGCTATTTGGGTAGTTTCATTGCTGTCTGCTTATTTCATTTGCCTGTTTTGCATCTTTGGCCAACTCGCAAAGTATGGTTCCCAAACCACCAGCATCCACATTCCCTAAGATCTTTTTTAAGTTCAGAAATCCTGTCCCCATTCAGACTACTTACTGAATACATATGGACATTTTTAGTAAGGTGCATATAGAGTGCCTTAAGGGTAGGATGGAGGGGGTATCTATAATAACAATAAAGGCTGGGGGGGGGGGGGGGAAGTGCCTTGGCTTGAGGTAGAATTGATCATGCATTTTCCTTGTACCACAGGGATGACATGTGACCCAGCATTGGCCAATGAGAGCACCACAACCTTAAGAACTGTTTGCTTGATTTAGAGTTGGTTGAGTGGTGAGCCCATGAAAATCTGCATCGCCCAGGAAACCTGTGGCAGGGTTATCCAAAGGAGCTATCTTCAGGCTGCTCAGTTTTCTGAATCAAGTTCCATAATCCTAATGCCAACATTTTCATTATATAGAGAGACAACCTAAGAATGAAGGCAAGAGAAGGGGATGGAGAAACGGGAGACAGAAAAGGAAACAAAGGAGAAGAGGAAGGGAAAGGGTAGGGAAAAAGATGATTAAGCTCCTGATACCTTCTGTGGCTTAAGCCAGCATCACTATGGGATTTCCAATTACATGTCATTAAATTCCATTTCTTATGTTAGAGTTGGCTTTCTGACACTTGCAAATGAATGTGTCCTAATTGTACAGATGATAAAAGTGTCTGCAGGAGGAATTTAATTACTAAACTACCAGTCCACGGTCTCTTAGTGTGCCTTACGTTTAGAAACATGATTTAATTGTCAGCTTCAGACTGATTCACTCTCTAATGTATTCAACAAAGCAACATCATGTTTTGAATTCCTGAATTACAAAACACGTGCTTTTGCTTGAATAATTAAAAATGTGGTTGCTAGTGATCTTGCTATAATGATTTAAGTTAAGGATTGATGAAAATGCCAGGGATTAGTGTTTTTACCTGGTTATTAAAAATTCTTAGCTTGAACTGCTTCTTATCATCTCAGTGATTTTAAGCCTCTTAATATTCTCTGAAAATATGTTTGATAATATTGACATACTATAGGTAAACAGGTTAAAGAACACAGCTGATAAAAAACAAATATTTCTTCTTCCCACCCTTCCTGTTTTTTGCTTACTTCCTCAGCTTGACTCACTTCCCATCTTTAACTCTTCACCTTCTCTTTCCTTTCATTTTTATTCCTGGTCCAAATAGTGGGCAGCATCAAATACCAAAGCCTATGTTTTATCATATTGAAATTAAACAATTTGTAATTTTCCCATATTATGAAATTGTAGTTATCATATTGTCCAGTAAATATTATATATCCTCTTACTGGGAATGTTAAAAAATACAAAACATTGCAAAGCAGAGATTAGGGTTGACTTAAATGCATTTATTTCATTATGTAATATATTAATTTGGAAATTATGCTGTAGACTCACACACAATTTCATTTGTGATTCATCACAAAATAGAAAGTTTCAATGTGCAGTTCTATTTATCAGTTTAACTATATATCTATTTATTACTCTATCAACTAACTATTCATCCATCCATCTTATCCCCTATGGTAAGCCAGACTTTTGAGGGTTGAGCCAGGCTAAGAGCAATACTGAGTTCTAAACATCAAAGGAGATGCTCTTTCTACCTACTTGCTATAAATCCAATTTAAGTTACAAATATTTTCCAGAGAGGAAGAACAAAGGCTAATTTTCATTCATTCAATTAGTTACCTGTTTAATACTTTTGCATTCTGAGGTTCTGTGGAATTAGGGAAAGGAAAATAGTTAAGTCATTATTCTTCTAATATAACTAGTGGCCCGGTACACAAAATTTGTGCACATTAAAAGGGAATTAATTAGAGGAAATATTTTAATATTGCTGTTTTTCCTTTTTCTATAATAAGTGTCAGAGATGAAAAAAAAAAAAGAAAGAAAATTAGCAAAATGTATATGAAAAATCTTCCTCCTGTCAGAGTCTGGGGCATGCCATGGGACCCAGAATCAAGTCCCCGCCTACCCATTTGTGCCTTGAAATTGCACAAGACCCAGACTGGGCTGGCTCTACCCTCATTGGGCAAGATCCAGAACCTACTGGCCCTACCCAGTCAAGCCCCACTGGGCGGGCAGGGGCACAGCCTCAGGTCCTCTGGCCCAGGGTCTGCAACACAGCCTGACATCCCTCTTCAATCTTTGCCAGGGTGAGGTTGCAGCCTGAGGTCTTTCACCAAACCCCACCAAGTAAGGAATGCAGCCTCAGGTCCCTGCTGATCGCTCGTTATGGGACCCCCGCCTTTGCTGTGGGTACAGCCATCTTCTGATAGTGCGATGAGTGAGGATCAATTTGCATATTACCTCTTTATTATATAGGTTTAGATAGGATGTGATATGTTTATTAAGTGGTTGGGGCTTGGAGAGGTTTGGGAGAAGAGGCCTTATAACTTTTCCTGAGAATTATTATTAAAATACCCAGAAGCCTAGATTTCCTCCTTTTCCATGCAAATTTGAGGATGTGTCAAGGTTTGGAGTGGTCTTTGTGAGAAAGTTTTCAAGGGCATGTTTCCAATATACTTCAACTTTCTCTGGCTCCTCCACCATTTATAACTACTTCGTGGTATTTCCAACTGGTGTTCTGGGAGCAGAGATGAGGGGGCAGTTAGTTCTGTGTAGAATAGAGTCGGAGAACTCGGGGAAAGATCTTAAAGCTATTGTGCTCATTGCTTTTGTATTTGAGGTGGGCCTTGAAGAATCAGATCAATAAAATAGGTGGAGAAATAGAGGAAAGAATTTCAGCTTGTGGAAATTGAGGCATTATGTTTATTAAGCTTTTACCTTATGCCACACACATTCCTCAGATCATAGAGAAGAAGGTGAAGGACAGAGATTACATATTTTTCCTATAATTTCATAGGTGATAAAACCTGGGGCTGTTTGTGAATCCCAGCTTTCTGTTAAAAAAGTGTGCTCTAAACCTCCACACTTGGCTTCTATGAAGGTAGGTCTTAAGGGAATAATGATCATTTGGATGCATCAGGGTCACTACTTATTGTGATGAGAATTGACTTTATCTGTAACATAGTATTGGTCAAGCCATCTATCTCCTAGTATATTAATGTTGATTTTTACTCTTCCACAGTCTATTGTCTATATTAAAACACTTTCCTGAAAATTGTCATTTCTGCCTCATAGTGAGTTCTGTGTGTGTGAGTTCCCTGTGCATGTGTATGCATACTTGTGTTTATGTGTGTGAGTGTACACACACACACACATTTATATATGTGCTGAGTCCTCTAGTTGCTCCTATCAGGGTATAGTCTGTAACCAAGCATAGGTGCATTCTTGACATGCCACATGCCATGGGCTTGTGCACAGACAGATGCCTAGCAGCTTATGGAACTGTGGATGAAAGAGCACCAACCACATGATCCTTTAGAGTGAAATTTTCTTTTCAGACTGAAGTCCGGTGGTTTGGATTCTTAGAATGAATTTTGGTGTGCAATATCTACTTTGTGGAGAGAATAGAAGTCTAGTCTCAAATGTTGTTTTACGTGTGAAAATGATATCAAAGACTGTTCCTTGCCCTCATTTTTCATAAGCCACTTCATTCAGTCCCAAATTCATTATCAAAATCCTTTGGCATGTTGTCATCCACCCCTAAATGTTATTGCATGTAATCTCTCAGGGACAGGGGGTAGTTCAAATGCTAACAGAGAATGTGCATGTGGTTGTTAGAGTAGGCCAGGTGCCTTACTTAGCCCTCTGTATGCATTTCCACCTCATTGCTTATGGAGACTCTGAAAGAGGCTAGCTTCAGCCAGCTCCAGAATACCACGCGCTGCCCTGGCAGGTCATCCTTCTGCTTGTCGGTGCAATGAGATAGGAATGATAGGATTGAAAAGCAATAAGTTTTTAAAAGATATTTTTAACACTTGAAAAATAATGTGTATATTCATTATGGTCAAATGTTACATTCGGCTCATTCAAAAATAATTCAAGCTGTGAAACTATAAACCTTAATATTTGCTAAGGTCAAGGAGACACATGAGAAATTCTCAGTAAATGTTAGTTATGTAAAGTGAAGCTGTTTATACAGCTTTCATTATTTGAACTTCCATTCTCATGATGAAAACATTTGATATCATAAGTAAATGCAACTTTTTCGTTTTAATCAGGTTTTCTTTGGGGACAAGGGCTAGCTTGTATTTTCACTTCCTCCTTGGTTATTGTGTTCTGAAAAAAAATGATTGTGTTGCCTAATTGACTTTATAAAGATATTTTGTTCTGTTTTCCCATTAAAACATGGTTCAAGACTAAGCTGTTTCAAGAAAAAAGGCAAAGAAGCTATAGTCCCAAATCCCAGTTGAGGAGCAAACACTATTTCTGTTGAAGAAATTCATTAGTATTATGAACTTAAATTAGAAAATTATATATATATATATATATATATATATATATATATATATATATATATGTATATAATCATGAAGTGAGCTTAGATCTGATAGATTATACATTTTAAAATTCTCTATGTGCTGCTCTTTCCATTTGATTCCATGGCATACCGTCCTTTTGAAAGTGGATTTGTGATCCTATGAGTGTAATTTTTTTCAGTGTAATTCTATTTTATTTGTTTGCATTAATAAAAATCAAGGAATATGTGCTTCTATGCAGTAGATAAATATGAGAAGTTTTCTAAGGACATGGGAAGAGTAAAAAGGAAGGGGTGTCATTTTAATTGTGGCCAATCTTAATGGAAAACAGAAGCTAAGGAAAAGAAAATCCTAGCCCTGTGAGGATCACATGTTTCATTTTTTTTTTTTTGGGGGGGGGGGGGAGGGAAGGGACCAGAATTTGCTGAGTACAGAGATAATGCTCATATTTGTTGGAAGGCAAAAAAAAATTGAGAAAGGACAGCTTCAGACACATGTAGATTTTTCAAGTTGCTGCTAATAAGTTTTCACCTTCTATTGGTGTGATCATTTCATTGGTTTGAGAGCTATGATGTTACCAGTTATCCCAACTATTTGGCCAGAGTCCTCTTAGTAGATAAAATACTGCCTAAAGTCCTGTTCACACTGCTCTTTGTTCAACTGTAGCTATATAATTATTGCAATTTAATGAATCTATTCTCTCAATTTATTGAGCATTTTTAATATATGCAGAAATAAATATAAGAATTATTAGGTCCCAGTTGCTACATATATATTTATTCAATCTTATGACTTATAACATTTTTAAAAAGTTTTTATTTATTTTAGAGAGAGAGGAAGGGAGAAGGATAGAGAGATAGAAACATTCATGAGAGAGAAACATCAATCAGCTGCCTTCTGCACGCCCCTATTGGGAATCGAGCCTGCAACCTGAGCATGTGCCCTGATGGGAAATCAAGCTGGTGACTTCTTAGTTCATGGGTCAATGCTCAACCACTGAGCCACACCAGCCAGACAACTTATGCCATTTAAGCTACTTTTTTTTTTCAGCCATAAAACTCATTTTATTCAAAGTGAAGACTTAAGGGAAAAAAAAGTAACATAAACTGGAAAAAGAGAGGTTAACGTGGAAAATAAGGACTGCAGAAAATGCTCGCTCCGTTTTTTAAAATAAACTTATTTAGAATAGTTTTAGAATTATAGAAAAGTTACAGAGGACAGAGAGTTCCTTTATACCCTACTCACAGCTTTCTACTGATAACATCTCATATTACAGTAGTTAATTTGTCATAGGTAATGAACCTATGAACCAATATTATTACATTACTATTAACTAAAGACAACGCTTTATTTGGATTTCTTCAATTTTTTATCAAATGTCCTTTCTCTATCCCTGGATCCTGACATTCAGGATACCACAGTTAATTAATTGTAATGTGTCTCCATATGTCCTGTTGGCTGTGCTACTTTTTCATTTTTTCCTCTTGGAAATAGACTGCAGAGATGGTTTTGGGGAGAAAAACCAGAGATAAAAGCACCATTCTCACCACAGCATGTTAATGGCACATAATATTAACATGACTTATCACTCCTGAAGTTAACCTTGAACTCCTGGCTATGGCATTTATCAGATTTCTCCAATATAATGTTTCTCTCCACCCCACCCCTTTTATACTATACTCTTTGGAAGGAAGTCATGTGCAGCTCCCACAGAGGAATGGGGAATTATATTCCGCCTCTGTGAATGGGGATTATTATATAGAGTGTCTGGAATTCGGGATGGGAGATGTATTTATTATACTCCATGTCTAAATGCTGGACCCCAAATACACTTTTATCCTTCTGAAATCACAGTTATGGAAAACAATGTGAGAGCTTCCTATGGGTATGGGACTTGAAAGCAAACCTGTTTAGAGAACAGTTGACATTTTTATTCTGTCTCCTAGCTTATTTGCCCAATTTTTAATATGTGCCAGTGAGGTCATTTCAAAGAATCCTTTTGTTTCACACAAGTGTTCTCAGCCTTAGCTGTCTATTAGCATCACTTGAGAAATTTTGACATAATGTCAGTCCTGATTTTATTGTTCTGGGTCATCGTTAAAGTTCTCAGGTGACCCAGAATACACCTAGGGTTTAACAGCACTCCCTTATACACTGAGAGAAGTATTCCCATGGTTCAGCTGGATATTTAACCCATTGTTTCTCAGTTTGCCCTTTGTGGCAGTGAAGAACAGCTGGTCACTGGCATCCTAGAACAGAGTTCTGCAAATGTTAGAAAGTGAATCAGCCCTTAGCCCCTTCTCTGAAGCTAAATCAACCTAGTGCAGTTACTTTGCCTCTTAGAAGCCTTTTATCCTTTTCAGTGTAGGTGTAATACTAATGAAGTATTCTTACAACTTTAAATCTCTTAAAAGAAGCGAAGACAAAAATTTTTGGGAAAATAAGCTTTATTTTAATTATAATGGTAAAACATTTCCAATTCTTGCCCACCATTCTCTTGTCAAAACATTCTCATGGTATTTTAACATTTCCTGTATTTGAAGCAATAATAATTGGTGCCTTATTGAACACCTATTACTGTTGTCTAGCTTCTGACATAATTCAATTTCCCCTCAAAACTTATATTGGAGATTTTCTTAGTTTTTGAAGTCTTCTGTTGAGAAGAAACTAGTTACACATTTCATCAAACTTATGAGATAAGGGAGGGCACTGTGGAGCAATAAGTCTCAATGACTGATTCTGTGGAAAGCCCATTTCTATCTTATTACCATAACATTTAGTTATATTGGATTCCTGCTTTAACAGCTTGTCAAATTGAAGCAAAAGTAAGGGGAGAAAGTGCCTTAAGTTTCAACTATTGGGAGAAGATTAATATTTTCCCCAAAGCAATGAACCATTTAATTTCTACAAGTGTTATCTGGGGGAAATAATATCAACAGGAAACACATAGGAACCAGAATAAGCACTCAGTTTCCAAAGACCCCCAAGGTGCCTGGTTCAGGGAAGTCAGAATAAAATTGTCCTCTTAAAATTTCATTGACTGCTGTTTTGTTTTGTTGTTTTTTTTTTTTTTTTGCCTTATTTAGAAATTAAACTGAAGTTGCCAGAAAATTGTCAAGAATGAATCTCTTTGGGAATTCAAAACCTACTGACAAGTTCTGTATTATGAAGAGATAAAGACATTTATTTTAAAACGGTGAATGATATTTTAATATGTCAAATAAATGACAGTTAAAACATACTGTATTTCTTAAGTTTTTAGTGAGAGAGCAAATAATGAGCATTCACACATGTGAGCATGCACCCTCAGAAATAAGTGTTAATAAAGAAAGAATTGTTGCTTATTTTTTAGGTTAGCCCTAAAAGAAAACTTCTGGCTTGGTGGTGTGGCAGAGGGGATTGAGGAATCAGTAATGTTCTCACAGTTAATTTTAAATAACTAGCCACAAATATTATTGACCACATAATAATAAAAAAGTAAATCTCTATTTCTATGTCTAGGAAATTTTATCTCAGTTGAGCCATTAGAAGTAGATGCACTGGAAGAGGATTCTATATAAGGCAGGGTCTGAGTTGCATGGGAGAATGGAGAAAGCATATAAACTGATTTCTATGATTTATAAAATTAAGTTGTAAGAGTTACTGAGATCAATATTGATTAGGCATTATTTTGAGGATTATCTAAGATTAAGTTTCAAGCTAGTAACCTACCATTTAAATTCAGAATTATTGACCTTAATACTAATGATTAGAGGAAAAAAAGTATCATCTGACTGGAATGCTATTCATGTAGGAAGATATCACAACTGGTGCTAATGTCAAACACATTATCTGTTTCATGTCAAACACACTGGGATTTAAGGTTTCAACAGGCACTTGGTCCTTTTCTCTGGGAATAGTACCTCACCCATAATGGTGGGTCCATGCGAACCATAGTTCTGTCACATCTCCTTGCTTCTCTGGAAATATCAGATTGGTCTGGGTGAACAACTGACTTACGTAGTTAGTCACATTTCCTTCAAGAATGTGAACTGAGGGCAGAGCCTGAGACTTGGGTTCTGAGTCACTTTGATGGCAGAGTTCAGTGGAGCATCGCAGATTCTTGATGCTGTGAACGCCAGACCAGTCTCATAGTTTCTCAAGACTTGCTTCTTCAATGTTTTCAAAATTTTGCAAAATACAGTGTAAAATCTCTTGATAATGAAGACTTCTCATGTTGGTTCTATTGTTTAAAAAATAAAATTCTTAAGAAGTCATGACAATAGAGCTTAGGAAAGGCCTTAAGGAATCATCTAGCTCAGTTCCTTCATTGCACATGAGACAATCAACACTCAAGGTCTGAGAAGTCCAGCTTGTGGTGAGAGCTTAGTGTTCACTTTGACTGAGTGTTATGGTTCTTGAGGTTTACCCACGTTACAAGAAAGACAGGGAACACAAGCCTCTTAGTTTAGTAACCTTCCCCCATAACTGTTTCCTTACGCTCATGCTACACTTCTCACTGTTCATATTTCTAATTTTTAAATAACTTTTACTGTGTGACGGAATTAAAAGGACCAATGATATTTGCAAATGCTCTACTTAGCCAAATTCCCCAAATTATTATCAATATAGATTATTGATAAACAAAATGTATTCACATAGGGAGAGTCTAAAATAGTTAATAAAACGAGTGACTCATTCAGCAAGTATTTATTAAATCCTTAGTGTGTGCCAGGCACTGCTTGAGTTGGTAGGGCTATGGTAGTGAATGTCGTAAAACTTCTGCCCTTCTTGAAGCTCCTCTTCTAGTTGGGGAAAAGACAATTAAGATCTGTATGTAAAATATACAGTTATGTTGGAATGAGAACTGGGAGTGAAAATACAGTAGGGAAGGGAAATAGGCATGTGAGGTGTGGTACTGTAGTTTTAGAGATGGCGTTTCCACCTGAGCGGCTCACAAAGTGGAATTGCCTTTTGCCAACTAATACAATATGACTAAAACAGATCCCACAGGGAATATAAAAATAAGACTGTGATGTAGGATGCCAGGGATTAGAGATATTCCAAGCAGAAGTTTTTTTAATGGCTGTCACATGCTCAGATAATACTGAATGTGCACTTCAAGCCCATATCTAAATGTGGATATGTGTTTAGCCCAAACTTCTGAGAGACTTTGTAGCCATCTGCAATTACTCATCAAAACATCCTTACCATCGTTTTAGGAAAGGTGACTTTCATGCTTTTGTTGTTAGTGGATTGTACAGCATAGCCAAGTACTCAGACACAGTGACACTAGCCTGTTTTCCCAATATCTTCTTTTCAAAGGATTGGTTTATGTTACATTTCCTATGGCAGGACCTGACATTGGGGTTGTTAAATGAAGTCCCAAACACAATCTTGTTACAAATGCTTCTTAGATGATTACTAATTTTATTTAGGATTAGAGTTTATTCTTTATTGTTATTTTGCCAAAATACAGCAGAGGAACATTTGACTAACAGTTAACAGAAAACATAAGGAACCAGAGAAATTGATTTAAATTCAACATGTTGTCATTTTTGTGCCAACCTCAAGTACATCTGTGAAAAATTTCCCTCCAGAATTAAACTAATTTACGATGAGAGAATTATCTTGCTTTACTTTACCCCAATAATGGACCATCTGCTCAATGACCTTGACTTTCTTTAAGTCCAAGTGAGTATACTACCACTCACCGAGAGAGAAGGCAGGGATAATTATTTCTCTCCTATTTTCGAAGTCATTGCTCAACTGCAATAAATGTAATCGATTTTTCCTATAAACCTAAAACCAGTTGGTAAGCTATTGCAGAATAAAGCCTTCTTCTGTTTGCATATTCACATAATGTTGGAGCATGAATAGGATTCAACATTTTCATTTTTTAAAAAAAAAAAACAAATGTGGGCCTTTCACTGAAATAATAATGAAGCCTTTTGTTTTGTCCTTTTAGAAAGGGACATTTTCCATCTAAATTTAAAAGAAAAACACAAACTAGATTCAAGAATCACAAAACCAATTATTTTTCAATTTTTCCTCCTGCCCTTCCTTCTTGCATACCTCCCTTCCATAAGACTTATTAAACATTTAGTATGTGACAGGCATTTGCTGGATACTGATAATAAAACAATGAATGATCAAGGTCTACCATTAAACAACTTATGTAAAAAACATAAATATAAAAATATCTCGCAACAAGGTTACTCTCTCTGCAAACTCATCTGTTTCCTGCCCCCTACAGTCTATTCTCTACATAGCAGCCTGGTTAATTTTATAAACAAAGATAAGATCATGTAATTCTCATGTCCAAAATCTTCCTGTGGCATGTCATGTCACTTAAAATAAATTCCAAACTCCTTACCATAGTAAGATCATAATATGATTAGACTCAACTCTCTCTCTCTCTGACTGCTCTCGCCATCATCATGTTGTTCAGGACACATGGACCTACTTTCTCTTCTTAGGGCCCACAAACATGTCCTGCCTCAGGGCCTTTGCAAGGTTTTCTGTGAAATTACTTCCCACTATACCTTTTTAGGATGCACTCCCTTCAAGTCTCTGCTTAAACGCCACCTCCTCAGACTCCTCCAATCGCCCCATTCCTTTCTATGGTAATGGGGAAATCAGGGAAGGCATCTATGATATTGTGTCACTTTAGTTTTAATACCATTTATATAATTTATACAATTTCTTTACAAGTGGCCTGGTGCACATTGAAAGGAAATTAATTAGAAGAAATATCTTAATATTTGCCCTTTCTCTATGATACAAGTGCCAACAGTTGATCTTCAGACATATTCTGTTGACAATACTTTCTTTCAGCTTCACAATGTCAACAAAACAACCAAATTCATGATGGATAAGGACAGATCGAAACACATGCATGTGATTGGTGCCAGCGAGAGCTTTATATGTATTGCGCATGCACAAGTCAACATTTATTTTTAAATTGCCAGTGCATGTCATATGTACCGGCCAGTCAACCAGTCAGTCAGACAGATGGACGATTAGCCTTTTATATTTATAGATGGCATCATCTACTTTCCAGATTTTTTTAAATTTTTAAATTTTTGTTTACCACTTCCCAGATTTTAAGTTTCATGCAGGAATGGATGTTTCTACCTGTTTGGTTTACATTTGCATTCCCAGCCTCTAGAAATGAGCCCAGCACAGAGGAAGTATGAACCAATCCTACCGAAACGATTTCATACATGATGATAGCACAGATGGGCAAGTGGAGTGACGGGCAAGCGGGGAAGTCAGGGGAAAACTCACTGCAGTAAAATGGGACTAGGGTGCAAAAGATAAGCAGAGATTTGATTGATAGTGCAAGGAAGAAAGGGGATTTCATAGAAGATATATGTGTATGAGGTGGGTACCCTGTAAGGTGATTAATTAAATTGACCCAGGTATGAAGTGCATGGGGGAAATTAAGTTTCAAGTACCTAGAAGACACAGCTATGATAGTCATTATTAGAGATGTAAATGAGAGCAGTGGGGTTTCTTAGAGGTTAAGCATAGGGGGAAACCAGGACTCTAATGCTGGATAATGCCTCTCTTGAAGACAATGTGTGCTTTCTCCTTACTGGTGACAAGCATCTCCATGAAGAATTTGCATTCCATTTTAACAAGTTTATGATAATTAGTAAGTAGTTTTAAGGAACGAATCCTTTTGTCATTCTATTACTAAAATTATTCACAAGCAGAGAAGCTCAGGCTTGCATTTACATTCTCCTTTTTTCCCTGCCAGCTCACAATGCCTGACACATGGTTAGGAGCTCAGGGCATGATGACTACAGCAGGAGTTTTAAAAGTTTTATTTTAAAGCCAAATATTGTAAATGAATTGGGAGTTCTATTTAGAGCATTCCTCAGAACCTTTGTAAAGGGAATAACTGCCTTTCATTTTCCATCCGAAATCTCAGTTGCTCAGAGTATAAAGTGGGGCTGTATCTGGCTGGGCAGGATGCACCTTGGTCAGGTTTGCAAGGGGTCCACGCCATTGCCATCCTCAGTGGCCAGGGTTGGCACCACTCCTCAGAAGGGCAGCACCATTTTTGTTCTCAGCCCTTGAAGTTCTCAGTCATCAGCAACACTAGTTTGGTATAAGTCACCCTGTTTCCTAACTACTTAAATTTACAAATTGCAGACATAGGGATAATTAAAATACTTGTTCTACTATGCACGCATATTTGGAGTTTCTTAAAGATGGGAATAGCTATGCTTGACTGTATCTCAAGCATCTAATATAATTTTTTTTATGTATTCAGCTAACATATTTCTGATGTTGTAAGTAAGGTATTGTTTAGTTTGCTTTATATGGGGCATATGACAATGAAAAAAGAAAAAGACAAAAAAGTTTACCTTCAGTGTTATATAGTCTAATGGGAATAAATAGGAAATAAGTAACATGTATGGTATGTGAGAAGTTGGCAGATGTTAAGAACAATGAAGCAGGGAAGAACAATGAGGCAGGGAAGAAAGTTGGTGATGTTTGTGAAGGGGAAGCTTGCAGGCTAAGGTAGGGGCTCAAAGAGAAGATGGCATTTGTGCAAAGACCTCAGGAATGTGAGGTGGTATATTTGTCTCTAGCCATGTTCATCTGCCTGAGTACAGTCACCTGAGTACAGATTACGGGCTACTCGGCCTCTGTGTAGGTGGGTGAGGTGGGAGTGGACTATGACGTGGTTAGTGGTGTTAGAATGTTGATCAAGCCAGGAGAGTTCTATGAGATATTAGAGAAAGGACTGCCCATGAGAGCAGGCATTGTTACTGGCTCCTGAATGTAGGGGCTGTCCCTGGTTATCTGCTCCCTGGCTGGCCTGGCATGATTAGGGCAGATGGATGGTGGCCCAGAGTGTGAAAGCCTCCTGCCAGCCCCTTAAAGGAGGTAACTGGGGTATGGGCTCTGGATTGGTTGGTTTGAATATGAAAGAAGTACTCTCAGGCATAATTGACCACCTCTGGGAATTGGCCAGTGTCAGCAAGGCCCCAGAGGTTAAAGACTCAGATAAATGGCAAATAGAGAGATAGAGGCTAATGTTCTATCTGGTGTTCTATCCTGGCCATAGTGACAAACATCCAGTAACTCCCAACGGAAGAAACATAAACTGTATCTTCCCTGAATGAGGACTATAATCATCAAAGCACCTAACTGATGCAATTTAACTTTTTTTTTCACTGCAAGAGAGATTTCGCTAGGTTTCAGATTATATTTAATATCTCAGAACCTGCCAGGCTGCAAGATCATTAAAAAGGTCTTTGACCTACACATGATGGTACACAAGTTTGTTGTCCATAATAAAGATCCAAGTCATTTCTCACTCATACATTTGTCCCCAAAAATTCTGTCTTCAAAAAATGGCTTCATATAGAAAGAAAAAAAAATCATTTCAGATCACACTTGAACCAAAGTGCTCTTTAAACCTGTGCCAGAACTCGCTGCATCTGCTTTCTCAGTCCTCCTCCTTGCTGTTGGCTGCGATGCGTATTCTTTATTCCTTTGAACACTATCTAGGCTGCTGAAAGGGAAACTCCATTCATTTGCATCTGTAGAGCAGTGTTCTCAGTTCTCCAGCAGGGATGGGAGAACTCATGGTTACAGCTCCCAGGCACCCTTTCAAAACACTCTGCCTTGGGGGGTGAGAGGGCTTAGTGGAGAATTTGGATTTACTTAAAAAAATCAGCTATGGATACTATCAGATTACTATCATCTGTCCAGACATTAAGAAACTCCATTGGCTCATGACTTATTGATGGGAGGCCAAATATCCTAGAAGACTCGTGTGTGACTCTTTGCCTGGGCTCTTAAGCTCGTCTCCTACGTCCCACAAATGGATTATGCTTCAGACCCATTTGCACCTGACTTAATGTAACCGTTCTGCTTTCCATTTAATTACTTAGATTGTTACCTTCAAAGCTCATGTAGCTGGAACCTATTTAGACAACAAATATTTTGTTAATCAGATAGTATTAGTCACATTAAATATTAAAACAATTTTCAAATAAATCTATTTTCAAATCTAAGTTTTAATATTTGAATGGAAATGTTTCTCAGAGGTAAGGATTAGAACTCTATTCACATGGATCAAGCTGAAAATATTTTTATTTCAAAACAGTCTTTCTTTTAATTTGGAGAAGAAAAAAAATAAATAAAAGCGCCAGACTTTTCCGTTTTCTTCTCTATGTCCCAGATATAGAGGATATTTAATAGTTTTTGCAAATACTTGAATGAGAAAAAGTGTCAACATTGTGAGCCAGCATGAGGTATGAGAAATAAACAAAGCAAACCCCTGGTTTCCAAACAATTAAGAAGATTGAAAGGAAAATGATTCCATGAAAGCAATAAGCTGGATATAAGGAGAACAAATGAAACAAAATGAAGAACAGATGGGCAAATAACATGATCTGAACAACAAACCACAGGGTAATTTTTAAATCTACCAAGTTAAAAAAAAAAAAAAAAAAGCCAAACACAGACTTAGAACAACTAAAAAAAACAACAACCCAGAAGTATAGGAAGGGAGTAAAAGCATATTTTAGCTGTCATTCATTCATTGACTCAACTTCAAATCCTCATTCAAATAATATTACTGGCAGGGATCGGGGAAAAGAGAACCCTTGTGCTCTGTTGGTGGGGATGCAGATTGGTGCAACCCCTTGGAAAGCAATATGGAGTTTCCTAAAAAAAAATGGAACTGCCTTATGACCCAGAGATTCCACTTTGGGGAATTTATCCAAAGAACCCCCAAAACACTAATTTGAAAGAATATATGCACCCTTATTTCATTGCAGCATATACACAATAGCCAAGATCTGGAAGCAGCCCGTATCAAGTGTCTATCAGTGAGTGAATGGCCTTAAAAAAAGAAGGAAATCTTACCTTGTGCAACAGCATGAATGGACCTGGAGAATTTAATATTAGGTGAAATAAGCCAGTCAAAGAGAAAGACAAGTACCATATGATTTCACTTACATGTGGAGTCTAATGAACAATATAAACTAACAAAATGGAGATAAACTCATGGACACAGAGAATAGAATGGTGATTGCCAGATGAAAAGGGGGTGGTGAGAGGAGATAGAAGAAGGTAAAGGGGTGATGGGAGGATACTTGACTTGGGGTGGTGAAAACGCAATACAATATATAGATGATGAGTTGTAGAATTGTATACTTGAAACCTGTATAATTTTATTAACCAATGTCACCTCAATACATTCAACTAAAAAATCATTATTGGTGACATATGTTGTGCAAGGCATTGAGGAAACAATGGCAAACTAGGCAATGTTTTCTTCATCCTGGAACGAATGACCATTTTGAGAAGACAACCCCAAACAAATAATGATAAAAGGAGGGTAAGAGTGAACATTAAGTATGAACTACTTTGGGAGAATGTAACTAGCCTGGAGGATCCAGGAATGAAGGCACGTTTCCAGAGGCAATAATGTTAAGCAGAAATGGTTATTGGTGAATGACTAGGTGTAGTGTTATAGAAGGGTGGTGGTGGAGGACATGTTGGGTACATTGGAAAGTGGTGTTAGAGAGAAAATATAATAGCAGGAGCATAAGCTCTGAGATGGGATACAGCCTAGCTTGTCTTAAGAAAATCCTAGTCAGCACTTCTGGAGAATAGAGGGAAGATATGATGAGCACAGGCTAATCCATTTAGAACCTTAAAGTTCTGTCCGAAATCTCAACTTTACACCAAAAGAAATGAGAAGCCATTAGTGGGTTTAACTGAAGGGATTTTAAATATAAAAACAAAGGAATCATGCTGACTGTAGCAGGAAGGCTGGGTTGTAAGGCAGTGATAAAGGTAGGTAAATAGATATGAGGCTGTTTTATTAAACGATGTAAGGTGATGGTGTTTTGGAGCAGGCTGTTGAAATGGGGCCCAGGATGACAGACACATAGCTGAAATAAAAACCACAGCACTTGGGAATTGACAGCATGTGAGTAATAGGAAATGGGAAGAATCAGGAAAGGTCCCTAGGTTTTTAGATAGAACAAACCTATGGTTGTTGGAAGGCGGATTGAGGAAAAACAAAACAAAACAAAAACAAACAACAACAAAAAAAAACCAGCAGAGGAAGTTTATGGAAAAGTTCAAAAATTCTGTTTTGCACACATTGAAATGGAAGTGTTGTATGCCAACTTTGTGTACATTTTAAGTAGGAAAAGGTTCATAAGTATTTCTCACAAAATAAATATTGAACTGGGGTTGTAAAATTAATTCAAGTAATTTAGTGACCTTATATTGTTATCTTGTCACTGATACTAGGACTAACTACACAGCCTAGACCAACTTAAGACATTAGATACATTTAAGAATGCAACTAATATTGAAAATAGAAGTTGTAAAGGAATTAGACTTGATTTATAAAGCTGCTTTGCAGCAAATTTTGCATTTATTTTATATTAACTGAAAGACATAATTATTTATCCCCAATTAGCTTCACTTGAGATTCTGCTGGAACTTAGTTTTACCTCCTCGCAAGTCCAAACAAACCCTTTGCTAAGTAACTCGGGGTAATGCAGAGTCAGAGTGATGGTGACCACTTCCTAGGTCTACTTATGACCTGAATTGTAGCCAAAGTATCTGGGTTGGCTAATACTTAGTGAGAGATTAAACAAGACTTGATTAGGATTGGTACAAAGCATGTTTAGCCTAAGTACTTGATGCAAAACTTGAAACTAGTTATTAAATGTCCTCTATGTCTGGTTAAAAAGACATTAGAGCATATGCTTCTATTTCTCTTCTTTTTTAATTTGCAAAAGGTAAAGAATTAATAAGGTCCAGTATCTTTTATCAAAAACAACTCTGTACAGACAGATATTGGACTCTGGTTCTATTATTGTGTTTGTTTGTTTTGTATATTTGTGTGTGTGTTTTCTGTGGATGTACAGAATTGGAGTAATCATGATTCCAGGTCAACACTACACTCATTATTTGTCCTCTCTTAGCCTGCCTGCTTTTTCTGTCTGTCCCTTCTTCCCATTCCATGTTCCATATTTCTTTTATTAGTTATCTTTTTTTTAATAGAATAACTATTCATAAATCTGAAACAAAATCTAGGAAGTCCTTCACAATAGCCTATATCTAACCATATGATTTATTTTATCTAATCTGTTTCCCTGCTTGCTGATAACTGTAAGCATCATTCTAAATCCTATTTCATGTTTCCTTTTCATATAGTACTTGAGGCCTGATGCATGTAATTCGTGCAAGAGGCTTGGCCCTCGCAGCCGCAGCCCTGGCTTCGTCCAGAAGGTCGTTCTGTTGTCCAGTCTAATTAGCATATTATGCTTTTATTATTATAGATATCACATCTACATGCAGTCATTAAAGTGTATATTTTATTTTAATTATTTTTTATTCTTTAAAAATAGATTTCATGCTATATGTAATCTTTGTGATTAACTGATTTATTTTCATTGTAATTCATATTGCTGAATATCACTGTAGTTCATTTGCTTTAATTACTGAATAGTTCCATTGAGTGAAAATAACAATTTATTCCCTTCCTTTCTGATTTATGAGCATTTGTAATCAGTGATGCTGTGAACATTCTTGAATTAATAAATGTTCTCTTTGTATAAATGCCAGGGTTTCTTCTGGGTATTTACTTAGAAGTACAATTACTCCATCACACCATACTTGTTTATATTGCTGTGAATATTTGTCAGGCTTTAGTTTTCATGATTTAAAACTAAACTAAAATAAGACAGGAAAAATATTAGACCATTTCTTCTTCAATGGTGTTTGAATATATTTGCTTTGAACTACAGTGATATTCAGCAATATGAATTACAATATGAATAACCAGCCAAATGTTAGTTATAACTGTCAGTGTGACACCTGATTCACACCTAAGATGCATTTACTTCTTAGTGACTACAAAGAAAAAAGAATGCCATGACCAAATAAGCTTCTCAAAGTATAAGTAGGCCCATTTACAAGTAATTTTCTATTTTTATTTACTATTCTCCCATTCTCTTGAATTGGTAATAGGTGAAGAAGGGCCTAATAGAGAAGGGCAAACATGGAGAATAATGTAGCAGCCAGTTTCATGCTGCACTGGCTTCCTGGTCCTGCTTTCTTTCCACCAAAATGACCTCATAGAAAATAATAAATGAAATTCCATCATTTTTGTTCATTTAATCCATAGTCAATCAAATATGAACCCGCTTTGAAAATCCTATGTCCTTCTCTTCACTATGTCTGAGCAATACACATAACTCCCTTCAAAACATTCTTTGGTCTAAAAGTATTTTCTTTAGATACTAAAGAAAAAGAAATATATGACACATTTTGTCTGGATCTTTTCAACTCTTGATGCAGAAATGTTTTTTAATAATCTAGTTAAAACCTGTTGTCAAGAGTAGAAAGGTTTGAAGTTTCTGTTGATAGTTTTTATACATTATGATTGAGTTAGTCATAAAAGTTTTTTTACATTATAACTAGAAAGGGGGATGTATTTACATAAAATTATATTGTATACAGATAGGGTTTTCCATCAGTACAAAGTCATATTATTTAAGACAAACTTAATCCTTGTACTGTTATTTGACCTATGACTATTCACAATTGGTAACATAAGGAAAACACTTTCCAAATCTCAGTCCATTCTCTACTTAGGCAGTATCACTTGGAAACAAGATACGTAGTTACTAAGAGAATACTTCTGTTTACATTTTTAGATTCACAGATCTATAATTACTGACTGTGAATTGAAGGAAAGAAGAGTTGCTTAGATTAGTAGTGGTGAATAGTGGGTGAGTAGTGGGTGCTCCAGACTCTTCACCCACTTACGTGTTTGTAGATCATCCTCAATTTGGCGAACTGATCACCATTGCAGAATGAGAGAGATGAGGAAACTGATAGTTAACTTATAGATTAATATAGCAATGTAGTCGATATTATTGATCACTTACTATATGCCAAAACATAGCACTTAAAGGTGCTAAACTTCAGGGTCTAAGTTTAGAAAGACTAATGTCAAGCCCATTTACATCAATATTTTTTAAAGTAGTTCTAAGTCAGCCAATTGATTACTAGTGTGTGACTTGACTTCTCTGCTTGATCTTTCTATTTTGTCACCTATATAATGAGGGTAATGAACTCGATAGTATCAAGGTCCTTTTTAAGTCCCCTCCAAAATTGGACATTTAAAAATATACAAACAATGTATGAATGATGGGTTAATGGAGTGAATGGTACATTTTTTTTTTTTGGTCATAAACTCTTATATGTGCTTAGGTTACAAATTCATGGGTAAGAGACAGTGCACCTGGTTTCTGTCCACAGGAGGAGGTGGACTGCCAGGGAAATTGTCAGCATCTGGAATCACAAGGTCCAAGGGGCTTGCAGAATCTGAGTTCAGTCCAGGCAAGTCCAGGCAATTGGGAGATAGATGGGTGCATGGTTGCTTATACTTCAATGAGTAATGAGTGCTCTTTAGGGCAAGGTGACCAGCAAAATTATTGTTCACAAGAACTCTGTTGTGATGGACACAGGTATCTGCTGGTAGTCAGAATGTCATCGATGATGTGAGAACTGGAAGAGAAAAATACTGGCAGTGTGATCCAGCCACATTATAGAGGGTGCTCTGAGGAACAAACAAAAAATGGAATTAGTACAAATAATAGTATTGGCCTATTTACAGGGTTGGTATGAGAAGTCAGTGAGAAAGTGCATGTAAAGTGCTTACAAGAATACCAGATACCTAACATACACTGTGTGTTAGCTCATCCTTTTTTTAGTATTGTTATTTTTATTTTAGAGTTCACAAAATGCTTTTAACACTATCATTGTATTTCATACATACAAACAATCCTGTGGTGAGATTATCATTTTTAAAATTTAAAAAAGGACAATTTATTCATTTAACAGGGAGAGAGTGATACCCTCATGTTTTACTCCCTATACCAGACCTTGTTAACTGTGAAGAAGTCTATCGCTGAAGGCCTCCATGAAGACAGGAAATAGGCCCAACCCCAATGCGGGACAGTAACTTTCAATAATACGGGGTAGTTACCTGGACCGGTTTTAGTCTAATCATTTATGCTTGCATTCAGAAGAAACATGTTTCCCTAGAAGATCTTCTCTGTTCTTTACACTTTAACACGGAAAAAAAGAGGCTCTATATTATTATGAGACAGAGAGTACGAAATTATTCTTTCTTTCTAAGGCACAAGATAACTTGGCCAATGATGTCCCTCTTATCCGTTTTTCTGTTCTCTCCACTACCCCTCCCTGTCCTTTCATCTGTGCCGTCAGCAGTGTGTTCTCATTGTTACTTCAATATGGCGAACAGGAGGGCTCTCAAAGGGAACTGGAGGCAGGGTTGATTGACAGGCAGAGTGCAGGGGAAAATCCTCACATCTCTTCTCCTCACATCAAAGGAAAATGCATAAGTGAGAGCTGCCTGAAGTTTTCTGGGGGAACATATCACCGAAATATTTTTATTTATTTATTTATTTATTTATTTATTTATTTATTTATTTATTTATATGTTTTTTGTTCTTGTGATAATAAATACATTTCTTTTTACCTCTTAAGATGACTTAGAAATGTCAAATACTGCCAACAGGATCATATTGATCAAGTCTAATAATGAAAAAAATATATATTTTTTCTTTGCACTTAAAAAATATTATTTTGAAGTCAGTGTAGAGAAACAGTGCCTCATATATATTATTTTTTTCCCCACATCTAAGGCTTCTGAATTAGCTCTCATCCATGTACAGTTGTCTTATCTTGATTCTGGCATTTTGAAAGGTTTAACTTGCATTATCCTCAGAAAGTGTTACCCGCACTGGCTTACAAAAGAATCAAATACTAGAGTAGAATTTAGACCCATTTAAATAAATGCCACTGACTGGAAACCTCTGGCATCTTACTGCAACTTTTTATCCTTCCACACACAATGGCTACTTCCATCATCCAATTTTACTTAAAGAAGTGTAAGTTTCCCACCATTACAATGATCACAAGTGCATGAAACATAGATCTAAAAATAACTCTTAAAAAAGTGAAAACTGTCAGGATAACTTGACTCTACAGTTTCCACTTTTGCAGTTAGGACATGACAGCTGTGGTACCCGAGTCCCCAGAGTGCACACTGTTGCCTTCGTTGCTTATCACCTGTTTGAATATTTACTCTAATCCCCCCCCCCCCCCCGCCCCAGTCCAAATTACATGCTCTACGCTTACTTCTTCATCTAACATGGGATAATATATACATATCTCATAAGGCTATTAGGATTAAGCAAAACAATACATTTAGAGGACTTCACAGCACATACAGGGGCTCATACATCTGCCTTTATAATGTGGAGGTGCCAAGGCACTGGATTATCTGGTATGTATGGAAGAGAGTCTGTTTAAAAGGAAAGAAAGAACCTCACAAGCCAAGATCATACTAACTTTAGAAATGAGTATTTTTTGTTTTCAGATGGGAATAGTACCAGTATATTCAGTTGGAGTTAGAGATATCCTCACATTTCTATAAAGTGACTTCTAACTCTGCTGTTTGTTATATAATTGGAGAGCCAAGTCTCTTGTGATCTATCCTAGATGTTGTTAGTTGCAAGATTAGGTGCCTGGTGAACTCCACCTCCTGGTCATGGTCCATTGTGGAAGGAGATAAGCTACACATTTGAAGTCCAGTGGTCGCTCTTCTCAGGGGAGTGGCCTGGCTCTGGAGTTCTGGGGAAGGTCATGCCAGGGCAGTGTCAGGTCTGCTCCATGTCCTTGATGCTGGTTAGGACAAAAAAGCACCTGCTTGTGGTGGCAACCCTTGAAGAGAAGGAAGTAAAATATAAGAAAGGAGAATTTTTTCAAACTTTAGAATTAGTTTCAAGAGATCTGGATCTCTTTTTACAAAATGAATGTTGAATTGAGTGTGTGACTGAAGAGAAAAAAAAGAACAAATAAATCCTTTTCCCTGATGGTTAAGTGTTTGGTGTTTCTATTGTTCCTCAGACATTAATCATTCATGAAAAGGTCTTAGTAGTTAAGACGTTAAAGCCCAAAGCAGTGATAGCTCTGTTCCCTTATCATGTCTGGGGAGCTGTTCTTATGCAACTCCGAAGCTTGCAATAATGTGGAACTAAAAGCTAAGTATGATAATGCTGATTTTTAAGTGTTATTATGATTGACAGATATATTTGTAAATTAAATATTCATTTTAAGTTAATCATGAATAATTAAGTTTCTCCAAATCCTCCTTTGGGATTTTAAGGCACACACAGGGAAAGTAAAGTAGTTCAGTTAAGTAATTTGGTATGATTGAATTTCTACTTTCTGAATGACTTTATATGCATTAAGTCCTCCTATTTGGTTTAAACAATGATTAGAACAGTGATTCTCAAACCACTTGATCAAAGAGATTTCTGGGCTCCATCCCAGCCTGTCTGATTTGGAAGTAGGTGTGGGTGGGGCCCAGAATTTGTAGTTCTAACAGGTCCCCAGGTGTTGCTGATACTGCTGGCATGGGGACCACATTTAAAAACCACTGTTTTATTTGTAGATCAGAGACTTAATGAGGTTAATGTTTATCTATAAATCTTCAATGGATTGCCTATGAAACACAGCTACTAACTAAAATGTAAGTTCACCAATTAAGCAGCTGCAACAAAATTAGATTAAATATCAGAATAAAATTTTACAAATTCAGAGTATATATCTATGAATTATTTCAATGTCTTGAGTGTTAGACTCATATTTTCTTTTTACAAGTTATTTTCTTATTAGTAACTAGAGGCCTGATGCACGAAATTCATGCAATAGTAGGCCTTCCTTCCCCTGGCTGCTGGCACTGGCTTCCCTCTGGCCATTGCAGACTCTCGGGACCCAGGCTTCTCTTGCAGTCCCAGCTTTGTATGGAAGGTCGTACAGAAGGATGTATGGTCTAATTAGCATATTATGCTTTTATTATTATAGATGGATTTTTAAAAAACATTTTTAAAATATATTTTATTGATTTTTTTACAGAGAAGAAGAGAGAGAGAGATAGTTAGAAACATGGATGAGAGAGAGACATCGATCAGCTGCCTCTTTCACACCCCCTACTGGGGATGTGCCCCCAACCAAGGTACATGCCCTTGACCAGAATCGAACCCGGGACCTTTCAGTCCGCAAGCCGATGCTCTATCCACTGAGCCAAACCGGTTTCAGCTATAGATGGATTCTTAAAACTACTTAGAGGACTTTCATATTAAATGAAACAACAACAACAACAACAAAAGGAGGTGGGGTCAGTCATACTTCATAAGATTTTGACAGTTTTTAACAAAGTAGCCCATTCATTGACCAGATGAGTTTAGTGTTGTCCAATTCTATAAATAATTTAAAAAGAATGAATTGACTTTCCAAAATAATAAAATAATGCTGTATCTTTTTTTTTTTCAATAGAAGGTCAATGTTACCACTCTAATCATCTCCTTCAGCAAATACAAACTATTGATCTTGAGTCATTATATTGACTGTAAAAGAAAGTTCTATTTTACAAATCTGATAAAATACAAAACTTAATATGCTTATTTTTATATGTGCAAATAATTGGTTTGCACACAAAGTTGGTGCTTAATAATTGATGAATAAATGAAACCAGATTATCATAAGTTAGAGCCACCAATATTTTTAATACATCTACAAATGTACATAAAAATCTGGAAATGAAAATAGCTTTTTGCCTTGCCTCTCATCCAGGAATATTCTTCCCTTATTTATGCCAACAAATAAGAGTAAAAAGTACACTAGTTTGTGAAAGAACCACATAAAATGTCACCGATATTTAGTTATAGAGCCAAGGATAAAATAATCACATTTATTTCCTCTCCTCACTGGACTGAGCACCGGAGCTTGACAGTCCATCCACCGCACCTTTAGAGTGAACTTTGCACTTTTTTATTTTATTTATTTTTATTTTTTTATTTTATTGATTTTTTACAGAGAGGAAGGGAGAGAGATAGAGAGCCGGAAACGTCGATGAGAGAGAAACATCGACCAGCTGCCTCCTGCACACCCCCCACCAGGGATGTGCCCGCAACCAATGAACATGCCCTTGACCGGAATCGAACCTGGGACCTTTCAGTCTGCAGACCAACGCTCTGCCACTGAGCCAAACCGGTTTCGGCTGAGCTTTGCACTTTTGAAACATCAATATTTGAGGATGTTTTTACTCTGGTAAAATGCTATACATTCAGTAAAGAAGTATCTTCATTGTCCTCAACTTGGGGTGCAGAACATACACATGTGGGAGAGACCAAAATCCTGTGTACAGTAAGGAGCCCAGGCCAGTGAGATCTGCAACCTGAGCAGAGCTTCCCAGGAGAGCCCAATTCAGATGAGCTGACCCCCACCTGATGCCCACACCTCTGAGAAATAATTACTTCCTGCTTTATGTCACTGAGATTGTGTGACTGTTTCTAATCGCTGACTGATACATACATTGAGTCTCGTATTATAAAAAAGGCTTTCTTTTCCATAAAATTAGAAATAAACTCCAAAAATAACTTGCAGTTAGTTATATTATTTTATATATACTTAAAAAAATATCAGTGACATTTGGGAAAGGAATTAACTTATGAAGCAAATTTTGGTTTATGGTGTCCTAAATTGTGGAATAGGAAATATATACTATATGCTCACTAAACTAGTTGGGTATGATTTTAAGAATTGAAATAAAGTCAATAAAACGGTGTAACTGAAAAATTTAACCAATACTTTTAATAAGTATAATATACTTTTAGTAAGAATAAAGTATATTTTTGGTTAGACGGCATAATTTGTGAAAATTTCCTTAATGTCTTATTACACGACTTAAACTACATTTTAACAATAACAGGAATATTACATACAATCAACAGGATCAAAACTAACATTTTTTGGAAAAAAAACAAATAGAATATTTAAGCCACTAATGAGTACTTTCAAAAGGATTTGACAGATCTGTTGATTATAGGAAATTAAAGGCAGTTACCCTTACAAATGTTCAACTTCCCTCCTGCAGGAGTCCCTTCTAAGAGAGACAAAGATATAAGTGAAACTGTGTAAGAAAAATGTTTTAAAAATCTAATTTATAACCACTTATTTGAAATACTGGGTTGATAAAGCAATAAAACTTTTAAGATCTCTTCCATTGCTTTTTAATATCTATTACATGGAAATATTTTAAAAGTAAATACCTTTTATGACATGCGCAATTAATGACCCATTTTAGAGACTAAGAGACCAATATTGAATAACATTATAAAGTTACATGGGAATAGCTACTATTGACTGATTATAGGAAAGAAATATGATTCATAATAAATTATCACATATTAAGACTCTTAAATTTAGTTAATCATTATATTTAAAGATCATTTAAAATGCTCATTTAAAAATATTCTTGAAAATCTTTTTTAAGTACAAGACCTTCATATATACAGCTTTTGTATGTTTCTGATATTTGATAAATTACTAAGGAAGTGAGTTATTTTCAACAGTTTTTATTTCTATGGAGTTCAAGAGAATGCCCAGTCTCCATAAATAAAAAGTAAATAAAGGAAATGTATCAGAGAGTTGCAAAACAGCTTCATCATGCTTCTGAAGAAACTTCTTGATTTCTTGATCATCTTGCCCCAAACTCAAAGTATTGCCTTCTTCCTTTTCCTTTTGAAGAAGCTGCTCCAGAACCCAAAAGAGGGAGAAAATATTTTCATAGCCTGAGACATCATAACTGGCTTGCACCTACAAATAAACAACAAACTCCTTTTAAAAAATATTGGTTGTAGCTCAAATCAGAGAAAAGCATATAAAGAGATTAAATTTTCAGATGAAAAATAAATACAGTTGACCCTTAAATAACATAGGAGTCAGAGGCACTGACCCACCTTCCACCCATACAGTTGAAAATCCCCATGTAACTTGTGAAAACCCCCAAGTTTAGGTTGTCCTTTAGGATCCAAGGGATTGGTTCCAGGACACTGAGTGGGTACAAAATTCACATATACTCAAGTCCTATCTATACTAATAAAAGAGAAAAATGCTAATTGACTGTACTGTATCCACACCCACAGCCAATCAGAGTGGGCATGCAAATTAACCTAACAAAATGGAAGTTAATTTGCATATGCTGAGAGAGAGAGGAGTGAAGACTGAAGACAACATAGAAGGAAGAGGGAGAAAAAGGTGGAAAGCAAGGCAGCTGCTAGAGGGAAAGTGTGGGCGGGGCAAGGTTGGGCAGGCAGGGTGGGTGGCGGCGGGCAGCACACAAGACCACTTGCAGGAATCTTCTTGCATTGGGCCCCTACTATATACTAAGAGTGTAGATTAATGCATAGAGTTGACTCTGCACATAGGCGGACTTCCAACCATAGACAACACACGGTGCAGGTATTTAATGAAAAAAATTGGCATTTAAGTGAATTCACAGAGTTCACACCCTTGTTGTTCAAGGGTCAACTGTATTTGACTTAATACCTCTGTCTGCATGTTCCTTTTTGAGAACAAAGGAGAACACTTGACAATCATGTATTACTTTTTTCTCTTGCTGGTTTACAAAGCTGTAAATCCTTTCTCTGAACTATTGCTACAATTTATTACTCAGATGATTCTGAGAATACTTGGCAAAGAGGTTTACACATAGCAAGTTCTGTGTGTTTATTTTAACATTTCATCAAAGATTTCCAATAAATAATATTCTTGCCAAGGATAATATAAGGATTTTTAGGGGAAGGATTTTAGGAACATGTTTCACTGTACAACTCAGTTTTAGAGCAGTCAGAGCTATGATCTGTAAGTGACCAGACATGACTGCATCCTGAATCTAGAGAAATCAGGGAGTAATAGGATTAGATTGTGTGGAATCAGATATGTGGTCATTAGGGGAAATGTAGCTGTGTCTTGTAGAAGTTATTATTTGGCGTAGGTGGCTAAAAATGAAATGGGCAATGGAAAGTCTAACACAATGGAATACAGGAACTAGTGAAAAAATATAAAATAGCTTTATCATTTACTTATTAAGAGATGTAATAGAAATATTCATCACTTATTAAGAGATGTGTTAGAAATATTCATCAAATATACTTGCTATAATTACACGTAAATGAAGAAACAGTCTTTTAGAGTCCATTGGAATATATTCTTCTAATAAACAGAGTCAAATATATATAAACTAATCAAATTTAAATTTAATAAAAACAATAAAAAATCCAACCAAGAAACTGTAGACCAGTCTCATTTATGACTGTATACATTTCCAAGTTTTATGAATATACACACATAATTCCAAACAATGACATTTAATTCAGTAATATAATCAAGCAGGGTTTCTTTTTAGGTGCTTCAATAATAGGAAGTCTTATCAATATAATCCATCATAATAAATTTAAGGGGAAAAACTATATGATCATGTCAATGGGTACAGAAAAAAATTTTTGTTTTCAATTACAATTTACATTAAATATTGTATTATTTTCAGGTGTATAGCATAGTGGTTAGATAATCATATACTTTGCAAAGTGTTTCCCTGATATTTCCAATACCCACCTGGCACCATACATAATTATTACATTATTATTGACTGTACTTTATGTTGTACTTTACATCCCTATGACTATTTAGTAACTACCAATCTGTACTTCTCAATCCCTAATACATAACATTGTATTAGTTTCAGATATCTATAAAAAGCCTAAGTGACCTTTACGACTGAAGGATTGGAATGACCAGTTGCTATGACATGCACTGACCACCAGGGGCAGACACTCAATGAGAAGCTGCCCTGGCCTTCTGCTGCTTTGGCACTGCTACATCCCCCCACAGGGTCCCAGATTTCAAGAGGGCGCAGGCCAGGCTGTGGGACCTTACCTGTGCACATATCTGTGCACCAAGCCTCTAGTACAATATAATGATTTTATATGTGTATATATATATATATTGCAAAATGATCTCATAACATATCCAGTTAACATCCATCACCGTATATAGTTACAAAATATATTTTTCTTGTAATGAGAACTTTTTCACTTAGTTCCCCAAACCACTCCCCTTATGGCAACCAACAGTTTGTTCTCTGTATCTATGTATGAGTTTGTTTCTGTTTTGTTTGTTCATTTATATTGTTCTTTAGATCCCACATAAGTGAAACCATATGGTAATTGTCTTTGTCTGACTGATTTATTTCACATAATATTCTCTAGGTCCATCCATGTTGTTGCAAATGCTAAAATGTCATTATTTTCTTATGACTGAGTAATATTCTATTTCATAGATATATCATCACATTTTTGTCCAGTTGATGGGTCCTGGGGTTGCTTCTATAGCTTGATAATTGTAAATGTTGCTGCAATAAACACAAGGGTAAATATATTCTTTTGACTTAGTGTTTTGGGTTTCTTTAGATCTATTCCCAGAAGGGGAATTGCTGGGTCATAAGATAGTTCCATTTTTAATTTCTTGAGACAACTCTTTACCCCCAACAGTGCACAAGAGTTCCCTTTTCTCCACCTCCTAGCCAACACCTGTTGTATTTTGATTTATTGATGACAGCCATTCTGACAGGTGTGAGGTGATATCTCATTGTGGGGTTGATTGGCACTTTTCTGATGATTAGTAATGTTGAGCATCTTTTCATGTACAGGATGGCGGTAGGTATGTCTTCTTGGTAAAATGTCTATTCAGATCCTGTCCATTTAAAAGTCAATTATATTCTTACTGTTGTTTTATACAACTTCTTTATATATTTTGGACATTAACACCTTAACAGGTTCATGATTTGCAAGTGATATAGTCCCATTTGTTCATTTTATATTTTGATGTATAATAAATCCAAAAGAATAATTGTCAAGACAAATGTCAAGGAGCTTACTACCTATTTTTTTTTTTAAAAGAGTTTTATGGTTTTGGGTCTGATTTTTGTATATGGTATAAGATAGTGGTCCAATTACATTCTTTTGCATGTTACTGTCCAGCTTTCCCAACACCATTGATTGTCCTTTCCCCAATGCATATTATTGGTTCCTTTGTCATCCTATGTAATAAAATCCTATATGCAAATTGACCAAATGGTGGAATGACTGGTCGCTATGACATACATTGACCACCAGGGAGCAGATGCTCAATGCAGGAGCTGTCCCCTGGTGGTCGGTGCACTCCCACGGGGGGGAGTGCTGCTCAGCCAGAAGCTGGGCTCATGGCTGGCAAGCACAGTAGCAATGGCAGCAGCCTCTTCTGCCTCTGAGGCAGTGCTGAGGAGCAGGCCTAAGCCAGCAGGCGGACATCCCCTGAGAAGTCCTGGACTACGAGAGGGCACAGGGAGGACTGAGGGACACACCCTCCCAACCCTAGTATGTAAATGTCGTGCAGCAGGCCTCTAGTAAATATATAAGTGAGTTTATGTCTGGACTCTCTATTTGGTTGCATTGATCTACTGTTTTTTGACAATGACATTATTTTGATTACTATAGCTTTGTAATATAGTTTATAATATAGCTTTGTTGCTTCTCAAGATTGCTTTGCTATTCAGAGTCTTTTATGATTACATGCAAATTTTAAGCTTATTCTATTTTATACCTCCTTTTAAAATGCTTATAATATTAATTACTTCTCATATTCCCACAAATTGGACTCTACATTATTATATGAACACATCTAATATCTATATGCTGATTCCCTCGATATAGAATGGACTCTATCATCAATAACTAATTACTAGGACTTTGGTCAGCATTTAGTGATCACTAAAGATGCCAGGTATCTAACTGAGCCTTTCAGGACCCCACCATTTTTACAGATTTGAATTTTTTAACCTACATTCTGGTTGGTTATAAGTTTGTTTTATCAACTGTAAAGACGCTAAACATGTTGAGAAAAGTTAATATGTTCCTGTCTCTACAGTTTTTATAATTTATAGAACAATGTCTTTCTTGTCCATAATAAATCTCAATATACATTTGTTGTTTCAAATTGAACAGGAATTGTAGTGATTTAAATGGTACCTATATAGACACATGCAGCAGTGCTCCCTTACCTACAGATTTGTTTTCAACAATTTAATTACCCATGGTAAATTGCCTTCCAAATTATTAAATGAAAAATCCAAAAATGAACAATTTGAAAGTTTTAAATTGCATACCTCAGTAGTGTGATGAAATCCCATGCTGTCTTGCTCCATCCCTCCTAGCACATGAATCACCCCTTTGTCCAGCATTTCCATGCTGTGTAGGCTACCAGCCCATTAGTGGCCCCTCAGTTATCAGATTGACTAGTACAGTATTGCAGAGCTTCTGTTCATGTAACCCTTATTTTACTTAATGGTCCCAAAGTACAAGAGCAATGATGCTGGCAATTTGGGTATGCCAAGGAGAAGCTATAAAGTAATTCTTTGAAGTGAAAAGGTGAAAGTTCTCAATTTAATAAGGAAAGAAAAAAAATCAAATGCTGAAGTTTCTAAGATGTATAGTAAGAACAAATACTCTATCCATAAAATTGCCCAATTTATAAATGAAACTTTATTATAGACGTGTATGTATAAGAAAAGCAAAATATATAGAGAGTTCAATGCTCTCTGCAGTTTCAGACATCCACTGGGGGTCTTGAAATGTTATCTCTCACAGATAAGGGGGGGTTACTGTATTGATTATTATCAGTGGTATTTTTCAATATAAAATTATTTTTCAACACTTTATTCCAAACTAAAAGATTTTTGCAGTATGTGTTTAACCCGATCATGTGAGCAATGCTTAAATATTTTTAAAATCTGCTTAGTAATGATCATTAATAGTCTAAATTCCTATATGAGATAATAGGTAATTCTTCTTGGAACTATTATTATTATAAACTTATATACTTATTTAGACATTAACAGAAATTAGGCGGTGCTTAAATGCAAATTCTATAGCAAAAAGGCACATGTATTTCATTTACTTTGAAGCTTAAACTACAGCAGATACAGTATTTTAGAATGACAATAATAAGTAGAGTGGTGCAAATGATTTTAGAGCTCACCTCTATTGATATTAGCTATATTTATCCTTTTTGGCCATACATTGGGATTTTGTGAACCAAATGGTTATTCTTCTTTCAAGTTATTTAGATTACTTTTTAATTAACCATGCTTTACATGTAGAACACATTTTTATAAACAGTTAAAAATTGCCAAGTGTGCTTATCAGAGAGTGAAGAGAAGTCTCCCTCCTTCGGGGCAATTCCAGGGCAAGTGTGGAAAGCAGGCTGACTGGGTCTGGGCACCTTTCCATTTGCTTTGAGACCCGCACTCTGGGCATGTTTAGTTTCCAGGTGGCCTGGGGTCCTCACTATAGTATCTCACTTCTCCATGTGGCTTTGGACTCTGCTTTTTACATTTACCACAACTTATCTGTCTTGGGTCCCACCTCTATGCTAAAGGCCTGTTCTCTAAATAAGTAACTGGATAGACTCTTGCGCTCGAAGGTATTAACAACTCATAGATTATTAATTTGAGACAGTATTTACCTTACATGCCTTATATGCCCTCCCTCTCAGCATGACTAAAATGTGTGTCTGTTGGGGAGGTCTCTCCTGTAGTCATCAAATGCCATCACACTGGTAGCTGCCTGCTCTGCTCAGACACTTTCACAATTAATGTACTGCCTAAATCAAAACTAAAATAAATGATATTAAGATGATGATGGCTTTTACTCTTCTATATTCAGGTGTAATTTATACATTCTCAGCATCACATTAGACTGAACTGCACTAGAAAATGCTAGGAAATACCCAACACAGGAGGAACATACCCACCTGGAAATGCCCAGGTTTTTTGTAGGGAAGATGGAATGAGCCTCAGTCACAAGCATCATGGCTGGGTCTGTCTGATACATTGCTACAAGTTTGTCTTTTTATCTAAGTCTTTCAGTCTTTGTTAAGGCCAATTCTGGTCAAAGAGTTGCAAACAGAAGTGACAGGGTGGGATTTCTGGGAAAGATCTTTGTCTTTAATAGTGGACAGACTCTGGTGGAATGTATCTTGTGCCTTCCCTCTTCCTGGACAAATACAGATGAAATACTTGCAAGTAGAAGGGCCATCCTGTGAGTGTGAGGATGAGGACCACGCAGGGATGGGCTGGAAGGGCCAGGTTCTGGAGGGCACTCTGCAGCTCAGTATTCCCACACAGGGAGCTGTTCCTGCCTGTACCATGTTGGGATCCCTTTCTCCACTTTGACCTTTTATATTTGGGAACTTGCGACTTCATCTAGGCAGGAAGGTAACTCTTCATGTTCCCTGGCTTTGATAAGGTGCAGCCTTCTGCTGTCTCTGACTCAGAAATGAAAGAGAGGCCTAAAGGAACAAAAACAGTCCCATTCCTTGGCAGCAGATAAAGAAGGCACTGTACACTGGAGGTGTGGCTCGAAGTTTGCATGTTTGTATTTAATGCTGAAAAATCTGGCCATGTTCACTAAATTCAACAGTTTAATTGATATGTGCTGGCTGAGGGCATGCAGAGGTAAAGTCTGACACTTTGAGAAATAAGTATGCTGCTACAGAAGTGGTGAAAACACAACATGACATTTTTTTCATATTTCTTCAAACTCAAGAGGTAGAGAAAATCTGATCATTACAGGGCAGAACATCAAGACAAAAGAGTATAGGCATGTAACCTAAATGTTAAATTCAATAATCACTAACTATAATACACCAATCGCTCAGCATCCTGCATGTCAAGATTTTATGAGACTGTACCAACTGAAATCAATAGTGTTGAAAAGAATAAATTCAACACAATACTTTAAAGGAAAAGGTCCATTGTCACGTAATAACTAAATGAGAAACATACCCCTGAATTTTAAGAACTTGGCCTTTTTTCTCTAATAGAAGGCAAAGAAGCAGTAGATTTCAGTCAAGGAGCTGAGGAGGAGGAAGTTCACTCTCTGTCAGCAGTTACTATGCACTTTGAGGCTTCTGATGCCCATGAGAAAGCACTTACAAAGCTGACAGTTAACCAGGGGCTTGGCTAGGGCCCCAACAGTACTGCAACAGTGCATCAGAGCAGAGGAGAACCACATGCATATCATATATAATATATATATATATATATATATATATATATATATATATATATATATATGTATGTGTAAGAACACATAGAATCAATAAAGCAAAGGAAGCACATATATCTAATATATGCTATATAATATAGTACATATATTTAAAATATACTGCCTATAATCATATATGTATATTACATAATTATATATAATATCTATGTTATATACAATAATTATATATTCCTATTATATATTGTATATCCATTGTATAATATACATGCATGTGTGTATATGCATGTGTATAAATATGAAATGAACTTATTGCAAAAGAAACACACATTCACTTAAGACTACTATGTTTCCTACAAAGATTGTGTCATATCCTTTTCCTCTGCCCAACACCTGGGTGCCAACCCTTACTGAGGAAGTACAAAGCTAAAGGCTGATCGGAGCAGAAAGTAGATAATTGGGGAAGATTTCATAGATATGAATTGTGAGCCAGGGCTCAAAGGGAGTGAGGGCTATAGAGTGGTGTGTCATCTTTTGATCAAAGTGCTGGGCAAAGAAGAATAAAAAGGATTCAATGGCTATTAACCCATTGTGCTTTATACAGATAATGATACAGATATCTACCTTAAATGCTGGATATTGGAGACTAGTTCCAAGGGGTTTATGTCAAATTTGTGAGGTAACTTAGATAAAAAGTTCTAAACTGTTAACATTACTAGCATTTGGGATCTTAATAGCTTACCTTGTAAACTCTCCTATGGGGAGTAGTTCAAGTATGCAAGATTTGTGCATAAAAAATAGTATGTGAGGAATAAAGATAACAAAGTATTTGAAAAGTAGGTCATTATGACCCTTGTTCAAAAATACTGATTTTTCTCATTCACCGATTTTACTTACTTTTCTCAAATCTGTTCCTTGAGACAGAATTTATATAGTAAGTAATAGTAAAATGAGCAGACTGAAAAATAAAAATAAAAATAAAAAAGGCCTGCAGGGTAAGAGGACTTTGGACAGGGATCACAGACAGAGAGAGGGTGGTTAGTATTTGACAAAAGTACAGACTGAGTCTCCCAACAAAAACAGATGTGGCAGTGCTGCCTGTTGGTTGAGATCTTTGACAAAACAGAATTGTATTGAGCCAGATTTTTTTGTAAAGGAAGACCATCATGGATTTAATAATCCCCATTGGCCATTTACTAGTTGTGTAACCTGGGCAAATTATTTAAACCTCACTAAGCCTTACCTTTTTCCTCATCTAACGCTTAGAAATAATAACAATTACTCCTCCAATGGGTTGTGCTGAGAGGATTACATTAAATCATACATTTAAAGCATAGCACAGGAGCACAGATTTTTTGAATAAGTAATTATCTACGATATTATCATCATAATCACCATCATGAAGTTTTTTTCCCCAAAGTGAAAGAGCCCCCAGGGGAAGGTACTCTGCATGATTCAAGTAGTGTGCTGTGTCAGTTATTGAACACATCTCAAGTTTACTGCCAATTGTTCTAGAGCTTTGTCAAGAACCTGAGGTAGCACCTTCGTCTACTTTCATCTATTAAGATTACAGCAGTAATCTAGCAGAGAACTCCTTTTTGCATAGGAGAGAGATGCTGAGGAACCTAAATGTAAGATGATTATTTTAAAGCCTTTCTGATACTAGAAAGCCCTATGGGATATGAATATCTGCAAAAGAGTCCATTCATCCCAGACCTTACTCCAAACCCCTATCAACATCATATTTAAAGAGCTCGATTGATTGTCTCTCTTTAATGTTATATTCTCTAATTATCGGACTAGTGTTAAATGGGTCAACTTATTCAAGTTCTATTCTGGAGGCCAGCTCTATTCTGAGTCCTAAATATGTCCTTTTGGTGACTCAGTAATATCACAGATTAAACCCTAAGACTTTAATGTTTTATATTTGCATGTTTCTCTGGGTAAATATACTGTGGTTTGACGCCTACCTACCACTTTCTGGGTCGTCAGTATTAGCAGACTGGTGGTTATGATGATAACATAGATTCCACATTGATTTTAATACATGGACACAGCATGTTCCTGTTCTAATAGGTCTCTGGAGTCGATTTTAAATAGCTGTATGCTGCATCCCCACTGCTTTCTTGGGATCTGTAGCCTCATTTATGGGGTCATCAATCCCACTCAGTAACTTTTTCACTATTTTATAGTACAATATTAAACTTGCTCTAAAGCTAGAAATCCTAAGTAAATTTGAGAAGCAAATATATCATTTATGAGTTTGGACTTTTATCACAGTAATTCTTGACAAAACAATACAAACCAGATGATTTGGTTATTAATATAAGTCTATTAAGTAAAGAACAGGGCTCAGAGACTGGAATAAAAGCAGCTGAGTTCTTTAAGGACTAATTCTGCTGGGAGTACTCAGCACTTTAAAATTTTATGGTTCTGCTTTAAAGGGGCAGCAGGGAGGGTTGTCACCAAACTCTGCAATAGTTCACTCTGCAGAATCCCTCTGCCTTCTCTCAGGCCACAGAAATAGACTAGATGACTGGTGTGCACAGTCAAGGGCCAAATCTCTTCTACTAATAAGTGTTAACAAAACCTTTAAGAGTGTAATTGTTTCCATGAGTTCTACAGTAACTGAAATGTTTGAAACTTTCTGAAAGATGGAATGGATAACAAGAAGAAGCAGGAAAGTAGTATTCTTGGGAGAGAATGAAGTTTCACTAGGTTCAATGATTCCTACCATGTAATTAAGACAGAGCTTGAGAAAAAGAAGCCAAAGCTGATGACATACCGGCTATACACTGGAAACAGATATAGATAGCCATTACTGATGAAAAACAAATGTCCAAATAGCCAGCCACTGCAGGTGAAATAAACAACAAACATTCTTCTTTAGGACTCTAAATAAAAGATTATTCAAGATAGCATCTAAACCTGACCAGCCAGGCAGAAGGAAGGAGCTAGGTTTTTAGAGGAGCAACAGTGACTGCCCAACCAGGCAAAAGCAGAGCAGTAAAGCAATGTCCTGGAGGCTGCTTAGTTAAGCTTTGATAAATGTGCCTAAGTAAACAAGAAAATATATAATATATGTATATTTTAAGAGCACTGGATCTAAAGCCCAAGATTAGTGACAAGGTGATGTGCTGAAAAATGACCAGATCCTTTCCATTAATTTTCCTTAGAAATTGAAAGCTGAATTTGATTTGCCTTAGATAGTCTACTTATCTGAGGCAAACTGAACAGGGTTAGGTTCACAGAGATGAAAAGCCAACACATCTTTCTCTTTTTTCTTTCTATTTTCAATATGTATCATTACTACCTCCATGAGATCAGTGTATTAGAACTTGCTATCAAAGGCTGAGTGGAACTGCCTAACACAGAGAGAGGTTTAGAAACATAAAGGAGAAAAAACTATTCTATCAACATTTTATCTTGTTATTGAAATAGAGACTGGGCCTAGAGCAAAGTGAATAACATAATCTTTTTAAAAAGCCAATCGACCATCATTTCTCATTTTTTTAAAAAACAGGTTTTTTGAGATAGAATTGACACACAGGAAAATTTACCATTTTAAAGTAGTTTTCTGAATTTGATAAATTACTTTTTAAGTGTTTTTTTGAATTTGATAAATTACTATCACAGAAATAATTTTTGAATAAAGAAAAAGCAGTCATGCTACAATCATATGATATTGTTTAAAAACATTTTGAATGTTTATTACCTTCTATCTAGTTGATTTTTTATTAAAATATATATATATACAGCATTTAGTGTATTTTTTCACTGCTACATAAAATATTTCTCTAACACTTAACTATAATTTTATCTAAAAATATTTCAGAGAAATTTTTAAAAACAAAAGATCCATATGCAATGTGGAAGGCTTAGGAGAAGGTACTAGACATCAAACTATGAGTTTTTCTTGTTTTGTTATCAGAGAAAAACGTGTCTTGTCTTTCCCTATTGCTAGTGAAAGTTTCATTCTTGGGGTATCGCTGGAAGAAACATTTCTAGAGGTCCCCAGGGGAGGAGGAGATATGGTAGAAGGCTTTATTTCAGTGGAATTACATTCCTGCATTGCCAAAGTCCCATTTCCCTAATCCAGTCATAGAAGAAGTGTAGCTGGGTTTTAATAAAACTAGGAGCAAAGTCAATATCCAGGTTTTCCTTTCCACATTGGATCGGGTCCAGTATAGCATCAGGCTAGTTGCAGTCCATCAGTCTGTTGTGTGAGGGGATCCACATAACAGGCCACCCGGGAAAATGCCAGGGAGTCCAGCATGCTAAGAGGAACCAAGAGAGTGAACTTCTTTGTTCAGGATATTATATACCCCAAATTTTCTGTGAGCTTGCAGTGGCCACACCCATTCTGGCCAATGACTTCTGTTCCCAGGTGTGACTGACAGTAAGAGCTTTTCTTAGTCCTCCGAACTTTACTGGGCTTGTATCTGTTTGTCCAGTCCCCCTTTGTAGGGAACATGCCTATAATGTCTGGCCTTCCCTTTTATTAATAACTAGTGAAGTACAATGGTATCAATTTAACTTTTTTCAATATCACTGTGCTGAGAAGCTGCTGGGAAAATGATCTGTTACAAAATGCTAAGTAGACCTAGAGCAAGCATGTCAAACTCGCGGCCAGTGGGCCACATGCCTCATTTATTTAAAAGCTCATGCTTGACCTAGAGATAGCTTCCTTATCTTAGTGTTGTTGGTTTTTTTGTGTGTGTGTTTTGTTTCTGTTTTGTTTTGTTTTGTTTTGTTTTATTAAAGGAGTATAGAACCAGAGGAGGTCTTAAGCTTTCATTCCTTCTTCAAATGCCATTTCCTCAGTAGCTACTGCTAGATACAATGCTGAGATGGAAATGACATAACAGCAGCAAGTATGGCTTTAAATCCTTTAGGCCTCTCAGTTCAAGGTGGACTTACACATAAATGACCACAATACAATGGGATATAATATCACAAGAGAGTATTGTCCATGGTATTACTGAAGCGGCATTGCTACTGAATGAGTTATAGTAAAACACATGAATAAGAAAGTTAGTGCATTATGGGAAATTCACATGTTAACTTAAATGTACTGAAAATAAAACAAGTACAACACTTTAGCAAACTTATACTAATAAATAGGTTAAAGTGCTGCTCATTTTTTTTCAGACACATATTACAAAACCAAAATCAAGTGTTCTGAAGAAACACTTGCATTTATAAGACAGATCAATTAGTTTACCTAACTAACACTGTGAGGACTTAGGTATATGCTTTACAAGCAGCTGTTTTCAGAAACAAAATGATGTTCCCAGTAAGTTCATTGTCATTTGGTTAATTTAAAATAACCGTTAGAAAGTGGTATAGCTGGTTTGGCTCTGTGCATAGAGCATAGGCCCCACACTGAACAGTCCTGGGTTCAAATTTGGTCAAGAAAAAATTTCTTATGAGGAATAATTTTTCTAGTGATCCTAGAAGATATGATAGAACACTGAACATTACCTAATTAGGGGTTATCTACAAAAAATTACTACGAACAGTTACTCTTAGCAAATAGTATAATAGATTAAGTTGTATATCTTTTCAAAGATTTAAGTTTTAAGAAAACTCATTTAGAGAAAAAGAGTACCCATACTACAGGCACAATTTATTTTAGGAAATTGTTTTTGTGTGTGTATACAACTGCATATAATTAATATAGACATACTAAGTTGATTTAATGACCCACAAGTGTGTATTTAATATTTTGACAACAATGTTTTATAAACACAATTCTAAAGCAATTATGGAAAAACCTGCACTGGCTCCCATGAAATAAGACTTTGGTTTTAAGATATTTTTAATAAAAGTTTGGTTAGTAAAAAAATATTCAGTGAGCATGTATTGTATAATGCAGAAATTTGTCTGGTCTTTGCCCCTAGTTCCTTGGAGAGCCTCTAAATCCTTGGAGTTACCTGAGTACATAGGAGTGTCTTTGTTATTCATGGGGGACCTTAGCCTCACACTTGAAATTACTAAGGAGATGAGTAAGGATGGGGTGGTCACCTGAAACACCAAACATGCAAATGAAAGGATTGGGGCATTGAGCCAGCCTGACCTTCAGCGAAGACTGGGGGCTAGAGATTGAGTTAATTCATGTGGCTAATGATTCCATCTATCACATCTACATAATAAAATCCAATAAAAATTCTGGAAAACATTGCTTGGTGGGGCTTACTGGTTTGTGAACACCGATACACCAAGCAGGTACCGTACCCTGATTCCCATGAGGAGGAGGGAATACTGTCTCTGTTCAGGACCCTTCCAGACCTTGCCCCATGCATCTTTTCACTTGGCTGATCCTGACTTGTATCTTTTATCATAAAAATAGTTGCGTACTTTCCTGGGTTCTGTAGGTCTAGTAAATTATCAAACCTGATGGAGGCAGTAGGGACTACTATCTATTAATTGTGCACTATATTGATTTCAAATCATTTACAGTATTCCTCAGATAAAGTCATGTGATGGTTTATTGTTGAATGCTTCTAGTTTGAACTACTGAGAATCAATGGTATTTAATATACTAATTCATTTTTGCTCACTAAAAGTAGTTAGGCTTTAATAGTAGGAGATCATATTCATTCATTCATTTTAGATTTCTGTGTGAGTAAGATTCAAATAGCAAAACATGCAGAAGCCCAGGGCATTAACTCTGCTCTGACATAATAATGCTGCCCCTGATGACCAATCAGGGCCTGAATCAAGCCAGTCTTATGAGAGTGGTCACTACAAAGTAGTCATTTGCTGCATTTATTGCTATTATGCTATGTTAAATTTTAATTATTAAATGCTGAGTGTTATTAAATACTCTCAAACCATTTACTTCTCTTGGACTCAACATATTATGATGTGCTCACTTCATTTTCAAAGTCAATAGTATGCAATTTTCAGAAAATTCATATAATCCTACCTAATAAAATAGTAATATGCAAATTAACCATCACTCTGCTACACCAACCACACCCACCAGCCAATCAGAGTGAGTATGCAAATTAATCTCAGCCAAGATGGCTACAGCCACAGAGAGCAGGAGGGAGGCTTGGGTTTCCCAGGCAAGGGAAGAAGCCAAGCTTTCCGCCTGCCCTTGCCTGCCTAGGCCTCCACTCAAGGCTACAAAGTTTCAATTATAGAAGGTAAACAAATCCAAACAGAAATGACTGCTGGCCACAGAGCAAGCAGGAGGCTTGGCTCAGCTCCAGGCTACAAAGTTTCAATTGTAGAAGGTAAATAAATTCCAGATACCTCCATTTGGATTGCCAGGGGGCATTCTTTTAGAACAGGGGTCCTCAAACTTTTTAAAGTGGGGGCCAGATCACGGTCCCTCAGAGAGCTGGAGGGCCGGACTATATGAACTACTAATTCCTACTGTAACACCTCGGCTGCGCTCACTGCCCAAAAAACCTGGCGGGCCGGATCAGACTCCTCTGCAGGCCGCATGTGGCCCGCGGGCCGTAGTTTGAAGACCCCTGTTTTAGAACATGACCTGGGTAAGGAGCACTAAGAATGGCCCTGGAAGATGGAGAATGATTCTTTGGCCTGCAAACCATCACAGGCCCCTCACTCAGGCCGCCCCAAGGGAACCCCCACCCTGATCCAGGACAGCCTTCAGGGCAAACCAGCTGGCCCCCACCCATGCACCAGGCCTCTATCCTATCTAATAAAAGAGTGATATGCAGATTTACCATCACTCCAACACACAATAGCTACCCCCATGTGGTAAAAGATGGCTGCCCCCATGTGGACTCAAGATGGCCACCACAAGATGGCCAGCAGGGGAGGGTAGTTGGGAGGCACCAGGCCTGCAAGGAAGGGCAGTTGGAGGCAATCAACCCTGTAGGGGAGGGCAGTTAGGGGTGACCAGGACAGCAGAGGAGGGAAGTTGGGGCAAACAGGGTGGCAGGGGAGCAGTTAGACATCAATTAGGCTGGCATGGGAGTGGTTAGGGGGTGATCAGGCTGGCAGGCAGAAGCGGTTAGGGGCAATCAGGAAGGCATGCAGGCGAGCAGTTGGGAATCAGCAGTCCTGGATTGTGAGAGGGATGTCTGACTGCCCGGTGGGATCAGGCCTAAACAGGCAGTCAGACATCCCTCAAGGGGTCCCAGATTGGAGAGGGTGCAGGCTGGGCTGAGGGACATCACCACCCACCCCCCAAGGCCCCATGCAGGAATTTTGTGCATCGGGCCTCTAATGGATTATCTTTTCCAATCTTTTTATTCTCACTTAAAGTAATTTGTTTTATTATGTCTCAATAAAGAGAAAAAATTTGTGAGAGGCCAGAGAATCATTCTCCATCTTCCAGGGCCATTCTTAGTGCTCCTTACCCAGGGCATGTTCTAAAAGAAGGCATTGACTACTGGGTTCCTGGAGCGGAGCATTTCACCCTCCCCAACACAAACTGCATAGAGAACGGACTGAGTCAACAGAACAGACTGCTCCCATCACTCACAGAAACTGATATTTTCAGAACATCCATTTTTCAAATGGCCAGAGTTGACATTTCTGATAGTCAATATTTAAGACTGTTATTCCAGTTTAAACTATTAGCCATCTATTTGAGTATGTATGTCAGTTATAAAGGTTGGCAAATATAAGCCTGTGAGGAAATCTTCCTTTGTCAGCCACTATCACCTGGATGACATTTAGGGAAAATGGCATAATATCTCTTCCTTCTGAATACTGGCATTTCGACTCTCAAAAGATTATCTTCTGAAATATTTGGCTATGGAAATCTGAGCAATGCCATATCTTAATGGCCTCCTATCAATCTAACTTGAAAGGATCATATGAAACTTGGGAGGAAATATAATTAATATAACACATAATATTTCATATATAATATATATTCCTGTTTGTAGCTAGTGACAATGAAAGTTAAGTGTGATGACACTATATTTGCTAACATCTGAAATTTTCACTCAGCATTTCCCTTTTTCCCCCCTTCTTTTCTTTACCTTCCTCTTACTATTTCACACATTTTCTACTTCTTTTTCTCAATACCTGAGATATGTTGCCTTTGGAGTTGTTTTATGATAGTCTGTCTCATATTTTCCTAAATCAGGATGGTTAGTATTTTTAATAGCTTTAACTGATCAGTAAACAGATGTGTTGGCAGCAAGAGGCCCGGTGCATGAAAATTCATACACTGGGAAGGAGGGATGTCCCTTCAGCCTGGCCTGCACCCTCTTGCAGTTTGGGAGCCCTCAGAGGGAGTAGGCCTAAGCCGTCAGTCAGATATCCTTAGTGCTGCTGTGGAGGCAGGAGAGGCTCCCGCAACTGCCACTGCGCTCTCCAGCCATGAGCCTGGCTTCTGGCTGAGTGGTGTTTCCCCTGTGGGAGTGCACTGACCATAGTGGGGCAGCTCCTGCATTGGGTGTCTGCACCCTGATCAGTGTCGTCATAGCGAACAGTCATTCTGCTGTTCAGTCGATTTGCATATTAGGGTTTTATTATACAGTAAATAGAGTAATCCTCAGGTTACGTCGGAGATCCATTCCTACAGCATGACATAATGCAATTTTTGCAGTAAGTCGGAACCCACCTACATAAGCACCTATGTCACTCACATGGAGCACATACACAGCAGTAATGAAGTGAAACATTAAAAAAGAACATTGAAAGATAATTCCTGACCTTTACTTGTGATAAATAAATAATAAAAAACATAAAGCACATATGTACACATATCAATTTTTTTTTATATAAATAGAAGGGAGATGGCGATGTAACCATGTAATCACATACGTTGAGTCCCATGTAACCCAAGGACTGCTTATATAGGATTGCCTAAGAAGAGGTGACTTTAAGAGAAGCTAGAGAAAACCAATATTTATTGAGTACAACTGTAGTTCAGGCAGGGTGCTAGGTACTTGACATATGACTTCTTATTTAAACCACAATGGGTTAGGTGGTGGTACTGTCATTGTTTTATAAAGACACAGTGAAGCTGGGCTGCGTGTGCCATGACAGAGCTGTGATTCTCTCCGGGTCTTTATGGCTCTGAATTTGTGTTCTTTCTTATATTAAATTTTAGTATCTTGTGGTGTGACCTTGGAAAAGTCAGTTATGTATTGATTTATATCATCACATATCAGAAAAAGGATTTTTAAGTAAATAAATCCCAATCTCTCTGGATTATACAATAGTTTCTTTGTAAAAAAATGAGAACTTCAATTCAATAAGCCCTTGATTACTATGGTTTGATAATTTCCATATGGACTAGAGTCCCAAAGCCCATAATAAATGGTTATGTATCTTACACGCTGTATGATACTCATTTTGCCACTGAATATGTATTTCAATGCAACTCTCAATCCTTTGCACATTATTAAAATATTAAATTATGTTACCACAGAACTGTATGATACATTTATGTAGCATAAATGTAACTGTATGATACATTTATGTAGCATACATTTATGTAACAGTATTAACACAGTGCTTGCTGCTATAGACAGATATCCCTTTCCAAAATTCTGACTTCTGGATGTTTTGAAGCACTACAAATCACTTTTGGACCTAAAATGACTCTGTCTAGTTCACCCACCCTTTTTAACGCTTATTTCACAATTTCACAGACATACTATGTATTTTAAAGTCATATTACCCTATGATAACACACAGTTGTTTCACACTTGTAGTTATTTCTTCATGGAGTCATGCATTCTCAAAGCTTCCTAATTGCCTGCAATATGCTACATAAAATGCTGGCTTCTCTGTAGTAGTGGACCAAAAAGATATAAGATGTGCCTGGAAGGAGTTTACAGTCTAATAAAGGAGACTGCAAATAAACTAAACACACACACACACACACACACACACACACACACACTAATGAATACTCTAAGGAAAACACACGGAATGCTATGGCAGATGAAACCAGGAGATTGGCAGCTCCCCATTATGGAATCATCAGACAGCTGAGAGCCCACAGAGGCACCACCTTTGTGAAGGAAGTGGGAAACATTCCAGGCAGAGAGGGCTGGAAGACGTCCATGTATGCGATTGGACAAGTTCAACTCCTACCCTTTAGCTGTAACCCTTCAGCTTTTGAAGTAAATAAACTAAAAATAGGCAAGACATTCTACCTTCCTGCCTTCTCTAGGGCTAACAAAATACACATTGCCTTCCTCCACACACATTTCTCCTGTGAATAGCTTTTTATGGCATGTTGTGACATGTGAATCTAAATGTATAAAATTAAGTTGAATTTAAAATGAAACATATTCTACAGTATAATTTCATTTTCTCAAGTACCTCTTTTTAAAGAGACTTATAGTTCATTCTTTTTGTTGTTGTTTAATAGGACAAAAGAGCATGAGAGGTGACGAACTTTCAGTCCAAGGACTGCTGTGAGGTATGTGAACCCTATAAGCCACCTCTAGCTGTGAAATTCTATGATGATCAAAATTCAAGGTAAGACTCTGTTTGAGTGTTAAGAAACCCAACTCATGTTGCTAAATACACAAGTATGAAATATGCATTATCATTACTGTAGACATCCTCCTTAAACATAATTCATAGGCATTTGCCAAATGCTCAATTAACTGATGAAATCTTCCTCAACCCAAACACGGTTTGGAACCTAATCTAAAACAATTATATTATGTTAGTTACTTTAAATAAAAGAACTAGTTTCAATAATTTATTATCAGAACATAATAACGATGAGCAATTGCTTCTGTAAATTAAAGACACAATTCCTTTAAAAACTACATTTCTTTGCTGTAACAACAACAACAATGTTCAATAATGCAGCTACCTAATGAAAACCAGCATGCCATGCTTTACCGGGAACGTAATTATAGTTTTCCTAGCTCTAATTTTCATGCTTGTAAACAGTTTGAATGACACATAATTATCTGTTTTCCCCTAATACAGTCCCTGAAACCTTTTTGTTAAATGCCTAACAAAATCATTCCAGAATTAAAGTCAAACTAATGCCACATCCATTTAACTTTACAGTTTGGACTTATCACTGTATGAAGTAAAGTGACACTTAGCAGTATTATGTAACTCAATCTAAACTTAATTGGTAGTTCTTTTGTTTGTTTTCCTTGGCATGGGATTTAGTGTGCTTCACTAAAATGTCTACATTTGAAGGGAACCAGTTTGCCATGTCCTTTCTGTCTCTCCTCATCCTATCTACTCTGCTCCCCGAGATTAGGTACATATGGAGCATTTGCCCCATTTCGACTCTGGTGGATGAGCGATACCCTGAGAAGCCCCCCATAAAGCAGGGCTACGTTCCCTGCCTGTCCTTCAGTTCCCTGACAAGACAAGTTGTCTTTGAGTGGGGAGTTTGGGCAGTCATTCCATTCCTCCTCATTCCTCCCAATTCCATAGGTACTTCTATGTGCCCACTTCTACCCAGCCATCCATGTATTCACCAAATATTTATTCCAAGCACTCTGCAGCCTCCTGACCTCTGTGCTTGCTGCCCCTTCTCTGTGATATTCTCTTCGCCAAATATTCACCGAGTCTAGTTCCTTCATCCAGGTTAGTGTTCAAATGTGAGATCTTCAGGGAGGTCCATCTGACACCCTACTGATGACATGGTCCCCTAGCATTCCATCGTCTCACCACAACTTACTTTTCTTCCCAGCACTTATTATTTGACATAATTTATATGCATCTTTTTTCTTCTGCTCTTGGAATGTAAGATCCAGGAGGAAGTGCTTTGCTTTGTTAACTGCAATATTCTCCTCAGGTAAATTGGTCTCTGGCATAGAGTTGCCATTCAATATACAAATGCTGAGTGAGTAACTTTTCTCAGGACCTGCTCTGTATAAGGCACTGGCCTTGGCCAAGCAGGCGATGCATCCAAGGAAAAGTCACATTCCAATAGCGAGGGAGCAGTAAAGCCAAACGAGGCCCAGGGCTGGATGAAGCAGTTACCATCACTCTTTTCCACCCAGCGGCCACGCAGTGCTTGATTTGGGCACCACTGGTTGGGATCTCGGGGATGATCACAGGATCAGGGGCAATTATGAACACTTATATGTAGATTAGATAATTTGTCTGATCTTAGATTCAGTCTCTGGAAACTTTTGCTCAATAATTTTATCTTTTGATGTAAAAACAGGAGGCAGTAATTTTAGAGTTATTGGGTAATTATCTTCCTTTCTTTCTCATTACCCTCACACCGATACTCTTCCCACTCACACACACAGGAATTATATAACTTCTTTTGAAGAAACAAGAGGAGAGTTTACTGGACAGTGCTCTAGATTGTTCTGTCTTTAAGAATTTCTTTAAGAAAACAATAGGTATACATACGTCTACATATATGTATTTTATTTGGCATGGATGAGCTATTTTACTTGTGTGTTTATTACTGTTGGTGCATAATGGCCCAAGTTTTTCCTTTCATTTTTAAGTATAGGTATTGCTGATCTGTTTACAGAGGTCCTATAGTCTGATTGCCTAAAGCATATAAAGTCAGTGTCTGAACATACATTGGTGCTAAGAAAAGCAGCTCAAAATAATGAATGCTTCATATCCTGAATTTTCTTATTTAACCTATAAAATTTAAACTACCAGGTTTACTTGCATTATTAATGAAATCAATTTGAGATTTGTAAGCAGAAAAATGTCACTTCAATATACATCAATCATTTATTTTTCTTGTTAGTGGCATTTCCTTTTCTCTTTTCCTGTTTATTTTTCCCCTACACATGCACCAAGACTTCTGAAACTCACTGGCCACAATATAATGTCCTAGAGTGGTTTTTCTCAAATTGTGTTTGGTTAAAAGATATTTTATCACAAGAAAATAAAAAGATTACATGGCCATTAGTTTGGTAATATTCATAGTAAAAGCTCTGATAAATTCTGTAGCAAATATATATGAATAATTTATGTGTTTCCTATGCCTTTATTTTTAATGCTATTTTTTACAGACAACAAAATCTAGTGAGACAATGATCTGTGGGATGTTGATTGTTGATTTGGGAAATGCTTATTTCACAGCCTTTTGGTTCATGATCTTTTTTAAAACATTTATTTATTTTATTTTTTGCATTTTAATTTCTTTATTGGTTAAGGTATTACATATTTGTTCTCATCCCCCCATTATCTTCCAAGCCCCTCTTCACTCATGGCCTCACCCTCCCCCCCTGTTGTCTATGTCCACTGGTTAGGCTTATATGCATGCATACAAGTCCTTTGGTTGATTTCTCCCCTTATCCCCACCCTTCCCTTCCCTCCTCTGAGGTTTGGCAGTCTGATCAATGTTTCCCTGTCTCTGGATCTGTTTTTGATCATTAGTTTATGTTGTTCATTATTTCCCATAGATGAGTGAGATTATGTGATATTTATCTTTCTCTTGACTGGCTTATTTCACTTAACATAATGCTCTCCAGTACCATCCATGTTGTTGCAAATGGTAGGAATTCCTTTTTTTTTTTAGCGCAGCATAGTATTCCATTGAGTAGATGTATCTCAGTTTTTTAATCTACTCATCTGCTGATGGGCACTTAGGCTGTTTCCAAATCTTAGCTATGGTAAATCGTGCTACTATGAACACAGGGGTGCATATATCCTTTCTGATTGATGTTTCTAGTTTCTTAGGATATATTCTTAGGAGTGGGATTACTGGGTCAAATGGGAGTCCCATTTTTAGTGTTTTGAGGAAACTCCACACTGATCTCCACAGTGGCTACACCAGTCTCCATCCCCACCAGCAGTGCACGAGGGTTCCTCTTTCTCCATATCCTTGCCAGTACTTATCGTTTATTGATTTGTTGATGATAGACACTCTGACAGGTGTGAGATGGTACCAAATTGTCCTTTTGATTTGCATCTCTTGGATAATTAGTGAATTTGAGCATGTTTTCATATGTCTCTTGGCCTTCCTTCTGTATTCTTTTGAAAAGTTTCTATTTAGGTCCATTGCCCATTTCTTGATTGGATTGTTTATCTTCCTTTTGTTGAGTTGCATAAGTTCCCTGTAATGTTGGAGATTAAACCCTTATCAGTGATAACATTGGCAAATATGTTCTCCCATGCAGTGGGCTTTCTTGTTGTTTTGTTGTCATGATCTTTTTTTATGCTACCAGTCCCCTCTTTTCCTTCTCTCAAGTCTTTGCACTTGCTATGTCACTCAGAGCCCATTTCAAACATTCTCGTGGGGATGACCCTATGTTCCTCTCTCCATCCTCCCTGCCCTTCCTTCAAAAATTACTCTTACCTCATCTATATACTAGACTCTGTGCTTGGCTCTCTGGATAAATGACCAGTTGAGGAGTTTTAGGGAAGCAGAGAAGGAATATCTAATCCAAGATAAGGTGTAACTGGGCTGCACTAGGAAAGTAACCCCAGTAAAAGGTGATGTAGGATTCTATGTGTATATAGAAGAGTAATTGGGTGAAGGTTCTTTGATATACATGACATATTATGGGCAAAAATATATAGCCTGTGCAAATTACACTCTCCAGGACACAGGGAAAGAGGAGGAGGTGGGGATTAGTGTGATCAAAGAGGGCTTTGTATTTTAGGCACATTGAATTTATCCTCTAGGCTAGAGGCTCTCAAGCTAGATTATGCACTTGAATTATCTGAAGTTTCTTAAAAATTCCTATTCATGTACTTGGCATCAATTCAGATTTAACTTGTCTAAAGCCTGATGTAGGATCTGTTTGTTTTTTTTGTTTGTTTGTTTTTTTGTTTGTTTTTAAACTTCACAGGTGATTTAATATGCAGCCAGGGTTGAAACAACTGTTGGATGCCTTGAAAACTTAGGAAGCTATTGAAAGATTTTTAGAAGTATGAAACATGATCAGATTTACATAGTATAAGTTTGTTCTTTCACACACCTGATTTTAATACGATGAGTGCATTAATATCATCCAACTTTATAAAAAACAGCCCCAAAATTTACTTCCTCTAATTCATGTGGCTATGATTGGCAGGGCTAGGTCTGGATACCAGGACTAATCCATGCTCTTGAGCTACACTTTGTATTCATGAAGAGGACCTTGAGTCACTGTCAAAGGGCATTTCCCAAACCACGTGACATGCTCATGGGGTCATGTCACTAAGTAGGTTATCATTAATCTTTTTCTCTTCCTTATTTCTTCACTTATCATATAATTAACAATGTTATTTATAAGAAGCCTGTCCTTCCTGATAAACTTAGGTAACCCTTCATGTGCTCAATGGGCTAAACAGAGGGATTTATGGGGACATATGCCAGAGATACTCAACGGAGTCAGGGGGGAGTCAGGTAGGCATCTGAATTGCATTTGAAGGATGAGAAGGCTTCAGGGAAGAGAAGGAAGGCTAGAGTTGGGAATGGCATTCCAGGCAGAGCAGGAGTATCAACCAAGGCAAGGATGTAGACAGAAAATACTGTATGTCAGCGCACACTGTGAGAGACGAGGCTGGAAAAGTATGGGGCCAGTCAATAGTGTCTTGTCTACCATGTGAGGAAGCTTGGATTTTACCAGGTAACTAATGAAAGAATGGATGCGAGTAGAAGAAAAGCATTTTCATAAAGTCCTGTGGAAGTTATGGCAAGAACTAATACCCAGAGTAAAATTATTAGGAGAACATATCTTAGGCCAAAAACAGATAGCAAATTCTTCACACAAAAATGCACAGTTGCCTATTTGCAATTTTAATTATTTTTTAAAAGAAATATGCTAAAGTTCTAGTTAAACTGACTTTCTCTACTGAGATGAATAAAACAATACCATTTTGTATTTCCTTAATGATACAATCTGTTTCCAAGTGTGTGTGTGTGTGTGGGGGGGGGGGGGGAGGGAGTATTTTTTTGTGTTTTTTTTGGAACTACCTTTTCAATAATCACAGAGTTTTTTCTCCATTTAATCCTTACTCTGCAAAACCAATTACCTTAGCAAAGCATAAAAGTCTTTTTAACTGCTTTGTTTTTCCAAGAATATAGCATACTAATTAATAGCCTCGAGTTTGAAATCAAATATACCTGAGCCTTACAAACCATGTGGTCGGGAACCATAAGACCTCTAAACCTCAATTCCTGAGCTTTAATGTGAAAATAATTATTCATTTGTCCAAACCCATAGAATGCACATCAAGAGTGAACCCCAATGTAAACTACAGGCTCTTGGTAATGATGAGGTGTCAACATAGCTTTAGTAATTGTAACAAATGCAAAACTCTGGTGGGGGATGACTGTGCACATATGAAAACAAGGAGGTATTTGGGAAATCTCTGTAAACGCCCCTCAGTTTTGCAGTGAACCTATAATTGCTCTAAAAAATAAAGCCCATTAAAAAAAAAGATATAGTATAATGGGAATTTAGAAGAACAAAAAATGAAAAGTCATCCATAATACATCACTGCTATTAACTTTGTATTATGCATTATTTTAGTCATTTAATATTTATTTCTCTTAATGTTTTCAATTTTTTTACTTTATTTTTATTGATTTTTTTACAGAGAGGAAGGGAGAGAGAGAGTTAGAAACATCAGTGAGAGAGAGTCATCGATCAGCTGCCTCTTGCATGCCCCCCACTGGGGACGTGCCGGCAACCAAGGTACATGCCCTTGACTGGAATCGAACACAGGACCCTTCAGTCCACAGGCCGACGCTCTATCCACTGAGCCAAACCGGTTTCGGCATAATGTTTTTAATTTTTTTAAAGAATTATATTTCAAGACAAAAGTCTTATATTGAGCACGTTGGTCAACAATTTAATCTTAAACACTGAGGTAAAAAATTTTTGGGGTGAGTGATGCCATTTCTTGTGTAGATTTAATAGCATGTCTTTAAATAGAGCAAATTCTCAAATAGAAACTTTAATCAGAATTCAAATAATTTAGAATCCTCAATTAATTTATCCCCTACCTCCTCTTTATGCTTTTAGGAGAAAATAAATACATAAATAAAAAGAAGAAAACGGGATATATTTTTTAAAAGAAGGTCATGGTCACACAGAACCATTATTAATAGATTGTCTTTAGTTCAGATAAAATCCAGCGAGAACTGATATTCATAAGCATCATACTCTCCAAGATTGTCTAGAAAATACTTATGTTCAAGTAACTCTTAGCTAAACAGAAAATCCAATAAACTAGAATAGCCCATTACTTGGATATTCTAATAAAACAGTGCATAGTCTTTAATGAATGAGAGTCATCAAAATGGATCTTCTCTAACATATTTATTTTTGAGATTATATATTCTGAGCCTCTTATTATTTCCTTCCCCAATCTTTTAACAAAACTTAATTTATGTCCTGATACAGAAAATTCATGAGATGCCCACACAAGGACTTGGTTTATGCTTTGGAGTTCAGTTAACTCTCCTGGAAGAGACTGAGCTTGAGTACTTTCACAGAGTAAAAATTCTCCAGACCTTGAATGTGTCATAAATGTTAATAGAGTTTCCAAAGCTCCCTGATGTACAATGTCTCATATGCTCTTTAAGCTTATGTAGTGTAGAAATTGTTAAGCTTTGACTTACAACAAAGGAACTGTAATTCGGAGATCTGAAATGGCTTTTTTCATAAGTCCACAAACCCTGAAATTGCAGAGTTAGCACAGCATTTGTTTTTGTTGTTGAATAAGCATCTTTGGGTAAGCCAGGGACTTTTTTGGAATTCTTCCATCTTGCGCTAGTAAAATGCAGTGACCAGTCTAGAAGATCTATAAGTCTGCAGAGCACAGAGCAATGTGTTACTAGTACTTAGGTATTAGGAAACCTTGTGTTGCTGGCAATAACCTTTCTTATCGGCTTCACGGATCCCTATTCCTCTCCAGGAGCATTTCTCAGAGTGTGGTCCACAAAGTGCTGTGGCCCAAGACCTCTTCAGAAAGTCTGTAAGGTTAAAACTATCAGAATAAAATTAAGAAATTATTTATCCTTTTCACTGTCTTAATATTTGCATTAGTTATACAAAAGCAATAATGGGTTGACTCTTAGGCATATTAGCATCAAATCAAAGCAGTGATATACCAAACTATACCAGTAGGCATTCTTCTCTACCATCTACCATGACAGTACAAACAAAAGTAAAACAAAACACAAAATGAAAACAATGCCTTGATGGAACAGTAAAAATAATTAATTTTAATAAATAGCAATTCTGAGTGCACCTTTTTTTTTTTTTTTTAACAGTCTACATGACAAAATTAGAAATATGCATGAAGTGTTTCATGATGGATTCAGACAAAAGATTACTTGGGTGTGAGTTGCAAGCCGACCTAACTTCTTTTTGCATGGAATACCATTTTACTTTGAAGAATCTATACTAATAAAAGGGTAATATGCTAATTAGACTGGATTGATCAGAAGTCTTCTGACGTTCTATTGGACAAAGCCATGGTGGTGGGGGCTGAGGCAGAGGCAGTTAGGGGCAAACAGGTCAGTAGGTAGAGTGGTTAGGGGCAATCAAGCCGGCAGGGGGAAACGGAAGCAATCAGACAGATGAGTGGTCAGGAGCCAGCAGTCCTAAACTAGCAGCTGGACATCCCTTGAGAGGTCCCAGATTGGAGAGGGTGCAGGCCAGGCTGAGGGACAATCCCCACCCCCCCCCCCCACACACACAGGGGCACGAATTTCATGCACCAGGCCTCTAGTAGTTAATTTTAAAAATTATAAATAAAATATGAATAAACTGAGACTCTAATTTAAAAAAAACACATACCCCAAATTGCAGTATTTGTTACTGATGATACATTCAAGCTTCCAAGAAAAAATTAGAAGTTTGATAAACTTGTATCCACCACAGTGAGCTAGAAAGTTTTCTAATATTTAATAACTTTTCTGACCAGATTACTGGTAATATTAACAGATACATATATATGTATATATGCTACATATGTATTTAATATATATTATATAATGAAATGTGTGATCATTTAGATTCTAAATTTTAGAAAATACATATAGCTCAATGAGCCAAAATTTTTCAAATGACTAATTAATTCATGGGTAAAAGATTCATTCAAATGGATTTAAGAGAACAGAAGAGTATGAAAAATTCATTGTATAGATTCAAATTGCTTGAGACCAAGAACAAACACTTTTGGTGTTTCTCATCTTTCTTGCTCATGCTCTTCCCCATTTAGAATGATAGAGAATCCTCAGTTAACTTATCCCCGCTCCCCCATTTATGCTTTTCTCCCATCTTCTGTGTCTCTATATTCTTCTAACTCTTTAAGGTCTATCAAATCTTGCATTTAGGAGACACTACAAATATGTACTGATTTGTGTTAAATTAAAATACAGTAAAGCCGTCTTTCAAATCTTGCCTTACTCAAGAAAAAACTATTTATTGCCCATTTCCCATAAGGTACTGAGGGTTAAGAGGTGCATGAAATGCACTTTGCTCCCAGAGGACAAAAAGCTTCTTGCACACTCTCTCCTTAGATATTCCCCAGGACAGCTCAATCCCTTGTGGTGTCTTACTGCACAGTCAGCAGCATTTACTTGAAACCAAGAGTTATATGCTGGCGGTATATACCTCACTGCTCAGGAAGGCTGTAAGCCCTCTGAATGCTTGCTTGACAAGTTCTGGCATAATGAAGAGTTTACTTGCTTTCCTAACATGATCATTTAAAGAGTACTTAATTGTTGTCCTTTTATGAAAGGTTTTTCATTTAGCTGTGTCCTATATATTGATTCAAGAGAAAAATATGCTTTATACATAATACTCTTATCAACAAATTAGTTGGCTCTACTGGGTGAGAAGGGCTTACTCCTCTTTTCTATTATATAAAATCTTTAAAAAATGTAAGTAACTTGGATAACACATAAATATCTTCAAATGCGCTAATAATACCTAGTGAAAATGCTAATAGCAACAGCCTTTTGACTACTTGACCACAGTAAGTGGCTCTTTTTCTGCTTTGTGAAACTCCAACATCTAATGTAGAACACTGCATATAGAAAACACTAAAAAACCCTTGTTGATTTAACTTATGGTTAAATTCTAAGACACATAATCCACAAGCCAAAACTAAACCTGTCTCTAAACTAAAGTTATTTAGAAAATATTAGCTTATTTTCAAGAAGGAGGAAGCGTTCTACCAGCTTTTTCTGAGTCAAAATACATTTTAAATGCTTTATTCCTATGTTTTATAGCTTGCATATTTTAAGTAATAGTTGTCCTTAGGATAATTATGACACCATTTGAAGAAAGATACAATATTTATGTGTTTTTATTTTCAAAGCTTTTCTTTAACACTTGCCATGTCCCATCAACTTCTGAGGTTTTCTGTCAGGGGAGCTGAGGCTCAGCTTTCTAACGAGGGACGTTTTAATCACCAGAGCCAAGCAACCAAGTTCAGAAGGCATCCTATTTGTACAGGAAAGAAACAAAGCAGTGTAATATTCAAGTTAAGGAGAGAACTTGATTAACGCTCTAAAATGGAACTGTATTACATATTTGGGTCCTTACTCTCCCTCTCCTATGTATACATCCTAGATGTTTAATTAAAAGAAACCATAAAAACAAAAACAAAAACTTGTGCTCATATACAAATAAGCTATTATATTATGTCTAGGCCAATAAAGGTCTAATCAGACACCAAGCAATAATAACACAAGTTCACTGTTTTTGAAGTTATCAATATTCTTTTTTTTTCAAATCCCTGCTTTCAACTTCTATGGGTGCTATTCAGTCTATCTTCAAAGGCTGAGTGAAATAGAACGTATAGCATAGTTATCGCCTCAGATGCTTAGCCATATTGTACATATTTAAGATGAAAATAGAAATACAACTTTTTACCAAACTCTGCCACTGCTTTCACATTTTAATATTAGCTGTGCTCATCGGAAAAGGGATTACAATCAATCTGCCACATGACATGCATGTGTATGGAAACACTGCCTCAAATGTTAATGTGATACTGTGTCAACTAGCAGTTCCACCGAAAAGTGTCAGACTCTTAGGAATACACATGCACGAACTGGGAATCGGAGGTTTCCCTGCGCGTGGAACGGAGAATCACTGAAATGGCCGCTTTGGCATGCCTGCACCACCACGTTCCTCGTCTCCTTACTGCACACTGCAGCTCTGCGGTCACCAGGCTGTGCCAGGGGAGGCCTTGCTCCATAAATAAGTTTGTGGTTCTCACTTTTCCTTATTTGCATTTTTTTTTAACATCTAAGCACTTTCAAGAAAACATACAAAAATATATGAATATCAGTATAAAAATCCCAAGCCATAGGTTATGGTGAAAGTCAAAACTTCCAAGGAGAGCATTAGCACAAATATTGAATGTGATTTTTTCCTGAGTGACAGTAATGAAGCTCTGCTGGGTCAGTCCACCCTTCTCATATCTCCAGGCACCGCACTGGGCCATTATACTCCCAGCTGACCCAAAACGTTTCCCCTAAGTCCTATGACCACTCAGCAGACTCAAACCCTTCCTTTTCTGTGAGCTTGTCCAGGGAGTGCCCAGCCACCTTATTTTTTCTTTTGCACTTGCTCTTTCCATTAAAATATTTACATTTGTTCTCTATATAAATCTAAATATATGAAATAGCATGCAAATCTGTTCTTTCAACAATTATTTTATGCATATATTCATTCAGAATACTTAATGATGATCTGCTTTGGTCTGGATTACTCTTTACAGTGAAACTGTAAATGTCCCATGTGCCTCATTCCCCAGGACATTTCAGCATCACACTCGCCTCACAGGGAAAGCTCGATGTATGTTAGGTTAATAATGATGGGCAACAACATAGTTTGAAAGTAGCTACAGTTCATATTCAAAATTACATGGCTAATAAATGAGAAAAGAAGTACTATAGTATTCTAATTAGCACTGCAAATCCTAACTACAGATGAGAATACCTTCTGCCTCTGAAACCTGGCTGTGCACGTAAGTGTGGCAACTGCAGAATGTGCTTGAGAGAAAGGGCCTCAGCTAGTGGCACTCTAGTTGGAAAGGAGGTGGCACAATATGGCAAGTCTGAGTATGCCACGTCACCACCACAAAGCTCACCTTCCCAGAGATCCTGGCGGAGTTGAGCCTGTTGCACACAACAGGGGCCTTAATAGTATACCTTCATACCACCTTTCTTCTCTACTTTTAATCAAAGAATTACCATTCCTTCATCAACCTATTGAGGCTCTGTGTGCCTAGCACTTTGTAGGCACTGATCAAAATGCCAGGCATCTGTCTTTCCTTTGACTTTACATGCTGCTGTCGTCTTGAATAATTCTTATGGCCCTAGGATGAACCATCTAAGGCCTCTGACAGACGCTTTCTTGTCCTAGTTATCTGCAATGAAGCTCACATCTCCTCCATAACTGACAGCTAGAAGTACTCAGTTCTAAAATCTGAAACTCTGAACTTCCACACCCCCACCACTTTTCTTCTTTTTGTTTCTTCCAGTCCCTCAACTTGTCACTGAGCACCTCTAGGCCATCCAGAACGACTCCATCACTGTTAATTGCTTTTGTTTTCTCCCCTTAGGTTTATTACGATGTAATTGACAGATAGATAACTTTATAGTGTAAAGTGTTTAGCATGATTTTATATATATATATATATATATATATATATATATATATATATATATATTGAAATGACTACCACAATAACTTTATTTACTATCATCGCTTCACAGTTACAAAGGCTTTTTCTTATAAGAACTTTTAAGGTCTACTCTCTTAGCAACTTTCAAATAAAAAATATAGTATTGCTAACTATAGTCACCATACTTTACAATTCATCCCCAGAATTTATCATATAGCTAGAAATTTGTACCTCGTGAGCTCCTTCCCCCTTTCCCAAACCCCTACCACCACCTCCGGAAACCACCAATTTGAGTGCAGTTTTTTTAGATTCCTCATATAAGCGAGATCATACAGTATTTGTTTCTCTGTCTGACTTATTTCACACAGTATAATGCTCTCAAGGTTCAACCATATTACACATGGCAATATTTCATTTTTTATAGCTAAACGGTATTCCATTATATGTGTTGTATGTATGTGTCTGTGCACCACATTTTATTTATCCATTCATTCATAGATGGACACTTAGGTTGTTTCCATGTCTTGGCTATTGTGAATAATGCTGCAATCAACATGGAAGTTCAGTATCTCTTCAAGATCCTGATTTTATTTCCTTTGGATATATACCCAGAATAGGAATGGCTGATCATATAATAGTTCTATTTTTACTTTTTTGAGGAACTCCCATACTGTATTCCATAGTAGCTACACCAATTTACATTTCCACCAACAGTACCCAAGGGCTCCCTTTTCTTCACATCCTTACCAACATTTGTTAGCCCCCCCCTTTTTTTTCTCTCTAATGTTTTTTTTAAAAATTGATTTGAGAGAGAAACATCTATAAGCTGCCTCCTGCATGCCCTCTACTGGGAATTGAGCCTACAACCCAGGCATGTACCCTGATCACGAATCGAACCGGCAACCTCTGGGTGTATGGGACAACACTCAGCCAACTGAGCCACACTGACCAGGCTCTCATGTCTCTTTATTGATAGTCATCCCAAGAGGTCTGAAGTTAGATCTCATCAGGATTTTGATTTACCTCTCCCTTATAATTAGTGATGGATGTTGAACACCTTTTCATGTATATATTGGCCATTTTTATATCTTTGGAAAAACGTCTATGCAGTCCCTGTCCCTGTTCTTTGACTGTGTTTTTTTTTTTTTTAATAGTCTTGTATGAATTCTATACATATTTTGAATATTAACTCCTTATTTGATATAAATGATTTGCAAGTATTTTCTCCCACTCCATATGTTTTGTTGCTATGCAGAAACTTTTTACTTTGTACTCCCACTTGATTATTTTTGCTTTCTTTGCTTTTGGTGTCGATCCATTTCTTTCTATTCCTTCAGTATGTGCCTTTTAAAGTACAAAACATGTGCCTTGAATATCCTTTAATACTTTAAAAAATACAAAGAGCCACATATTAGTCTTTTTCCTTTAAATCATTCCTTTTTTCAAACGATGTCTGTATAAAGTGGACATGAAGGAGATGGAGACTCCAATGTTCTTTTCATTCATTGTCTTCTTTTAAATTCTGAGTGAATCACAATTTAGAAAACAAGAGGTGGGTGTTTCAGAGTCAGTGATAGTTGATGATTTTGGGGTATTTCATTTCTATTTTAAAGCGAAAAATCCTCATTTATAAACACACTTATTTTTTTCAGAGGTGAGTTAGAGAAATAGAAAAATGGATAAGACATTGTCACTAATCTTGGTACATTAAAAAAAGATTCAAATAATACCGAATTATAATTATTTCCAATAAAATGTGTTAATATCTATCATATAAAGATAGCAGTAAGAAGGATATGGGAGTTCTCTGCCCATGGTGATTAGAAAAGACTTCACAGAAGTCATTAGGTTTTAACTTCATCAGAAAATTGTTCAGAACAAATTTGATTTTACTTGCCACAGAAAGAAAAAAAATTAGGAAGAGACATTATTAAAATATGTTTGGAATTTTCTCATGATACGGAAGTGATTCTGATGATTTCTATTATTACCGACAGACCTTTATCATGACAGCCAATAAAACTGTAGCAATACATTCTCATGCTTATGGAAAAAAGTAAGAATTAATCATACTTAATTGACATTTTATTGCTAGCACAGCCAAATACAGAGGAAATAATTGGCTTTATTTCCTATACTTACTGAAAACTTCTCCAGTTAATTATAACCTAAGCACTGAGTGGTTGTGACAGCAACTGTACACCTGATTCCTTCACAGCTGTTTGCTCCTGTAGGTGCACAATGAATTCATGCACCCTTGCAGAACTTGTAGAGAGAGCACCACTGATTCTTTTATTTAAGCTCATTTCTCATTAATTCACCAAAATAAGTGAATAAGGAGATGTTCCCTCACTCCTTTCCATTGTGGGTAAGAGCACAGTACCCTTTAAAAATAACAGGAATTCTGCCCTAGTTGGTTTTGCTCAGTGGATAGAGCAGAGCGTCTGCATGTGGACTGAGGGTCTTAGGTTAGATTATGGTCAAGGGCACATATTAGGTTGCAGGCTCACCCTGATTGGGGTGTGTGTGGGAGGGCATTCAATTAATGAGTCACTTAAGTAGATGTTTCTCCTCCTCCCTTCCAAGTTCTTTAAAAATCAATGGGAAAATATCATTGGGTGAGGATTAACAATAACAACAATAAAAATTACTTCACCAAGAGTCCTCCAATTCCTCATTTAAGTATCTATGAGGGCAAAAGAAACTCTAAGCAGGAGGCTGGTTGAGCTGGATTGAGAAACATAATCCATAGCCTTCCCTGCTCTCCACCTCAATTCTCCTGTACTTGCCAACCCACAGGATGGGGGGTCCAGGAGCACTAATGCTGTGTATAGGACAAGTTGCAGCAAAAGGTCTAGAAATTGTCAACGCTTAGCACTCTGGTGTTACTATATCCCATGTGTTCATCAAAGACTCTGGCCCAGGATCATAGGATTCCATGTCAGGGCCACCAGAAAAGCACTGAACACAGGTGCCATTAACCTTGTCACAGTCTGCTCTCCAGCAGAGGAGGGGATGGGGGTTTTCTGTCACCTCAGTACACAATGACCAGGGCTAAAAGACATGGCATTTGTGGGGAAATCCCAGTCAGATCCAATGGTAATTTTCTAATTACTTCATATGAGAAAAGAAAAAGTTAATTAAGCAAACAGAAGAAATATAGACCCGACCCCCATGAGAAACAGGCGACACAGAAAATAAATAATATCCTAAATACAAGGAGGAAGGGCAGGACTGGAAATGACTTACTAAAGAAACTAGAATAAGGAGAGAGAAGATGGTTAAACAAGTTCAATGGCATTAAAGGGTACATGTTCATTATAAAAAGGTAAAAGCCAATGAAAGATAGATGACAACATACTGAATTATAAAAAGCATAGAGTGAAATAAAAGTGTAATATGGTGAAATGAGGAAAAATTCCAAAAGGAAAACTGCAATCCGCACTGAAGGTGATAAACTGATGAAGCAACATTACAGGAAACTGAATAAATAATGAAGGAGGAACTTGAGAAGTTTGCTTTCCATGTAATGGGTAAGGACAAAGAGAAGGGCTGAACTGTCTGGAAAATGAGGACCATCTTTGGGAGTGAGAAATAATAAGACTGAATACAAAGAGATGATCTGTCTCAGTGCTGAAGCTGTCCCATCAGGAGAATTGGACAATCCTCGCTGACCAACATTGTGGCTACTTCTCCACAGGACAGAACAAAGGCTGTGGACTATACAAGGTGGGATTTGGGAACTGAGGCACCCACATAAGGCTGAGGCCATCCACGTCTCCCCTCCATTAGTAGGTGAACTAGGAAAACAAAATAAAGCTTAAAGAGTAAGAATGTGTATTCTTGCCTGCTTCACTTGATTCCCAGTGGAAAGGAAAAACGGAAAAAGTCTTTCTGTAAATTTGAGTTATAAACTTACCTTCATAGGTTGGAGATTAAGTTCACATATACTTTAAAATTTATATAGACTATATTATTCTTTGTAGGTTAAATAGTCTTAAGTCTTAAAGCCATTGGTACGTGATGTTTTTACCAGGAGGCTACGGAAAGAGTGTGGAGATCATGGGCTCCATTTTATTTTCTATTATCAATATAACATATTTTATATTATAGTAAATCCATATAAAGTATAAAATAAAATATAAAACCATTGCCTTTAACTTCTTTCTTCAACGTGGCAGAACTTGGGTGTAGGCATAGTCACAGTTATAAATATAACATTAAATGCACTCAAATACATGCACTGCATAATTTAAATTTTGGAATAAAAAACATGAAATTACTGATTTATATGTATTTAATGTTTTGTATTCACCCCATCATTCTTTAACAAAAGGTTTCAATTTGCAGTGCAAACTTCTGAATTAATAAGCAGAAATTTAGAAAGCTGAGGAAGTTTAATCAATTTTATGGAGGAACAAATTCTCTATATCTTCAAGATGGAGAAAATTAACCCCAATTCATCACGCATTGAAGAAAGGCTTCTGTTAGGTTTTGAAGGCTTGAAAGATAATTTACTGCAACATTTCAATGTACATAGAGAGCCTGTTTGCAGGTATTAAAATGATCAGTAATTCCAAATCTAAATTTTAGAACATGCTTTATCATCATGATCTCTACTTTTAAAGAATTAATATCATGATTCCAAAAGCTATAGATAATGACTGTGTCAAGAGAAAGACAAACATAAATAAATTCATGAGCCACTCAAACAAGCATCAGTGATGTCAGCATGCTCTGTGTGGGCATCTGTCTCTCTAACCCTTGAGAAACTCTCCAAACTAAAGTGGTAAAATGGCCAAAAAAGTGGAGTGAACATGATGCAGTCTGTTTGAAGAGTTCCCATAAAACACATGTTGGATTGGCTGCCTCTCTAAGTCTTTGATTCAACTGCCTAAGAATTAAAAATTATACATCCACCAAACTGTAACTGCATCTAATTTTAGAATTATGTTCAGTGGAATAGATTTTCCACAGCCACTCAACTAGTTAATGAAACTAGAACAGAACCCAGTGCTTTCAATTGGAACTGTATTCTCTTTCCACCCATTTTACCAATTTTATTACATCTGTGCCTTCAACTATGATCAAATCATGAGTAAATTAATGATGACTTAAGATCAGCCCATTTTTAAGAAATACATTCATTTTTATATTTTGAATTGCACCGTCATAGCTTCTTCAGTATAGCTTCTGGACTTAGAACACAGAGACCGATATAATGCTCACAAATACATAGAAATGTATGGCCTTTAGTGATAACTCAAGCAGTTCTTTATCTTTGATATACTGATCATGCCCTCTAGATAGAGACTGAAATGGTTATTTGAACCACTTGTTCTTTAACATATTTTTTATTGTTTCAAGTTTACATATGTCTCTTTTCCCCTCCCCCCATTGGCCTTCATCGGGCCACCCCCACCCCCAGGCACATGCCCTCACCCCCCTAGTGTCTGTATCCATTGGTTATGCTTATATACCTGCATACAAATACTTTGGTTGATCTCTTACCCTCACTGAAGTTTGACAGTCTGCTTGATGCTTCTCTGTCTCTGTATCTATTTTTATTCATCAGTTTATGGTGTTCATTATATTCTACAAATGAGTGAAGTCATGTGATACTTATCTTTCTCTGACTGGCTTATTTCACTTACCATAATGGTCTCTAGGTCTGTCCATGCTATTGCAAATGATGAGTTCTTTTTTATAGCAGTGTAGTATTCCATTGTGTAGATGTACAAAAGTTTTTTAATCCACTCATCTGCTGACAGGCACTTAGGTTGGTTCCAAATCTTAGCTATTGTAAATTGTGCTGCTATGAACATAGGGGTGCATATGTCCTTTTCAATGGATGTTTCTGGTTTCTTGGGGTATATTCCTAGAAATGGGTTACTAGGTCAAATGGAAGTTCCATTTTTAATTTTTTGAGGAAACTTCATATTGTTTTCCACAGTGGTTGCACCAGTCTGCATTCTCACCACTATGGGGGTTCCTTTTTCTCTGCATCCTCGCCAGGACTTATGGTTTTTTGATTTGTTGATGATAGCCACTCTGACAGGTGTGAGATGGTATCTCATCGTCATTTTGATTTGCATCTCTCAGATGATTAGCAACTTAGAGCATGTTTTCATATGTCTCTTGGCCTTCTGTATGTCAATTTTTTTAAAGTGTCTATTTAGGTCCTTTGCCCATTTTTTTTATTGTATTGTTTATCTTTTTGTTAAGATGTATGAGTTCCCTATAAATTTTGGACATTAGGCCCTTAATGGATATAACATTGGCAAATATGTTCTCCCAAGTAGTGGGCTTTCTTGCTGTTTTGTTGATGGTTTCTTTTGCTGTGCAGAAGCTTTTATTTTGATGTAGTCCCATTTGTTTATTTTCTCTTTAGTTTTCATTGCCCTAGAAGCTGTATCAATAAATATATTGCTAAGACATATGTCTGATATTTTACTGCCTGTGGATCCTTCTAAGATTTTTATGATTTCCCATCTTTCATTTAAGTCCTTTATCCATTTTGATCTCGTTTCATTTTTGTGTGGAGGGAAAGTTGGTGATCTCGTTTCATTTTTTTTTGCATGTATCTGACCAATTTTCCCAGCACCATTTATTGAAGAGACCGTCTTGATTCAATTGTATGCTCTTGCCTCCTTTGTCAGAGCATAATGGCTTGGGTCAAGAAAATTAGAATTTATATTTGTTCACTTCCACCCCCATTCCTCTCCTGCTGTCTTTTCTCATTTCCTGCCAGGGAGAGTAGGTTTTTCTCAGATCTGAGTCTTCACCATTCATGCTGCTGGCGCACAGTTACATGACTTTGACCACTACTGAAGGGACTGGAAAGAAAACAAAATGAAAACATCGCAAGGATTCTTGCCATACTGTCCAGCTCAGAAATGCTGCATTCCCTGCCACCTGCCAGAAAGACAGGATCCTATCCGAACGTTGCTGTCCTCAAGCACTGTAGTTAGAGTGGGGCTGATCTTAGATTAAATCCCAGAGGTAAAAGAGGGGGGAAATGGGAACACCCTATATGATATTTTTTTGTTCAGATTTTTGTCCTCAATAATTCACACTTAAATTTTTTTCCCCCCCAGAGTCCTCAGTTAGTTTCTTTTTTTTTTCTTCTTTTTTTTAGTTTAATCAGTGGGAGAGAGATTGTAGTGGCTTATTCTGTTTTATCCAGCATCCTAAGTCACATTTTGTTTCTTCAATGTTAAGAATTTTAAGTTTTATTATAAGAAGGTAAAGTCAGAAAGCAAGCCTGACTTATTTCATAGCCTCCCACGACAACCCTTCCAACCCTCGCCAGATGCTCCCTGCCTTAGCCACACAAGGAAATTCAGACATCACCACCAGACTAATTCTGGTACCTCTTCAACGTGTTTCTTAGAATTTTGTCCAAGATTTATGCTGAGGGGAGATGAACATTATAAACTTACATTCCTGGAGTAAAACAAAAATCTTTGTGGTTACTCATGCCTGGTTTCTATAGAGTATGGTTTAGAAACCATCATCCATAATGATGGAAACAATAATGCAAACATATCTGGAAAATTGTTCTTGAATATGGTTCTAATGTCATAATTTTTTATAAATGTGTATTAACATCAGTGGGGTATTCTGTTTTAAGCTTTATACCTTATTAAATAGTAATAAGAGCAATTAATAGCCATTGGGCACTTACAATGTCAATTTTGCTAATTGCACATACAGATTATTTAATGAGACCCACAAAAATTGCGATAGTACTATTGCTGTCAAAATTTTAAGAGAAGAAAATCTGAGGTTTAAAAAGATTATTTTCACTTTATCTTTAAATACTTAAACACTTATTTCTAAAAGCTAGGGATCTTCTAAAAGTATTACTAAGAACATTATCACACCTAAAAAATTAATGCCTTAGTATCATCATATATATATACATAGTTTTTAGCTTTCTCCAACTGTCTCATAATTTATTATATTTTATGACTTATTCAAATCAGGTTACAAATACAATTCATATAGAGCAAGAATTGGCAAGCTTTTTTTGTAAAGAGCCAGATAGTAAATATTTGATGCTTTGCAGGGCATATGGTCTCTGTTGGAACTACTCAACTCTGTTGTTTTACTGCAAAAACGGCCATAGACAAGGCATAAATGAATAGTCATGGCTGTGTTTTAATAAAACTTGATTTACAAAAGCAGGTGGCAGGCCAGATTTGGCCCGAGGACTACAGTTGCTCAATCCCTGATATATACCAACCAGTTAATATGTCTCTGGAGGCTCTTAAAATACAGGCTCCTTCTTCTGTTCTTTCTCTAAGCTCTCCTCATTGTAATGCAATCTATGTGTTGAAGAAAATGAGTTGGTTTCCTATAAAGCCTAAATTTTTTTTAAGGTGTCCCCCTGCCCCTCCCCCTTTACTCCTCCTCCACCCAGCCCCGCCCTACCCTAGAACTTCACCACACTATTGTCTGTGTCCCTGGGTTATGCATATTTAATATCTTCCCATCACTTCCTCTCTCCTGCCCTCTGAGATCTGTCTGTTCCATTCATCCATTTTACCAAGTGTATCCTCATGGTTAATTTAACATATTATTCTTTCTGTATTGCCTGTGCTTTTGTAATTCATTCTAGAGCCTTCAGAGTCCATATGTTAACAAAACAGACTACTTCAGAAGTCAGCTGGCATTTTAGCCAGATATCTGATTCCAAAGCTCATGCTCTTAGGCAAAATGAATTATCTTATCCTTTGAGGTTTCTCTTAAAGATATCTAGCCTAACCCCGGTGGGGGGTGGGGTGGCTCAGTTGGTTGGATCATCATTCTATACACCAAAAGGTTGCAGGTTTGATTCCCCATCAGGGTACATACCTAGGTAGTCACTCTCACATCGATGTTTGATATTTTTCTCCTCTCTCCCTCTATAATCAATAAAAAGTCATATCCTCTTATGAGGATTAAAAAAAAAATCTAGTCTATATGTGGCATATGTCCTAGCTAACATTCACCTTTATTACCGGTTTAGGTCATAGATTTCCTTAATAAGTAGCAGCTTCAAAAAGGCATTTAACAACATGGTAATGTTATAACCAATCATGTGTACTGGGGGATTTTAAGCCTTGTCTAATGCTTACTTAATTTCATTATTTGAATAAAAAAACACTGGTAAAGGGAAAGCTTCGCTAATCTAAAACAGAGCTCTTTAGGAGGAATTTCTCCTAAATTCCTATTAAATATTACAAAAATAGGAAAAGCCCACACTGAGGACTACTGATCTCCATGTTGTCCACTTGAGCACAGTTTGATGCAAACCTGCTTTCCCTGTGGACTGACTGCTAACTGAGCCAGGCTTCCGAGATCTGCATAGGATCAAAATCCGCACACTGTCAGAAAGCATTATGGCTCCTCGCTCAGCTGAACCAGGTCACCTCTTTTTTGCACAGAGCTATGACTATTTTTCTCTTTATCTTATTACAAAATGCTTATTTTATGGCTATATTTCACCTCGCTATAGAAAATTAGTTTACTTTAAAGAAAGTATATACAAACTCATTTCAGATTCAGAATCTTTAATTTGCATATTCTATTTTTATATGTGAGCTGCTTAGCTTTTATTTTATTTAATAAGTTAAACAGATATCTGATAAGTAAAAAATGCTTCCTGTTGTGAGCAGCAGAGTATTTTAGTTTTCTTCTGCTAATATGCCTTTCTTCTAATTTAAAATATCAATTTTCATGGAGAAATTTCATCTACTTTGCAAATATTAAGCTTCTGAAGTATTTAATATAAGTATATACATAACACTCTAAATTCATATTTCATCCCATTCTTATCAATATTCCAAAAGCATTATTCATTTTTAATAGCATGGCTACTATACCCCAAAACAAGCTGATTAAATAGAGGTATGAACCCTATAAAGGAGAAAAACACTCCTGTAAAGTATCCATTAAAAATTGAGATTTCATTTTAAAGTAATATAGTTCTTATATCTAAGAAGACTTTTCCTTTTATAATCTATTTTACATTTCTAATTCTGAATATTTTTTTTCAACAGAAAAATATTTCATAATGGAAAAAAGCATAGCTATTGATATTCAGGGTACAGCAGAAGTAGGTTTACTGTTTTTCATATTAATTAACAAATAATAATACAAGAATAGAATATTTTGCATACTGACAACTATAAACTACTTTTGCCTCACCCTGTATACATTCAACACCATTAATATTTTTTCATATATACTTCAAATTCTGTACTTTAAAAAAAAATTTTAAGTGTATGGATATAGTGGAAGAGTGTTGTGTGGGTGAACAGTTTTGTATATATAATTTTCAAAACTTGTATATTTGAGTATCTTTCCTCCTTGGATACTTCCATTTTTCCTCATAACTCAATATGGTGCTTTTAAAATTTACCAGTTAATATATTAAGACCTAATTTATTCATTTTAATTAATATTCAATAGAATATTCATTTTTGGCATACCACATTCAGCCATCTTTTAAAAATAACTACTGTTATTTTCAATTTTTTACAAAATTGTTGAAGTCCACAACCTTGTTCAGGTCTCCTTTGTACAGATACAGTAGACTAGCTGATCTTAGAGGATAAACATCGTTAACTTTACCTGGTGATGAACACCATTTTCCCACAAAATCACAAACACCTGATATTGTTCTCGAGTTAACTTTAAAAGTAATTATGTCAATATAATCATAAATCATGAAACAACTTATTGTTTTGTAATTTTGCATTCCCCTGGCACTGCTAAGGTTGAGCATCATACAAGTTAACTTTTGTGTTTCCTCTTCTATTAAACTGCCTTTTTACTTCATTAGCTATTTTTCTATTAGATTATTTTTCTCTTTTTCTTATCAATGTGTAGTTCATTATGCAATACTAGAGGCCTGGTGCACAAAATTCGAGCACAGTGTGGGTGTGTGTCCCTCAGCCCAGCCTGCACCCTCTCCAATCTGGGACCCAACATCCCTCTCACATCCAGGACTACTGGCTCCCAACCGCTTGCTTGCCTGCCTGATTGCCCCTAACCACTCCCCTGCCAGCCTGATCGATGCCTAACTGCCCTTTCCTGCCAGCCTGGTCACTCCTAACTGCTCTCCCCTGCAGGCCTGCCCCCCCCCCCCAACTGCTCTCCCCTGCAGACCTAGTCCCTCCCAACAGTCCTCCCCTGCAGGCCTGATTGCCCTTAATTGTCCTCCCCTGATGGCCTGATACCCTCCCAACTGTCCTCCCCTGCAGGCCTGGTTGCCCCAAACTGCCCTCCCCTGCTGGCCATCTTGTGTCCACATGGGGGCGCCCATCTTGTGTGTTGGAGTGATGGTCAGTTTGCATATTATCTCATTATATAGGATTATTATATAGGATTGGTATTAATCTTGTATTTGTTATACATTGTACGTATTTTTGAGGAAAATACCTTACACTTATTCACCATACCAAGAATCAAAATACACCTTTTTAAAGAAATTTTCTTTCTCATTTTATCTGGTTCTATAAACATGCTCCTGAGGCCTCAGGAACTTGACAGCAAGTTGGGAGGAAGAAGACGAAGCTGGTGGTACTTACTGGGAATAGGTAGCAGGAGAAAGAAAAGGAGGCTGATGACTAGGCCTATATCCTCTTCAAGTGGACCTCCTGCAAGTTGTTATTGGAAGGAAATTTCATCTATTGAATGTCCTTAGTAGAAAGTTCCTAGCTAAAGAATTACTTATACCAAACAGACTTAATCTAGGAGACATTTCTCCATGAACATGGCCATATAAGCTGCAAAATTATCTAGCTTCTAAAATGAAGATCTGTAACAACTTCAATCTCTCACTCTGTGAGAAGTGCAACAAAAGTCTTATCTGGGGACCACATGTCTTTTTTGAGGACAGAGATACATTTATCAAAACGAAAACCTTTTTAGATATCAAGAACCACTCAGGATGTCCCGCATCTCTTTCTACCTCCTCTGTGCCCGCTGATTGCCGATCTCTTTGTAATTATTAGTAAAGGTGATATAGAATAAGATCTCTGATTCACAGGGTTCAATCCAAATGCGATTTTGCTCAGTGTCTGCAACTATTTTGTCAGGGCTAAGCCTCAAACCCCCACTAACCCACTATATTATTTACTTTGTGCCTCGTTCTGGTCTTTCTCCTATCTGATTTCACTTGGTATACCATAGATAGAAACTTTCTATTGATTTATGTTCTTCCTAAAATGTTATCTTTGCCACCTTCCTACTTATCCTCACCTCAGGGCAACTTGAGGCCCAAATTGGAGCTGAGACTGGAGTTATGTTTCTTTAACATGTATATAAAGATAAACTAAACATCCATGCCCCCTTTTCCAGGTCACCTTTCCACATTAACAAAACACTACTTTTGTTGAAATCTGAAAATACATGGATAAACCAGCTTTCAGTAGTATAAAATTTTATCAATGCCTGATCATAAAGCTGATTCTGTGAAAATCACACACATCTAGAGAAAACTGTAAACTTATTATTTTTTAAAAAAATTATTATACAATCCATTTTTAAAAATATATTTTATTGATTTTTTACAGAGAGGGATAGAGAGCTAGAAACGTTGATGAGAGAGAAACATCAACCAGCTGCCTCTTGCACACCACCCACCGGGGATGTGCTAGCAACCAAGGTACATACCCTTGACCGGAATCGAACCCAGGACCTTTCAGTCTGCAGACCAACGCTCTACCACTGAGCCAAACCGGTTTCGGCAATTTATTATTTTTAATCCTTACTCAAGGAGTGAGGAATTTTTTCCATTGATTTTTCTCAGAGAGAGTAGAAGGGAGGGGTGAGGGGGCCAGAGAGGAAGAAAAACTTTGATGTGAGAGAGACATATTAATTGGTTGCCTCCTACAGCTCCCTCCTCACCCCCACCCTCCCAACCAGGGCTGCAACCTAGGTACTCACCCTTGACCAGGAATTAAACCCGCAACCCTCCAGTGCACAGGCTGGCACTCTAATCACTGAACTATACTGGCCAGGGCAAAAACTGTAAAATTATTAATAAAATTCCTATATACAAAGCAGAATTTACTAAAAATAAGTTCTTTTTCTTTTCTATAAAGACTAGAGGCCTGGTGCACAAAATTCATGCTTTCAGGAGAGGAGGATCCCTCAGCCCGGCCTGTGCCCTCTCGAGTCCAGGAGCCCTTGGGGGATGTCCAACTGACAGCTTAGGCCGGCTCCCAGACAGCAGTCAAAGATCCTTACCACTGTTGTAGAGGCAGGAGAGGCTCCCATGACCACCACTGCACTCACCCAGCCATGTGCCTGGCTTCTGGCTGAGTGGTACTCTCCCTGTGGGAGCACACCAGTTGAGTATCTGCCCCCTAGTGGTCAGTGCATGTCATAGAGACTGGTCATTCTGCAGTTTGGTCAATTTGCATATTAGCCTTTTATTATATAGGATGTTCAGCCCATGGATGCTCTGTAATTATTTACTGACTGGCCTTTCCTAGATATGGAAATTGCTTGCATTCTATCTAAATATAGGAAGAAAGCCACTTAAGGAAGGAGTTACTCACAAAATTTTCCAACACAATTTCCCAGTGGCATAATGATTGGAAAATTAAAATTAGTGTCTTGATTTTGTTATCAGTTTTGAACAGCCAAAGAAGGCAGGCCTTCAGAAAATCAGTATGTCTGCACTCTATGGAATCCTACAGGAGCCACTTTTTCAAAGTTATTCCCAAAATAAATAGAAAACCAGGGTGATTCTGTCACAATAATCACGAAGAGAAAATTCTGTCACTCCAAAAAGAATGATAGCTACAAACTCTTAATTTAAATCAATTGATAAAAAATCCAAGTGGAAAAATACAAATCACATATTTGTCAAGATACTAGGAAAGTTTTATCCTCAGCATTAAATAAACGATTTTTCAACAGCCAAGAAAACGGCATTCAAATAAACACAGCTATAGAAAAAGATAAGAGGATACAAACCCTCTTTCTCAAAAAACTGGTAAATAGTTACCTATTTTAAATGAAAAAAAAAAAAAAAGTAAAAGTCTTGGAAGATTATGAAATGTTTACAATAGTGTTTAACAGCTTTAATATATATTATTTTATGTTGAAGGTTCCTATTTTACCTTATTATTCATGTTTTCTTTTAACATACTTATAAAAGCTATGTTGGTACTTGCATGCTAATTCAATTATTTTTCTCATACTTATGATTTTACACATTCTTGCTTCTTCCCATATACTTTCTGAATGGCTGGCAGACATGAAAGACATCATATTGTTGAAGTTCTATACTGTGTTGTTCCAGCAGGCAGTTAATTTAGCTGTGAATCAGCAAGATCCTCTCAGGGCTTCTTTATAAGCTTTGCTAGGATCCATGCAGCACAGCCTTTATCCTAGGACTATAAATCACCGTGCTGCTAAGGTGTAACCTTTTCAGGTCTCTATTGACTGCCCAGAGTATTAAATAAGGTCTTGTCAATATGACTGGGTAAAATTAAGATGGCCCCAAGCACTGTGTGAGCTCTGGCCATGGTTCAGCTCACAGCCTCTTTGTAGTTCTTTCCTGAGTAGATTTTGTTCACTTGACCTTGTGAAGTGTCCTGCATACATGCAACTTAGTACTCAACAAATAATCAAGAAAACCTCTGCATACAGTTTTCTTCTCTCCATGAACATGACCTAGAAATTCTACCTACATCAATGCTCCTGAATTCCACCTGTGTCCCTTCCATTGAGGGAAGCTGCTGGGATTTGGCTGGGCTCTACCTGTGCCAGTCCAGGAAGGGCCTTCAACCTCAGAGTCAAGGCAATTATGGCCCTCATGTCACGTTCCCTATCTACAGAATCACCTTTTGTCTTAAATTCAAATTTATATTTTTGTCCATATTTTTAGCTATTCACATTGGGAAAGATATTCTGTTAATAGTAAATTATCACTTTTAAAAATTCTTTTTCAGAAGTTCTGAGAAATTTTATTTTTAATTATAATTAGATATTGTTATATACTTTCTCTAAAAATCCTAATATGCAAAAATTTGGGATATAAGTTACTAATACGATTGAATGTAGTTAATTCAATAAAGTCAACTAAAATATATATCTTCATGAGTCAGTTTTAGAAAATGGTTAAGTTTTATATCAGAGGTCAAACTGCATAACAATAACCTAAATGTCCAACAATAGACTAAATAAATCAAGGAACATAAATATCATAAAATACTATTGAGTAACTAAAAAAAAATATAACATTTTCTAGTAAGAATGCAGAATACAAAACTATGTATTATATGATACAGAGGTTTGGAGGAGCAGAAAACTAAGATATAAAGAAAGCAAAATGTGAAGTATGATTTTAGTATTTATATTTCTATTTATAGATTTTCTGCAAAATCTACATTATATATAAAATATCTATATCTAAAAAAAATTTAAACCTACATTTATAATGGTATATAAATGTCGGTTTAAATTTATAACACATATATAAACATATATATATATATATAAGTATATATATATATATATATATATATATATATATATATAAAACTTTTCTTCTATCCTTGTTTGCATATCTGCCTTTCCTATTCTACTTTACTTTTCTGAGTCCCTGTTCTCTTTCTATGATTTTATGATTGCCACAAAATGATATTTCCAAAATTTCAATGTATGCCCCTTTTTCTCTCGTTTTAATTTCATATTTACATCTACCTACATTTAGATTACTTCATCGTTTCCTCAACTTTATACAAACTCAACTTAATGCCATTTACAAACAAGCATTCCTTCCCAGTAACCTAATCCTTCCCAGTGGTAACATTTCCCCCTCTTAGTTTTACAATATTAATATTTCTCCTTTCTCCTTCACCTTAAATCTTTCCTTGAGTCCTTTGGATAACACCTCTTATATCCAGTGATTATTTCTATTGCTGCTTGAGGAAGCTGTATTGCTTTGAGTCCCAAACAAATGGCCTCCCTGTATTCACTACTACTCTGACTCCATCTCTTCCCAGTATGCTACTAAATAACTCTCCGAGCCTCATATATGATAGACACCTTGGACTAGAGTGAAAAACGGTAAAACTGCATTTTCTATATTTCCTGCTGCTAGGGTTCTGCATATGCTGTTGGTTCAGAAACAAATGCACTCACAAAAACTTTGTACTTGAAACTGAATCACAGAGTGATACAGGTACAGGGCCTACATTTGGCAGTTGTACATTGCGGCTGGAATGTTTTCTGGACTCTCTGACTGTAGCAGCAGCTTTTTTTAAAATATATTTTATTGATTTTTTTACAGAGAGGAAGGGTGACAGATAGAGAGCTAGAAACATCGATGAGAGAGAAACATCGACCAGCCGCCTCCTGCACACCCCCCACCGGGGATGTGTCCGCAACCAATGTACATGCCCTTGACCGGAATCGAACCCAGGTCCCTTCAGTCCATGGACCGACGCTCTACCACTGAGCCAAACCGGCTTCGGCTGCAGCAGCGTCTTGATTCAACAGGTAGAGTCCTGGTCATAATTATAAAGACAACAATTCCTTTGGTAGCTAAATTCTACTGGGTAGTTATGGGAGTCATTCATGAAATAAGACATGTGGTCCCTTCAGCCCTCCCAATAATTTAATAGTTATTCATGCATCCCTTTAGGCATAAATTGTCTGGAGTGAATTTTATTGTCTACTATTAAGAATAACAACTAACCCGACTGGTTTGGCTCAGTGGTTGAGTGTCAACCTGTGAACCAAAATGTCTGGGTTCAATTCCCAGGCAGGGGGCATGCATGAAGTAGCCTATTGATGTTTCTATCTCCCCGCTCTCCCTTTTTCTCTGAAATCAATTAAAAATATTTTAAAAAATAATACCAAGTAAGAGTTTCCTTTTTTTAAACAATAATTCTAACATCTTGAAGGGTTATTAGAAGAATTGATAGGTGGACAATTCAGGTAAAGCATATTAATAGCAGAAATGTAGTTACTGTTCTTGTGTTATTGTTAGCACATAACAATTAGAGGGCCAGGGTTTGAGTTACATCTTTAGCATATGTTCTTTCTGCAATCTTGGTCAAGTTACTTAACTGCTCTAAAATTTTATTTCCTTATAATGTAGGTGAAAATTAAATGAGAATATATAACTAATTTTTTTCCTCCTGTATTTTGTTATTCTCCATACAAATAATCTTACTTGATCAACTAATTTCCCACATTACTTCCTATTTTCAAATGCCACAATCTTACCCATTTTATCAGAATCCTGGGCACACAATTTTACAAAAACATGCAGTGGCTCTATATTCTGCTGTTATCTCCTTTTCAACTTAAAGCCATTTTTTAAGTTGTTCCTTTTTCATGAAATCTTTGCAGAGACTTGCAACCTATCTTGATCACTTCTTTGATCTTGGAGCTCCTATAAATAGCACTAGGCAATTTGACACTGCTTTTTTTTCTAATTAGTAAAACATGCCTTAGTTCTTTTTCAAATTGACTTTTAAGTCCTTGAAATCAGTAGCAATTAACATTAAAAATTATCTGACAGAGTTCTTAAGAGAGTTTACCTTTTAGTAGTCACTTGAACAAATTGCTGACTAGATGATTTACCATGCCATTCACTGAATTCAATTAGATTATACAGTATTTTTGGCAGATGCCATTAAATGTAGTGCAGAGAACTCAGAAGTAAGAACTTGGTTAAAGGTACTTGAAATTATATACATACATTTTTGTATTCTTAACTTTTTCTTCTTTACCAAAACATTTCTACCAGCCTCTGATTTCCTTTAATTGTACTTAATTCTACCATAGAAACAGCAATAAGCTAGCAAAATGAATGTATAATATACCAATCAACATTATAATATGGGAATGACTGCTGTTCCTTAGACATATCTGTCAGCGGTGATATAAGATATACATATAAATGGGCATAGAGCACTGGTTTTCAACCTCAGACACATGCTGGAATCACCTAGAGAGGTTTAACTACAGAAACCTCCATTTAATATGAATGGTATATGGCTTGGGAACAAGTTGTTTAAATTTAACCAGGTGATTCTCACAAGCAATTAGGAAGAACCACCACTGGTCAGAGGCTATGCTCCACTCAGCACCCTCTCCCATCCACTTTCTCTCACTGCTTTGCTTAAAAGAACATGCTGCCTGCTTGGAGATTTAAGGCCATTCACCTAAGCATTCCGTGGTCACCAGTAGCACCTCTGGTACATATATACAAGTGTAAGTAACGGGATGTTATTTTGAAAACTATTTTCTGGGGGGAAAAAGCTTTCTATAATTTTAGTAGGCAGTAATAGTATTCACATGCATAAGAAATGAGGTAATAAGTTAAATAACAGCATGGCAAGAAGAGAAGGAGGGGATGGGAAAGAAAAGCTATAGCCCTATTAACAATAAAGGAGAGCTACAATTTCAATTATAAGTACCTGATTGATGGTATCCAGATCATCAATGAAACTATTTACTTCTGATAGAAGCAGAGATATTATAGATTTTCTCAACAAGCTGCAACTTCCCAGGGTTACCAGAGTCTGAGACACACCATGCTGTACCTGAAACTGAAGATAAAAAATGAATAAATTTCTACTTTTTATCAATCAGGTCAAAATAGATTTAGTGGACGTTTTATAAGACTTCACTACTGAGCTCCATGCTGTGGGGAGTACAAAAAGTGTCAATGTAATTCTAGGTGAGTCTCAAGCACAATTATGAAATAGATAAATAATAATATAAGTAATGGAATTTTCTATAACAGTTCATATTTTTAATTGTATGACAAGGTGCAAAAATTGAAATTTTAGCTGAAGTATCAAGATGATATAACCATTTAGATGACAGATTACATACAAGAAGAAAAAAAAGATGACAAAAGAAGACACTTAAGCCCGTAGCCACTAGATGGATAAATATAGACAGAGAAAAAGGGTGAAAGAGAGAAGTTAGAGATGTTGTTGGGGAGAACTACTGGTATAGTATGAGTCCTGCTTCTATTGGGACACACTTCTCTAGTCTTCACAAGTCAAAATCTAAGCACTTCAAAGTGAGGAGAAAATAATGAGGGGCTCTAAATTGTCATCCAGAGGCCAAAACGTACTTACCACTAATAAAATTAAAAGGGAAATTGGATACAATAAATTATTTCACATATAGTTATTAGAAGAAAGGCCATTTTATTATTATTCACATTAAATAATGTGTATAAAACTCACAGTTGGAAATTCATTCAATCTATCCTTTAAAATATCTGGGAGAAAGGAAGCTTCAAGGAGAATCTCAAAATCTATGAACAGTTACTGTACTATTGATATATAAGCTTAGAAGCATATTAAGCATTTATAAAAAAATTATTTATTTAATATTAAATGCCATATGAAACATGTCACTCATATTCTTTAGGGTGATTACTTAATATAGCTATTTCTCAAAATGACTTTTTTTTAACGCTCACCCTAGGATATGTTTTTATTGATTTTAGAGAAAGAGAAACATGGATGTGAGACAGAAACACTATGAGTTGCCTCCCACATGCATTGCACCGAGGATCAAAACTGCAACCTAGGTATGTGCCCTGACCAGGAATTGAATTGTCACCTTTTAATGTACGGGACAGCGCTGCAACTAACTGAGCCACTTGGCCAGGGCTCAAATTGACATTTTAAAGATGTATTTTAACTTTAAAATTCAGTCAATATAAAGTGAATGTATTATAGAGTTCAAAAGCAATTTTATTATTATTATGGGCATACATCACTAGCTATTAATAATAGTTTTCTAAATCAACTTAATATATTGATGTGATTTTATGATTACCATAGAAGTCTAGTTATTTATCTTATTTCTTAAATAAATAATTGGTTCAGACACCCTTTGTAATATTCCAGTACTACTTATTATTTTCTTTGTACCTCAAAAGAAAGGATACTCTCATCTAAGCTCTAAAAACCTTCAGTTGGGTATTTCGCTACTGCTTTAAAATTATTTATCTCCTTTCTCATTATTTAATTCTTTGTGACAGGGGTGGGGAACCCCCATCACCTGGGCCCAAAAGGCCCAAAAAATGATTTGGTCTGGCCCTGCCAAGGCATTAGGAGTAAGTTAATGAAATGTTTGACCAGATAAAGCAGGCTAATTTTTAAGTTGACAACTTTGTATGGCCCTTGAATAATGTTATAAACATCCAAAATGGCCCTTGGCAGAAAAAAGGTTTCCCATCCCTGCTTTGTGGGATAACTTAAAGTGAAGAAAAAGTTGGTATGCTCACATTAAAATAAGAGGGACTTTATATAAGAGATTTGCAGACTCAGAAGCCCAACATTGTCTGAGTGAAGCTGTTATGTCTCAGTTTGCAAACTAGTGATTGTGACAGCATCTGCTTCCTAAAATTATTGTGCATATTAAGATAGACAATAAAAATGGTTAACATAGTGCCAGGCACCTAGTAAGTGCTCAGTAAGTGTTCAAAGTTATTATAATGTAGAACTAGAGACCTGGTGCACAAAAATTATGCACAGCCCAGCCTGCACCATCTCCATCTGGGATCCCTCTCACAATCCAGGACTGCTGGCTCCCAACTGCTCATTTGCCTGCCTGATTGCACCTAACTGCTTCTGCCTGCCAGTCTGATCATCCCCTAACCACTCCCCTGCTGGCTCAGTCACCCCTAACTGTCCTCCCTCACCAACCTGGTTGCCCCTAACTGCCCTTCCCTGCCCAACTGTCTTCCTCTGCTTGCCAGTCACCCCTAACTTCCCTCCCCTGGAGGGCTGATTGCTGCTAACTGCTCTCCCCTGCTGGCCAGGTCCTCCCACCCCCTCAACTGCCCTCCCCTGCTGGCCATCTTATGTCTTAGATTAGAGTGATGATCAATTTGTATATTACCCTTTTATTAGATAGGATGATAATATACAAGTATTGAAGGTTATATAAGGTTAATTCACTGACCCTTGAATTAAATACTAGCAATAAAACCTACTTTCCTAGAGTTAGTACAGTCCTAGTAGAGGACACTGTTGAGACCTAAATGTCTTCAAAGAGTTTTCCATACTATAGGTATGAACATATACTGAAGTTCATATGAGAGCAAAACCATGAGTATATAACCATTAGGTAATTAAGTTTATGTACACTATTATAAAAATGGCATTTCTTCTCTTCTTCTTTACATCTTAATTGACACTGTTCTTTTGTAAATTCGGCAGAACTTTTTGAGACAGGCTAACAAAGAGGCCAGGGCTGACAATAACAATATAGGCTACCATAGTGGAAACCATGGAAAGCTCTCTCAACACCCATGCCATCTTTATCTATTCTAGCACATCTTCCTGAGATGCTAGTATGTTCTTTCTGCACCCAATTTGTTGAGAGTTGTTATAATGGGTGCTATGTTGACAAATGTCTTTCCTGAATCTATTGAGATAGTCATATGTTTTTTATCTTCAGTTCTTTATATGGTGTATAACATTTATTGAACCATTCTTGTATTCCAGAAATAAATTGCCTTTGATCATGGTACATGATCCTTTTAATATGCTGTTGAGTTTGGTAATATTTTGTTGATAATTTTTACAAAGATAATTATCAGGGATATTGGCCTATAGTTACTTTTCTTGTAGTGTCCTTGTCTGACTTTGGTAGCCGAGAAATGCTGGTCTCATATATTGAATTTAAGAGTGTCCTTTCCTCTTCAATTTTTGGGAATATTTTTGTTTAAATATTTGGTAATATTCACCATGGAAACCATTACAAAATCAATTTTGAGGGAAATATTTCCAATTTAGTTCTTGGGAAAACCCACAGATGAAATTTTGACAAACATGTACTAATACTAAAAAGTGACCAAATAAACTTGAAAATAAGCCATCATCTTTTAAACAGTAATAATAAGTTTAGATCTCCTAAAAGCAACTGAAACTGAGAAATAAAAACTCATTGAATGACAAAAATAGCAAATTAGAAGTAAAGGGAATGGTAGTAAGTTGGAAATAGATATAAAGAAATCATTCAGAATGTAAAAAAAAAAAAAAAAGAATGTGTAAACATGAATAGAGATTAACAATCAATTAAGGTATTATATGTTTATATAGATTTCTTTTTGTAATCAAGAGAAACATCTGGAGAAGAAACAACATAGGGAAATATAAAAGAATAAAGTTTTCCAGGCATAAGAACAACAAGAATTCACAGGTAAGGGAACCATAATATACACCAACAGAAAAGAGCAATTAGAATGACACATAATTCCTCAACAGCAAGAATAAAAGCCACAATAAGCCTTTAACACACTGTCCTCAAAACACTTACAGAAAATAAATTAATCTATAACTGTGTGCTAGGCACAAGTATATGAATCCATAATTTCGTTCTTGAAGAACAAAAGAAATGGGACATTTTTAATGAATAAAACAATAGGTAGTTTAATACTTATTTAATAGTACTAAAGGGAACTCTAAAGGGTGAATTTTAACAAAAGGGAAAATTATCCCGAAGTCTTTTATTTGCTGTTTTGAAGAGGTCTGCATCCCTTTTCTGTGACAATTTATTTTAAAGTTTCTCTAGACCTACTTTTATATTTCATTATAATCTGCAACAAAAGAGAGCATAACCTGATACTAGCATTTGTTGGCTGTGTTAGTAAAACTACAGATTACACAGAGAAGAAAGGTAAAAACATAGGGACAAAAATAAATAAGGTTTATGGTCTCAGAAAGCTCATAATAAAAGCAAACTTAAATAATTCATGGAAGAAATAAAAGCAGGGACACATAAATATTGTGAAAATCACAAGTTCTTGAACAAATGAATCAGAATAAATCATCAAAGTAAATAAATCTTTCTTGAATGAACAAAAGATCAGATATAGGAAACAGGACTTCTTCAGTTTTTAAACAAAATCGATACAGTGAAACAAAGATACATCTAGGAAATATTAACTTCCAAATAAAAGAGAAAGGCTCTTTTCATTTCCTAAGGCATTAACTGGTAGATCTCTTTAAAAGAGAAAAACTACTACCCATATTCTAGTTCTACAGCATCGCTTAAAAGTATCTCCCTCATCATAAGTTAATATACTCATTCCAGGAAAAAGGGGCAAAGTGATGGAAACTTTGGATAGAAAGAATTTGGGATGCTCACTGGTTAATTAAAATATCCACAATAAACCGAATTAAAGGTAAATTAAGTAGTTAATACCAGAAAATAATACTTATGTTCATTAGAATTCTGGTCAGGTAATGACTTTTCTAAGTTCTGAGCAATAAAATGAGTAAAACAAAAAAGTTCACATATAAAAAGTTTTAAGTATAGTAACTAAAAGTGACAAAACTTGTGAGGAAAAATCTATTAGATATGACAAAAAAAAGAGTTAATGGAGCTAGTCAAATATACTTAAAGTGTTAAGATATCATTGAGCATTTAAAATAGGTAATTCACAGAGAAGTAAATAGAAATAGTAATAAATATTTGAGAAAAGAGTTCAACACCTAAAAATAGTCAAATTAAAACAAAGAACATAATATTTAAACACTGAGGGAATGGGAATAAAAATTGTGTGTGTGTGTGTGTGTGTGTGTGTGTATGTATATATATATATATATATATATATATATATATATATAAATTGTATGTTTTAAAAAAGCTAAATATCCAACAACATAGGAAATAGGATGCATCTATTATATATAATGTATAACATAGAATACTTATATCATAATACAGTTAAACATTAAAAAAAAAGTTAATAGTTTTTGTTTTTAAAGTAAGGGGATAAAAGTGTATTTGTTGAGATCAGGAAGAATTTAAGTTTCTAGAAAAGAACTGTAAAAATTAATTTGACTTCATTTTAGGGTTGTGTTAATGTTGATATTTCTGTTTTAAAAGCTCAAGAAACTAATCAGACTGATGTACAGGGTAGACAAAAGTAGGCTTATAGTTGTTCACAGGAAAATGATACAATAATAAACTCTGTTTTGTGTGCTTACAACTGTAAACCTACTTTTGGCCCACCCTGTAAATGTAACCCAAATTCTGTTGTAGTTCTAATGGGACATGTGATTTTTTTACCTTATGAAAAGATATGCAAAATAAAGCACCTATTTTGAAAGATCAAGGACACTGATTTTAAACATTAGTTTTCAATGAAAACTTATGGCAGTAAACATACACATACCAAAACATAATGAAAATCCTGAAACAGACGAGGTGGCAATGGAAATTTTCCAGACTAAGGTAGATGACAGCAACCATCTATAAAATAAAATAAAAACTATGTCCAATTTAAAAAATGCACAGAAGTATAATGGTGGCTGGGGTTTTAGCTTGAATAACAAAGTATTTTTTTTTTTTTTTTTACCTTCTGTAGTCTCTACTCAGGTAATAAGTCCTTGATTTTGTGTGAAAAACAACTATGATATAAACTATAGTCTCAAGTGGTAAGCAAATATAGTCTTTAAAAAATAAATATGATGGTGATGGCAGATGATAGCAAGAATTTCATTAGGACAAATTGGAATTGAACATTTAACAAGAGAGCATTCCAAATAGAAATCTTAACAATTAACAATTATAAGTTTACCGGTCAAAGCATAACTTAGGGAGTACACTGTCTGTTTACTTGAGGTCAAGTTAGAGTACTTATAATACATTGCCAGTCCATTTTTGGTTCCTACTGGATTTGAGGTTTTGCACAACAGTATCAGATTGGATTGGTCATGAGTAGGATAAATTTGAAGCTCAGAAATTGCCAATAATAGTATAAATATTTGCTATTAATAATTTAAAATATATACTTATAAGAGAATGAATAAAAAGCAAAAATAAACTTGACAATGTATTAAAACATCTAGACAAGAGAGTATTTTAGCTTAATTCAACTTATTAAGCAAGTTAATTGTAATTACAGTAATGTGCCTATAGAAGGGAGAATGAGAATGAAAAATAAAATTGTAGCTATCTAGATGAAGACAGGAGGATTGCTTACAAAAATTTTAAGAATGAAAAGGATTAGTGATTGGTTGTTATTCAGGAATAAGTAGAAATCAAGGGCAAAACAAAGAAAATTTCTATAAGAAAAAGAGAAGTGTAACCCTTTTCTTTAATAAATATACCTTGTTCATAAAGTATTAGTTCCACACTTTAGTGTTCAACAGAAGTGATATAAAAGGTATTATGGCGACACCTTAAAGGGCTTGGAGCCAGTATTGTAAAATAGTATAGTGAAGGCACATTCAGAAATTAGTTTTGGCTTCTGATGGACAATAAATCTGCCACAGCTCAACAGAAATCAGCCCACAGAAGACAGAAAAATAAAGACCCAGATGACAAAATCAAGTCAAGCTCAGGAGTTCATGCATCTTTGCTGGCCACCTTTGCACACTGTGGAAGCCCTTGACCAGATTGACCTTGCTGCAGCCTTGACATGTAAAAGAAGTTACTGATACTTTACGGAAGCCAATATCACTTCCTATAATCACTATGAGTTTTTCTTTTGTCTTCCCATCTGTAAAAGGACAAGGGACCATATACAGGGAGAACAGATTAACAAAGATAGGTAGACTCTTGAAAATATCTAGATCGTGATCCAACTGTAAACAGATTCTCACTTGCTACCTTTCTCTGTCCTGGTGGGGAAAGGCAATGGAGTGAGTGTCTAATTGAAACATCATCATCCCTGTCAAAATTCTAGATTCAAACCAAGGGGAAATTTGTTAGAAGTACACAAAGAATGTGGCCCTAAACGTCAAAACTGTACATGTTTGTCCATATGGGTTTCTACCAGTACTGGATTCTACTTTCAGTCAGGATTCTTATTTTTATTCTCATTAAAGCAGCACTCAGTATCACCTCACAAGAAAACCCTTTGTTAAGTATGTTGAAGGCCTGCATCTTCTACCAAGATTCTTAATGGACTGTCCTCTTTAGACTGACCCACGCACTCCTACACTTCCGTCATGTCCTCTTGCATCTGCATAATTAATTGCATAATTAATTGTAATGTCTTTTCATTGCAAACTATAACTTCTATACAGAAAAATGCTTTGTTATAAAACCACCTTACTCACACACAAGCATTAACATTTTAACAAATAGAAAAGAAACACGTACGTATGTAATATGTACCAACCCCAGGTCAAGAAGTGAAACTTGGCTAGCACCCCTCTCCCTCTCCACAGATAAACTCTTTCTTGGTCTTTCATGCTAATCAGTCCCTTTTTTGAAATCATATCAGACAAGAAAAGAAAATTACAGGCCAATATCCCTGATGAACACAGATGCAAAAATCCTCAACAAAATGCTAGCAAAACAAATTCAACAATACATTAAAAGGATCATACATCATGATCAAGTAGGATTTATTCCAGGGATGCAAGATTGATTCAACATCTGCAAATCAATTAATTTGATACATCACATTTACAAAATGAAGGATAAAGATGATAGGATCATCTGAATAGATGCAGAAAAATTCAACACCCATTTATGAGAAAAACTTTCAACAAAGTGCATGTAAGGGAGCAAACCTCAAGATAGTAATGGCCATATATTACAAACCCACAGCTAACATCATATTTAATTGTGAAAAGCTGAAAAGCTCTTCCTCTAAGATCAGAAACAAGACAGGGAAGCCCACTATCACCACTTTTGTTCAACAAAGTATTAGAAGTACTCATCAGAGCAGTTAGACAAGAAAAATAAGGAAAAGGCAACCAATATGGTCATGAGTTGCATATGATATGATGCTATATATAGAAAACCCTAAGTACTATATCAAAAAATATTACAGCTAATTAATTCAATAAAGTTGCTGAATACTAAATCCATATATAGAAATTTTTCACATTTCTATACACTAACAAGCTCCCAGAAATAGAAATTAAGAAAATTTATAATTGCATCAAAAAACGCCTAGGGAAATATTTAAAGTTAGAAGACACAAATAAATGGATAGTCTATACTCACTGATTGGAAGAATTAATATTGTTAAAATGTCCCTATTACCTAAACCAATTAATAGGTTCAATACAATCCCCACCTTATCAAAATTCTAAAGTATTTTATAGAGAAATAGAAACAATTTTAAAATTGTATGGAACTACAAGAGACCCAAAAAAAACAAAACAATATTGAAAGAAAAAAAAAAGAGAACAAAGCTGAATTCACCACACTCCCTGATTTCAAAATGTAATCCAAAGTTATAGTAATCTAAATAGACACATAGATCAGAGGAACAGAATAGAGAGCCCAGAAATACCAGTGAACCCACACATATCTGGTCAATTAATTTATGCCAAGAATATTCAATAAGGAAAAGATAGACTGTTCAATAAGTAGTGCTGAGAAACTAGACAGCCACATGGAAAAGAGTGACACCGGGCCACTATATTATACCATGCACAAAATTAACTGACCATGGGTTAACAACTTGAATGTAAGACCTGAAACCATAAAGGTCCTAATTGATTTTGGGCAATGATTTTTTTTTTCCAGGTGTAACACCTAAAGAAAAGGCAATGAAAGCAAAAATGAAGTGGAACTATAACAAAATGCTTCTCCATAGCAAAAGAGCTATCAACAAAAATGAAAAGGCAACTTACTCAATGGAGGAAAATATTTCCAAGTCATATATTTATCTGATAAGGGACTATTATCCAAAATATATGAAGAACTCACACCTCAAAAATAACAAAAAAAATCAATTAAAATAGGCAAAAAATATAGACATTTTTTCAGAGAAGATATACAGAAGGCCAACAGGAACATGAAAAGATAGTCAACATCACCAATTGTCAGGGAAATGCAATCAAAGCCACAGTAAGATATCACCTCACACATGTTAGAATGATGGTCACCAAAAAGACAAGAAAAAACAAGTGTTGGCAACAATGTGAAGAAAGGGCACCCTTTAGCTCTGTTGCTGAGAATGTCAGTTGGTACAGACACTATGGAAAACAGTATGGAGGTTTTAAAAAAAAATAATTTAAAAAGGAGCTACCATAAGATCCCAGATCCACCACTTCTGGATATTTATTTAAGGAAAACAAAAACACCATTTGAAAACATACATGTATGTTCATAGCAACATTATTCACAATAGCCAAGATAATGAAAACAACCTAAGTGCCCATCAATGGTTGAATGAATAAATAAAGCAAACAATAACACACACAGTAAGATTATTTAACCATAAAACTGAAAGTATGACAGGAAAAGTTAAATATCAATTGTAGCTACCAAGAGCTGGCAGAAAGAAAATAATTTCTTATGTAGTTTTGATCAGAAAAATAATGACCAAATGACCTGCAATATTTAAAATCATGCAATACTCAAAATCAGCCAATATCAAATCTGGTCTAAAGGAGGGGGAACTCAGGGAACAAGGATGGCTACGTTGATTATCAAGCTTCTGCATATTCTGATAGCATGATGCTGGAAAGAATCAGGACTCAAGAGCCCAGCATAGTGTCAGAATAGGTGGCCTGGGAGAATGTTCTGAAGAAGCTATGGGCCAGCTTTTGAGGGGAGCCAAGAGACAGAACAGACAAAGGAGAAGAGGATAGCTGTTGCTTTGTTGCCTCTCTCATTGACACTTTGAGGAACATACCTAGCTGTTAGTGCTGAAAAATTAAACCAGTAAGTAGCTAAGCAACACTGGACCAAGGACAATTTCCTGATATTATGCTAAACAACACTAGTACAAAGACTTCTTTTCTATCCCTGTATTAAAAAATACTAATTTAAAAACATAGCTGCTTCCAACAGGAAATACTAGCTTCCATAAGAAAAAATTGTGGTCAATCAAAATAAATTGCTTGTTAATACTTGCTTCAGGATGCTCACCTAACGATGGCCATCAATCCAAAGTTATTACATTGCAGATTTTTGCCAGCCCCAATCAGTTTGACCCTTGGCAAGACCCACCTGAAAATCATTGGGCTCAGGCCCTAAAATTCTATAAATAGCCTTCCTGAATTTTTCCATTTGTAAATACCACTACAACTGTGCCAAAGGGCTGTTCTATAAACTTTGCTTTGTTTAATCAATAGTTTTTTCCTGGTGGTCTTTTGGAGGATTGAGAATCAAAGCCCATGTGGCTTCACCTGCTCTCCTAATGCCTTGCCACCACTGCGTGAAAGTATCCATGGACTAAGAAATACAAAGGCTAGCTACCTTTTGCTGTACCCTACCAGTGGTCAGCAAACTCAGTAGTTAACAGAGCCAAATCTCAACAGTACAGCAATTGAAATTTCTTTTGAGAGCCAAATTTCTTAAACTTCTTCTAACGCCACTTCTTCAAAACAGACTCGCCCAGGCCGTGGTGTTTTATGGAAGAGCCACACTCAAGGGGCCAAAGAGCTGATGTGGCTCGTGAGCCACAGTTTGCTGACCACGGCCCTAGGCAAAGTATCAGATGTTTATCTTGCTCCAAAACCCAACCTCCACTCCAGTAAGCCAAACGCTGTATCACTGCTAAATAACGGGCCTGGAGAGTAGCTCATTTCATTTTCTGACTCCAAATGAAATTAAGAACAGTGAGGTTGACACAATTTCCTGCAGAATCTATGCATCTATAGTTCAGTATATCCATTTATTTTCACCTTCAAAAGTTCTACCTTCTTGCTCAGCCAGTATGGCTCAGTGTTTGGGTGTTGACCCATGCACTGAGAGGTTGCCAGTTAGATTCCTGGTCCAGCACATGTCAGGGTTTGGGGCCTGATCTCAGTGGGGACCTGCAGGAGGCAGCCAACTGATGTTTTTTCTCTCATCAACGTTTCTATCTCTCACTCCATCTCCTTTCTACTCTCTCTAAAAATCAATAAAAACTTTTTTAAGTTCTACCTGCTTTATCTTTTTCTGATCTAAATTAAAATAGTAATATTCACTGAACCATATGATTTGTGTAATCAAAATAAATATTTAGAATTTGCATATTTAAGCTTCTGGTAATTAAGAAATATAGGAAATGCTTCTTTGTGGATTCCCCAAAGAATATTTATCCATATGGGTTCACAACAGCTGTTACATATTCCAATTGAGTTTTTCAGGAAGCATATACTTAGGGAACACTAAAATAAAGAAAAGCTTTCATCAATATGCTTTAGCTATAAACCCACAGAAAAAGATTATTTAAGTACCTTCTTTTGAACAGAAATAAGATATTTCCAGCCGAGACCAGTTTGGCTCAATGGATAGAGCGTTGGCTTGGGGACTGAAGGGTCCCGGGTTCGATTCCGGTCAAGGGCATGTACCTTGGTTGCGGGCATATCCCCAGTAGGGGGTGTGCAAGAGGCAGCTGATCGATGACTCTCTCTTATCGATGTTTCTAACTCTCTATCTCCCTCCCTTCCTTTCTGTACAAAATCAATAAAATATATTTTAAAAAAAAAAGATATTTCCACACACATATCTCAGGATCCTAAACTAGATTATATACTGTGAATTTATTAATTGCCTAGGAAAAGATCTTAGAAACCAAGTACATACATCCAAATAATTATTTTGAGAGTCTCAAATTAGAAAAAAACAAAACAAAAACAACTGATGAATGCATATCTTTGCTTGCATATACACAGTAATTTTAAAACATTACAAACTATAGAAATAATCTCTGAAAACATATTACGTAAGATATGAAACTGAAACCAACCAATGAACGAATAAGGAATATAAGCAAACAAAAACTCATAGACACAGACAACAGTACGGTGGTTACCAGATGGGGAAGGTGGGTGGGAGGTACTAAAGAGTAAAGGGGATCAAATATATGACGACGGGAGAAGGTTTGACTTTGGGTGATGGGCACACAACGCAAGATGTAGATGATATATCAAAGAACTATACATTTGAAACCTATATAATCGTATTAAACAATGTCACCACAATAAATTTAATCTGATTCAAGGAACTGTTTTCTTAAGTATATGCCAGACAAACAGACATGTATGCTTAAAATAAATTTGTTTTTCAATACTAGAAATGCATCTATAAACAAAAGAATGATGACTCTGATATCTATTTACACAACTTTAATAAATTGCTAAAAGAAAATTAGAGTACAATTGAGCTTTAATTAAATACCCTTGAATATCCAATCATGCAATCAATTTCAATATAAGCATTTGTGATTTTAAGTAGATTGTTTTTTTTTCCTCCTTTTCCTGCTCACAGCAAGAGATCTAATCAAGAAGATACATTTATATGCATTAATTTGGAGACAGACAATAGATTCTTACAATATAAAAAGAAACCATTTATAATATCCAAATATAAATAAGGATAGATACTGCTGCTTGTGTACCAGAAAAAAATATTATTACATTTGTGGACAAGTCTATATTTTGTGACCTATTTATGTATTAACCTTTGATTATTAAAAATTCATTGTCTATGACATGTATCTTCCATTTAATAGTAGTAAGATACTATTAATAGGGCCAAGTACTAAAAAGGCCCCAAAGTCTGTTTTGAGTAATTTTTACATCTCTATATATAAAATATGCAAAAAGAGCAAATGGCAGAACTGAACAACCGGTCGCTATGACATGTAACCACCAGGGGGCGCACACAGAACATGACAGGCATGGGCCGCAGCAAGATGGTAGAGCAAGTAAGTGGGGGCCCCCAGACCAAGGTGGGGTGTCATTTGCTGTCATTGGGGTGAACTTTTGGTGGTTACTGAAAATTCTTTGCTCCTATGTGCCACGGTCCTGGCTGGGACTCATACCTGCTGCCGGTGCCAGCCCTGGTCACATCTGCAGCTGGCGCCACTGCTTGACAGTACCCAGCCCCGACCGCTCAGCACCGTCATTGGGTGCTAGCAGTGGCTGCCAGCCCCAATCACCCGAGGGCTTCTTCATCTCCCCCTGCTCCTGAAGGGCGATCAGGACAGCAGCCTCTGCTCACACCCACTAATGGCACTCGCCATGCTCATACCCACTGCTGGCTTTGTCTCCAATCACTCTGCACCATCAGCATGTGGGAGCTGTGGTAGTGGGAGCAGGGCTGAGGCAGGAGGGGTCGGGCGGGGGTGCAGAGGATGAGCCAAGACCTGCCCCTATGTCCACCTCAGTCTAGTGGCCCACAGTTCCTTTCAAGGTGCAGGAATTCATGCACTGGGCCCCTAGTTATAAAAATAATAGCCCAGGGCAGCGACTTTCAACTGGTGTACTGAAAGAATTTTTAAAGCATACAATACCTGACTATTTAGTCAGGGGCACTAACTTTTCCCTTTTTCCTTTAGATTGTCAAATTTAAAAAAATGTCAACTATGTGTGGCTCTGTTGGCTGGGCATCATCCAGTGCACCAAAAGGTTGCCAGTTCAATTCCAGGTCAGGGTACATGCATGCCAGGGTTGCGACTTGTTCCCTGGATGGGGACATGAAGGAGGCAGCCAATCCCTCTTTTGCTCTCATGCGATTCTTCTCTCTCCCTCTCCCTCCCCTTTTCTCTTTTTCTAAAAATTAATAAAAATCTCCTTTTAAAAATGGCAGCAGCCAACATGACAGTAGTCGTTTGGTGTGAATGAATTAAAATTATATGTATTTTTGGTCAGATTGGCAAAAATATATTTTTGATGTGCCACTGAATTTTAGTAACTAGTTTATGTATGCCATGAGATGAAAAGGGTTGAAAATTGCTAGCTTAGGGGCTCAGTTCTAGCTTGAGATTAACACTGATATTAAAACAAATACTTGTGAAATGTATTGCCTAACTTGCCTTTTCCTTTTATCCCCGGGCACCAGGCAGATGCCTTCTTTGCCTCCGGTGAAGCTCATGTACAGTTTTATCTCTATGATCAGACTCTTAAAGATGCTTTCACTGGCAGCAGCTGGCCTACAGATCAGTTTATAATCATGGTGAACTGGGACAAATTGCTCCTATTCTCTTTTTTCCAGAACATTTACCATCCCGAGGCCAGTGCAAGACTGCCAGAGTCCCCAACAGGTGGCCTGGAAGAAGATTGAGAGATCCATTCAAGTGTTAACTACAAATTTTTGCTGCTTTGCAATAGAAATTGCTAGACCATCTGCCAAGTATACCTCTATACTCATTAAAACGGTCTTGTCATGTCTCTTCTCACCTGGGAAGATTCGATAGGCATTAATGAGATCCCACTTCTAATAGTGGGCAACATATACAACCCGGACTTGCTCAGCATGCATTGATTTAGCTCACTTTAACTTGCATTCACTTAGGCATGGCCATCAACGTAGGTCTTATATTTTCTAGTGTTGCCAAATGCACATGCTATCAAGGGATTCTTTCCTTTTTCTTTTCTTTTTTTTTTTCTTCTTTTTTTCTTTGCAGCACAGACTGTAAAGGAAGCTGAAAATCTCTTTGCTGCCAGACTCAGCAAATTAAAATATAGGAAACAGAATTAATTTGAATTTCAGATAAACAATGAATAATTTTTTGGTATAAGCATGTCCTAAATAATATATTTCACTTGGAAACTCTCATGCAACATGATTTTTGAATTTGATAAAATATATCTAAGCTCTGCCTAATACCAACCAGCTTGATTGATGGAAAGACTAGTGGAGAAAATGTGAAAAGATGGGCTTCTCAACCTCTATGCACTCCAGTATCCATACTTATAAAATGGAGAGAATGATACTTTTCCTGTCAACAGGGTTAAGAATTAAGTGACCAGAAGTTAAATTATTCTAAAAACTAAATATAAGACAACCTTATCCAGGAGTTATTATTAATCTCTACATTTTCAATAAAGGAAGTTGGCTTGTTACCTTTTCAAATAGAAATCAAAACTTATCTTTTTCAAAATAAAAATATCACATTCATTGCTCAGACTACTTTGTCTGTTTCTACCCAAACCACTGCACTTAACTATTATTGTAAAGGTTACAAGTGACTTCTTAAATAAGCTAATTAAATCCTAATTCTGTATTGTTCATTACTTAACTCTGTGCTTAGTTCACTGCACTTATTACAACATTTAATAATTGTTTTACACATTTATCCACCAGCACTTAATCTGCCAGGCATACCTTAGATCTTTAATAACTATGCTGAGTAAGTAAACAAAGATCACTTATCAGTCCTCATCTAGTTTGTCCTCGCGGTAGACACTGATGGCCATGCAGATGCCCATTCAATGAAGCAACTGTCACAGCTGTTAGGAGAGCTATTAACAGATAGCATTCAACTGCCAGCTATTGCCTCAGCTCCACGGAGCGACCTCACTGGAATTCATGTCCATATTCTACCAGAAGTATAATGACCTGGCCTTTGGGCCCAACTCAGGACAGCTCTAAAGGACCTTTCTAGCTCCAGAGCTCTCTTGGGGGTCAACCAAGCTTGCTGTTGAGCCTACATCCTGACTTCATTTCTTCTGCTTATCCTCTTTCCAATCCTTGTCTTCCACAGATGTGGATCCCAAGGACTCCTGGATAAACATCCTGCACATCACACCTCTTCCCAGAATCTGCTTCCCAGGGAACTTAGCCTGAGATATTCTCACAATTTTCGAGAGTAAACTGCCTCTGAAGCAACCTCCTTGCAGGGTTCTTTTGCCAGTCCTCTTCTTTCCTCCTACACACGTTAAGATGCTAGATTGACCCAGAACCAGCCCTGTTCCTTTCCCCCACCACCACCACTCTATTTTACTTTATTTCAACAATTTCTGTATTTCTTGATGTTAAAGATTCCCACACTGATCTCTCATCCACATTGCTCTTCTGAGTTTCACATTTGTAAAACCAAGTTCATCTGAATGGCATCCCCATTTGGTGCCACCATCGGAAGGCAGGGACCCCTAGCTGCCTTTCAATCAATTCTTCCCATCCCAGATACTGATCTTTTAAAAACAAAAATCAAACCACATTCTTCTTCTGCTTCAGGGACTTTCCATTATGTTTCTTGATAAAAATTCAAAACATTATCCATGATCCAGGAGTAGGATGGATGCTTTTTATAATAGTGAATATTCACTTTTCATATACTGTCATTCATAATTATTCAAACAGATGCTTTTGAGAGTGAAACAAAATGCTATTGACATTTGCTCCAGGAAAAGAGACAATCAGAACTAACCCAGGCAATTTATGGCATGTCCATTCTAGGTTCAAGTATTCACTGCAATGTTTTCAAACTTTCTTAAGTTGCAGAATGACTACACATAGTTTTAATGTCCTAATGTTCACGGCCTTCATACTGATTTGGATCCCAAATGATGTCATGGTAAAAAATGTAGCATTGACATTTTGAGTGTGAAACCCATTAAGATGTCTTATGGAGCTGTGGTACTTAACTAACCCGGGGCTCCACAGCCTTTAAGGCTTTTTGGCAATCACCTATGGGACATTTTCAAAATGTATGCCTACAAAACATTTCCAGAACCACAAAATCAGAATGCCAGGAGTAACCCAGGCCTGCGTGTTTTGGAAAACCTTCCAAGGGTGGAACCACTGCACTATTCACTGACAAGCTCTGTTCTCACCACTTTTGAAATTAAAGGGAAACATACACAAACATTGATTATGTACCCTTATCTGCAGTGAGACTATTAATTGGCTTAGCAGTATGGCTTACCCTTTGACCTGTGCTTGGTTTTGCTTTAGTATACTACAGCAATAATAGAACTTTTTGAGGAGTAAAGATAGATAGAACACGATTGGCAAAGGCTGATTATGGCTGAGATGGAGGGTCCATTACATGGTTGTTCATCCCTACTTTTGCATATGTTTGAAAATTTTGATAATAAAAAGCTTAAAAATAAGAACCATTGGTAAAATAAACAAACAAATAAATAACTGATGAACTGAAATCACTGGCATGCCCAGTTAATTATAGTTCTTAAATGACTTTTAGACCTCCTCCTGACACTAACCTTACTTCAGGATTTTATTATTTCTTGCCTGAAATCTGAGTTTACTTTTTAACTCACTTTGCTATCCCCTAATGGATATATTCATTCATTCTTCGAAATATCTTTATCAAGCACACCTATTTGCAAGAACTAGGATATGTCAAGAAAATAGTGTGCTCTCACCTGTCAAAGCTGGTTTTTGTAGTCATAAATGTGGTCAGGCCATCCCCAGAAAAATAAGACAAAACTATCATACAAGACAGGATTGCCACACTTCCTGTGTCAGATAATAAATATCTTAAGCTTTGTGGGCCAAAGGTCTCTGTTGCAACTACCCAATTCTCCCACTGTATTGCAAACGCAGCCACAGACTATATATAAACAAGTGTGTGCAGATAGTTCTAATAAAACCATATTTACAAAAACAGTTGGCAGGGTAGATCTCATCCACTAGTATGGTCTGCCACCTGATCCAGGTTAATAACAAATTCCTTAAAACAGCAATCCAAGGTTCTCAATAATTAAGTTCCTTTAACATAGTAATCCAAGGTTCCACATGAATATGACCCCAAAAGGCCCTTATAGCCGATTTCCTGCCAGGACCCCATGCTCTGGAAGCTTCTCCCTATGTTTTGCATTACCACAGACTTGGCAAACTTTTGGTTGAGCACTTATAATATTCCAATACCTATAACAGTAATATTCTCCACATGAAGCCTCTAGATTTCTATATTAACTGAGTCTTGGCAGAGTTAACACCTCCCCCAAACATCTATCTATCTATCTATCTATCTATCTATCTATCTATCTATCTATCTATCTAAAAGCCCAGCAACTGAATGGCAGAATGACCAGAAATGACCAGTCAACCAATTGCTATGATGTGCACTGAGCACCAGGGGGCATACATCCATGCAGGAGCTTCCTACAACAGGAGCAACTGCTCAGAAAGTGGGTCCACACCCACCTTGCTACCAGAATGAGCGGTGCTCTCACAACAGAATTATCCCCACAGGCCACACACTCCCACCAGTGTATGAATCTATGCTCCAGGCCTCTAGTCCAGTGGTTGGCAAACTACGGCTCATGAGCCACAGCTGCAGTTTGCTGCTCTATTGACTAATGAGTTTGACAACCACTGGGATAGGGGATTAATTACAAGGAACAACAACAGCCTGTAATTATTAGGAACTGAGAGTCTAGGTCAGTGGTTGGCAAACTCATTAATCAACAGAGTGGCAAACTGCAGCTTGCAAGCTGCATGTGGCTCACGAGCTGCAGTTTGCCAACCACTGCTCTAGACCTATCTAATAAAGAGGGAATATTCTAATTGACCCTCATGCTGTTGCAAAGATGGCGATGCCCACAGCCAACAAGGAGGGAATATGCTAATTCACTGCCCTATCCTCAAAGATGGTGACACCCACAGACAATAAGGAGGGAATATGCTAATTGACTACCCCACCCTCAAAGATGGCAGCACCCACAGCCACAAGATGGCAGTGCCCAGTCCCCTCAGCCCCACCAGGGTTTCACCCTCTGGGGTCCCCCAGTCCTCTTAGGCTTGTGCTGCTGGCAGGGCAGCAGCAGAGGTGTGATTGGGGTGTTGTCTTCCCCTAATTGCTGGGTTGCCTCCTGCCCCTGAAGGCTCCTGAACTGTGAAAGGGGGCAGGCTGGGCTGAGGGACCCCCTTCCAGTGCATGAATTTTCATGCATCAGGCCTCTAGTATATGTATAAAATGCTATGAAGGTACTTATCAGATATTACAAATTCTCTAAGTTCTATATCCCCACCATCACTGCCCTGGCTAATCAGAATGTCTGTTAAAGGCATTTCTGGACACTGCCACTTCAGCCTCTCAGAGTAGACATGTACTTCTTTTTAAATAGAATAATCTCCTTTATCCATGGGGGATATTGTCCAAGACTGGATGCCCAAACACAGATAGTACCAAATCCTATACCTACTATCATTTTTCCTATACATATATATCTATAATAAAGTTTAATTTATAAATTAGGCAAGAGATTAGAAATAACTAATAATAAGTAGAACAACTATAACAGTATATTGTAATAAAAGGTATGTGAATGTGATCACTTGTTTCATGGGATCCCTTGCTGAAGTCTTACTGCAGGCTCAATGTTTTCTGGCACAACTTACTGCCAACAATTGGAACCAGCTCCCTGTTCATGTCTCCCGTCCACAAATTTAATGCCTTTTCCTTCTTATCGAAGCACCTATCACACACTGTGACTGTAACTTTTTCAGTCTGAGATGCGACAGCAAAACTAGCACAAATTTATTTTTCCTTCTTCACAATTTCAAGGGGAAGATTCCTTCTTATAGATCTTAGCAACTTCAGTGTTTCTACCCCCCCCCCCCCTTTCCTTAGTAAGTTGAGAACTTCCACTTTTTCACTTAAGGAAAGTCTTTGGGCTCCTCTTTGGCATATCAAAGTTGCCAGCATCACTGTTCTTTTTATTTGGGGCCATTTTTAAGTAAAATAAGGGTTACTTAAACATCAGCACCATGATCCTGCCACACAGTTCAACAGAGATAGCTCTTAAGTGAATAATGGGTGGGTCCATATACAGTATGGATACTATGGACAAAGGGATGCTTCACTTGAAACTTAATATTTGAAACATAATTCCAAATATTTATTTTTCTGTTTTAACCTATTGGTACTAAATAAGCCCTGCTGGACAGAGAGACAGGGTGAGATCTCACCATGCTACTCAGATCGGTGCCCAATTTAAAAGTTATGAATTGTTTACTGAATTGTTTATTTCTGGAATTTTCCATTTAATAGTGGAACTGCGAGAAACAAACCTCATAAAGTGTTAGATAAGGGGTGCTACTATACTGACAATATTAAAATTTATTTCTTTTTCTTAGTCCAAAGCAATAACTATGCAGACATAGTACTTCATGGAAATTAATGGTATAGCTCATATGCACTTTAACTGCATGCTTTGTTCTAAAGTTATTCCTGTAGTCCACATTTTTCTTTGCCAAGAACCTAATGAAGTTTCTGGCCATATTTTCTTCTCATGCACCAAAAACAGACCAGATAAAAGGGACAGGTCATTCATCCCTCTTCTCTTAGAAAGAAACATTCTTAACATACCCCCCAAAAAAGGAAGAATAATTCTATTTTACAGACCTCAAGAGAAAATGATTTTCAACCTCCTCTGGTAACCTGTTCTAATGCTTAACAAATTTTGCTTTCAGAAAAATAATCTTCATTTAGTTCCTTATACTACAAAATAAGATGAAATTTTTCCTTGTCCTGTTCTCGAGGATATAAAACAGCATACATTACCTGTGTAAAAAACCTGAACATGTTTTAAAACTTAATGAAATTATCCCTAACCTATAGCCCTAATCCTTTTAGAATTTTTATTTCTTGAAGCAATAATTCTGGTTTCAAACTGCAAAAATGTTTGAAACTAAACTCTTAACTATATTTTTTCTGGTTTAAATAACTGGTACTAAATAATTGCTTATACTGCCTTTCCTTTTTATACAACTAGGAATCATTCATTAAAATGTAAAGTTCTAATTGGAACTTAAAAATTTGACTCCTATCCTTTGTTTAGCCCCTGAGCAATAATGTTCCCCAACAAAAGTTTTTTAAACTGGATCATACACAGAACATTCTTCAACTATCCATTTTTACATAGTAATATGTAATTGAAAATAAATTAACATAGTGTTATCTAAAGTGGGATATTTGAAAGCTCATTAAATTGTAATCATTCACCTTGAATAAGAAAAACACATAGCAGGTAATGGTGATATTTTGCAGAATAGTAATTCAAACTACTTTAGTTCAATTTAATCAGAAGGCCCAAGGGATGACAAGGTAGGACATTATTGTAGGTTTTATTCTTCACTTATTTTTTACTTTTCCAACCTAAAGATATTTTCACTTTAATAGAACATTCTTATCATTATTACGCAAGATGAAAATATCTCCTATTATTTTATTGTGCTATTCTGTATAATAAAAAAGTGAGAAAAATACACTGCTCAATATGATTTCAAAGTGTTTTAAGGTTTAAAAGTCATATGCCTGATACTGACGTTGAAAGTACAAATAAAACCTGCTAACCAAAAATCAATGGCCCATAAAACATATTTAGTAGACATACTGTATCAAATTGAAACATCTATAAGCATACATGTGAATAAAACTCTATTAAATAGAATAAAGACATTATTATCTTAGAAGACTAGAAAATATCACGTATATATCAGTGCTTCTTAGACTGGATATACTTCAGAATCACCTGGAAAGCTTTTAAAGTTATATTGGTACCTGAACCCTGTCACTCAGAATTGTTGATTTGTCTGGGATGGGTCTTGGACATTCATATGTTTAAAGTTGGCTAAATCTAGGGATATAAACTACTGATGGAGCTAGACAACAGAGAATATTATATAAAAAAAAAAAAAAGGAAAGAGGGAAAACAAAATGGTTTTGAATTCAGCATGCACTGGAACTGGCAAGTTCAAGAAAGAGAAACCCACTCAATGCTCATGTAAAGATGGAAGTTTATTGGCAGGAAGGAGTACATGTGTTGATAGGGGGCAAATGTGCTGAAAGAATAGACAGAAATGAAGTAATCAATGGCCAGCTTTTCTAACTCTCTTGGGAACCAAATGATTTATTTTTTCTATTCACTCTATGCTCCTTTCTAAGGTCTGGATTCTACTATTTCCCCACAACTTAACATTTTGTTTAATGTTTAGATTGTGTAACACTATAGCACTAGTGTTCACCATCAGCTGACTCAAGTTTTTGTCCAATTCTACATTCCAAGAAGAACAAATCTGTCTGTCCTTGCTTCAATTAAGCATCCTCCTGATTTTATGTGCGCATATCCTAAGAGATATGCCCAAACAATTGCTGGATTCATCAGTACTATTCCTGATAGAATATGTGACCAATTTGACCATCTCATATCTTTTAAAAATGTATTTATTGATTTTGAGAGAGAGAAGAGAAGAGAGAGAGATAGAGACATCAATGAGAGAGATCATCATTGATTGGCTGCCTCCTGCACACCCCCTACCAGGGACTGAACTGGCAACCTGAGCATCTATCTGCCCTAGCAGCCAGGAACCGAACCAGTCACCTCTTAGTTCATGGGTCGATGTTCAACCCCTGAGCAACACCTGCCAGGTCTATTTTGTATCTTTAATTTTTTTCTGAAAAAATATAGAGCGTCTTCCTGGTGTTTGGAAGCTTTAAGTTAAAACAGTAAATATATTTAAGTAAAAACAATGCCTAAAGTCATAGCTAGGAAATAAGCAGTTATATTTTTTCACTATCCTTTCAGTATTCATCATATTCTTCCCAGAGTATCACAGGACACTGCTAGATATTGCCACAACTAGAACCTAAATGGCAACTTCTTCTCTCAAGTATGTCCAAAATTTATATTTTTCTTTTACTCTTTTCAAGTTAGTAATATATGAGGGAGCCTAATGTTCCATTTTCAAGTCAGTGTGTAGCTAAATGCACAGTCATGACTCCTTGAAAATAGGGCATAGAATCTTTACCATCTCCATACTTCTTATATCCAGAACAAGGAAGGGGAAAATTCTGAATAATGTTCAACAACTTGATATTAGTATTATGTAATGTACCAACTTGACTTCATTCATAATAAATAGAATCACTCTGAAAAAAAGTTAGTGTAAAAAAATCTATAAATCCTTAGTGAATAATTTTAAGTTACGGGAAAGATAACACATAAGCTGAACATTTAGAATGGTTAAAACACACACACACACACACACACACACACACACACACACACACACACACAAGATTAAACACTGGATATGCCACAGGATGTTTCTTTCTATGCCACAAGTGCCCTCTAAAATTCTAATACTGTGAATCCGATGGGAGCAATCTAGGTGATTCTGAGGTCTAGTGAGAAGGGGGATCCTGGAGCAAACCAAGCTGATGATTATTTCCTGCAGGGAGAACGACAGCCCTTGTTCCATTTTACTGCTTTCTATCTAGCTGCTGCTTCTCCACTTTTCCTAGTCCAGTTCCTCCAAGCTGCATTTACTATGTTAGTCTTACCCAGGAGCCAAAGGCCTTCCTTATAAAGACAAATAAATTGAAAGTTCTCCTCACTTTGCCACTCCCAAAACATAATGCTAGTAATTTCTCCCACATTCTCAAACCAGCAAATGTCCAGTGGCACATTCACACATATAACATCTTGCTTTTGTGTGTCATCCTAAGAACTCTTTTTACAGAATGACATAGCAGAGTCAGATAAAAACGAAGGAAGGAATACGGAAATGTGAGACATTTCTATTCGGTGTCCTTACATTTTCCTTCTCAATGGCCTCTTACTCTTCTTGCTATGCTCTCTCTCATTCCAAATAGCTTATTGCAAGTACGGAAAATATTACACCTCTTCATACCAACCTAGGCCTAATAATCCAAGATATGATCTGTAGTTGGGAATAGCTTGAGACAAATCCTCACAAGGATTTTAATGATAACTCTAACCTTTATGTCTCATTTCTCATTACAGAGAGGACTGGGTTTAATAATAAAATAATAGCATGTGCATAAAGTTTCAAAAATTTACAAAGTGCCTCCATAAACATTATTTTATCATCCCCTGGTCCATTTTCAAATAAAATGAAACTACACAGAGGTTATATGACTTACTTGTAAGTGAAAAACTCACTTCCAAATCCCCAGCGATTTTCTATATTCTATACCATCTTAACCCACATGTTCATGTGATGGAGGAATTTTAGTGTTAGTGTGTTATTCATAGAGGTAACTAGGAGGGGAATGTGTATGGACAACTTTTAAAAAGCTTCAGTCTTTGGATAAGTAATGTAAACTGCAACTGATTCCTTGGAAAACGTGAACAGGTAGCTCATTAGAAGGAGAGATAAATAGAATCAATAAGGGTTGCCTAGTATGGCACCTGAACAGGGCCCAGATGGCTGATTATATTTTCTCGTCTATCTATCCTGGGGGTATAAAAGGAGAAATTATGCAAGTAAATATGGTACTGGAGAAAACCAACCTAGTGCAAGTCAATTTAATTTGAGATTTACACTTAACAGTGCTCAGCATGCAGTCATTTGCTGTTACTTACCAGACTGCAAATTTTAAGAGAGCTTCTTAATAACCCCTGTGATTGAACTGTTGTTCTGTCAGCTTTTATCGACACTCTTGAACCTAAGAATGTACAGTATTTCTTATGCATTAATTCCCTCGGAACAAGTGTTTAATTAATTCATGGAGAATGAAGCCTCATGTTTATTGGTTTGAAATGCATCAAGGAGATACATTAATCTATATTTAAATAGCATGTGTCCATGAGCAAAAATCTCTCCTGGCAGCTGAGTAAAATTATGTCAACTCAACAGTTGCCCAAACCAGCATGTGATGGCTGCTCAGTTCACAGTGTCCGCTCAGTAACAGCTTAAACTACACCATGTGCCACATCATACTGAGATTATTGTTCATTTCAGGACCTGAAAACTTCAGAATTTATACTAAATCACCTAAAAATAATTTTGTCCTTTCAGTTACTAAATGGCGTGTGTGTGTGTGTGTGTGTGTGTGTGTGTGTGATCATTAGAATCGCCTGTGAAACTTTTAAAAATATAAGATGCCTAAAGATTAAATATTAATGGTTTTGGCATGGGATTTAGGCACTGTTTTTGTTTTGTTTTTAAAAAAACACAACAACAAACAAAACACAGATTAAGAAACATGTAATTTTATGTCAATTAGTAGAAATTATTTGAAGAAAATTTCTATATTGATGCTGGTTAAGCCTTGATTTCTCTTAATTATTTAAGATTAGTTTGCTATAAAAAGGAAATTCTAGTACTATTTTCTATTGGACTCATCTCTTGGCAGAAGACTGACACTAAATAAGTATTGAGTAAACATATATTTCTAAGTAACTACATACAAATCTTGGTTAAATGTATATATTCATGTTTAAGTGTCTTGATTTTTATTATTTTATTTTACTCTGAAGCAATAAAAAGATTAGATTGGCAACATCTACTTTCATTTTGTTCAATCTGGTGTTCTTTCTCAAAAATTTATTATCATAAAATATCAGAAATATTCATGAAAATGGCTAAAATAAACTTTTTGCTTTGCACAATAATTGATCTCATATTTCAGAAGAATTTGCTTTCACAATACACTCCCAGTGAAATAAATTAAGAGATCTTTCTAAGACAGTTCTGGTTTCAATTATTTACAAAGCGAAGAAATGGAATACATATTATTGTTTTATTTCCAAGCATCTGAAATTATTATTTAGTCATGTAAAGAGAGCAGTTTCATCATGCTTTTCATGTTTGTTTGTTTAAGACACATGAGGAAAAAATGAACACATCTGAATGGCAGGGAAAGTGTATTTTTAAAGTATTTTGCCACTGCCCCTTTTATACTCTTACGTCAGTGGTCAGCAATCTCATTAGTCAACAGAGCCAAATATCAACAGTATAACAATTGAAATTTCTTTTGAGAGCCAAATTTTTTAAACTTAAACTTCTTCTAACGCCACTTTTCAAAATAGACTCATCCAGGCTGTGGTATTTTGTGGAAGAGCCACACTCAAGAGGCCAAAGAGCCACATGTGGCTCACGACCTCAGTTTGCCAGCCACGGTGTTAGGACAGTGTGTGATTTTACACATAAGGAAAGGATCTCCATATCATAAAAAAATGTCATTTATTCATGAGTTTAAATCAGCTTTGTTTTTAAAATAGATTGTACATACTTAAAATACATAATTTGATAAATTTTCATTTACTCAGTTTTTGTCTAAAATTCTTCTCACAGGAGGCAAACAACCCTTTAAAACACACACACACACACACACACACACATCTTTCTTAATATCAGAGAGGAAGGGAGAGGGAAAGAGAGATACAAGTATCAGTGACGTGAGAGAATCATTGATTGGCTACCTACTACACACCCCCTACTGGGTATTGAGCCGGCAACCTGGGTACGTGCCCTTGACCAGAATTGAACCTGAGACCCTTCATTTCGTAGGCAGACCAACCATCTATCTACTGAGCCAAACTGGCTAGGGCATGAGTAAACTCTCTTGTCCACAAAATGCAAAGATGAAAGTATGTGGGAGAGTTTACACTACTATGATTGAGATTTTGCCAAATGATATTGAACTATGTTTTGTTTTGATAAGGGAAGAAGTCAAGTTGAAAGAAGTCACAAGCTGCCTACCAGTATAAGGGGTAAGAGGAGTGTGCAGCTGAGATTGGAGTATAGGGAGATTGGGATCATTCTGTAATTTCATAGTTTTAGCTTGTTTATTGTCATTTATAAACAAAATGTTGTTGTATATAACTTGGAAGCATGACCATTGCTCAAACATGCATTGCAAATAAAAGTAACAGATTAAATATGAGTTTTGAATGAATAACTTATTGAACATATATACAATGGCTTATTACTTTTAATCAAAGGTCTAGCAACTTCACATTTATAGTAGTCTTTGAGTAAGTATAGCACATGCAGTGTCATAGTAAGCTACCATTTATTTTAACTTGAGATCTCCTTAGGGCATGTCGCTGAAATTTGGAAGGCATTATGACATTTCTTTGTAAATCTGTTGTTTTTCCCCACTCTTTGTATTTTCAATTGCAGCTATGTTTAGCTTTCTACAGTTTCAAGGGAAACCATGAAATGCTGTCTCGGACTTAGAAAAACTAAACTTGCCTACACATTCCAGGGATCACTGTTTGGAGGATGCTTAGTCTATGATAGGTATATACTTAAGGCAGTGGTCTGCAAACTGCAGCTCACGAGCCACATGTGGCTCTTTGGCTCCTTGAGTGTGGCTCTTCCACAAAATACCACGTGCAAGCACGCACATACAGTGCGACTGAAACTTCGTGACCCATGTGCAGAAGTCAGTTTCCAGCTCTCAAAAGAAATTTCAGTGGTTGTACTGCTGATATTTGGCTCTGTTGACTAATGAGTTGCTGACCACTGCCTTAACCCTAACTAATAGATTGACTTTTATTCCCCAAGGGAATTCTAAAAGCCAGATTACAGACTGTATTCAAAACATACCCCACTCTCTTTCCATTCTCTATCTTTCCCAATGGCCTTGCATCTCCCAAGGCCTGACCCATGACAGGCAGGCAATCCATTCAGATAGTTAATTCTAAAATGCTTTGGTAACCAGGACAGAGAGAAGATGCATATTCTTCTAAAGACTTCTCCTGTTAGGGGATGTGAAAGAAAGATATTTTCTGAGCTGAAAGGATAGACATTGCACCAGTGGACATAGGGCACTGGGCTTCTACTAGCTAGGGTTATGGAAACCACAGCTTTGGGAAGGCAGCTAGTGCTTATGAATGGAGCCTCTTGAGTAGGACTGTGTGGATTAGATCATCCAGGTTCTGCTTAGCTATACTCATGGGAAAGTTAGTCCTCTCTATGCCTCATTCCTCCATCTGTAAAATAAAGATAATAAAAATACCTTTCCTGGGTTGTTATAAGGGTTAAGTAAAATGATCTATGAAAAGCACTTAGCAAGAATTCAATACATGTAGGGCTTACTCTATGAGGAGTGGGAATCAAAATTTGTTTTCTAATGCAGTACTTCTCAAACTTGAATGTGTATCTGAATTACCTGGGGATCTTGTTAAAATGCAGAATCAGATTCTGTAGATCTAATGGGTTTTGAGATTCTGCATTTCTAACAAGCTTCTACATGATGACAACATGGCTGGACCCTGGACCACATTTTTAGCAGTAAGGTTTTAAGGCATGAAGGAGCAAACACTCATGTGCTGTAGGAGAGAGTAGCACACAATATTTGGGAAATCTAATTGTACTTATGTGGACCCATCATAGGCATTAGAAAAATAACAAAGGGAAAGACAGGTCTGCTTAGTTCTACAAAAGCAATCCTAAATTATCATGTGATACAACATCAGTATATGCATTTTACTACCAGATTTTTACGAGGATTTACTTTAAGAGTAAATTCTATATAGAAATGTTAATCTTAATATGGGAGTCTTAATCTGAGCATGCTTAGTGATTTTGTCATGATGATCTTGAGATAAACATTTAACAGAAGGAATGTTGGCTAGTCATGCATTAATCCAATTATTCAATTCAATAAAACTTTATTAAAATTTAATTATTTAAGTCAGGTAGACTATAATTAGCTAGGAACTGTGCTAGGCCATTAACTTAATTTTAAGCTTGAAGGAAATGATATAGAGAAGAGATAAACAGTAAACCAAAATAGTAAGCTGATCAGCAGATTAATCTATACTGATAAAAGCTTAATACCCTAATTAGATCAGAAGACTTTCTGGATGTCCTTCTGGACAAAGCCATGGTGGCAGGGCCGAGGCAGAGGTGGTTAGGGGCGATCAGGCCAGGAGGGGAGGGCAATTGGGGGCAATCAGGCTAGTGGGGGGTGGGAGCAGTTGGGAGCCAGCAGGCCGGCAGTGGGGGGCAATTGGGGGCAATCAGGCTGACAGGGAGGGACAGTTGGGGGTGAGCAGGCTGGCGGGGGGGGGGAGTGTAGTTGGGGGCAAGCAGGCCAGCAGTGGGGGGGAAGCTGGGGGTGAACAGGCTGACGGGGGGGCAGGCAGATGTGGGTGATCAGGCCAGCAAGGGGGGAATGTTGGAGGCGAACAGGCAGGCAGGCAGAGTGCTTAGGGGCGATCACACAGGCAAGCAGGTAAGCAGTTAGAAGCCAACATTCCTGGATTGGGAGAGGATGCCTTACAGAGATCAGGCCTAAACCAGCAGTTGGACATACCCAAGGGGTCCTGGATTGGAGAGGGTGCAGGCCAGGCTGAGGGACACCCTCCTATGCACAAATTTCATGCACTGGGTCACTAGTATCTATATAACTTAAAAAGAGAAAACGTAAGAGAGTAAAAGAAAGTACCACGTGCCCAAACTTGCTGAGCCAGTCTGCAATCATCCTTATAATAGCCTGCTTTTTCTTAAGTTGATCTGAAGGAATCTCCACTTCATGCAACCTCCCAAGAATGCCTATTCCGTCCTAGGCAACATCTCTATTAGGTAACTATTGCCTTAAATGCTGACTCCCAGACACTCTGAAATAATTTCAAATAACTATAATTTTATCTCAAAACTAGAAGCATGGTGCACTAATTCATGCAGGCCTGGTGCACAAATTCATGCACAGGTGGGGTCCAGCTGGCTTGCCCCAGTGGGGGCCCATTGGGCTGGGCCAGCAGGGGGTAGGGGCCGAAGGCAGTTGACCATCCAGCCCCACCCCCATTCAGGGTGTTGGGGGCTAATTGGGAGCCAGGCTGGCTGGGATGGAGCTGATTGGGGCCCAGATCAGGCTGGTTGACTGCCATACTGTGCATCATAGCCACCCGTTCTGGTCATTCTGGCCATTCCACCATTTCAGTCGCTGGACTTTTATATATCTATAGATGGACATGGGAATTTCTTCATTAGGATAAATGAGTGTTTATTTGAAAATGTTAAGAATTCCCTGAATAAATATGAACTATGGCCATCTCAATGTCATGCTCTTCTGTTTTTAAAATTTTATAAACTAGCTCAGCTGGCGATGCTCAGTAGTTGAGTGTCGACCTATGAACCAGGAGGTCAAATTCGATTCCAGGTCAAGGCACATTCCTGGGTTGCAGGCTCAATCCCCATTGTGGGGGAATGCAGGAGACAGCTGATAAATGCTTATCATCATTGATGTTTCTATTTCTCTCTCCCTCTCCCTTTCTCTCTGAAATAAATAATCTATCTGGAAAAAAAAGTTTTTACAGTACAGAATGAAGGAATTAAAATGTAAAATGAAATAGCATTTTGATAGAACTGAGAGATAAAAACCCTAGATAGGGCAAAATATTAACAACATAAAGACACTTATGGTAACAATATCATATCTTTCCACAGTTACTAGTCTGAAAAGAGTAATCAACAGGCTCATCTGTCTTATGTAAAATATATATCCAAGTGAAAGAAAATATTTTTATAAGAACATATAATTTTAAATTATTATTGTGAATTATCTATACTATGTTTCCCAGCATTAACTCAAAATGTCAAGCTATTAAACATATATGCATAACCCATGGACATAGACAATAGTGTGGTGAAAACCAGGGGAGGTGCAGGGCTGGGTGAAGGAGGGCAGGGAGGAGGAAGAGGTGTGGGAATAAAGGATATCTGTAATAATGTCAACAATAAAAAATATACATATCAAGTTGTTTATGTGAAAGCAATAATATAGCCCCAGAAATTAAGATTTTTCTGTGCTTAGGGTTCAGTCCTAGGCCCTCCTCTCTTTCTGCCTATGATTTCCCATCTTAAAGCTTTAAACAATCTCTATATACTCTGAAGAGCTAAATTTTTCTCCAGTAAAGTTCTCTCTTTTGAGATCCTGATTGATAAAGCCAACTGCCTTGCTCTGCATAAATCTTATTGTCATCCTGCAATCATCATAAAACTCACTATGTCTGAAAGAACCCTGTCTTCCCTCCCTCTCCCCCAGCCTGTTCATCCTCTAGTCATCCTTTAATCTATAAATGACATCTTTATTCTCCTAGTGGTTAATGACCAGAAATTAACTAAGAATTAACCAGAAATGACTAGGAATACTACTGTTAGATGTCCACTTCTTCCTCTCCCACACTGAATCCATTCCTAAATCTTGTGGGATTTTCTCTTTAACATACTTAACTTTTCCAGTTTTTTAAATTACAAATTTTCAGGCATATAATATCGGATAGTTTTATCGTATCATTTATTTCAAAGATGGTGGTACCCTGTCCATTCCAAGAGTTTCATTTCCATTTGAAACTCTTCTAGTTGAGTCTTTTGGTATTTACTTGCATTATTTAAATAACTTACTTTTCTTTTCACATTAACTTTTTTTAAAAAAATAAACTGATTTGGGTTACATTAGCTAATGAGATTATATAGTTTTCAAGTGTACACTTCTATGATAGATGATTTGTATATTGCATTGTGTGCTCACCACTCAAAGTCAAATCATCTTCTATCACCATATACTGTCCCACTTTTTCCTCTACCACCCTCTCCACACCCTTCCCTCTAATAATCATACTGTAATCTGTGACTATGAATTTTATTTTTCCTTTTTGTTTAATTATTGCTTTCAGTTTCATATCCCACAAAATAGATCGAAGACTAAATATAAGATAGGAAACGACACATTACATAGAAGAAAACATAGGTACTAAATTTATGGACTTTGGTCTTAGAGATATTTATGAATTGGACCCCAAAGGCAAAGGAAGTAAAGACAAAAGTAAATGAATGGCACTATATCAAACTAAAAAAACTTCTGCACAGAAAAGAAATAAAAACAAATCAAAAAGGACACCAACTGAATGGGAGAAGATATGTGCAAGATATAAGCTTTGATAAAGAGTAATATCCAAAATATATAAAGAACTCATTCAACTCAACACCAAACAAACAAGCTAATAAAAAATGAACAGAGGACCTGAACAGACACTTTAATCCAGTTTTTAAAATATATATAGTACCTTCACCTTCAACTCTTTTTCCAATAAAATACCTTTCAAAAATTATTTCTGAGAATAAATCTCCAGTCCTTTTTGTTGTTGTTGTGGGAGAGGAATATAATCCTATGAGGTAGGAGAGGACATCCAGGATTCTAAGGACTTTCAAACCACACTCTGACCAATCCTCCTTATTTTCCCTTCCAGCACCTGGCCTCCACTCCTTCCAGAAGTAACTAACAGAGCTGATTCCTTCCTTCCTTCCTTTTCTCCTTCTTTTCTTCCATCCTTCCTTCCTTCCATTTCTTTTTCCCTTCTTTCTTGTATAATAGGCATACAATATTATATTAGTTTTAGGTGTATAACATAGTGATCCTACCTTTATATAATTACTAAATGACCACCACAATAAGTAATTACCATCTGTCACCATACAGTTGATACAATATTATTATCTATAGTCCCCGTGCTGTACATTACATTCCCATGATTTGTTTTACATCTGGAGATTTGTACCTCTTGTTTGTATCTTTATCTATTTCAATAAATCTCCCAACCTCCCTCTCTCTGGCAATCATTTGTCTGTTCCCTGTGTCTACGAGTCTGGTTTTATTTTTCAGCTTTTTGTTTCATTTTGTTGTTTAATTCCACATATAAGTGAAAATAAATGTAATTTGTCTTTCTCTGTATGACTTCCTGTACTTAACAAAATATCTATAAGGTCTATATATATTGTTGCAAATAGCAAGATTTCATTCATTTTTTATGTCTGTGGAAGGATCATAAAATTATGTCCACTTCCTGGTACATGGTACTTCAGGAATGCCATTACAATGTCAATAAGATAGAACTGCTGCTAAAGAATATTTTATGTACAAAAATTGAACAAAAGTCAGGAGATGGTTTTTAAAAATATGGGAGCATATGAAGTATAACTTCTCATTTATTTTCATTGTTTCATTTTTAATTAAAAAAACAAACATTTTGTTCCTAATACAGGCTCAGCATTGTGGGGGGGAAACAGGATATGGCCCCTTCCTCAAGGACAAGATTAACAAAAAGAAAAAAATTTAAAACCTTAGACCAAATATTATGCTAAGCACTTCATTCGCATTTACTCATTGAAAATTCCCAAAAGTCCTGAGTCATATGGTAATAGTCATATTTCTTATTTCCATTTCATAGATGTGGAACTTGAAGTTAGTTAATTTATCTAAAGTCACTGCTAGTAAATAAAAGTGTTGGGATTTTAACCTAAGCTATTAATCTCTGTGATAAAAACAGAGATTAATAGCTAAATAAAAATTTTAAAACTTGAGCCATATTAGATAAGCTGAAATAAGATAGCATATGGCAAATTGAAAAGTGAATTGTGTTGACAAAAATCGCCATAGAAGTTCAGAAGAGGAACCTATTTCAGATCAAATTGATAAGAAATAATTTATTAGTAAAGTGAGGATTGAGCCATGTTTTGAACAGTGAGTAGAATTTGGATGAGAAGAAAATAATTATTTTGGTGGGGAGTGCTTATCAATCTCAATGATTTCTCAATGTCATTGCAAATGGCAAGATTTCATTCATTTTTATGTCTGTGGGAGGATCAGGAGATGATGTCCAACTACTGGTAAACGGGGCACTTCAGGAATGTCATTACAGTGTCAATAAGACAGAGCTGCTGCAGAAGATGTTATTTACTTTTAGGGATCCTGGTACACTTTCAGAATCACATGCAAACTATGAGCACCTTCCTAGGTAAAAATGCACATACTCCTACACCCAAAAATGTGAATACAATTTTAAATTGTACACCTAAAGACCCTTGACCTGTAGAAGAAACTCAAGTATTAACAAAACACAGAAATCTTCATTACCTTGCCCTTCCTCATGCTAAGGTCATTCCCTGCTAAGCTCCTCTCCTTCCCAACCAAAACCCCCAAACTTGTGTTCAGTCCAGGGCTCGCCATGCTTCCTCCTGCTTCACAGCCTCTGTGCGAGCAGTTAGCATCCCTCCCCAGGTGATCTGCCATGTGGCCATCTTAAGACTTAGCCATCTTTCCAGATCAGTTCAAGGTACTGAAAAGCCTTATATATGATAAACAGTGAGCACGTGAGATGGGGAAATCAAGACCAGGAGAAAATAGAGGCAAAGCAGTGAACATAGAACATATGAACATTTTACATCTTATTGTATAAAAACAAAAACAGGGAGCTATAAAAAGAAATAATCATGAGAAAAATAACTCATAGAAACTAAAAATACTTAAGCAGAATTTTAAAAATTTCAATAGAATGGCTAGGAGAAGATATGAAGGAAATCTGACGGGGAAAACAAAAAGAATAGACGGTATCATAAAAACATAAGCAATTTAGAAGGTATGCCCTAGGACAGCTGTCGCCTACCTTTTGACCTCATGGACCACCAGTGGTCCTTGGACCACCGGTTGGCAACTGCTGTCCTAGAACAAGTTAACATGGAAGGTAGAAGGCAAAATATAGTAGAAAAACTAATCAAAAGTTTTTCAGAAGTGAAGGATAAAATCCCAGATTCAAAGCATCACCATAACTCAGGAAAATGAATTTTAAAAGACCCACAGTAAAAGAGTGTTCATCACCTCAATGAAGTTATAAACCAAGAAAAGGAATACAGGTGTTCCCCAAAAATGTATACACACTTTAATAGCGGTTTCCTATTACATTTGAAAATGAAATCTATTTCAATAAACTCTGCCTTTATATTTATTCAATGTGTGTATACATTTTGGGGGGATACCCTGTATATGAGATCCAGGGGCTATGTGAAGCAGCACAAGAAAGCGGCAAAGGGAATTCCCAGGGTAATGATGAAAAGAAGTCCCTGGAGTAAAGCTAAGCAGCAGATGAAGGGAGCATCATCTACTTTAGAACGGGAGGATTAAGGGTTCCATAAAGAGTATCTTAAAAAAAAAAAAAAAAGATGAAAGTGATAAATGAATTAATTTGTTTGGCTATACTGAGAGGATGTTTGTAACCCTGTTGAAGAGTTAGAAACAAGAATCAATTATAGTATATAGACAAATAAGCAAATGAAAAATTAATTATATATTACATGTCTCAGTGCTTATATTTCACATCTATACTAATAAAAGGTTAATATGCTAATTAGACTGAACATCTTCTGGACGTCCCTCTGGACAAATCCATGGTGGTGGGGCCAAGGAAGAAGTGGTTAGGGGTGATCATGCTGGCAGGGGAGAGCAGTTAGGGGTGACCAGGCCTGCAAGGGAGGGCAATTAGGGGTAACTAGGCAGGCAGGGCTGCAGTTAGGGGCAATCAGGCAGGCAGGCAGAAAGGTTAGGGGAGATCAGACGGGCAGGCAGAGGCAGTCAGGGGCATCATGCAGAATGGTTAAGGGCAATTAGGCAGGCAGGCAAGTGAGTGGTTTGGAGCCAGTGGTTCCGAATTGTGAGAGGGATGTCCGACTGCCGGTTTGGATTTCATCACACTAGTCAAAAGAGTTTCCCATTTAAAACTATGGACTGCTTATTTCTAAAAATTTCCACTTAATATTTTCAGACCATGGTTGACTGCAGATAACTGAAATGGAAAACAAAACTGTGAATACAGGGCGACTTCTATATAGATGTAGGTCTAAGGCAGGGGCGGGCAACTTTTTTCTGCCAAGGTCCATTTGATATTTATAACATCACCCACAGGCCATACAAAATTATCAACTTAAAAATTAGCCTGCTATATTTGGTTAAAAATTTAATTAATTCACCCCCAATGCTTTGGCAAAGCCAGACGAAAAATGATTTCAAGGGCTTTTTACAGCCTGCAGGCTGGATTTTCCCTAACCCTGGTCTAAGATAAAAATTCCTTATAAAGTTGTTATTAAATAAATATAAAGTTTCTAAAATAGCATGAAATAAATAGAATTTATCTAAACCTGAAAATTCACAAATCACACATTTTCTCCCCTAAAATTACAAATAATTTCAACCAAGCTAACATGAGGGAGTTATTTAAAACAATTTTCAGGATACTTCCTATCTCTTGAATCCATACAGCCCTGTCATTAACTAATATTCACAATTATGACCTCAATATCTCTGCATCATGTGGTAACTGATAAGGAATATGAATGTGAGCATCTGAAAGGATCCAAATCACACAAAACCTGTCTAAAGTAGTTTTAAAAGAAGAAAGAAAAAAGAAAGCATAAAGAAAATCAGTTTTCCAGACAGAAACAAGCTCTTATTGTTCATTAAAGAAAAGTTAAGCAAAATCAGAATAATTTTATGACTAAATGTATTGAGAACATGTGGTTGAAGATTTATGTTTTATTTAAAGCATAACTATTGTAATCCCTGTCATATTCCACAAGTTTTCCTATTACATTATACAAACATAAGCTCACTTAAATGAAATCGATAGCAGAGCTCAAGTTTTTAAGCAGTATAATTTAACTAAACACTTGCAATCTATGCAAACAGGTTTTTCAAAGGAGTATATTTTTTCTAAACTATGCTATTTTATTTTAATCAATCAAGAGTAGTATCAATAAAAAATGCAATAATAGGAGCTATCCTATATTTCATGTCAAAATATATTCTTTCTGAGATTTTGCTTATTACTCAAGAAGGCTAAAAAAGACAGAAAAGCATTTAAAAAGAGCAATCAGTATTCAATTATTCTAATAAAGCAGCTCTCTGAACATATCGGGGAGATGATGATGATGCTCATAATGATAGTGAGGGTGACAAGAATTTTAATGACTCAGTCTAAGATGCTTTTACTGAGGAAAATATCCCGATAAAATGTCATTAAAACTTATTTATGGATCATCATCCTAATTGTAAGACCAGTGTGCTATTTTATAATTCTTTCTCTAAATGTAAAAATTACCTTTCTGAGAAAATAACAAAGCCATTCATTTACTTATTTTTCCAACTACCCAACAATGGCTTGCAGCATGACAAATGTCATAGAAATGTACTTAAGACCCATCTGTACCATCAGAAGCTTCTACACACTCCTTACTTCCATACATTTCCTAAGGCTAATCTTTGGTGGTTCAATCCTTAAATAAGAGAAAGACTAGACTGAAAACATCTTTGCATCATGTGGTGACTGATAAGGAATATAAATATGAGCATCTTAAATGGTCCAAATCACACAAAACCTGTCTAAAGTAGTTTTAAAAGAAGAAAACAAAAATATACCAAAAAAAAAAATCAGTTTGCCAGACAGAAAATTCAATGTTTTTCACAAATGGCAAAAGGTTGCCGAAACCGGTTTGGCTCAATGGATAGAGCGTTGGCTTGGGGACTGAAGGGACCCGGGTTCGATTCCGGTCAAGGGCATGTACCTTGGTTGCGGGCACATCCCCAGTAGGGGGTGTGCAAGAGGCAGCTGATCGATGACTCTCTCCCATCAATGTTTCTAACTCTCTATCTCTCTCCCTTCCTCTCTGTGAAAAATCAATAAAATATATTTTAAAAAAATGGCAAAAGGTTAATCATGAAGTTTTCTATAATGTTGATTAAATCATACCTTAAGAGAGAAGGAAAGAAAAGATATATGTGCAACAAATTAGGTTATTCAAATTTTGTCAGAGACTTGAAAATTCAGGTAAAGCCTACACTGTACCAAAACTTAGCATTAGATAATGGCTGAGGACAAACACTCAATAATGATATAGCTAACAAAACAAGTCAGACAACATTTTCCTCTAGTGAAATAAGTTAATAAGTTAGACCTTTTAGTTTCCTCTGTGAGATTTTCAGTTGTCAATTAAAAAGGATTAGAATATAAAGGCATTTGGAGTTTCCCAAAGGATCAGACAGTGAGGAAAATAGAACGTAATAAAGAAAACAACCCTCTATTATGCCTCAGGAGCCAGAGAACAAAACACTTCAGGTTACCTCAATGTCACTTGTGAAAAAATAGTCCCTGAGCCAACCTTTCTAAGCAATGTTAAATAAATTAAGAAAAAACTATAATAAAGCCATATATTATGTGCTCTTCAGCCAGCTTATTCAATTAACCCATATCTGCAGAGGGCCCACAGGGTATTATGTCACTTACAAGAGAAATTCTAAAAAAAGATTTAAAAAAAACACTCTTTCACTTCCAGGCCTGTTAGTCAATGTCAGAAAAAGAAAAAAGAAAAAAATCAACACAGTACAGGGAATCCATAGAAGTTATAGATTGGGAAAACATCAGTATTACTGGTTTAAAAAAAATACTGAGACAACAGGAAGCAACAGGAAGTAAATGTAGGCAGGGCAAAACAAAAGAGAAGAATCCAAGGATGTGATAAAGAACAGAGAAGGTAATTCAAAGTAAAAAGGCAAGAGTTTTCCACATATGCATCTACAATACATACATAGCAACACTGTAGCAATCAGAGGCAGACAGAGGTGGGGACATGAGGACTGGAAATACCCTGTTTCCCCGAAAATAAGACAGTGTCTTATATTAATTTTTGCTCCCAAAGATGCGCTAGGTCTTATTTTCAGGGGATGTCTTATTTTTTCATGAAGAATGCGGTACACATTTATTGTTAAATGAAAATAAAAGAAATTTATTACCTGAATACGGTATGGTAGTACGGTAGTTGTCAACACAAACCAGACAAACTGTGAATCCTACAGTATCAAGAATTTACTCATTTATTCAATGACAATCATGTCATCATCTTCTGGAACATCATCATAACAATCCAATTCCTGAATTTCCTGGTGAATTTCTTGTGACTCCATTTCTTTCAAAATCAGTGGACCAAATCTCTCATGTTTAGCCTGGGGGGGGGCCTTATTTTCGGGGGGATGCCTTATATTTCACTCAGAAGGAAACCTATAAGTAGGTCTTATTTTTGTAAGATGTCTTATTTTCAAGGAAACACGGTAGAAGCAAAACATCCAACTAAAAACTGAGCCACAAGGTTAAGGGACAGCAATAGCCATTATCCAATGGGAATGTTCACCAAAATTACAGATATATTAGAGATTTCATAAAGAGGTTTACTACTTACCCGGTTTATACGGTTGTTCCTTAAAATAATGTGCAGTAGAGTTTTCTCAAATTCTTCCAACTTCTTGGAACATGTTTCAAGAATATGACTAGATAAGTTACAATCGCTGAGCAGTCTAGCTAAGGTAGCAACAGCTTCTGTCCAAAAGATTGGAAAAGGAAATTTTGGGTCACGGTAAAAAGTTATCAGGCCTTCTAGCAACTGAAAAACAGAATCAGATACGGTGGAAGAGGTGTTCTCAAAGTGGCTCAAGTCTGTTTTAAGACTCCCTGATTCTGTCCAGTTCTTCAGTTCAAGTAGATGTTGCAAAAACTGCATGTGAGAAGACAAAGGATTTTTTGAAGTCGCATCATTTTTCTTTGCAATTGGCAGTGGTGGAAAGAGTGTGGGGGTGCAGCTCTCCACAAAATCTTGAGACACGTCTGAAGGTTCAGTTCTCTGCTCATTTGATAAATCACACCCAGAATCTTCCAGCCCAGTCAATGTATTTTCAGAACTTCCAGGCTCCTGAGCCTGCAGCTGGGAGGGTGAGTCTCCTGAAATGGAAAGAAAGACAAGTGTAATCTTTCTGCAGCTAAAATATTTTCATATAAAAACTAGACATTGACTTTCCTAATTTAAAATGCTAAATGAAGCACAGATATATGCATTAAACATTTTAAAAGCAGTATGATAAAAATTGAATAGATGAAAAACAAAGAAATTGTTTATGCTGACTGCAGAAAAGGTTTTTATCTTTACTGGTAGGAAGTAAGGGTAATTCATCTATATCGCTATCTGTCATTCAACTGTGTGCCAGGCTTGAAAGATGCAGAGGAGAAACCACAAAACCTGAAAGTGGTGCCATCTGGTAGAGTCCAACAAGCAATAAGGTGTACCTAGAGAGAAATTTTCTCAGGGTATTATGCAAATAGAAGGACCCTGGTTAGCTTAGTTCATTCTGGAAGAGGTGATGGTGGAGCTAACTTATAAAACATAAATAGAAATTCAAAGTTAAAAGTTAGGGGAATGGAGGAACACAGAAAACTCCATATACCCAAAGGGTAAGCACAAAAGCACAGGTTTAAGAAGAAAAAGAAAAGCATTGTGTATATAAGGACCCACAGTAACATGACATTCCTTTCACAAGAAAAGCAAATAAATAAGGAAAAGGTTAATATGGAGATTAAGAGGCCAAGTCATAAAATATCTTAAAAGAATTCACAAGTGTAGAGAGAGTATAATTCAAACTCTAATAATGTAAAATCACTTTGGAAAAAAATATATGCATACCCACACATGCACTTATATATAAAAATAAACAATTTATATGAATATGTATACTCATTCATGATTATCTACCTACCTACCTATCTATCTATCCTTAAAATTGTGTCTAGTATTGTCATCATTAGAATCTTCTCACATGGCTAGAGAAATACTGAAGTTAAGGTTTAACCTACTAACTGTAGGTCATTCTTTGATAGAGATGCCATCAGAGGCATAAATAAGGTTGTTGTTGTTTGTTAATGATTTTCACCAGTGATCACATCCATAGCAGCTTTGGTGAGTCAGGGAGGTAGAGAGAGGTCAGGCTGCAATGGCCTGGAGAGTGGATGGGGTGAGTGTAAGGGAAGAATGGTAACAGTCATGTGGAATGAATTAAGTTTGAGAAATGAAGTTCCACTGTAATTTGTTGCTCTTTTGTCCTTCGGAAAGTATAAACTGGAGAATAACTGAAGACAACTGTGGCATGACAAATTAGGAGAAACATGAGCAATTACAGACTAAGAACAGAGACACAAGTGTTGGAGATAGGAGAAAATATGAAAATGCCAGGTGAGGCATGGCCTGAGAGAAGGTAGGAGACTGAGTCAGGGATGGGGATGCTAGTGGATGGGTGCTCGTGATGTGGAAGTATTTTTTTTCTCTGACGCTAAGGGAACAATGGGGAGAACGTATATGAATATTTTTTAAACGCCCCTGTCATAAAGGAAGATAAAGGACATTTCACCTAAGAAGTTAGATATATATTTTTTAAAGCTGGAGACAGGGAGACACTAATTGAACACGGCATAAGAATAATGATGAAAGTGACATCTTCTACCCTCAGCACCATGTATTTGGAAATCTATCTGCAGTTGAACCTCAGTTTTCAAATGTCTCCCATCTGGAACATTTCGGTTCTCCACCAAGATGTTCACAGAAAAAATGTCTTGATTGTGGACAAAAAACTTAGTATTCAATCTGACAACCCCTTCATGCTGATACCTCTGCATGACAAAATGTCTCTCAGGAAACAAGGGAGAAAATGCTTCTGTGGCTGGCCAAATGAGGATTAGCACACTTTTAAAACATACAGAGGCCGTCAAGAGTGGTAATGTCTCTAACGGTGTGAAAGTACTCACAATACAACAATCAAAGGCAACAGAATAAGTAGAAAAATTTGTGTTGATTTGAATAAAGGAAAGCAGTTGGCCAGTGATAGCATTTCTGAGGCAGTGATATGAGAAAAAGTGAAGATGCCTCATCCGCATCCTGACCTCCTCAAAGACACCCCTGGAACCAGGGCTGAAAGGGATTCCTTTAGGTTATGAGGGCGGCTTGATAAATTTAAGAAGTGTTTATTTATAGATTAAACAATACATTATACATGAACTATATATAAAAAAGGTTAAAACAGAATCCTCTGTGGGTCTGGATTCAATGTACATTTCTAATGGTTAAAAATAACTTGGTTTTCAAACAAATCCCTTCTCAAACAGCCTTGTGGAATGAATTAATTTTGAGAACTGAGGTTCTACTATAATTTGTTGCTCTTTTGTCCTTTGGTAAAATTAGAAGCTGATGAGACAAAATCAGAGCTTTAACTTAGAGTTCATTCACTTTAACAAGTGCTTGCTATAATTACTGCTGGTGTGCAAATGTGTGCTTGCTAATTATCACTATACTATCTGTACTTCATGTTAGGGAGAATATGCAGTAATTTAAAAAATGTGGCGATACCCAGGACAGTAAACTATCAGCAATGTGTCTAACTGCATGTGGCTATTTCTATACTAAAACAGGCAGACAGCCTGCTCGTTTCAAGCTAATGGACAGTTTCTTTTACTTATGAGCAGGGATAAACATTTAAAACTAGAGGCCTGGTGCGCAAAATCTGTGCACAAGACAGGGGGGTGGTTTCCTTCAGCCCAGCCTGCACCCTCTCCAATCTGGGACATACCTCTCACAATCCAGGACCACTGGCTCCTAACTGCTCACCTGCCTGCCTGCCTGCCTGACTGCCCTAACTACTCTGAATGCCAGCCTGATGGCTCCCTAACTGCTCTCCTGCCAGCCTGATTGATGCCTAACTGCTCCCTGCTGGCATGATTGTCCCCACTGCCCTCCTCTGCTGGCCCGATCGCCTCCAACTGCCTTCCCCTGCAGGGCTGAGGGGAATGAGGGCTGAGGTTGGATGAGGCTGGATGCTGCAGAGACTGGGTGAGGCAGGGCTGAGGGGACGGGGGGACTGAGGCTGGATGAGGTGGGACTAAGGGAACTGGGTGCTGCCATCTTGTGAGGGTGTAGCAGTCAATTAGCATATTCCTTCTTTATTAGATACGATGAGTTCTCACCACATTCATCTCATTCTTCACAAAAGTAAAGGAAGGGGGTGGTTATTATGGTAATTATTCAGGTAGAGTATATTTTTCTTTTAGGTAATTCAGAATGTTGCTCTACTAAGAAAGTGAACAAAGTTTAAATATTTCATTAACCTACTCAAATTTTCCATTATGGTAAGCTGAATTTTATGGGTGGTGATTTTAAGGAAGACTCATAAATTCTACCAACTATTAAACTAGGAAGCAAAAATCTACTTTCTTGTTTCTGCTTTTTACTCCTCACTGGTGTGCCTTTTGGCAAATCACAGCTACACCACCTCATCTCCTGCCTGTACTGAGAGATACTCATTTGAAGGAAGTAGTTTTACCCATTCCTGTGCTCTGGAGATAGGACGCTGAGATTTTATACAATACCAGAGACCCAAATGCATGAATTCGTGAACCAGTGGGGTCTCTCGGTCTTGCCTGGGGAATTGGGCCAAAACCGACTCTCTGACATCGCCTGAGGGGGTCCCGGATTTCGAGAGAGTCCAAGCCAGGCTGAGGGACCCCACTGGTGCATGATCAGTGCTGGGGAGAGACATAGGAGGTTGGCCAGCCAGGGAGAGACCATGGAAGGGCTCCAGAGCGTATCCGGCCTGATTCGCCAGTCCCGATCAGCAATCAGCTAGACCCCAGCACCAAGCTAACCTACTGGCTGGGGCATCTGCCCCCTGGTGGTCATTGCACATCAAAATGAGCAGCTGAATAGCCTTAGCATATCATTAACATATTACACTTTGATTGGTTGAACACCTGACCGGTCGACTGGACACTTCACTTATTAGGCTTTTATTATATAAGATGGCTTACAGTGTTAAACTCTCTCTATTGAAATGAATACAAGATTCTGATATTCATTTTTCACTTTGCAAAGTAGTTTCACCACATAATTCAATTGTTCTTCCCAACAGCCCTGGGAGATAATGAAATGCAGGCTCAACTTGACTAAGAGGTCTGGGAAAAGCCACACAGTGAGCAAGTAAAACCAGTTCTTCAGTTCCAAGTCCAATCATGTTGTAACTACAGCAGGAAAAACAAAAATAAAAATAAAAAAGCCTGTGTTTTTCCATGCCAGCTTCTGAAATTTCCATTATAGTGTTCATCAATTTCTATATGTTGTCCACTTGCTTATGAGCTCCCAAATGGCAAAAATACTGTCTCTTGCAATCTTTGTGGACATCTCACTAAATAATAACATCACCTGCAGAAGACACCTTATCAGGAGAAACTCTTAGTGCTACCACTTGCTGCCGGCTGTGACAGACAGATCTTCTGTCATCCTTTAATATTCATAATGACATTGGGAGATAATGAAATGCAGGCACAACTTGACTAAGAGGATCAACTCCTTTGAAACTTTTAATAAACCACAAGTTTATAAATAAGAAAAATAACATAGAATATATAGACAACAGCTGAAACCGGTTTGGCTCAGTGGTAGAGCATCGGTCTGCGGACTGAAAGGTCTCGGGTTCGATTCCGGTGAAGGGCATGTACGTTGGCTGCGGGCACATCCCGGTAGGGGATGTGCAGGAGGCGGGTGGTCAATGTTCCTCTCTCATTGACGTTTCTGGCTCTCTGTCTCTCTCCCTTCCTCTCTGTAAAAAATCAATAATATATATATATATTTTTTTAAAAAGAATATATAGACAACAGAAAGAATTTGGCTATGGTAGTAATCATTTAAAATGTCTCAAAATACTTGTTAACAAATAGCCAATAATATACTTTTTTTATAGAATCTACCACTTCTTATATATAACCAATAACCAATTTATTTCCTCTCCTATTTGTTCTCAATGATGTAAACTTTGAGGACTATGAACAGGGTTTCCATTGATAACCAGCACTTCTATATTAGAAAGTACTCACTGCCTAATACAGTAAATAATAGTGGGCAAGTATCATTATTGAATATGTCCCTATAAGATGGAAAAGAGAAAGAGGAGAAAAAAGCTTCCTAGAGAAAATTAAGCATTTTCAGTAATACTGAATATTAACAGGTTACAATCTCTGACAATAATCATTAATAATATATTTATTCATACAAACAAGATTTTTAAATACCCAAGCTTATTTAAGTAATTTATAGCATGGAAAAGACAGTAATATACCATTGTCTCTTTTAAATGAGTCTTACAAACTATAAACAGACTCTTCTACTCATTTGTTTGGATGGTTTCTCTAATCATAAATCTCAAAGCATGGCTAGCAAAACATCATACCCAAAAGAAGGAGGAGAAAATAGAGGTATGCTTCTGCAGCTTTCTGCTGTTCCTGTTTTTCCAGGAGGGACTAAGGTGAAGCAGAAGTCAAATGACACTTCTCTCTCTTAAAAAAAAATGTTTTAAGTGATTTTAGAGAGAGTGGAAGGGAGGAGGAGAGGTTGGGGGAGAAAGAGAGAGAGTCAGAGACAGAGGCAGAGAGAAACATCTATGACAGAGAAACATCAGTTGGTTACCTTCTGCACACACCCTTACCTGCAACCTGGGCAAGTGCCCTGACCAGGAATCTAACTGGCAATCTCTTGGTGCACAGGATGATGCTCAACCAACTGACCCACCCTGGCAAGGATTCTCTTTTAACTTCTTATTGGGCTGAAGGGACTGAGGACCATAATTTATCTCCAAGCCATTGGACATGATCTAACTAACATGTTTGTCATTAGATTTGAAAGAGATAAAACACACTAATCAAGCACAGTCTTCTAGCACATATTAATTGCTTAGTAAATACAGGGTGTAGCAAAAGTAGGTTTACAGTTGTTTGTATGGAAAATAACATAAGAATTAATGAATGATAATACAAGAATAAACTTTGTGTTTCACATAGTTTTAACTACAAATCTACTTAAGGGCAGGCAGAGTTTACTACTCTGGGTATTTTCTATTGCCTAATGCCTACCCTTCTACATGGTTGGTGGTCTAAATACTTGTTGCATATATATTAACAAAAAGCAAAAGTAAATAGTATCTTTTCAATTCACTGAAAGGTCATCACTACCAACTATGATTTCTCAGCATTAATAATCATCACATGCATGGATACGTAGCATAAAAGTAATGTTTACGCCACCTGGTGGTCAAACAGGAAATGCAATGTTAAAGTACCACACAATTCATGGGGGGGGGGGGGGGGAGATTCACTTTAAAGCAACTGTCTTCTGCATCTGGAAGGATATATTTTAGCCTATTGTAAAACATATTTGAGAAATGCTGTCCAAAAAGACTGCAGTTTGATTAATCCCTCCCTAGCAGCATGTCACAATTCTAACTTTGAATACAGGAAGAGAGAAGCAATGTCAAACGCATGAAATTCCAAGTTAATGGTATGATATGTCTTAGCTGAATTTTCTTCCCTACATGAGGTTCACAAAACAGCATATTTGTTCTTGTATTTGTCTGCTTGGTTCAGGACTATTTGGCAATATAATGCTTCCTGCCTTCAGATGCTCAAACTAAAATTTTCTAGCTACCCCCATCTCTCTCTCCCAAGCCATCTTCTAGTTTGCCAATTTAAACCTTCCTTGTTATTGTGCCTTTGGCTTTCTTCTCCTCTTCCAGGTTCCTGAGTGTCCCCACCTTTCCTACAGCCTCAAAGGATTCTTTTAAGTAGATGTCCCTCAAATCTCTATCTCCAAATCTACCTCCTCTCCCAAGCTCAAGTCCCTAGGTATCTCGACATGACTTGATCTCACCACTGTAAACCTCTTATGTCTAAACCTTATCCTTCACTTAAACTTGGTCCAATTTCCAAATAACAGCACTCTTCCTCGAACATTTGAAACCTAAGAGTCAACTCTGACTCTTTATTGAACCTCATATACATTCCACTGACAAATAATATTAATCTTGCCTCACCTTTCTGTTCCTTGAGTATTTTAAATTTGTTCCCATTTTGGGGGCCTTTGCATTAAATGTTCCCTCAGATGCTCTCCATACCCCACCTCAATTTTCTCAATGCTGGTTCCTCATTATCATTCTATTGTCTGTTTAAATGTCACTCCTTCAGAAAGCCCTTCCCTGAAGCTAAAGAAGCTGCCAAAATAATCCTAGCTGGTTTGGCTCAGTGGATAGAGTGTCAGCCTGCAGATCAAAGGGGCCTGGGTTTGATTCCAGTCATGGGCACATATCTTGGTTGCAAGCTTCTCCATGGCCCAGGCCCTGGTCAGGGCACTTATAGGAGACAACCAATTGATTTGTTTCTATCTTTCCCTCCCTTTTCTACCCTCTCTTAAAAGAAAAAAAAATCAATGGAAAAATATCCTAGAGGATTAAAAAATAATAAAATAAATTCTTAAAAAAAAAAAAAGCCACCAAAGTAACTTTTGTCACCTCTTCCTGTTTGAATTCTCTGACTCTCCCTTTACACTGCCTGATCATTTCCTGCTGATATAACCTGTCTCACCCACAAGAATGAGCACTCTGACAGTCTTGGACTCCCTGGTTTGTGGCCAAATACCAGAGCCTGGAATGTGGTATAAGAGCTCAATAAATATTTACTCAATAAATAAAAACCTCCTTTATATCACCTTTCTTTCCATGCTAAAATAGTTACATGTAAGACCTGGCTGTGACAATGATGTTTTCGTCTCCAGTCCCCTTCCTCTTCCAAATAATTCTAAACACAACTACCCAATTACTCTGCCTAAGTAACCTACCCCTCAGGCCACCTAAAGAAATCACTTGCAAGAAGCATACTGCTTGGCACGTGCCTAGCACACACCCCATAAATGTTAATTTCCCTGTTGAAAAAATCTCCAAAGGCTCCTCATTGCCTACAGAATAAAGCGTGTTTTCCATTGGCTGCCATTCCTCTTAATAAGCTCCAACCTAGTTTTCCATCTTATTTTCCAGAGCACCAACCACTACATACTCTAGGTGCTGCAGTCAAGGTAAACCATTTGCCAGTAGAGTTCTGTGTCTGTACTTACCACTGTTCCATCTTGACTGAAATACCCTAGTATCCACAGCTTTCTAAATCCTGCCCATCCTTCAAAGTTAGCAACTTCCTCAAAACAAAACAAAAAACAAAAAACAAAACTCTCAAAAGTCCTGTTCTCTAAAACAAAATAATCACTCTCTTCCTCCTCTGAACAACAGTATCTTTATCTGGACCACAAAGTCTTAGTAGCTATAAGCAGTGACTTAAGGTCACAACAGATTATGTGATCCTATGGGCAGGGCATGGACCTTCTCTCTTTATATTATCTACATTGTTTGTAGCTAGTCACAACTGAATAAAAAGGGGCTGAATATCTGAACAAAATAATTTCTCTAAAGGAAGAGTGACTAAGACCAAATGAGGAACTAGTAAGCAGCAGCAATCACTCTTTGGATTCAGTCACTTACAAGGCAAAGATGAGCAGGATAGGTAAAAAAAACATAGTCCTAATTTCATTTCCTCACAAACACAATCAGGTTGAGAGACAGTGGACTCTTATGCTGTGATGCCAGTATCACAGCCCTACAGAATAACATCAAACCCTCAGAAATGCAGCTCTCTGCCAAGTGAACCAATGAGTCCACCTGCACAACTTCCATTCGTCAGTGTGTTGATGTATGAACACCATGTGGAATGGGTAATTACTAAGGCAGCAATACACCACGTTAATTCGCCTCCCAGTGCTGTGAATGCCACACCACACAGCTCTCCACAATCTAGCCCAATTACCTTGCCTGCTGAGATCCCACAGATCTCCAAACTCTTATCGACCAAACCTCTTCCCACGAATTTGCCTGAATTTGTTTCCCACCATTCCTTGGAGCCACTGCTTTGATTTCAGCTCTTGACCACAGGGTTCCAATTGCTCACATCTCTACTGCCAAGATATTAACTCTAAGCTGGCTTGATAATCGGAGCCTCCCCTTAGATAACTGAGGTTGACATTCATTCCCATGAATGTGTCCATTTGGCTCACTGTATCAAGTGCAGTGTTTTCCCACCTGTGAATCACACAAGGGGGAAATACTAAAATGAAGTATTCCTAGGGAATCCGTGTCTCAGGGAGGGCTCCAGAAACTTGTATTTTAAATAAACATCTCATGGGAGTCTCATAATTGAGCAAGTCTCAAGAGCAATGCTTTTCTCTATTCCCAAACCCACGCACTGAGCCTATGTTACTTGTTTGTTGCTGGGCTCGAGATCTCCAAGTCTATAAGAACTTATACAGAAAGATTTTACATGAGTGGTTTTCAACCTTACTTGCATGTGAACAGTGACTTTAGGAACTTTTTAAAACTCCAATTCCAGACCACAGCCCATCCTAAGTACATCAGAATCTTGGGGGTGGACCTCAAATATCAGTATTTTTTAAAGCTTCCCAAGTGACTCTAGTGTGAGAACTACTAGATTAACTTGTCTGCTCTGCTTTCTTTGGTAGCAGAGAAGCCATCTCCAATCACACCTTCAAACCTCCCAGAAATGTCTGTTTCCTCCCAGAAATGTCTGTTACAGGTTGTTTAATTCATACTTAATATTTCCAAGTCCAGCTGGATTTCCACTCCTTTTCAGCATTCACCTTTGTCAGTTTATGTCCTATTCTGCAGAACGGGAGCTTTATCTATTCCAGCTGTGTCCTTCCTGCCTTGTTCTAAGCCAGTCAGCTTCCCTTATGGACCAGAGCCTGGGATGCCTACCCAGCAGTCCTGCTCCTACTCCCTCTTACATTATCCACGCAGCAGCCAGAGCAGGAAGAACATTTCAATCTCCTTCTTAATGCTCATCAAAGGATTCCCACTAGAACAGCCCTACATTATCTGCACTCTTGTCCACTTCCTGGCCTCATCTCCTGCCCTCTATACCTCACTCACTGCTGTGTAGCCACTGGCTTGTTTCTGCTCATTGATGCCAGCTAGGTGCTGCCTCAAGGTCACCCGGTTGACCCTGCCCAGGCAGGAGTTGGCTCAAACACCTCCTTCTCAATAAGATCTCCCCGCCCCACTCCCAGGCACCCCATCACTTCAACCACATTTGTTTTCCTCAGAGCTTTTAACACTCTGATTTTTTCTTGCTTATTGGTTTACATGTTATTACCTGTCTCCTCCATTGGGATATAAATTCTATTTTTCTTCTATCTTCTACTACTGGGTCTCCAGAAATCACTGTGGTTTTTTTGTTGTTGTTGTTTGTTTGTTTGAAGAAATGAATTAACTAGTCAATGAATGACCATGAATAAATATAATTAAAACCAAAACTATATAGATCGTATGTAATATTTTTATTGTGTCTGTCTCAGGAGATCTTGCCTCTCTAACCAGACCATAAAGTCATAATGAACAGCAAGTAAACTTTTTTCTTCTTTTCTAATATTGAAAGTCAAGCTCAGTACTGAGTAAATATCATATATTTAAGTACTTACTGATTATATGGGCTATTTTAGAAGATTCTTGTATTATGCTGAAAAAATGTGTGTGTATTGTTGTTATTTTAACTTACTGCCTGAACTATATGTTCACAATATCACACCTGAACAAGAACATTAAGTCTCTAATTTTAATTCATCTTTCAATTTTTTTTTTACCCTTCCATTCCACTCTCTAAATTACATTCACCTTGTTAGGTACCTTGCAACTTGTAAAATCTATAATTGCAGTTTTGACCTGCATGTAGCCATTGAATTGCCTGATATGGAGCCAGGTACATATTTGTCTAGCTGATACACATCTGTTCAGATAAAAATAAATCAAAACACTACAGGGACATCCCAAGATCAGCTTCATTTCTAGGGATAAGGACTTCCTCTGACCAGAACATTTTTAAAAGCCTGTCTTATATAGTAACTCATGGCTATGAGTTCTGGTTTCAAGATTTTATCTATCTATTTATTATTTAGTATTTATTTAAATCTGACATAGAATGTAGGCTTTGTTGAAAAGCTATAAAACATTACTATGCAAAACTCAGATAAAGAAAATTAGTGATTTTCTATGAAACGGGGTGGGGGCCGCTAAAAATTTCAGGCAAAGTTATTTTCTAGTAGCACTTAAAATATAATTTTATTTATGCTCAGAGTGGGTATTACTACCTTCCAATATCCCTTCTTACTAATTTCAGAATTAGTAATAGTTCATTCTGTCCCCAGGTAATTGCTAAACATATATCTTCAAATAAGTTAGGCTTCTTCAAGGAAATAACCATGTAGTCCGAGGATACACAAAACATTCATAAATCCCTTTTAATCTTCAGTCCTGGTGACTAAAAATAATGCCCCCATCAGACACACCAGTCATGTTCCTTGTGCCTTGCAGAGCCGTGATGTATTTACCCATTATCTCCCCATGGTGCAGGAGTCCTCATAAATTCTGTTGACTCAGGTGAAGGCACTCTGCTCCAGGATCCTCCACACCCTGCTGGGCTCAGAAATCACCACTCCTTTTCATATGGAGATGTCACTCCCAGAGCAGTCAGAATATGGATTTTGCAGGTACCAAACAAAATTATAAGACATTAGTTCCTTAACTATGTTTTCTCTTTCCCTCTCAAAATACAAAATATGTTTGGCCTCAGAGTCAACAAAACCAACACATAACATATAGGCATCACTGTAATCCCTGCTAAATAAAAAGTTTTCTTCAAACTATGTTCTCTAGCATAAGGACACAAAGAAAATTTGCCAATTTTCAATATTTTTAACTCCTTTATAGCACTCTCTTTTTCTTCTCTCCCTAAAGCTCCTCAGCTATTCAATAAGCTGCATACTTTTTGTTTCAAAATGTACCTTTGGAACTTTTTCATTCCCCTTGCCAGGATCCTGGTCCATGCTCTTTTTTTTCTTTTTAAAATATAATTTATCGATTTTTTACAGAGAGGACGGGAGAGGGATAGAGAGCTAGAAACATCAATGAGAGAGAAACATGGACCAGCTGCCTCCTGCACACCCCCTACCGGGAATGTGCCCGCAACCAAGGTACATACCCTTGACTGGAATGGAACCTGGGACCTTTCAGTCTGCAGACCAACGCTCTATCCACTGAGCCAAACTGGTATTGGCACATGCTCTTTTCATTTCTTGTGTGGACTACCTACCATGTCCTACCAGGCTTTCCTGCCTTCAGTGTCTTCCCCTCTCTTACATGCAGCACCCTGTTGCTGAATTAACACCCAGTCTTAGTCCATAACCTTTTAATGTCTCCTTATTATTGGAAAATAAAGTCTAAACTTCCTTTAAAAATCCTGTCTTCTGGGACAACACCCCACACTCAACCTCAGGATATGCTTTCCTTGGTGGAGAATACACACTGGCTTGCTGAAGTCCAGTGTCTCATTCAAAGCTCATTCACATGCTCTCTCTTCCCTTGAAGTTTCCTAACCACACCCACAGTTACCTTTCCATGGATAGTCATAAAACGTACTGCCTTTTACATGTGTATGGGTTTTCCATATATATTCTATTTCTCTCAGCAAAGTTGACAATAAATGAATGAACTCCTGGTCACTTGATTTAATAGACAGTCAACAATTTCTACCTTGGTGGACTTTTCATCTCATGCATTTCCTCATCCTCAAAATATTTACACTTGGTTTATGTGATGTTATCTTAGAATTTTCATTCTATCTAATGATTTTTTAAAATTTCCTTTTGCCGCTGCTATAGTCTGAGTGTTTATGTCCCCCCAAAATTTATATGTTGATATCCTCACCCCTAAGGTAATGACATTAAAAGGTAACACCTTTGGGATATGATTAGGTGATAAGGGTGGAATTTTTAGGAATGGGGTCAGTACCATCACAAAAGAGACCCCAGACAGCTCCCTCACCCCTTCCACCAGGTGAGGACACAGGGGGAAGGTGCTATATATGGGCCAGGAAGAGGGTCCTCACCAGACTCTGAATCTGCTGACACCTTGACCTCGACTTCCCAGGCTCCAGAACGAAGAGAAATCAATTTTGTTGTTTATAAGCTGCCCAGTCTTTGGTATAACAGTCCTTACAGACTAAGACACCAACTCTTACCATTGTTCACCATCTCATTTAATGCCAGTCTTGTCTAAGCTATGCCTCTCTCTTGCACAACTCATTCAGCCTCCTCCTTCTCCAATCTGTCTCATGCTGGAGCACAGGGATCTTCTTGATCACAAATCTTATGTCACCCACCTGCTGAAAATACCCCAATAATAGTTTTCCAAGTATCCATAGTCTCTTAGAGTAAGGTCTAAGCACTGAATTTTTTCCAACTCCTCAGGTGGTTTTAATATGCAACCAAGATTGGAAATCACTTATATTTTTATTTTTTTTTAAATATATTTTATTGATTTTTTACAGAGAGAAAGGGAGAGGGATAGAGAGTTAGAAACATCAATGAGAGAAAAACATCCATCAGCTGCCTCCTGCACACTCCCTACTAGGTATGTACCCGCAACAAAGTTACATGCCCTTGACTGGAATTGAACCTGGGACTCTTGAGTCCTCAGGCCGATGCTCTGTCCACTGAGCCAAACCATTTAGGGTGGAAATCACTTTAGACATATATAGCTCAACACTTCTGGGCTAATTTTAAAATCTAGAACATTCTCCTACCCCTTTCAAACCCACCTATCCTAAGTACTATTCAATCTTCAGATTTGAATTTAAATGTTCCTCCTCAGAAAGGCCTTTTCTGACTTTCTAGATGAGATCAAATTCCTCTGAAAAGGATTCCCATAAAACTTGTTATTATGTTTGTTAGCTGTCTGTCTTCTGCCTGAGACTTAAACTCCAAAGACAAGGCACCACATTGGTCTTACCACTGTATCCTAAGCACTTAGCATGGAGCCAGGCATGAGGTGAGTGTGCAGCAATCTCACTAAATGTTATCACAGCATTATAAGAAAAGTGTTATGCAATCTCAGAGGTGAAAAGATTATTTCACTATGGGATAACATAAGTGACTCTTTTCTTTAAAAGCTCACAAGACTATTTTAAAATATTGCTAATACTCCTAAACTGAGTGACAATTCAAAAATAGAAAAATACTGTAATTGGATAATTTTGAATCCCAGATTAAATGCCTTTCATTTCACTCTGGAATAAAATATTTGAAGAATGACATAATAGTTCATCAGATATCCTAAGTATATGACCTAATCACAGGCTTGTTATGAAGATCAAGAATCATTCACATGTCAGTCTAGGGACATAGGCATTTCCATAGCTAACATTCTTTTTTTCCTTTTAAGTATAGTCTATCCGCCAATAAAGCCTCAATGACAACTCTGTAAGAAATTGTGACTATGGTCAAAAGTCATATACTAAAAAAAAAAAAAAAAAGGCATATACTTATACTTACTTTTGTAGAGTGTGTTCTCTAGCATGAGGACACAAAGTAAAAATATTCTTAATTCCGAAAAAGAGGTGTAGCCAGAGAGAGCTCAGTAGTAAGTCATTACATGTGGATTATGATTAAAATATATGCTAGCGAGGGAGAACTCAAAGTCAATTTTCTACAAGTAATCACATTATTACTAACCAAGCAGAACTCATTACTACTGATTTTACTATTGTTACATTCCTGAAAATAAAGTGCTTTCTCAGGGGTTCTGGTTTTCATAACTTGCAAGGCTGAGTATAAAGCAGTACAGCACAGCTTCAGTATTACAGTTGATTCATCCATCAGTCATTGTAAAAATAAGCAGTTGAGGAAATTAAATAAACTTGACCAAAAAGAGCAGCATAATCTCTTACCATTAAAAATCAAAATGAGCACACATTTTCAGAGAAAATAAGCCAAACAAAATAGATTCTGCCTTGCCAGAATAGACGATTTCACGGAGCTTATATGTATGCAATGCTACAATATAAAGGCACTGAAAAAAAGGGCTAAAAGGATTCAAATGGTAAATGAGGTATGGCCTCCTATTATCAAAGAACTATGGAAAAGACCAATAACTAGCTCTACAATAGGTCAAGAGGCATTAGTGTCAAGCACAGGTGCAGATGATATGCTCCAAGAGTACAAAGAAGTTAGTTCAAGCTAGGAAAAATCAGGAAAGATTTCATGTCATGTGAGCGTCAAGGGCTCACAAAGCTTTCATTAGGGAGGTCTTTCCTATCAGGAAAGAGCATGAACAAGAGGCAAGGGGCACGGGCAGTGGCTCGCAGAAGGTGTAGCTGGAACACAGGGAATGCAGAGGTATGTAGAGTAGGATGCAGGTCTGAAAGGGAAGTCTGGGTTCTCAATGGGAAGGAACTTGAATGTAATATGTCCCTAGACAACAGAAAGCTACCCACTATTTAAAACATGCTCTTAATTGTGAGGAAAATTGCAGAAGCAAAAAGGGTGGCAGATAACCTACAGGGAACTTCTGAAATAGGAGAAAGATGTTTCATAGAAGAGAGAGAAATCATAGGGCTTTCTATGGAAGGATAAGAACACTGAAAATTATATAATTGGGAAATCAAAGCAAAAGACTAGAACTCAGATTCGAACTTTTTATGAAACAGAGTAGAGAATGAAAATCAAGTACCATTAATGTAACTCCCAAAGTAATTAAACAGGATGACAGCTAAATTCCCACTCAGATGGCCAGGCCTGCAACACACTGAGGACCTTCTACTTTTGTTACTGGACTAAAACTGAGTGTGGCAGTGATGCTAATCATTCCGTTTTACTACTGGAAAGCAAAATACACAAACCCTTAAACCTTCGTTCTTCCCTTTCCCTTTCCCACCTGTATAAGCTGCTAAAACAGCTAGATCCAGAACTTTGCAAGATAGAAGTAAACAAAAACAAAACAAAACCCTAAGGTTCAATGGCAATTTCCATCAGAATATTAAGGCTGAGGTGGAAGGCAACTAGTCTTTATTTTTATCTATGTGTCAGGAAGCTTGGTGCCAAGTATTCCCATTAAACCTCACCACTGCCTGTTAGCGTCTTCCTCTTCCTCCTCCTCCTCCTCCTCCTCCACTTTATCCTTACTTTACAGAGGAGGAAAGTGATTCTCCTGGGATGTAAAGAAAAAGGCTTAGCAAATATGGGTAGGTCTGAGATTCAGCCCAAATTCATTAAACTCCAAAATCCATGCTCTTTCCAATAAAAAGTCTATGCTTAAAATATGTCCTCAGCAACCCTTTCCCCCTTCAGTAACACCTCCTATTCCTTTGTTGGTTCTTTCTTCATTCATTTATGCATGTTCATTCTTAAATTAATCACTGAACAACTCCTGGGTGCTAGACCCTGATGATGACCACTCATCAGAGTAGAAAAATGTTTTATATTGAGCATGGTGCTTGAGGCATTATCCTTTTCCTCATTCAAACATGCTGTCATATTGAATATTACAATCACATCATGTCTATTTACAATTTCCAAGATGTCTTCTGGTAAACATACAGGTTCATAATATTTATGCCATAAAACCTGAGTGTCTACTAATCTCCAATAAATATAGGAAATTTTAGTTAGTTGGAGGGAAAAGAATTTACCACAGAACTACCTAAAAGCTCATATACTAAGTAATTTTAATAGCTGAGAATTCTTGATAAAGTCAACAGAAAATCAGAATCCATGAATTATGATCGTGTTGCAACAATAGTTTTAGTGTAATTTTAACTAAAGCACTATTAGTTGTGTGTATATATGTTAAGTACTTTCTCAATTAAAGACTTGCTTATAAACCATGCAATAGATAATGTCTCTACATAAATTAATATAGGGTTTCTCAAAAATATAACTAAGTATTATCAATAAGATTTCATAGCCACCTAATATGGGAAATCACCTGCAACATGTAAATGAAAGGAAGGAGTGATACTGCCTTCTTTCTAAAGAGGCATTTTCACTTATCATGGGCTGCTCAATAACTCAAGGATCCTGAATAGTATAGTAAGTAGAGCAATAACATAAAAATATGCATTTGAAAAGCATGCCACAAATTAATCACTAAGCTATATACTATAACAAACAAATTAAACTGACACAAGAGCCCTGGCCCGTGTGACTCAGTTGGTTGGAGCATTGTCCCATACATTAAGAGGTAGCAGGTTTGATTCCTGGTCTGGGCATATACCCAGGTTGCGGGTTCAAACCCCAGTTGGGGCACATATGGGAGGCAACTGATATCTCTCTCTCTCTCTCTCTCTCTCTCTCTCTCTCTTTCTATCTCTCTCTCTCTCTTTCTCTCTCTCTTCCTCTCTAAAGTCAATAAAAATATTATTAAAAGTAACTGAAAAAAGAGCAAAAATGCAAGTATTCCCTAATTTTTAAAATGAGAATACATCAGATATTTCTTTGGAGCCTGGAAAAAACTGTCTACTACTATTATTTATCCTTACAAAATGAAAAAAGTATGATGTAAAAAAATGCCAACTTTCATTTTATAGTTGTTAACTATTCACACAAAGAAGCTTGAGATCCACCAAAGACCAAAGTCCAAACCAGCTGTGCCGCCAGCACATCCAAACATGCACACAGACAACTGCACAGCCCTCCCCACAGCTGCCCACACACCCACCCTCCCTTCCCACAGTGTCATCCATGATCCCAAATTTCACACTGAAGTCAATTATTGTAGACTAAATCTATAGTCAGATGTATCCCCACAAAAGGGCCAATTATTGTTTTCTACATTCCAATAAATAACTACAGTGTACTAAATATTCTGATAGATTAATCCAATAAAATAGGGGATTAAAACTAAGTGGGATTAGTAATGAAAGCTGTTAATAAAGATGTTTGAGTTGAACATCCTATATAATAAAAGGCTAATATGAAAATCAAACTGCGGAACGACTGGTCGCTATGATGCATACTGATCACCAGGGGGCAGACACTCAATGCAGGAGCTGGCCCCTGGTGGTCAGTGCACTTCCACAGGGGGAGCACGGCTCAGCCAGAAGCCCTGAGCCAGGATCACAACTGGCAAATGCAGCAGTGGAGGTGTGAGCCTCTTCCACCTCCATAGCAATGTTAAAGATGTCTGACTGGCAGCTTAGGCCTGCTCCCGAGAGTGGGGTGGTGTGGGGAGGGGAGAAGGGTAGGCCTAAGCTGTAAATTGGATCAACCCCCAACCCCATCCCGGGCTCTCAGACTTGTGAGAGGGTGCAGGCCGAGCTGAGGGACTCTCCCCCACCCCCCAGAGTGCACAATTTTCATGCACTGGGCCTCAAGTAAAAAATAAAAGTCTACCTCTAACCAATGTTCCTCAATCATAGCTGTATTTTAGAATAACCTAGGGATTATGAAAAAATACCGATGCTTCCACCCAACCTCCTAAGATTCTGACACAATTGGTCTGGGGTGCAATTTAGGCATCAGGATTTTTAACAGCTTTTCAGTGATTCTGGGAAGCATCAAGGCCACTGCCAGGAGCTTAGTCTGTGTCTACCAACACTGCAGAGGCAAAGCCTTTCAGAAAGTGGCTTAAACATAGAAATACACTTAATTTCAAGTTGCAAATTTGATTAATGGTACTTCTCTTTTTCACACAGGTACAAAAGATTCACATATAGCCACATTTTCTGTTAAAAAGCAAATGAGCAGCTAAGTTTGTCATCACTGTGCTCACCTCCGCAGACGTCTGTGCGTGGACAAGGCACTTATTTAAGGGGAGTTTCAGAGGGACCAGAAAAGAACAGATCACCGAGGCCCGTGCTTCTCTGGGCCCAGCTCCTCAGGCATCAGAGAGCTGTGCAGCCACACAAAGCAGCCCACCAGCATGGACTTGTCCTACTTTGGATTGACTGCTGCTCGGAAATTACAGATATGATGAGACATCTTGCAGCTCACAGGATAAAAAATAATCAGATGAGGATAAATACTTTACAAAATACACAGGTAGAAATAACTTGAGTTATTAAAGGCACAATTATTAGCAAAATTAGGTATTAAAATATGCAAACTGCCATCTTATTTGTTATGAAAGGGTCAAAGAATAAGGTCATTCTATCAAAAATATTATTTTACCAGAAAGAATGAACAAATTATATTAAATCCCAGGGGGGGAAGGTATCTGTTGTAAGAATAACAATGGAAGGAGGAAAAGATGCCAAAATTCTGCAATAGTACATAGGATAGGAAGCATTTTTTTAAAGTGTTACCAGTTACTTTTTCAGCAAGTGGCTATATTAAACTGATGTAAAATGTATGTATTACATAATGGTACATTTTACGAAGACAATCCCTCTTGAGCTCGTGAAAGTTATTTACACTATAAATATTTACAAGCCTAATCGGAGATGGTAATTTGAATATCAAGCTGAGAAACATCTTTGAAGAACTACCCGGTGTAAGATCACACTGAACCAAGCACTGAGGGAGGGCACAAAAGCAGCCCTGTCTGTTCTTCATGTGACTTATTAATTAAAAGAGTAATGAGGAATTTTTAGAGCTAGAATTTTGAAAGCTAAGAACCAGCATTCTCTGGAAACTATCTTTTTCTTGTTCATTTCAAAGCACAAAACTTGGCAGACATAGTCTAAATGTATTAGAGACACATGGGCAATATTTATCTCTGACTCTAAAAGAAATGTGAGAAACCCAAAACAAGAAAAGTTATCATATACTTACCATACAGTAACTGATGTGTAAACAACGGGCTTGCTGGGTGGCTGAGAGCAGCTCACCACCTGTGTCTCCTGCACAGAACATGTGTCCCACAGTGGAAGCACTCTCTGATGTGTTTCACTGCCTCACTAGCTCTAAGATTTAAATTTTAAAATCCTCATGTTTCCAAAACAGGAGATTCAACTGACAAGGCCACCATTTACCTGCAGTGTAAGAAAAGTATAATGGCTGTCTTTGTAATGAGTGCTATCTCACAAGCCACAGAAGAACCCATATGGGTCCCACACATTGGCTCTCCCTCCAGAGGTTCACTCCCCAGCACTGCACCACTGTTACTGATAAATGTGCCTGGTCTCTATATTCCATTTAGGAGTTCATTCAAATTCATTTTACATCAGGTTAGATAGCTTAGCTCTCAGTACAACCCAGAATATAATGCAAGTATGTGTGTTCACAGATCCAAGTGCATGATAAAAAACTTCACGAGTAAATGTGTTTTGTATTATTGTCTATAACATGCTAGCATTAATTTATAGCAGTATATTTAGTTTTTAGTTATGTTACTCCATAAGGATTGGTATAATAGCATGGTTTAATCAGAATGTAAGATGTTTTGTGGGGTTTTTTTTGTATGTTTGTTTTTACTGATTTCTGGTATACAGCATACTGCATTTCCTATCCAAAAATTTCCTTACAAGATGTCGTTTAAATTACTTGAGATCAATATAACAAAAAGGATGGTTTCCCTGCAAAACAAAACAAAAAAGGGTGGGGGGCTGTCTCATATAACTGCACAGACATATTCTGAATCCCTAACATGGGACACATGGCTGCTTATTAGGAAGGGAAGAGGAAGTAAGGATGGAGGGAAGGAGAGAGAAACCAGAGATACACAGAAAGTAAAGTCAAACCCACCAAGGGGGTTACCCAGGCATTCAAAATACATACTTTCCTGGAACCCAGCAAGGCAAGGAAGACAGCTGTGCCATGCACTGATACTCAGAGCCTGGTACAGGGAAGAGATTGGGAGGACTGATGATTCCCACTGGAACACTGTATACTGCAGGATGTGCACCTGCCCTCACCTAGGCCCAGCCTCTGAAGCTCCTATATTCCTTTGGGCCCAGCACCTACTCCACTGCTTGTCTGGCCCTTCTTACACTCTATCTCCACCACTCCTTACCAGAGTCAGTTCTTGTTATAATAACCACGATGGTTACATTTCTAAATTACTGCCTTGTCACTATTAAAGCCTTTTGAAAATATTCTGAGTCTTTTAACTTTAATTTCTTTGTATATTGATAATCTCTAATTTCAAAAGAATAATTCACATCCTATCTAATAAAAGAGTAATATTCAAATTGACTGTCACTCCAACACACAAGATAGCTGCCCCCATGTGGTCAAAGATGGTTGCCTTCATGGGGACACAAGAAGGCCACCACAAGATGGCCAGCAAAAGATGGCAGTTAGAAGGGACCAGGCATTGCAAGACAGGGCAGTTGGGTGCGACAGGCCTGCAGGGAAGGGCAGTTAAGGGTGACCTGGACAGCAGAAGAGAGCAATTATGGGCATCAAGCCTGCAGGGGAGGGCAGTTGGGGGAGGGACTAGGACAACAGGGGAGGAAAGTTGGGAGGAACCAGGCCAACAGGGGAGAGCAGTTAGGGGCAACCAGGTTGGCAGGAGAGGGCAGTTAGGGGTGACCAGGCCAGCAAATGAGGGCAGTTAGGGGCAATCGGGCTGGCAGGAGAGCAGTTAGGTGTCGATCAGGTGGCAGGGGAGTGGTTAGGAGGTGATCAGGCTGGCAGGCAGAAGCAGGTAGGGGCAATCAGGCAGGCAGGCAGGCAGGCAGGCAGGCAGGTGAGCAGTTGGGAGCCAGCAGTCCTGGATTGTGAGAGAGGTCCCAAATTGGAGAAGTTGCAGGTTGGGCTGAGGAAAACCCCCCTACCCCCATGCATGAATTTCATGCACCAGGCCTCTAGTTTTATATAATGAATAAAACATACCTAATGTATAATTACCTATGTAATTTAAATTATTCTAGAGCCTTTCCTTTTTTTATTTAGTTTCAATTACAGTTGACATTCAATATTATTTTGTACTAGAGGCCCAGTGCACGAAATTTGTCCCTCAGCCCAGCCTGCACCCCTCCAATCTGGGACCCTTCTCATAATCCAGGACTCCTGGGTCCCAACTACTTGCCTGCCTACCTTCCTGATTGCCTCTAACCGCTTCTGCCTGCCAGCCTGATCACCCCCTAACTACCTCCCTGCCAGCCTAATTGATGCTTAACTGCTACCCTGCCAGCTTGTTTGCCCCTAACTTCCCTCCCCTGCAGGCCTGGTCACCCTTAACTTTCCTCCCCTGCAGACCTGGTCCCCCGCAACTGCCCTTTCCTGCAAGCCCGGTCGCCCCCAACTTCCCTCCTCTGCCAGCCTGGTCCCTCCCCTGCTGGCCTAATTGCCCACAACTGCCCTCCCTTGCAGGTTTGGTCCCTCCCAACTGCCTTCCCCGCTGGCCATCTTGTGGCGGCCATATTGTGTCCACTTGGAGACAGCCAAGTTGTGTGTTGGAGTGATGGTCAATTTGCATATTATTCTTTTATTAGCTAAGATAAAGGCCTGTTACATGGGTGGGGGACAGCTGGATTGCCCTGAAGGGTGTCCTGGATGAGGATAGAGGTTCCCTTGGAGCATGGGGGCCGCCTGGGCGATGGGCCTGTAGTGGTTTGCAGGCGGGGCCACACACCCCGGTGACCCAAGTGGAGGCCCTGGTATCTGGGATTTATCTTCTATAATTGAAATTTGTAGCCTTGAGCAGAGCCAAACCTCCTGCTTGCTCTGTGGCCATGGCCATTTTTGTTGGGAATTGTTTATCTTCTATAATTGAAACTTTGTTGTCTTGAGTGAAGGCCTAGGCCGGCCAGGGTGTGCAGAAAGCTTGGCTTCCTCTATTACCAGGGAAACCCAAGCCTCCTGCTCACTCTGTGGCCACAGACATCTAGGCTGGGTTGATTTGCATACTCACTCCTGATTGGCTTGTGGGTGTGGCTTGTGGGTATAGTGGAGGTATGGTCAATTTGCATATTACTCTTTTATTAGATAGAATTAGTTTCGCACAGTGGTTAGATAATCATATACTTTACAAAGATATCTCCCCAATATTTCAAGCATACCTGGCACTATACATAATTATTACAATGTTACTGACTATACTCCCTATACTGTACTTTACATCCCATGACCATTTTGTAACTCCCAATTTGTATTTTTTAATCACTCCACCTTTTTCTTTTCTTTCTTTATTTTTTCATTTCATCTTTTTCACCCACTGCCTTTTCCCTATGGCAACCATCAGTCTATTCTATGCATAGAAATAAGCCTTTTCTATTTTATTTGGGAGCCTTTCATTAGAACCAATATTAAATTAAGGACACATTCTCGGATGTTTATGTACATTATGCATGAATGTTTTAAATCAACTGCAATTTTAAGTAAATGTCTATTACTATATTTGACAATTTATATTAGAAGACCTATGTGAAAACTAAGAAAGAAATGCTTATGCATTCATTTTCCATGCTCTTGTAGCATCTGTAAAATTGTGAGTGCTCCAACATATAAATGCTGAGCTGTTAAGGCACTATTTGCCATGTCTTCCCAGTACATGACCTGGGACAAGGTGAGAACAAAGAGATGGGGCAGAGGCTGAGTGGCCTGGACCAGAAAAGTAACCATCAGGAGAGAAAGACAAGGTTCATGCTGGGTCTGATGAGGTGCACATGGGCAGCTGCTAAATCCAGCCACTGTTCTGACCTTTGGTCAACACCAGTGTAGCTAGAATCTTTTCTTAAATCTAAACTCACATAAGCCAAGAAGCTGGGTCTAGGGAAGGCAAAGAACTCAATCTTCAGGACATAAGGCACTCAAAGGGGACTGCTAGAAGGGTAGGGACACACCCAAAGCTATTTGGTTGGAAGGGTTGTTTCACAATTCATCCTAAACTAATTGTACTGCTCTGCACACAACCTCCACACAATCTCTGTATTCAATGAGTTTTACAAATAAAGCAATGACTTAATTTAATTTGAATTTCTCGCACTTTCTCTTTACTCTAGCCAGTTACTCCTCCAGTAGCCTATCTATCATTTCTAAAGACACACTGAGTACATAACATTGTAAGGGGAAAAGCACATACCTGACACTTCATCCATCTACTTCCCTCCTGTGAATGCCAAATTGCTATACAAGTGTAATAGCAAACTCCAGATTCCCCTTGCCTGCCTCCCCCACCCCTCTCTCTCTCACACACACACACACACACACACACAAACTCACACACACACAAACACGCATGCACACACACATTCACTCAACAAGGCACTGCTCCTGACACCCTGAACCTTCAATCCCTAGTCAACACTGAAGAATAGTCACTAACATCTCCCTGGCCTATCTCTTCGCTCTGGGTCTCACACACCCACCTACTCAGTCCTAGATGAAACGGTTGCCAACATCACAAAGCCATCTTTAAGAAACTGTAATAGATTAAAGAACGTAATTTTTCTCTTTAATTTTATCCACTGTAGATCAAGAATATTCTTGGGAGAAAAATTAGTGTTGCTCTAATTTATTCGTGCCCCCTCTTCTCCCCCTACCTCCCTGCTCTATAAATTAGGATGTGCTCAGATACAAGGAAGGGAATACATGGATAACAATGGCTTAAACCATTGTTGACCTTACTAAAAATCCGTTATAAAGTAAACCTAGAGTTGCTTTGACCTCTCGGCAATGTTGAGAAGGACCCACGTTCTTCTTATCCTATTTCACCATCCTTAGCATGTTGGCATTAATCTATAATAAAATAAAATAAAAGCCTAATATGCTAATTAGACTGGACAGCCAAATGACCTCTATCTAGACATTATTCCAGAGGTCCTTCTGATGAAGTTGCTGTGGCAGGGGCCAAGGCAGAGGCAGTTAGGGGTGAATAGGCAGAGTGGTTAGGAGTGATCAAGCAGGCAGATGAGCAGTTAGGGGTGATCAGGTAGGCAGGTAGGCAGAGGGGTTAGGGGCAATCAGGCAAGCAGTTAGGGGCAATCAGGCAGCTAGGCCAGTGGTTAGGGGTGATCAGGCATGCAGGCATAGGGGTTAGGGGTGATCAGGCAGGCAGGTGAGCAGTTAGGGGCATCAGTCAGACAGGCAGGCAGAGAGGTTAGGGGTGATCAGGCAGGTGGTTGGAGTGATGAGCCAGGCAAGCAGAGTGGTTAGGGGTGATTAGGCAGGCAGGCAAGCAGTTAGGAGCCAGTGGTCCCAGATTGAGAGAGGGTACAGGCTGGGCTGAGGGACAATTTTGTTCACTGAGCCTCTAGTTTTCAATATTGCCTCCAGTTTCAAAATGGCCACCACAGTTCCAGGCATCATGTCTTTATGTGGCAGTGTCTCATATAGGAAAAAGGGTGACTGAGGATAATATATATATATATATATATATATATATATATATATATATATATATATATATATTAATCGCTCTCTTTCAGGAACCTCAGTCTTTTTAAGCAAAGAAACAAATATTTATCAAAAGCTCATAAAACTGCCCTGGCTGTTTTGGGCTCAGTTAGTTGGGCATTATCCCGTGCACCTACAAGGTTGCTGGTTCAATTCCCAGTTAGAGCTCCTGTCCAAGTTGTGGGCTTATTCCCAAGTAGGGGACTTGCATGAGGCAGTTGATCAAAGTTTCTGTCTCCCTGTCTCTCTCTCTTTCTCTTTCTCCCTCTCCCTTCCTCTCTCTGAAATCAATAAAATAAAATAATTAAAATTAAGAAATAAGCTCATAAGACTGCTTTTTACCTTTCAATGGCTGCTGCCTAACCTTAGAACAATATTGGCAAAATAAGTCGAAGGTGTTCATGGGTTAACTCACTGGGCATGAGAAAGAAAATGGTGAGTTCTTTAGTAAGGAGGAAAAAAGCGAGATATACTAGTAGACAACTTACCATGTCTGCCATGCATCACCACAAGGGTTCTGAGGAATGTCACTGGATATCTGGGCTTCTTTTCTCTCTCTTTTTTTTTTTTAAATAATGAGCATTTACTTTCTTTCTTTTTTTTTTTTTTTTAAATATATTTTATTGATTTTTTACAGAGAGGAAGGGAGAGAGATAGAGAGCTAGAAACGTCGATGAGAGAGAAACATTATCCAGCTGCCTCTTGCACACCCCCTACTGGGGATGTGCCTGCAATCAACGTACATGCCCCTGACCGGAATCGAACCTGGGACCTTTCAGTCCGCAGACCGACGCTCTACCACTGAGCCAAACCGGTTTCGGCATACCTGGGCTTCCTTGATCTTTCCTCCCTCCCTTTCTCTCTCCCTCACTTTCTCCCTCCTTTCCTTCTTTCTTCCCACTACTAAGGGGCATTTAAATAAAATAAAAATGTGGCATAATTCTCACCAAGTTCTATTTATCCCTTCTATGTATAGTTTAGTCCCTTAATAAATAATATTTTATATATATATATCTTTAAGAAGCTGTAGAAAAAGAAATTAAATAACCGAGTTCCTAAAATACTTTAAAAATTATATTATACTTCTTTATTTGTTTACTTGGACATTTCAGCTCTGCTTTATTTCATTCTCGGTTTCTCAGTTGCTTTGATGGGTAGTTGATACTGTAAATTAAGTTCCTCAGCTCCTCTTCCTATCAAGTATTTGTTTCAACATTTATTGAAGGCTTGCTGTCTAAACACTCCAGAAGAGTTGCATATGTAAAGCAACCCTAAAAGTTCCAGAAAGAAATATTAATAATATAAATACATCTATAACATCATTTTGATTTTTAGCTACAGAGTTTTCTTACAGCAAGGTATGTCAATACATCTTGAAGTAACATCTGTGTTCCTCCTTACTTTCCTATCAATCTACTTTACCCCCTTAAGGTTTTTTTCTTTCCCCTTTACGAGTAACTATTTATCTGAATCAATCCATTTATTCCTTATTTTTCAAGTTTAACCTGACAGATGGAGAGATAGATCACTTCCAGACATCTACAGTAAAATGCTTTACCTGTAATTCCTGCTGAGTAAACTGATTTTAATTAGATGATATTTAAAAATTTCTCTCACAGGCGTTGTAAATAAAAGTTTTCAGTGTAAGAACAAGTTATCACTCGGGCTCTCACTGTTAGGGACACTCTTATTCCAAACAAAAAATACATGTCACTATGTCAGGGTTATAAATAGACCACAGCAGTTTTGATATCACGGATGTTTATGACAGTCACACTTTAAGATTACTGAAAAATTTCATATATGTGCATTGTGTCAATCATAACTTTACAGAGAAAACTGAGAAAAGTGATTGTTTGGCATTCACTGGGTACCATTCCTAGAAAGACTCTAGAAAGACTACAATGTGTCTATAAATCACATAACACTATTTATTAACATCTGGATATTAGGATAGTGACCTTTCCCAACAATCCCCCAAAGTAAAGTTAGAGAGTCCCTATCACCAGTAGCAATCATGTGTGCACTACACTTGCGTACTCCTAATGTGACAGTCACGTTCTTTTCAGTGGTTCCTTTTCCTCTGCCGACCCCTGCTGTCTAAACACTCCAGAAGAATTTTGTGCACCAGGCCTCTAGTTTCTAAATAATTGTGAAACTAAAATAAAACAGATGGCTATATTAATAAAAGGTAATTTCATACTCACCACTCTTAAACAATCCAGAACAAATCTTGCTCAGAAGAAGTTTTTGGCGCAACTGCAGAACTTCAGCTTCCAAGCTTTCAACTTTAGCTCTCCACTCTGACTCCTGCCCAGACACTACCCTCGCAAGGTGCTCTGTGTATTCTCTGCTGCTCTTGTCTGCTGGTTTTGAGCGGATAATTGCCAAGGCCAGAGCTAGCTTTGCAGTTCTCAGATACCATACTTGATGATCCGTACTGGCTTCTGTCCCTATGGGGCAACAAGAAAAAAAGTTATAGAAGTGCCTTTTAACTTTTGCACTGCATTTTATTCGCTCAAAATTGATTTTACAGAGTAACACTAATTAGTAAGTTTATGATACCAGTTGACACCAAGTAACAAAAAAAATTTCTCAGGAACTGAAAGCATTATGAAAAATATGCAGAAGAAAAAATCTATTCACATGCATATTAAGTTTATTAATATTAAAAACAATAGGCTAAGACAATTTGACAAATTCTTGGGATGGAAAACACATACATTAATTCACTTAGTGATATCTAACAAATGGCATACATCAGAATCTCAGATCACACACACACAGATGTGATCCCATCTCCCCAAATTCTAATTCAGTAAATCAGGATAGAACTGATACTTTTTTGGAAACTTTTCTTATTTTTCAATTACAGTTGACAAACAATATTATAATAGTTCCAGGTGTATAACATAATGATTAGACATTTATATAACTTACAAAATGATCACCCAGATGAGTCTAGTACTTGTCTAATGCCATGCATAGCTATTATAATATTGACTAGAGGCCCAGTGCATGAAATCATGCACAGGTAGGGTCCAGCCGCCTGGCCCCAATTGGGGCAGATTGGGGCTGGGCCTGTCAGGAGGAGGAGATGGCAGGAGGTTGGCCGCCCAGCCCCACCTGATTGGTTTTGGGAGGGCTGATCATGGATGGAGCTGGCTAGGAAGAGGGGCCTTGGGCCCATCAGGGAAGTAGGGGCTAACTGTGGGTAGGGCCAGCCATGGGGGAGGGCTGAGGGTGGTGGGCCAACTGGCCCTACCCTCAAATGGGGTGGGGGGGGCAATGGAGGGCCAGCAGCCTGAGGGAGAAAATCATGGGTGGCTGGCTGGCAGGCCCAGTTCCTGATCAGAGTAGGAGGGCTGATCTGGGGTGGACCTGGAGGGGGGAGGGGCTGCAGGAGGTTGGCTGGCCCTGCCCCCTATTAGGGTAAGGGGGCAATCAGGGGTGTGTCCAGATGATGGAAGGGGCTGCGAGCCAATCAGTGTGGTGGGAGCCCATCGGGGGGCAAGGCTGGCCAGGAGGAGGGGCTGCAGGAGGTTGCCCATGGGCCTCACCCCCAAATGGGGGTGGGAGAGGCTGATCAGGGGCAGGGCCAGCTGGGGGAGGGGCAGTGGGAGGTTGGACAGCTGGCCCTACTCCCTGATTGGGATGGTTTGCTGGCTGCAGTGGGCTTCATAGTGACAGGACGTTCCAGTTGCCACAGTGTTCCAGTCACTGGCTTTTTATATATGTAGATGATGTTATCTATGCTATACTTTGTAACCCTATGACTGTTTTCATAACTGGCAACTGTACATCTTAATCCCTTCCCCTTTTTCACCCATCCCCTGAGCTTCCCTGCCATCTGGAAGCCATCAAAATGTTCTCTGAATCTATGATTTTGTTTCTATCTTCTTTGTTCATTTATTTTATTTTTTTGATTCAACATATCAGTGAAATCATATGGTATTTGTCTTTCTCTGTCTGGCAAATTTCACTTAGCAGAATACCTTCTAGGTCCATCCATGTAGTCGCAAATGTCAAGATTTTTTTTATTTTTTTTTGTCTACTATTCCATTGTATATATGTACTATCTCTTCTTTGTCCACTCGTTTATCGAAAGACACTTAGGTTGCTTCTCTACCTTGGCTATTGTAAGTAATGCTGTAATGAACATAGGGGAGCATATGTCTTTTTAAATTAGTATTTTGGAAATCTTCAAGTAAATACCCAGAATTACTAAGACATATGATAGTTCCAGTTTTATAGTATTTTTGAGCATCTTCCATACTGTTTACCATAATGGCTGCAATCCCACCAACAGTGCACAAGTGTTCCCTTTTCTCCACATCCTCACCAACAGCTGTTATTTGTTTTTGTTTAGTTATTGATGATAGCAATTCTGGCAGGTGTGAGGTAATATTTCATTGTGGTTTAAATTTGCATTTCCCTGATGATTAGTAATGTTGAGCATCTATTGGCCATCTGTATGTCCTCGTTGGAGAAATGTCTATTCAGGTCTTCTGCTATTTTTTAATTTATTGTGTTTTTTTTATGTTAAGTAGTAAGAGTTCCTCATATATTTTGGATATTAACTCCTTATTGAATGTATCATTTCCAAATGTCTTCTTCCACTCAACAGGTTGTCTTTTCGTTGCTAATGGTTTCTTCATTGTGAAAAACTCTTTAATTTGATACAGTCCCATTTTGTATGTTTCCCTTGCCTGAGGAAACACATTCAAAAATAGATTTATTACTGATAGATGTTAAAATTTTTACCACCTATGTATTATTCTAGGAGTTTTATGGTTTCAGGTCTTACATTTACATATTTAGTCCATTTTTAGTTTTTTCTTGTATAGGGTGTAAGAAAATGATCCACTTTCATTCTTTGGCATGCATATGTTCAGTTTTCTCAACACCATTTATTAAAAAGCCTGTCTTTATCCCATTATATAGTTTTGCCTCCTTTTCATAGATTAATTGACCATGTAGGTGTGGGTTTATTTCTGGGTTCTCTATTCTGTTCCATTGAACTTTTTTTTTCTTTTTTTTTTAAATTACATTTTTATTGATTTTCTACAGAGAGGAAGGGAGATAGTTAAAAACATGGATAAGAGAGAAACATCAATCAGCTGCCTCCTGCACGCCCCCTACTAGGGATGTGCCAGCAACCAAGGTACGTGCCCTTGACTAGAATCGAACCTGGGACCTTTCAGTCCGCAGGCTGACACTCTATCCACTGAGCCAAATCAGTTTCAGCTCCATTGAATTTTATGTATGTTTTTATACTAGTACTATGCTGTTTTGATTATTATTATAATCTTGTAGTATACTTCAATATCAGGTAGAGTGATACCTCCAACTTTAGTATTCTTTCTCAATACCGCTTTAGATATTCAGGGTCTTTGTGGTTCCTATCCTCCATGTGCCATTAGCAAGGTAAAGATAATTCTGTTTCTCCTAAAATGTTGTGGGAGAAATGAGCTTCCAAAACATAGTATCTGTTTTATTTAGGAAAGATCAGTAGTAACTTTCAGAAAACCTTTTTTTTTTTAATTATCTTTCTCTTTTGTTTTCCTTTCTTAAATAATTAAATTTATTGGTGTTACATTGATTAATAAGATTATATAGGTTTCAAATATATATTTCTATAATATATGATCTGCATACTGTACTGTGGGCCCACCACACAAAGTCGAATCTTCTGTTACTACATATTTTAAAACTTAAAATATTCAATTTATACTCAAATAATTATAGTAAATAATTAAAATTAACATTTAATGTTTCTGTAAGATATTTAGTGTCCTTGAATTCTTAATAGCTGAAAATTTAAAATTAACAGTCTTTTTAAAATAGTCTTCTTTCAAAAGTGCTGTCTTCTTCTTTGCATTGGAGAACAGGGCTTTGAAAAATCTAGTCACATTCCTTAGGACCTCTGGGTTCCCCTCAAAACAATTTATAATAATAATAGTGTAATATGCTAATTAGACCTGACATCCTTTAGGATGAAGCCAGGCTGCCAGGGAAGCCCGGGTCCTGGGTGCCTGCTGGCAGCTGGAGGGAAGCCTGGGTTCCGGGTGCCAGAAGGAAGCCAGTGCTGGCAGCCAGGGGAAGGAAGGCCTATTCTTGCATGAATTTCATGCATGGGGCCTCTTATGTGTACATAAATATCTACTCTGCAAACAGTATTTTGACAATATTTATCTGTCCAATTTCTCCTATCCTCACTTTTCTCTAATATAATTTGCCATCCACTATATAAACTGTCAATACTACTTTGAATTATAATCCTAAACTCTAAAATTAGTTCATCTCCAAGATCACTGATGAAAATTCTGTATGAGAGCCCCAGGTCACTCCTATACAGGACTGGTAGAAGTTTAAATAAGATGACCATTGAGGAGAATATTTCCTTAATATGTATCAAACACCTTCAAGTATTTATCCCCTTTGGTCCAAAATAGGTTCTAACACTTTAACTTAACATTTTATCTTAAAGAAATGATCAGATCTATGAACAAAACTTAATGCTCACAGATAATCTTATAGGATTATTTATAATTACCAAAAAAAATCCCACCAAAACCTAGAACACAACTTGACACCAGTTTGAACATCTAACAATAGATACATTCATTAAATTATGACCTATTATACAATTCAATTGAAAATGTTTTTGAAAATATTTCAAAGTATGTGAACATATTTTCCACATGATGTTAAGTGCAGAGTAAAACGTAAGCGTAAATGCAGTAAAATTGAACATTTGAGAGAAAATATCTACAGAGATTGGAATATTAATAGATTTAGAAATAATTGGGAAGGAGGAATGGAGAGAAAGAACAGAAAGAGGGAAGGGGGAAGGAGAAAGGAAAACTTGAGTGATTTACCAAAATACAAATGATACATTGATTATGAGTTGTTGAAGTAGAATTTTATTTTCTTGTTTATACTTTTCTATAGTTTCCAAGTTTTTCACAATGAACCTCATAAACATATAAGACATAAAAATGTCTTAATGCTAATCCTATAGAAATATCCTCTATTCTACTTTTCAAAGTAGAAATTATAGGAAAAAATTAAGATAGGTTTTTAATAAAGCCCCAAACTTTATACCAATCATTTTATGGTTATGATAAGAAGCGCCAGCCTGTGGTGCTCATGTCCTGAATTCTAAGACGTCTTTAACTATAAAACACATCAGTCCAACAGCAGCTTGGGAGAGGGAGATAAAATAATAGTACATTAAACATATTCAAAACTTTAACCTATCAACAAAGGACTTTCAAAATTGAGCAAACACAATCATTAAAATGAGAATTTTGTTTCCCAAATTCTCTAATCTCCCTGATCAGCTTTCCCCAAAGTCTACTAAGTTTGTGAAGTTCAGACCTTTTCATGTCTACAAGTAGAGTTATGCACAAAACTTTATTCCCATAGATAATCTTTAGAACTAATAATTACCAAAAAATCATTCAGATGTGTTTGGTGTTTCTTCAACTATTTCAAAGCACACAATATGTTCTGAAGGTGGGACACAAAAGCTTTCCAATATTACCAAGCAGCAAACTACTCGCCGCCACATCCCTGAAGCAGGAGCACTAACTGGCTTGTAATAAGAACTCTACTAAATTCCTGAATGAGTAAATAAATGAATGAATATATCAATGAAGGTCAGGCAGTCACAGCTGCTTGGCCAGCTCTTAATCCTGGCTCTCATCAGTAAATCTTTGTGGATTACATTCTAGGGAGAATGGCCCTGGAGGGGGGATGGATTAGGAGGGGAATTTAATTAGTTAATCTATAGGTGCCATGTCTTTCACTTTGTGATGTGTCCTTTTCTTGTCTACTTCCAGTGAATATACTTCCTCTAAACTTATGCCTTTCTACAGTATAACTTTAAACTTTCATCAGAACAATTTCTGAGTAAAGAAAATATATGAAATCTAGTTCATACAGAGATTTATTAAGTAAATTATAAGGGAGAAAGCCAGATTTTATTTCATTGTGAACACTGCAATAAATACAGTAATTGCCTTCTCATCAAAGCAAGAAACTGAAGAAGACTGACTGAACATTATTTAAGTCACTGAGATAATAAATATATAAGGACAAGAGTCTGAGTATATGAAGAAGTCCTCATATACCAAGATGATTGAATGTGCATTTATCAAATGTTGGTCTGGGGCACAGAAAGCTCTCCTAGTGCCAGAAAAGTAAGCTATTGTAAGACTTTTTAGAGAATTACTTTCAGTAAACATACAGAATCTAATATACAATTTTTGGATTAGTTCCAGTTGACAAACCCCCAATTATTGGTGTAGCTTCAATACACACTGTATTGTGAAGTGCTCAGCAGATTAACATCATGTGAAATTTTAAATTAAAAAATCAGGAGTTAGTCAAGATTTGAAGACTCTCCACTTGAATTACTAAGGGGGCCTTTAAAAGCCTTATCAGCAAAGAAAATCTGTGCATGATGAGACTAGTAAGGATAAAAGGATGCTTGTTTTATTTTATTTTTTTCTGTTTCATTTTCATCAAAATAGGCCAATTAACTATCATTTCCCTCTTTTTGAAAGAGTTAACTAATCACAGATTTTAAATATCTATAGTCTCTTATCACGGCTTTTTTTTAAAAGTATATATATTTTATTGATTTCAGAGAGGAAGGGAGAGGAAGAGAATCATTGATTGGCTGCTTCCTGCAGGCCCCCTACTCGATGGGGATGGAGCCTGCATCCCAGGCATATGCCCTGATTAGAATCTAACCGTGATCTCCTGGTTCATAAATCAATACAAAACTACTGAGCCACACCAGCGGGCAACACTGCTTTATTTTTACACAAACTTGTACCCCTTACCTTTTGATTCCTAAATATTTCTTTTTTTGGCATACGAAAGGTTTTCTCTGGATTCTGGCAAGTAACTAGTGCAGAATTTCACACAGGAAAACACATCAAACACATTTTATAAATCAGCAAAAAAGAACACTGATTCAGAAATACAAACTCAAAACAGCACAAGCAGCAATCATTCTCCACTAAGTATTTCATACACTGAGGTGGACATAATCCTCATCACCAAAACAAGTATATTCTTTAGGGCACACAAAAATAGCTGATAGTCAACCCAACTTAAAGCTATACCCTCTACAAATCTGAAATCTTTATGAGGCTACACTTTGGAAATGGAAAAAGTTAAAATGAAGAATATTATAGAATAAAGCCAGAAACCTAAGAAACACCCAGAAGAGGCAACAGAGAGAGGGTCAGCCAGCCCCAGCATAGAGAAACAGCTGGCTTCTGGGAACCAGCAAGCCAGAGCCGAGCTTCAAGAAAAACAAAAGAGTGAAGAGGGGAGTAGGCAAGGCACAAAGCCCTCTGGAAAAGGTACATGACCCTATCATAAGAAGTCCCATTTTGTGAATGACACATTGGAAAATAAGGTGTGTTTTGCAGTGACTATTATATAATGTCATCTTGGACTTCATTTTTGTGTACACTTAAGATATGAACTCAAGAAAGCACAAGCAGCCCATAGAAACATTTTCTTTAAGGCTCATTTTTAAGTCTTAAAAAATGCTCTAATTCTCATCCGTCCCAAGGAGAGCACCACAGCAACTGACAATGCTTCATAGCTTTTCATAGGGCTTCATTTTATAAGTAAATCTAGTATTTCTTTTACTTTCTACTTAAATTTGTACTTAAAAAATAGAGTTCTAATTTTTCTAGCCTATTAAAAGAGAGGAATTGTTTCATAAATATTGAGCACTTTGATTCTAGACATTCTCTAGCACATGATGTCCTTTGCATGTTTATCCCTTTAAACTCAACTCCTCAACTTGCTCCAACCACCACCACCACCCCCCGCCCCCCCCCCCCCCACACACACACACACTATTGCCTTTGTTGTAAGTCAGTCATCACTCAGGGCTGGTCCTTATGCTTTCTTTCCATTACAACTATCTGTTCCCACCTGTGCCTGCCTAGAATGTCAACTTAGTTCTATGATTGCATATCCTCCAAAGTCAGACAGTGACAGACTCCCCTACTTTCACAGCACTTAAGTTGCATCCTATATCAATACAAAGCTCCTTTCTACCAAGAACATGTTAATTTACAGGATCCAAGCTACCTATCCCTGTCCCACTTGGTAACACTACAAACCCTAACCAACTAAGGAATACTAGAAGAAGCTGCAAGCCAGTAAACACACACACACACACACACACACACACACACACACAACAGTATTGTACCCTCTTGGGCAACAACAACAACAAAAAAACCAGCATAAAGTAGATATCCCTGGGTACCAGGTGAGGGCATCCAAATCAGGAATTAGTCCTTAGCTATCCTTCCACTATTAGAACCAAAACTTCCCTCCTCCCATGTGACAGGATCCATTTAAGTAAAAAATGATGGCAATCCCTATGGCCTAACAGCTATCTACTTTTCCCAGGCACTATACCAAACTTTCCAATTCTTCATTGTTCTACCCATGAGAATGTGCTTCCCTCCTTAAAATTTTGATCTGACCAACCTGAAATTACCAACCCAAATTCATCATAGCCAGCAACTGGCCTCCTGATGACACCATGGCCAGGCCTGAACCTTGGTGCCCAGTGAAGTATAGGCAGAACAGCAGCTGCGTAGGCATATTTTTTTTTTTTTAAGTAACACCATTTGTATTAAGAATTTCTAGAACTTTTTTTTTTAAATCATGCTATCTTGTGACCATGAAAGAGGTCTTTTTTTTTTTTTTTTAAATATCATCAATCTATTTCACCTTATAAATAGAATACTTAAACAATAGGAATAAGTCCTAGCTACATCAGTGGTTCAGTTTTACTCCAGGGTAATCAATTAAAGTCATTTGTTTAAAAGCATAGGAATTTCTAAAAGTAGCTCATGCCCTAAAAGAAATTCAGATCTTTAACTTAAGGTTTCTGAGTCTAAATCTATTTGTCCTTTCAATAACTATAAGAAATTTATAAAATTTGGTTTTACCCTATTACAAATTTTACTGAACTATTAAATGAAAATTGACTGAGAAAATAAAGAAACATTATTAACTTACCCATATATTTGATAATTTATCTCAAAAAAATTTAAATCTAAATTGTCTACCTAAGTTATTTGACTTGCATATAAAGGGCTAAGTTGAAAATATTTAGGTTAAGGTAATTATCTATTTTTAGACAAACATGGGTTGAAAATAAAATATAAACACTAAACATAAGAAATCTGGGGTGGCTTTATTAATAGCAAACAAAAGAAACCTCATGACAAGAAAATATTACCAAGAGATATAGAGGAACATTTCATAATGATAAAAAGGTCAATTATTCAGTAAGATTAAAAAATCCTTAATGTGTATGCATATAATAGCAATTATAGAATTTCCAAAAATATGAAGCAAAAACTGAAAGAACTGTGGACAAAAAGGGGCCACATGCTAACCTGACTAGCTCAGGGAAGGCCTGCATGGTGACTTTGCAAATTCAAGAGACCTAAAGTAACCACAAAGGATGGTCTGAAATTAAAACTTTTAAAACTGGTCGAAACTGGTTTGGCTCAGTGGTAGAGCGTCAGTCTGTGGACTGAAAGGTCCCAGGTTCAATTCTGGTCAGGGACATGTATATTGGTTGTGGGCACATAGGGGGTGTGCAAGAGGCAGCTGGTCAGTGTTTCTCTCTCATCGATGTTTCTAGCTCTCTCTCTCTCCCTTCCTCTCTGTAAAAAAATCAATAAAAATATATATTTTAAAATAAATAAATAAATAAATAAAACTTTTAAAACTGAAAAGCAGTTTATGGTGGGTATTCATGTCCTAGACCAGTGTCTTGCTTGACAAAGATCAATCTTTACTTTGACTGAGCCTGTCTAATGACTTTTTGCATCTATGATACCATATCCTTGGAATGTCAAAGTAATTTTCTTTTTTCTGGACCCCTCAAAGCACAGGCACAGGTCTGTGGAGACCACAGATCTCCTAATTGTTACAGAGTTCATTGTTGACTGTGAACTATCCTGTACCCATCTAAGTAAAAGAAGTATCTATCATTTTACTTTTTATCCAATCCAAGAGTTTTCCCCTTTACTTTCTCCTGCCTCTCTAATCTATGACTAATGGATTTCATATAACGCACTTACATCTCTTTTTTTATTGTAATGCATAAAACAAGGTGCAAAACTGCCATTCTCCTGAGCACTATCTCAAGCCATTGAAATTCTGCTTTTGGGCATTTGTCAACAGCTTGGCTCAAATAAACTCACAAAAGTTCTGCACAGACATTAATGTTTCTTATGTTGACAGAACGTGATGAAGAGGTAGACAAACCCATAATCATATGTAAAGATTTTAACATACTTCTTTAAATAAATGATAGAATAAATAGACCTGGAATAATAATGATCTATACTAATAATAGAGGAATATGCAAATTATCTGGGATGCTGTCACATCAGGACCATTCAGCAGGGTGGGTGGGGTGTGGGGCCCCAGGGCTGGACTCTGAGTCTTGCATGATTTCATCCCGCCCAGGCAGACTCCCCTGTGGCCCCGCAGCCAAATCCCAAGGTGGACCCAGGGTTTACTAAACTTTACTGCAGCTGCTCCCCACACTCCCACCCCCTGCACCAGGACTGCACTTTCCTTCTGACAGGTGGGCAGCTGGAAAGAGCCAATTGGGGTGAAGGTGGCAGGGAGCCATGGAGGGGCGGAGCAGCTGGAGCCAAGTTCCTGGGGATCTGAGGAGAGCGCCTGACAGGAGCCTGGACTGCAAAGAAGGAAGAGGATGTGGCCACAGAGAGCTCTTCCAATCCCCCTGCACAGACACCCTACCCCAAACCCCGCACCCCTGGGGGGACAGGGAGGCTGACCAGATGGGGAGAAGACCCAGCCTCAGGGGTAGCCACAGCCTTCATCTCCAACCCCCAATCTCTTCCCCAATCTCTACCTCCACCATGGGCACCCACAACAATACCGTAGTATGCTGGCAATGATGGGTAAGTGCCCCTGAGGCACCCAGGTCCCGAGACCCGCCACTGCCAGTAAATTTAGAACTATGTCCATATTTTCACAGTCAACTCATTTTCGACAAAGGCATCATGGAAATTAGAAAAATAAAGTCTTTTTAACAAATAGTGCTAAAACAATTAGTTAAATATATGAGGAAAAAATGAACTCTGTCATCTATTCTAATCTTACCCCAAAATTACAGTTAGCTAAATCACAGACCTAAAACCTAAATGTAAAAACAGGATGAAATAAGGTATAGGAAAGATTATTCATCAAAGTCAAAAAAAGTACTAAACATTAGAGAAAAACTGATAAATTAGACCATGAAGGTTCAGTCTGCTAAATTACATAATTAAAACACTAATAAAAAGGAAAACAATGAACTGGAAGGAAATGGTCACTCTCTAAATCTGACAAAGGACTTGGATACAACTACGTAAAGCACTTTTACAAATCATTTAAAAAAGACAAACACAACTACACACACACACACACACACACACACATATATATATATATATATATATATATATATGATAAAAGCAGCTTTAAAAAGTCAGTAACTATATAGGGGTGGGCAAAAGTAGGTTTATAATTGTGAGTATGTGTATTCTTGTGCTATTATTTATTGATTGTCTTTATTATTATTATAATTAATCTAATTTGCCTGCCCCTGTATAAAAAGGTATTCAACATTATTAGTTATTAGAGAAACACATTAAAATCACAGTGATACACCACTTTACACCCAAAAGAGCTAAAATTAAGAAAGATGTGAATGTAACTGCGACTCTCACACATCGGTGGAACTGTAAAATGACAACCATTTTTGGAAAAGGTTTCACAGTTTCTCATATGTGAACAAATATAGCCTAGGAAATCCACTCATTTATTTACCCAAGAAATATAAAAATATATGTCACGAGAAGGCTTTCTGGTGGCTGTTCTCCTTCCAATAAGGTTGAAAAAGCAGACCTTAATGTCCCACTTCCACAAAAACTGGCAGCAGTGCGTTAGCGTGGTTTAACCAGCAAGGCCAGCAAGCCAAATTCAAAGCACACAGCACTGCCCTGTACCTTGTATTGGGACCCATCCAGCCCCATAGTGAGATGTCCCAGGAAGAGGGACCACACCAAAGTGAAACCCAGCAGGGGCTTCAGCCTGGAGGAGTGAAGGGTGGCTGGCATCCACAAACATATGCCGGGACCACTGGGATCTTGATGCGTTGGAGGAGGGGGAAAAGTCCAAGAAGTCCCTGTAGGCCAACAGGCAATGGCTGAAGGAGTAGCTCTACAAGCTCATCTCTTCCCCGGGAAGCCTGGCCTCCTAGAAGGGAGACAGTCCTGAAGAACTCAGGTTGGTCACCCAGATGACAGGACCAGTCATGCCCATACCGGATGTCTACAAGAAGGAGAAAGCCAGGGTCATCACAGAGGAGAAGAACTTCAGCCTTCTGACAATCTTCACATGGACCTGCCACTGCCGGGCTCTTTGACATCCAGGCAAAAAGAAAAAGAAAAAAAAAGAAAAACACCAAAGAAGCTGCAGAACAGGATGTTGAAAAAATATAGTGCTGTTGCCAACTTGTGATTTAAAAAAAGACTTGTATAAGAATTTTCATAGCAACTGTAATCAAAATGATCCCGAACTAGAAATAACCCATGTGTTTTTCAATAACAGGATGAATAAACAAATTTCAGTATTTCCATACAATGACATACTACTCAACAAAAAGGAATGAACTACTAATGCATTCAACACCATGAATGAATCACAAAACATTATATCAAGTGAATAATAAATACACAAAAGTGTGCATACTCCAAGTTTCCATTTAAGTGACATTGTAGAACAAACTAATCACTGGTTAGAATAATTTTCATCTAGGAGATGGGGAGAGGAAAAAAGAGTGAAGGGCTGAGATACACTGGTATGTTAATTTAGTCAGGGCCATCAATGGTACATTTAATATTTTCCATTTCATTGTATGTAAATTTTACCTCAATAAAATAGAGGGTTTCTAGAAAAGATGGAGTTTAACCCATAGACACAGACAGTGGGTAGTGAAGGCTTGGGTGGCGGGGGGAAGGAGGGAGAGGGCAATGGAGGGAAAAAGGGACATGTAATACTTTCAACAATAAAGATTCTTTCTTTAAAGGGCCAGATTTATAATTCACCTTATACAACTAAAAGCAAAATATAAAATGTAAAACAAACTGTTTTCAAACATTGGACAGAAAGCAGTGCAGGACTATAATTCCCTAGAGAAGGGACAAAAATAAGCTAAGTATCACACTGCACAGACTTATTGCCTGAAGGCAGTTTCCAGGCCATAGCAAGGAGATGGACCACAATAAAGACGGACTATCTCAGTGGACTAAGAAGACTGAGACTGGGGCTCTGGATGACTAGCTCAGTTGGTTAGAACCGTGGTTGGCAAAGCGCGGCTCACGAGCCACATGTGGCTCTTTGGCCCTTTGAGTGTGGCCCTTCCACAAAATACCACGGCCTGGGTGAGTCTATTTTGAAGTGGCATTAAAAAAAAAAAGAAGTTTAAGTTTTAAAAATTTGGCTCTCAAAAGCAATTTCAATTGTTGTACTGTTGATATTTGGCTCTGTTGACTAATGAGTTTGATGACCACTGGGTTGGAGCAGTGTCTAATATACCAAGATTGTGGGTTCAGTCCCAGGTCAGGGCACATACAAGAATCAACCAAAGAATGTATAAATAAGTGGAGCAACAAATTGATGTTTCACTGTCTGTCACTTCCTCTCTGTAAATAAATAAAGTCCTAATGGTCGTTCCGCTGTTCAGCCTAATTAGCATATTAACTCTTTTTATTATATATGATGACTTTTTTGTATGTCTTAAAAAATCATAGTATGTATTTATCTTAAATATTGTTTTCTGTTGGAATGACTGAATGATCTTCAACACAAGAGCTCGATGGTAAGATCTGAATAAAGAATTCATATAATTAATAAAATTAGTCGAGCCCAACCCAACTGCTAAAGGAAGAAAGCATTTGCTGTGGGTGACACCATGAAATGTGGAAAGTTATCTTTTTAAAGCACTGCTCTCTCTTAGAGCAGGACACTATCTTTCAGTTCTTCCAAAACACTGTTCTGAACTCTTTCTTCCATGTCTATACAGAAGACACTGTGAATAAGCTAATATTATCTACTTCCACATTTTAGAAGAGACACGCAACACAAAGTATATACATATTTGAACTACATTTTTAAAGTGTCTAAAGTCCCCTTTGGGGGCAAACAAGGCTAGAATCCTATGAGGGTGCTGTTCATGGAATTCTTATTAGAACCTGAACACTGAAGGATACAATGTGGTTGTAGCAAAAAACGTAATCAACCCTTAAGGCATATACCAAGTCTACCTCTTTCAGGGTCTTCCTCAACTATTTCAGACCCTTGTGATTTTCCCAACAAATGGCGGAATACTCATCTCCTGACCACTAATCCACTAATTCTGGCTCTTAATAACGATCTGTTTTTGTCTTTCCTTTCTGTTAGGATTAACTTCCTTGGAGATCAAAGGCTATAAAGGTCAGAGATTATGTCGTCTTCCCCTTCTTCACTCCTCCACTAATACCCACAAATAACTCTAAATAAGTAGGTATATTCCCACCTGAATCGGGTAGCAGAGGGACTAAAGCCCAGATTTTCAAATGGCAGGCCTGCAGGCCGAACCTTTTGTTCTGCCCTTTGTCAGCTAAATAACTTTTCACTTTATGCAAAAACTGAAAAACATATAGTTAACCCTTGAACAACGTAAGGTTCAGGGTGTGCAGACGTCCCACACAGTAAAAAAAAAATCAGTGTATAATTATGTGTTTAGTAGAAACATTCTCATAAAATTGGTTTAAAGACAAAGTGAATCATGGTTGGAAAGTATGTATAGTGCCTGCTGAATCCACTCAAGAACTGTTGGTTATTTTTATCACTGCTAGTACTAGTACTACTATTACAGCTATGCTATTACATTACAATTTATTTGAAGGGAAGCAATGAGTCTTGGAATCACATAATTTCTAATTTTGTGCTTTCCTACCCAATTTTATTAGTTTAACCATTACATCGATCAATGTCTTCCTTGACACCCAATTAGTAAGCTTGAATCCAAATGCAGTTCTGGTATAACCAGAAAAACAATTAGTTATTCTGTGACCAAATGTTCACTTTTCTAGACAAGGGTAATTGTTTACTTAAAAACTTCCATCATAATTGCTGTTATTAAAGTTTACACTGACCTGGTATCAGCAATGTCCCTGGTGAAATTTTGTTTAATTCCAACATATTTTATAAAATCATAAACTCACTTTCATACATCTACTACAAACAGTTTATTCTAAAACATATTATCCCCCCTTTCCCAAAACACTATTCTCCCATGTCAAGTATATTTGCAAGATTTTGGCATTTAGCAATGACATATTTATAACATTCTATTGAAAGCTCCTTCGTGATTAAATACACTTTAAAGCAAATGAAAAATAAGTTTAAATAAGCAGCTGTGGGATCTTTCAGGCACTCTGATCAAACACGATCCTGCAGATTTAAATTTAGAACAGTTTGACACAGCACTAGCTGCTGACAACACTATTTGATCTGAGTAGATGTGCAAACATTCAACAACAAAAAAGCATGCGTCAATAATTCATAGGTCTAGAGGCACCTCTCTTGGGTAAGGAAAGTATATCCTTTAATTTTTCCCCTATATCCCAAAACACATTTTGCTCTGCACAAAGTCTTTCCTCTTCAGCCTGCCAGGAGACAGAGCACCTGTTACAATCAGATGTTCTGCTGACTTCAGCTGTTTTAGTCCATTAAGACGGGGCAGCCAGCTAGCTCAATGTGCAAGTCATGAAACCACAAAAGACAGCAGTTGGTGCAGACATTTGGCACTCTCTGAACCCCCAGTAATCTTAAACCCTCAATCCCCTTCGAGTAGATGAAGTTGTTCCTAACCTGACCCTGCGAATTCTATCTAGGCAGGTAACATGTTTCTTAGGCTCTGTTCATGCTGGGAGGCAAGCTGAGATCCCAGCACCCTTTTGGCCCAACTTAACCTTCTACATGTGTGGCCTAAACACACTGGCATTTCTGCCTCTATTGCCTTGTTAAATCCCCTTCATACACTAACTCCAAAAAACCATATTAACACAGAAATAGCCAACTAGCGGGGGCTGCGATCACTCTGAGACAAAAGTCTTTTAGTGACACACTGCCAAATCAGAAATCTAGATGATGAATAGTTACAATGAACACATAAACAGGAAGTTCAATTATTTGTTGTTACTTTAAAATAAAGCAATACTCACCAAATTGTGATCTTAAGTCATTAGAAATTAAAGCCAGTGATGAACTATATATTTTTTCCATTTTCCGTAATATTTTTTAACTTGAGAATTCTAATATTTCATTATAGGAATCCTACTCAGATAACTATTCTGCCAGAAAACAACCCTGCAGCACAAGAAAATTAACCGACCAATTAATTTATGAATCTGAAACATAAAAAGGAACAATTCATAAATTTCCCAGCTGTACCTTTCTTCTGTTCAAAAAACTGGGAAGCATCTCACTGTACTTTTTTTTTTTAATATATTTTATTGATTTTGTACAGAGAGGAAGGGATAGAGTTAGAAACATCGACGGGAGAGAGTCATCGATCAGCTGCCTCTTGCACACCCCCTGGTACATGCCCTTGACCGAAATCGAACCCGGGACCCTTCAGTCCCCAAGCCGATGCTCTAGCCATTGAGCCAAACCGGTTTCAGCTCACTGTACTTTTTGATAATAGACCACATCTAAAACATAAACATGATGATAATTCATTCACTTACCCAAAAACTATTTTTTTTTTTGGTCACCAGCTATGTCCAGAATATAGCAGTAATAGAAATAGATGAATTGTTGAGCTCACATTATCTAGTTGGGGGAGTTGAAAAATAAATAAAATATTTGTATACAAATCGTGATGAACAGCTGAGAAAATGAATGCAGGTAAGATGGAGAGAGAAGAGACTGGGTGTAATTTTAAATACAGTCGTCAAGAAGGGCCTCAATGAGCAGATAACTTTTGAGCAAAGATGCAGAAAGGTGAGGGAGCACATTCGGCTGATGAGGAAGAGTGGAAAGTGAAGGCCAAGGAGAGGGAAGCTGACAACAGGTCTGAGGCAGGAGGTGTGGTCTAAAGAGCACTTTCCCCAGCACCATCTTATTTGACCTCCATTAAGACAGAGCAGCTGTATATTAGGGTAATTATTATATAAATTAATAAAGATGTACATTAGGGTAGTTATTATGCCCATGTTATAGACGAGGGTCTGAGGTTCAGCTATGTTTCCGCTTGCCCAAAGCAACACAGCAAGCAGTAGTGCTCACAACCTTATTCTCAGTCTTACAGCTCGGCCTAGTTTTTTTCCACTGCACCTACTGCCACGCTGCTGTGCCCAATTCTGTGTCCTACAACTTGTCAGGGATAATGGATTAAACCAGACTGTCCTGAAGGGTGATTGTAACAGTGATGGGTCTGGAGAATTCATGTGGAACTGCTGAAGAAAGAGAAGACCTGGAGAAGAGCCACATTTGAAAGGCTGCCAGACAGAAGAGGGAGAGAGGTGTTCAATATTTCTCTAGAAGGCAGAATGAACCAATACATGGAAATTACAGAGACACACTTCCAACGCAGAGGTGAATAAGATATCCAGTGATAGCAGCTGTCCAACAAGGAAATGTGATGTCATGTCAAGTTATGAAACTCCAATTACTAGAGTTACTCAAGCAGAGCCTGAATGGCCATCAGTCTGAGATGAAGACAGATTTCAGCACTTCACTGCAGTGAAGGCTACACAGACTGACCGATATCTTTTCGAAGGCTGAGTCTGTGATTATACAAGCACCCAGCAGTGTAGTGTGACAGTTAAATGCTGCAGCTGTGAATGCAAACAGCTTAGTTAAAATGCAGTCTCTACCACTCATAAGATTTGTACACTTGACCTTTATAAACCTTAGTTTGCTTATATAAAAAGTAATAAAAATAATAGAACCTACCTCATAGGGGCTATAGTGAGGATTAAATTTTAAAAAATCAACGTAAAGGACTTAAAATGGTGCCAAGCACATAGTAAAAGCACAGTAAAGTTTAGCTTCTACAGATAGATATGTGTATTTGGGAGCATGTGTATATATTTGTTTCTCTTTCTCTGTTTTTACTTTTACTCAGTAATTCAATATCCTCAAAACAGAATTCTTACAGCATAGTAAATTATAATATGATGACACTAACCATAATAATAATAATAAACACTTAAACAGTCAGCCTAATTATTTCATATTATGTCTCTCTTTATTATCAGGAAATATGCAGAAAAGTTCATCTTTTAAACATTTGAAGCACAATTTAAAAATCATGAAATAAAATTCAACATTTTCTTAATTGAAACAACTATTAAAAATTTAGTTGTGCTTTCTCAGCATAAGAAAAAATACCTAACAATCTGCACCTGTATTTAATGTGTTTGTATACCCTAGTATTCAGGCATACATGAGTATGTATATATACATACACATACACACATACATTTTCTATTTTGAAATAGGGAGCTAAGCTGGAAACCCACAGTTACTTTAAAATTATTTCTCAATAATCAAAATGATTCCAGATATTTCTAATCACGGTCAAGTATTTTATGTATTTTATGTATGTATAATATTTCTATATTAATAGAAAATGAAAGAGAAATAACCATAGAAAGGTGCATCTGCATGCTGGAATCTGGAGATGCTTTTAGATGGTGGGGAATGAGCTACAATTTTAAGTAGATTTGTCATCACTCTTTTGTTATTCTGGATAAACTGATACTTATTATTCATTGGGAGACATTCAAGAATGAACCTGAATGATAGAAGCCTTCACTTTAGAAAAAATGCAGGTGATGTCACTATATTTTATTTCTGCTGTAGGGTGCTCAATGCTTTCAGGAGGTCATAGCATGATACATTATAAAACAGGAAAAAATTACTTGCAATACCAGTATTTGTATGATACAATAACACATATATGGATTTATGTCCATCATCATATTTGATCCTCCAATAACCCTATGACATAACTGCTATTATGCACTCTTTATGAATGTGCAAATAGGGGTTGAGGGAATAACTTGCTCAAAATCACATAGTAAGAAATAAAGATCCAAATTTGATTCAAAATCCTTTTATCTTTCTGTATTGTCCATCATGTGGATACATTAAATTATTATATTTTGAAACAGATAATCTATTTTAATAGATTTCAAGTATAACAACATTTATTTAGCACCAAAACGAAGTTGAATATAGGTCATGGATGCTTAAGAGCTTGGTGTTAGAAGAGATAATCTAGTCTGTCACTGAATGACAGAATCAGAAGTCCAAAGTCTCCACAGACATAGTATTGAAAATTTGATTACCTAATGATTTGTTCTTAGAAACGCCTTCCAGACACTCTAATACTTCTGCTTATTAATCCCACGTCCACCCTTGAAAGCAAAAGAGCATAAGGTCCACTCTGTCAAATCACTCTGTAAGGATTGGAAGTGAGCCATCATGCCCTCCCTCCCCACTCCTCACCCCCACCCATAAAATCCCCCATGCCCATTTCCCCTAAAATTATAATAATTGAGCTTTTCAGTATGGCAGACACCTCTGATTATTCTCTGATCCCTCTTCAGAGTGACACCCGGCACTAAACCTCCAATTCAGCAATGAACCTAGTTATAGCCCTCAAACCTTTCTCTTAATGTCACCTGAGACAGTGTTGTTATTAACAGTCAAGTCTCAGTGTTGGCTCAGATGGACATAAAACAATTAAATCTCTTTTTAAAGTCAGATCTGTAAACACGAAATTGATTCTATTGAGAAACAAAAACACTGACACCACTCTGGCTTCAATTCTCTCCACTGCCCATGGATAATCTAGCCACGGAGTACACTATCATAATTGTGAGCCTTTGCCCAGGTTGTTTACTCTCTGACAGACATTCTTCTCCCAGTCCCTGCCTGCAGACTCTCCAATCACCCCACAGGCCAGTTTAATTGCCCATCTGAAGTCCTCTAGATTCACCCCTCCTTAATTCCTCACCCTGGCTGGATGAACCGCATTTCCACAGCAATCTGGAACCACTCTTCCCTCAAGGTAGTACCAATGGCCATGTGGGGCTCTCCTCCCCTATTAGACAGCAAGTGAGCTCTGCAAAGGCATGGACTCTGCTTTCATCTTTCATCATTTCTAGCACTGGGCTCAGTGGGAAAGATTAAAAGGCTAATATGCTATGTGTCCTTCCCACTGTCCGGCCAGTCGCTAAGACACGAACTGACCACCAGGGGGCAGACACTCAAAGAAGAAGCTGTTGTGATGCACACTTGCCATTTACACAGAGATGGCAGAGTTGACCTGGCCAACAAAGCAACACTCGGCTTCCCTCACGTGGGACATAGGCCCCACCACCACCTTGAAGCGATACCCCCCCAAATCGCAGCCAACACTGCCAAGACCCCATGACCAGCCAGGAAACAGTCACTGTGGGCACCATGTAATGACCTCATGTAGAAACCCCTGGCTTCTTCTCCCTAGCAACGACTAGCCTCCTTGCAGTTTCTTTAGCCCAGGAATACGATTTGCTTTATAGCCAGGTGCAAACATTTCACACTTTAACCAAATGTCTATGAAACCTTGTGCCTCAATCATTTGATCCTCACGGAAGTACTAGAGTAGGTAGATGGAAGACTCAGTGAAATCCTATTTTCTTTTCATTAGCTGGAAAATGGATATTTAGAAAGTTTAGAAATTTGACCTGACTGAAAAGAAGAAATGGTGGACCTTGAAAATTACTTCAGGTTTTCTCACTGCACTGAATATAGTAAAACACTGCTACAGTTAAATATTTGTTGCTCACAATTACCTGAAAGAGAAGTTGGGGTGCTACACTGAGCTGAAAAAAGTTTAGATACATCAGAAAGCAGGTCTAATTAAGCAAGTTTATCCTATATATATAAAAGGCTAAATTGACACACATGCATGAGACTTATAAAGCTCTCACTGGTGCCAATTGCATGTATGTGTTTCAATTTGTCATTGTCAATCATGAGTTTATTTGACACTTCTATTATAGAGAAAGGGCAAATAGCAATATTAAAATATTTTTTCTAATTAATTTCCTTTCAATGTGCATGAATTTGTGCACTGGACCACTAGTGTTATACATGAATGAGTATGCTAAAGTGTTGGAAGTGAAATTATTCACAGACTGTAAAGATTAATTCCAGCTAAGGAATCAAGGGAAGCTTCATGAAAAAGATAGTACATAAGGAAAGATAGGCAAAGTGAAGGAAATGATGGCTGCTTGGTTACATGGACAAAGAGAAAGGCATCAGCAGGGATGACAAAAGCCATAGAGCCTCAAAGGAAAACATTAACATTTCTTCAACACCATTCACTTTACATTTAGCACTTCATTGAATTATCTCACTTAATAATTCTGTGAGTTAAAATTTAGTATCTTTAGATCTAAAGAAATTAAAGTTCAGAGATGATAGCCTTCTCAAGGATACCTAGTTAACAAGTGGTAGAACTGTGTTTTGTTTTTAATATTCACCTTTCTGCCTGTGTTCTTTCTACAATACAGATCTTGGGCTTAGGGGTAGGGTAAGGTGTAACCTTTATAGACTGGGCCTCCATGAACTGCCCTTTGGTTGTTTTGTGCCAACCTTGATATCCATCTTAGCTTATCACCACAGAAGTTCAGGTACACACATGTACACATACACACACATTCAGGCCCACTGACATCAAAAGCTCTATTAAATGAGTGATGTTTCTTCCTAAAGACTCCCAGTCAGACAGGAAAGAAAAATACTGCATTTCAATTAATCCTAAAAGTCCCCATCACAAATCATTTCAAATGTGCCTTCGAGAGGCAAAAATAGCATAAGGACTAAGAAAGCAGGTCCAGCAGCCAAGCATGTCTGCCTGCTCTCCATCTAGGAGTCTGTCTCTATTTTGCTTGGTAGTTCAGTTTGTTCATTAAATTCCACATATGAGTGAAATCATGTGGTACTTGTGTTTCTCTGACTAGTTTATTTCAGTAATTTTTAACCCATTGTCCGCCATAAGCATATGTAGACACAAATGGTGGACTTTCCCCACATGCCATACGCATCTATAATAGCTCCTTACTAGCTGTGTGACCTAGACAGGTTACTCAACCTCTCTGTGTCTAAGTCTGTTCGTCTAAAATGGGAATCAAAATAGTACTTAACTTATAAAGTTACTGAGGAGATAAAATTAGTTAAAGCATGTGACCTCTATGAACAATATCAGACACATAGTAAATAATGCGATGCTTGGTCCACTTGAGACTAGTATGTGGCTATAATTCAATCCCAGGTCAGCTGTCTCCAAAGCATGTGCGTCCACATAGGTCTTACTATAAATCTATGAAGAGCTCAGGGAAAGAGACTCGTGTGGGCTGACGTGAAAGGAGAAAGGACCTCTGGAAGATCTGAAAAATGAGTAGAAATCAGAGGCAAGGAGGGGGCAAAAGATCACTTCCGATGGGATGGACGGCACAAGCAGATAACAGATAAATGGCATGAGTATTTGTGGGAGAGCGCATGGATCTCCTTAACTAAAGAATAAGGTATTTCAGGGAATAAAGGAAAATAATATAGTAGAGAGAAGTTGAAATCTTGAAAGCCTATCAGAGGACTTTACTGCATTGGTAGGCTGGAAACAGGTGTTGTCTTCTGAGTGGATGAGTGAAATGATCCAGTGGTGTTTTAGGAAGAGTTTTCATCTGGGTAGGATGGAGCTAAGAGACTACTGACACCACACAGTAAAGAAGGGCTGGAAAAGGGAGGAGGCCAGGGTGCTGAAAGTGTGCACACAAAACAGGGAAGCTCTGAGAGATGTCTGAATGTCAGGGCTTGCTGCCAGATTGGAAAGAAGGAGAGAAGCTGAGGAAAGACTTGGATATGGTTCCACTATTAGGTTGGTGAAGTGATGGACCCCAGTCAGAAACAGGTATTAAAAGTACTGTAAAGTACAAAATATCCAAAATAATGCTGATAAAATATTTACTCAGACCATTAGAACTATTCTCTGAAGTCATTGCCTTAATTCTCTGCTGAACCCGGCTTTTTATCAATGAGAGATGAAAATGAGGTAAGCACATTCATAATTCAAGAAGCTGGGTTCCTGCCATGTAGTTTGAATCAGTATCTTTTTCACTGATCTTAATAGTACTCATATTTTTAAAAATACACTGAGAAACTTGAGTTTATCTACTATTTACTACAACAGAATTATATGAGCAATCGAATATGAAATGTACTGGGGTCTTTGGGCTGTAATGGGTGCTTCATTGCTATCCACCATTATGCTACAGTTACTTGCATGCATACTACATTTAAAGTATTACAATTTAGGTTTTGGGAAACTGATTCTGATTCGAATTAATTGGAAATGTATGTAATAGGAAAAACCTATTCTTTAAATAGATTAAAAAAAAGGGGGGGGGAGCTTATAATTATCAAATATATGATAGCTGATGGATAGTGGCTAATTTTTTTAAATTAAAAAACACAACAACCTTTACAAGAGTTAGTTATTTAAAACACTTATTTATAATATAAATATATTTTTTAGGAAGCAGCAACTTCTTGAGAGCTATATAAGTGTTTTATACTCTATTATAAAAAGGCAGAGTGTCATGATAAAGTTATATTCTACCAACAAACACTCAGCATCATTGTGCCAGGCAGTGGATACAAGGATAACCCTTCCCTCAAGAGCTTTGCATCCAGGGGAAGGCAGACAAATAAGAAAATAAATAAAATACGAACTAATGCATGAATAATAGAGCATTAGAGCAGTAATAGAGGTAAGGTACACAAACAATTCAGAAGAGAAAGAGCCTACCACTCTTCCAAGAAATAACAAGAAAGAGATTGCATACAATCAGCTATTGTAAAACCCATTTTGTAGAATTTGAAAAGGATCACAAGTATGTTTTGTCTTGTTATGTAATCATGCACTAGAAGGAAGGCATAGAAAACGCACAGCCTCTGAAATATATTTCTGAACAATTACATTAAAGATTAAGAAAGTCACATCTCTCTCTCCAACAGTGAAAACCACTTTCTAATGGGTTGTTTTCATTCTTTTATTCATCCAGATTAAACCAAAGCACACACTAAATACAAGAGGATTTATTTTCTGGAGTTCTGCCATGGCAAAAGCCATCTAATAAAAAATGAAATGGGGAATGAGCTCACTGAATAAATCAGAAGGAAGAATTAAAGAGCCTGACGGATATTTCGGAGGCCTGTTAAAAAATAAATTGAAGTTTCATTATAAAAATTGACTTAAATGAATGGTATACTTAAGAACCTACTTCAGAACATTTCCTTAAAGTCAATTTGACTATCAACCATAAAATACTGCATTTCAATATACTATTTTATTAAATTTAAAAATGCAAGAAGTACAGTAATGGGCATAAGCACAGAGTAAATGTCCAGAAAGAAAAGGAATAAAATACTAAAAATCTGTAAGTATGCTGATATCTGCTATTCAGATTTTAAACCTAAATAAATAGTTGAATCGCTTCTCGGCCTTTTGGTTATGATCAAGTGTAGTATCTGTTCTTATTGGTTTAATAAATAGTTGAGAAAAATATTTTAAATACTGCCTCCTGAAGTAATAAAAGGATGGTTAGTGTACTTTTGATAGTTGAGGAAAAGTCAAACAAAACCGGGTAGTAGCCAGCCTTCTAAAGATCTGAAATTTCTAAACTATTATACTTTACTCTCCTGATAGATGACCTTTATATATAGATAAATCCCATAGTAGGGAAAAAATTAAACCATCATTAAAGACAACTGTTCATTTGATGTGATACTTAAACGAGCAGAGGTGTTGGAGTACAGATTGTGGGTGGATAATCCGCCCCCCCGCCCCCCCCCAACATTTGCAAGGCAAGGAAAGAGGAGATGTTGATCCTTCTCATATTCATTCACTGCAGGCAGTCAGGCTTCTAGGTAAAGTTATCATGCTTATGCCCAACTCAGCATGATCAGAAATACACCTAGAAAAAGAGGTTCTATTCTCAGAAACCCACTTATAAACAGATAGAGATGGTAAACGAGGAATGAAATATAAATTGGATTTGTTCCATGAAACCCCAAGAGACAAGACAAGGACAGTAGTTGCAAGTTGTATATACATATACTGTTAGTCAGATGTGCCTAAAGAGGAGATTTTTAGTAGTGAGTTCCCTGTTGTACAAGGTGTTCAAGTACAGAGAGAGATGATAGGGATGGAGCAGAATGTACCCAAACTCTAAACAGAAAAAATTAAATGGATCACCTTCCAGGTGATCTTTCAGCTGATATCCTGTGATTATCAGAAATAGAAACCACCATCACTGACTTTGTAGGAGTTAAAAGTAACAAACAGGTGTCTTTGAAACAAGTGGTAAGGATACTGGATGGTCAGGGTCCAGGCAGAAAGTTAATTGTACCTCAATGCGATAATGTGAGGAGTCTGATAAAGAGACTATTTCTAAGTGTGGGCAATCCAAAGGGGTGGCACAGTGTCCCAGGCCCAGTAATAACAGCACTGGGCAGGGGCATCCTTCACCTGGGGGAGCCCTCGGTCTACTGGGATGAGAGCAGGGCACCTTACCAGCACTGGGAAGAGAGCATGGTGAGGAGGGGACCCCCTGACTGCAGCTGGATTTCTCATTCTACCAGGTTCGTGGTGGACAAACCGCAGTTCGTGAGCCACGTGTGGCTCTTTGGCCCCTTGAGTGTGGCTCTTAAACAAAATACCACAACCTGGGCAAGTCTATATTGAAGATGTGGCGTTAGAAGTAGTTTAAGTTTTAAAAAATTGGCTCTCAAAAAAGAAATTTCAATCGTTGTACTGTTGATATTTGGCTCTGCTGACTAATGAGTTTGCCGGCCACTATACCAGATCGTCGTTATGACTGTGGAGAGAGCAGGACTGGCGTGACCCCCTGCAGGATGAAGGGGTATGGAGAAGATCTGGAGGGCCAAAAGGAAGATATTTGGTGTAAATGTTAGCAAAGCCACACAGAACAGGGCACACAATGAAAGCCCCAGACTGGGTAAGAAATTGGAATAGATTCTCTCTCAGGCCCCTTCCGAAGGACATAATACTGTATGCGCTTTTACTGATGGAGAGTCACAGACCTATGTTCTTTACTATCACTGCACAGCTCCAGCTCCTTTTTCATTCCTCGGGCATCCCTCTGGATTTGCTCTCTGGACTAAGCACTCAAGTCCAATACAGAAGTATCCCAGAATACACATTACAGGACCAGGAAATCTGAAAATAGAACCATCTTACCTGCCTTGTCAAAAATTGTTCATCAGATACCCTTTATTTTAAAAACGTTTAGTTGTCTCCTACTTGTCAGGCTCACACAGGGATACAATCATCAACAAGACAAGCCTCCGCCTTCTCAGAGCTTTCAGCTGACTATTAATCAATACAATATGAAACACCCTCTGTGCGGTAAAGGAATCTCAGAAGTGCTATAGATCAGACGTCGGCAAACTATGGCCCACAGGCCAAACCTCAGTGCCCTTGCTTCTGTAAACCATGTTTTATTGAAACAGCCAGTCCACTCATTTATGTATCGTCTGTCATTGCCTCAGTGCTACAACCTCATAGCTGAATAGTTGCTACAGAAGGAGCATGGCCCACAAAGCCTGAAATACATTCTATCTGGCCCTGTACCGAAAGCCTGCCAACATCTGGCTCTAAAACCTAATGCTTTAAGGATATACAGTATAGAACACATACTGTCACTCGTAAACCATCCCTCCCTCGGTGCCCTAGATACAAACCAAGTCCTAAAGGGGGTTGTCTTCCTGCATGGTGGCATTTCTACTGTCATACTTTTTTTCTTTTCCTTCTTTCACTGTAAAGGCAGATAACAAAAAGGACCAGGTGGATAATGACTTCTATCAATAGCTAATTCTCTTCAGATGATGTTCACATTGTCTTATATATCTAGTCTTCAAAAGATCCTCTTCTCAGAATCTCACCAAACAAGTTTTGACAGGGGTGACTTTAGGTTATCTTTTACACTGACAATAACATTGATTGTAAAAGCACTTAGCCAACACTCAAGTGCTATGTAAATGCAAAATCCTAGCAGCAATAGTATGTTTTTTTCCCTGCAGATAGAAAGAAGAGTGGATGCTCATTCCCCAAACACTCCATCCAGAGAGCATTAAAATTTAAAATAAAAGGAAAAAAAAAAACACTAGCTTTCATTGACTAAAATTACTAATAAGAACTGACAGGATCCTTGCTGGTTCTGGTTCCTTCAAAGGAGGCTAAGAGGCTAAGTCAGTGGCGGCTGCGGCTGACTATTGATTTGCCATTCCCCAAACCCTTTCCTTTCCCTAATGGGAGTCAATGTAGCATGAATAAAATGGGACGGCCACTTAGTTCATACTTAGGCACTAAATACTGCAATAACTGGCTTTAAAAGATCCTTGCAACGCCTTGGTTCCTAAACATTTTCCCACCCCACCAACCCACTGATAAAATAAATTTCAAGTGCTCAAAAGAGGGGAGGCTGAGCCCAACAGTGAACAGAAAACCAGGGATTAAATGATAATAGTGACACAGCAACGCCGAGACCGGTTTGGCTCAGTGGATAGTGTCGGCCTGCGGACTCAAGGGTCCCGGGTTCGATTCCGGTCAAGTGCATGTACCTTGGTTGCGGGCACATCCCCAGTAGGGGGTGTGCAGGAGGCAGCTGATTGATGTATCTCTCTCATCGATGTTTCTAACTCTCTATCCCTCTCTCCATAAAAAATCAATAAAATATATATATTTTTTTAAATTAGTGAGACAGCAAGGAGAAGAGATGGCTGAGTTGGTGAAAATTTTTCTTAACACTCTTACATCGTGTCAGCTCCCACTAATGAGCAGTGGTTGTCAACCTTCCTAATGCCGTGACCCTTTAATACAGTTCCTCGTGTTGTGGTGACCCCCAACCATAAAATAATTTTCATTGCTACTTCATAACTGTAAGTTTGCTACTGCTAATGAATCGTAATGTAAATATCTGTGTTTTCCGATGGTCTTAGGCTCTACAGCAGCGGTTCTCAGCCTGTGGATCGCCTAAGACCGTACTTCTGACTTCTGTCTCTCAAGATATAATCATGCTCAGGTTGCTACCAGCTGTAAAACAGCAATCAAACAAACAACAAAAAATACCTCTAATCACCTCCACCACCAAAGCTTACTGTTCCTTCCAAAGTTGAAAATGATAGAATTGCCAAACCTTACAGCTGCTTGCAAATTCTCCTTCACTCCTCCAGTCTTAAGACACTCTGCTCTCTGACTTTAATGACACTACTCCAGTGATTATCCTCGAGTCTAGACCTGTGGTCGGCAAACTGCGGCTCATGAACCACATGTGGCTCTAAAAGTCATCCAGATTATACAAGTTCCAAACTACTGCACTTGATCTAAAATCCTACTAAGGTAAGTCTCCCCAAATAAAAACAATTAGAATAGTGGGTAGCAACACACAAACCTCTGCCAAGTGTCTGGGTCTCACTGAAGCCACACAATACAGTGGTAATCTCTCGATTTAATTAGAAAAAAGCCAATACAAACAAACATATAAAAAACGTGTGTAATTAATTTGACACAAATATTGCTAAGGACAAATATATCCTACTCATGAACAGAGTCCACATTATTGTGTTTTTTTCCCCCCTCTGTTATGAGCATTGTATGCATATTAAAAAGAGTGCCTTTGCCTTAGCCGGTTTGGCTCAGTGGATGGAGCGTTGGCCTACGGACTGGGGAGGTCCCAGGTTGGATTCCAGTCAGGGGCATGTGCCTTGGTTGTGGGCATATCCCCAGTGGGGGGTGTGCAGGAGGCAGCTGATTGATGTTTCTGGCTCTCTATCCCTCTTCCTTCCTCTCTGTGAAAAAAACAATAAAATATATTTAAAAAATAATAAAAAATAAAAATAAAAACAGGGCACTTTTTTATAATCTTTGGATCCTAATGAAATTCATACCAAGCTGTGTGTGTACTTCCGGACAATAAAGCTGTTCAAAGCCTTTCCTCATTCAATCCGAGCTACTCCTGCGTTCCTTCCTGGCTTTTCACCCTGGACACACTAAAGCAGCGTTTTTCAACCGCTGTTCCGCGGCACACTAGTGTGCCGCGAGATGTTGCCTGGTGTGCCGTAGGTGCAGACAAGACAAGAATTTTATAATTTTTCACTATTTTGTTTACTTAATATTTCATAATAAAGTAATTATAAAATACTTTCTTTGTGTTTATTTGATTCCTATTCAAGAGAATTACTTTATATATAGTCAATATAGGCTCAGAGTTAAATTTTTTAACATTTTCTAATGGTGGTGTGCCTCGTGATTTTTTTCATGAAACAAGTGTGCCTTTGCCCAAAAAAGGTTGAAAAACACTGCACTAAAGCATCGTCTGTTCCGTGCACGCCGGCTTCCTGCTTTTCCTCTTGCCGATGCCTTCCTCTGTGCAGTGTTCCCCTCCTCTGCCTCAGAGATGGGGTCCTCACCCTCCGGAGGGTGCGAGCTTCTCTGGGAAGCTTCGCTGTCCACAGCATGTAATCCAGTCCTTCTCAGGCACTGACATCCCGATTGCTCCTAAGGCATCCACACATCCATCTCTAACATGAGCCTTTGATTGAAGGAGGAGACCACGTGGGTCCCCTCTTGGGCACCCACATCCCCCCCCCCCCCCCCCCCCCCCCCCACACACACACACACACACACGGCCTCTGCTCCCCCGGAGCCTCGGGAACCACAGTGGCGGCCAGGCCAGGCGTGGACCTGCTCGGGGCGCAGTGACAGGGGAGAAACCCACCCCTCGGGGCCCGTGTTCCGTGGCTGCGGTATCCCGGGCGTGGGATCCGCACAATGAAGTGAGATGGCCACACAGCTGCCAGGGCTTGAGGCACGTGGGCCCGCCCGAGGGAGCACGAGGCCAGCGGAACGGGAGGAGGAAGGAGGGAGGAAGGGAAGGGGCTCGGGGTCCCCACCTACCTTCAGGGCTGCGGCAGCGGGGGGTGGGTGCCCTCGGTGGGGAGCCGATGTGGGCAGCGCTGGGCCCCGGGCTCCGCGCCATCCCGGGGCAGGAGGCCCAGGGCCGCCCCGGCGGGCGGCACTGACAGGCAGCGGCCGGCCCCTGCCCTCAGGGAACGGCGGTGAGAGGCCCGGGACCCCAAGGCTCCCCCGCTGGGCCTCCCGGGCCCCAGAGCCCCTGTGGCCGCTGGGTGGGAAAAGCGGTCCTGCTCCTGGCAGGTGGCGGGAAAGGGCGGCCAGCTTCCTGTGGAGCCCGGGCGGCTGGAGCGCTCCGGCTCCGGAAAGGAGAGGAAAGCCTTTCCCCCGGAGTGGAGCGCGCCCCCTCGTGCTCGCCGGAAGTGGCTCCCAGACCTGGAGCCTTAGAGGCGTTTCTCTTAGAAAGAGATGCCTGGAGCCCAGGGGCTTGGCTCAGCAGTTGAGCAAAGACCTAGGAGCCAGGAGGTCCCGGTTCGATTCCAATTTAGGGCACCTGTGGGGTTCCTGGGCTGGATCTTCAGGGAGGGCCATGCAGGAGGCAGCGGACCAGTGATTCCCCCTCAATGATGTTTCTCTCCCTTCCTCTCTGAAATCAATACAATATATATATATATATATTGTATTGATTTCAGAGAGGAAGGGAGAGAAACCACAGTGGCGGCCATTATATATAACTTTAATATATATATGTATATATATGTGTATATATACATATATATACATATATATATACACATATATATATACACATATATATACATATATATATTAAAGTTACATTGAATATATATATATTTTTTAAAGTTACGTTGATTATATATATATATATATATATATATATATATATATATATAAAATATAAATAAATGGCTAAACTATCAAAATATAGTGCAATCCCTGAAATTCTATTTGAAAACATTAGTCAGGTTTTTTTTGGGGGGGGGGGGGGAGTTGTTTGTTTGTTTGTTTTTAAATATATTTTATTGATTTTTTTACAGAGAGGAAGGGAGAGAGATAGAGAGCCAGAAACGTCGATGAGAGAGAAACATCGACCAGCCGCCTCCTGCAACACCCCCCACTGGGGATGTGCCTGCAAACAACGTACATGCCCTTGACCGGAATCGAACCCGGGACCTTTCAGTCCGCAGACCAACGCTCTATCCACTGAGCCAAACCGGTTTCGGCCATTAGCCAGTTTTAACAAAACTCTATCCTTTCTCATCAAGCCTTACATAGATATCTAAGTACTTGAGTACTATTTACTATTTACAATTTTCTTTGAGTTTCTGAAAAGGCAGTTGTTATGGATTTGATAAAAGTATATTCAGTTTTCCCCTCCCATCTGTGGTTTTGCTTTTCCCAACTTCAGTTACCTGAGGTCAACCACGGTCTAAGAATATTAAATGGAAAATTCCTGGAATAAACAATTCATAAGTTTTAAATTGTGCACCATTCCAAGAGACTTGGTGAAATCTTGTGTTGGCCTGCTCCATCACTATACAAGAGATGGAGTTTGCATCACTTAGCAGTCATTTTGGTTAGCAGGCCCATTGTCTGGAATCCTTGTGTGTTCAAATAACCCTTATTTTATGTAGCAATGGCCCCAAAATGAAAGGGTAGGGATTCTGGTAATTTGGTTATGCCTGAGAGAAACCTTCAAGTTCTTCCTCTAAGTGCAAAAGTAGAAGTTCTCCACTTACACCTTTTATCACCTCATGTCATCATGAGAAGAAGGGTGAGTACAATCACATAAGACATTTTGAGAAAGAGCCGAAACCGGTTTGGCTCAATGGATAGAGTGTCGGCTTAAGGACTGAAAGGTCCCGGGTTTGATTCTGGTCAAGGGCATGTACCTTGGTTGCGGGCATATCCCCAGTAGGGGGTGTGCAAGAGGCAGCTGATCGATGACTCTGTCTCATCGATGTTTCTAACTATCTATTTCTCTCCCTTCCTCTCTGTACAAAATCAATAAAATATATTTTTTTAAAAATATTTTTTGAGAAAGAGACCACATTTCACATAACTTTTATTATAGTATACTGTTATAATTGTTCTATTTTGTTATTAGTTACTAGAGGCCCGGTGCACAAAATTTGTGCACTGAGGTGGGGGGTCCCTCAGCCCAGCCTGCCACTTCTCTGTCTGGGAGCCTTTGGGTGATGTCCCACTGCTGACTTAGACCCGCTCCCTGTCAACTGCCACTGCATTTGTCAGCTGTGAGCCCAGCTTATGGCTGAGTGGCACTCCCCCTGTGGGAGCACACTGACCATCAGGGGGAAGCTCCTGTGTTGAGCATCTTCCCCCTGGTGGTCAGTGTGGATCATAGCAACCAGTCTTTCTGCCATTTGGTTGATTTGAATATTAGCCTTTTATTATATAGGATTATTTTTATCTCCTGCTGTGCCTTATTTATAAATTAAACTTTATCTTAGATATATGTGCATAGGAAAAAGCATAGTATATTCAGGGTTGGATGCCATCTGTGGTTTCACATGTTCACTGAAAATCTTGGAATGTATCCCCCAGGATAAGGCAGAGGGAACTTCTGTAATAGAAAAATAATCTCATGAAAATGATACAAATGTTCATAGTAGTTTTCATCATACTCATTTCTACTGGGACTATATAAATAATCAATACAAGTTTGTTGAATATACAGGGTAGAGAAAAGGAAGTTTATTGTTTGTATGGAAAATAATACAATAATCTATAGTAATAATAATAATAGAAGCATAATATGCTAATTAGACTGGACATCCTTCCAGATGACCTTCTGGAAGAAGCTGGCACTGCAAGGGAAGCCTGGGTCCCAGTGCCAGAGGGAAACTGGTACAGGCAGCCAGGGGAAGGAAGGCCTACTCTTATACAAATTTTGTGCATCAGGCCTCTAGTTAATCTACACTAATAAAAGGGTAATATGCTAATTAGATCAGAAGACCTTCTGGGAGACCTTCTGAATGTCCTTCCAGACAAAGCCATGGTGGCAGGGCCGAGGCAGGAGCAGTGAGAGGCAATCAGGCCAGGAGGGGAGGGCACTTGGGGGTGACTGGGGGTGGGGGCAGTTATGGGCAAGCAGACAGGCAGAGGAGGCTAGTTATGGGCGTGCAGACTGGCAGGGGGGGAGTTGGGGGCAGGTAGGCCAGCAGGAGGCGGGGGCAGAAATTGGGGGTGAGCAGGCCAGCAAGGGTAGGCAGTTGGAGATGATCAGGCTGGCAGGGGAGTGGTTAGAGGGTGAACAGGCTGGCAGGCAGAAACAGTTAGGGGCAATCAGGAAGGCAGGCAGGTGAGTGGTTGGGAGCCAGTAGTCCTGGATTGTGAGAGGGATGTCGGCTGCCAATTTAGGCCCAATCCCATGGGCCAGGCTGAGGGACACTGCCCTATCTCCCCCCATGCACCAGGCCACTAATAAAAAATAAGAATACTGTTTCTTGTACTTAAAACTGCCCTATCCTGTAGAAATGAATGGATCCTCCGTATTTTAAAACATTTAATTTGTTCCTTTTAGAAACTACTTTTTTTGAAAATGTTGTGATTTGGCGGTGTGTGCCATGGCACAAAACACTTTTCTAAAGGAGTTTATAAAGAACAGAGGAAGGTGAGAATGTGCAAAGATGCACCCAAGGTTTCCTAGCTCTTCCTGTGGCTCACTGAACTTGAATGCAGAGTATTTGAAGGGGCCTGAGTAGAGAGGTGGAACAGAACATTTTAGAAAGTCATGTTCCTCATGTAATTTTAAGAGAGCAAATTCATTAAATGCCAATCAATATTTGTCATAGGAAACTATTAATGGTCTCTATGTATGAATGTTCAGGTTTCAAATGAAAACACAAAGGAAAATGGTTTACCGTAGATGGAGAATATAACTTACTATTAGCCATTTTAACATACTAAATGCAAAATAAGTAAACTGGATAAAATGAGCACAGAAAATGTAATCAAGGAATAATTCTAATTATGCTTTTTAAATATTATTTTAGAATTATATGTTTAAAAGCTTGTTTGGGGGGACATCTGTAATAGTATCAACAATAAAAATGAAGTTAAGAAAGCCTATTGTTAAAAATGTTATTTGTTTTAAAAAAAAAAAACAACTTGCATTATTTTATAATATAAAATTGTGGAAGTAGTTGTAAGCCATTCTATCAAGAAACAGAGAAACTTCATGAATAATTCTAAGGCCAAAAACATTATATAGGAGAAGGTTATAAACTCAGTGTTCAATTCAGTTGTTCAAGAAACATTTATTTTGCTAGGTATTATGTATACATAAGAAAGTCCTTGTCCTCAATGATCTTACCATCTACTAAGGGATCCATATTTTTCTATCAAATAATAACCAGAAAATACCAAACACACTGACTATGCCAGGTAATCATGGCCTACCTGATTTAATGAATTGTCATAAAATCCTTATGGGTCAGGTGCTGTTTTCAATACTTAATTTACAATAAGGAAACTAAAATTTGGCTTGCTTAGCTCACCCACAGACATTCAACTTATAGATGGTGAAGCTGGACCTTTCACACCACTCTGCATTACTCCAAAAGGCATAAATAAACCTAGCTTCTTCACGCTGGCACATCCAGATAGGCCTCTCTTTAGCTGCTGCCCTTTAATCCAGACCCTATTCAGAGTGTTCCATCCACTAATGTCTTAACAGTGGTATCTGAGGCAGCTAGCTCTACAATACTCTGTTTTTCAATGATCCTTCAGGCTTCTTGGACCAAGGTCTCTCATGGTTAGCCTTCTACCCACTAACTTTCACACCTACTTTAATTTCATACCCATATTTGTCACCACTCAGTATTCTATCACTAATATTTTCTTCAAATCGGTGTGTAATAGCCTAACATAATTTTCAGCAGCTTATGATCTCGTGGTCATTAGAGCTACATAGAAACCTACATTAATAATTCAATTGCTGTTAATACAAAATTAGTATTTTATACTGTGATGCATATAATTATTCACAGTTAAAATTGCATCTTGTAATTTCCCCCCAACCTTTGTTAATGTGCTTTAAGAAGAGCAAAATCCATAAAAGTTTCCAAGTGTTTCAGACCATTAAACTACATTAAGTACATGAAAAAGAGTATGTTTTTAAAGCACTTAATGTTAAATCTTAAAGTTCAGAATTGTAGAAAACCGAAAAGATTGAGACTATGGCAAAGGAAAGCAAACTTTTACATCTGTAAATTATATCTTTATTTAATATACCTAGAGTCACATATTGTAAAAAATAGTCCCCAAATTACTTTACCTAAATGTTTATATTTGAGAAGGATTTAAAAAAGTATTTTATAGTAAACTTATGTTTTAAATTGACAAAGAACATTAGGCTTTGTCCTGACTGGGTAGGCTCAATGGATAGAGCATCTGCCTGTGGACTGAAGGGTCCCGGGTTCAATTCCAGTAAAGGGAACATGCCTGGGTTGCGGAGTCAATCTCCAGTGTGGGTCTGATGTTTCTCTCTCTCTATCTCTCTCCCTTCCTTTCTGAAATCAATAAAATATTTTTTAAATGCAAAGTTGATTTAATAATGGGAAAATTTTAAAGTGATAATATGTTGGTCTGTTTCAATAACAAAATTAATAATCTGGCCGAAACAGGTTTGGCTCAGTGGTAGAGCGTCTGTCTGTGGACTGAAAGGTCCCGGGTTCTATTCCGGTCAAGGGCATGTACATTGGTTGCGGGCACATCCCCGGTGTGGGGTGTGCAGGAGGTGGCTGGTCAGTGTTTCTCTCTCATTGACTTTTCTAGCTCTCTATCTCTCTCCCTTCCTCCCTGTAAAAACATCAATAAAATATATTTTTTTAAAAATTAATAATCTGTATAAAACAGAATAGTAAGATTATTTTTAAAAATTAATCATATTCAGGGGCAGTAGAGTTCTAGTTGAAGAGTGTGACTCTGATTATGTATATGCTACAGTATATAGCTCATTAAGACATAAATGTCTGAAGGAGTCAGGAAGTTAGGCATTAAAATGCTGAGGAATAGAGAAAAGCCCATTTCTTATCATCTTTAACTAGCAACACACCCTTTTTATTCCTTGAAAATTGAATTTGTTGGGGATATTTGTTTGTTTGTTTGTTTGTTTGTTTGATAAAGGGCATATAATATAGTGATTATTAGTATGAGCTCTGAATTAAAACTGCCAGTTTTTGTTCCTAGTTTTGCTTCTTAATAATGAACCAGGGTAAATTACTAACCTTTTAATATTTCAATTACCTAATCCAGCGTTTTTCAACCGCTGTTCCACGGCACACTAGTGTGCCGCGAGATGTTGCCTGGTGTGCCGTAGGTGCAGACAAGACAAGAATTTTATAATTTTTCACTATTTTGTTTACTTAATATTTCATAATAAAGTAATTATAAAATACTTTCTTTGTGTTTATTTGATTCCTATTCAAGAGAATTACTTTATATATAGTCAATATAGGCACAGAGTTAAATTTTTTAACATTTTCTAATGGTGGTGTGCCTCGTGATTTTTTTCATGAAACAAGTGTGCCTTTGCCCAAAAAAGGTTGAAAAACACTGACCTAATCTATAAAATTGAGATGATAATATGAGTTGCACTCATATTAAGTGATATAATCCATACATAGCACCTCAGACACTATCAAGCAAACACTAAGTTTTAAGTAAATACTAGCTATTATTACCTGAATTCTTATCTCCATTGCATAGTCATATTTTTAGCAACTCCAAATATGAAAATAGAGTACAGTAGTGCATAATATTTTGTTTTCTTTACCTGCAAACAAATGAGTATAGACCATTACTATCCATAAGGAAACTCTCAATTACTTTTACCCTCAACAAAAATTCCTAAGTATATTTGTCTCCCAAAAGAACACAACTACTACAGTTTTTCTATTATTTTCCAGCTCCCTTTTATATGTACTGTGCTTCCCAAATCACAGAACAATATGACCCTTGAGCACATCTTTTCCAAATAAGGTTTTTCAGAAAAAGGCACAGTTGAGATTAAAGTAACTTTTTGATGGTCACTGGAGCCAATTCAACACCAACAGGGAATCCCCAATTTGGGGCGTGGTGAAGAAGGACATTTTATTCAGTGCAAACAGGTCTGTGGTGATATGGCATGGCTGTAAAAACAACATGACTATATTGGGGGGCCAGGCCCCTCTTCAGCTAGGCAGCTCAGCTCAGCTTTGTTCTGCTCCCCTCTGCTGTGCTCCACTCTGCCCTGGCCTGCTCCTCAAGTCTTTGGTGTTTCAGCTCTAGCCAGGGAAACCCAAGACTTCCTGGAAGGGAAAACGCACTCCCTGATTGGTCTGTCCTCATGCAAATGAGCACTCTGAATTATCACAATTTGATTGGTCCAAAAGGCACTGTCATGATGGGTCAGAATTGAGCCACTCTGGTTGGTTGGATCTATGCAGTTCAAATTGAATGGGGAAATCTTCATTCCTATTGATTAAAATAGGATTTCAGGAGCTCCTTTATAAGGGCCTGCTCAGGTGGCAGAAACAGTGCGTGCAGGCAAGCAGTTCTGCACAGAATTCAGCCAATGCAGGTTTCTCCCTGAAGGGCAGCTTGCACTTTTTGTAGAAAAGGCTGCTAAAGTCTGTGTGTGTCTGTGTGTGTGTGTGTGTGTGTGTGTGTGTGTGTGTGTGTGTGTGTTTGGGGGAAAGGGAGTGTTTGTGTGTGTGTGTTTATTTGTTTGTAATTTGAGCCCAGTTAGCCCTCCAGGAGTCTTATGAGGAGGAATCTTCTTCCTCAGGGTCCACACTTATTACTTCTTTGTGTCTCCAAAATGTAATTTTTAAAGAGCTGTCTTAAGAGGATCTAAAACCCAGTTTTTATTCCCAGAAAACCTTTGAACAACCAAAGATATCATTTTTAAAATATGATATACAGTCTAAGAGAAGAGAAAGAAAAACATGTATAGTAACGATATGTTGAAGACTGATTTTATACATTATTTGGTACTTCATCCTCTGTTAGGAATTTATTTGGGTACAAACTTTAATCAAGGCTATTTAAGCTGCAAGTCTGAAATGTGAAGACAATAACAATATCTGTTGTTTACTGATGCCTCTCTTCACTAATTACTTTGCATACTTCTTCTCATGTAAACCCTAGAACTCCACAATTATTTTATTTTCCCTCCATCAACAAATCACAGAAGTAACATTAAAAAGTCCCCAGGAATTTCAAGTATCAAACACCAAGGCTCCAACTCATTTCTGACATCCCTTTACACTGAGTTCTCACTTTCTGGCCCCAGGTATATTTCTTCCATCTGAGGCAAATGCCGCTCCATCCTGCTTTTTCCTTGCTCCCCAACACACACATTGATATTAGGTGGCTTTTGTCTGGGTCAGAGGACCTAATTCAGGATGGACTGTCTAATGATACGCCTTGAGGGCTAAGTGAAACGCAATTGTACCTCATGACAAAGGATGAGACTAACTAGGCCCTAAAGCCTAAAGCCATATTCCTGTGTATTCTAATACATCAGTATTCAGTTATATTTGCCCTCTTCCAAATGATTTGATGTGAAGAGTTATTCATTTGATTCTAGTGGTATGGCCTTATTACAGTGGAATAAATTTCTATCACAAATGGCAACAGCCATTTGCTTTCCTGCTTATTATACAAAGCAGTGAACCTATGTTGCTCTCCTATTGGTAACTGGGAGCCAGAAACATGCACTTTCTACTTTCATTGTTGAAGGGGGTATGCTATCTTGGAAAAGACATTGGCATTAGAGTCAGAGCACCTGGGATTTAATTTGCAGTCTGCCATTTATTACACTGTGAACATAGCTCTCTGTGAGAAAACAGAATTGGGGCAAGATGACGTCAGAAATTCTTCTCTGTCCTAAAATTCTCATTGTGCCCCGGGGCCATATTCAAGTTACCTTAGGTGCTCCTGAAATATGTCACATGAAAATGTCATGCCATGGGGCCTTAGAGAGACTGGAAACCCTGTATTCATTTCCTGATGGCATCAACTGGAATCCTCATTGGAAACCTACGTGGTGCCTGCAAAACTCTGGGCAGACAATGAAGGGATCACCGTTAAGGAACTCATTCTTTGGGGGAACACAGACAGTTAACAAACATCAGGGTGTGGCATGCGTTTTAATGGGGACAATACTAGGTGTCATGGAAAACATGGGAATGGACATCAGGCTCAACAGTGGGGACAAAGTTAGGAATGGCTTTTTAGAAGAGAAAATCGAAGCTAAGAAAAGTTAAGTGATGCCAAGGGAGGATAAACTATTTGAGGGGAGGGAAGGGTATGCTCAGTCCCAGATCCCAGCTTAATGGGGACTGGCATACTTGGGTGTGTAACAAAGTGAATCTGTTGCTAATTTTTAATTACCATCTCTTTAAAACAAATGACAAAAACAAAAAAACACTTTCCAATTTATATCCCAATTATTTGTTACCAAAATAAACTGAGCGGTGCTGGTAGATTAAGATAAGATGTTCATTTTCTTGCCTGTAACTTAACTTGCTAGTAGAAACGTCATCTCTAATTGCTTATTGTGAAGAGATCTTTGAACCCTTGAAAGCTCATCAGAAATTATATTATTCTTGTTTATTGTAATTCTTACCTGTTGTTTCAAGTTGTTCTTCTGAGGCTTAAAATCAGTAGCTTTTGTTCATGAATAGTAATTCAATTTAAGAGTTAAAACTGAAGGTTTGATACTACCGTGTATCTTAAGACAGCTAACGTTCTCTGTCCTCATTAAGTTCACTATTTTATTATATTTTAGAAATGCTATGCTATTGTGGGTTGCTTTTTATACTATCCAATGCTTCATCCAGATAAACAATTTTCCCCCCACAGAATTCCAGCTGGAGGTGTTTGCCTTCTTGAGCAACTCATCAGAAGCATATTGTCTTCATCCTTTTCTTGCTCTTGCTTTTCAGTCCAACCTCAAATGAATTCTGTTTTGTTTGCTTCTAGGTTTGATTAGGTCATATTAATGGAACAGATGTAGCAACAGTGTGAAAAGGCATTTGGAAGATACACCATTTATGCGTTATCCCTGTCCTAGCACTTCATAGAGTTGCTATGTATTTGGGTGTTATTAAGAGAAGCCAGGTATCCATAACAATCGTTTCCAGTTTTGAATGATGTGGCGTGCCAGCCCTGGCTCTGATCCTTGTTGCACAGCTTTATGCTGGCATCTCTGCAGATGAGAGGAGTAAAAAACAGGGGGGAAAGAGTTCATTGAAATATTTATGCATGTGCCTTAGAATTTAGAAGGAGTGAGAATATTCTGGAAACTGCTTTTTAAAATCAAATCTCTAGAAATATTAATATTTTAATGTGTTGCCCCAAGCAAGCACTTTTAAAACATCTAAATTACCTTTGAAGTATTTTGATGAAGCAAAATATAGTGATTCTTGATGAAATAAAAAATCACTCCGATTTTTAATAAGAAATAATAGAAGTTGTGGCACTAAAGAGGTTGGTAAGAAAAAGCAGTGATATTAAGGACTAGCTTATTCTTTTGTTGATTATATTAGTGTCCAAATAGCTTCAGAATATGAGTAATAAGATAGAAAGGCCTTATGGGAATGGTAATAGAAGTATGAAAAACTGTTCTTGAAATCCGATCCTGCTTTAATCTTGAGGTACACAAATCTTCTACCCAATTAGCTATTCGCTGCCCTAAATGAGCTATTTAAGAGTTTCAAAGGTAGTGGAGTCTTTCAACACTGCGTTTAAAAGTGCAAATTCTAGAGTCAGACAACTTCAACTAAAATGCCAGCTTTGCCACTCCTGGGCTGTGTCACCTTGGAAAACTTAACCTCTCCAACTCTCAGTTTTTATATCTATAAAATGAAGATTATAGTAGGGTTTGTGAAAATTAAATGAGAGTAATTTACTTGAAGCACATAGCAGTCTGGCACACAGAAATGTCCAATATATTAACCATTATTAGTAGGAAAATAGGACATTTCAGTAAATATCCTCACTGTACTCAGGACTTCCTATTTAATGATTTCCATGCTTGTCTGTTAGAACCATACACAGCATGTATGTATCAAAGTGAATGTATGTGGGTTAGTGGAAAGATTAGGTAGTATCATCTCTAGTTTTAGAGTAGCAATGATTCTGTATTCAACTTTTCTTGGGTAATGCATTTCGTTGTGGTTTTGTTTATTATGTCCACAAGCCCAACTTATTTTAGAAATTTGGATTTGAAATACTATTTCTAAACTTGGAACAGAAGAGAGAAAATCAGGTACAAATGTTCTGTACTTCAAAAAAGTATTGCCAGAAGCATATTATAACTAGGAACAGAAAAATTGCTACATTAAAAATTCATAACTGAACACACTAAGGTTTTATATCACCTAAGTAGCTAATTAATTTACTGAATCAATCAAAAAGTACAAAGATTGTTAAGTAGGAAATATGATGAAATAGCTAGTCATTTTTAAATGTCAAATTTGGTCAGAAATAACTCTCTCCTTTGTTTTGAGCTGTAAATGAAAACAAATATAAGTAGTCAAAAATATTTCCATTAAAACATAAAGAGAAAATAAGTATATGCTTTAGGGTGGTGCCTTGCACATTGTAGGTGGTCAATAAATATTTGCTAAATTGAACTGAAATACACAAAACACACTTCAGGATGACTAGAGTGGATTGAAGAACAAGGAATAAAGGTAGTGTCCTGTTTAGAAATGAGAGGCTGTTTGAAACTGGACCCCTATTAATCCCTGTCATGTCAAGAGCATTCCATTTCTTTTTATTTTATTTTATTGAGATTTTACAGAGAAGAAGAGAGAGGGATAGAGAGTTAGAAACATCGATGAGAGAGAATCCTCGATCAGCTGCCTCTTGCACACCCCCTACTGGGGATGTGCCCACAACCAAGGTACATGCCCCTGCCCGGAAACAACCTGGGACCTTTCAGTCCGCAGGCCAACGCTCTATCCACTGAGCCAAACCGGTCCCGGCAAGAGCATTCCATTTCTAATTAAATTTCCAATTTTGCAAAGAAAACCAGCTGCATTCAGTTACTTTCGCTTTTAAGCAATTAGTTGTGTTACTTTTAATCATGGTAACTTTACCTCTCCAAGTTCCCTTATTGCCGCAGCTGTAAAAGGAGGATGACAGTAATCTTCCTTCCATGCTGCTGAAATCCCTTGAATCAGCAACAGCTGAGGGACTTTGTCAACTAAGCGCATCCTGGGTCCCATTTAGGCCTCAGTCAGAATCTCAGAGGCTGGGCCTGGGAAGATATATTTTAAGAACCTCCCCTCCCCCATGTGGTTCTTGTACAGACTAACCTCTTATAATCATTGGTCATTAGAGTTCCCATCTGTGACTGATTTAGGAAAGGAGCTGTGGGTAGCATCAATTAATAGAGGCAATGCATTCTTTCCTCTTGAAATAGAATTCGAAGACCTAATGTTTTGCTAAACATTAAAAAACAAAATATCTGTATATATGGAAGCAAAATAATAATATTATATAGTAAGCTCTAATTTACTACCTCCACAGTCAAGAGAAAGTAATAAAAAATATTTTCCCGCCGAAACCGGTTTGGCTCAATGGATAGAGAGTCGGCTTGGGGATTGAAGAGTCCCGGGTTCAATTCCGATCAAGGGCATGTACCTTGGTTGCAGGCATATCCCCAGTAGGGGATGTGCAAGAGGCAGCTGATCAATGACTCTCTCTCATCGATGTTTCTAACGCTCTATCTCTCTCTCTTCCTCTCTGCAAAAAAATCAATAAAATATATTTTAAAAAAATATTTTCTCATGTGATTAGTATATTGCAGATTTAGAAATCTATGATTGTTCCTGAGAATTTAGGCTTAATTACTGTACATCCATGACTTGCTACTGTGTGTTTTTTAGTTTTTAAATCTATGCAGAGCACATGCTCCCTGAATAGGTATTGTTATAAGCACATTAGAAAAATCTAAGAAATTGAATAATCAAATATGCTGCTTTTTTATATGACTTTCAATTCCCAACATATGTACACACTGGCTTATCAAAAGGAGGATTAATAGAAAGTGCACTTTCTTCACACACTATTCTCTCTTTAAAATTGGAATGTGAGTAAAAGAATGCATTTCTGTTTGAATCAATTCTATTTGGCTATTTGGCTGCCTTGTTACAGTAAAAGTAAAAAGGCTCACAAAAATTACTCATTACATGTTGAAAAGAAAGCCAAGTATACAAGGGAGAAAATATGGCAGAAATTATTAACCTCAGAATGCACTTTATGGCAAGAAGTAAAATAATGCCGAGGTAATTTAATACTTCAGAATTTTCAGTAATAAATGGCTTGATAATGATTTTATTCAAATTTTTTAATTACTTTTTTCTTTTCAGAATAGAGTATACTATTACCACTGGCTCAGCTCTAGGAAAGGTAAAGGAAAACCATCTTTGTTCAATGTAGCAAAGGCCTTCAATATAGTGACCAAAAGTGCTGCACTCTCTGTAGGGTGTCTGACAACTTTTAAGCAGTAGCATGAAAAGAGAAACTTTAAAGTGGAAAGAAATACATTAAAATTTTGAATTAGTTTGAATGATTTTTCTGTTGGCAAATATTTCCTGTCTGCTTGTAAGAGAAATGTATTTGATTTTTAGTACTTCAGTGCTTATGTCTATTAAGTTTTTACCAAAGACATGCTTGGGTGTAAGCTGCTCAGAAGACCAAGCTTGTTTACTGCTGCCTCCTCCTCTTCCTCCTTTAAGCCAAGCCAGCAAGACTCAGAGGTTGAGTTCAATTCCCAGTGTGGGGTGCAGGCTCAATCCTCAGTGTGGGGTGTGCAGGAGGCAGCCAATCAATGATTCTCTCTCATCATTGATGTTTCTATCTCTCTCTCCCTCTCCCTTCCTCTCTGAAATCAATAATATATATATATATATATATATATATATATATATATATATATATACACACACACACACACACACACACACACACACACACACACATATATATATATATATATATATATATATATATATATATATATATATTTTAAAGACCAACTTTAAAATTTCACTTTAAAAAAAAAAAAAAATTAAGCCCTGGACTGGTTGCTCAGTGGGTTAGAGTGTCATCCCCATAAGGTTTCGGGTTCCATTCCTAATCTGGGCACATACAAGAACCAACCAATGAATGCATGCATAGTGAAAAACAAATCAATGTTCCTTCATTTCTCTCTCCTTCTCTTCCTCAAATTAATAAATAAAAAAGATGAAAATTTAGAATACACAACTCAATCAAATGTTTAGGAAAGGTTACAAGAGCCTGCTTTATAGTTCAGTGGTAGGCCAAAGATAGCATAGGATAAAGTATGATGTCTGAGGTTTAAATTCAAATTTCTTTAAAGATAACTAAAGTACTTGGCCTTCAAGAAATGTTCAGAGCTGTTGCTGGTCACCTTTTGATAAATGATTATATGATGACAAAATTTATTGGGGAACATTCATCAGCTCTCTATAATTTATAATGTATCTCAGTAGTTTTTTTTTTTTTAAATATATATTTTATTGATGTTTTTAAAGAGAAGAAGGGAGAAGGATAGAGAGTTAGAAACATTAATGAGAGAGAAACATCCATCAGCTGCCTCCTGCACACCTCCTACTGAGGATGTGCCCGCAACCAAGGTACATGCCCTTGACCGGAAAAAACCTGGAACCTTTCAGTATGCAGGAAGTATGCAGCTCTATCCACTGAGCCAAACCAGTTAAAGCACATGTGTCAAACACAAGGCCCGCGGGCCAAATCCAGCCCGCCAGGCCTTGCAATGTGGCCCGCACCGTGCTGTCATCACTGCACTCCACTGTCAGTTTATGACATTGTCAGTTTATGACTGTTCAGTAAACCATTCGGCCCGCGATTTAGGCTGGATTTTAGATTTTGGCCCCTTCTCTGATTGTGTTCGACACCCCTAAGTTAAAGCTATCTCAGTAGTTTTGAAATAAATTTTAGGCCTAAGATGGAGCTGCTCCTGCCTTGAGTGCCATATCAGCAAAATGAAACTTATTTAACTTTCATATCCCAATAAATGCTTTGCTTAACCAGGAAAACAGTAAGACCCTTCTGTATCCTGGGGGCTCAGTGGGGGGTGGGGAGGAGAGAGGTTGGTTCCAGTACTCCCCACAGATAACAAACTCTTAAGTCCCTCATATAAAATGGTGAAGTATTTTTATATAACCTATTTGCATGTAGGTTATTGCTAGGTATGTCTACATATCACTTAATTCAGGTAGATTCAGTGTAGTGCTCCATACGTGGCAAATTTAAGTTTTGTTATTTTGAAACTTTCAGAGAATTAAAACAAAACAAAACATTTTTGATTCATGGTTGGTTGAATCCATGGATGTGCAATTCATGAATTCAAAACTCAAACATGTGGAAAGTCCACTGTATGTCAAATCAGCCAATCCTCCACACCCGGCTAACTCTGGGTAAGAATAAATAAGTAGGCATAAAGAGAGTAAATGAGATATATACTGAGTGGGAAAAAAAAAACCAAAAACAACAAATAAATTGATTGGAGAAAAAAAGAATGGTGGAAGTACAATTGAAAGCAACTTATGAATAAGAAAAATGCAATAGTTATGTAATCTGGAAGACTGATTCCTGTATTGAAGTAAATGATGATTTTAATGGGGAAAATTTATTTTTATGTAAATATAATATCCATCCTGAAGTTTGTTGGGATATATAGTGTGAAGGAGAAGTTTGCAAGAACCAAAATGGTAACATTAAAATGTGTGAAGTTTTGCAGAAACCGGTTTGGCTCAGTGGATAGAGTGTAGGCCTGTAGACTGAAAGGTCCCGGATTCGATTCCGGTCATGGGCATGTACCTTGGTTGCGGGCTCATCCCCAGTAGGGGGTGTGCAAGAGGCAGCTGATCGATGATTCTCTCTCATCGATGTTTCTAACTCTCTATCCCTCTATCTTCCTCTCTGTAAAAAATCAATAAAAATATATATTTTTTAAAAAAAATGTGTGACGTTTTCCCAGCAATTGCTTCATGGAGAAAGGGATAAATTTCAGAAGTTTCATGAAGGGACAACTACATTTAACCCACTGAGATGAAAGAAGAATGATCAAAGGTTACCCCTGATTTGTTTTCTTAAAGGCAGTAATTATAATGGGGAGAAATATGAGAAGAGGAACTAAATAGAATCCTTTTTTTTCTCACTTATGAACAGTCAGAAATACAACCTTGTTCATATGACAGCTGAAGGTAAAAAGTGAAGTCTACAAGGGTAGAATTACTCATGTGGGCCATGTATAATTATGATTAAAGCAAATCAAATGATAGAAAATGACAAACTTCCATTTAAAGGATTCTGTTTAAAACTTTCACTTTAGATCAGCTGTCAGAAAATAAGCATTCAGATTAGAGAATAAAAAGATAGTAGATATGACAAAAAACAACAACACAGGAATTAAAGAGAAGAAGACAACAGCGGGAGAAACAGCTTTAAAACTGTGTCACAATTGAAATCGGAATATTTTAAACCATAATATTTGAGATGGCTATTTATTAGACTTGTTATTAATATCTTTTTATGACAGCACAACACCAAAGGAAAATATATTTTAAAGTTTATATTAATATAATAGCTGTCATTAAAGAACAGCTTCTTTCTTGTTTGATAAAGCTTTTATTTGAAAAGAAATACATTTTACTTGTTTGTTTTCCAGTATAAGAAGTTCATTTTAAAATGTTTGTCACTCAAATTGTGTAAGTAATCAAAGTTTTTTTGCAAAAATATATTTTTCAATGTATGGATTCTAGTTTATGTTAAATCTTGTTATCTTAAATACAATTTCCAAAGATCAGACAAATATTCCCTCATTCCATATTGGGAGCAAAGTATGAAATTGTTTTAAAAATATTCTACAAGGGACTGTGGTATTTATGAACTTAGCCTTTTATGGATTTGATATGCTATATTTGTTGAATATTCCAATATTGCACACATTAATAACAGCCCAGAATGCAATATCCCTGCAGTATCGCTTCAGTGATTTTTCTTTTCACGTGAAAATTTTATGAACTTTAAAGTGGAGCTGATATGTTATTGGCACTTTCTTCTAAGAACTTGGAGGGAAAAAGTAAAAAAACAACCCACAATTTATAAGGTAATATGATAGATAGTAGATAAAACTAGGAAGAACAGAAATATCTAAATATGCAAATTATAATAATCAGTTACTTGTTTATAATGGTAATAACAATTTTTTAAATGAGCCTATAATTTCACATTTTTATTTGTTCCCCGTAAATCATTGTTTTACTTGTTTTTCATGTAGGAAACATAAATGTGATTTGTCCCTGGCCATTCATTCATTTTCAAATTGAAATGGTTATGTTTTACAAGATAATTATTCAGGGATTATAATTAAAAACACTCCTCAATGAATATGAAAGTCCATAGCATTATTATATACACATATCCATAATTCCTCCTGCACAGATAATTTATTCGTCTCTCCAGGGAATAGCTGACTCTAATAGCAAGAGAAGTAAGATTCAAGTGTAATTTTAATGGCAATCTCCTGAGAAAGTCCATGTGTAATAGCATTTCCTATATGAATGGAGTGTGACAATATTTCATCAGTTAATCCCTGTGGATTTCAGAGAATTCTGATTTGCCATTCTGTGATGGGGGTGGGGGAGTATCTTTCTGCAGAAATTCTTCACTAATCAGAGCTAATGGTTAACAATGATTCTTGTAAAACTTTAGGACATATACATTTGCTTTACTTCTCAAAATAAATCATTTTTTAATTTGTGCTTTTCATTTTTAAGGTTAATACACTTGTCATTCAACGTATTGTTATTATTGATGCAGTAATTCCACATATTAAAAAAAATATTCAAATATGTGGGCACCGAAATCTATTTGTATGCTCATCATTGCATGCTTAATAATGTAAAAATTCCTAAATGTGTTACACTAGGGTGTGAGAGCCCTAGACCATAGAATATCATTGCACCTTTATTAAAAATAATTTTTAGCCCTACCCAGGTTGACTCAGTGGATAGAGCATTGATCTGTGGACTGAAAGGTCTTGGGTTTGATTCTGGCCAAGGGCACATGCCTGGGTTGTGGGCTCCATTCCCAGTAGGCAGCATGCAGAAGACAGTCAATCAGTGATTCTCTCTCTTCATTAATGTTTCTATCTCTCTATCCTTCTCCCTTCCTCTCTGAAATTGATAAAAATGCACACACAAAAAAAAGATTTTTAAAAATCTTTTTGTGATATGTAAAAGTTCTTAGAATGCAATATTATAAGTGAAAAATAGGGCTCTAAAGTAAATATACATGACCTAAAGCATGATAAAAATATGTGCGTAGATAAAATGTTAGAGACACTCCAGTGTTAACAATGGTTTGAGTGGCAGTAGTGGTGAATGATTGTAATTTTCATCTCTGTACTTATCTGGATTTTCAAATTGCATCTAATGGATGCATATTTAATTTGTAATCAGAAATACATGCTACTTTTTTTTAAAAAATAACTATTGCCATTGATCTAAACTTTTCAAGAAGAAATCAAGATATTTTTTTTTGCTAGAATACTTATTCAGAACCAGTCATTTCTGTGACCATGCATAATTTCAGTTCCTCCTCCATGTGAAAGATGAGAGGCAATAAAAAAGATAGCCACCTTATTGTTATTTTCTATAAGATCATTTTATACTCTAATGCTTCTTGAGCAAGTGCAAAACACATGGGTCTTCCCAAAGTTTGTGAGACATGGCATGGCTGATGTACGACAGAAAAATAAAATCTGTTTAGTAATGAGAGAATTCATGCTCTCCTTCTCCTGAGTGACTTACATAGTTTACTTTGCAATATGAGTTCTGTTTCAAGGACATACAACAGAAATCTCTAGTTCTAAATTAACATAAAATGCAAAAGATTTTGAAGTTTTTCAAGGACATGTATATTTAAGGGACATGATACATAACTACATACCAAGAATTTGAGTAAAAACTTATATTCCTCCTTGTAAAGAGAAAGAAATTTTATATTAACCCTAATACATTGTGAATATCAATTTGACATTTCTCCATTGCCATAGTATTAGTTCCTTAACTCTGCCTAACAAATGAACACATTCTCAGTGGCTTATAACAACACAGGTTTATTCTCTCAGAGTTCTGGAAGCTGGAAGTTCGAAATCAAGTTCTTTACAGGGCCACACTCCTTCTTAAACCCATAGGAATTCTAGAAAAGAATCCTTTCTCACCTCTTCCTAGTCTTTGGTGGTTTCCTGCAATCCTTGGAACGATCCTTGGAATTCCTTGCCTCCCAGCTTCATTACTCGCATTTCTCCCTGTTTCCTCAAATGACTATCTTCCTTCTGAGTCTGTCTGTCTAAATTTCCCCTTCCTAATCTATCCACTCTAATTCAAGATGTCCTCTTCTTCACTTGATTACACCTGGGAAGACTATTTTCCAATAAGGTCACATTCATGGGTACCAGGGATTATGACTTCAACATTTCTTTTCTGGAGACACAAATCAAATCACAATATGCCCTCTCTCCTTCCTGTCCTTCCTTCCTTTTCCTGCTCAAATGAGACTTTCTTCTCTTGCTGTCCTTGAAGCTTCAGTCTCCCAGATGTGTTTATACTTTATTGGCTACTCTCTCAGTCTTCTTGCTGGAACCTTCTTTGCTGTTAAGCCTTTAAAATTTGTCCGGCCCAGAACTTGATCCTGAGTCTCCTCTCTGTGGAATCCTGATGTTTTTCATAGTTGATCTTATCCATTTCCAAACTCCAAATATCATATACATAAGCTTGTATTTTGGAATTTCTTGGGACTAGACATCAGGCTATCATTATCATACTATGTACTACTGTGTACCCATTCCCTGGATGATGCTATTAACTTCAGGCCTTTGAACATTATTTACTAGAAGAAAGTTTTTGCACTTATCCATTTTCTGGTATTTGAATTCAAATGCCTTTTTTTTTTTTTTCATATGCCTACCACACATCTCCATTTGGTATCTCACAGGCATCTCAAAACAAATATGTTCAAAATTCATGGTAAAGGGCTCTTCTTCCCATTCCTAGAAGTTTCCTCCTATAATATTTCCATTTCAGGAATAGCCTAAATTTCTACTCAGTTGCTGGTGGTAGAAATTGATTTAATTTAGTTTGGACATTTAACCTTATTTCCCTTGGTTTGCTTCTGAATATTAGTGGAGAAGAAGAAACCTCAAAGGAGTCTAAAAATAGGAGCCAAAGGGTTAGGAGAGTAGAGAATAATGGGAGCAAAGGGAGGGATGTTTTTTGAAAGAGTATATTTTTATTGATTTCAGAGAGGAAGGGAGAAGGAGAGAGAGAAACATCAATGATGAGAGAGTATCACTGATCAGCTGTTTCCTGCATGCCCCTGATGGGGGATGGAGCCAGCCAACGAGGCATGTACCCTGACCAGGAATCAAACCATGACTACCTGGTGCATAGGTTGATGCTCAATCATGGAGCCACACCAGCTGGATGAGGGAAGAATGTCTTAAGAAGAGATTTACTTTCCCTTTAAATGGTATGACATTCCTTATAATGAAAAATAGAAAATTTCCTTTAAATGAAACAAAATGAATTCAGTGGTGACTTTAGAAGGTGAGCTTTTAATGAAGATGTTGGTATAGAATGGGTCAAGACATAGAGGGCAAGAAATAGAAGAGGGATGGCATCCAAGGTCAACTCTTTGGAGAAGCGTGGCTTGAAAATAAGGAGGGACATAGGGTGATAGTTCGATAAGAGATATGAAGAGCAAAGGTAAGTTTGTTATTGCTTTCTTCCTTTCTATTGTTTTTAATTTTAAAAACATCATAATTGAATGTTGATTTTTAAAGACCCACTAGAACCAACAGAAATAGATATAAAGGAAGCAGGATATTTGATGGAACAAAAATCCTATGAATATAAGGTTGGGATAGAATTCAAGAACATGTGATAGATTTGACCCCAGGTAGAAAGACTTGCACCTCTCCTATTGAAATAACAGACTCCCCTAAAAACTTAAAGAAATAAGGATTAGGAACATATGTAGACATGGGTTTATTTTTCAGTGCTTTAAAATATAATTCCCTCCCCCCAAAAACACAAGACTCCTTACCTTGAAATAATTGCAGGTTCAGAATAATTTGTGGATTAAGTGATGAGATGTTTTCTGATTTGTTGGGAATTGTGAGGGAAGGGCATCCATTTAAAGTGACTTATGAAGGGTGGGACATCATGTTTGTGGGGAGTGTGGAAGATGGGAAATAATTTTCTTTAGAGAGTGGAAGAATGAGGTAATTAGAGAAGCATGGAAAAGTATCTGGCAATCTTGGGGGCTAAACTGCAACTGGTAATCATGAACTCATGTCAGTATGCATCTTCATTTAGTTTACTGCTCTGATATAGACTGCTAATATACTTACTGTGTAGAAGTTTTAAGGAAGTTAGAGATGTGGTTGTCAGCTAAGGGAAGCCAGCTGAAGGCTGTCAAGGAACATTACAAAGTGGCATTGACCTTGGTGGATCCATCACAGATTGTAGACTGGATTGCTGCTTTGCAGGATCAGAATTTTGATCTTTTAGCCTCTGAAGGATAATACATCTTTTAGAAGAAAACCTATGTTGCTCAGGTTCACAAGATACAATATGTAAGACAGAATAACAATTTACTATTTAGTATGATCACTACAATTGATATGCTCACACTGGCATGATTTTCTACCTTTGCCTGTATGCATAGAATACCATATTATAACCAAATAGTGGTTTGATGAACATGAATTTAGAGCAAAGGAGATTAGATGAATGAGTCTTACACTGGCTGACATCTATAATAATAAAAGCATAATATGCTCATTAGACTGGACAGCCAAATGACCTTCCAGATGTCCTTCCAGAAGAAGCCGTGGTGGAAGGGGCCAAGGCAGAGGTGATCATAGGCGATCAGGCAGGCAGGCAAGCAATTAGGGCCAATCAGACAGGTAGGCAGAGTGGTTAGGGGCGATCAGGCAGGCAGGTGAACAGTTAGGGGCAATCAGTCAGGCAGGTGAGTGGTTAGGGGCAATCAGGCAGGCTGATGAGCAGTTAGGGGCAATCAGGCAGGCAGGCAGAGTGGTTAGGGGCAATCATGCAGGCAGGTAGAGTGGTTAGGAGAGACCAGGCAGGCAGGCAGAATCAGTTAGTGGTGATCAGGCAGGCAGGCAGAGTGGTTAGGAGTGATCAGGCAGGTATGCAGAGTGGTTAGAAGCAATTAGGCAGGCAGGTGAGTGATTAGGGGAGATGAGGTAGGCAGGCAGAGTGATTAGGAGTGATCAGGGAGTCAGGCCAGCAGTTAGGAACAAGTGGTCATGGATTGCAAGAGGGATGTCCAACTGCCAGTTTAGGCCCAATCAGACCTAAACCATAAGTTGGATATCCCTTGAGGGATCACAGATTGTGAGAGGGTGCAGACCAGACTGAGGGACCCCCACAGCCCCATTCCATACACAAATTTCATGCACCCGGCCTCTAAGGAATATATAATAGCCTTGGTAATAGGTGACTTTTGCCATGAGAAGAGAGATGCCAGATGAATTGTGCCAGGACACCACCTCTTTGGCATTAATGACTTATGCACATACGGTGTATGCTCTCCCACCTTACCTCTTAACTTTCCTAGTTTGTTTATTCTCCTTCTGAATGACAGGTTGTTTTTTTCTTGTTTTTTCAGATTTACTCTGGCCTGGGACCGATTATATAACACTCAGCAACTCTGCATTATCTCTGCTTTATTCCATTTTTGGTGGGTTCATAATTAATTCCCACAGGGCAATTTTAATTTTTTTCTTTTCCATAATCGTGGAATATAAATTGCCAAGTCAGCACAATCCTAACTATATTTTGTCAAACTTAATTTATGATTCAGATAGTTCATTAATACAATTAAGAAATATCATAATTTCTATTTTTCCCTGATTTTTATAACAAGTTGCTATTTTTACTTTGTGAACAATTAATGAGAAGGAAGGTAATAAAGATAATATTAAAATTTACAAATGAAACAAGAAGATTAAGTAAAATTGTTTTACTTAACATTTACCAGCAACTTCTAGAGAAAAATGTACAAAGAACTTACTGTTAATTAGCTTGGTTTACACAGAGTAAACATACAGTACTTTTAACTGTACATTAACAAATCACATCCTGTTAATTATTCTGGTTTACACCAAGGAAAACAGTGCTTTTATCAGCAGCTGTAATAGTTTAAAAATGAGGCTTGACTACATAACATTTTGTCTTTTGGCTTCCTCATACTGCAAGACTGAATGCAGAGTAAAGAAATCCAGAATGCTTATCTCTCCCAGCTTCTCAAACTAGTTCTACCCAAAAGGTCTTCAAAAATTCATTTTAAGAAATTTAGTAGCTATAGGAACATATTAGAGAAGAAATCACTAACCTTATCAGAGATACACACATATGCCTGAGTCTTCTGTAAAAGCCTGAATGATATTTATATTTCTTTTAGTTATTGTTTCTTAAATATACCCAGGTTTTCTGAGGCTCCAATTATTTCTTTTCTGGATATATGCTAAAAGACTGTTAAAAAGAAAATGTCCTTTAAATAATCTCTTCTAGAGGCAACCAGGAGACCCAGTTTATGATCTATAACGTCATTGCTGCAAAACAGACCAGAAGTAAGTCCTGAGGCCCCATTTCCACAAGTGACCTCAATGCCAAATATTTGCATTCTGCTATCTTAAGGACAACAATAAAATTATAACAGTAATCCTTTCTAATAAAGAGGGAGTATCCTAATTGCCCATCACTCAGTCACAAAGATGGCTGCACCCACAGCTGAGGCCAAGTTCCCATAAGGAGCCTTAACAATTAGCAGGGACCTGAGGCTATGCCCTACCCCACCCCTGTGGGGCTTGACAGGAGACCTCAGGCCACATCCACCACCCAGCAGGGCTTGACAGGGGACCTCAGGCTGCAACCCCCGACCCCAGCTTCAGACCAGGGGACCTCAGGATGCATCCTCCACCAGGTGGGGCTTGACAGGGGACTTCAGGCTGCATTTAACCTTACTGGAATTACTCCAGCAGTGCATTCCAGAATTCTGAAACACTCAGAGAAATGTCGAAGTTTTCAGCACCCATCCTGTGCATTTTAAGAATCCTAGAATCTTTGGCACCTGTCCTCTGGATGCCAGTTAACTCTCTCTAGTCATAATGACAGCCAAAAAACCCCCATATTTTCCCAAATGCCTCCTAAGAGGTAGCAATAGCTAGGTTAACAGGTAGAGTTTCTAAGCAGATGATTCACAGACCTTTACCGCCGAGCCAGACACCCCCCCAGCTGCCTACGCCACACCTCCACTTGGATGAGTAATCAGTATCTCAAGTTATGACCAAACCTCTCTGCGGATCTCTCCACCCACAGCCACTTTTCTTCCTCCAACATTGCCCATCTCAGTCAAGAGCACCTTTGTTATCCTCTGCTTCTCAGGTTAAAAACTTTGACTCCTTTTTCTCTGTCACACTCCCTATTTGATCCAATACTGTTTTCTCTATTTACAGAATTTATTCAGAGAGTGAATGCAATTCACCATCATCACTCACCTGGATAATTACATTTTGTGCCCTAGATTCTACTCTCACCATGGCAGTCAGTTTTGTTCTTTCTTTCTTTCTTTTTTTCTTTTTTCCTTTTTTATTGAATTTATTGGGGTGAGACACTGGTTAACAAAATTATATAGGTTTCAGGTGCACAGATCCATAGCATAATACATCATTTGTACACTGTGTGGTGTGTTCACCACCCCCAGTCGAGTAATCACAGGAGTAAGATCATATTACTCCTCTGCTAGAAAGACCCTGTGAGTCTAGCGGTTTACTGTTGTCCTTTGGGGAACTCTGAGACCAGCCCTCCCTTCCTCTGTCTGACCTCAAGTTGGACCACTCTCTACCTACCTCCTTCCTTTTCAGCCTCATTGGTCACTTTGTATTCCTTGCTCATGCTCAGCATGTTCCTGCCTCAGAACTTGCAATTCTCACTTTAAAAAAAAAAATAATAATCATCCATGTATACACTGAGTGGCCAGATTATTATGATCTTTGAATGCATAATAATCTGGCCACTCAGTGTATATTCTATATAATAAAAGGCTAATATGTGAACTGTCCTCTCGACCAGGAATTTGATCAGCAGGCAGGCTGGCCAACCACCCATGTCCCCTCCCCCTGGCCAGGCTGGCCAGACCCCACCCATGCATGAATTCATGCACTGGGCCAGATTATTGTGCGTTCAGAAATCATAATAATCGGGCAACTCAGTGTATTTTCCCCATTGGTTTTTAGAAAGAGTGGGAAAGACAGAGAGAAATATTGATGTGAGAAAAACACATCAATTGATTGCCTCTTGCACATACTCTGACCAGGGCGTGGGCCAGCGAGGAGCCTGCAAAAGAGGTATGTGCCCTTGACCAGAATCGAACCCAGGACCCTTTGGTCTGCAGGCCGACGCTCTAGCCACTGAGTCAAACTGGTTAGGGTGTGGTTCTCACTTTCTAAACTTACTCTTTCCAATGACTTTATGGCTGTAGGTATTTACTTAAATGTTACCTAATCAATTCTTTCTTCATTACCTTATGTAGAATAGCAATCACTTTCTCGCCATGGCCCTTCCCATTTCTCTTGCAATAGACCATTCTCTTGCAAGTATACATACAGAGAGAGAGAGAGAGAGAGAGAGAGAGAGAGAGAGAGAGAGAGAGAGAGAAATTTTAAAGAATTGGCTAATGTGATTGTAGGGCTAGCATATCCAAAATCTATAGGCTAAGCCAGCAGGCCCGAGACCCAGGGCAGAGTTGTTGCAGTCATAAATCCAAAGGGACTCCAGAGGCAGAATTTTCTCTTCTTCAGGGAATCTTGATCTTTTTTAAAGGCCTTCAACTGGTTGTATGAGGCCCAGTCACAGGATGGCGGTTAATCTGCTTTACTCAAAGTCTACTGATTTAAATGTTAATCACATCTTAAAAACACCTTCACAGAAACATCTAGACAGGATTCCACTAAACATTAGGAACCATTACCTCGCCAAGAGGACCCATAAAATTAACAAGCATACCTCTTACTGTGCTTTATGTTCTTCATAGCACTTATCATTATCTAATTTTATATCATTGTTGTTTATTGTCTGTGTAATAATATGTAAGCCCCTTAAGGACAGAGGCTTCCTCTGCTTGTTTACTGCTCTGTATCTAGGGTGGAGAACAGTGCCTGGAACATAGTAGGTCCTCTATAAATAATTGTTACATGAATAAATACTTCACTAAAACTACTTGGCCATAGTTATCAATGACTATCATGTGATACACTACAGAGAAAATATATAGTTGAGGTCAATACAATTTCCTAATTCATAGAGATGAAGATTATATAAGGGCTATATCTTATATAATTTAGTTTATTCATGTTTCTCTTAAATAAAGCACATTTTATTTTAATGCCAGTTATCGATTCAATAAACACATTCTGTTAGATTGACAGAGTGATGGTGGGGTGGGGGGGAAAGACACTTTTAAACTGATAAAGAATCCCAAATTCTACAGACTCTATTACAGATAAAAAACAAAAACAAACAAAAAACAAACAAACAAACAACACTGGTGCCTAGAAAAAACAAACAAAATCTCTTACCAAAAAAGGCTTTTTTTTCTATATGTACTATCTATCACATTACTGTTAAACATATCTTTTATAAAATTTGTTGCATAAAGAAATCATACGAAAGTTAGGTTTTTCTATTTTCAGAGAAAGAAAATAAATTAATTCAAATGTCAGTTTATTTTGCATGAATAAGAATTTGGTTTTTATTTTTGTCCAAGAAAGCACAAAATAGCCATACAATTATATGCTGAGTAAACTCAACTTTCTCTTTAGTCCTTTTTTCTTTTTTCTTTTTTTTCTTTTCTTAAGCACAATAGTCGAGGGCAGAATTTTGCTTGATTATTTTCAGTTACAAAGTCTTCTTTATATGAAATATAGCATTGAATATGTCACATAATATCGGAGCCCTTCAAGCTCTTTACCCCCAGCAATTTCTAGAATTCTATATTTAAAAACTGTGTGACATCAGTACACTTGACTACATTTTACATGTATTGTACACCAACTCTCATTTCAACTCTTTGTAATTTAAACTGGAGTTTTGTAAGGTAATTGATTTTGTGGTTTCACTTTCAGATGGTATCAACATATGGACCAATTAATGAAATAACAAGTTCAGTGAATAAAGAAACTACTAATGTATTATTCACCACTCAGCAATTAGACATATTTTTTAATATGTGGGCACAAAATAAACAACATAGACTGTAAGCCCTAAAAGACTGTTTAGACCAGGCTGTGTTTCAAGCTAGAAGCACTCTACTAATTCATTCCCATTGGAAGAGTGTCTGTGACATGGTTCTGATTTTTCTAATAACAGGAAAATGAAATTACACTTAAGGTTGAGTTCGAGAAGGGAAGTGTAATTCTCTTATTTTGCAAATAAGCAACAGAGACTCAAACAAGTTAAATCCAAACCTACTTGCTGACAAAACTGAATAAACCCAGAGTCCCACATATTCAAATTATGTCGCCAAGTCTCCTTTCCTCTCTCTTAATTTTAATTTCCTGCATGTGACTTCACGCTCAGAAATGCTTTTTCATTATATGGCATGTCTACTAGCAACTAACTCCATGCTGGCATTCCCTAGGACTCCCTGCAACAAAATGAGCTCTTTCGGGTTCCCATAGAGCAGTGTTTCCCAAACTTCTCTCATGATGAGAATCACCTGGTGGAGTTGTTAAAATACAGATTCCTGAATCCCAACTAAGAAGTGCTAAACTAGAATTTTTTTGGAACATATAGGTAAAATTGTATACTAGTGAGAGAAGTTTGGGAAACACTGCCATAGAGGATTGATGCCTCATTTCTCAAATGTCTCCATGGGCTCACGTCAGGCAAAAACAGCACAAATAATAAAGACAATTTATGTTGTCTATCATTTTTGGTGTTGTTTTATCTCCAAAGTATGGGGAAAATAAAGGTGAGAGGAGAATGGCTGTCCTTTACATATTCTGGGCCTAAAATAGTTCTCATTTGAAGCTCTGATTCTGTATGTATGATCCTACAGAAGGCTAAAGTCAAATAATAATTTATTCATAAGAACATCAAGAGACAAAAGACTTCAGAGCAACAATGTACACTAATGACTTCGCCACATTGCAAGTATTAAGGAATGTTGGACACATTTGTTTGATTTAAGGCTAACTCTAAACCTTTTATTTAATTTTTGCAGAGCTAAATCACATACTAGGCTATGTTTATAGGCAGAATTAAGCACAAAGTTTATATATTTCATATTTTAGTAATTTATATATTTTGGATTCTTTTTGAGGTAAATGTAATACATTCAGGAAATTATTTTGTGACTATATTTCCTCTTCTTTTAGATACACAAGGAATGAAGTGTGATATTTAGCTTTCTATACCTGTACTATTGAAAACACAAAAATTCATCTTTTTGTGTGTGTGAAGACTGGTCAGGGGAACAAAGGTTGTAATTTGATCTTCAATAATTATGTCACTTATGTTAAATTTTCTTTCAATTGCTGTCATTTAAAGACTTTTGATTGTCACATCAATATGAAAATAATCAGAATTCTATTCATAACCTTTGTAAGGTTGTCACAAACTTTAAAAATCAGATAAGGTTAATGATGTAAAGTGACATATATTTCAAGAATTTTCACATTCTTTGTGATATGATAACCACAAACAGATTAATTAACACATCCATCATCTAGCATAATTACCATTTTTTCCCTCTCATCATCCCTTTGCTTGGCATTAGCACTATCCTAGTCTAAGCCCTACTGTCTCATGCTTGGATCTTTAGAGAAACTTTCCTAACTGGTCCTTCTAGCCTCCAATATCTACTCCTCCATTTCTTCTTATACTATTGTCAGATCAATCTTCATTATGTCACTTTCTATTTGCAAGCCTTCCTTACTGCTGACCCTATTAAGTTCAAGCAGCTCAGCCTGGCACCCAGTACCTTCTAGTATACATCCTTATCCTACAACTCTCACCTTACCATTGTGTCCTCCTCTTGTCTTATACCTTCTCTATCTGTCCCAAAATCAGACTAGTACATCATCATTCATCTAGTTCATTAAGAACCCTCCCTTCACTGAACTTCTACAAAACTTGTCTTCTCTGGAACTTGAATAGGTTCTATGACAACTCATTTGATATTATGATATATTTTTATTAACTTTCAGATTGTGCTGCGTTGTATCTCCTTATCTTGTCTAAATATTAAGCTCCTTGAAAGAGAAGATGTAAAATCATATCTCCCAAGGTTCCTGCTGTATAACTAGATTTTGAGATTTATGATAAATTAATGAAGTCAAATTATGAATTCAAATTTTGAATACTGTAGTATGTATAAAAAGATTAAAAGGATGCACAGTAAAATGTTTATTATATTTCTCTCAAGAAGCAAAACTGATGTATTCATTATTCAACAAATATTTCTGGTGTGCTTAGTCTGTTCTAGACACTGTTCTAACTTATAGACATACATAAGTGAACAAGTTGGACTAAGTCTCTACCTTCACACAGCTTATATAATATTAAGGTAAATGGAGACATAGGGAGAAAGGAGACTAAATAAGAGGGAGTAAAGAAAGAAGGTGCAAGATAAAGTGGCTATAACAAGAATAAAAATGGTGTAAAGTGATAAAGAGTGGTTTCTTAAATGTTCTAGACTGGTGTCAGGAAAGTTCTTTCTGAGCAGCTATCATTTGAAATGATTTATGATAAGCCATGCAAAAATTTCAAAAAAGAATTGCAGCCATGAGGAACAACAGCTACTACAAAGAGGTTACATGAATCCTGAGATTGACATATTGCAGGAAATAAAAGAAATTCAGCATTGATAAAGCCCAATGAGGCTGGGGAGGTAGGCAGCCTCTAGCTATATTGTTTGAAAGCAGGGTAATGAGTTTTAATTTTAATTTCAAATACATTAGTTAAAGTAAAGTGCATGACTGGTGTGATTAGACCATTGTTTTTCAAAGATTTCTCTGACTTATCTTTATGAGATAGGCAATAGAAGGCAGGGAGACTATTGCAGTGGGTTATGGAGAACCAGGTTATGGAGACTCAGATCATGACGGTTATACTAAAGAGAGAGATGGAGACGTTCAGAGATGTTTTGGAGATTGACATGACAAAATTTGGTTAGGGATAAATGTGGGTTTAGGAAAAGAGAGTAATCAAGGATAAATCCTAGGGAGTAGTTTTGAGTGGGAATGGAGAAAATGGATTGCATCACTTTATGAGATGGGAATAATTAAAGTGTAGTAAGTTGAGGGTAGGGAGGGAAGTCAGTGTTTCTGTTTAGACTCATTAAATTCTTGATGCCAATTAAACATCCAATTAGAGATGCAGAACGGCACTTGGTTTTCAGTCTGGAGTTCTGGAGAGATTGGGAGATCTCAGTGATAAGATAAATATTTTAGAGTTGTTGATACGGAGATTCTATTTATATTCATGATTCTAAATGAGGTCACACTGGAAGGCAGGATAGCAGCACAAAGAGGAATGGGGTTTCTTATCTAGAAGGATAAGAACAATAAAAAAGTTTTAAAAGATCTAGAAGGATAAGAACATTAAAAACGTTTTAAAAGAAGCACCCCTGGCAAATAGAATGACTAGGAGAGTGTGATGTCATGAAAGTTGAAAGACGAACATGTTTCTAAAACGTATATGCATATATGCATAATCCATGATCACAGACAAGAGTGGCGAAAGCCTGAGGTGGGGCAGGAACCAGGCAGAGGGGCACAATGGGGGGAATGGGGATATCTCTAATATCCTCAACAATAAAGATAAATATTTTTTAAAGAAAGAATGCTTACTGATGGTTTCATTTTTCTTATGTACTTTCCTATATTTCTCAACTATCTTTTGACCAATTTAGTGAACATTCAGAGTCTTTCTAACACACATTTCTATTTTATGGTAGCTGAATGGGATTGACCCTACTGCTGATTTCCAGAATGTGCCTGGAATTATGCCATCTCTTCTCAATGTAGTTGCTGTGGTATTTTGAATCGTATAATCCATCATTGTGTAGGATTGTTCAGTAATCGCATGATGTTTAGCATTCCTGATCCTATTAAATGTTAACAACACCCGCAGTCATTTTTGTAATTTAAAAAATCTTTATAAATATAATCTGTATGGATGCACATGGCAAATGAGCCTGCCTATCTTCAGAGATGTCTATGCTATGTGCCACTGAGTTGACTCCAACTCCTGGCGACTCTGTGCCTCAGTGATGTCCACGATGTCCTGTCCTCAGCAGCCCTGCTCAGCTCCTGTGGACTCATGCCTGTAGCTTCTTTCTTTGAGTCACTTCACCTCATATTTAGTTTTCCTCTTTTCTTGCTGCCTTCTATTTTCCCAGAAGTATTGTCTTTTTTCAAAGAACCTGACTTCTCATGATGTGCCTGAAGCCCTTGCAATCAGCACTGAGAGCACAAAGATGCTTAACACCCATTCCCTCAGGGAACTTGCAGTTGTGGGGTAGACACACAGAAGCCAATGATAACAATATAACGCGAGGAGTTCAATATTGGAGTTTTACTTTACACCCAGTAGAGTAGTGGTGGAAAGAAGGTAGTGATCAATTTTATCTGGATGTGTTAGGGAAATATTTACTAAGATATGTTTATGTTGAGTCTAAGTTCATGAGCACCATACTAAGAATTTGAAATGGGAAGTGTACAGAAAAGAGTCAACAAAACAAGAACTGACACTGTTGTTCTTATAAAGGCCTGCTTGCAAATTTGGTCCTTGCCTGGGTGTCTGAGAACTTAGACTGTTCTCACCATCTCCTGATAAGAAGCCTCACTATACCTAAACTATATACAAACAATACAGCTGTTGATGAACACCTGTTTCCTTATAGCAGTCTGGAATTCTGGTACGGGTTAGGGTGCTAGGCAGAAGATGCCTATGAGACTACCCCTCCCCCACCATTAAAAATCCTGGGCATTGAGTTTCTAATGAGCTTCCCCAATAGATAAAACTTCACAGGTCTCGTCACAACTTGTTGCTAGCAAAATTAAGTGCATCCTGTGTGGTCCCACTGGGAGTGGGTTCTTGAAAGCTTGCACCTGGTTTACTTCAAACTTTGCCTCATGCACCTTTTCCCTTTGTTGCTATTTACTTGTATGCTTTAGCTGTAATAAATCACATCTCTGAGTATGACTCTATGCTGAGTTCTGTGAGTCCTCCTACCAAATCAACCTAAGTGTGTGTTGTCTGGCGGGCACCCAGTACAGGGAAGTTATTGTCAGAGGGAACGTAAGTGATCAGAGACACGTAGATGCTAAAAGAAACAGTGGCCCAACTGGCATGGCTCAGTGGTTGAGTGTTGGTCTATGAACCGAGAGGTTGAAGTTGGATTCCTTGTAGGGGCACATGCCTAGGTTGCAAACTTGATCCCCAGTTCGGGGAGTGCAGGGGACAGCTGATCAATGATTCTCTCTCATCATGATGCTTCTATCTCTCTCTCCTTCCTCTTTTAAATCAATAAAAAAATATGTTTTAAAAAAAAAAACAAGCAAAAATAAAAATAAAAAATAAATAGTGTATGTTTTGAGAATTGCACCTAATTTTGAATGATTCTCCTATTTTTTTTTTTTTTTTTTTTTTAAAGCATAATGTTTCTTACTGGGAATGAGAACAGAGAGGTAATAATAGTCCAACTGAAGTCATGGACCCAGCTCAAAAATTATTACTTCTATAAACATATTCTCAACTTACACCGGTGAAATGTAAAATCTCACATAGTCTTATTTTTCAAAATATTTATTATAAAATAAGCCTCCCAAGAGAATTATTGTGTTTTATTCATTTTTTATTTATCCTCAATGCAGTGCCTGACATAGTGTTTTGCCAACAGAAGACATTTAATAAACATTATATTTATGATCATTTATAAAATTATGAGCTTCTTATGATATGGAGTCATATTTTATTCATCATTGTATCTCTGGGATCTAGTATAGTATCTGATTTACATTATCCATTTTTTCATTGCCAGAATGTTTATTGACAATCTATAATGTGGTACACAAAGTTTTAGGTGCTTATAACTAAATAGCAAACAAGATAACATAACTAGCTAACAAGATAACTAGTAAGGCAACAGTCACATAGGAGCTGAATGTTTGTTGCATTCAGTTGTGTTTACTAGTATTTGCTCTTATGGAAATAAGCAAGAACTAGTTATTCCCACCAGTTTGCTACTTATCCCTGTTTTCATCCCCTACTTTGCTTACTATATTCCCTTATCTTTCACGGTAATTTCAATTCTGAAACTAGAAAAACTCCTCCTCTTGCCATTCAAAGAGTTTTATTTGTTTGGTTATTTGAGAAATGATATAAATTCCTAGTATGAAAAAATTCTAACCAAAGACACAATTCCATTGACCAAGATGGACTATGACAATAAAAAATTGTAATGTGAGACTTGGATTGTAGGTTCCAATGAGAGCAGGGATTTTTTTTTTAACCTCTTTATTCTTAGAACTTAGAACAATGCTTGGCATAGTAATTGCTCAATAAAAATTTGTTGAGTGAATTAGTAGGCTAACGATGCTTATGTCTGCATCAAATGAAAGTTTTATCAGCAGAATATTATTTAAAAATGGTATTTAAAATAGTAATATTAGTCACAGGAGCCTAAACATACAACACAGAATGTAAAAGAAGATGAAAAACTCATGAAGATTCTGTAATGGAAACAAATTCCTGAAATGAGAGGCAGAAGATTTAGGTTCTCCTTGCTTTGCATTAACTTGCAATAATAATAATGATCTTTGGTCTTTTAAACTTTTTGCAACTCAGTTTCCTCAACTGTAAATCTGAGATATTAAAATGCATTTCTGAACTTTTCCAATGTCAATATTAAGTCATTGTGATTGTTAAAAGGACTGATGCTTGATTGGAGTGATGTAAAACCTAAAGTGACTATTCTGTAGACTACTTCCATAGGTTACTGGCCACTTTCTCGTGTTCTAAATTTGTGAATGTCTTAGACTGGGATGAGGATGGTGGATGGGCAGGTAATAATACAAACCATAGTAGCAACTTACTGGAAAAACTGTTTTCACCAGGTGAAGCTTTATCAGAAAATAAAACAAAATAAGGCAAAAATAAATAAATTTACTAGGGAATGGGGAAGTATGGAGCACAATGATATGATGCAATTTTTTTTTTTTTTTTAATTTCTGTCTTCTTCCGTGTATTTGAATCTAGGTTGTGAACATTAGGAAGAAGGTTGGATTGACAGACACAGACTGACCTAGGAAGGCTGACTTATTTTCTAAAAAAATCATTCATTGAATTTTACATTTTAAATAGATGTTTAACCTATTGTTTATATTTTTAATAGTGATATATCTTAGTATATCTATTATTTATAGCTAATACTTAACAGTTCCTAATAGATTTGCAGAAATTGGTAAAACAATGTATTTGATGCAATAAAATGAACACCAGTGATATTTAGCTTCCTCTGAGCTGAGCCTCTTGAGAATCAAGATATATAAACATTGTAACACAAAGCTCCCAGTTTTTGAAGATTGCCTTGGGACAGGCTGCCACTGCTGTTTACCCAAATATACAGCTACCTGGGGCTTTCATCAGGCATGAGAATTCTGGGACAAAAACAAAGATTTGCTGTGGAGTCTGAATTAGGTAGATGATTAGCTTAAAGAGTAAGCAATTTTTCACATTGATTTTTTCTTTTTGCCCTCATTGAGTCAGCCTCACCACTGTCTGGCTTTCTCCAGGATTCATGACATGGAATATTTATCTTATGAAATGTTTGTTAAAAACAAACAAACAGAAAGTATTTAAAGTTTATTTCTATTATGTGATGACTATGATGTAGCACCAGCATTTTTTAATATCTTCACATAGTTATTTATCTGAATATAAGTTTGTAAAGGATCTGGTTCCATTAATATGAACATAAGAATAGCATAAAAATTTATGTTTGGATTTTCAGTAGAAACTTTTAAGAATAAAATGTTTTTTATTCATTATAATTTGGGTTAGTGAAGAAATGGGTACTTAATATAATTCTTCTACGTCCTTCTTTAAAAGACTAAAAGAAAGGTTTATGACTGCAAAAATATGACCTCTTAAAATCTTCATGGCACTTATTTTTTTTTTAAAGAAAAACCTGAGATTAGTAATTCACATAAATGTAGTGAAAACAATTTTAAAATATAAACAAATTTTGAGTGCAGTGTATTATTCATGAAGTTATTTATAGTAAATTTGCCAAACCTTATATCTAAATTTAGCCACCTTTGTCTAAATGCTCAATTTTGATGACTTTAAATCTCATTATTTCATATTTATTTCCTTAGACTTCTTCCTGATTCTTGACCTCTGTCATTTTTAAGGTAATTATGTCATTGTAGGTTATCTACACTAATAAAATAAAAAGATGCAAATTGACCATACCTTTGCGATGCCCACCAGCCAATCAGGAATGAGTATGCAAATTAACCTAACAAAGATGGTGGGTTGATTTGCATATGTATGTACCAAGCAGCCGGGGGTGAGGTGGGATGCTTGCATTGTCACCATGGCCTCTGGGCATCATGGGAAGGCAAAAAGGTGGCTCCAAACTAGAACAAAGGTGGTGCCGGCAGCCAGGGGGAGGAAGGCCAATTCTTGAATGAATCTTTGTGCATTGGGCCTCTAGTATTTCATAATTTTACATTTAAATGCTTCAACCATAGTTCTCTTACTACAAAATGAACTCATCTACAATAGTACCAATATTATCTTTTCATTTATTCATTTCCTCAGATAAATCATCTAGTCCAAAGTCTTCAACTCTAACCTAAGAGCTAATCATCACCAAACTCAGTCAGTTATTAATTTTATCCATAGATATGTAGAGTGTCTCTGACCTCACACTGTGCTGAATGCTGGGCATACAATGGTGAGAATCTCTCCTCTCCCAGACTTCCTTTCTTCCTGTCTCTTCATTCATTCTTCTATACAACAGACATCTATTAAACTGCTACTTTGTGCCAGGGAAAGTACTGAGTATTAAAAAAAAAAAAATGCAGAGCCCAGCCCCAAATTTATTAGATAAGTGCTATTATGATGAAGTTTTTACACAGAAAACTGTGAAAGATGAATGCATGGGTTTCAAGAAAATGTTTGCAACAATACAAATCCTATATAACAAAAGCCTAATATGCTAAGTGTCTGGTCAACCAGTTGGCTGTTCAACCAATCAAAGTGTAATATGCTAATGATATGCTGTCACTCAACCACTCACTATGCCATGCACTGACCACTAGGAGACAGTTGACCAGTCACAATGTTGTGCATTGACCACCAGGGGGCAGATGCTTTGACTAGTAGGTTAGCTTGCTGCTGGGGTCTGGCCTATGGTGACTAAGTGAGACAGGCTTGATTTGCCCTGAAACCCTTTCTTGGTTCCCCCTGGCTGGCCAACCTTCTGCATCTTTCCCCAGCCCCAATCATACATTGGTGGGGTCCTGTGGCCTGGCCTGTGCCCTCTCGCAATCCGGGACCCCTCAGGGTATGTCCCAGAGCCGATTTTAGCCTGATCCTGCAAGCCGAGGGGCCTCTAGTATACAGATAATATATTATAAAATTATATACCTGAAACCTATATAATTTTTTAAGATATATATATATATATATATTTATTTCAGAGAGGAAGGGAGACAGAGAGAGGAAGATGGAAACATCAATGATGAGACAGAATCATTTATTGGCTGCTTCCTACACACCCCGCACTGGGAATCAGCCTGCAACCTGGGCATGTGCCCTGACCAGGAATCCAACCATGACCTCGTGGTTCATAGGTGGATGCTCAACCACTGAACCACTCCAGCTGGGCTGAAACTTATATAATTTTATTAACCAATGTCACCTCAATAAATCCAATTAAAAAAAAAACAGAAAAAAATTCAATGTTGAAAAGAAAATGTTTTGCATTATTTAAGGTCTTACCTTAGATACCAAACAAAAACCAATTGTATTATTTCCCTGGAAGTTGGCCCAGAAACAAGTTTTATTATTTGACCTAGAAGTTGACCCAGAGACTACCCTAAATGCAGTAGAGCTGACTTAGAGACAAGGATTCAAGTGCAAGTAAATTATTTAGTAAATTGGTAGACAGATGGAGAAGAAAGATGATGGAGAAGGAAGCCAAGATACTGTACTGGTAAAGTGTGTGAGATGAAGCTAGTTACTATGATGGGAAGCTATTGTATAAGTCAATCCCTCTGGGGAACTCTGAGGAAAAGCGTGGCACACAACCCAGAGTTATCCACTTCCTCTGCCTCTGGGTGAGGAAGCTAGTTTTTACCCACCAACTCCCTGTCCATTATTGTCTGCTCTGGGGAGGCTGACTCTATCACTTCCACCTTTCCCTATGCGTAACTGAAGGTGCTCTTGGCGCTAAACAAAGCCTGTAGACTATTAAGTGTGGATATTTACATTAAGCAGTCTTCACTGTATGTAAATTAATGTCACAGCCATATGCACGCGGTAAGGATACCATCTGTTAAACCAAGTAATTCAATAGAGGGAATTTAATACAGGACATTAACTACGAAGTTGTCAGAAGTGCTAAAAGGACAAACAGGACAAGGTGAGGCAATATCAAGATTGGCACCTATAGGAAGCCTCTGTGGCCTTTAGCACAAGAGGAACACAGGGAGGGAAAAGTGTGTTTGGGTCTGGGAACCAGGGCTGTGAAGCAAACATTTGAAGCAGGAGTTTGAAGCACTACGGAGATGTAGTAACTGCTGATAGCTGAAGAACATTAAGATAAAGTTAAAACCTGGCTTTGTTTATCTTCCTATTCTCCAAAGTCTAGCTAGTACTTCCCATTGGCCAAATCTAGTCAAAGGACCTTGGTAAGCGTGGATTGAGGGATCAGGCCCTTGCAGCCCTTGTAATACACAGCAGAGAAGAGAAGAGCAGGGGGATAGACTTCAGACCAAATAAATAAATAACCAGCACAAGTGTCTTCAGTATATGTTGCCTAAGCAGAGTTTTTGTTCTTTTCGCCATGTTATATGTACTCTTTGCCACCAAATAATCTCTACTGTACTCAGGGCAGTCTTTTGCTTAATCTTAAAGTAATGGTATGCTCAGTTTGTTTTTCTGATCTAGTCTTCCTTTACACATTCTGATTGTCTTCCAAAGTCCAGGTTATGGCCGTACCCAGATATGCCAAAACTGGTACTGATATCCCTGATATTCCCTTCTCCGAAAGTCTTCATCTTGGGTGGTGTGTGTGTGTGTGTGTGTGTGTGTGTGTGTGTGTGTGTGTGTAAGTATGTGCATGCACACATGTGGATGAAAAGCTATTCCATGCCACTGTATATAAGTTCCTGTTGAGCATTTTACTTGGTCGTTCCTCACCCCCAGAAGGTTATGGGCCTGTAGAGTTAGGATTGCATTATAGTGTTTGATAGGCAAGCTAAAATAGCACTCAAATATTTTTCTGTAGCTTGTAAACATGGATCATCTAGATTAATATGATGGTTTCTGGTCCTCAGGGATCTGTAGCCCTAATCCTAATCCTACACATGTTGCTTCTACTTCATGATCTGAGTTAGCTGCTGTGCATCTAATCATTGTGTCCACATCCTAGCAAGAAGGATGGAGGCTAATGGGAAAGGAAGGTCAAGCCTACTTCAGTTAGGAAACTTTAAGATCATTACATCATATCCATTTATAGCCACATGGTTACATGGTCACACTTGGATGACAGAAAGTCTAAAATATTGCTTATTTCAAGTAGTCATATGTGTTATGTTGGGTCCTTTAAGAAGCAAACATGAAGATATAATTAGAGATGTAAAAGCTTTACTGGAGGATATATCTATGAAGAATAAGAGAGAGAGAGAGAGAGAGAGAGAGAGAGAGAGAGAGAGAGAGAGTAGGAGGAGGCAGGGGACATTTCTAGGTCATGATTGATGCACTGACATCTGTGAAAGGAAAGGAATTGGGTAGAAAGAAGTTCATACTGCAGTGTAGCTCTGATCATAATCAGGTCACCGTGGCTTCCTTGCTTCTATCACTGTATTCATAGGACCCTTCCTTATACTTCTTTTCTACCCCATTGCCCTCCAATGCAATATTATTTACAGGCTGCAGAATATAATGTGCATGAGTTTTATGAGTGATTTGCACATTTTAAATGTCAGTTCATAGATTCTAGCTTTTTCTTGCTTATCTGAGCAAAACCATAATACATAAACATAGTAAGACTTTTAGATGTAACAAGATTATGAGTTTTCATGATAAGCTTCAAATAGAAAAAAAAAATTTCTGAGAAAGTAAAGCAAATCAGGAGCCATCACACTTTTAAATCTTAATCTATACAATAAAACTATAATCATAAAAACAATGGAGCTGGCATATAAACAGAAAAATAGACCAATAGAACAGAATCAGGACCCAGAAATAAACCCATGCATCTACTGTCAACTAATATTTGACAAGGGAACCAATGGAGACAAAACAGTCTCTTCAATAAATGGTCCTGGGATAATTGAATATTTCCCTGCAAAAGAATGAAGCTAGATCCATATCTTATACAACACACAAAAATTAATTCAAATGATTAAAGACTTAAATGTAAGATCTGAAACCATGAACACTTAGAAGAAAGCACAGGAATAAAGCTTCTTAATATGGGACTTTGTAAGGACTTTTTTGTATATGACACCGAAAAGACAAGTAACAACCCTAAATTGTTTGACTCAGTGGATAGAGTGACGGCCTATGGACTAAAGGGTCCTGGGTTCAATTCCAGTCAAGGGCACATACCTTGGTTGCAGACTCAATCCTGGCCCCATGTGGGAGGCCACCAACTGATGTGTCTCTCTCACACTGATGTTTCTTTCTCTGTGCCTCTCCCCATCCCTTCTTACTTTCACTAAAAATCAATGGGAGGAAAAAATAAAATATAAGCAACAAAATAAAAAATAAATAAGAGGATTACATAAAACTCAAAAACTTCTGCACAAACACACACAAAAGTATCAACAAAGTAAATATACAACCTACAGAATGCAAAAAAAAAATAAACAAAATATCTGATGAGTAAATACCTAAAATATATAAATAATTCATACAACTGAGTAGAAAAAAAGGGGGGAAAAAAGATGGGCAAAGAAGTTGAATAGACATTTCTCCAAAGAGGATATATGAAAGGCAACAGGTACATGAACAGATGTTCAACATCACAAGCCATTAGAGAAATGAAGATTAAAACCACAATGAGTTATAAATTCATACATACTATAGTGGTCATCATACAAGTGGCAATAGATAACAAGAAATAACAGATGGTGGTGTGGGTTTTGGGAAAAGCAGACTCCCGTGTACTGTTGGTGGGATTATAAACTGATACAGCCACTATGAAAAGATGTATGGAGGTTTCCCCCCAAATTAAAAATAGACATACCATATGATCTAACAATTTCACTACTGGGAATATATTCAAAGGAAACAAAAATAGTACTTAAGATATATGCACCATCATGTTTATAGCAGCATATTTACAATAGCCTAGACATGGAAACAACCTAAGTGTCTATTCATGGATGAATGAATAAATAAGTTGTGGTATAGATATATAATGGAATATTATTCAGCCCTAAAAAATGAGTAAACTCTTCCATTTGTGACAACATAAATGGAGCCTGAAGGCATTATGCTAAATGAAGTAAGTCTAAGAAACACAATACCATTGATTTCATTTATAGGTAGAATCTAAAAAACAAAACAAAACAAAAAAACAAAAACAAACAAAACAAGCCACCACCTGGCTGGCTTGGCTCACTGGTTGATTGTTGTCCTTTGAACCTGGAGGTCACAATTAGATTCTTGGTCAGGGCACATGCTAGGGTTGCAGGCTTGATCCTCAGTGTGTGCTGTGCAGGAGGCAGCCAATCAATGATTCTCTCTCATCAGTGATGTTTTCATCTCTCTCTCCCTCTCCCTTTCTCTCTGAAATTGATAAAAAAAAATTTTCTTTTGAACCACCAAATTCATAGAAAAAGATATCAGACTTGTGGTTTCCAGACGTGGAGCATGACCAGAGGGGAAATTGAAGGCAGGTGGTCAAAAACTACAAGCTTCCATTTATAAGATACGCAAGCACTAGAGATGCCATGTGCCACATATTGACAATAGCTTATACTGATGTATGATTGGCTGGAAAGTTGTTAAGAGACTAAATCCTAGGTGTTCTCATCACAAAAAGAAAAAAGAAATATTTTCGTTTTTTCTGTTGTTCTTTTCTTTTTATTGTATCTATATAGTAAAATAGGTGTTAGCTAAATCTATAGTAGTAATCATCTCACAATATATATAAATCAAATAATCATGCTGTATTCCTTACTCTTATACAATGTTGTAAGTTAATTATTTCTCAAAAAAAAAAAAGTGGAAAAGGAGTCATGAGTTCCAATTTTTTCTTTGAAAAGTAAGACATTTTCTGAGAGATGATATTTCATTAGTTGTTTAATGGAAAGTTGTTAAAAGTAATGATGAGAGGGATTGTCTTAAATACTGATAAAGTCAGCATAAAACTAATGGGCTTGTGGAATTCAGAACTAAGGAAGTGAACATATAATTTTATGGATGAAATCTAGTTTAACTTCTCCTATTAGAGGAAAAAAATGAAGATAAGGAGGCGCAGAGAGTAATTTACCTAGATTCACACAGTGCGTTGAGACACTGTCAGGCCTAGGGCCAGGCCTCGGGACTTCCCACTGTAGCCTGCGTTCCCGCTTCAACTTCCTACTTCTTCAAAAGTGAGCACCCTTTTCTGTGTAGGGCTTTATCACAAAAATTTGCTAACTAACAAATTCATTTTGGAGGTCACATTCTCTAAAAGATTCCTTTTAGAGAATTCTCTAAAAGATGCTGAACAGAAATAAAGTGATTTGGGGTTTGAAAAGACAGGCCAAAGAAGCTATTTTCCTGCAAAATGAAAGACTTTGTTATATGCATTAAGCATAATAATTAGTGACTTATCGTCATAATGACTTATACTCTCGTTACCCTAACCAACAGAAACTGTAAAATATCAATCCATTTGCTGCTTACCCCAGGAGATGATTTTGGGGAAATGCTGGGTTTTCATATTAATTGGAACACATAGCAGATAATGGGCTTCTCTAAATGGCCTGATGCCTCACGCTGTCAAGTTTCCACAGTCCAGGTCTTGAGGATCACTCTCTGAGCTTTAAAGACGCAAACCGCTTTGTCTTCCCGAAGTCGTCCACCTGAAGTGTAAGAGGATTGCTGCATGAATCAGGAGCAATGGGAGTTTAGTACTCCTTCTCCCATTATTGTTAAGCATGAAATAAACGGCAAAGCTAAACACTTGCCCCCAGGCTTACTTACGTCTTCATTTTCTTACCTCTGAGAATTCGGGTGCTTTTGCCGCAAGTTTACAGCCTCATAAGACATTAATATTGCCCTTCGGTTGCAATAATGTTCCTCCAAGTGCAGTGTTCTCAGAATGGCACCGTGTGTGCTGCTATTAGTACATTAAATCTCTCCAGTCTGCCAGCCTCCAGGATCGAGGCTATATCAGGGGAGCTGTCTGGAGAGGTTGCTGATTCTCAGTATTAATAGCAAGGAGCCAACTGTGGGGGCTACAGTGCAATAATGAAACCGCGTCTTGTTTTGTAACAAACAAACAAAAAAACCCCCACAGCTTTCCTTTTCTTTTTTGGACCCTGATATCCTTTAATCAGAGCAGAATCCTTCACAAAGAGAAGGTAGCTGGTCCAATTAAGTAACAATAAATGCATCATGCAAACTCCAGGAACACAGGATAAAAAACCAATTGGATCAAGAGTGTGCTAGTTTGTCCTGACTGTGCTAGTTTCTGCTCTGTTTTCCCCAATTATGTTTAGGAAAAAGTGCCCAGGTAATTGCAGCTCCTTTTATCAAATAGCAACAGTTTAGCTGTCAGAAACAGAATATTCAGACAGGAGTGGCTTAGGCAGTAACAACATTCTCATACAGCCTGGAAATAGGTGGTTCCTGGGTTCACTTAGGGATTCAATGACATGATCAAATATTAAAGGTCTTCCTTTTTCTTTTTCTTTTTTTTCTTCACAATCTTTTACCCAATAATCACTATGCCCATAACCATTATGGTTGGCCAGTGATGATGTTGAACAGTTAGTAATTTAAACAAACAAAAACCCCCTACTTGGGAGTGGATTAAATGCCAATTTATAAGCGTTATCTTATGATGAGAGGAAAGGCCATGGGAGGACTTGGCCAAAAGGCGTCCGTCTACAAGCCAGAAAGAGAGCCCTCGCCAGAACCTGGCCACATTGCTCTCAGACTTCCAGCCTCCAGAACTGTGAGAAAATACATCTCTGTGTTTAAACCACCCAGTCTATCGTGTTTTGCTATGGCAGCCCAGGCTGACCTGTGGCAGGCATTATATTGGCAGCGATTAAAAAAGCAGATGCTATTATGTCTGTTGGCCACAAGTGCAATGACTGGATCTATGCTCTCATCCATGGCTGGAGGGAGGATAAATTAGAGCAATCACATTGGAAAAACAGTTTGGCATTCCCTGGAAAATTTGAGCATGCAAATATCCCATAATTAACTCCTAGAATCTACCCCAAGGAACTGCTTCCAAATGGGTATCAGGAGATAAGCACGTGAATATAGGGAACAGCATTGTCTACCATGGCCAGTAACCAGAAGAAGTCCGAATGTTTATCAACAGCAAAGTTGATAAATATGCTATGATACATTTATACAAAAGCAAGCTATAATACAATGAAAAAAAATGATAACTAATCAACTGATTGGTCAACAGGGTTAATGTCAAAAGCATAATATGAAATGAAAGAAACAAGTCACAAGAGAATTTTTACAATATTATTTCATTTATATAAACTTCTAAACCAGGTAAAAGAAAATTTTTATTTTAACAAGCATTATTGAAGCACAATTGGCATAACATCAACTGCATATATTTTTAAAACATAAGGTCTGATAGATTGTGACATTGCATCCTTCTGTGAAACCATGACCACAAACAATACAGTAAACATATTCATCATTTTCAAAAGTTTTCTTCTGTCTCTTTGTAATTCCTTCCTTTTGTCTCCTTCTGTGCCATATCTCCCCATTCCCACATCATGATGGATCTACTTTTTATTGCTATATATTAGTTTTTCTTTTCTAGAGTTTTATGTAAATAAAATTATACAGTATGACTATCTTTTGGTCTGGCTTCTGTCATGCATAATATTTATTTTGACATTATGCATCAGTAGTTGATCAGTAGTTGTATCAGTAGTTGATTCCTCTTTACTGCCAAATAGTATTCCATTGTATGGATATATCACAATGTATTTTACCCATTCACCTATTGACTGACATTTTGGTTGTTTCCAGGTTTTGACTGTTCCATATAAAGCTACTCTGAATATTCCTAAACAAGTCTTGGTATGAGCATGTATTTCTTTTTCTCTTCAAGTGCAATGGCTGGATCTATTCCAGGTGTATGCTTAACTATTTAAGAAACTGCCAAATTGCTGTCCAAAAAGATTGTACCATTTTACATTCCCACCAGGAGTATATGAGCATTCTAGTTTCTCCATATCCTCTTCATAATCTGGTATAATTAGCTATTGAAAATATAGCTTACGGTTACGCATTCTGATAGGTATCTAGTAGTATTTCATTGTGGTTTTAATTTTATTTTTCCTAATTTACATAGTGGTTTATGATATTAGGCATATTTTTTCATACCCTTATTTTCCTCCATATGTCTTTGATGAAGTACCTGTTCCAATCTTTACCCAATTTTTAAATTAAGTATTTGTTCTCTTACTGTTGAATTTTAAGAGTTCTTTATCAGGTATGAGCTTATTTTTAAAAAAATATATTTTATTGATTTTTTTACAGAGAGAAAGAGAGAGAGAGAGAGAGTTAGAAACATAGATGAGAGAGAATCACTGATCAGCTGCCTCCTGCACACTCCCCACTGGGGATGTGCCTGCAACCAAGATACATGCCCTTGACAGGAATCAAACCCAGGACCTTTCAGTTCGCAGGCCGGCGCTCTATCCACTAATCCAAACGGGTTTCGGCAGGTGTGAGCTTTGCAAATATTTATATCTAGTCTATGTGCTTATCTTCTTATTCTCTTGAAGGTATCTCTCAAGGAACAGAAGTTTTAATTTGGATCTTAAGTTTATAAATTTATTTTTTAATGGATTATGCTTTTGATATTTTGATATTGACTTAACCCAAATTTACTTAGACTTTCTCTTATGTTTTATTCTGAAAGTTTTGTAATTTTTAGTTTTACATTTAGGTCTATGATCTATTTTGAATTATTTTTATATGATATGAGATATGAATTCAAGTCCATGTTTCTGGACATCCAATTGTTCTATCACCCTCTATTGGAATAACTTTTCTTTCTCTACTAAATTATCTTTGCATCTTTTAAAAAAAGTTATTCGTTCCTATTTGTGGGGGTTTATTTCAGGATTCTCTATTATAACACAATATATAAGAGGTTAAACTATAAATAAAAGTAAGAGAATGATTTACACAAATTTCAGGGTTATGATAGCCTTAAGGTGAGTTGATAGAATAGAGAAGTGCAAGATAAAAAGGAGGCTTCCAGGATACAAAATGCTCTATTTCCTACTTTTGGTTTTTATTATTAATCTTTAAACTTAACATATGCATTATAGAAAATTTATTTTATAAACTCTACCCCAAACAACTCTACTAGTATATTTCACAATAAAAAGTAAACCCAAGTTGATTCCCCATAGGTTTCTTTAGTCAAAACTGGTTCACATGGATCACCCAAATAATTGCCAAGAAGGTATAGAATTGTTCTGTGTTGTAACATGACCAAAGCTAGTGTGCAAATTATTAAAATATTTTCTCTTAGTCCAACCCATTCTTCTGTACTGAGCTCTGCTTTGTGATGCTGGGGCTGGGCCTCTGAAAACATTTCTGTTTGCTAACTTTCTCCCAGGGAGATTGGCAGTAAAGGGCTCCAGAGGCAGAAGGGAAAGCAAGAGGAGACAAAAGAGATATGCAACTTCCTGTTACATATCTCCAGGCAATGGTTCTTTCCCCAATCAACTGGTTCCCATTTTCAGATTTCCCCCCACACATACACTTGCTGCCTACACTGAGTTGCCAGCCCAGGGCAGTGTCCCTTTCTCCGAGGTCTGAGACCATCTCTCTTCGCAGCTTCTAAATTCTGAAAAACTGCACTTTCCCTTCAGCCTGCGGTGGAAGCTGCTTTCTGCATTTTTCTGTTACTGTTAATCTCCCTGTTCCCTTCTTGCTATAGTCCTCCAATACACTTCCAATAAATCAATTCTCTGTATCAAATTCACACTCTTAAATAGCTGCAGGAGTTTCATTTTTGCAGATTTGACACTGACTGCATGCTATTACTTTTTTCTTTCTGGAAGACATGAAGCTTCAAAGAGGACGAGATATACAAAGGCTACCATACAACCTTTATACATCTTAAAATAAATCAGATGTTTTGTTACAATAAGAGCAAATCTTAGAGAAAATTCTGCTACACACTCCAACATTTATTAGCCAGCAGGAACAAAACTGTTGTGACCCATTTTGTAATTCAGTGAAGGCCCAGTTCCTATCCTTTCAGGTTCCACAAAAGCAGATCCAACATATTTATTTCAGTGGCAGGGTTCAGTGAAGCTTCCAGTCAGATCAATCAAGTAAGAAATCCTCCATAAATATCTTAACATTAGAGGCCCAATGCACAAAATTCATGTAAAAATAGGCCTTCCTTCCCCTGGCTGCTGGCACCAGCTTCCCTCTGGTACCCAGGATCCGGGCTTCCCTCGCAACCCTGGCTTCATCTATTTGGTCTAATTAGCATATTACACTTTTATTATTATAGTTAGTTCTTAAACCTAAATTAGGCAGTTCGTTCTAAGCCTTAGTTCTAAGGACTGTAGGCTACTGGGCTCATTAGAGTCTTATATCCTTTCCAGGCACTGATGAAAAGGCCACTCCACACGACTGGGACAACACAACTTCACAAAGAAAAAACTACTTTCTAACAAGCCTTCTGGTGCTGATTAGAGATAAAATAGTAGAAGCATTTCTAGTTTGTGCTCTGAAATGTGGGTGCCTGATTAGAATCTTTCAGATCCCAACTATCCATACTTTGATTAGAATATTTCAAATGATAACTAACTACCCCTAGAGTGCACTAACAAGCACACACACACATGCACATGTACAGAGAACGTGTGTATTTCTTGATAATAAAGTATTATAGTCAATATAACACCAAGCGAGGCTCATATCCTGAAGTTGGAAGAAAAGACATATTCTTTTTTTTTTTAAAATATATTTTATTGATTTTTTACAGAGAATAAGGGAGAGAGATAGAGAGTTAGAAACATCCATGAGAGAGAATCATCTATCAGCTGCCACTTGCACGCCCCCTACCGGGGATGTGCCTGCAACCAATGTACATGCCCTTGATCTGAATCGAACCCGGGACCCTTCAGTCTGCAGGCTGACGCTCTATCCACTGAGTCAAACAGATTTCGGTGAAAAGACATATTCTTGAGTACATTGCTTCTCCTCGCCTAAACAGTAGTGAAGTTCCTGTATCAAGACCAACAATATATGTTTCAAATATAACTATGTTAACTAGATTTATAAATGTTTATTTGTTAGGTTGGTAGAACTTAACTTCATTGAATTGCATGAGGACAATTAAAATTTTATTTGTAACTCTAGTGTTTATGCAAAGATGTCGATATTTCCCCCCAGGATCTTTCTGATTTATTTATTTTCTCTGAATGCATTATTGATAACACCTTTCAGTCTCAATAGTGATCAGATTGGACAATATCATATAATCTATAATCTTAGTAAGTAGAGTAATAAAATGAGCCATGTTTTCATTGTCACCATGCAAAATTAGTTGGGGGAACACATAAAATTCTCAGAGTCTTCTAAAATGTTCTCTATTAATGTTGAAGGGAGAATTGTTATTTAAATCCTATTTTAGAACTGCATTAAGTTTTGCTACCATCCCTTTCAAACCTTCTACATGTATTTTTTCCTCTCTGCATTTTGAGAGGGTGTGCTATGCAATTACAATGAAATATTAAAATTTGATGAGAAATATTTGTCCTACTTCTTAACAAATGAAATATCAATGTGTTTTTAGATTATAGATGAGAGTTTTCAACCAGAAAATGTAAATTGACTAGGAGTCGGATTTAGCGCAACTCACTGCATCTGTACTAATTATGCAAAGTAAGGAATCTTTACTCAGAAATTTGCTACATGTGTTAGTGAAAAAGCATTAGTAGCTAAAACCTCTGGCTTTTAATTGAGCTGATCAAAGCCATGTAAAGGAATACCAAAAAAAAGTAAATAACCAGAGAATTACTTAAAAGTTCAAACAGTAGAAACGAAGATTTGTGTAGCAGGTCCCTTGAAACTACAATAATTAGTCTTGAGCTAACAGCCAAGCAAAAATCGAAACATTGAAACTGAGACAAATATTCGTGCATCTGATTTATGTGAAAGATACCATATTTATAAAAAGATTTCAAAAAGAATTTTTCTCCAATATTTTCCTACAAGAGAGAATAACAGTTCTTGTTATATTAGCTGATAGCTATAGAGTTCTTGAGTTAAAGGTGTTTATGAGAAAATTCTTTGTAGATGCTAAAAACAATTTAGAATAACCCTTAGAGGTGAAGTTTTATGTTCCTGAGGTCCAAGAGAAGAACATGTCTAAAATCCAGCCTTGTTAATAGGTCTGGGAACGTTATGTCTAATTTTCAGTCCTGACTTTCTGTTCTTCCCTGCATATGACAGTCTAAGAGCAATCTGCAATCCCTCCCCTTTCTTTGTATTTATAAAGGTCACAGGCCATTATGCTTATCTCACAATCAGGCCAGGTGTAGACTTTTGTTTAATCTCCAGTCATGGGCCAGTAAAGGTCATTGATGGCAAAAGGTTTTGATTCTCTTTATTCACTGTAGAACTATTTACTGTAAAATAACCCCTATAATTGACATTTAAAGTGATTTACTTTGTCTCGTCTTGAGAAGATAATGCTTAGAGAAGTGATTTAATTGTATTCTGAAGTCTTTTCTATGACAATTGTTTCTGTTCTGTTAAAGGTTAGGGCAAAAGGTGTAGAGCAAAAGAACAGGTAAGATGAATATAGAGTAGATGTTAGAAACATTTGGATTTATTTGTCAGATGTTTGCTCTTCTGAAGATATTTAAAGGAAGAGTACCAAGTAATTGTTTTTCTAGAATAACTGGAATCAATCTTTGCTGGGCCAGAGCAAGCAGTGTTTAAATAAGTAATGCTATCCTTTTGAAGTTGACAATGTCATGTATCTATCTATATTTATGAACCTATGTAGCTCTCTACGTATCTATGTGTCTGTCACCTGGCATCTAACATTTATGGTACTTTATAGTTATAAGTCTAAATTCATACAATTTACCTAGTAATCAATAAAAGTTACTTTGAGGAATCTAACTTCTCAGACAATTAGTGAAGCTTTTACTAGCCTGAACATTTCAACTGCTCTCTGTACAAATGTGTAAATGAATGCATCTATGTGTGTGTTTCGAAAGAATTCTTTCAAGAAAATTATATTTGGTGTAGATAGGTAGCTACAAAAGTACAACAAAAACGTCCTCAGTTAAGGTGGTGAGGAAACTCGGAGGGGGCCAAGGAATATAAGGAAATTGTTGCAAACTTGAATTACTAGCATATCTACACAGTGAATCCCTCAGTGTCTCGGGCTTTAATCTGGAAGATGATAACAGCTTGCTCTTCAACAAGTTTAAATATTCATTGTTTTGGCAGAAACTAATAAAAAATCATATGCCATTAAAAGATGTTTTCTTTGGCAATTACAAACTTTAGTTTCCTTAGTGGCTGATACTGGTAGACAGCCTAGCCTCTCTAAGCATAAAAAGTGAGCAAATTTTACTTTAGTCCATTGAGTCCCTATTTAACTTTCAATTTATTGCTGGCGTTATCTTCAGTTGTAAGTAGAAAAACATTGCCTTATGAAATTTGGTTTGGTGTGAAATACTAGCAATATGCTAGTGACTATAGGCACATAACTGTTCAAAGGTATTTAATTATTGGAGTTTCCTTATCAGAACAAAAAGGATATTTTTTTGTTTGTTTTCTTTTAAATAGCCTTGGAAGCATCTTGGTTCAGGATAGCCAGTGAATGATGTTATTAAAAAGCAAATTCTAAAACTTACTACCCATATCCTTATAAAGATGGTACATTGTCTTAATAAAATTGTTTCCTTTATATGATATTATCCCATACTCTTTTGAAAAATGTTGGCATCATCCTAACAGTTACTTCATACCTATCTATACAACATTCAGGGATTGAATGCATTTAGTAATAATTTTTCTATGCCTCCTAGTTATTTAGCTTCTTCTAACACTGCTCCATTTTTTTGAAGTTATTTGAAGATTTATTAAAAATAGCTCAGACTATTATCGGTGTATTGTCCTATAAATATATTTTATATACACACAAATAGTTGTATGTATGCATTTATGTGTGCATATATGTGTGCATGTGTGTGTGTGTCTATGTGTATGTTGTATACACATAAACACACACATACATAAATGTGTCTAGGCTAAGAGTATTTACATTTTGGGGCATCGAAAGTTATACACAAATTTCCAACTGTGTACGAGGGAGGGAGGAAGTGCCCCAACCCTCATGTTATTCAAGGGTCAGCTGTATATTCATATCAAATACATTTTAGTGTTTTACAAATAAATAGGTACCGTGTTTCCCCGAAAATAAGACATCCTCCGAAAATAAGACCTACTTACAGGTTTCCTTCTGAGTGAAATATAAGGCATCCCCCCGAAAATAAGGTCCCCCTAGGCTAAAAATGAGAGATTTGGTCCACTGATTCTGAAAGAAATGGAGTCACAAGAAATTCACCAGGAAATTCAGGAATTGGATTGTTATAATGATGTTCCAGAAGATGATGACATGATTGTCATTGAATAAATGAGTAAATTCTTGATACTGTAGGATTCACAGTTTGTCTGGTTTGTGTTGACAACTACCGTACTACCGTACTGTATACAGGTAATAAATTTCCTTTATTTTCATTTAACAATAAATGTGTACTGTATTCTTCTTCATGGAAAAATAAGACATCCCCTGAAAATAAGACCTAGCGCATCTTTGGGAGCAAAAATTAATATAAGACACTGTCTTATTTTTGGGGAAACAGGGTAATACTCTTTATTATACTTATCTGCATGGTTATAAAAAATAAGCAGCTCAGGGAGCTACATTAAATGTCTGGAATTGTAAAAAAAAAATTACATAATGTAATCAAGAAAGTTAGATGCAGATTTTTCGAGTCTCCTCGGAGCTGTAATAATATAATAGATACATTTCAGCGGGGCTGAAAAATGCAAGCCTCTAGTCATGGCCTGGTCTTGTACCCGCCCCCTTCAGTCCCCACCCTCACCCAGGAGCCATCCAGGAGCCCACTCAGAGTCACCGAAACAGAACCAGAGACACTCAGAACCAAGGACACGAGCCATTTTGGATCAAACCCTTGCCCTATTCCAGTGTAATCTTAAACAATTATATCTGCCACACCCCTATTTCTAAATACCTCACATTTCGAGATACTAGAAGTTAGGACTTTAACATACTAGTATCTTTTTGGGGGGGAAGAGGGGGCACAAGTCAACTCATAACCGGCAGTAGGGAAAGGGTATATTTTGTTGGGGAGTCTGGGAAAAACCTGGATGGTGAGGATAGTCTGTTGTCAGCCTCAGGTATTGGTCCCTTTGTTTAGCACTTGGCTTTGCTTCTGAGCTCTGGGGAGAGGGCCTTGGGCAGACACAGGAGGGTAAATTCATGTGAGGATGTGTAGTTGTGAGACATGGATGGGCCTGAGGATCTGCGGAAGCAAAGGTGCCCACAGTTCTCACTGCAGAGTACTGAAGAGGAGAGCAAACCCCCAAAATCTGCAGGACAGCTCCTGGGGGATTCAGTGGAATGCCCATCCATTCACATGTGTGAGAAAACTAGCTAAGCCTAGAGAAAGTGCCACCTTTTAGGATTACAGATAATAGTGCCCTGCAAGGTCAAAAGTTCTCCTCTGGCAGACAGAAAATACCACAAATGGAAATACAGGTCTGTGTAGAGAAGTGAAAGAGCTCTGAAATGTTGGCTGCATGGGTAAATATATGAAACTATAAGATTTGTTCTGATGCCTTTAAAAGATAATTGACTGTTTCAGCCAAAACCGGTTTGGCTCAGTGGTAGAGCGTCGGTCTGCGGACTGAAAGGTCCCGGGTTCGATTCCGGTCAAGGGCATGTACGTTGGTTGCGGGCACATCCCCAGTGGGGGGTGTTGCAGGAGGAGGCTGGTCGATGTTTCTCTCTCATCGACGTTTCTGGCTCTCTATCTCTCTCCCTTCCTCTCTGTAAAAAATCAATAAAATATATTAAAAATAAATAAATAAATAAATAAATAAATAAATAAAAGATAATTGTCTGTTTCAACAAAAATAATAATGTGTGGTGTTTTCTGCTACCCTTTGCTTTTCAGTGGGAAGCCCCGACAAATTGGATAACTTATGGGTAGTGGAAAGTATATAACTCTTCGCCAAAGGGGTGTCTGTGGTGAGTGCTGGTGGCAGAATGTCTGTATACTAAGGTGGGCTAGGGGCTTGCCAAAGTTTGTCCCTTTATAGAGAGAATTGCAGGCCCTGTCAAAGGTTTCAGATTCTTCTCTGTCAACCTTGAAACATGCCCTTTGAGCACTTTCAAACTTTACTTGAGTAGTTTTGGACTGTTCTTCCATTAGAGATCTTGTGGAAAGATGTTTGGGAAGAACATGTGCTGCAGGAGATAATTAACTCAATAGCAAGACTTACGATCTTTTATTCAAATACATATAAATTTGATAGAGGTATACAATCTCATAAAAGAACAGCCGGGGAATTAGGAAAATTGAATTTGAAGTTTACTTGAATTCTGACAACAGACATCAACATGATGCCAGGTTTTCCATCCAAATGTTAATTTTGTGAAATCAATAACTATTAAAAATATTTTTAAAATAGGGAAGGGAGGAGGACAAGTAGGAGGAAAAGGAACTCAAAATACAATCATGAGACGGTGAGAGTTCTAAGAGAGTTTTTACAAACAATCCCGGTTGTATTACTTTAGTCACATATTCAGTTCATGATGTTGGCTTTCAGTTAGAAGCTTTTTACTATGAGGAATCAAACCATTTCTACTTCTTGATCCTATTTGGAAGCATATGTGACAACTTGGTAGGAGTCTTACACCAAGAAAAACCAGTCAGCTGTAGGAATATGCAGTATTTATTTCTGAGATGAATTCTGGAGTTTATCGGTTCCTCTTCTCGAGATCATACAAGCAGTACATATTGTGGGAGGTTAATGTGCAGTGGGAGTGTGGCAGTGATGAGTCTGGGCTGATAAGCAAAAGTCAGAACATTGGGGCATTGGAACACTTGATTCTGTGGGCCCACCATTTGCTCTGGCATTGGCACCAATGTACCAGTTGGGTGGGAAGTGAAAGAATAAGCATATTGCATCTTTCTGGAGCATCGCTTTTTCTCAAAATCTGGTAGGGTGAAGTGTTAAGGGCAAAAAAAATAAAGTTTAAACTTATAATAACAAGTATGTTTATTAAGTGGTGTGTGACATTTATGATAACATATGAGTGCTGAAGTGCAGTGGAATCTGGAGGAATATTGTGAGGATCTACTGTGGTGCCTGTTTACTATGCTTTTGGTAATACTTTTGAGAGAGGCGATTTGGAAATAAGTTGTAGGTCACAGGGTCTGAATTGAGGAGAAAGGGTCTACATTTCTTTCTTTACTATAAAATTAGCATAAGGCAACTACTATCCAACGTTGAAGGACATTGTCAGATTGAGAGATTTTAGTTCTGAGGTGAGAGATGAACAAACCATCGAGGTGCTGGGGGTTGAACCCGGGGCCTCGGGCATGTGCCGCACCACTGAGCTCTCCCCTCCCTACCTTGAGGAAGTTTAAGCAGCAACACCTATAAGCTGGGAGCAGCTCCTGAAATGCAAAGAAAGAAAACAAAGACTAAAGGCAGGAGTGATAAAATCAGAAGGCATATTCTTAAAGATGATAAACAATCCTTAGATTCAGGGGAAAACTCACCTCCTATGAGATTTCTCTGTAACACATAGCACTTAACTGGATGATTCACTTACTGAGGCTTCTGAAGTGCTAGAGTCCTACCCCGATGTTTGTGGTCATTTTTCAGAGTGTGTTAATTGCCTCTGGAATATTTTCTTCCTTATTCTTAGAACTTCTTTACCTTTTCCTCTCCAAGAGACAGTTTTCAATTTCAACAAATATTGCTAACCTAGACCTACAAAAGCAAAGCAAAACAAAACAAAACAAAACAAAAAACAAAAAAAGAAAAACATTCTCTGTTTAAATCACTCCTGAAAATAGTCCCCAAATGCAGAGTTGTCAAATCTTTGCTTTTGTGATAAACTGCTCTTTATGTCTATTTTATGAGCTGTTCCTATGTCTGTACAATTTCCATCCTCTTTCCAAACAGTGGCAAATGGCCAAGTTTACAAAACAATCCTCTGAATGGAGTATCTATATATATAAAAGCCTAAGCCACCATTCCAATGAAAGGACCAGAACAACTGGTCGCTATGACACACACTGACCATCAGGGGGCAAATGCTCAACACAGGGGCTGCCCCCTGGTGGTCAGTGAGTTCTCACAGTGGGAGCGCTGCTCAGACAGAAGCCAGGCTCATGCACTTGGTGGCAGAAGCCTCTCCTGCCTCCACAGCAGCACTAAGGAGCAGCAAGGGAGCAGCAAAAGCAGAGAGCTGTAAGAGCACAGAGCACATAGTCAGGCTTGGGCTCCTCTCCAGCTGTCTGCCACTTTGAGCACTTCTACACCCCCCCCCCCAGGGGTCCCAGATTGCAAGAGGGTGCAGACCAGGCTGAGGTTCCACCCCCCCCCCCCCCTGCACAAATCCCTGCACTGGGCCTCTAGTGTTATTATAATTTTCAGAGCAAATGAAAGTCAATGACTTAAGGTGATAGTTTTAGACTAAAAGATTTCTAAAGTCCATCTGTGACTTTATCATTCAATCACCTTCCAGGACATGGTATAAAGTTAAACATTTTTAGTTTGACTCAGAATACCCATCATGGCTTCTAGACTCATTTCCTACTTCTCAGACCACTCAGGCCATGATCTTGTATAGATAGTTTCATGCTTTTGCATCCAGTTTGGGAAATGTTACTTATTTATATTTATTTTTTTTTGTATTTCATTTTAATTTGTCATGCTATATCTTCATATGCACTAATGCTCAGCAATGTTGAATTTGCTATTAATCACAACATGTTATTTTTATTATCACCCATTCTAGATTTTGTCTCTACACGTTTGGAGATAATCCACCATGTGTATGTCGCTATCTTTTTAATCAGATTTGGAAATTTTTCAGCCAGTTTTTCCACCAATATTTACTTTTGTCCCATTATCTTCCCCTCTTCTCTCTCCTTCTGGGGATTCTAGTATGTATTTGGTAAGCTGCTTGAACTGGTCCCACAGTTTTTGAGGCTCTGTTAATATATTTTCCATTTTTACTTAGTTATTCAGAGTGATTGATTGCTTTTAAACTGCTTTTAAGTCCATAGATGTTTTATCTGTGTCCAACATATGGTTAATTCTACTAACTCATACTTTTATTTTAAATATTACATTTTTATTTCCAGGTTTACCATTCTTTTTTATAATTTCATTTTTCTTAAAATTTCCATCTCTTTTCCAATTATATTTATTTTTTCTATTGATGTTTTAGCATATTTATTATAATCATAAATACTTTTCTCCTAAATCCACCATCATCAATGCTGTCAGTGAGTCTGTTTCTATTGACATATTATTTTCTTGACTATGAGTCATATTTTTCTATTTCTTCACATTTTTTATAACTGTGGATGATGTGGTGTAAAGCCTATGAGAATTATTTCATTTTTTCTATTGTCTTATTATATTACCATGGATTGTGCTTTTAGAGTCTTGGTTTTTAGTTTTTTTAGGTAAATTTAGTTTAGTTTAGTCTTTTGGCCCATGAAGTTTCTTTAGTTCTAGGACATATTTCTTACTCCTAAGACAATGTTTATCTGGAATTTCAATTAAAAGTAAACCAAAGAACTTATACACTTACATGCATAGCCCATGGACATGGGCAATAGGATAGTGAAGACTTGGGAGTGCAGGGCATGGGTTGGGAGGAGGAGGGGGCAAAGGGGGAACTGGTAGATATCTGTAAAATATCAACAATAAAATATATTTAAAATATTTTTTTAAAACTATGAGATACTTACCATGCCCCTCTAGCGTGTGAAATTTGAACTGTAAACGTTGCCTCCTTTGCCATGGGCAGCAGGCATTGCTATTTCGCTAAGCTCTTCCAGTCTTCCAGTTGTCATTTTCTTCTTGGGCTTCATTTCCTTTTCTTCTCCCATGCACAGTTTAAGAACCAGCCAAGGATTGAAGGAAATGAATATGCAGATTTTTGACTCTCCTCTCTAGAGATCCCCCTTTCTGAGTTTTTTTCCCATTTCAAATTCCAACCCCTCTGGCAGCGCAAAATCTACTTAGGTCTCTTTAAACCAATAATAGTGCAGCTGGCCGCTTAAGTTTATCTGTCTCATGCTGTGTGGACTGAGGAGAATCCTTGGAGGTGCATAACACAAATCTAGCTTGTCCACAGCACAGCCCCCTTCTTTCAAGTTTGAACTCCCTCTTTTCCTGCTCTTTCATCACCTCCACTGCCATCAGCAGTTCCTTTTCTATCTTGTCAAGAGTTGGTAGTTAGCATGGACAGGAGAATTCATCCAGTACATGCTGCTCCACCACTGCTGGACTCAATAGTGTTTGTTTGTTTCTTTGTTTTCCCCCTCTCAACTCTGAACACCTTGAGGGGCAAGGTCTTTATTTTTGTACTTAGAACACTGTCTGACATATATCGATGTTCAATAACTGTGTTCAATGAATGATGACATTTTTGACCAGGTACCATGAAATGGGGAATTCTGAAGGTCAAAATCATCCAAGAAGCCTCATGAAAGGGAGGAATATCCAATACAACGAAAGATGTAGCTTTACTGTAGTATTTGTCACATTGTGTTTGAGGTGAAACATCTGGTTATACATTAGTGCTTATCGTGAATTTAATGGAATTGAGGAAATAATTCATATTTTCCACAATGCACTTCTTCCATCTGTTTTCTCTCTCAGAATTCTATTTACAGGAAATCAGACTTTTCCCAATAGCTTCTAGTCAACAGAATCTGAAGCAATGTGGCAATGAAGGTGAAACTATAATTGTAATTTCATTTAAGTAATACTACTGATCCTATTTATATGCAGAAGCAGTACATCCCAAGCATGTTTAAGGATCTTTTATGGATAGTGCTTTATTTGGGAATGGCTGCAACATTCTGTTACTTTCACGGCATATTTGAAATGCATAAGCCTTCATGCCCTGGTCCACAGCATATGGTATTTTGCTTAGTCTTGTTTTTCTTTTAGGTGTTGCTTTTTTCTTCCAGATAGTACCAAGGATGTAATGTAACATATCATGCAAAAGAATGCACTATAGAAAGGAAACATGCAAAAGGAAAGATTACTTTTGTAAAAGAAGAATTAAAGGGCGTTTGTGGCTTCAATCAGTCACTATTGTCTCCTGCTTATGTCTGAGCCTACAGAAGAAACTGGATGCTGAATAAGACTCCGTGTGAGACGCATTTTTCTGTGCCTCTGTCAGGACAGTGAACTACAAAATAAATAATTCTGGGCGAGTTAAGTGCTGTCCTGTGTTAACTGTTTCTTTCCAAGGGAAAAGAATTAAAAGCAAAATAATAGACAAAAAAAAATCAAAAGACAAGTGTTTCTTTTAGAAATATGCAGTATTGCCCAATATTCATTATTCATATTGTCCATGTCCACAGGCTATTCATATAACTTGCTATATTGTCTTAAAAGACAGAGGACATTTATTATGGTTAATTATTGCACATTAAAGAAAATATACTTCTGCATAGATTTCTCTAACCAATTACTGAAAAAGAACAACATGTGTTCCAAGAGAGAATACATAATACAGCTACAGATACTACACTACATTAAAAAATTGTGCCTTCCAATATAAGGTTATCAGAGAACTTCACTTTCTACCCCCTCTAAAATAGAGTAGATAGGAGCTACCGGTCATATTTTCCTTTTGAAGAAATATCTGCTCTCTTAGTAAGTTAGAAGGAATTATTTCAATAAATGTATTTCATAAGAGGACAGGAGACTTAGACAAATTAAATATTTAAATTTAAAGATGTCTTCCTCTCTCCTTAAAAGATAGTTTTAGCGAGTAAGGAAAAACAAAGGAAACTAATTTTTCCATTTCTTACTAACAATCTAGCATTTTTGTTCAATGAATTTTTTTAATCCTCACCTGAGCATATATTTTTCATTGCTTCCAGAGAGAGTGGGAGTGGGGGAGAGAGAAAGACAGAGAGAGAGAAACATCGATGTGGGAGAGATATATTGAGAGATTGCCTCCTGCTTGTGCCCCAACAGGGACCAGGGATTGATTGAACTGTAACCCAAGTATGTGCCCTTGACCAGAAATCAAACCCATGACCCTTCACTATGCAGGCTGATGTTCTAACTACTTAGTAATACTGGCCAGGACTGTTTTGTGTATTTTAACTAACATTTGTTGAGTACTGGGTTAGGCACCTCAGTGGCTATAAAGATGAATAAAGCACAATTCCTGACCTCAAGCTGAATGCCAAACAAGGTAGAATACAAGACAGATTATTTTAAGTGCCAATAAGAAATATACTTTAAAAAGTGTGTGTTTTAGGGTGGAAGAGCTCAAATCCAGTTAGCAAGTTAGAACAAACTTCATGGAAATGCAACTTGAAGGGATATTATGTTCAATTCATTGGGAAGAGGGTAGAAAAATCCAAGTTGTAAAAGCAGAGAGAGGTGGCTTTATTCAGAGAATAGAAAGGTAACTGGTCCTGCAAAGAGTAGAAACATAAGTTCCATGAGACTTCTGCTAGAGGCTTTAGCCTGCTACTGTCACTCACTTCAAAACTGCTCTTTGCATGATGTCCCATGCCCCAAACAGACCCACCTCTTCCACGCATCAACTAAAACACACAATTCAGTGAAGATTTAAATGGGGAGGTGAGCAAGAGGGTTCTTATCACACAAGTCAGAGAATGAATTAATCACCTTTCCCCGTAGATAAATCAGGGTTCCCAACCACACTTCATCTTCACCAGTTCTCTACCCCTCCCTTCCCCTACACTTTTCATCACTCCACCTTCTGGACCATGCTCTTTGCAAGCCAGACAGTTTCTGCATCACCGCGGGCCCTCAGTAACTCTTTGCTTGCCCTCCTGTGGATAAGCTGAACCTTCGGACCCACCATGCTCACGCTGTCACCACAGACAGGGAGAGCAGAGCACAGCAACTCCATGTCATGGGGGAAGCGATGGGTCAGGTTTGTTTTATGTGAGGATTTGCTTATTTGAATGATCTGCCCTACAGGAGATGCACCATTTTTTTTCTACTCTGTTCACCCTATAATTATGGCTGCAGGGCTGCATCCTTTAGAAGTTGTTATGCTCCTGAAATATGCATCCAAATGTGTCTAATGGTTTGATGTGAAATTAGATAAATTATATTACATAATGCAATGGTGTTTGTGAGAACAGCAGGGCATGTGATGTCCTACATTGGAGGATGTCTTTATGTCTCAATTGGAGAGTCATTGGGGACTCGGAGGGTCATTGGGATGGTGCCATTGGCCTTGAACACCATCAACAGAGGCCACAACGTGATGTGCTAATGTTTGTTTAGAATATTCATCCCTTGCTGAGTATCACTTTCTTCTCTTTCGGCAGTTTGTTCCAAACTACAGCATGAAATGTCACATTATTGATGTGGCATTATCAAGTTTCATCATGATTGACCTGATGCCACACTGTTTTGTAACACAAGTGCTTGTTGTCAATCAGAGGCACTTACAGAAACCCGTGGTAAACATGGAGAACTATTTGTGCCGACCAAGAACCATCTGGCACGCTCTTCTCTTTAAAGAGGAACCTTGTGGTTATTTAAAAATCATTAAAATTGAAATGTGAATTTTTGCTTTAATATAACCTGTACTTGATCTTCAAATTTTCAACATCTCTATAGTGCTATTGAGGTAGGTAAAAATGTTGAGTACTTTTCTTTATGTAGAAGTTTGTTTTGTTTTACTTTCTTAATATAGGAGTTTTCTTCGGTGTTTGTGACCCTTACCTAGAGGTCAAGAGATCAAGGTATGTATACCTATGACTCTTCCCTGGATAAGGAAGAGTGTCTTGATGAGGGTGAAAGAGAGACAGAGGGAGAGAAGGAGAGAGGACCAAGAGAGAGAGAGAGAGAGAGCTGGAGAGAAACAGAATCAGACGCAGAGCGATCCTTTGGCTAAACCACACAAAAGGGAAGAACAAATAGCAGAAAAGTGAAGCAAGAGCCAAGGCTGATCTGAGAGGCCAGGCGTGATTCCCAGTGCCCAGAAGCCCTCTCAGAGGTCCTGAGACAGGACCTCTGAGCTGTGGTTATGGAGCTTCTCCATGAGTTCTCTTTGAGTGCCTAAACCCTGCTATTTCTGCTGCTACCACTCTGTGTAAATGTGACCTTTATGTATCCAAGTCTTTGAGATCAATTCCCTGGGATTTTGAAGAGAAAATAATAAATGCAGTGGGTACCGTTTAGGATAAATGTGGTAGAAGACGGAATGTTGACTGTAGCTTCCTCACTTTTCCCCACTAGACAAGAGGTTTGTCTATGTCCACTAAAATACCAAGGAATGACTTCCCAGGATCCCAGAAATCTAAGCCCCCAATACGTACTTGCTTAATAATAATACACAGACTTTTCTGAGTGTTTTTCCAAAGATGTTATCAGTATTGTGGCTCCTCTCTGTTAACCAACTCTAATATTCTGAACTACTCTGAAGAATACTTTAAAGAAGAAAAGGTGGACTAGAAAACAGGAGGGGAAAATGGGAAGCCTGAGGAAATTTATACTCAGATTTAAATGCTCTATAAGAGCTATTTCTCTATAGTGTCATCTCTAGCACTCCCTTCTATAAATATGGCTGTTTTTGAGCCCATTACGTTACTTTAAAATATGTTTCTTGATATTAATAAAGGGTTTACATAAATATTTTATCTATATTTATTACCTGGCTTCACTTATATTTGAATAAGTTATTAACTTTTAACTTTAAAACTACTCATTCTTCTTTCATCAGCATGTGATGAAAGTCATTTTGCATCTAGTCACTTGACACATTTAAATGTGTGCTATCTGGATGTTTTATATATGCTCACATGCTTTAAATGTATTTTGTAATTATGGCTTTTTCTCTCTCCAAGTATTTTATTGTTTTAAAATCATTTCATATATTTTTCTTATTAAAATTTTATATTTGTTCTCTCCTTATTTTAATCATCATTAATTGCATGCTCTTATTCCTATGTTAATTGGCCTACTTTCCTTAGGCACTTCTTTTAAAAGATCTGGACACAATTCCATCTATACATTTTATATCAGAATTGGCCTCACGGTTTTTGTTTGCTTGTTTTTTTATTTTTTAAAGTTATCTCTATTGTTAAAGTATTACAGTTGTCCTTTTTCTTTATCTCAGGGCTTGTTGTTCATTGATTCTAGAGAGAGTAATGGAGAGAAGAGGAGAGGAGAGGAGAGGAGAGGAGAGGAGAGGAGAGAGAGAGAGAGAGAGAGAGAGAGAGAGAGAGAGAGAGAGAGAGAGAGATATTGCCTCACTCATATGCCCTGACCAGGAATTGAACCTGAGACCTTAGGTCCATGGGGCAATGGTCTAACCACTTAGCAACACCGGCCTGGGCTACCTCAGACTTTATAATAAGCAAAGTATCTGTTTGCTTTTCCCCCTTTCTTCTACATTTCAAGCACTTGCGTGTGTGTGTGTGTGTGTGTGTGTGTGTGTGTGTGTGTGTGTTCTTTTTAATGACAAATGTTATGTCATTTTTCATTCACTCAGTAGAAAAAGCAAAAGGACTTAGAACAGTCCAGGCTTTTGATTTATGGGCAGCACTGCTCCTACCCTATGGGAATTTAGAAAACATCCTGTCTGGTTCCTGACCTGTTTGGAGAGCCAAGCATCTCAGGTGCTATGTCCACCTGGAGAGCTGCTCCCGGTGTAGCCCTCCCTCTCTCTGACACCAAGTAATCATTCCCAACTCTACCCACTGACAGCAGGTCAGGCCATATGGGTCCCAAGGGCAGTGAGATGCTCAGTCTATTTCTCAAGTGGGGTTAATGATATGGCAGTGTGCTGGGAGCAGACCGCCTCTGTTGAAGTCCAGGCTTCTTGGCTTGGAGGATCCTGGGAAAAGTAGGCAGGAGGAGGGAGTTTATATCATCTCTGCCTCCAACAGCTTCCCCAGCAGGTGCAGAGGTAGCTGTACCTGCCTGTTCTCCCTCATCTCCATGGAAGAGGATATCTTCATACTTACTATCACATGGTTATCATTGCCGATGTTGGTTCTTACCTGAGGTGATGCTTGTTTCTTTTCTTTTAGGCTCTAAAGGACACTTAATCGGATTCAGGAATAACTACAGTGTTCATTCTCAGAATGCTATAGCAGGACCTAGTTTTCCCATAAGCCCTGCATGCTTCCACTTGGTAGGATATTGAGGAAATAAGAGGTCAATTATCCGATATCATAAAAGCTTAATATGCTAAGTGCCTGGTTGTCCGGTAGTCCGTTTAACCAATCAAAACATAATATGATAATGATAGGCTAAGGCCGTGCAACTGCTCACTATGATGTGCACTGACCAGCAGGGGGCATAAGCTCCAACTGGTAGGTTAGCTTGCTGCTGGGGTCTGGCCCTAGAGCCTTCTCTCCCCAGCTGGCCAACCTCCTCTTCCTTCCCAGGTCCCGATTACGAACCAGTGGGGTCTCTTGGCTTGGCCTGTCCTCTCTTGCAATCTGGAACTCTTCCGGGGATGTTGGAAAGCTGGTTTTGGCCAGGCTGAGGGACCCCACTAGTGCACAAATTTGTACACTGGGCTTCTAGTATGTACTAGTATAATAATAACTTGCTATTATCTTAAAAGACAGAGGACATTTATTATGGTTAATTATTAATTCATATATGAAACTTAACTACAGATTGCATTGCCCTTGGCACTGTTGTCCAAAGTAACTGACTTCATTTTCAAAAAACACTAATAATCCTTAACAGTTAAGATTGCTTGAAACCCAGTTAATGTTTTTTTTTGTTTTTGTTTTTAATATATTTTTATTGATTTCAGAGAGGAAGGGAAAGAGAGAGAGAGAGAGAGAGAGAGAGAGAGAGAGAGAGAGAGAGGGAGAAACATCAATAATGAGAGAGAATCATTGATCAGCTGTCTCCTGCATGCTCCATACTGGGGATTGAGCTCACAAACTGAGCATGTGCCCCAACCAGGAATCGAACTGTGACCTCCTGGTTCATAGGTCTATGCTCAACCACTAAGCCATGCTGGCTGGGCCCAAGTTAATGTCTTGTAATTTACCTTAGGATACACATCCACCACAATATATCCTTCCAGTCCTTCATGGGTCTATCTTACAACTTCTCACAGACCAGATATGGCCTAGCTTGATTGAGAAGAAATTCTTAGTGCTGACGCTGTGGTGAAATCATTAAAAACCCTACACCAATTTGTGCTTTAAAATATTCTGCTTTATTGTTAGAGAAATGTTCCCTTTACCTAAGGCAGTTTGTATTTGAAGCCATTGTTAGCAAGTTGATGGACATACAATCTTCTCTGGTTGTACAAAATTAGACCATCAATTACTGCTTGGTAAGAAGGTCAGGGCAAACACACAAAAAAAGCTAACTGGGGAAAAAATCTTTTTCTTTTTTGGGGAAAAAAAAAAAGTATCCTAGGGAGGATGGTGAACTAGAAGGGAATCAGCCTTTTAGTGCCAATTTTCTAGTAGGTAGCTTTTTACTTTTTTGTTGTTTATCCTCTTTCTGTGCTGAAGGAAGAAAAAAATGGATCTTCAGGGCTGTTAGGAGTTCAAGAAAAAAGAAACTGAAGTCAGTCAGTGATTATTGAAACTCTATTCTAGGCAGGGCCCGACCTAGCCTTGGAATACAAGCAAAATACAATGGAGGTTTTAAATGCTGAGTTAAACTGGTGATAAAAGACAAACGATTGGGCAAACTACAAGTAGGTTAAGTAGTAAAGGAATATTCTAATTAAGATATGTAAGACTTTTTTTTTAAAAAAAAAGCTGATAATAAAAAAGTTAAGTATTAGTAAGAAAAAGGAGTATTGTAGTAATCCATTTTTTAAAATAGAAAGCTATAAAGTTATAAAGAATTTCTTACTTAAGTCACTATTAACAGTGTTTACTGATTTTGATTTGAAAAGTGGCAGATATCTAGTTTTCCTAGGAATATTCATATTGTTTCACTGTAACGTGAAATCACCACTTGAGACTCGTGTGCCTCTATCACTAAACCAGTAGTGCTTTTTGCCTCTGAGAAGAGAAGATATTGTTTTCTGAAAGATGAAATGATAAAGTATATAATTAATGAAATTTTTGCATATTTACACTCACTCTTTCTGATTAAGCAGTGAGCAATGGGCTAATCAGCATTGACTCCCCTCTTTCCTCATTGATTTAGGAAATGGATATTCTAACCATTAACAATATATGAGTTGAGTGGATACTGTCCTGTTAGTGGATATCTAGATCAGGGCTTCCCAGGTTTTTCTGACATAATGCTTATGGAATAATAAAACATATATGGCATGATGGGGTATGAGAATGTTATGACTAGAGGTCAACTGCATTGGTCCAGGCTTGGGATCAATCTTAGACAACCCAAAATCTAGGGGATCCGTTTATCATCACCCATGTAACCTTTTAAAGCACATGAGTACCAGAAAGCTCTTACCTAGATCATTCCACCCACCTAGACAAAGATAAATTTATCTTGTGCTTCCCCACTACTTATCTACTGAACGCAGGACTGTATAACCTGAATAAAAATCAGGGAGCAAATTTTCTTGATGCCAAATCATGGCTAAGTTTTTAATAGACAACCCCTTCCCCTGAAAAGTAGAAAGTGGCATGATTATCCAATTGTTCTCAGGGGTATCTTAATCTTGTTTTGAGGAGCTTCTGGAAAAAACACTTTTAATGACTTGAATTTTGGCCAGAGCATCATAATAGAGCTCACAGACAATCTAGATTTGATGCTCTGTTTTGTTGAATATAAGTGTTACAGGGGAAAATTGGCTTCAGTGTTTCCTTAGGAAAATTACTCTTGGACCATTTTTATTAGATTTTGACTTCCAAAAAAAGAAGCACAAACAGTGGAGAACAAAAAATGGATACTCTAAGCAATTTTTTTTTTTGAAAACAGATGGCATCTCCTGGGATAGCCTAGTACTAATCTGAGGGAAAGACATTTTCATATTCATATTTGAAATGGGAAGAAATAAATGCCAGAGGTAACATGACAGCCTGGTGCATATTAATACTAAGGATGCAGACTGTTTGAAAGAGGCTTGTTAAGTGTTGATTGTGTGAGTAAATCAAAGAGAGGAAAAATACACATATATGCCTTAGTATTATTATCTAAAATAACCAGTATCTGAACAGTTACTTCTTTGAACACAGAGAGTACTTTGCTGTCAGTGAATCTTGGAAGATGGTAAGAGAAGCCAGATGAGGGAGCAAAATGAGAATAGAAAGCTTTGACTTTTAAGTTGTCCTTAATTTTGACCTAACCAATGATTCTAATAATAAATAATAGCAGTATAAACTATTTCAGATTGGAATCTGATATGCTGTGTACTTTTAAAAAATAGCTTTGATAGCATAGGAGTTCTGCTATGCTAATGTAAATAATAATTTAATCACCAAACAAATGAAAGGCAGAGCATTTTTATATTCAGCAAGCCTTCTTTATAGTAAATAAAGAGTCTATAACTTTTGTTGTCCATGTTCAACAAAAAGGTCACTGAATTGTTTCACTATTTACATTAAAAAGCAAGGCTAGCAAATAAGCCTTCTTGCCTCCAGGGAGTTTCATAAACATCAAGTTAATTCATAATTGATCTGATTTTACATAAGGAGTTCTTGCCTTTGGGAATGAAAAACAAAAAAGTGCTGTTGTCATATACTGAGGGGCAAGTTGATGAAAGTCAATCCAGTGAGAACAGGAAGGTTAAATACCTTCTGGTTACAAATTTTATAGGTTTATCATGCCTTTTCAGTGCTACTGCACAGGTAGTGGGAAGAAAATAGTTTCTGTGATAGAGAAGCAGGTCTGAACTCTGTCCTTTTCAGACTATGGTGCCATCAGGATGGCTGGCTGAACACATACTCTACATTTCCGGTCACCTCAATAGCTTTAAATACAGGGGAGACATATTATAAACATCTATAAGCATGCTAGGAAACAAAATATAAGAGGCTTTTTGACAAAAAGAAAACAAAACACAAATGGAATTGGATAGATGGACAAAGAAAGTTAAAAATTAAACTCCCTGAAGACAGGTACGATACAGGAAGCAGGGTATCTCTGAATTTGCACAAACCCAGAGATAATGGAAATAATGAGTGGGAGGAAGTCAGGGGCACATATTGAGAGACTGAAAATGGAACTACAGCCAAGAATTGATGCTTGCATGCTGCACCTTTATTCTCTCTAGCCAACCAGCAGACAGCAGAAATGTCAAGTCCATGCTAAACCAGAGAAGGTGGGAGCTAGAATGTAAAGTGCAAACTTTAGAAGGAAAATAGAAACTACAGTATAAAACCAGAAAACATGTTGATTGTACATCTCCTCCTGCACACATGTTATAGCACCACTGCTCTGGAAGGAAAAGTGAGCTGGCATTGACCATTTACATCCACAGACGGGAAAACAGGAACTATGAAATACGGAGATGAGCAGAAACAAAGAATTACCAAGTTTTGAGATACATCAATATATGAACGGCAGGCAAAAAACTCAAAATTAAAACTACAACCTGGACAGTGGTGTAAGGCAAACAAAGAGAAAGCTTTAAAATAAGTGTGATTATTAATATTCTTAAAAATATTATATCCTATTTATAAAAATTGGCAAACAGATAACAGAAAAACTGATCTTAAAAATATGAAAATTCAAGAGCTGAATAGAATAAAGAATTGACTTAGATGAAAAGAGAATAAATTAATTGGAAGAGAAAGTAGAGGGATTACCACAGATCAAAAGAAAAGTAGTTTAATTTTTTTAAAAGCATAGTTAAAATATAGTATTGTTTCAAGAATATATAATAAGGGTCCCATGAGGAGTGTGTGTGTGTGTGTGTGTGTGTGTTTGGTGATAGTTGATGGGATATTGGAAACTAAGAAAAAATAGAATATTCCCAGGGATAAAGTAATTATAAAACCTTAGTTTAAAAAGATTCCAAGGTATAAATAAGATGAATTTTAAAATAGCATACATATATTCACCATGATGTGTGTTTCATATTTCAGAGCACAGTAAATATAAAAAGGACAAAAATGAGACTAGAAAAAATTAACTGAAAAGGCAGTAGAATCACATTACTATTTTGTCAACATCATATGGCAAAAGACATTTGTCAACATCATATGGCAAAAGACAAAGAGTATTCTGAGAAAAAATAAATTTGAGTGTAGAACCAAATCACAATACTTAGTTTTATTACTTTTATTGAAGGACTGATGAAAAGATATGCTCCAGCTGGAAAAAAAAAAGTCAAAAAATAAGTATATAGATATCAATTGGTTTTAGCCATTCATAGAAAATAATAGTTTAAATATACATATTAGAGAGAATCCAAGATGGCTGCTCGGGTAGGCAACTAGCCGCAGCCGCACACAACAATTTTAATAAAATACAACTAAAATATAAAATGGACATTACCCAGAACTACAGGAAAGTCGACTGACTGGAAATCCTACAACAAGAAGCAAGGAGAAAACCAGAAGGAAGCACGGAGGAGCTGTAAAAGCCTAAGGTACGGAGACACGCAGCGCACGCGAAGAGGACGGAGCCGGAGAGGAGGGAGGCCGAGTGCCTGGCAGGCGTTCCCTAGCGGAAAGGAGATAAAACTCCGACTGTGCTGGGCCCCCGACTGCTCTGAACCCCCGTTCTGGGCCAGACCCCGGGGACTCAGGCTCAGCCATAGGGAGCTGGACTGTAAGTCGGAACCCCGGGGTAGCGGAGAAAGGAGGTCCCGGAGGCGCGCACACTGCCCCCAGAGAAGGGACGGTCGGCTGTGCCGCGGGATTGCCCTGACGGGAAGGAGACTGGGGCTCCAGACTGCTGTGAACGCCACCTCCAACTCCACTTCCAACTGAACTGAACCCCAATACCTGGCTCATTGTGGGAGAGCCTAGACTGTTTGGCAGCAGGCGAAAATCGAGGGCACCTTTCTCTCAGAGGCGCCGGCAGCGAGCACTGAAGGACCTGCATAGGGCGGGGCTGACGGAAGCCAAAGCTGCAGGCTCCACCCTGAAACCCCGTCCCATCTGTAACTGCGAAATGCGACAACAAAATAGATCACAAACGAAAGAAATGGAGGACAAAAAGCGTCTGGATATAGAGTTCAAATCTATGCTTATAAGGTTTTTCAAGAATTTCCTAGAAAAGATGGATAAGGCCTATGAGGATATGAAAAGAGATCAACTAGAATTAATAAGGAGTCAACAAGAAATGATAAGGGATCAACAAGAAATAAAGAATACATTGTCTGAAATAAAAAATATTCTACAGAGTCCTAAAAACAGAAGGGAAGATCGCAAGAATCAAGTCAAAGATTTGGAACATAAAGAGCCAGAAGACACTCCTCCACAGAAGCTAGAAGGCAAGAGAATCCAGAAAATTGAAGATAATGTAAGAAACCTCTGGGACAACTTCAAGCGAACCAACATCAGAATTATGGGGGTTCCAGAAGATGAGAGAGAGCAAGATATCGAAAACATACTGAAAGAAATAGTGACAGAAAACTTCCCCCACCTGGTGAAAGAATTTGACTTACAAGTCCAGGAAGCGCACAGAACTCCAAACAAAAGGAATCCAAAGAGGACCACACCGAGACACATCATTATTAAAATTCCAAGAGCAAAAGATAAAGAGAGAATATTAAAAGAAGCAAGAGCAAAGAAGGTAGTAACTTATAAAGGAGCACCTATACGATTGTCAGCTGACTTCTCAACAGAAACCATGCAGGCCAGAAGGGAATGGCAAGAAATATTCAAGGTGATGAATAGCAAGAACCTACAGCCAAAAATAAGCTACCCAGCAAAGCTATCACTCAGAATCGAAGGCCAGATAAAGAGCTTCACTAATAAAAAAAAGCTAAAGGAGTTCATCACCACCAAACCAGAATTATATGAATTGCTGAAGGGGGTTCTTTCAGAAGAGAAAGTAAACAAAGATAAAAATTATGAACAACAAATACGTAATTATCAACAAGTGAATCTAAAAACCAAGGAAATTAAAAAAATCTGATGAACAATATTAACTGTTGAATATAATAGAATCAGAGGTATGGAAGGGGAGTGAACTGACGATTCTTGGGGAAAAGGGGAGAGGGGGGCGTGGGAAGAGACTGAACATAAACTGTGCACCTATGGATGAGGACAATGGGGAGAGGGGAAAGGGCAGAGGGTGGGGTGGGAACCTGGTGGAGGAGAGCAATGGGGGGGAGGGGGAAGGAACATTTGTAATAATATGAAAAATAAAAACTTATTAAATATACATATTAAATACTAGAGGCCAAGTGCATGAAATTTGTGCAAGAAGAGGGTGGGTGTGTCCCACAGCTCATCCTGTACCCTCTCTAATCTGAGATCCCTCTCACAATCTAGGACTGCTGGCTCCCAAGTACTCATTTGCCTGCCTGCTTGATTGCCCCTAACTGCTTCTGCCTGCCATCCTGATCACCCCTAACCATTCCCCTGCCAGCTGGTTATCCCCAACTGACCTCCCCTGCAGGCCTGAGTTCCCCCAATTACACTCCTTTGAAGGCCTGGTTACTCCCAACTGCCCTCCCCTGCTGGCCTTATTAACCACAACTGCCCTCCCCTGCCAGCCATCTTGTGTCCATATGGGAGTGGCCATCTTTGACCACATGAGGGTGGCCATCTTGTGTGTTGGAGTGATAGTAAATTTGCATATTACCTCTTTATTATATAAGATTATTATTTAGGATAGGACTTAGTACTAGAATAAGAAAAATATATGAATAATCTGACAACTAAATCTGATTAATCTAAGAGAACTAAAGGAAGAAAACAAAAATAATGGAAAATGAAAAATAAAAAAAAAGAAATAAGGACAAAAATCAATAGTCATACTATTTATCAATGTATTCTAATATCAAATGTCTCAAATCTCAGATTGTGGAACTGAAAAAAATTCAACTAAAAACTGTTAACATAGGGAAATTATAAACAAAAGCATAGATTCTCATTTTATGTTTAATAATAAAATGAAAGATCCAAACAGTAGAAAAAATATTATTGCATCTAAGACAAAATGGACGTTAGAGTCAATAGTATTAAGTGAAACAAAAGGAGATATTTCAAATTGAAAAACAAAAAGCATAGAAAAGATAATATAATTATGAACCTTCATGCAGCGAATCGCATAACTTAAAAATATAAAAACTAGAATGTAAAGAAATACAGAAAATTTGATTAATCCTCAAAATTTTTAGGATACTGTTCTTGAAAACAATTGGTACAATTAAACTTGATCTAAAGGATGAATGTAAATTGACTTTTGTTTCAAGTACTTGGAGAATACATTATACATTATATCTTAAAGCCCTTGAAATAGTCAAGAAGTTTGATCATTCATCAGATCACACACACACACACACACACACACACACACACATAATTTCAATCAATATTTTCAAGGACAAATTATCTAATCACAATACAATTTTAGTGAAAGAAGAAATCTGAGTGAACATTTAAAACAACATTTAGAACTAAATGAAAATTAAATATGGTATATCAAACAAAACTTGGGATATAGAGCTAAATAATTGGCTAGAAAGAAATGTATAGCCTTCAACCCATACGTTGAAAAAACTCTATAAATCAGTGATTAATAATCTATTTCTAAAGAGTAGTAATGTAATAGCTAATTAGACCTAAAAAATGTAAAATGAAGGAAATAATAAAGATAATAACCTATATGAATGAACTAGAAAATAAACTTCTATCAAAGATTAATCAAGAAAAACTTATTACCATCAAAAGAAAACACATTACCAAGAAAAAATAAATTCAAAGGGATACATTATTCAATGAAAATAAAGAGAACATCATGAACAATTTTATGCCAATAAATTTGAAAATTTAATTAGAAAAATAACCTCGAAAAATATAAAATATCTTACCAAACCTGATGCAATAAGAAATAGTAAATATAAATGTCTTGTAAACCAGTCAAAATTTAAATCCATAATTTAAAAATTGGCCTCTGTTTAAATGTAGTCTCATCCTCCTCATAATCTTAACTTTTCCACATTTTAAAATTTCTTTAAGTTCCTCAGACATTCTCTTTAACCTCTACAAATCAGTCTTTTGGTGTGTTTGTTTTTTTCCCCACTCCCTGCAGTTCCTAACTCCTGCTCTCCATCTATAAGTGGCTTCTTTTGTTTAGTTTAGTGTTTTGTTTGTTTTTTACATTTATAAGTGAAGAAAACATTAATTTCCTAGCAATGATGTATGTATATTGGTTAATCCTCACCCAAGGTTATTTTTTCATGGATTTTTAGAGACAGTGCAAGGAAGGGGTTGGGGGCAGGTGAGAGAAACATCCATGTGAGAGAAACACATTGATTAGTTGCCTTCCACATTGCCCCATCTGGCCTGGGATCGAACCTGCAACCCAGGTACATGCCCTTGACTGGAAATAGAACCTGGTCCATACTCTAACCATTGAACAACATTGTCCAGGGCCCTAGCAATTATTTTAAAACAACTCATGTTTAAAACAACTCATGTTTAATATCACCCATACCTTTGGTTAGTTACCATATACTCAATAGTTCCAAAGTGCGCTATTTTTAGTCTGTTCTCTATACCCTGCAAAGTGTTCCCTAATGTATTATATTTCTGAATTTATTAGGAAAGTCCATGTTCAAAATTGTCTCAGTTTAATTACAAGTTTATGTCAGATGGTTGACTTTATTGGTTGTAAGCATACAATGAGGATCTTGGATTAACTGTTATGAGTTTTTTGGGTTTTTTTTCTCTCTCTCAAATTTAATGCTCATGACTCATATTTCTGTGGTTCTCATTCTCTCTGAAATTCAATATTTTTTATCTTTAAGATAAGGGATTTAGGTTTTATAATATTTGTAGTGCCTTACATAGCTAAAATTCTAGAAACATTTGAATATTAATAGAAAATTTGTATTCCACAATAGGGACTTTAAGCCTAATTGAGAATTTAGATTCTGTATGCATATATATTTGCTTCCACCACTTGAATTATGCTATTGCCTAAAAAATGTATTAGTTTTCATTGATACATAGTGAAGAATATCATTATATATATGGAATACATAAATGTATAAGAAGGACATGAATTTCCCAATAACAGCAGGTAGATGTCAGAAAATGTTAAACCTGTCTTTGATACATGCCATGGTTAATCTCTTTTGAAGATATTTCATCAAGGACACATATAAATTTTCTCCCTAACCATTAATCAGGCGAATAAAAGAGATAAGGGAAACCAAATACTTGTGGTAAAGCAGCCTAACTCTCTAGTACAGTGAAAATAAAACTTACTCGTCATTTTTAATTGTACAATTTCCTCATGGTTATTTATGCAAATGAAATTGTCTCTATAACTTTACTTATGATAATATTCAAGAAATTAACCATGTAGTGGTTTGATAAAAAAGATACTGACTAGGGAGTAAGTTACAAAATTATTTTATGAAAAATATTTTTGTAAGTTAACAGAATGAATAGAAATGGACCTACTGGACAGAGTAAGAATTATGATTGATTTATATAGCATTTATTTATACAGCACAACAACAGCAGCTGTTGTTACTAATCTCAAGAGATAAACTGAGGCCAATATAATGGCTTCTCATTCTGTAACAAGAATTGTCTAGATTTAGGATTTGTCCATATATGGCATGATCATCTCTGTCCACCTCCAGATGATAACTGACTTCAGTCTTCAATGTGGTATGGCACATCACTGAGAGCTACGCATGACATCCCAGTTTGCCCAGATTACATTCAACTAGAAGCCCAGATTCTACATAACTTTAGTAGAGCCATTTGCCAAAAATTCCATTGGAATTCTAAATCATGTATGTGATTGTCCTTATTGCTTTGGATTAAATATGAACCTGAATTCCCTGGGCCTCATCAGTGGCCTTTACCAGTTCTCGATGCTGCTGCCACTTGGTCCCACCTGCTTTGCTGCAGAAGGGCCTACACTCAGCAGATGGTGTGTATGTTCCACTGCGTCCTGCAGTCTTGTTCCTGGGGGTCCTTGTCCTCTGTGGCTTCTAGCCAATGGTGTTCTGATAAATGTTTAACTACTGGCTCTCTGAGAGGGGAAAAAGCCTTGATCTTTAGCATTTGCCAATTTTCATGGTGTGTAAATAATCCCACGGCCAATTGGTAGGCCAATTTCAACCTACCAATGAGATGTCACAGAAGGAGGAGTTGGCAAGAGATGCACACAATTGGCTGTGAGAGCTAGTAAGCACCAGCAGCAGCACATAATTGCTTTTAGCTGTTTCTTTTTAAATATATATGCTTTATGTTCTCCTTCCTTGGCCTATTAAGACGACTTATAGTCCTCATTCATAAGGATTGGGCACTTCTTGCTGCTTATAGTTCTTTTGCTGCTATTCTCCTCCACTAGCTCCTCCTTCTCTTCCTCCACCTCTCCTTTTTCTCCACATGCTTTTCCTATTTTTAGAAAATTTGAGGCTATAGAAAACGTAAGTGGCACCTGCTACTGTCTCACTGAAGAGTATACATGTATTCTCAACAACCACTGTTTAAAAGCACACTGCATGCCTTTTATTAATCCAAGGTGAATGTATTGCGCACCCTGAACACACCCCCATGCCTGAACTCAGAGGAAACCTGAGGACTAGAGTTCACCACCTTGGAGACCCCACTACACTCATTATCACAGTTTTATTTTATCTTATTATACTGAATTAAGAAGAATGTTCATTGCTCATGTCCTACTTTGTTCTGGTTTATTTTGTCTATTTGTGTTGAATTTACTGGTGCCAGCATTTCTCAATTCAGACATATCAACACAAATCAGTAATTCAGAAGATATGGAAAGGAGGTTACTATTTTCTGTCTAGTCTCTGAGTCTAAGATTTTGTAAATATGGAGCCAGAATTTTAGTCTATGGTTTTATTGCATACTTATGCTTATTTTTGAGCTGAATTCTCTTTAATTTGATCTTAAATGCTATAATTAATATAATATAATATAATATAATATAATATAATATAATATAATATAATATAATATAATATAATTAATATAATATTTTGGGGTGATCAGGTCAGCAGGGGAGCTGTTAGGCATTGATCAGGCTGGCAGAAGAGTGGTTAGGGGGTGATCAGGGTGGCAGGCAGGTGAATGGTTGGGAGCCAGCAGTCCCAGATTGTGAGAGGAGTGTTCCGGATTGGAGAGGGTGCAGGCTGGGCTGAGGGACACTTCCCCCAGTGCACGAATTTTGTGCACCAAGCCTATAGTATAGTATAGTATAGTATAGTATAGTATAGTATAGTATAGTATAATTAATATAATATAATATAATATAATATAATATAATATAATAAATATTGGAGGCCTGTTGCATGACATTTGTGCACTCAGGGGCCGGGGAGGGGGGCTCAGCCTAGTCTGAGCCCTTTTGCAACCGAGAGCCCTCTGGGGATATCTAACTGACGGCTTAGGCCTACTCCCTGTGGGGCCTAATCCAGCATTTGGACATCCTTAGCGCTGCTGTGGAGGCAGGAGAGGCTCCTGTCATCACTGCTGTGTCAACAAGCAATGAGCCCAACTTCTGGCTTAGTGGCATCCCCCTGTGGGAGCGCACTGTCCAATAGGGGGAGCTCCTGTGTTGAGAATCTGCCCTCTGGTAGTCAGTGCATATCATAGCGACCGGTCGTTCCACCATTCATTTAATTTGCATATTTTCCTTTTATTATATAGGATATATTATATTATATTATATTATGTTATGTTATATTATATTTATTATATATTTGCTTGAACAATTTTTTTCTCATCCTATATACCCTGGCTGTATCTAGTTTCATCTCTCCAGGATGAATATTGAATTTTAAGTTTACTCTGTTCTATATTATTCAATGAGCATTTATGTTCTTCCTTTACAAATTGTTACCATTTGAACATTCTTTTAGACAGTCTTCCTAGTACAGAAGCCTAAGGGCTCAGCTATTTCCTTGTCCCATTCTGATGTGTGAGTAAGGTGCAGCAATCGCATTCTTCCACCCAGGACTTTAAGGCTCTAGGGACTGATGCAAATTTGCAAGGAAATGGTGAAATTAATTGTTGTAGCAATGCTTTTGAGGGTTCAGTGGTAGTTGTGTTGGTGGTAGAATCCTAGCTAGAACATTCTTAGGACATTGATTTTATTTTTTTCTGCCCAAATTCTGACTTTGGTTCCCTATTCTTGCCACAGATTTGTAAGCCTTCTTAGTTTCCCAAGACCATCCTAACAATATTATTATAAGTTTGTTTATTAAATGAAAACATTGTGGTGACTATATATGGAATTTTATGTTCACTGAATATATTACTGAGAATGTGAAATGGGACAAACCAGCAAAAGTATTTATAAAATTAGTTTATTTTATCCTCAGATTATAATAACATTGGTGTATTTTAGAGACCAGTAGTTTTATATGTAGTATAAACCATAAATATCACTTAGATCAGAGGTTTCCACATTGTGTCCTGTGGCCAATTGCACAGGCCTCTTGCTCCTCCTCTTGCAAAAAGTGTACACACACGCACACATGGGCAGACAGGCAAATACCACAAAAAGCTTTCCTTGTATTATGATCTGACTAACATGGCTTTTTCAACACAGGATTTTATTTCAGCAAAATATTTTGTGCTTTAAAAAAATGTTTGAAAACAACCAATCTAAACCTTCCAACTTTTTAATAGATTAAAATACTAAAACTTCAAAAAGATGCTCAAAATCAAAATAATTGGACTACTATTAAATAAATGGTCCTGAAATTCTTCCTTTTAGGGTTATAGGATAAATTCATTTCCATATTACAACACAAGACCATACATGTGTCTGGATTTTGGGTTGCTGTCTAGATAACAGAGGATGTGGGTTATAAGCAGCTTCAATTTTACTAGTTTTAACTCCACACATTCTACTCATTCAAGAAAGCTTTATTCATTCATTTGCTCATCCACTTACTCCTTCACTTCTTCACAGAGTATATTCTCAGGACTGTGCAAGGCACTGGACTTTCAGAGGTGAACAGGGCCAGATGGCTCCTCTTTTTCAGCAGCTTACAGAGTGATGGGTGAGAAGGACATTAAACAGTTGATCTCATAGTCAATAGGATTATGAGCTGAGATAGCTGTTCTGAAGGAACATGACAAAACTATAACAAAAGCAATTGTCTTTGATTGGGGATGTAAAACTTCCTCGAGGAAATTTCGCATGAGCTGAGTGACATCATAAGGATGCAGCGTGAAACTGCTGCTGCCTCCCTGCCCCCTCCTCTCCCAGGCCTCATCCTCTCCCTCTGTTTATTGATGCCGCTTGGAAAGTATAGAATTGGGACTCATCTTGTGAGTTTACTTGTTCTCCAGAATGCGAGTTCTGTTCCAACTCTTAAACAAGGTCTGCGCATATTTTCTTCATATATTCTCACCAGCTTGAGGAGGGAAAATACAGCACAGCCTCTGTTACTGCATTATGTCCAGAAACAGGTTTTTGTTGTTGTTGTTGTTGTTGTTTGTTTGTTTTGGTTTTTGCCACATGGAGGCATCATTGTCTGTGAGAGCTTGCGTGCTTGGATTCATGGGTGCAGATGGACTTTGGAATAGGTTGTGTGGCCAGGAGAGCAGGAGGGGGTGGCACAACAAGTTGGCTGTCGGGGGAGTTGAAAGAGAAAGGGAGATGGCTGGAAGTAGATTTGTGGTCAAAGGAAAATTCTTTTTTTATAAGATAGAATATATTTTGGTATGTTTCTCTGTTAATTGGAGAGATTCAACCGAGAATTAATGGATTGAATAAGTGATTGATCGTGTGACATTTCTGCAAAGTCACCAGCAGAAGAAATGCAAAACCAGGAAGACCGTTGGGACTCAAGGGTGTGCAACGGAACCTCCTCTAACCCAGCAGGAGAGGATAGCCTGTGTGTAGGTGGTGTTATAGGTTTTCTACAGAAAACTGAGGTGTTCCTCGCTACGGGCTTCTTTTTCTCTGGGAAGTAGAAGGTTAGGGAAATGAAAGAATAATAGGCTGGGAGGGGGTTTTAAAAAGAAAGGAAAGGTTCTCTCTAGTCATTTGTGGGGAAAAGTAAAGTGGGTTGACTTGGTAAACAATAGAAATTCTTGGGAGTTGGAAGGCCCATTAGAGGCTGTTGATTAAGATTATTTTACAGTGATACAAATATGTCGTACAGACGTGAAGAAAGCTGAGGGGTGAGGTAGTAGAATTCGCCCTAGTAGGCAAAACACATTTCAGCATCTGGGTGAGTTGGAGTGATGAGGAACTAAACTTGAAGCAACTCTAACTGATATCTTTTAAAACATCTATCATCTCAAAGGTTAGTATTTTTATTATGACTTATAATGTATTTCTATGTCAGATAGCAATAACTGCTAATAATTAATTATTATTATTAACACATTATTTGTGCTATTCTATATCACTAACCTCTCTATTCCTGTCCCCAGTAGGTTTTAATAACCTGGTTCAGCATTGCTATGCAGGAATGAAGATCTGAATGCATCTTTTCACACTCAGTAATGTTTGTCTAAGATACTACAGTATCTTGCTTGTGTGTTCATGTGATTAATTTCTTTCAATGTTTTTGGAACTATAATATTTTCTTTTTCTTTTCTTCTTTTTAAAAAAATATATTTTATTGATTTTACAGAGAGGAAGGGAAAGAGATAGAGAGCTAGAAACGTCGATGAGAGAGAAACATCGACCAGCTGCCTCTTGCACACCTTCTACCGGGGATGTGCCCACAACCAATGTACATGCCCCTGACTGGAATTGAACCCGGGACCTTTCAGTCCGCAGACCGACACTCTACCACTGAGCCAAACCGGTTTCGGCAATATTTTCTACTGTCCTTTATTAATGATACCAATAGAGCCATTGACTGTCAAAATCTCTGAGTGTAATTGGTACTTTTTTTTTTTTTTACTGTCTATATAAACAGCTTGGAAGACCAAAGAGAGATATGGCCCTGACATATTTTCCCTCAAAGCACACAAGAAGTTACTTTATATTTTAAATTCTGGAGACTCATGACAAAGTTATGAAAAGATCACCTTATTCTGCACCCTTATTAAAGAGAAATAATAATAGCATCTATTTGACTCATCATCATTATAATTATTGATATCAATAGCACATTAGGTCACACAGTAAAAGTAGAGAAGTTAATTAAGTTTCAAGTCAGATTAGGGGAGTCGGGAGATTTTATGTAAATCACAATGGCCCTCCTTCAGATTGTCCCCATTCTGAAATTTCAGGTTTTAATAAGGACTGCAATATAGGGAGAATGAAAGATGTAAAACATTAGGAAGGCATTTAGAGCTCTAGAAAACAATGTTTTAAAGCAAATAGGGAGCAATTAGAGTTGAATGAACTGGCATTACATACACCAGATTGACTGAGTAAGCTTTTTGGGCTAAACTTCAGTAAATAATAGCTATACAGGTGTGTGTGTGGGCGGGAGGGGGAGGGGGACGGTGAGAGTAGGAGGTGGGGTGTTCCTTGTCCATTACACCTAGAGCAGCACAAAGAGATCTAACAGTGCCCGGCGTCAGACTCTGGGAGAGGAGGCAGGCTTGGGCTGCAGGAATGGTAAGCTGCATGGTTGGAGGAGTATCACTCCTCTCCGGTGTGACCATGGCTCAGGATCCAACAGCAGGGTGACAGCAGAATCTTGGATTTTCTCCCTGTTCTGCCTCTTTACATGTCTGTGGGAGTGAAGAAGCTCCAACGCTGGAATGATGAGAAGGCTGAGCTCCAAGCGGTATGTGTAAGGTCTGGTGGCTTCCAGGCCTGATGGGCTCTTGAGCTCTTTAGCACTAGCCCTGATCCAGCATCTCAGCTCTAGCCATGGCTAGACTGACTTCACACCGGTCTTAGCCGCTTCTCATGGTGCTCTGCAGGAGGCCAAGCCCGTTCCTTCCAGCTAAGACAGCAGAGAATAAATCCTAATCAAGTTGGCTCTTACCTATAACCCAGACTACAGAGCACAGGAGCACAGGAGCAGGTAAAGGTGCTTTTCCCACTTGTAGTCTCTATGGAAACATACAGAACCCCACTGTATCTACAGCAGCCCGAGGGTCTAGTTGGACTAGCTATTGACCAAAGTGGAGACCAAGTATTTCTGCCTTTGCTCGGCATTAGCACCATTGGCAGGAGTATGGGAAGAGCTAAAATAATTTAAAATAGAAGCTTCATGGGAATAGAAGTGAGCATGGGAAGGGAGAGTGATAGAATAGGAGAGAGTGGGGTTTGTTTTTGTTTTGTTTCTGTTACCAGTATTTCCTTAAAGAAATTGTATATGAATTTCTTTATTTTTTTTTCTTTTTTTAAATATATTTTATTGATTTTTCACAGAGAGGAAGAGAGAGGGATAGAGAGTTAGAAACATCGATGAGACATAGATCAGTTGCCTCTTGCACACCCCCTACCGGGGATGTGCCCGCAACCAAGGTACATGCCCTTGACCGGAATCAAACCCAGGACCTTTCAGTCCGCAGGCTGATGCTCTATCCATTGAGCCAAATTGATCTCGGCTATATATGAATTTCTTTGATAAATAAAGTTTAAAAGTTAAAAAATTTGAAGAATCAAAATAACAGTCTAGGATAGAGACAAGGTTAGGGTCTTGATCTATATATCTCTATACCTATACTTATACCTATACCTATACCTATACCTACACCTATACCTATACCTATACCTATACCTAAACCTATATCTATACCTACACCTATACTTACACCTACACCTATACTTGTCTATATGCCAGCAATACCTTCATTTTTTGAAATGTTTGTTTCTTTCCAAGTGCCATCTTTGGGGTATTATAAATAGACTTCACACAAGATTGCTTTTAGTGCTGCTGACTCCAACTTTATTAATAAATTTAGCCTGTAAGGAAAACTGCCAACTCAATACATTCAGGAGTTCGCATTCTTTTTTTTTTTTTTTTTTTTTTTTTTACTCTCTTCAGAAATAAGCATCCAACACCAGGTGAGTCTTGTTTTGGCTCCCTGCTCTCCAAGGGAAGCCAAAACATTTCCACCAGTCAGATGTTGTCCAGGGTAATGCACTGAGAAAAATACTCACTCTGACAGATTTGTCATTTGGCTGCAAAAGGTACTTATTCATTCCTCTGGATTTAAAAACCTGTCGAGATGGTATTATTCAAGCTGTGTAGACCACAGCTGTGAGCAATCACACAAGCGTGACCTCGGTTCTGTCTTGGGTCATTACCTGGAAACAGTGAGAAGAATCAATTTCTAGGAATCAACATGCTGTAGAGCAAACCAATGCCATCTATTTTTTGAAAGGAAGAGACAAACTTTGAACTTGGACAGTGACCTTGCGACCAGAACCCTGGCTCTGGTTTGCCTTTTGTTTCTCACAAGCACCCAGGGAAGTACTTATTAGATTTATTTTTTTAATATGGACATTGACACAGTTAAGAGACAGACACCGAGGATCACTTCAATCTCCCTCCACCTTGTTCCAAGTCACTTTGATCAGATCATTGTGACCTGTGTAAAGCATAGCTTTGAAATAGCGGCAAATGCACTTTGCCTGGCAGATGGTATCCTTTAAACATAAAGCCTCAGAAAGTGAAGAGTAAGAACTAAGAGTGAAGAGTAAGTGGAGGGAAAAGCATAACAGGTTTCTTTTCATCCCACTTCATTCTATTTTACAACTATCACAACACTTGGAATAAATTTTACTAGGGAGATAAGGTTAAAGTCAAAACATCTTTGAAATTCGATTTTTTTGTTGGATGCTTTTATGCTCAAATTTTCCAGTTCTAAGCAAGTCATGCATAGTAGTGGTATCAAGGAATAAAAGACAGGGGGGAAAATCAAAAAGGTTCTTTGAAAGAGTGAACTATAAAATTCATATCATCTTCCTTGCTCACACACTTTAATGGTAGCATCACAGTGGGAGAGAATACCACTCAGTCTGCATTCTACCTGGAATCCCCTGTGTTAATTCCTTAAATATTTGGTTCGCTCCCATGTGACAAACACTGTGCTATATGCTAAAGACACACACACAAAAAAAATGCTTTGGGAAAGCTTATAGGTCTACTCTACACAGTAAGTCATTATTTCTACAAGTTTAGAACAGTGTCCTATCATTAAAATTTTCCAGTCCATCCTTGGGCCTATGTTTATATTTCTCTAGCAAAGAAAGTTTCCCATATACAGCAAGTGCCCACTCTTTGCCAAGCACTATGTCAGGCCTCAAAGAGACACTAATGAGAAGAGTTAGAAAGCCCTTCCTTTCATGTGACTTACCAAGTCTGCCAACTTAGACTTTGAATTCATTTTCTCATGAGGGGCTATCACCTCACTCAAAACTTCTTTGGCTGTTACTGTGGTCTCAAGAGCAATGCTCTGTCTGGACCAGTTTATCTAAATCAGAGATTTTTAACTGGTGTGCCTCAAGAATATTTAAGCATGCAATGCCTAACTATTTAGTCAGGGCCACTAACCTCTTTTCCCTTACCTCAGAGATGGGGAACCTTTTATCTGCCAAGGGCCATTTGGATATTAATTCTCAGGCCATACAAAATTGTCAACTTAAAAATTAGCCTGCTATATTTGGTCAAACATTCAATTAAATAACCCTTAATGCTTAGGTAGGGCCAGACCAAATGATTTCACGGCCCTTATATAGCCCACATGCCAGATGTTCCCCACGCCTGCCTTGTACTGTGAAATAAAAAAAAATGACAACAGACGACACACCAATAGCCATCCAGTGTGAAGGAATCAATATGCAGGAACCAAAATTATAGCTATTTCCTATTGTCAGATTGGCAAAAAACATACTTTTTGTTGTGTGCAGAATTTTAATAATTAGTATATATATGCCATGAGTTGAAAAAGGTTGAAAATCGCTGAGCTGAACTATACTATTATTCATGCTAAGAAATTGTGAAAGAGTACTTGAATAAAGGTGATATGTAGTCATATTATAGAACCATTAGTTTCAGAGTCCTTAATTACAAAATCTTTTTCAAGCTCCCTTAAAAGATTGCTGAGTTACACCCTCTTTCCAGCAATCATTAGTCAACATGCCTTGGAAAGATAACATATTATTTTATTAAAATGTTACTGTTTATCTGCTATTTGTAGCCTAACCCAGTGCTCTCGGCAAACTGGCTCAGGAGCCGAGGTTTGCCGCTCTGTTGGCTAATGCGTTTAGCTTCCACTGGCTTAACCTGTTCTGAGCACTCAGAATATAAAGGTACCTGAATTGCACTCTCTGCTCTCAAGGAGTTTATTAGGAGAGACGAAGAAGTAAATGAAATGCCCAGGGATGAATTCTTGAGAAAATAGAATTACTTTGTCATATGTATTCGATGTATGACTAACTACCATAAGGTTTAACCAATAGATGTTTTGGTGGTAACACCAGCTCCCAGTGACCATATCTAGAAAAGTTTTTATCTTTTGAACCACTTCTATCTTGTAGTTGCAGAATAGATTCTCTTTCCTCCCTAGCAATTTATGCAGATTTTCAACGTAGTGAGTTTTCTGTTAAAAAGGGTTCTGGTTTGTGCATGTCAAAAATGTGCATGTCTCTCTGTAAGACATTCTTTCAACTACTGAACTACAAACAGCGTAGTGCTCTTTCGTGACAAGTCTGCTGTGTGCTTTAGGTCTGCTGCATCCTGGAACACAGCCACACTCGGCCTGTTCTCCTCAGAGGACTTTTGACATGCCACATTCTTGTTCCTTCCCCGTGTGTTGAGGGATGGCATTTTTCATTCTTCACTGTCTTGTTTCTCTTGCGTAAGGACAACTCTATTCTTTGTATCTTTCAAATTCATATGATTCTAAGAATACACACTTCCACCTTCCCCATTTTTGATTTGGTTTTTGCAAAATAACATGAAAAGGAATTTGATATTTTAGACAATCAATCTCAAGAGGGTGGGTTTGAGTTAAAATGTTTTCTCTCTCCCTTCAGAATCATGCTTCTCTAAGCAGTCACTAAGACTCTGGTGAGGAAACGGTGCTGGGCAGCCCTGCAGCTGACTGGTATTTTGACTGACTGGAAATGAAATGTGACAGTTCACTGCTCTTTATTGCCCAGGAGCAGCTGGGACACTTAGAGGTGCCAAGTCCCCTTTGAGGAAGTTCAAGTCCTTCTCAGCCATCATGCTCACTCTTTTTCTGTGCTGGTACCAAGAATGCTTATATATTTAATAATAATAATAAATAATATATATTAAATCTAATGTTTTTAGATTTCACATATGTCCCTAAAATTCAGTAATTTTTAGACAAAGTAACTATTCTATTTGTCTATGTATATGTTTCCCAAATACATTTTTAGGACTTTTAGGCAATCAGAGAGACTATAAAGTAAACATCATCTAGAATATTAAAAAATTCCTAATTAACTGGAAATTGAATATATTTCTAATCCTATATAATCTATACTAATAAAAGTGTATATGCTAATTATTACTCAGCCTGTTCTCCTCAGAGGACTTTTGACATGCCACATTCTTGTTCCTTCCCCGTGTGTTGAGGGATGGCATTTTTCATTCTTCACTGTCTTGTTTCTCTTGCGTAAGGACAACTATATTCTTTGTATCTTTCAAATTCATATGATTCTAAGAATACACACTTTCACCTTCCCCATTTTTTATTTGATTTTTGCAAAATAACATGAAAAGGAATTTGATATTTTAGACAATCAATCTCAAGAGGGTGGGTTTGAGTTAAAATGTCAATTTTATGTCAATTAGTCTATAATAAATGACCTTCCAGACGTCATTCTGGATGTCCTTCTGGACAAAGCCGTGATAGTGGAGGCCAAGGCAGAGACAGTTAGGGGTGATCAGGCAGGCAGGCAGTGGGGTAGGGGTGATCAGGCATGCAGAGTGGTTAGAGGTGATCAGGCAGGCAGGCAGGTGAGCGGTTAGGAGCCAGGGGTCCCAGATTGTGAGAGGGATGTCCCACTGCTGTTTTAGGCCCAATCCCTGCGGTATCAAGCCTTAATCAGCAGTGGGACATCTCCCTAGGGGTCCTGTATTGGAGGGGGTACAGGCCGAGCTAAGGGAACTCCCCTTCCCCCAGTGCACAAATTTTGTGCACCGGGTCTCTAGTCCTATATAATAAAGGCTAATATGCAAATCAACTGAACAGAACTACCGACTATTATGCACACTGACCACCAGGAGACAGACACCCAATGTAGGAACTGCTCCCTGGTGATCAGTGTGCTCCCACAGGGGGAGCGCTGCTCAGCCAGAAGCCCTGAGCTGGCCTAAGCTGTCAGTCAGACACCCCCTGAGGGCTCCCCGACTGCATGGGTGTGCAGGCTGGGCTGAAGGAACCTCCTGAATGCACAAATTTTGGGCACCAGATTTCTAGTATATACATAAAATGAATATATTTTTAGTTTTAATCTAGAGATCTGATGTACTACATTGTGCTTATAATTAACAATATTGTATGCTACTCTTAAAAATCTATTAAGAGGATAGATCTCATGTCAAGAGTTCTTACCACAATAAAATAAAGAAAATTATACATGCAAAAAATATTTGGCTAGGGTTGATCATAATGTAAACATTAAGGCAATATACTAACCAGGATATTACATTTTTACATTTTCAATGTTTTTTTTTTTGGGGGGGGGGAGGGAGGGGTTTATTGTGTTCCCCTGTAACTTAAGGTGTGATTCCTGTCTTTCTTGAATACAAAGCCTAACTATAAATGGGTGTGTTCTCTTTGAGATCACAAGACTATGACTTATGTCCTGAGTAGCCTGGTTAAAAGGATGAAGTCACTCCCAAGTGTTATGGGTACAGTGTGTCTCACAGGAAAGAGATTTTACTCTTGTCCATTGAGGTACTTCAATGGCACCACTCCATGTTGTCTCTCATCCCTAAGAAGTTTAGACTGGGCTTCTTCACATGGTGACACTAGCATTCCAAAAGCGTGAGAGCAGAGTCCTCACTGCTTATTGAGACTGAGGCTCAGAACTCCCACGGAGGATCTTCTACCACATCCTATTGGTTCAAGCAAGACACAATGCCCACCCGAATTCCAGAGATGGAGAAATACACTTTGCCTCTTACTTGGAGGATAGCAAAGCCGCATTGAAGACAGGGTTAGTGCAGGGACTGGGAGAATTATTTCAGTCAGCTGTGCCAACAATCTACTAGAGATGTTTGATAAATATCTTTTGTAATAAGGACATTAGGTTATCCCTAAAGTATCTAAAATATAAATAAAACTATTTTTCTAACCCATATAAACCTCATTTTAGATTTGACTGATTGCCTAATGAAAAAAAAAAAGAATGTCAACTACTAGACTGATAGTTTCTCCCCCAGTAAAAATATACTTCCATTTTATGCATTATAGGTGGCTTCTAAGTAGCATGTTAGCTACTTTATACTTAAAATATTTTTCTTTCTCTATCAGAACATTTTAAAAGCTTTCTATACTGGATTATTACCTTTAACTCCATTTTGCACATTTTTCCAGGAATGTTTTTGGTGCACAAATGTGACGAAAAGCACTTAAAATAACAAAAATCACAGTGAAACATTTTAAAGGATGTACTTTACTTTAAAAAACTATTGCAAACAGAAGTCAAATGTATTGACTTCCCTTATTTAGAAAAATCTAAGGTCTCTAAGATAAATTACATTGAATATTTAATGTATGAATAAATGTTTCAATAAGCAGTTAATAATCAGAATATTTCCATCAAGAGCAGAGAATTTCTGAAGATTATATAATTCATCATTATTATGTACATTAGTCGATGGGAAATATCTATTGTGCTCAGTAATAAAATTTTTAACTTTTCCTTTCATTTTTTAAAAATATTTTGTTGCATACCTTTAAAAACCTTCAATTGACCTAGGAAAGAAAAGCTAGCATTTTAAAAATTAACTTATCATACTGCCTGTAACCTGAATTTCTTTTATGATTAGTGTTGGTTTCTTTTTAAAATATATATATATATTGTTGATTTTTTACAGAAAGGAAGGGAGAGAGATCTTAAAACATCGTTGAGAAAGAAACATGGTTCAGCTGCCTCCTGCACTCTCCCTACTGGCTATGTTTTCACAACCAAAGTACATGCTTTTGACTGGAATGAAACCTGGGACCCTTCAGTCTGCAGGCTGATGCTCTTTCCACTGAGCCAAACAAGTCAGGGTTAGTGTTGGTTTCTTAATTTAGTTTTTTGAGAACTTAACCATGTTAGGTTCAGTGGAATTTGCATAGGTGATAATAAAAAATTAATATACTCAATTCACAGATAAAAACGTCAACATTCTCTAAATATTTATAATCAAGTTGATTAAAGTTTATTTTGTTTATTATATTTTAACACTTTTAAAAACTCTATTTTTAAAAGGTTAATTCTCCTACTATTTTAAAATAATAAAGAGCATACTAACAGTGATTTATATCAATATTTTTAGTCAATATGACCATAATTTAATAATAAACTGTTTTGTCTTAATTTTTCTGTTTTTTATCCTTTGAATGCAAAAACTTATCTAAGCTTTAAAGATTCTCTGATTAATAAGAACAAATATAAACCATAATTTTGATAATTCTGGAAAAGTCAACACGACTTATCATTTCCTGTGTAGGTGGCACAATTTTTGAATTAGAGTTTAATTAATCAACTTTAGGCACTGATTTCTATAGCACTAATAAATGAGGTTAACTATTATAGATAAGCTTCATAATATTTTAATAGATACCATATATTAAAAAATTTTAAATAGTTAAAAATGTGTTTCCAATGATCAATACTCAAAATTCTAGTGTGAAAAAAATTCAGTCAATGAAAAATTATAGCCCAGCTAGTGCTTTGATTGTTGCAATAATTTGCATGATTATGTGAAATGAATGATGGTATTTTAAATTAATTCAGGTCCCAATGAATTATTAAAACTTTTACATAACCTTCCAAGTTCAGCACATACTGTACAATTTTAGCTTCACCATCTTAATCCTGACACTCTTGTTCACACATTCATTGGTCTGATATGTGGCCAAAGCAACTTGAGCATATTTTTAGTGTCATGGGAAAGTTCAGTTCATGTTTCTTGGAAGATTTAAGGAAATTAGCAGCAGCTGCTTTTACCCTCTTGATGTAGCATGCTATCCCCTTCTAGTTTCTATATTCTTAACCTGAAATCTTTGGCTGTAGACACTGGCTTCTCATTTAAAGGAATAATACTATATTCCACATTCAGACTCCTGATTAATTTATATATTATTTATGCAGATTTTTTTAATTTTTAATTTACCTGATCTAATCCCATTATTCCCTAATAATGGAAATATTCCTAACCCACTGAAAAGAGTAGTGTATGAAACATTGTCTGAAACTGTGTGTAGATGAGGTGGGGTGCATAATTCTTATCTCTAGGACCTAGCTAAATATTTGACCCATAACAAAATTCACAAACTTTTTATCACTATAATGCTGCCTTATTAGATACCAGAGGCCCAGTGCATGTCATTTGCACATGGGCAGGGTCCCTAGGCCTGGCCTAGGATCAGGGCTGATTGGGGCCTTCTGGTTGATGGCCAGTGCATTCCTTCATTTCTGCGCTGTCCCCTGGTGGTCAGCATACATCATAGCGAGCAATCAAATGTCAAACTCCTGGTTGGTTGAACTCTCTGAGGGGACAATTTGAATATTAGCCTTTTATTATATAGGATTACTGACAAAGTTCACATGACAAAATATAGAGTTGGTTTCATGGTGCCCATGAATATTCTATAACTTTGGTGATTCTTTGCTAATCACTGCTAACTCATATTACCTTAGCATTCTCTGATTGCTAAACTTATCTCCCATACCCAAATCAGTCATTACTAATCAATCACTGCACTGTTTCTGACAGCCCAGAAACAACCATGAAATTCTCTAAAAATAGTGTTCCAGAACCCAACTACCAATCGATTTGAGTTAGCATGAAATTTGAGACCTGTCATTCTTAACTTAGTTTGGAAGATTAAATATTTTTGAAACATCAGCACAGCACACACCTTGTTCCAAATGATGCATAATAACTTCTTGTTGATTGATGTTTTTTGAAAAATCTTATAAATATGGATTGTGCATGTTGTTATATTTCTCTGATAATGTCAAACATGAGTCCTTGGGAAAAAAGTATTCTTAGTTAAAGGTATTTGTAAGAGATGGAGAAGAATTGCTATTTTTAGCTATATATTTGCACCATTTTTAAAAAAGTCCTGTACATTTCTTGATAATTCAAAAAGTATATTTTATCTTGCTCATACTTTGGACAGTAAAGAATATGAGGCTGTCTTTGTGGTGTCTAACAGATATGCCCAAATCCCTACACAGCTGCAAATTGTACAACTGGCAGTTGTTTCCTTAAATTAATTAGCTGGAACCTGATGACAGTAGTTGCCTCGTCTCCAGTGAGGCAACCTTTTAGGATCAAATTGTGGCAGACGTTAGCATGGTTAATAGCAGACTTGTTTATCTAGTTCTATTTACCAATTGTGAGAAATGTTTGGATTTTGAATTTCTACATAAGCATCACCTAGGTTAGCATCATCCAGGTTTTAAAGTGGTATTAACTTTCAAACAGTTCTGCAGGGCTGTGGTGGTGTGCTTTCCCATAAGCAGGTCAGGCAAGTGCCCTGGATGCCAGTGAGTGTGGATGCAAGAGGCAGGTCATTACACTTCCGCAGTGCTACCTGTATTTCTCTCCATTTAAAAAACAGAGTAATCTAAAGATCGATTGCTGGTCTCCTTGTAGGTCAATCCAAACCTACCTGAAAAATAACTGCGAAGATGAATTCACCAGACATGCAGCTCTCAGTAAGATGTTCATCCTGCAGGAAACTGAGATAGGCTTAGCAGCAGCAGATCTTGAATATACAATAGCAATGATGCAAACTGAATGAAACACAGACACACATACATCAGTTTGCTGGTGGTAAGAAGGAAAAGATATGGTTTCACCATTAGTTTATTGTCATATCTAAAATACAACTCTAGATACAGCCATCATTTTTAATCACCTTCAGCAGCACAATGGAGGTTTTAGCAGCCAACCTTAGCATGAAAAGTAGGTGATATTTGTAAGATTTTAGGTGGAATGCTTGAGATATTAGAAAAACATTGAAAGTAAAAGAGCCAGCTACATTAAATAGAGGACAGAAACAACTTAGATTACTTAGGAGCAAATATTCTCCTTGACTAGCTCCCCTAGCCTAAAATAATGAGTCAGCTACCTGGAAAAAACTTACCTTTAATATATGGGGACAAGGAGACCTCCCAACTTCTGTGGCTTTCATCTAATTATGAAATATACCTGGTAAATCCAGTCACTATTGAAATGGTTTCTGAGATCTTACCATAGGATGTTGGTTCAGGTTGTTTTCTGTCTCCTTTGTGAGTGATCAGTTGCTTAATTAAAGTAAGTCATAATGGACAGATAAAATTTGCTCATTCTAAAGTGCACAACGTTTTGTAGTTGTGATATAGTAAAAATGAGAATGTTTTTAATACCACAACTTGCCTATTTCATAACAGAGAATTTACTCAGTAAAGGTAAAGTTTACACATTTTCTTTTTCTCACAGAAGCACATGCATATGTCCTAAGGAAAAAAACTTTTTCATATTGTTTTTATTTTTATCTCTTTTTCCACTGAATTTATTATTTTTTTAAATATATTTTTATTGACTTCAGAGAGGAAGGGAGATGGAGAGAGAGACACATCAATGATGAGAGAGAATCATTTATTGGCTTCCTCCAGCACATCCCCACTGGGGATTGAACCCACAAGCCAGGCATGTGCCCTAACCCAAAATCAAACAGTGACCTCCTGGTTCATAGGCCAATCCTCAACCACGGAGCCATGCCAGCCTCCGGCCAAAATGAATTAATTATTTTGCTAACACATCATATTCACTTTGTCCCAGAGTGAACTGATTTTCCATTTGAGGCATACTCAATTCTCGCTTCCCAGTCTCTGTCCATTTATCCAGATTTGAAATTTTATTTTTATTTTTCTGGTAATTATCTTTCCCCCCCCCTTCCCCCCCTCCTTCTTGTCTTTCTTCGAAGTGGTGTTAGTGTAGCAGCTAGGAGTTATTAAAAGAGAGGGAGCTCGGCAGGCTGAGGTTATGGAAATTATAGTTAATCAGGCTGGGGTCTGGAAGTTGGGGCTTCAGATACCCAAGGGGATGTCCACTCCCCACCACTGGGATTGACACTTCTCTGTCCCCTCCTTCTCGTAGGGTGGGAGGACAAGCTTTCTAATACCCCCAGGGAACCACCAGTCTATTCCCTGCAAATTATAGGGTGGAGGAGGAACCAGTTAAGAGGAAATCCCTAAGCTGGGTGCATGTGGAGTAGGAGCCAAGATGGCCCATGGGGACAGAAGCCATGTGCACTAGAAATCAGGTGACACAGCAGAACTTTGAGGCAGGTGCAGTAAGACGGTGAGCACAGAGAGGAGGTGCCTAGCCTGAGAAAGGATCAGATTGTGTGAGGGTATGAAACCCAGGAAAGGGATTGGAAAGGGGAAGGACCCAAGATAAGCCCATGAAGAGCCAGGAAAGACATTGGTTAGTTTGAAAGAAAGCTTATTCCTTCCCAAGCCAGGTTAGTATAATCAAAGCTTAACAGAAGCCCAACTCAGTAGCACATGTTTGCCCGCCCATTTACATGTGTTCTTCCCCAGTGATATTGACCATATGTATATACTCTTTGAAAAAGTGTCTCTTCAGGTCCTTTGCCAATTTTTAAATTTGGAATGTTTGCAAGTTTGTTTTTGTTTGTTTGGTGTTGAGTTGTATGAGTTCTTTATAAATTTTGGATATTAGCCCCTTATCAGATGTATTATTAGCAAATACCGTTCTCTCATTCAGTTGGATATCTTTTTATTTTGTTGAAGGTTACCTTGGCTGTAGTCCCATTTGTTTATTTTTTCTTTTGTTTCCCTTGCCCAAAGAGATATATCAGGAAAAAAACATTGCTACGACAAATGTCTGAGATATACTGCCTGTTTTCTTCTAAAATTTTATGGTTTTCAATCTAATGTTTAAATTTTTAATCCATTTTGAGTTTTATTCTTATGTATGGTGTAAGTTGGTGGTCTAGTTTCATTTTTGTGCTCACAGTAGTTTAATTTTCCCACCACCATTTATTGAATAGACCATACTTATTCCATAGTATGTTTTTGTCTCCTTTATCCAATTTTAATTGACCATAAGGTATGGGCTTATTTCTGGGCTCTTTGTTCCATTGATCTGTATGTCTGTTTTATGTGAGTATCATGCTGTTTTGATTGCTATGGCCTTGTAGTATAGTTTAATATCTGGTAACTTGATTCATCCAACTTTGTTCTTCTTTCCTGTGGGAGCCCCTTTCACGTCCCCCATGGTTCAGGGTTCTGGTTCAGGGTTCAGGTTCTGGAGAAGGCCACACACAATATTAAAAATAGACTAGAAAAGTATTAATTTGGGAAATGGAGGTGAGGTGGAAGCCCAAGAGAGGACTACATGCTGCTCTGGCCATGCTATCCCTTTTATTGAGGCTATGGGAAACACGCATGGCCCTTAGCCAAGAAATAACAGAAATTTACATAAGACAAACAGAGGTGGAGGCTGCTTCAGCTAACAATGTTTCAACCAAGCAGTGAGCAAACTAGCTCGACCTTTCAGAGCAATGAAGGTTGTTGACAATAATCAGTTTCCGGCACTTTCCCAAGATTGCCATGTCTATTTCGGGTCTTTTGTGGTTCCATATTCCAAACATTTTGGAATATTTGTCCTAGTTCAGTGAAATGTGCCATTTGTATCTTGGTAGGAATTGTGTTTAATCTCTAGGTTTCTTTAGGTAGTATGGACATTTTAATGATATGATTCCTTTCAACCTATGAACATGGTGTATGCTTCTACTTATTTATATCTTCTTCAGTGTCTTATAATTTTTTGAGTACATGTCTTTTACATCTTTGGTTATATTTATTTCTAGGTGTGTTTTTTAATGCAATTTTAAATGAGATTGTTTTCTTAGTTTCCCTTTCTGATCATTTTTGGTGTATAAAAATGCTATAAATTTATTTTGTATCCTGCTACTTCATTGAATTCACTTATCAGTTCTAATAGTCTTTTGGTGCAATCTTTAGGGTCTTCTATATACAGTATCATGTCATCTGTAAATAATGACAATTTTAGTTCTTTCTTTCCAATTCGGATGGCTTTTATTTCTTCTTTTTCCTGATTATTATGGCTAGGACTTCTAGTACTATTTTGAATAATAGTGGTAAACTGGACACTTCTATCTTGTTCTTGATTTTAAGGGAAAAGCTTATAGTTTTTTGCCATTTAGTATGATGTTCGCTTTGGGTTTGTCATATATGGCCTTTATTATGCTGAGGTATGTTCCCTCTATTCCCATTGTGCTGAGTGTTTTTATCATAAATGAGTGCTGGATTTTATCAAATGCTTTTTTTGCATCTACTGACATGATCATGTGCTTTTTATCCTTCACTTTGTTAATGTTGTTTATCATACTCATTGAAGATATTGTACCAATATTTTTTATCCCTGCAATAAATCCCACTTGATCATAGTGTATGATCTTTTTCATGTATTGCTGGATCTGGTTTGCTAAGATTTTGTTGAGGATTTTACTATCTATGTTCATCAGGGATATTGGCCTATAATTTTCTTTCTTTGTAGTGTTTTATCTGGTTTTGGAATTAAGATAATGCTGGCCTTATAAATTGAGTTTGGGATTCTTCCCTCTTGAGTTTTTTTGAATAGGTTGAGAGGGATAGGCATTAGTTCTTTGAATGTTTGGTAAAATTCACCTGTGAAGCTATCAGGTCCAGGACTTTTGTTTGTTGAGATTTTTGTTTTTTATTGCTGCTTCAGTTTCACTAGTTGCAATCTGTTTATTCAGATTCTCTCTGATTATTCCTGATTCAGTTTTGAAAGTTTGTATGTTTCTAGAAATTTATCCATTTCATTCAGATTGTCCAATTTGTTGTCATATAATTGTTCATAATCTTTACTTTCTTTGACACAAAATTCTGTTTGAATTGTATTGGGCTTTGATGCTTACTGGCAAAGGAATCTCCTTTACTTGGGTAAAATCTCCATTCCTTTTCTTGCTCTACCAAGTTGCCTGCTTGATTACTGAAACTTCTCCACTTTGGTCCTCTTTTAAGCCTTGTATTCCAGGAAGTTGTGGTACTTCACTTGCTTATACACCCTCTTCAAAAGGGAGTCTATGCCATTCATAATCAGAAGTTTGGATTCAAGTATGCAATGCTGAGAAAAATCTTTTAAACTTTGAGATTCAGCTCTGTGTTATGTTAATTGATGGTATATCTATTTCCCTTCATTCTCCCTTTGAAATGCCAGTCACTTTTAAACAAATCAAAATAGAGTTGAGATTGAGCTGGATCCTCTTCCCAGTTACAATCCTATGTAATAAAAGCCTAATATACTAATTGTCCGACCTTTCAACGAGTTGCTATGATGTGCACTGACCACCAGGGGGCAGATGCTCCGACCAGTAGGTTAGCTTGCTGCTGTGGTCTGGCTGGTCAGGACTGGGCGAGAAGGGCCAAACACACCCTAGACCCCTCCCTTGGTCCTTCACTGGTCCCCATTGTGCAACAGTGGGGTCCCTCGCACTGGCCTGCACCCTCTTGAAATCCAGGACACCTAGGGGATGTTGGAGAGACAGTTGTGGCCTGATCCCCACAGGCCAGGCTGAGGAACACCACCGGTTCAGGAATTAACTGGTGCCCAGCTTTGTTTCTCTGGGACATTACACTGTTCAGGAGAGTGATACATTTCCTCCTCACTTCTTGTTTTCACACCCAGAGCAGTTGGGGAGTGGGTAGGTAGAATGGTGTGGTACAGTATTCATTAGTACATTTGTCTACTGGTCAAAGCTGCATTCTCAATCCAACTTTATAAATTTTGGTCTTCCTCTGTATGAACCTACCTCTTATTTGGTTTGAAATTTAGGAAAGAAGTGAGATTAATTATCTCTCACCAGCCCAAATAAAAGCTATAAAACCTTACATAAATGTCTATTTATATAATCCCTGGTTATATTCTGCCTTAACTTTCCTCTATGGTAATAGTGAATAAGCCTCAATGCATGATACCTTTCAAGAACATTTGCCTTTTAAAAAAAATGACATTGAGTTTGTGGTATTTTTATCCAAGAATAACTTTATCTAGTTGGAACTTTAAGCCATGTAACAGTCTAATGGGAATGAAGATCTTAGAAGCTTGGGGATCTGTAAGAAGGTGTTAATAAGTCTCCTCAATCCTCCCCATACTGTTGTATTTCCTGTATTGAGTCTGATATTGTGTCTGGATAAAAAAATATATATAGATAGATAGATAGATAGATAGATAGATAGATAGATATATCTCCAGATTTTCTTTTAAGAGGAATTAAATTTTTTATCAGGCTAAAACTTTTACAAATAAGTACTGTTATTTGAGAGTCACAGTTGCTATTATTCTGTAAGTTTTTCTCTCATATATATACAGGTTATATTAGAATAGTGTTATCTGAATATCAGAAAATATATCTAAGCCAATGTAATTATGAAAGCTTTGTATATTAATGCAATTGTCTAAGAATTTGCAGGCAACATACTGTCAAATACAAAAACTTGCTTCAAAGGTGCCACCAACTGTTTTGATTACAAATTACAATTTAGGAATTTTATCATGTATTAACATAGTTCGTTAAATATTATTCCTTTTTTCACTGCTCTCAAGGAAACCAACTTCAGCCATTGCCTTTTTCTGTAAGTTTCCAGGCTTAACAGAATGAGAACTGTGGTTCACTTTGTTTATTATGTTTCTTCCTCAGTGCTGGCTAACAAGTAGGATAATGCTCACTTGAGTTCCAAGTTTCAGAACATCTACTTAAGGAGTACCTGACACAATTTCTTAAGGAATTTATTAACAAGGAAGAAAAGAAACAGATATCTGGGTGGCAAAAATACAGCCAGTGAGTTAAATAGAATAGCAGGGATTATATTAGTGGACTTAATATAACTAGGATTCATTAATAAAAGGCTTCTGCAAAATGTGGATTTTCATATGCAATTCAGAGGCAATACAAAATCACACATGTGTTTTATCTTGGGCCAGCCAGTGAACGGGTTTGAAGGCAGAGTTCAGAAGGATATGTGTGGGCTGGAGGGTAACAAGTAGGCTGGGGAGAACAAGAGTTGCAGACATGAGAAAGTGACATGGAAAATAACATTAACTAGAGGAAAGAATTTTGTGATTTAGAATGCTATGTCTGGGGAGAAAGTCAGGATAAGAACCATTTTCATCTCCACAAAGGACTTTTTAATAGGTATCCAGAAACTTTTGGATGGATCCAGGGTTATAAACTAAGGCTAAGAAAAACCATGTGTTCCTCTCAAACTGTTGCAAAAATAACTCTTGCTATGTCAACTACTGCACTGAACAGGTGATCAATTAACTTTTAAAATTAATCTTTGCAGAAGAAAACTACATTTCATAATCGAAGAATTGGGCTATATGACACCAGAACTCTGTTTAAATGCTTGATGTTACTGTGTTGACCAAGTTCATAGAAAGATTCATAGTCTTACCAAAGGTGGGGACAGGTTTTGAGCCATTTTATTTGATTCTGTAAGTCACTGCTGTGAAGAAAGAGAATTTTCTTTTTAACACAAACTTTTTATTTCTCCAGACATGTAAGTATCTTGATTGGCTCATCAGTAGAAAGTATTTAATATATGTAGTAATGCAGATGCTTTTTAGCTATCTTCTATAAATAATAATTAAATCAAACACACTCAACTGTTGAAATCATCAGGTTAAATGGCTCTGATTAAATTTTTTATTATTTATTTATTTATATTTTGTACACCTAAAACTAATATGTCATGTGTCAATTACATCAATAAAAAATAAAATAAACAGAATCATAAAAATTTTTTTTAAAGTTTTAACAGTCTTAAATAATAGAAAAATAATACATACTTTTCAAAATAACATTCTATTTCCAAGCTTTTTTAACTGAATTCTTATTGTTCTTTTAATCAAAATGTGGACTGCAGATACATCTGATATAAATAAATCACAATTTAATTTCCCAGAATTTTGTGTTAATAAGATTTATTCAAAATGATATTGTGGGTCTAATAAATATTAAAAGAGAAAAAAACAACCAAGAATAAAAATCACTACTATTTAGACATTTTCAAGTTCACTTTATTGGGACAGTTGTGCAATTATTTACTTTTGCTTATAGTTATGTCTTTTTCTCATTTTTACAAAGCAATATTTATTATTGAACATAGTCTCTATATATTATCCATTTTGTGGGCACCAGTTAAACAAGTTGAAAACTTAAAAATGTCAAGTTGAATTAAATTTAAATGAATTGACTCAATAAAATTTATGCTATAGAAATTGTTAAAGTTCTTTAACTAAAACTATCCCAGTGAAATATGAAAAGACTCTTAAATGTTTGATTGCTTCACTGATAAAAATAAAATGAGCATTATAAAATTCATCCAGTGCTATAAAAAGATAAAATATTTTATTTGTATGCATACTTTTAATTATGGCTAATAACTACACAATCTAATACTAGATTTTTTTTTCAATGTTAGTTTTCTTTGGATCCCTGAATATTAAAATTTGCTTGTGGACAAAGGAAGTACATGCAACTCAGAAACCCATTGGAAAAAATTATCTCAGAATTACTTTTGCAGGTTTTATACTTAAAGGAAAAGACAGACATAGTTCAATCTAAAATATTTATATAGATGAGTAAGAAGATGAAAAAAAGACTATGAAAGGATTCTATTATGTGTTTGTTTCAGAGAGATGAGTGATATAATTTTAAGTGTTACAGAGAAGGCAAACTTAGTTGGCTAGATTTTGAGATAAGGTTATCTTTTTTTTAAAGATTTAACAACAATAAAAATCAGTTTGGAAGTGGAGACAATAAACTTAGCTGTTAGCAGTAGGGGAAAATCCCCTAAGAGGAGGGAGAATAGTTTTAGCAGTATACAAATAATATAAAAAGTAATTATCTAGATATTTCTCAGTAGTAGAGGAGGATATATTAGATTGAAATATTGTATGTGAAGAACCAGATTTAATTTTGAATCAGGTTGACATTTCTGATTTTTATCAGAAAATATTTGGGGTTTTTTAAATAAATTTTTTTATTGATTTCATAGAGGAAGGGAGAATGAGAGAGAGATAGAAACATCAATGATGAGAGAGAATCATTGATTGGCTGCATGTTGCCCTTGACCAAAATCGAACCTAGAACCCTTCCGTCTGCAGGCCAATGCTATATCTACTGAGCAAAACCGGCTAGAACAATATTTGCAATTTTAGTAGATCTTTATTAGACATATCACATGCATAATTAATATATCTATCTAAATTCATAATTTTCTATGAAAAATAATTTACGAAATAATTGTAACATCTTCAAAGATTTTTAGATAGTTCCTTTAGGCATTAGAAAAATTAAAATAGTGTACTCTGAAAACTATGCATGTCTTTTTTTTTTATTTTGTGATATGTGGCAAAAACCTTAATACTTGTCAAGTTTTGTAATTTATTGATGCATCTTTAAATGTACCAGATGCAGATTTAGACGTTAAAAATGTTTTTAAAAAATCTTTTATAGCACTGTAATTATGCTACTAAGCTTTTTGCTAAGTGTAAGTCTGGTTTAGAGAAACATGAGAAAAAGCACAATTAAATAGACATGACTGCAGTCTAGATTTAAGAATACCTATTTTCAATGTTTTTTCACTTAAATTACAAAATACAGGGAGCCGTAACAGCTAGGAGCTTTTCATTTTTAAACTAAATTCAAAGAAAGATAAAAAAAAAAAAAAAAATCTTAGATCTGGCAGAGCCTCCTACTACCTAAGTCTCAAATAGTCAAGCTGTACATAAAACAAAGAAATAAAAAGAAATCATGAGAGTGACATGCATCATAGTTACTCACTCTTCTTCTTTTGACCAGAAAACATTATTTTCTTCAGATGGAACTGTTTTGTGTAGCATCTTTTATGTCAAATCCAAGTTCATCTAAAGAATTGATTCAAGCTATTCACTGCTACTTCTGGCTTGTCTAAAATTTCCATTAGCCACAGTACTCTTAGTCCTTTTCCTTGGGGTACAAGGACCTGCTCCCCTTTACAGATGGAGAGGAGCTGGAATATATTTACGTACTAGGTGGTAGAGACCCAGCTTGAGAAGCATGAGTAAGTTTGTGAAAGGGATGCTGGCTTTTCATTCTGGATAGATCATTCTGGGGTCTGACTGCCCCTGCAGGATCTGATGCTCTCTGGTGCTGTCCTCCCTGGGGCCCAGCTCCTTTTCCAGGTACCTGATGGGTGTCTCTGCTCTGTTTGAATGTAAACATTTTTAATAATTAAATACTGAGATGCCTCTGAAGATAAATCTGTTGCCTGTAAGAGAAATAATTAAATTCATTTGATGTAAGAATGAAAAACTACAGTCATGACATTTTGTGCCTTTAACAGTATTCTGGTATAGAAACAAATTAAATTAGTGCCAGCCCGCTGCTAGTTGATTCAAGTTAACTTCTAGTTCAATAATACTGGATAATTTTGGTTTTTTTTTTGTTTTGTTATTAAATTATAAGTATCACTGCTGGCATTCTTGCTTTATGCAGTTCCTCTCACTTTGAAAGCACTTGCTTCCCCCCGACCCCAACTTAATTTTTCAAAGCACATTTAAACCCCACTTCCTCTATTAGGCCTTTGCTGAATTGTTTTTAAAATATGTTTTTTCTTGATTTCAGGGAGAGGAAGGGAGAGGGAGAGAGAGTGAGAAACATAAATGATGAGAGAATCATTGATTGGTGCCTCCTGCATGCCCCTTACTGGGAATCAAGCAGGCAACCTAGGCATGAGCCCCGAAGAGGAATAGAATCCTGACTTCCTGGTTCATGGGTCGGTGCTCAACCAATGAGCCACACCAGCCCGGCTCTTTGCTGAATATTTTAACCCTTGTTGACTTCTCTCTCGAGGCATTATGGTCCATAATATTTGGCTTTGGGTCACCTTTACATATTCCCCTTTAGCTTGCGGGTTCCACGGACCAGGTTTCTCCCTGTTTCTTGGACCACCCCCATAGCATTCTATAAATGTAACTGGTTAAGGCACATGTGTCAAACACAAGGCCCGCGGGCCAAATCCAGCCCGCCAGGCCTTGCAATGTGGCCCGCACTGCGCTGTCATCACTGCACTCCGCTGTCAGTTTATGACATTGTCAGTTTATGACTGTTCAGTAAACCATTCGGCCCGCGATTTAGGCTGGATTTTAGATTTTGGCCCCTTCTCTGATTGAGTTCGACACCCCTAGGTTAAGGGATAGCAGTGCAAGGCCGGATTGCTTCCCTTCTTAGTCGCAAGCGCAATGATACCCAGGAATCATTTTTGCCTCAATGTTCCATGAAGACCAAAGAACTAAAAGCAGAATATTCTCAGATACACCACCCAGAGAACCTATCTTTACATCTCTAGGAAATGAAAGCAGCAGGCATTCTAAAGGTGCAATTAATTTTAGGCATAATTTATGTAAATATTTAAACTTTTGGGGGAAGAAATCAGCATAAATAGACTTTAAAATGTCACCCAGAGCTAAAATTATTGTTTCTCTTTTTAATCTTAGTTATTTGCATCACGTATGCTCCCATTTAAAAACTATATTAGGCATGTTTTCATAAAGTTTTAGTTTATTCCTTTTCCCCTTTTGTTCAAGAAATGCTTTTACAAAATTTTAGGAAATTCTCACATTTCACTATTTATGCAACACCTTTTTTTAGAGCTTGTTGTCAGATTAATTATTAAATAATTCAAGTTTTCCTAGGAATCCACACCTCCTACTCTATCAGAAATTCTTGGACTTTTGGCATACATTTATTTGCGGATAAAAAAAGCAATGTTTATTTTGGGAACATGTGAGCATATATTTATTTTTTATAGGATAGAGTTTGATAGATGAATTGAACTTTGGACATGGGGAGCAGGGACTTGGAATCTATCACCTACTATTTACAATTGAACAAACTTCCTTTAAAAAAAATCGTTAGTGTGTTTCTTAACTCTTTCAGGTTTTGTTTCTCCTATTCTATTTAGTAGGGAAGATTCAACACTTTGTCACTTTTGTTTTTATAGCTGGGCTGTCAGTTCTGAATCTTTAACTTGGGAATTCTGGGGAAGCAGGCCAGGCTGCAGACATTGTCACCGCATGAGGCACAGAGAGAGCAGGTTTGGATGCTCATTCTCAGTAACCCTGGGATTAATGGTCTCAAAGCCTGAGACAAAGAGAAGAAACACTGTCCTGAGCACAGAGATGAGGAGCCACGGTGGGCAAGCAGGCTTGCCTTGAGGCTGGAGACGTTGATATTTTATGGCCCGTGGTGGACCACTTGCTTAGAGAAAGGCACCACCAGAACTTAGGAAAAGGGGACCATTTACTTGAGGATTTAGTGAAAGCTCTTAATTGATGGAGAGAGCCAGATGCTGGTCTGCAATGGATCAAACATCTAAAAGGGGATGAAGGCAACTCTGGTGTATGTGCTTATGTGGGAGGCTTTTATTCTTTAGTTATTCATACCAGTTTTCCGGGAGGTTCCAGCTCTGTTCTTACCTTCATGATACGTTGGCTCCTACATTTTGTTTCTGAACTGCTCTAAGCCTGTTATCCTACTAAGATCTGGGTGGTGTTCCTTGCCCCTGTGCTCTGGCTTCTGGTTAGGCGTTGGGGGGACCCTGTGCTCTATGTCCCCTGATTCTGGCTTTGCCATCTCATGTCCATCCTAGTGCTGCTGGCATTTCATTTTTATTATTTCCTGAAATAAAACAGAGCCACAGATGTCTGTGAATTCTTATGGTGATTTTATCAGGGAAACAATAAGGGTGTATTACGATACTTGTGGGACAAGGCAATGATGGGGTTCAGCACTGTGTTTTCACATGTGGTTTTTCCAGGTGAGGTTTGTGCATATTTAAGTCAGACTCTTGAATACAGAGAGATTTGCAGTTTGTTCAAATTCCTCAACAAAAATAACCATACTAAAGGAATTGTCCATGTGAGATAGAATAAAATGACATATTAATAATTCACTGGTTAAGGATGTTATTGGTGCCTTCTGACAAAGTTCGTTTCATTCGCTTTAGCCAACCCCTCATTTTAGAAGCCTATTGTTTGAGAAGTAAGGGAGATTTGGGGGATCAATGAAATCAATCTGTCAGTTAGTAACATAATTAAAGAAGTCTCATGAAAGCTCTGAATACTTTTGAAAGAATAAAATGTCTAAAACTTGTCTGCTTTATCTCAACCCCCAAGGTCCCTAGCTAGTGATGGGAACATAACCTTTAAGACTGTTCCAGGAAACAGCCCCAAGCTAAGGGCTAACAAAGCAACACAGGACTCTAACAGTTAAGAAAAACAGGATACAAGATTACCAGATGGGACTGTTGACTAAGCTTAAGCACTGTCATAAAACCTGTTATCAACGAGTCCAGACCCCTTTGGAATGTCCTGACGGCCTTTGTTCTCCTCCTCTCCCCTCCGTGTGTAACCCCTCCCGATGTGTGGTTTTTGCCTTTATAAACTTGTAAGATTTTCTGCTCGGGGCTCGACTCCTCTGCTCCTGCGTGGGCTACGAGTTGAGCCCCAGCGCGCTGGAATAAAGCCTCTTGCTGTTTGCATCAAGTGACGCCTCCTGTGGTTGATTGGGGTCGCCGTTGGTCCGTGGGACAGAGTGAGGGTCTCCCTCTGGGGGTCTTTCACTTTGATTTAAAAAAAAATCTGTGCCTTGAGGAACCAAGATGGTGATGTAGGTAAATGCCTCCCACAACCACATCAAAATTACAACTAAAAAACAGAGAGCCATTATTCAGAACCACCTTAAAGCTGGCTGAATGGAAATCCTACAACTAGAGAAGTAAATAAGAAAGCTTTTACCATTGAGATTGGTAGGAGGGGTGGAGGCATGGAGCAGGTTGTTCCAACATCCATGTGCCTTTTTTTTTTTTTTTTTTTAATTGGGAGGGATATCTTAGTTGTGAGGAGCAAGGAATCCAGCCCCACATCAGACTCCCAGGCAAGGGGTCCAGAACTGGGGAGAGAAGTCCCTATAGCTTCGGGCTGTAAAAACCAGCAGGGACTGTGGCTGAGTAACATGATGGCTTCTGGAGAACCATGTGTTCCTTTTAAAGGGCCAGCACAGGAACTTGAACTCCATCTCTCCGAGCTCCACTTCAGGGTGGCTTTGGGGGATTCAGCCTCATATAAGGAGGAATTGGACTGTCAGGCACTGGGGCAGGGACTCAGGGGCAGCTTTCTCCCAGACAGGGATGCTGGCAGGGATCATTGTTCCTGTGCTGGGACCTCCCCCATTACAGGATTGACTGGCAGCCATATCTGAGGGTCCATCAGACTGGCTCACAGTGTTTGCTCCTCCCTGGTGACTCCCTGATACTCTGCCCCATCCAATTTGCAGCCCCATTCAAGCTGTTTGCAGATGCTTTTGAAGCAGGGCTTTTGGGGCAACATAAGCAGGCTTAGGGATTTTTTTAGAATTGGGGTCCATAGGAAAAACACAGGGCCACAGACTGGAAGAAGGTACATTTCCATAACACAAGGAAGCCAGATGCAGTTACATTTCCATAAGACAAGGAGGCAGCAACAGGTATATTTCCATAAGACAGGGGACCTGGAAGTAGCCATGAAAGGTCTATATTTACAAAATAAAGAGAAGGAAACCCTTTTTTTTCTGAAGGAAAAGAAGAAAGTCCAAAGGGAATAGATAAACAATAAGGAAGGAGTTTGAGCCCAGGAGTTACTATAGTAACCAGTCTAAGGGAATAGTGACCAATCAGAGGGGATATTGTGCACCAGGATCTGCAGCCTATATAAGCCATAGGGAAGGGGAACCCAGTACAACCCTTTTCCTCCTCCCCACATAGGAGTCCATTATGTGGGACTCTCTCCCCCTCCCCACCACGTGAGAGTCTGTACTTGTTCTTCAACTTTGCTCTACCACTTTTTATCCATGGATTAATTCTTCGATTCCGGTGGACAAAGAATCTGGGTTCCCGTCAAAAAATTTGGTATCAATTTTCCATATGAATGGCCTGTCCTTGATAATGTTTCAGACTTGCTAAAATCCCTCAAATAATTAACAGCTGGTGTCAGCATGCCTAGACCTATCAATAAAAGGCCCAAGACCTGGCACTAGCACCAGCCACCTTGCTTCATTGCTGGATCTCCCTTCAGCACTTCCAACCCCAATACAAGTAGCAGCCATCTGCAGACCTCTCTGTAGCTCCTGCCAGGCAACCCCAGGCAGTAGATGACTTTGCACCCCTCAGGAGACCCCAGAGCCAGTACACCTAGTGGACAGCTTCAGACCAGACGAGATTTACAACTCTACACACCCGCAAGCAACACACTCAAGTCCCACTGAAGTATTTGCTTCATAGTGGTGTCTCCTGCATAGCAATTCTTCCACTGCAGTTACAGCTAGTCCTTGCAGACAGTTGGTCTAGAGATCAATTCCTCCCATGAAGCCAACAGCAATCAAGACTAAACTACAGGAAGCCCTAGCCAGTTTGTCTCAGTGGGTAGAGTGTTGGCCTACAAACTGAAAGGTCCCAGGTTCAATTCTGGTCAAGGGCACATGCCCGGATTGTGAACTTGATCCCCAGTGGAGAACTTGCAGAAGGCAGCTAATTCATAATTCTCTCTCATTGTGGATGTTTCTGACTCTCCTTCTTCCTTCCTCTCTGAAATAAAATAAAATAAAATAAAATAAAATAAAATAAAATAAAATAAAATAATAAAATAGAAATAAGGCTAAACTACACGATTGTGCATACAGCCTACACAGGGATGCACTTAGAGTGCCCAGCTCAGGTGAATTGGGATGGTGAGCCACTGGGCCCTATAGGACACCTACTGCACAAGGCCATGCTACAAATTTCAGGAGACATAGCAGTTCTACTTAATACATAGAAACAAACACAGGGAAGCAGCCAAAATGTGGAGACAAAGAAACATGCCACAAATGAAAGAAATGGAAGCAAGCAAACTACTGGATATGGAGTTCAAAACCATGGTTATAAGATTACTCAAAGATCTTCCTGAGAGCTTCATGGGACTTATTATTAAGACTTTGAAGGATCTAGTGAGAATTTCAAAGAAATGAAAAAGGACAAGTCAGAAATTAAGCATACACTAACTAAAATAAAAAGAAATAATTTACAGGGATTCAACAGTAGAGGATGCCAAGAATTAAATCAATGATTTAGAATATGGCAAATGAAAAAACACCCAATCAGAAGAGCAAAAAGGAAAAATAATCCAAAAATATGAAAATGGTGTAAGGAGCCTTTGGAACAATTTCAAGTGTACCAACATTTGTATTATGGTGGTTCCAGAAGGAGAGAGAGAGAAAGATATTAAAAACCTATTTGAAGAAATAATGACAGAAAACTTCCCCTACTTGGTGAAAGAAATAGACTTACAAATCCAGAAAGCACAGAGAATCTCAATAAAGAAAAACCTGAAGCGGCCCACACCAAGACACATCATAATGAAAATGTCAGGTGTTAAAAGACAAAGAGAGAATCTTAAAAGCAGCAAAAGAAAAGCAGTTAGTGACCTACAAGGGAGCCCCCATATGACTGTCAGCTGATTTCTCAACAGAATCTATGCAGGAAATATTAAGAAGGGAGTGGCAAGAAATATTCAAAGTAATGAATAGCAAGAATCTACAACCAAGATTACTCTACCCAGCAAAGCTATGACCTATAATTGAAGGTCAGATAAAGAGCTTCACAGACAAGAAAAAGGTAAAGGAGTTCATCACCACCAATCCAGTATTATATGAAATGTTGAAGGGTATCTTTAAGAAGAGGAAGAAGAAATAAAAAGGATAAAATATGAACAATAAAATGGTAATAAATATATATCAACAACAATTGAATCTAAAAATAAAAATAAATGAATAAGGACTCTAAAGAACAAAATAAACTGGTGAATAAAATAGAATCAGAGGCATGAAAACATGGAATAGACTGACTAATCTCAGAGGAAAGGGTAGGGAAGGTGGGAAGAGATTAACCAAAGATTTATGCATTACCTATGGACACAGACAATAGGGTGGTGAAAGCCTGGGGCAGGGTGGGAACTGGGTGTAGGGGGTAATTGCCTCTCTGTTATACTCTCAACAATAAAGATTTTAAAAAAACACCACCACCAACAACAAAACCTATGCCTGAGTATTGTGAATAATATAAGTTACTTTGTTTTAAGATAATTTCTTAGCCTGGAGACCATCTATGACTTTTGCTACTTCCATTTTTTTTTCTTTGTTCTTTTTTTTAAAATACATTTTTATTGATTTCAGAGAGAAAAGGAGAGGGAAAGAGATAGAAACAACAATGATGAGAAAAATCATTTATCAGCTACCTCCTGCACTCTTCCTACTAGGGACTGAGCCTACAACCTGGGCAAGTGCCCTGATGGGGAATTGAACAATGGCCTCCTGGTTTATAGGTTGATGCTCAACTGTGAGCCTCATATGCTGGGCTGCATTTTATTTTATTGCCCCAAATTTCAGTCTCTGTGTATGAGGTCAGTACCCAAGCACACTGTCAATGCAATTCTCTGATTGAGTCTGGAAAGTCAGTCTCTGGCAGGGTGTGGTGAGAATAAAAAAGTCATCTTTTCTGTCAAAGAACAATTTAGTCAGCTGCCATTTTGGACTGTGTGACTTGGCAGCCATCATGTTGGCCACATGACTTGCAGCTCCCTGAGGGCTTCCATTTTGAAACAACAAAGGCCAACCCCTCCCTTTGAATTAGCTAATCATGATAGACCATGCACCTGAGCTCCAATCAAGAGTGAGGGACAGGTCATGTGCATCAGAATTAAAAAGCTGAGCAGACCACCTGCTCCGTGTGCGTGTGCTTCCAGACCACGTACATGCGCACTCTTCTGTGCAGAATAAAGATATTTGCCTTGCTGCCTGTCTCCTGAGTATGTTTTGTGTTCTACCAGGATCCCTGAATTTGGGGGCTCACCTTATTTCTTACAGTGTGATGTAAAAAAAAAAAAAAATGTCAAAGAATGTCTTATTTATTTGGGGCCTTCTATGTCAGTGATCCTATCTCCTCTTGGTCAGAAACCACAGCTTTGTTGACAGGAAGCCGAAGAATATTGGAAAGTCTTATCCCTCCACACGGGGCTTCTTACACCACTACTGCTTTCTGCTAACTGGCATCATGCCCGCATTTCCTGAGTCTCTGTTATCATTGGCTTCCCTTTTTTAACTTCTCTATTTCTTACATGCCAATTTCTCCACTTCCATTATATCAAATCTGTAATAGCAAGGAAAGTTTAGAAATATAAAATACAAATTAAAATGTTAAAAGGTATCAAGGATACAGTCTGAAGAGAAATGGGCTATGACCACCACTACAGTGACCTTGTGCTTGCAGGATTTCTTTACTTCCAAAAAGCACTTCAATAACCTCATGTTAAACTTCCAGATTGGCTCTAAGAGCTTACCCAGCCCCCTAAGAATTGTATTTTACATGTACCTTGCAGCTTGTTTCTCTCTTGGTTGTCTTCCTACTTTATTCCTTGCATATGTGCAAATATATCACAATATAGCAATTGCACAATAGAGTGCAGGTTATGTGAATGAATGGGTCATTTTTAAAAGGAGTTTATAATTTCGTGATTGTCTCCCCAGGGAATGTGGTCCAGAGCTGGACACAGAGTTACTCTCCATAAAATATGATGACTTTCACTGTAGCACTGAGATAGGGACATTTGCATAAATAGCACTTAGGACATGATGTGAACCAAATTCTTCACTAAGTACAAGCTGCAGAAGATATTTCAAGAAGTTGCTTGGTGATCTTGATGAGTCCTGTAGCTATCTGTGAGAAAGCTATACATTTTCCAACATCTGCTGCCTCTTGGCATCCAATACTACGTTGAATCTTTTCATGAAGATGGTCAGAAGTTTTGGTGGTGTGTCATAGCTCCTCCTCACATCCCCTTTGACTGACACCTTTGGTTCTCCCCTCCCCACCCCCCCTCCAAGATGCATCATATACCTCTTTTGTTTATGAAGTGTGGTGTGGTAATGTAGGCCTCCAGAGATGCTTCCTCTGTGGAAATTGCTGAAAAACATCTCTGCATACTGAGATTTTATGGAGCCAGGTAGCCACATCTTATGAAAAGCAATATTTCAGACATTTCTCTTCTGTACACATGAATACCTATCATTCTTTATGTAAGCCATCACTTACATCACTTTTGCTGAAATAAGTCATTTTCTGTTTGTTAACCCCTCTTAGACCAAGTGCCTTGAGATTTGGGCTTAAAATGCTTAGAAGAGTTCCTATAACATGAGTATCCAAGAAATGTTTGTCTATTTCTGTACTGAATTGGACTCAGTTGAAGGATTGCTGGTGTCATAGGAGGGGAAAGCAGATTCGGCTGGTGGTGAGGGAGAGCTTGTAAAGCTTAGTAGATTGGAACAGGATAATTCTAGTAATCCTATGGGACATCCTGGCAGGAGGATTTACTAAGCAGTTGCTAATATGAGACTACAGCTTGAAAGAAGGTCCGTGCCACTGATTTTGGGACATAGAACTGACTATTCAAGGCGAGGAGGAAGGTAGATTAGATAGCTGGCTTTTTCAGGAGCCTGCATGGGAAGGGGGAGAAGTAAAGAGAACTTTCCAGTTTCCTCAAGCCCTTTCACCCATGCTTTGAACCAGAAAATTAGCTTACTTTTATTATAAATATAATTAATTATCGCTTTCACAAAGGAAACAGCCCAAACTACAAAGCTGTGGTTTCTGACCAAGATGAGATAGTCAATTACATAGAAGGCTGCAAATAGATAAGAAAGTCTTTGAAATTCCCTTACATCATACCCTGCCAGGGGTTGCCTTTCTCAAACTCAACCAGAGATGTTCACTGACAGTGTGATTGGCTGCCTCCTGCATGTCCCCCACTGGGGATGGAGCCTGCAACCCAGGCATGTGCTGAAGGTTGTATCCTCATGTATATTTTATCTGCCTCTACTTTTGTTATTACAATTAGTTCCCAGAGATCAAAATGATCCCACAGTCCTCAGACTATTCAAACAATATGGTGGAAATATTGAAAGAAATATTAGGAACAAAATAGGCAGGTTTATGGAATAAAGAAGGTCCATGGGGGAGGAATGCAAATATGAAGGAGAGGTTATCTCTGACCTGAGCAATTAAAGCAATTAAAAGGTAGATCAAAAGCAGCCTTGACCTGAGCAGCTTAGAGATGCCAAAATGCTCATCTTACTTGTACAGAGGATAGAGAAATGCCGGAGAAGGGGGGGGGGGGGGGGGGGACGGACACGACGACATACATTCACAGAGGATAAAGAAAAGTCACAGGATAATGGAAAGAAGAAAACGTATTTTCACAGAGAATAGAGAAATGTTACAAGGTAAGGGGAGAGGGAGAGGGGGTCACCACCTGGGCTTCGGCCTTTAGAACTGAAGTATCTAAAATACTGTGTAACAAAATAACCAATGAAGAAAGCACAGGGGTCCTAAATTAATGCAAGGTCCAATTAGAAAGGGTCAGGTTCAAACAAAGAACTGCAGCATATTTAAACTGGAGACAAAGGGATATGAGACAGATTTTTTATTTTTTCTCTTTTTCCCATTAAAGAGAGAAAGCGAGTGCAGGCTTTTCCCATTTGGGGGCCCCTCCCCAGGAGGTTCCCTTTGAGGACCCCCCTGCCCAGATGGAGTTTGTATATGCTTCCAATAAACTTCTACATTTTAATGAAATAAATCTGTTAGTCCACAAATTTATTCTTTGGCGGGGTCTCTCGTTCACTCATCCAGCACTGAAAGAGAGATGATCCAGTTCTTCGAGTAGAGGGGCTGGGGATTGAGAAATAAAAGAAAGAGATAACACAGAGATAGAAGGAAAAAGCTGAGACGGGGTGGACTGCTGCCCTCTTTTGATGGAGAGACAGTGATCCAGAGCCCTTGCAGCGAGTTTATTTTATACCCACAAATACCAGGAAGTTTCACCAAAAATCAAGACAAAGGAGATTATTTGCATTCTTGAGTAGGCCTGAGCATTCCTAGTGCTAGACTGGATTTACATGTCAAAATCCACTCCCAGAAACCTGGGCAAAGATAAGAGTCAATGCTGAGAACACATCTGCCTTTTTGGTAAGATGTGTAACCAAGATGCGGCTTTGCCTGTTGCCCTAGGTTCAGCTGACAATCATTAAGGAAGTATGCGCTCTCTACAATTCTTCATCTTCGTCAGACAAGAACCCATGAGAAGTCTGCACCCCGAACCCGATGTTTTAATATCAAGCAAGGACAGATGTATTATGTGTCTTATTTCTATTAAAGAAGAAATAACAAATAATGTACAAAGAACACTGCACATGAGTTTAAGTCTTTGTTCTAGAGATTATTGTGTTGATTTAGAGCAAGCAGTTATATTTAAAGCAGTGGCGATGATGGTGACGATGACCATGATGATGATGATTATGAAGATAAAAATATCAATTCCATAGTGTTATTGTGAAAATGAAATGTGTGCATATTTGAGAAAGCACTATAAAACTACAAAGTGTGAACATTGCCAATTCAGAGTGCATTCTGTAAGTGTTGCTTTGGTTCACATACTCTTAGCCCAAGTCTGGTTTTAGACACATGAAAACAATGGCAAACTACTGCTACTACTACTACTGCCTCCACTACTATAATACATTTTTAAAAAATATATACATTTTATTGAGTTTTTACAGAGAGGAAGAGAGAGGGATAGAAAGCTAGAAACATCCATGAGAGAGAAACATCTATCAGCTACCTTTTTCACACCCGCCAATGGGAATGTGCCCACAACCAAGGTACATGCCCTTGACTGGAATTGAACCTGGGACCTTTCAGTCCGCAGGCTGATGCTCTATCCACTGAGCCAAACCGGTTTTGGCCTATAATACATTTGAATAATAAATTTTAGGTAGATAAAATACAAATAAATTCATCACACTTAAATATGATTGCCCCGAGGCAAGCCTGAGCAGATCCATATGAAAGTTGGCAATGAAAGACTTCACCTCCTACCATTCAAGTGGACAATTCTGGGAGGTCTTCTGTGACCTCAGGTCAGTGAAATTGAGATTGCCACAGTAGGAACCTCAACAATGTGCCTTTATCTTACATTATCTGCACCCCCTTCCTCGTTCCTCCCCTCCCCCCCACCCCCCCAATCTCTCAGGTTTTCTGGCTTTTCACACCTGCTTCCCCAGTGCAAACAATCACCTTTCTCCCAGTAGTTCAAGTTAAGATAGTAATATGGCAAAATTGTATTGAAAATGGGATTGCTACTTCTGGAGCACAGATGCTGACATTGGCAAAGCAAGGGAGCAGAGGATGGAGGATGGCAGTAGAGCCATGGGAGCAATCCCCCCAGGCACAGGCAGTAATGGGCTGCAGTGTCTGCAGAGATTATTTTTAAAAAGTATTACACCCCACAGAAAGTCAGAAAGCTTTGCAAGAATGCTATGCAACAGCAATTCTAAGTAACGTCAGGGGTAAAATCCTTGTTCCTGCTAGAGCAGGTTGATCCTACCACCCTCTTTTTCCTTTCTCCTCCTCTGGTTGCTGATGTCACCTTTCAAATCCAATTATAGTTGTGAAGTTGGGTTATGTCATATTGGTAGTTTGAGCATTTAAATGTGGGCTGGTGTGGGTTATGCATCTGGGTTAGGGCTTTGTTTCAATAAATAGGACATAAGGAATCTGAGTGACTTTGAGTAATAAATTATCATTATGTATACCAAGCATGCTAGAGGTTTTTTGTAGAGTCCCAAATAGACCAGCTTTGAGAGAGAAATGCAAATTTATGGGTGCCACTAAATTTAAGGTCCTAAATATTCTTGTAAAGCTTTTAGGTACTTCAGAATACTTGTGAATGATGCCCAAGTCAATGCATTTGTACCCAAATGTAATTATCTTGCCCAAAGATATTCAACAAAGAATCTCAGAGTCATTATTTGGGGATGTGGAATTTCAGTGGGCATTATTAATTTGTCATCCAAATAAAATAAGCTGCAATCTTCTTAATAGAAACACATAGCATATTTTAGCCTAATTCATTGTTTTTATAAGGAATCAATAGCTTATGCTTACCTTTATTTGCATAGCATTCTTTCCTGTATATTTAGTAGTTTTAAATGGACATTGATATACAGTCCTGTCAATATTCACTATTTGATAAAAAGGAAAGCATTGAAGAGTATGGCAATTTGTTCCCAAATATAATTATCATTGACCTCAACATATGTCTCTCAGGAAAGTAAAGTATTACTAATTATTGTGTTTTCTACTTGGTGCCAAGGAAATAAGAAAGAACTTATATAAACTGATTATATAAAATGTGTTTTCACAACTCTTTCTATCTAAGAAGTCATGACTAAGTCTGGTTGATATTTTTTTCCCTACTCCTATTTACATTAAAAATGTCATTGTCTATAAATTAAGGTATATTTATAACAATGTATTTCAAGCTCCCAAAACAATGTGCTGTATTCTTTTCTAACCTTTATAGATTTCTTTGAAATATATTTGTTTGCCATATTGATAGTTTGAGCACTTAAGTGTAGGTGGCTGTGGGTTATGCAGCAGATATATATAAAATTTTTGTATGGGTTAGACTTAGTTAAGTTTAATAATAATGTGCTTGTTGAAGTCCCTTCTTTAGGAAAAAAAAATTTGCCATTACTATATCAAATATGTAATTGATGTTAAATTTGTGTTTAGATATGCCAAGAGAACCAGCCTCCCTACCAATCAAGATAACCTTCTGCTTAATGAAATATTTGAAAATGAAGAGACTATAAAAAGCATTTTAATAGAGAAATGATTTATCTATCATAGTCATTTTCATAGCTGTGTGTGTTGGGGTAGTGTGGATGGCTGAGAAAGTGGCCTTGGATAAAGTCGAGTGATGTCCATAAAGTGAGAATAGTAATTCTCGTTTTGTTTTATTAATCCTCACATGAGGATATTTTTTCCATTGCTTTTCATAGAGAGTGAAGGGAGGGAGAGAAAGAGAGAGGGAAACATGGATATGAGAGACACATCGACTAGTTGCTCTCCACACATACCTCAACCAGGGTTGGGGAACAAACCCAATACCCAGATACATGCCCTTGACTGGAAATTGAACCCAAGACCATTAGATATGTGGCCTGATGCTCCAACCACTGAGCAACAGTGGCCAGGACAAAAATGGTTATTCTTATGCATGAATGGAAGATAATTTACAGGAACGGAATTTGAGGGTGTCTCAGAAAGCATGTTAAGACCCCCTATTAACTTGTAACTCCAAAACTAAACTGGTATTGGGGTCTGCCATTGAGATGTAGAGAGTGCTATAATAAAAGCATTTCATTTGTGACTGTTTTTGAGACTATCAAGGCATTCTTTCAGAGTTGTTGAATGTTTGATGTGGGGCTGGATTTGGAGGCTGTACTTCACACCATGTAAATAGTCGCCCACTCTAGGCCAGAGTTTCTAGCTAAAAGGTTTAGACTTAAATTTTCATTTTAATATGTATTCATTTTTTTTCTGTCTTTCTCCTCCACCCTCACTCGACTGTGAAAAGTTGCATAAGTGGAGCCATTTAGAAATGCAGTCAGGGCAGCCACACCGGAAGAACTGCATGGCATGTCTTCTTGAACCTTTGGAATGTTTAAACCAGGCAACATAACCTTTGACTGGGCCAGAGGAGAGTTGTCTCCCAAACAACTGTTTGTAGAACTAAAAGGGAAGCAGACAACCTGAGTATGAGGACTGATAATTAAGGGCATTTTTAAAATCAACAAACATCTAAAGAATAACTTAGTTAATTAGCACCAATAGAAATTCCTTCTTTCTATTCATGTAATCATTTTTCTTCCTTTCTCATATAAACCCCTTGCCTTCCTAACACTATTTGGGTTTCTGCCTGAATCAGTACTTCCTGAATAGCTTATTTCTTGATAAATAAATGCTAGTTGCCTCTCATTTTGGCTTTCCATTTTTAGGTTAACACACTAAAAACACTACTTCACTTATGGTCACCAAATGTGTGGGGTTTTCCCCCACCAAACAATTCTGTGACACCAACTTAATGTTCTATAAAATTTAATAAATTCTGAAGATAGCATCAGACCCTCCTGCTTAAAGGCTCAGTCCCACAAGACTGCCAATCTCTTCGGATATCAGTTGCAAGTCCAGGTTGTTATCTGTGCTTCTGATAGAGGGGCTATAAATTGAAAGTTCCCCTGGCCCCCCTCCTTGGTTTGATTATTTTGCTAGAGTGGCTCAGAGAAACATTTCACTTACTAGATTCTGGGTTTATTATAAAAGGATATAACTGGGGAACAGCCAGGTGGAAGATATGCATAGGGTATGTTGAATGGAGAAGAGACCACCCAAGAGGTAGAGACCCCTACCCGGGAAACAACTCCAAATAGCCAATTGCGGAGTCAAATAACAAATTTATTACAGATTCGAATCTGGGCTGCCGCCGCCAGGATGGAGCAGGCAGAGACAGCAGCCAGCAGTTACAAATCCAGCTTTTTATATACATTTCAAACAAGGGGGTGGAGATCCACGGGGCTGGAGCTGACTGGTTTCTATATTGCTTAACCTTGCGGTTGTATGTATCGGCCAGATGGCCTAATCTCCCTTCTTGGTTCGTTCTGTTCTTTTAGCCTTGACTAACCCAGACTGTTGATTTGGCCTTCAGGTCCAGGAGGGAGAGGGAGGAGTAACTTTCTACCCTCCAGGCAAGGTCAGTAATTTTCCTACTCCTCAGCAAGTAATCAAAGGCAGAAGTCAGATAGCAAAGCTAAAATTCAAACAGCAGTTTTTACCAAAGTATGGTTGCCACTATATTTCATTCCCCACTGGTTTTTTTTGTACAAGAGTCAAATCATTGACTCACCCTACTTCTTTGCTCTTTAGTCTCCTAGTATATTTAGTCTTATTTAGCCCCAGACTTTCTCACTTGGTTAGTAAAAATGTTTTTACAGTTACCAAAACCTCTAGTACCACAGTTCCCATTAGTACTGTCCTTACTGAAGTCTAATTCCCTCCTGGCATCAAGTCTCCTCCTGGCCTGTGTGGAGGCCAGGCTAGAGATCTCACGGGTGAGGCTGCTGGTTGCCAGGATCCAGGTTGTTTTCTGTGCAGGAGCTGGGAGTGGTGTAGCCAGGTCTGGGTGCCGTCTACTTCAACAGCCGTGGGCGTGCTCAGGATAACAGTGTAGCGTCCCTTTCAGGTTGGAGTGAGTCTTTGGGTAGTGAACTTCTTTACCCATAGAGTCTCCGGGCTGGATGAGGTGTACAGGGTCCACGGGGGGCACTGGCAGTGCATCTGGAACAAGCTTATGCATGGCTTCTGGGTAAATTGCAGAGCCTGTAAGGACTTGAGCAAGGGAATGGTTATGAATTCTAGCTTTCAGTTTCTCCCTGACCCCAGGAAGAATGGAGGGAGGTCTACCATACACAATCTCAAAAAGAGGGGGGGAAACCATCCCAGTAGGAGATACACCCGGCCTATAATAGGGCGAAGGGCAGGGGGTTGGTCCAATTTTCACCGGTTTTTAGGACAAATTTAATTAAACTTTTTAGAGTTCCACTCATGCCTGTCCTAAGGCTTGAGCTATACTTTGAGATACCTTGCTATAAAGACTGGGCTGTCATCTGATCCTATGACTACTGGCAGCTTGAATCTAGGTATAATCTCCTGGAGTAATTTCTTGACTCCTATAGAGGCAGTTTCTGTTCTACGCTTCAACCTAATCTGGGAAGGTGTCTATAAAAACTAGCATGTACTTATAACTTACTTAAGCTTCGTAGTATCTGCCTCACAGAAATTTAGAAGTCTTGATGATACCTAAGTGGGTAACCTGGCATGACTGGGCAACTAATATCCGACTTAGAGCCTCTGGGACCAACAGTCTATCATCTGGTAGGGTCCACCAACCATCTGGTCCTTTGATGGCTTGCTTCTGTTCAGCCAATTCCTTCTCTTGTTTGGTGTAGGTCGGGGTCCGGCAGGGTTACTAAGACTTGTAAAGGCCCCACTGGTTTTTGGGCATCTTCCTTTGCAGTTTGGTCTGTGGCTCTATTTTCTCTGGCTTTAATTGTCTCCCCTTTCTGATGTCCTTTGCAGTGCACTATTGCAACTGCTTTCAGGAGTCAGATGGCCTCAAATAAGGCTAAAATAATGTCCTTTCTGGCTGGAGTTGGTAATCCTCTTTCCTGGGGGACGGCACTGTGTCCCCATAGAAGGGCCTGGATTAAGGCCAAAAGTTCAGGAACTGTGCCCAAATGGTGTGGTCCAGGGTGACTACTGCTGCCCCTGTATATCAGATCCCATCCCGAACGTAACTGCTCCCATCTGTGAACAGTACCTTGTCTGGTGATGACGGCAGGACATCTGTCAGTACTGCGTCTGTTACCTCTATGCCATCATGAATGGGTTCCTCTGGATCATCTGGAAGCAGGCTGGCAGGGTTGATGGCCAGTGTCTTATGGAATCGGACGCAGGGCTGGTCCAGGAGAAGAGCGTGGCACTGGGTGATATTTGACATCCATCTCTCTGGAGCACCTCAAAGGAGGGCCTCAACAGCATGGGGTGCTGTCAGGGCTAGCTCCTGGCCCAGAGTCTGCTTATCTGCCCCCTTCATAGTCTCTTAAACAGATAGGCAATAGGTCTCTTCCAGGAACCTAGAGACTGATTGAGAATCCCTTTGGCAATGCCCCTTACCTCACTCATATAAAGGTGAAAGGGCTTCATAACATCTGGAAAGGCTAGGGCAGGTGCTGAGATGAGAGCCTTCTTTAGCTCCTCAAAGGCCTGTTGTTCTACTTCAGTCCAGTTTAGCAGCTGCGTTCCTCCTGTACGTGTTCCTTCCTAGGTCTACAGTCCTTCTTGATGTCCAAGGAAAACAGTCAGTTTGCCTGGACTGATATCTTCCTAGAGGTCCCATCGGCTCTGTCAAGACTGAATAAACTGCCCAGAGCTCACCAGGAAATTAATAGCTTTGCTTCTCACTTGTAAGGTTACCTTTGGGATTAATTGAAAGGAGCACTGGTCTCGTCAGGGCTCGAGGTTAAAAACCCTTGGAATCTAAGTCTCCCTTTCTTTCAGATTGTCTCTGTCTCTTCTGGCCTCACCTTCTGTCTCTCTCCCTCTCTAATCTCTGTCCTTTCCTGTCTCTAGCTTATATCTCTCTTCCTCCCTTTCTCACATACATACTTATCACTTTCTCTTCCAATCTTTGTTTCTGCTAATCCTTCCCTCTCGGACTCCCAGAGTCTCTTTCTTAAGTCTCTGCTTCGTTCTTTCCCTCTCTCCCTGTTTCTCCTTCTCATCACATGCACAACTTTCATAAAAACTTTATTAGCTTTTAAACCTTCTTTCTATGTCCTTCAAAAATCTACAACCATACCTCAAATCTTCTATTATTTTAGAATATTTAGGAAAGGCAGAGGGAAGAGAGAGCAGGTCTAGCACTCTGTTCCCAGTAGCGGCTTGAATTTTAAACTGCCACATTCTTCCTACAGATAAAGATCTCAGATTCTGATAAGACTGAAAAGGGGAGCAGGAGAATTTTAACTATGCCTTTAAGTCCCCTAATAGAACACGGTGAAAAGTGTCCAAGCAGTCATGGGGGGTTAAACCATGTTTTCACATTGTTTTAACACAATTCTAAATAAATTATAAACCTTTGTGATGAAGTCTACTTAAATCTATAGAGTAGGCACACATGACTGAAACCAAAAATGATTCCCAAACAAAATACAAGATGCAGGTACAAGCCCAAATTCAAGCTTACAATGCAATTAGAAATGATAACAATGGTATATGATAAAACAAAACAAATTAATATGGCTATCACTTTTTCTACATTAAGAGAAAAATATATGACTTGGCCTACTTCTTTACAAGAGGCACACTATAAATTCCCAGCAAATTTACTTAGGTCTGTATGAAACAACCTGGATAGGGCTCAGGCATTATATAGATTCCTCATCTGACAAATGAGAATAAATCAGTCCTTGAGATCTTTGATCATTACTGCTTATTCTTAACACATGTAATACAGTTTAGCCTGCCATATTCTAGGCATTTAGTTACTGCAATTAACTTTTCCTAATTTAATTTATACTTTGAACTTTTAAAGCTGGCAAGTAAAATATATTTGGCTTTTTTTTTTTTCAGATTAATAACATTACATTTCTCAATTATAATTCATACTTAAGTACAATAGCTATATGACCCTGCTTAGCTGATACCAATGACAAAGACTAAACATTGTAAGCAAGGCCATCGGGGCATCTTTACCATGGAATTACCTGCCACTCCCTGTAGATCACTGGAGTAGCATTCAAATGCAAATGAACATATTCTTTAGCTGAAGACTCCTAGCCATTCCTGTAAACTTGTTACCAGTGTCATTTAGGTAGTTTCTGCCTCACAGTGGGGAGTTTCAAAAGCTGGTGGGGAATTATCTGCTGCCTCCAGCTATTCAAAACACCCCCTGGAGGGAATAGACACCAGGTGGGCTGAGGCAGGGAGCACAAGGGTCCGAGGGGTCCCAGGTGTCGAAGGAGGTGCTTCCACCAGGGCTTTTTCATCTGGCAGTCCGCCGCTTGCCTCTTGCTAGCAAAGGTGCCATGGGGGAACTGGTGACCCCTACACTGCAATCACACTCCCTGAACTTTCTGACAAGCTCTTACTGATTTTAAAATTATAACTTAAGAGTTGATATACACAAGGACCAAGTGGCCCACAAAATATTTTCCTTTTCTTTTAAAGATTTTACAATGTACTGTAATCATTAATTACATTAAACTTAAATGGCCAATTGAAACAAACAGTTCTGAGACCATTCCTCCAGCACTGATGAAGACTGCGTGGAGGCAGGTGTCTGAAATAAGATTCATTTAGTTTTATGAGCTCGTTGGACAGACTTGGCAACTTTGCCAGCTCAAGCTTCCTTCTTGTAAATAGTTAACTTTAGAATTTGGTCTCTGCTTTTAATTTTTTTTTTTTTTATACCACAATTGTTACAATTTCATATCTTCCAATCAATAAACATAGACATAAATATTGTTAGGTGGGCTGATACCCCTCTGACAGAAAACAAAGCACCCCTGGGAAAAAGGAATCCCAGTGGCCACTCGGGGCAGTTTGCTAGCCATCAGAGTACTCAGCTTTAAACAAATTAAAGGTTTCTTTCCCAATTTTCCTTTGTCAGGGAGACAACCACACTCCTTCAGCCATTTGGGGTTATCAAAAAGAACATCAATCCAAATATCAATGTAGGGAATTTGGTTCGGATGCCGGGGGCTTTCATAGACTATCCGCCGGACTCCCGTGCAGGGTCCCATGTCTAGGGTCCCTGTTGAAGGCCAATTAACCCCAAATCTCGGCCACTCCAACTTACAGAGTCTCCGGAGAGTGAAGGCATCTACAGAAACACCATAGCCTTCACCCTTTTCTGAAGTCAGAAAAAATATATTATCAGGGTAAACTCTCTGGACTGCTCCTTCCAAGGACACCAACTGAGGTCCTTGCCCAGGGCTCCTTTTTGTTTTTGTTTGTTTGTTAATCCTCACCTCAGGATATTTTTCCATTGATTTTTTTAGAGAGTGTGGATGGGAGAGAGAGAGACAGAGAGAGAGAAACATCCATATGAGAGAGACACATGATTGGTTGTCTCCATATGTGCCCCAAACTAAGGCTGAGGATTGAGCCTATAACTGAGGCACAGGCCCTTGACCAGTATCAAATCCAAAACCCTTCTGTCCACAGGCTCAAGGCTCTATCCACTGAGCCAAACCTACCAGGGCTCCTTTTTGGATTTGAATGGAGGTTTTTAATCGGCATGCTTGGTGATGCCATTGGTCATTGATCGATTCAACCTCCTGGGCTTGTGAGAAAGTCCATGCTGCTGCCTCCCATCCAAGGAAGCGGAGTGGGATGGGCTGAAAGTTATAAACCTCTAATCAAGTCTGATCCCCAGGCAAGCAGCTGTCATCCTTAGGAGCTTTCCAAATGTCACCTCATTAACATACTTAAATGTGGCTGAAGGTGGTGGTTATGAGTAACAATACATCTTATTGCTCTTATCCCGTAGGACATTCCAAGGGTCTTCTGAACTCTGGACCAGAAACCAAATACTGTTTTATATTATAAATCACAGTATCATAATCTCATTGTCATGCATGACTATTCCCTTGATTAGTTGTTCCTGAGCCAAACTTGGTGCAGGTATAGAATCCCATTGTGGAAGTTGGGAGCTGACTGGAGCCACATATGAACACCCAGGTGACCCTCTGTAGGTCCCTCCTTAGTAAGTAGCTGGTCCTAGCCTCTACTAATACTAGCCTTTCCCTTGATACTCTTCCCCACTGACGCTGGATGTCCCTCCATAACAGAGAATGGGAAAGCTAATGTGTGAATATTAGCATAAAGCTTACCTAACATCTTTCATAAAGGTGATATTCACTTTTCATTCTTCCCTTCCCTTTTCATCCCCCCCCCCCCCCCATCCCTCCAACACACACACACACACACACACACACACACACACTATTTCTGGACTCCTTCACCATAGTGCCAGCCTGGTTGAGAGGCCTAATCATTCTAGTGAATCAAAGAAGAGCCCAGTTTATAGGCTCAGCAATAACTGTCACAGCCTGGAGTAGCTGACACCACGCTTACCCCTCTCCATTATCAACTGCTGTGTTTCTCTGTCCTCTAGTTCTAAGCATTTTCCTCTCCATACATGGGTATACCAGCAGGGGCTCTGGGGCAGGTTCTTGTTTAACCTGTCTCCTGTCACATGCTGGTGTAGGTTTATTGGTGTATAGCTGTTTTGTTTTTCTTTTAAATGGCATCCTTCAATACAAAGCCTCTGGGCATAGTGACTTGAGAAAGAATATAAACTGGTTTCTAAAGCATGGAATCAAAAGTTTCACAAGATTTGTAGTGGTATTTTATTTATTTGTTTTGGATTTACTAGCATAAGAAGAGAGTATTAACCCCACTTCCTGAGAATTGAAGGATTGGAAACAAGGTGACTTCTGTTGAAAAATATTTCTCTCCAATTTCTCTAATAATTGTAAATCAATATTAACTTTAGACTGTAAAAAAGCATCTATTTGAGCAAAAATAGCTGCAGCCTGGGAGACACAGATTTAGGTAGCAACCTAAATTGTGTTTCAATGAGACAAAAGGAGGTTACCTTTTAAGCATGAGTTCCCGCCCAGGTTCCCAATTAAGTCTTTTTTATGTTAATGAGGTATCCAAATTATACAGTTCTGATTGGATAGGATAGGGGAGGTCTCAGTTGGTTAATGGAAAGGTGAAACCAGGGTTTCCCTCCAGTTGTTGACTCAGATGGTGTGAACAAGCTGGGTGTAGTGCTGGAATCCCAGAATTCAATCTGAGATTTTTCTTGGTAGAGATCTACACAAGATACTGTCATCAAATGGTTGCTAGACTCTTATTATTTATACAATGTGGACCCTTTGTTGACTATGGGGAGTCTATCTCAGCAGATAAATTCCTTTTCAGCCTCCACATCAAATAAATGAATCTTTCTTCTTGGGGCCCACATAATAAGTAGGAGAACTTTCATTTATTAAAGTGTATTGAGTTTGTCTTTTCAAGAAAAGTTTCTTTTATTTCTTCTGGGTTTTTATTTTTTGTTACCTAAGAGCAGCCTCTTCCATCTCAATTCAAAAATATTTATTCATTTATTTATTTAGTATTTTTGGTTCAATTTTTTTTTATTGTGGTAACATTGGTTTATAACATTTTATACAAGTTTCAGTTGTACAACATTGTAATTCAACATCTGATTATACTAACCATCAAAGACCTAGTTCAAAATATTTATTGCGCACCTAATATATGCATTTATTGTCCACATCCTCCCCAAATTGAGGAATTCCATGATGATTAAGTCTGTGTCTCCAGACTCCAGAAATACCACAATCTCACCAGGAAGTCATATATAATACCAATGCATATGAAGGAAAATTCTACAGCAGGAGTGTAGAGGACCCCCTGGAAAGGCACAGGACACTCTTTAAATTGTTGTCAGTTGAGACTGAGGTGACTGGCAGGGCTGCTTCTCGGAAACACCCTCCCCAAGAAGGCAGAGAGTGTTATCAGTACTGACTTCTTTCCTTTGTCCAGGTGCCAGGAATGAGGGGATGAATAGGACCTGGGCCCACCCAAGCTCCTTTGATCCTAAGTTTTTCAATGAAACCCCCTTGTATTTTGGAATATAAATACATGTGCTGCCTTAGCTCTGGGTTGACTGTCTCTCCAGCAGAAGAGGACAGAGGCCCACCGCGACCCAACTTTAAATCTATCTCTGTGTCTTCTCTTTTTCTTTCTTTTATTTCTCAATCTCAGGCCACCTCTACTCAGAACCGGTTTCATCTCTCTTTCCATGCTGGATGCAGAAAAGGGAGATCCCTGCCATCTTTGGCCCCCACTGTATCAGACCCCCGCATAGGGGCACAAAATCCACATTAGGCAAACCACAAAACAACTTTAATTCAGCCAAGGGTAGACTGCAATTTAGAAACTTCCATGGGAGAGATAAGACATATTCTAGCATTAAAAAGATGAGGATGATATTCTATGGCCAGGTTTTAAAGGCTTTTTAAATGACCTTTTAAGTGGAGGGCAGGTGGGTTGATAAAGCCGGACTTGGCATTGAACTGGAGAAGTGAAGGGAGGCAGTGATTAGGAAACAGATTAGGAAACAGGCGAGGGCTGGGTAGTGAAGCAACTCAGATGTGAGGCTAAAGAGGGCTGAGCATTTTCTTTCTGTGACTAGGAATCTTTTTGTTTTTTGTTTCTTCGTAGCTAAAAGCATCTGATGAAAGTACTCTTAGGTATATTATCTGTTCTTGGGACATTATGTCCAAAGGTAGCTCAGGTAACTCTGAATCGTCCTCATTTTGACCGCTGTGCTCTATTGGTTGTGATGGCAGCCCCTCCCCAGCCTTCCAAGCTTTTGTTAAGCGCATAGAAGATGATTAGTTGTTCTCTAGTCCCTTCATGTTGCCTGTGGGGCTGTCGGTGACCATTCCCTCTACCAATATCCCTGCGATCTATCTGTCCTATAGCCATTATGCTAGAGGGACATCGACAAGTTTGCTGATTATTTTCATTCAGAGAGGACAGGAGATCTTTCAAGCATCTGATCTTTCAAATGTACTTAGAAACCTTTATGTTGTTACTTTCACCCTCTGGAAGATAGGGAGGTGATAGGACAAGGAGACAGACCAACGTCCCACTTGGATTGCTCATTCTCCGATTCTCCTTTTACTTCCCAGCTCACAAGGTCTTTATCTAATAGAGAGGGAAGGTGAGGGGGCTGCTGGGGAAGGACCAGGAAATACCAAGCTACATTTGCTTTCAGATCTTTTCAGTCTGGATACTTAGACCTTGCCTTTGAACTAAAAAACGAAGAACTGCTTCTTTGTTCCTAAATTCTAATCTGATAACTAATTCTGGGACAAATCGAGGTTTCAATGCTCAAATTACAAAGGGGTAACTCCAGGGTTAGGAAAAAAGAATAAGTTCCCACAGTGCAAAAAAAAAAAAGAAAAAGAAAAGAGTATTTTATATTCTCAGTTGCCTCATATAGAGAAAGAAACTGCGGCTCAGAGACATTAATGATATTGAATTCGTAGAGTAAGGATGGAAACCTTTTATCTCTCTGGATTCAAATCCCAAGTTACTTAGAAGTTACCAATACCATGATGTCTTCTCAGTAAGTCTTTAAATATCAACTGGCCTCTGTTTCCTCATCTCAAAAGCGAAAAGCTTGGGCCAGATGAATTTTAAGGCTCATTATAGCTGTAAATGTGTTTCTTAGGTTGAAAAAATTCAGAACCCCCTAAGTGAGAGAAGTTGTGCTGAGCTGGCCCCTGATACTCAGTTCCACGTTGGGTGCCATTTGTGCTGAGCTTGCATGGCCATGCGTGAACCTGAGAGGGGGCAGTGAAGGATTTAGAAAAGACAGACAAAAGAATAAAGCTGAGGCTGGATGGGACGCTGATGGAGAGACAGTGCCATGGCCTGCAAGCTGAATCTTTGTTTTATAGCCAGACTCCACAAGGCAAAGTAAGGGTGTAGTTACAACGTTCTCGTGGGTTTCAAATCTACTCAACTACATGCACCTGATCAAGCTTTGTTTACTGCTGCACCTCCTGCAGCCTATATCACTTAGCCACATGGGGCTACAGGTTTAGACCATAAAGTCTTACAACTGTAGCCTTTGGCTTTAACTGTGCTGGGACTTGCACATGGCTTTGCCATGAGAGGATCGTGCCCTCTCATTAGTCCCAGGCTTGAACCTGTCCAAACCCTGTAGCTGCTCTCCATGGAAGTGTGTGTATTCTTGCTTTCATATGAACTCATAAACCTTCCCCTAAGAAAGAGCATAAATGTGGACCTGCTTTCGGTTGCAGTGATCTAAGTATTGATTGGAGCAAAGTAAACTTTCTATTTATTAACAAATAATGGCAATGGGACCTCCAGCTTCTGGTAGATATATTGTTTTATCTTTATACATATGAGTGATATTTGATTTATATTTATTATTTCAGAGAGGAAACAAGAGGGAGAGATAGAAACATCAATGATGAGAGAGAATCATTGATCGGCTGGTGCCCTGATCAGGAATTGATTCAGGTCAATGCTCACCCACTGAGCCACACCGGCCAGGCTATCTTTACATTTAAGCTTTGGTGACCCATATACTCCAGAAACTATTTTTAATCAAATAAATTAATTAATGAGATTCACTCTATTATTATTTTATTTGATGCAAACTAATTACTATTTGTCTCTATTTTAATATTGCAATCTTCTTTTTTAAAATATATATATTTTTTTTTACAGAGAGGAAGGGAGAGGGACAGAGAGCTAGAAACATTGATGAGAGGGAAACATTGACCAGCTGCCTCCTGCACACCCCCCACCGGGGATGTGCCCGCCACCAATGTACATGCCCCTGACCAGAATCAAACCCAACCCGGGACCCTTCAGTCCGCAGGCCGAGGCTCTATCCACTGAGCTAAACCAGTTTCAGCAATATTGCAATCTCCTTGATATTGGCATTAACTTTCACTTTTCCCAGGTGATTATGAAGTGTTTGATTTTCAAATTATTTCTCAGTATCTAACACTGCAGTTCAAGTTGTTTGTTATCCTCCATCCTATCTGCAAGATTTACACCTGGCCACATACTGACAGTTTGAGTTAGTTCCAGGCGATGAAATGTGAAAACTCTGATTTACAGTGTATGTCTGTCTAGAACACACCTGCCACTGCTTCATAGGGAAACCTGCTTCAAAATTTCTCCCAATTGATTCTGAAACTTGAACTGTAGTAGCATTTATCAAAGAGATTAGAAATGGCTCAGGTACATCCCTTGGGGTGGCCTTACTCTGGAGGATTTTGCCTGAACGTGACTATGCCTCTCACCCAGCATGTGAAATTAGGATATTCACTGTCTAATGGCTTGCTCATCTTTTTACAAAGGAAAAACAAAAACAGAAACAAGATAGAGTGTTCTAAAGACTACTGCCTTTCTTCTTTTTCTGTTATACTTTATATTTATATTAAGAACTTGGTACAAATCCCAAATTTAGTTGAGATTTTATCAATTAGCTAAATGGTAAAAAACAAAAACAAAAAAAAAACCCAAAAAACAACAACAACAACAACAACAAAAAACACCTGGTTGAACTTGAAAAATCTAAATACAGTACCTAAGTATATCAGAGAAGTCTATTTTATAAGTTGAATTCAGATGTAAAAGAAGAGAAATATGTTTGGGTTAAGGAACAAACCAACAATTCTAGTATTTTTTAAGCTCATTCATTTTCAGAAAAGGGGAAGGGATGAGATCCAAATTCTGGGTTTTATTTATTCACTTATTTATTTACTTAGTTACTAATTCTTCCCTTGGAATGAAAATGAAGATACAGTTAGTGAAGAAATCTGAATTCAAGGGGTTAGTGCTCTAGCATATAAAATGGAGGTCTCTTTTTATGTGGAAATTATCAAAATAATGTTAGAAAACATATACATTAAAAGGTATCAAGAAACAGACAAAAGGTAGCAAGTGTTAGAGGAGAATGGATGAGGTGGGAGTAGAAAAGAAACAGGACATTCCAAATTTAGCTGAGCATCATCAGAAAGAGAAGTATTGCTTAAATGTCCAAAGACTAACTAAATGCAAGGAAATGTATGGTAGCTTAGTGCTGGACCTTGGAAATGGTTAACCTGCTGGGAGGAATTGAAAGACATGCCTCTGACGTCTTAAATCTTTTACTTCCCATGTCAGCAGGGCTTACACATTAATATTTTCACCAGAAAGCTTCCTTGTAGGGAAGAGAGGAAAAGTGATAGTTACTGACCACCCACCATGAGGAACTGTTTGTTCATACACCCAGATCTGTCAACACTTCTACAGCCTCAGAAGTCACAATGCCAGGTCTCCCCAGGAGGGGATCACAAAACAGAAAAAGGCCTTCTGTGTAATGGGCACCTGTGAGCAAATGTTCTCCAATTTTACTATCTAGATTAGGGATCACCAAACGTTTTCCTCTAAACGTCCAAATGATAATTAGTGTAGGCTTTGCAGTCCTCACATCAGCATGGAAAGTACTTAACAGTGGCTGTAGCACAAAAGCAGTCATGCGCAGTCTGTGAACGAAGGAGTGTGATTATGTCCCCAAGAAACTTTTTTCCCAGAGCAAGTAGCACTCTGGAATTGACCTGTGGGTTACAGTGTGTCAGCCAGTGTAGTCCATTGGTAGATCTGATAATGGCTTTTGGGACTTTAATCAGGCTTTCCTTTCTCAAGAACAACAGGTGAAGGTCAGGAGTAGTGATTGCCAAAGAAGGAATTTAAAAGGGAATAATTAAGTAGTGATGATCCTAATCCTTATAATAAGCTAGCAAATAAGCAATAGATACCTAGTCTTTTCGACATGCTGCCTAAATTCTTCCTTCTCCTACATAAGATAATCTGGGAAATACATATACATATTATTGTTTATAAACTAGAATATCTGACAAACTTAAAAAAAAGATCGTACTTGGGTGATGAATACACAATATACTATACAGATGATGTATTATAGTATTGTACACCCATAACCTATATAATAATTTTCAAACAATGTCACCCCAATGCATTTAATAATAAAAAAGAATAGTGATTTTGATCCTACATAGAAATAAGTATGTGTATGCAGAGAAAGAGAAAGGAAGAGATATACCTCATATAGGTACACATGCCAATCTATCTATAAGCAGTATTTTCTTTATATCCTTAATGCTAACATGGTCTAATGCTTTCTTGGTGACTAAAGAAAAACAAACAAACATGTTAATTTAGTCTACTACATTTTTTGATGGTTAAATCTAACATGGTCTAACACTTTTTTCTTAAAAAAAAAAAAAAAATCCTCAAAATGTGCCTCCCCCAAAATGAGTAACTAATTATTTTTTCCTGGTTCGACTATTCACTTCCCTATTCCTGAGACACAACCCCACCCATAGCAGATGGAATTAATCCTTATTCATGGGCAAGTTGAGGGAGGGTTTGTGAGGCTAAGCCAAATAAATAGATGTGAAGAGCTCACAAATTTTATGATAGAAGCAGAAAGTTTTATTCACACATTATTGGGAATGGCACATAAAACACAGTCTTAATGAAAATGAATATCTTAATCATTGGAAAGATTTAAAAAAACAAAACAAAACAAAACAAAACACTGGAAAAGACCAAGGTTCATTTCATATTCAAGGAGCCAGTGGAGGGTAAAAGAGAAGGAGGAATAACTAGAGGGATAATTAGAAAGGTTGTCAAGCTCCCAGTCTTCTAGGGTCAGGTCACAGGGCCTGTTACACAAAGACACAGGGGTAAGCCCAAAGGGGCGAAGCCAAGGAAAACTTCTTTTGGTAAGTGCCTACTACTAAATGCCTGGCATTTTCAGTGTTTTAAATGTGTTCCCTCATTGGATCTTCTCAGCAATCCTTTGCAATAATAGGTGCAGTCATCACTATGTTGACAAGGGCAGGGGACCAAAGATGCTAGGTAACTGCCCACAATCACTTTGGTGAGGCCAAGGTTTGGATCCCAATCTGCATCTATCAGAAGCTTTTCCAACTGGACATAATGAGGAAAGAAACAAAAGCTACCATCTCAAAGTATTGTGTAAATCCATATCTAAGTGAAATGAAAAGGTGTGTAAAAGTAGAAAATAATGAAAACATTAATTTAGTAGTTTAGCAACAAGATGAAAGTCAGAAATATTGGTTACTATTAAAAACTAGAGGCCCAATGCAAGAAATTCATGCACGAGTAGGCCTTCCTTCCCCCAGCTGCAGGCACTGGCTTCCCTCTGGCACCGGGACCCATGCTTCCCTCCCGCTGCTGGCAGGCACCTGGGACCCGAGCTTCCCTCTCAGACCTGGCTTTGTCTATGAGGTGGTCCATAAGGAGGTCTGGAATGACACCTAGTCTAATTAGCATATTATGCTTTTATTATCAAAGATCAGCATATGATATTGATACATTTTTGGTGTATGACTAATATATTAAAAATGTATTCAGCTATGTCAGAAATAGGATATAATCTTAATAGACAATCCCATGGGGAAAAAATGTGTTCACATTTGCAAAACAAATATAAAAATATTAAAATAATCATGTGCTGATTTTGAAAAAAAGGATTATAAATATTCTTCATTAGCAATACAACTTTAAAGGCATTTTATCAGTTTTTGAATAGTTTTGTGCCATATTAATAGGACATTATGGGAAAGAGTTATCCTTAAATACCTATGGAACATGATACTACATTTTTATTTCCATATGTTATGTCTGTTTAGCATTATAGCTGATGGATTGAGATGTGGATATATATATATATATATATATATATATATATATATTTATTTATTTATTTATTTTAAATATATCTTATTGATTTTTTATAGAGAGGAAGGGAGAGGGATAGCCAGAAACATCCATGAGAGAGGAATATCGACCAGCTGCCTCCTGCACACCCCCTACTGGAGATGTGCCCACAACCAATGTACATGCCCTTGACCGGAATCGAACCTGGGACCTCTCAGTCCGCAGGCCGATGCTCTATCCTCTGAGCCAAACCGGTTTCGGCGAGATGTGGCTATATGTTTTATTTTGCTACTAACATATTTTAGTTAATAGTCTCACATTAATACTAGGAAGAAAATGTAGAACATAATCTTTTTCCTAATTAGTTTAATGTACTTTTATAGATTATTCCATTACAAGATCCCCCTCCTTCTAGGGATGAATGACAGTACATATTTCAGAGTCAGTTCTCAATATTCAGGGAGCTCATTTTCCAGTCTGTAAGATGAGGAATAAAAGAATAGAATTAAATTTTCATGTTGATTCCTTAGTTCTATGCTAAGGAATAGAAACTTCTAAACATACAAGTTTCTCTAGCTCCTGAGCAAACAAAAGCACTACTTCAGAGTTATAGCATTAGTTTTTAAACAATATACTAACCTGTAGATTAGTATTTTCTGACTTATAAAATATTATATAATGGAATTAGATGCTTTTAAATTGTTGATGATCATTTTACGATAATCTATACTGAAGGTTATCTCTAATTGCTTCTAGCAGTTGAGTGGCTGAGGGAAGTGGAACCCACAAATTAGTCAATTGAGATTTGCAAAGTTCATTTAAAATCAGGAATAGAACTAAAGTGTTCTGACTGCTGTTAACGTCTTTAAAGTCTTGTTCAATTATTGACTCAAGATTGAGGTGCTTGTGGCAGCAGGGCCATTGAGGGTACAGCTAGTATATTTGACAGCAGCAGCAGAGTAAAGGGCAAAATCTTGGGCCTTCGAGTCAGCCTACCCATGTTGGTTTCTCACCAGCTGTGGTACTTTGGGCACATCCTTACTCTCATCTCTAGAATGGTGGTGAGATGCCGATTGCATTAAGTTTCCCTAGTGACATTGGGAGAGTGAATAAATAATATATAGTCCATTTACTATCAGAGTTAGTTTCCTCCTTGTGGGCAGCAGCCAAATAAATAAGTGGAAAGACTATAGTCCCCTGGGAAGATTGCCACAAGGAGGGCCTGGGCTGCAGTTTAATGGGCACACCACACATTTGGGGCCTCAGCCAGAAGTAGATGCAATAAACATATCTCCTTAGCACCTACAGTAGAACCTGAGAGCAAGGGTGATAATGAAGTGGACTAAATGAAAGAGTAACTGGATTTATGACAGGATATCTGCTTTTGCTTCTCTGTCAGTGCCCTGTATGCATTTTCACACAGTCAGCTGAAGCAAGGGAATCTGCAGCCAAAGTCAGTCTGGAGTCTCGCCTTGCCCATTGGCCCTCCAGAGCCATAGGCCCTTCACCTTTGCATCCCTCATCATATCCATGAAAAAGCTGGGAAGGCGGGTTTGACAGTCCACAGCAGTTCTGCTGAGACCTAAGGGGTGAATAGAGGAGTCTGGCAAAAAGAACCAAGTGGTACAAATGCAATAGAAGGTGTGTGAGTGCCGTATCCACACTCTCTGGCCTCTTGCACAGCCACAAGAGAAGTGGGTGACGGACAACCTATATGCTGAGTAGTACTCTACAATCATGCCAAATTATTCTTTTTAAAAACATATCAGTCACCAGCTTCACTAAGCCAGCAGCTTCTAAAGAATTTCCTGCTGAAACGGGTTTGGCTCAGTGGATAGAGTGTTGGCTTGTGGACTGAAAGGTCCCAGGGTGGATTCCAGTCAGGAGCGTGTACCTTGGTTGCGGGCACATCCCCAGTAGGGGGTGTGCAAGAGGCAGCTGATCGATGTCTCTCTCTCATCGGTGTTTCTAACTCTCTATCTCTCTCTCTTCCTCTCTGTAAAAAATCAATAAAATATATTTAAAAAAAAATAATTTCCTCCACCCAAAGAGGTTTTCTAGGTAACACTGGTTGAGGAATAAAAGGAACAACTAAGCAACCTTTATATAAATTGCCCCCCAAGGGCCTGCCTGTTTCCTCCCTCCTTCCTTCCACAGCCTATTCCCCCTCAGGACCAGCCTTTAAATATGCCTTCGTTGATGACATGCCTAACAAGCTAACATGGACTTGTTGCAGAGCCAGTGAATCCCTGTGGGGGCCATGAAGCACCCCATTTTCTGTGAAGGGGGAAGAAGTTCATTTCTATAAAGTTGATTTGCCTTGAGAAGGGAGATTGGTGCAGGCAATAGATCTGCGTGGAAGTGTTGAGGAGAGTGGTGGTCCTTGGCTAGGGGGTGCCTCTCTGCAGCTGCTCACAGAATAACAAGGCTCAGGAATCTAAATCCTGAGGCAATGCTGAAAGTGAAGGTGAAGGTGGGGAAGGCAAAGAGAGAGAGGAGGTGAGGGTGAGGAAGAGAAGGAAGAGGAGGGGAAAGATGATGGGATGGTGAAGAGGGGGGACACAGGGGGCCACCAGAAAATGGAAGAGGCAAGGGAAACACTTTTCCTGAGAGCCCTCAGAGGTAGGACGGCCCTTGAACTCCTTGACTTCAGATCTTGGGTCCAGAATGTGAGAGAAAATGTTTCTGGTGGTTTTTTTTTTTTTTTTTTTTTTTTTTTTGTGTGTGTGTGTGTGTGTGTGTGTGTGTTGTTTTTGTTTGTTTTTAACTAGTACCTACTTTGTGGTAAATTGTTATGGCAGCACAAGGAAACCAAAACAGAGAGACACCTGAGTGTGCACTGAAATCACCTGCTCGCCCAGCACCAGGCAGGGGCCTGGAGTCCTCAGTGGATCTTCGACATAAGGCTTGCACATTTAAGAAGAAGCTGGAAAAAATATCTGTGGGATGAAAATTTTGAAAAAAGTCAGGAAGAGCTACAGTTGATTTTGTGAGCATTATTACTTATGTAATAAGAATATAATATTAGCAGATCAAAAGGGGCACTGGTGTTCATTCTTTGGAAAAGTGGAATAAGGAAAAAGAAAAAGAAGAAAGTGACTTTCAGAGACATGAAAGAATTGTTGGAAGGTGACCTCAAACTGTAGGAAGTCAGGTGAGCCAGTCTCTGAAAGAGCCTGACACTGGGGCTAGCGCTGGGTGCCAATGGAGACAGTGCCCTGGGGACAGCAGTGATGTCCCGGAGATGAGCATCAGCACAGTCAGGAGTTTTCTGCAGCCTCAGGGACACTGTGAAGATTAGCTGCCATCAGCACTATTGTCATTTGTTGAGCACACGGTACAATTAACTGGCATTTTTGATTACTTGATTATCAAGGTGGACAGTTTTCTTAAAGCAAACAATTAGCCTTAACCAAAAGTTGCAAATGAAACTCTAATTTATGAATTTCATACTGTTCTACTTTCCATGCAGAATCATGAACATTAACAATGAAAGAAGTTTTGCTGATTATTTGGTGGAGACAGTTCTTGTTACAAATAAGGAAAACAATATTTAGAAAGGTTATTGACTTTTCAGTGTCGCTAGTGAGTATTTCAACTTAATTTATGATGTGCGTATAAAATTCACACTATAGGGACATGTGTATTAATTTAGGCACAGGTATTATCCCAGGGACCTGGAAACCCTGGGGAAATGGGAATCAGGGTTGTCATTCCAGAGTAGATTGCTGATTGTGCCTTAGCATTGAGCTGGTTCCAAGCTGGAAGTGTTCCTGCTTTAGTGCGTGTTTTCAGTTAAGTGCCATGAAGCTTAGGTTATAAAAATAATAGAAAACAGAGAATGGTAGGGCGTGGGCTTTCTGTTCTTTTTAACTTTAGTCCAATGAGTCAAGGTAGAGAAAAAAAATTCAGGAAGCAAAAAGCAAAACAACTCTCATAAATCAGTATACTTAAGAGATATACTTCTGTCAGGATGAAATATTAATTATGACAAAATACATTTGTATTGAGGCACTAAAAACTCTGCAAAAGGTTTAATAGAATGTAAGAATGAAACAATCTAAAAAGGAAGAGTTTAAGTTTGGTTACTTATTATATGTAAAATTTTCTTTAAAAACCTGACTGTTAATTATGAGTCACCTCTGATTCTTGTTTTTGTTGTAATAGCTCAGTTGAACTTTGAATGTATTTGTTCACCCCAATTTGCATAGTGAATGATTTTTTAAAATTAAAGCTACTCATAGTGGAACTAGGGCTATTTTTTTTTTTTAAAAAAAGCTAGTTAATAATTTTATTCATATTTTAAGGAGACAAGGTCAAGGACAGCTTTTAAATTCAATATGAAAAGGATGAGAGAGGAAAAACTGCAAACACTTTAATTCTAGTTTTTTCTTTTTTTTTAAGTTCAGGTAAGGCTCAATAAAGAAGGCATCGTGGTGAGGAAAAAGTGAAAAGTAAAAACATGTTCTCCATATAAACTGAGCAGTTTCTTATGTGAGAAAAGTTTTTTCTCTAGAGAACATGAGCATACATATTTCCAAGAATAAGCAAAAGAAATAATATTTGCAGATTTACTTGGCATCTAATGGCTATGAATTTCCATCAGATTCCCATTAAAATGATAACATAACCAGCAAACTTTTAACCTTTTACCATTATTTTCCAGCCTTTAACTTTTAATTTACTGTTTCTTTTTAAATGATGCTTGCCTATTCTTCTTTAAGAATTGATAACACATCAAATGCTTATTTTATTTTATTTTTATATTAAAAATATTTTTTTATTGATTTCAAGGAGGAAAGGGAAGGGAGAGAAGGATAAAAAACATCAGTGATGAGAGAGAAGCATTGGTTGGCCACCTCCTGCATGCCCCACACTGAGGATCAAGTCCTCAACCAGGGCATGTGCCCTGACCAGGAACTGAACCATGACCTCCTGGTTCATAGGTTGACACTCAACTACTGAGCACTCTGGCCAAGCTGTTTGTTTCATTTTAGTCAAATTATATGATGTACATGTTTTTGCTTTTTTGGGTCACAAAGAGTACTTCTTTTTATAAAACAGGACTTAAATATATTAAAGCCTTCCAATGAACACTTAAATGAAATAGAGGCACAAATATGAATCTACAGCTCACTGGTCAGGAATCTCATTCAAACCAAGGATCTAGCACTAGAGAGACAATTTTTTTTTAAAATTTTTTTTAGTGCCACCATGAATTTAGGCTTTAGAGTTTACTAGGAGTTATTATTTTTTAAGTTTATTTTTTGTTGAATTTATTAGGGTGACAATAGTTAATAAAATTATATAGGTTTCAGGTATACAGTTCTGCAATACATCATCGATTTATTGTAACTGTGTTTACCGCCCCAAGTCAAGTCTTCTTCTGCCACCTTTTATGCCCCCCTTTACCTCCTTCTACCTCTCCCACCCCTTCTTCCCTCTGGCAACCACCTCACTGTTTGTTGTCTGTGTCTATGATTTTTATTTTTTCTTTGCTTAATCCCTCCACCCTTCTAACCCAGCCCCCACTCACCTGTTCCCTTTTCTCTACATTCGAAGATATTTAATATTTACCCACTGGCAGATGGCTCAAATATTTGCTGGAAAACAAGAGTTAAGTGTTAGTAAAACAATGTCTTTTAGCCAAAAACGTGAGCTATTCAATCTTGTTGAAAGTTAATCCTCTTGATCACTTGAAATTGAAAACCCATCTAATACTAAGTGACATTGTGTCCGTTTCAGAACAGCAAAATCATTGTCTTCAGAAAGGATAGATGTTACAATAGGCCAAAGACCTCTCCTGTTGTAGAAATAACCAACTGGTAGTTTTCAAAGATGATTCTGGCTTTAACATCTTGAACAGAAAAATATTTTCAAAAAACAAAGCACAAAACACCTCTGTGTGTTCATTGTGAGCTCCATTTCAAAAACAAGACAAACTTCTCATATTGATTGAGATGTGTCTGTGTGAGGGAAATGAACATTCTGTTGTGTTTCGTGCCAACATTTCCAAAGCTACTTACATCTCATAAGATCTCAAAATAATTAAGTATTTATTTCAAAACCACTCTCTATCACTTTTAATGGATTCATTTCCAAGCATAGTTTTAAATTAAAGTAAGAAGAACCGGTATTTGCAGGTGGGTTTTGTTTTTTGTTTTGAGTTCTAAGAAGAAAATCCCAGGTGATAACATTCTTGACAAGTGTCTGGATAAAGCTCATTCCAGAAGATGGATAATGCTGTAGTACTGCTTTCATTACATTTTCAAGATTTTAATTCATGTAGATTTGGAGTTTTCACAAGGTTTTGTGTTTTTTTTTTGTTTGTTTGTTTGTTTGTTTTTTTCCAGTTAGAAAGTAATAAAATACAATTGGTGGTCATCTCTTGGAAAAAATGAAATAGCAAACAAAATTAAACTTTTGACTAGAATGGTTGTCATATACTCTTTACTACACAATTTGGAAAGAATAACATGAACTCCCTTAGTCTGAGACAAGCTCTTGTACCTTTGTTGCTATACGAGGATCCTTAATAGAAATGTGTTTAATCGAAAACAGAGACTGTATCTGCTTAGATGAACTTGTAAAAGAATTACACAATGTGTATTTTGATAACTATAGAGAAATCCTCATATTGAAATATCCATTCAAAGGGGGGAAATTCTAGTTAACATTAAAGTGCATATTTAGCTCTATAATTAAATTGAAATATAAGTTCAAAATTTTTAAATTATGTGTGTTTTTTTTATCGTCATTGATTTATTAGTCATGATTACACAACATTTTTTGAGCAATTGAACTCAACTTATACATTTAAAAATATATACTACTGAATCCTAAGGTCTTAATGACTGGCTGCTCAGAAAATATTTAGAGTGAAAGAAAATGTGTAAGTAGTTATCTCTTAGAAAAGCCTCTTGAGATGAGTGTGCATGATGACTAACACCATTAAAATAGAATAACCAAAAACGTTTTATGACTGGATTGTAATCATATTGTACTTACTAAGGGTTAAGATTATTTCTTAAGTGAGTTAGGAATTGTGTTTAACTGCTAGCTCAAAATCTGAAATAGCAGTGACCTACTAAAGTCTAGAGGTACACAGTTCAGGGCTGGAAAGGCAGTTTCACAGAATCATCTGGAGTCCAGGTTCTTTCCATCTTTCCATGTCAGCATTCTTAGTTAGCATGACTTCCTCAATTATCTAAATCACAAAACACGATTCCCCATCCAACAACTTCTGCTTTTATATGTACACTGTTTTATATGTACATATTTCATAAAGGAGATATGAAAAGTGTAACATCCACCTAGGTGCCTTTTAATAAGGAAAATGGGAGAATGGACATTATGTAAGCATCGGCAAATACTATCAAATAAATTATTCCTAATGCCAAATATAAGCTAAATGTCTTGATTTTTTCTCTGTTTTGTTTTTTTTTTCTTTTTTCTCTTCTTTTCTTTTCATCACCATTCCACTTTTCTCTTTAGGAGAATAGATAGATATTATTACCAGCAATTCAAGGTGCATAAGTTTGATTTAAACTGGAGAATTGACATAATGATATATTTAAATAAGCTCAGATACATTTCAGTAAACTATGAAAGGACTTTATGTGGAAACATTAAAAAGAATTTCAGAAAGTGGGAAATATATTGATTTTTATATAAAAAGAAATGTGTAATGGTAGGTGAGAAATATTAGTTTTTAAAGCACCTTTGTGAAGGTCTTCAGAGTAGCAATTATAAATTTTAAGCCACCTTGGCTGCATTTTGGAATAACTGTTGTTGATTCACAATACATATATGTGTTTGGCTCTGAATCTATCCTCACAAAGCCATAGAGTGTAAGAATTTCTGCTGTATCTTCTTAGTAAATATTAAATATTTAGCTGTTAAGGTTAAAACTGTTTTTATAAAAACAGCAAAATTGGCAAGAATTTATTAAGTATGCCCTGAAGAAAAAGGCTTTATATAAAAATGTTTGTTGGTTTGTTTTTAGACTTCTGACTGAAAAAATATAAAATGTTTCATTGCTATGACATTCAAATACAGATAAAATGTGGTTGTAAACATGATATTCAGAAAATTAGAAATTCAGAATGAACTGACAATATATTTTTGAGAAGCATTTGTCTTTATTATGATATATAAAATGTTTCCCTCAATTTTGTAGTCAATATGAGTAAAATTATGGTGAAATGTTGTGGCTCTTTCTAGAAATATTTTCTGGGCTGAATATATGCTAAAATTACCAAATCCAATTTTAAAAGATATTACAAAGGCCACAGCAAAAATCAGTAAAGACTTTAAAATCTGAGTGAGATTGCAAACAATCAGTGTTTTGTACATTACTTACTAGAGGAAACATGCTTACAACCGTGTTCCATGGAGGTTTTGTGATAAGTTCAACCTAATTGTGTTCAGGTTACATCCATATAATTTCCAGATAATAAGAAAACTCCCTCTAAAATTTGTAAGAGCTTAAAAGTCAGATACTTCATCATAATCTATACATAGCTCTCTTTACTTAAATAGGGCTTCAATTATCTTTTAGCATGATGACTTTACCTTGGGTAGATTTTATCTTATTTTTTAAAATTTTTAATATTTGTCCTTATCTCCCCATTCCCATCCTCCCCTCCCCCCACGCATGCCCCCACTCGCCTGTTGTCCGTGACCACTGGGTAGGCTTATATGCATGCATACAAGTCCTTTGGTTGATCTCTCCCCCTTATTCCCACCCTCCCCTACCTTCCCTCTGATGTTTGACAGTCTGATCAATGCTTCCCTGTCTCTGGGTCTGTTTTTGTTCATCAGTTTATGTTGTTCATTATTTCCCCTAGATGAGTGAGATCATGTGACCTAGTCGGTTTGGCTCGGTAGACTTTACTTTTAATCTCTTAAAGATCAAGTACAATTTCAATAAGCGTTAAATCTGAGCTGATTTGTTTCCCTTGTCCATAATTCAATATTATGCAATATTAAATAATTCTGAAAATGAGGATTGTGTAGTAATGTAATTTCTACATTGCTATAAGGAGCTTAATTGATATCTTTTAAAAATAAAAATAGTTTTACTTTTAGAAATAATATAAATCTATATTCAATTTCAAATGGAAATAGCAATTTAAAAAAGAATAAAGTAGTGCCAGTCATCTGTCATCTCTCTATGCAATGAATATCAAAGGTTAACATTTGGCACATATGCTTCTAAACTTTTCAGTTAAATATAGCTTTGATTTTTTAAAAAGGTGTACAATTTCTTGCATAACTAAAACTGTCTATATGTTCCCTTTATAGAGCGATATTGAGTACAAATTTAGCTGGGTATAGAAACCTGGTTTGGCAACCTTTATTCTCTAAAATTTCTGCAGACATTTCTTCATCTTCTGATGATGAAGTACTGATGATAGAAACATTTAGCTGACTCTGTTTCCCTTGTGAAAAGTAATTTGTTTTGTTATTCTCTGTATAAGTTCTTATAGGATTAATTTTTTTAAATCCTGGAAATAAAATGAACAAGCCAACAAGCATGATAGTAAATATTTATATGCACTTATTTTTTCATTAATAGTCTAGTATTTGTAAACTCTTTCAATAAGTAAATTTATGTTTTATTCAATGCAGTAACATGTTCTTCATTTATACATTGATTATTGCATATCTTCTGATTTGTTTCTTCAAAATACCCAGATATCTCTATCATCTTTATCTCTTTCTATTTCATCTCTTGCTTCTCTTTTCTACATTCTATGATATTCTTATTTTGTTACTTTCTACTGCTAATTCAATATTCTGTAGCAGTACTGCTTTTTCTTAATTCTAAAATAAATTTGAATATTGATATTTTAAGACTTTGAATTCTTATTCAAAATTCTCATGGAACTGTGAGTTCATATTAAACTCTTTCATTCATTGATCTCCCTTAGTTTCATGCTCTAACAAATATTTTTGGATGTGTTAAGCAATTCTCAAATTTTCTTTATGTTGTTTAAAAAAAAACAACAACCCTCTATGTGACATTTTATTTTTTTCAACAACAGTTCTCTTTTTAAAAAATAATAGTTTATTAAATTGTCTTCAATTTCAGATTTTTAAAAATTTACTCATATCAAGTCAGATGACCAGAATTAGACTCACAAAATTATTTTATAAATTACATGCAACTTCTCTTGATTTGTAATATTCATTCTGGCTCTTGGCAGATAAACAATAAAATTTTAATATTTGTTGAACTTCTGAGATACACATAATGTCACTTACTGGTTTTAAGTATTTCTGAATAGACCATGCACTATTAATATTTCAGAAATATTTTCAAATAAAATAAACTATGTAAATACCAATTGTAATGAAGATGTAGATCAGGCTAATAATCAGCAGACCAGTATAGTTATGCAATCTATTAAGCATATAGAACTTATCATATTTTATCAAGTCTAAAAGCATTTTTGCCTACATTTGAACATTTCTGAAGTGGAGCTGTATTCTGTAATTACTGGTGTAAGTTGTGATGTGGTTGTCACAAACATGTATATACATGTTTTTATACTTCTGGAGAAAAAGCTGGCAGAATATTGCCTTAGAGAAAAATACCAGAGATAGCAGAGAAGCACTCTTATAAAAATGTTAGGTGATTCATGCTCCAGGTGACACAGATGTGGATGTGTGAGAAAATATGGAAGGTGATGACTGTGTTGAAAGTGATTCAGAAGACCGGGATTCTTAATATAAAGAAATTTCAAGAATATACCTTCAACGGTTAATTTTGTTTTTTTATGCATGCATAAGAGTGACATATAATAAAAAATATATATATTTTAAAAGAGCTCTTTTAATAGGATTACATAAAATTCTAAATAATGAGAAAAATAGGTCAATTTAATTAGTGAAATGTTTTTAGAAGAACATAGGATATTGGTTTATTTTACCATCGATGACTTCCTAGACTGTATGAACTATGGTATACTTACACATTGGTTGGTTCTCAGCGAGGCCCACTCAGTGGCATCCTCTTTCCTCCCACAGCCACTCAGACTCCTCCTGTAGGGCCTCTTCACATCTTTCCTCAGTGCGGCAGAGAGCCTCCAAAACCCTGCTCCACAGGCCCGCCTGTTCTGATTGGTGGAGACCATTTGCTGAGATTTTTGACAGGGAATTTGGCAGTGTCTAAAACCCATGGATATTTGAAAAGTAACAGATGGGGATACAAAGCCAGATTTTTCCAAAAAGTGTGATGTGAAAGGGTTACAACTGTGTCAGGAACGGGTGTGCAACAGGACGGTGATTCCTCAGCCCTCAGGTGGCCTTGTGGCACCAGAATTCCTGAAGCTCCATTTAGTACTGAAATCAGATACAAAAAGAGGAAGCAACACATTGTTTTACCCCAAATTTTAAAATGAAATAAAAGTTCATTTAGGTGTTTTGTTGCAGACCTAACACCTTGATCTTAATATAAGCTTAGTAAACTATCACTTCAAAAAGACAACCAATTTTGCATATGAGATTTGAAGGACTCAGCAATTCTTCACCTTTAAGTCCTTATCGAGTGATACAAAGAATTTAATGCATATATTTGCACGTAAAAGTAAATACAACAATAATAAAAATGTCATGCAAAAACATTCAGGAAAAAAAAAAAAAAAAAGTCTTGCATCAGGACACAGAAAGACCAAGACATGATGAACATGTATTAAGAGTAGGAAGTTGAGTGTAGAACATAAATTGGAAGGACGGTAAAATTTTCCAAGAAGATAAATTATCAATTTTATTTAGAGTTTTTTGTTTAAGATTGAGAAAAAGGGCATATTAGAGGGACTGATCCAACCAAATAATCTTAATGTGCAAGAAGTACTGATTAGCCGAGGCTGGTTTGGCTCAGTGGATAGAGCGTTGGCCTACGGACTGAAAGGTCCCAGGTTCGATTCAGGTCAAGGGCATGTACCTTGGTTGCGGGCACATCCCCAGTAGGGGGTGTGCAAGAGGCAGCTGATCGATGTTTCTCATTGATGTTTCTAACTCTTTATCCCTCTCTCTTCCTCTCTAAAAAATCAATAAAATATATTAAAAAAAAAAAAGTGCTGATTATATGAGTCAGCCTTACCTTTGTCTGCCTCTCTGCCACAGACCACAGATGGCCTGTCCCAAGGGGAAGAAAAGCAGGATGGAGTGTGATTCTGCAGCAGCCTTTCCCTAGGTGCACATAAACTTTGAGTACATGAACTAATGAGCAGGAAAAAAATTAATTGGAGGTACATGATGACCATAAAACGATTCCATGTTTATTTACTAAAATTATATCTCCATGTTCAACTGAGAATCCAAATGTGAATACAGGGTTTGGGCCTGCAGATGTGCATTTTCAACCATACAGAATATTTAAATGCTCTATTTTATTTGTATGTGACTGTACTGTGTCACCAAAGTTCAGATTGTAAAATTTGACTCTATTTGCTAGTGAGGATTTGCTGTTGATGGAGATACTAAGGTGATTGTGCATTTGATATTTCTTCTGTGATAACAGCTGCTCTAGAACCTGACTACCAAGCAGATAATGACTTCTTTACATTCTATTTTTTGTTAATAGTCTGACCACATCAATTTACATGAATGTAAAAGCAACCTGCCTTCAGAACAGTGATTTTCAACCGGTGTGTCAGAAGAATTTTTAAAACATGCAATATATGACTATTTAATCAGGGGCAATGACTTATTTTTTCTTAGATTACCAAATAAAAAGTAACAACAGCTAACACTATAGCCATCCAGTGAATGACCAAAATTATTTTTGTCAGAGCAGCAAAAAATACATATTTTGTTGTGCTACAGAATTTTAGTAATTAGTTTATGTGTGCCATCAGATGAAAATGGTTGAAATTTGCTGCTCTAGAGCATACAATAGGGTAAAGTTTACTCAATAAATGGTATCGAAAATTTGGACAGATACATAGTGTCATTTTATTTGTTTTCTTTTTACTCTACCTTTCATTGTTTCTTCTTTCTTTTCTAGGTTTTATGTATTAATCAACCATCTGCAGTATTATTCTATTTACATTCTTGTGTTAATTTTTGATTATTACCTTAGAGATTTTACAATATGCATCCATATTGACTTTTTAGGGTATAACTTAAATACTTTTAACACTTTTTGAACAATGCAAAAATTTTACTGTAGTTACTTTGTTTATCCTTCTTCTTTTTGAATAGCAGCTCTTTAGGATATTAATTTGTGTAATTCTGCACTTCCAGAATGCTGATCTGTCATGGTCTCCTATATTATACTCAAGAGCAGAACACATTTCTCAGAATTTCTAAACTTGGAACAGATGTAGATCAGTTTCTGAAATATGATTCAAACTAAAAGCTGTAATCCCTAAAAGTGTTAATGGCTGTGTCTTCACATGGTGTGGATAAAACACATCAACCATGACACAGATAAAATTTGCTGAAATGCAGACAGCAAACAACAGAAGGACAGAGTCCTGACAGTGCTCCCCAGTGCTCCTTGTTTCAAAGGCTCAGCTGTATCTTCTCTGTCCAAAGCCTGGTGGTTCAATACCTCATTTGAGCCCCACTCTCCTTGAAACAAATGCTCTCTTTTGCTTTGAGGTATGATTAAATTGGTTTTCCATCACTTCCAATAAAAGTCTTATTTGGTTTCTGTTTGGGCTGTGCACTTAGGAATATGTTGTGTGTGACCACCTATCAGCACTACTTTGGAAGTGATGATTCACTGGCTGAACATAATCATGGTGTTCTACCTGATTTTTACCACCTCCACCCCGAACAGGAAATTATTCTGGAGACTTGAATAGCTATGAGCAGTGATGCTCCTCACAGGTGGGATGTAATAAAGCCACAGGCAAGATGGTTAAAAGGGCTGCCAATGCTGAGCTGTGTGGCTGACTCAGCATAGATTATTCATAGAGAGTTGGGCTTTCAAATTAGAGAAACTTGGATTGGAAAATCAGTTCTATAACTTACCAGCTGTCTGACATTGGCCAGGTTACTTAAATTTTCTAAGCTTCAAATTATGCATCCAGAAAATCCTGTATAATAAAAGTGTACTATGCAAATTGTTCCCTTGACTGGGAGTTCTTCTGGGGGTGGGGCCGGTGGGGGGGAAGGGAAGGAGACCTTGGCTGGCAGCCCAGCTTCTAGGGACCCTACCAGTGCACGTGCACTGGGCCTCTGGTAGGATGATAAATGACAACTCCTCGTATTGGTATGAGAATTAAGTGAATGGATGTATATGGACCAGGTAGCATAAAGCTTAGTGCATAGTAGGCATAAAAGGATAGTGATTAATATTATTCATTAACTACAGGTGAAGAAACAATAGCACTTGATGGGTTTTTTTTGTTTGTTTGTTTTTGCAAGACTGGAATTAATCATGCAAAGTGAAACAAGTTTTCCTTGTTGAAAATAAGGCAAAACCCAGTTTCTATTGCTTCTTTCCGTAGGTCAGTGGATAACTTCACTATTCTAGTCTTTGGATTGATTTTTCTAGAGAGACTTCACCTTGAACAGAGCTGCCTAATGCTGCTGCCAACTTAAAGCAGCAAGTTGTTCCTAAGTTTTGGTGGGTTTATTGGCATCGTTTTTCCATCCAAAAGTTTCCTATTATTATTGCCACATCCCAGTGCTTGTCCAGGAAGAAAAGTTTGATGCCCATCTCTCCCATGCAACCTCTGCTCATATCACTTTAAGTTTGAGCTTAGAAATCTTCTTCAGAGACTCAGGTCTTCAGCCTGGAAACATGTGGTTGAGACCTCACTCAGGAGCCAGCTCTCCTGCTGGTTGGAACTGGGCTAGCTTTGAACCAGGGGTAAGGACCCATTGAGGTCATCTGTTCAAAGTAACAGAGCGGCTGTTACTAAGGAGACGAGCAATTGAAAGTGTCTAAGTGATGTCTATTTGCTCTAATTTTTGTCTACATTCTTCCTTAACTACCTACACGCAATATTTGTATCTACACATAAACCAGTAGGTACTAATTATCATAGGTCAATTGATGCCAGCTTAGAGTTGAGAAAATAAATCACTTCATTTATTATTTGGGAAGACTTAACCATCCCTTATGTGGCACACAATACGTGAGTACTGTGACACAAATTCCAAGTCAAAGGCCCCGTTAATGTTGGGGCAAAGAATAGGGAGAGGTACCTGAGCCTCACAGAGGTTGTCTGCAAAATTATATGTATTCATCTGTATGTGTGTGCACCTCTTCAATTGTCTGAACTTTCCTGTAGTTCCATCAAGCAAGAGTTGTACTTTTTAAAAATATATATTTTATTGATTTTTTTTTACAGAGAGGAAAGGAGAGGGATAGAGAGTTAGAAATATCCATGAAAGAGAAACATTGACCAGCTGCCTCCTGCCCCCCCCCCCCCCCCCCCCCCCCCCCCCCCCCCCCCCCGGGGATGTGCCTGCAACCAATGTACATGCCCTTGACCAGAATCAAACCTGGGGCCTTTCAGTCCACAGGCCTACGCTCTATCCACTGAGCCAAACCGGTTTCGGCAAGACTTGTACTTCCATTGTCACAAACGCATTTTTCAATAGTTACTGGAGGACACGTAAGAACTAGACCACGCAGCAGGTTATACAGAGCTCAAGGTCTGCTGACCAAAGGAGGAAGAAGGACTTGCCCCTGGAAGTAGCTTGTCCCCCACATTGTGGTTAGGGACTGCCTGAGGGCTTTCCAAGTCGTGGGGACAGAGGATGTGAGATTGCACTTTCCTTCCCCAGAGGGCCAAAGCTTCTGGAGAGTGAGTGTTCCAGCCTCTTTATTTCAGCAAAGACACTAACAGACTCACAGTACTTCATTTGCTCCTGTGCCTAGACCTCTCTTCAGAGGCACTTTCTGGGAAAGGCAAGGAGGAGTGTCTCAGACCAGAGGGCTGCCTGGCTGGCTTGGAGCCAAGCCAGAGTGGCCCTGCAGGCTCAGTGGGTGTCTGTTGTGGCTGCGCCTGAGCTGGAGGGGGCTTCTCTTCACAGCGTTCTTGTCTAGTTAGCACCCTGCTGCGAACTGGGAGCCTGCACCGCCTCTCAATTCATTGTCAGCAGCACCGTATCTATGTGACGGGCGATTCTTCTCAGGTCCCTGGGCAGCACACCACGGTGGCAGGCTCCGTGTCTGATCAGAACGCCCTCCCGCGTGAAGCTGGTGAGGCGAGCGCATTCAAGTGCAGTTTCCCTGCCAGGTGGTCCAACAGGAGCCATTTCCATCCGCTAACTTTTGCTGCGCTCCCAAAACGCCACCTGGACCCTGGTTTCCTCCTGGCCCCTCGAGCTGTCTGGTGGCTGGATTTTCCTGAAAACTTGAAGGGACCACGCCTAAGGGCCGGGTCTAGCGCCCAGGCAGAGCCAATGTGGAAGGTTTCCTGCTCTCTTGACAGTTTCATATCCAGGCGCCCATGGACCTACACTAACATATTATAGTTATATATTTCCAAGTGCGAAAGGAATGAGTGAAATGCAGGAGCCACATTAATGAAAAGCGGTTCTCTCTCCACCAAACTGCCAAAACCCTGTCAGTATGAGGCTCGGTGTGTTCAAGCAACTCCTAACCCCAAGTCGGTGAGAGGAGGCAGATTTACTCAAGGTCCCCGGGTTCCAGGAAGCAGCGAAAACGTGGCTGGAGAAAGCCACAGGTTTCCCCATCGCCCGAGCCAAATCCTAGAAGGAGCAAGTGTTTTTCTCCTTTGCATGCTCCTGGAGCAAAAATGGAAAAAGGCTGCCCGCAGCTTGTAACCTTCCTCTCAGCCTTCCTTTGCCTCCTTCCACAGCTCTCTCTACTCTTGCCTGCTCTCCGAAAATAGCAGGAAAATAGTTTCCTGGCACACCCTCATTCAGAACACACATTTTTTTTATTTGGCTCCATCCTGGCCAACGCCCCCACCTAGTGGCTTAGACTGCCTGTTTTGCTTCCCTCTGCTGTGGTTTCTAAGATAAAGAGCGCTTTGCAAAATAACCCAGTCTAACCGGAAGCCTGGCTTGGGTTGGGTGGAATGGGAGGAGGGGCAAGACGCTGAAAATGTGGTGCAAATGAGATCTGATGTTATCAGAGCCCCTGCTGGGTGCTAGGAAGCGGGCTGGGGGAAAGGGCAGATTGTGTGTTGACTCCTAGCTGGGCTGCTGCAACCCAGGCATGTCCAAAGGATGCCCGCAGTTAAAGGAGTGCCCTCACTCTTAATGCATGATGTGTTTTATTTTCTTCACAACACATAACAGTGTACGACAGCACGTGAATTACTTACTTGCTCATGCAGTTTTTGCCTGCCTGCCTGGCTTACAGATCAGGAATGAAGGACACCTGGGTTAGGGTTGTGTCACCTTGGGGTAAAAGCTCTCTCCTTTCCAAGGATCCCAATTGCTCTTTCAAAAACGGAATGGATGGGGCAGGCAATCTCAGGCTCTAGACTAGACTGAATAACACTATTTAAAACATGTTTACATGTCACCTGATAAATCCGATTACAAAGTAGTTTTTTTTTTTTTTTATTGGATGCATTCTACCTGCCAAACACTGAGCCAGATCCTGGGAGCTCATAGTTGGGTTAGCTCTCAGGGCTCAAAGGACATTGGACATTCCTGATGCTTTAAAAAACAAACAAACAAACAAACAAACAACAACAACAAAAAAACCTTACTCTTGTACTTCCATCCTACATGTGTTTCTGTGAAGGCTGGCGGAGGCTCTGAGCACGGGGAATACGCTCTGAGGTCTGGGACCTAGGCAGTGCTGCTATTGCTGGGCACGGAATTTGGTTGATATCCTGATGTTTTCCTTGAAGGATAAGGAGAGCCATTGGTGGTGCCAGTGGTGATGGCCCCAGAGACGCTTTCGTCTTTTTTTTTTTTTCTCCTCCTCCTCCTCTTTGTCCTCCTCCTCCTCCTCCTCCTCCTCCTCCTCCTCCTCCTCCTCCTCCTCCTTCTTCTTCTCCTGATGACCTTCCTTTTTAGGCAGGTTGTGGAAAGCAACTGCTTTCTTTGAACTGCTTTCCAAAGGCACTGCACTGCTGAGCAGCTGAAGCAGGAGGGTGGAGCGGAAGGTTTAATTTCACATTCAGTGAGCTTCTATTTGTGATACTTTTTACATTTTTCACACACACAGCTTTTAACTTATTTTTTTTTTCTGTTGACTCACAGTTAGAACGGAGGGATTGAATGAAAAGCACATATTCCTAAAACCCAGATATGAAAATGTAGTTTGTATGGTAGGAAGAGTTAAGCATAACTTGATGCCCAAAGCATAAAAATGCACTGTTGGCCATTTCCTTCTTAGGCTCTATTATCGCTCCTCCTTCTAACCTGGGTGTGGCCAGCAGGGCTGCCAGGATAAAATTCCTAAGCGCAGAGGTCAGGGGCTGGGGCTAGCTCCCCCGAGCATCGGCCTGCCTGCAGGGGTGGGAGGTGGGGGGTTATAGGCTAGGAAGGGACACAGTGCTTGTGCCCCCGGTGGGGGGTGCAGGTCTAATTGGAGGGGAGCGCCGCCAGCTCGGAAGCCGATGGAGGCAAGGACAGCGCGCCCTCCTCCCCGTTTTCGGCCGAAAATGCCGCACCTGGGCGTCAGGATCGGGAGGGGCCTGGGGATGGGCATGGAGACGGGGCGGTAGGACCCGGCGGGCGCTTCCTTGGCCAGGGAGGGACCTGGGCGGGAGGGAGGGGAGGAGGGAGGAGAGCGCAAAAGGGAAGAAAGGTGCTCGGGAGCGGGGCTCACGCTCTCTCCGCGCCGCTAGAGTAGCACCACCGGACCTGGACTCTATAAAAGGAGTTGGTCCGTTCGTTCGTCCGCAGCTCACCAGCTCCTCCCGGGCTGGCGCACGCCGCTCCCCCCCCAGAAAGCCGCCCGCTCCCCTGTGCCGCGCCGGTCCCCCAGCCCAGTGCGCTCCGCGGCGGGACCCCCAGGGGTGCCCGCGGGGACGCAAGTGGCCGCCGCGGCCACGAGGGGCGAGCAGCCGCCGCAGCCCAAGCCCCCGAGTCCCCCCTCGTCCTGCCCCGTGGCCGCGGGGCAGCTGGCCGGAGTGGCCGGCGCGTGCAAAGAAGGGGGGTGCGGGGGGGAGAGCGCCCGCGAGGCGCGGCGCCGCGCGGCTCCCAGACTTCACCCCACCCAACTCTGGCGGCCGCCGCCGCCGCAGGGAACTGCCCCAGCCCGGGGCGGGGGGCGGGCAGGCGAGACCCGGACTCCTGGCGCCTAGCCGGCCTGCACGCTCCGGGTCTCCGCAGCTGGGAAACTCCTGCGGGCTGATTCTTGCAGCTCCAGGAGGAGCGCCCGGGTTAGGGAATGCCCGAGCCTTTGGGGTAAGAGACCCCACACCTGGCGAATGCTCCCTCCTGCAACCATCCCTCGCCCCCCTCCTCCTCCTCCTCCTCCTCTAGATCCGCGGCGGGAAGCCCGAGCGGAGCGGAGCGAGCACGGGAGAGGAGAGAGAGGTGCAGCCGGAGCCGCGGCGGCAGCGCCGGGCGCACGGCGAGTGCAGGGGACGCGCTCGCCCAGCTCGGCTGCCTGCCGCGCCCTTGACCTCTCGTTTCAGCTGGCAACCTGGGTGGAGGAATCATTGAGGAGCCTAAGAAACTAACTAGCAGCCGTGCGGGCAAGACTGTGTGGTCTCTCCTGCAGGTCCTTCTCCCTTCCTCTCTCCCACGTCCGTTCCATGCTTCAGGGCTGCGCTCCGGAGCAGCCGGGGCGAGGAGAGACATGGAGAAGAACGGCGCTCCCCCGTGCGCCCCGCCGCCGGCGGGCTCCCAAGCCGGGGTTCCTCCAGCCAACCTCTCCGCCGCCGCCGCCCCTTCCCACAACTGCAGCCCCTCCGAGGAGGACTACGTCTACCAGGACTCGGTGGCCCTGCCCTGGAAAGTGCTGCTGGTCCTGCTGCTGGCGCTCATCACCCTGGCCACCACTTTCTCCAACGCCTTCGTGATCGCCACGGTGTACCGGACGCGGAAGCTGCACACCCCGGCCAACTACCTGATCGCCTCGCTGGCCGTGACGGACCTGCTCGTGTCCATCCTGGTGATGCCCGTCAGCACCCTGCAGACCGTGGCCGGCCGCTGGACCCTGGGCCAGGTGGTCTGCGACTTGTGGCTCTCGTCGGACATCACCTGTTGCACCGCCTCCATCCTGCACCTCTGCGTCATCGCCCTGGACCGCTACTGGGCCATCACGGACGCCGTGGAGTACTCGGCCAAGAGGACTCCCCAGAGGGCGGCCGTCATGATCGCGCTGGTGTGGGTCTTCTCCATCTCCATCTCGCTGCCGCCCTTCTTCTGGCGCCAGGCCAAGGCCGAGGGCGAGTGCACGGTGAACACCGACCACATCCTCTACACCGTGTACTCCACCGTGGGCGCCTTCTACTTCCCCACCCTGCTCCTCATCGCCCTCTACGGCCGCATCTACGTGGAGGCCCGCTCCCGCATCCTGAAGCAGACGCCCAACCAGACCGGCAAGCGTCTGACCCGGGCCCAGCTCATCACCGACTCCCCGGGGTCCACGTCTTCCGTCACCTCCATGAACTCGCGCGCCCCGGACCTGCCCAGCGAGTCTGGGTCGTCCCCCGTGTACGGGAACCAAGTCAAAGTGCGAGTGTCCGACGCCCTGCTGGAGAAGAAGAAGCTCATGGCCGCTAGGGAGCGCAAAGCCACCAAGACCCTGGGCATCATCCTGGGAGCCTTCATCGTGTGCTGGCTGCCCTTCTTCATCATCTCCCTGGTGATGCCCATCTGCAGAAGCGCCTGCTGGTTCCACCAGGCCATCTTCGACTTCTTCACGTGGCTGGGCTATCTCAACTCCCTCATCAACCCCATCATCTACACCATGTCCAATGAGGACTTCAAACAGGCCTTCCATAAACTGATACGCTTTAAATGCACAAGTTGACTTGTCCATTGATTGCATTGTGAGGGGGGGTCCCCTAAGTGGCCTTTGGGGACCATGCTGTGTCTGGTTCCACAGGTAAGGTCGACTCTTCTTTCACTGTTAACTGGGTCTCCTCGGAGTGAGGCGCTGTCTTCTGGGCAAGGGCAATGGATCCTGAGAAGCCAGGACAAGCCCTGGGAGAGAGAGCACTGGAAGGAGAAACTGTGCAAACTAAAGAGAGCGCTTCCCAGCCGTGAGGAGGAGGCTCCCTTTCTTCCCTCACAGCCCAGGTTCAGCACTGGCCCTGTGGCAGCCAGTCACAAGGGGGGTTTGAGACTTTTAAAAAAACCCAGGATGGAGAGGCGATCCCTGCCCTGCTCTGGCATAATGGACCATGCCCTCTAGGAGCAGTGATCCACGTAGTTGTCTGAACCCTGTCTGAGACAGATGCATACAGCTTGGCAGTACTTGAACTAGACACTTAACACCTTGTGTTTTGGGGGAGAACTTTTATGTTACAGCTTCATTTAAGAGCAGTTACTTTGGCATCCTTCAGTCTTCAGTTTGCATCTATTTGACCTTGGTTGGAGAAACTTTGTGGATTTGGTGCTTCAAACCCTGTGTGTGGCTTGGAGGGTACAGAGGACCCTTGAAGAGTTAACAGCAAAGTTCTGGTGTTAAGATCTCTATTTTTTATTACAATGGAAACTATATGGGACGGGTGGGGTGGAAGGGAGATGGGGAGAGAGCGTGAAACTGAGAACCAACACCTATGATTGTTTGTTTTCTGCAGATTGGTGATTTTTTTTTAAAGTTCCTACTTAGTGATTTTTTCAAACCACAGTTCTAACAACTCAAACAAAACTTTACGCGTGCTAGTGACAAATCTGCAGATTGCTTTATTCCCCCCCCCCCATCTAATTTCATGTATCTGTCATTTTACACATTTAAATCCCCGTAAGGGGAGGATATGATGGGTGACTAAGCCCAAGCTGCTCTATTTCTTATTAATGCAGTTGATTAAACTGATGATATTAGAGATACTGCTCCTTAACAAGAAATGTATCTTTATTCCTTATCCAATTCAGTGATATGTAAAGGAGACTGATGAATAGGAATGGTTCTTACACAATTAAGGAATGAAGGCCAATAGGAGGATGTATATTTTGACTTGTAAAAAAATCTTAAATGCATGAGACTTTTTCTGATAGTCATTTGCACTCTCCTCCCATCTGTAACTCATTTGTGTGCTAACATATGAAGTTAACCAAGAGAACTTGCTTGGTTCTCCAAAAATCTTCAAAATGCAGTAAGAACCCCAAAAACGATATCAAAAGAAAAAAGAAAAAAAAAAAGCTTGTTTCTTTTACCTTTCTATTGAAGTTTGGGTAGGAACAAAGATCACTAGAAAATGACATGCAAGAACTTTAGAAAAGCCCCAATAAACTAAAGCTGAGCTGGTAATTCATGGAACCAAATGTCAAACTTTTTAGGTAATCAAGAAACTGATAAGCCTTGGCACCTCAGAAATTTGTCACTGACCTGATACCTCAATGAATATAATAGCAGTGATACTTTAAATTTATGTCTTTCAAAACTGCAACAATACTTACTTGTTATCCCAATTCACTCTAACACAGGGCAAGATTTCACACTAAATGATGGGGGGAAAAATGCATTATCTAAATAAAAAAAGTAGTAGCCCTGAAGGACCATCTACACAGAAAAAATAAAATGTATGTGGACCATTTAATATGCCAAAGAAGATTTACATTCCCTTCTCCAGAGAGCTATCTGCAGTTGCTACCTTGTGTCTGCAGAAGCAAGTTTGTCTTTGTGAAATGAGTTCACTCCCTGCTTGAAGCTCTTCCATCTGGACTGGGAGACAATAGATGTAGAGATCTGGAGTGCACCCTTTGCTTACTATGCAGACCTTCACTCTGGGGTGATGACTCTTGAAAGTATACTATTCTAAATTTCGCAGGTAAACTAAATTAAAAAAAGGGAATTTTGATGAACATTTACGCCAGTTATATGGAGTAAGATAAAATTTTAGGAACTAGATGACCCTGTATTTCTTTTGTATCCCCGGGTTCCTTCATTTTGTTTCATTCTGTGACATTTCTCCTATGGAGAAATCTAGCTTACTACCTATAGGAATGTGCATCAAGCATGGTATTTGTTTTTATGTTATGTTTGTCTTTGTTTATGCAGCTGTGCTTTCTTTGGGCCTAAGAAGCAATTCGGTCAACTTCTAGGTCCCTAAAAGGGAAAAATTAATAGAAACAAATAGCCACTTACAAATGATTTCTTTATTTGGTACCTACCGTGATTGTGCCCTCTTATTAACAGAACATGGTCAATTTAGTCATAGGGACTGTTTGCCATTTTGTAGATTACCCACTTCAACTTTTGCTTGACTATTTGGCTGAACTGACTGGATGTGGGGCCTGTTATGTGAAGTAGAAGCTTGCAAACCCCCGTATTTATAAGAGATCTAGAAACATCATCTGGCATTGCACATGATTATGCAAAGTGTATCATTCATCCCAGGGGTATGTAGTTAGGCTGTTAAGCTCCTTTTCAGTTACTGCTGCCTATAGTATAGTTGTTTCATAAACTAGATAATGGCTTTTTTGCAGAACATAAATGGGAGATGGAGATGTCTAACTTACATAGAAATGAAAATATATTTTCATTGGCTGTTGTAATAACATTTTCCATGTTGTTTAATTGCACAAAACTTCACACAAATATATGAATGTATACTCATCCAAAAAATATGGATATTGTCTTGTGTTTCTAGGAATTTTAGAGTTTCCTTTTTAAAAATGGACACTGCACCCAAGAATGAATTGCTGAGTTCAACAAATTTCCTACAGAACAGTAATCTTCACTTTCTCTCTCTATTACCTTAGTTTCAATCTTCTTTAACCAAAAGGACTATAAGTCACTCAAGCAGTAACTTCTCAGATTATGTGTTTTTGATGGAGTCGTTGTGATTGAAAGTTGCCTTTGGTTTTCCACCTTTCAACAAATGTGTAATTGGAAATGAAATTTAGGAAAATAATAAAAGTCCTTTTTTTGTGTTCTAAAAAGCTTTGGGTAGTAATTCTATTATTATGAAAAGATTGGTTCATTGTATTTTGGGTTGCATTCAGGAGTTTGAGCCTTCAAGAGAGAATAATTGGGATAAATGATACAGAGGAGGACTGGCATCATCACTATGATTTCCCGGATGTAGTTAATATCTGTAGGAAGACTTTAAAAGGAAATAGACAGATGGTGATCTTACCTTCTGCAGAGAGGGTAAGTCAGGTTCATTAGCACAAGAGTTTTCCAGACCTGGATTCTAGAGGTCCTACTCAGTCTCTAGGCTCGGTAATAAGATTTCAAGGTGCTGTATGGTGCTTGAAATACAGAAAAAGAAAAGGAGGAGCTGGATTCAAAGCTGGCTTGGGGGAGACGTAAGGGGAGGAAACTGACTTATCTGGGCCCTGGAGAAGTCCACAGAAAAATAGCTTTTGGAATCAGAAAGTGCTAAGTTAGAATTGGAAATAGAGCATGGTATAGCTGTATTGTTCACCCCAAGTGTAGTCTACTTACAAGGGTTGGAGACTATACAGGTAAAGCATCCATCATAATACCCGAGGCCCTTTTGGATCTCAGCAAAGGATACTTCCTCTTTAGCCAGTATTTCCGCATTGCCTCCCTTGAGGATACAGAACCCCTGTAGCATAGAAACATGGAGTGCTATCTACCAGAAGTTGGACTAGGGGAGACCAAACAAGGCTGAGTGGGAGAAACGTAACTAAACTAAAAGTGACCGAGGTTTGGAACCTTTCACACTTACTCCTTAGGCTGGTTTATAGTAGATCTAGTGGCCTAGAGGAAATTGCCAAGTGTTTCATTTCCTATAGCATCCGCCTCTTATTTACTCAACCTCTCTTTCCTCCTCCTTGTCTAGAGATTTGCAGGTGTCTTCCAACAATCCCAAATCCCTCACCACATCTACATCTTTTCTCAGTGTCTCACTTTCAGCTTCTCTCCTTTTTAATTCCCCATGCAAAGCCCTAATAATCCATGAAAATGTGTTGATTTAATTTTCTTAGTTTACCTGCACAGGGCTGATTAAGTAGCCCCGGGATTTTGCGTTATTTAAAAGGAAATTGTTGATCCAAACTAATGTGCAATTAGTGAGGACAAAAACTTTCAACTGAGGCATCTCCTGGAGTTTACAGAAGCCAAGAGGCTGGTAAAGTGAGGGTTTGGGAAGTGAAGCTTCTTCACCTTTCATCAAAGCTCATCCTTGAACAGTCCACTAGGGGGCAGAGTGCCTCTGAGTTGTTTAGAGGCTGCAGATGCTCTCACCACTCCCAACCTCAACCCCCCTCTTCTGCAACAGGACAAATGGAATTAACCCTGCATCCAAGAGCCAAGGGAAAGAGGGCTCATCATTTATTTAAAATGGCAGATTTTTCAGAACTGCAAAGTCAGGTAGAAGATCCCTAGAACACACCTAAAGTTGTCCTTTATGTATGCAACCTAAATTTTCTTATTGGTTGGAGAAACTTGTGGATTCATCTCTAGTTCTGGAGTGATGCTAAAATATTAGTATTCTTTTTCAAATGATGATTTTATTGATTTCAGAGAGAGGAAGGGAGAGGGATAGAAAGATAGAAACATCAATGATGAGAGAGAATCGTTGATCAGCCGCCTTCTGCGTGCCCCCTACTGGGGATCTAGCCAGCAACCAAGGCACGTGGCCTTACTAGGAATCGAACTGTGACCTCCTGGTTCATGGGTCGACACTCAAACACTGAGCAACACTGGGTGGGCTAAAATATTAGTATTTTAAAACATTGCAACCTTTGATTATAGTGGCACTGGGTAAAGTCAGAGAATAGGAGACAACTTATATTAAAAATAAAGGGAATTAATTATTAGTTAAATGTATCTTTCACTACTATGTTTTTGTTATTACGGTGTTTTTCAACATTTCATTGATTTGAGGTTGATATATCCACAGTTCAAATGTTGAACATTCGCCACTTACCATTTCTTTAAAAAGAGGGCTGCTTTTTTGCACAGAAGCGAGGTGTGTTTATATGTCAGTTTTCCCCAGAAGGACGACTTTCAAGTCTGTAATTTTGGCATTTACTTTAAAAACTGGCATCTATAAATGTGAGTATAATCTTATGTGTCACAAAAATAAATTCCTGTGTTGGAAATGGACCATGTCAAATGAGAAAACAACTATTATGCAGGGTGGGGCAAAAGTAGGCTTACAGTTGTGAGTACTAGAAACAGAGTTTGTTCTTTCATTATTGTTTGTTAATGAATGCATTATTTTCCATATGAGCAACTGCAAACCAACTTTTGCCCCATGCTGCATTATTGCATTCTTCCATAACATCTCAGCATTTTCATTGTGCACAATGGGGAGCTTCTTGTGACATTTCTCACATCTGTCAGTGAAATTGAACTTTTAATGTCAACATCCACGTTTTAGGATTATGCTAGGATTTCCAATGCTCCTTGAGAAAGAACTAACCAGTCCCTGGAGCTGGACCAGCTGACAAAGAGAATGCCTTAACACTAGTCCAAGCATAGTTTGTAAAAGAAAATGCCAATTTCCTTTTTGACTTAATTGCACATATTTCAAAAGATAAGAAAAATCCTTTTCAAAACTACTAACTAAATGACAAGCATGGTCTTATAATATTTCTTGTACTTAAAGTGAACAGATGGTGATATAGAGATCCATTTATGGTAAATGCTTAAAAGAATCAACCCATAGCTTGCTTAAACGATGCACCCTCCCTGACTCTGTGGGGACATTCCACACACGGATTGTAGATGGGCCAGTCCATATTGGGATAATGAGATTTCAGGGTATTTCTTGCTCACAAGTATAGTGATGGGGCTGCAGAAGCGGGGCAGCTCACAAAGGCCTGGCTACTTGGTCCAGGAGCTGTGCTCAGGGGACTTTTGTAAACACATTGGTTGTCTCTTCTAAACCCATTTGGGAACCCAGTTTGTGATCATATCGGTAGACCTACAGCCCTCCCTGCCATTCTTATTTCCTTGAAAAATTTCAATGAGTTCAGCAGTGGGCTGATTTGATTTTGTGGGGGAGCTGTTTCGTGACTCTTCATCTTTTCTTCCCAGTCTTGCCTGACTGTATGGTTCTTGAGCCCACACTCTCCTTTTTCAACTCTTCAGAGGCTTTCCCAAGGAGTATAGCATGTTGGGCTGTTCACACAATGGGAAGTTTGGAATCAGCTACTGGTAATGAAGGCCTTCCCCCATCCTCTGCCCCACATTCACACACATTGATAGGTTTAAAATGCAAGAGCAAGCCTTTGAAGAAAGGACTGAGTTTAAATCCATGTTTTCTAATCATGAACAAGTTCCTCTGTAAATCTAATAACACACACCTCTGTGTTTGCAGGTAAAAATTAAAAGGGATAATGCAATTGTTTTCAACCTTGACTGCAAATTTTATTTATCAGAGGAGCTTTGCATACCTTTGCTCAGGCCACATCTCAGACCAATTTAATTATATTTTTTTCTGGAGCAGGGCCCAATATTCTCATTTAAAAAATTCTCCTCAGGTAATTCTGATGTGTGGCCAGGGTGAGATCCTCAGCTCTTAGAAGAATGCTGGGATGTGTGAGATCTATGGATGTGAATGGGTCCCCTAAATGAAACAGAATTCTAGTGGATTTGATATTTAACAGTGGCACTTCTAAAAAGTTAATGGACACAAGACTCAGCAGGGGAGCTGCTTAAAATGCAGATTCTATTTCAGTAGGTCCAGGGTGAGATTCGCCTCTGACAGGCTGTTGGGAGATGCCCATGATGCTATCCCATGGACCACACTTTGAGTAATAAGGATCCATAAGAAAACATAGCTTACTTACAAAGCATTGGAGATTTCCTAAGAATATATCTTTTAAAACACCCAAACAACCAAAATAAGACCAATATGAAACTTGTAAATAAGAAAATGTGCTTTTTAATGTATAATCGGTTGTGTTTTCTTGACTTGTTTACCTGATATTCAGGTCTCAGCTTCAGCAGCTCTTAATAGTTTCCCCTTACCTGCTTTATCCCAGCTGCTCAGAATCTTCAGTCCACCCTAAAGCAAACAGCTTATTTCCAGATCTGAATCAGTAAAGTGTAACCCACAGATTCAGCCCTCAGTTTTTACATAATTTCCAAATAAAGGCATTGTCTTTGAATATATATATGTAAAGGTAGGTTAACAGTTCTGAGTAGGCAAAATAAAGGTTTTTTTTTGTATTATTTACTAGAGGCCTGCTGCACATACACTGGTGGGGTCCCTCTACCTGGCCTGCAGGGATTGGGCCCAAAACCAGCTTCCCAACATCCCCCAAGGGGTCCCAGTTTGCAAGAGGGCGGTTCTCGGATGACACACCCAAAATCGGGCTCCCTCCTTCCTGGTTCAAGGTGTGCCACCCAAGAATCGCGGCTGCCAAGTCACCACAGCTCGGCAGCTCCTGTGTTGAGCCCCCTGGTGGTTGTGTGCATCATAGCTACTGGTCGAAACATCTGCCCCTTGTGTGGTCATTGTGCAGCATAGCTACCAGTTGGATGGTTGCTTAGGCTTTTATATATATATATATATATATATATATATATATATATATATATATATATATATATATATGATTGTACTATTTTCCATATGAAAAACTATAAACCTACTTTTGTCCACTCCTGTATACAATTATTTAAAAATACAAAAAATGATAAAATCCTATGTAATAAAAGAGTAATATGCAAATTGACCATCACTACAACACACAATATGGCCACCCCCATGTGGTCAAAGATGACCACTCCCATGTGGACACAAGATGGCTGGCAGGGGAGGGCAGTTGTGGGCTATCAGGCCAGCAGAGGAGGGCAGTTGGGAGGAACCAGGCCTGTAAGGGAGGGCAGATGGGAGCTATCAGGCCTGCAGGAGAAGGCAGTTAGGAGTGATTGGGCTGGCAGAGGAGGGCAGTTGGGAGAGATCAGGCCTGCAGGGGAGGACAGTTGGGGGCAATTGGGCCAGCAGCGGAGCAGTTAGGTGTCTATCAGGCTGCCAGGGAAGTGGTTAGGGGTAATCAGGCTGGGAAGCAGAAGTGGTTAGGGAGAATCAGGCAGGCAGGGAAGCAAGCAGTTGGGAACCAGCCGTCCTGGATTGTGAGAGGGGTCCCAGATTGGAGAGGGTGCAGGCTGGGCTGAGGGACACCCTCCTGCTCCTCTCCTCCTCAATGCACCGGACCTCTAGTAATAAATAAAGCAAAGAAATAACAATTGTCAACACATGGCAGGTGGTACCATTTCCTTGGTAACCTAGCTCACTCACCTAGCCCACTTGACTTCCTGCTGTTAGCATGTACACCCATACCCACAAACACATTTGCATATTATATAAATATATTTTGTCAACACAAGTAACTAGTTAATCAAAGGTGTGCTTTCCACCTATTTTATTTCTATTGTATTCTAGAGGCACTATGCTACGGTAGTGACCTGGCAGCCTTTTGAAAAGCCCCTCCCTATTTTTTTATTCCTAGAGGTTTTTTTTGTTGCTGTTTTTCTTTTCAGTGAAAGGAATTAAACATTTTTATTACAAATGTTTGCCAATTTTTTGGCACCCTTCCATAAGACTAGAGACATTGTTGAGTTTCCTAAGCCAAGGTAGGGAATAAGAATCAAAGGATCCAACTCCACAAAGGACCCTACCTTTTAGTTTTTCACTAAGATTTTGAAGTTAAATGAATAGCGTCAGTGTCCACGTAGGTTTTTATTCTAGAGAACAAGACACAGTTTAAAGTCTTTCATCTCCTCCATGTATAAGCACGATGCTTAGAGTTGGGTTCTAGCAAAGACACATTGCTCTGAATTTAACTGCTTTACTTCCAAAGGGGCAGAGGTTGAAGAGGAAACAAGCACTTTTAAGCACTTACTCTGAGCCACACACTTTACAGAACTGCCTTCCAACATTAGTCCTCATAGCATCATCAGGAAGTAGGAACGATTGTATTTTTTAATAATTGTGTTACCATCATGATCATGGGCAAAGTATTATAACCATTTCATCCAGTTCTGTGGTTTAGAGAATTATGGCAACAGCCCCACTTGAATAATTTGTAATCAGACGGAAAAAAAAACCCAACAACACTGCATTGTTAAGTCTGTTTCACTTAGTCTTGGAGAACGGTATTTCTAAATACTAATCTGAAGCTTTTCAAGAACTGTAGGGATTTATCTGTAAGTGCAGTGTCCTCTCAGGGAAACACCGTTTTCCTCTGTGGTCTCCGCCCAAATTCCTGCCTCTCCCTGTGTGACTACAATCTTGACCAACCAGGATACACGTGTGACCACTGACGCCTTTCAGGGGTGTCGGTCTTTGTAAAAGACATACATTAAAAACGGCTGGCTATGGCAGTGTTAAATATAGATGCTTCTGCTGTGATGAGTAATGCGTGGCAGGAAGTATTTCTCTCCTATGGAAAGTTACTGATGATGACATGTTAAAACTTGGGTACTTGTGGCTTTATGCCTATTTTTACATGCAGTCAAATTATGACTGAAAAGTAAATTCAGCAAGAAATAAGATGTTTGCAAATAGTAGGGTTGTTCCTATGTGTACCCCCCTCATCCTAACCACTACCACACACACAGCAAACCAATAAACCATGAAGACAGAGACAGAAACTTACCAGTAATTACAAAACTGACTTTAACACAATACATTGAGAGTAGATATTTTAAGGAATGATTTGCTTTGTTCATGACGTGATGGTTTTCTTTCTTTCTTTCTTTCTTTCTTTCTTTCTTTCTTTCTTTCTTTCTTTCTTTCTTTCTTTCTTTCTTTCTCCCTTCCTCCCTTCCTTCCTTCCTTCCTTCCTTCCTTCCTTCCTTCCTTCCTTCCTTCCTTCCTTCATCTCTCTCTCTCTCTCTCTCTCTCTCTCTCTCTCTCTCTCTCTCTCTCTTTCTTTTCCTTCCTTCCTTCCTTCCTTCCTTCCTTCCTTCCTTCCTTCCTTCCTTCCTTCCTTCCTTCCTTCCTTCTTTCCTTCCTTCTTTTCTTCCTCTCTCTCTCTTTCTCTTCTCTCTCTCTCTCTCTCTCTCTCTCTCTCTCTCTCTCTCTCTCTCTCTCTCTCTCTCTCTCTCTCTCTGTCTCTCTCTTTCTTTCTTTTTTCCCCAAGGACAGCCATGTGGTGACTGTGGTGGAGAGGTGGGTGGGTGGAAATGGAAGAAGGTACATCGGGGACAAATGGTGATGGAAAAAATAACAAAATAAAATAAAGGGGGGGTTTGCTTTTATTAAGGAGTAAACATTACAGTACTGAGTTTGTAAGGCTATGGAACCGCCTCAGTCTCAGGATGAAAAAACACACCCTACAATTGGAGAAAACGCTGCTCAAAATACTTTTTTGCCCTCTTCCTCTTTGAATTAGCATCCACTTTTAGTTGAAACAAACAAACAAAAAATCATATGACACAGAAAGTGTCCAGTTTTGGATAGACCAAGGTGACCTGGGTTCAAATTCGAGATTTGCCACTTGTCAGCTGTATGAGCTTCACTCACGGAGCATTAATCTCTTCATTTGTTAATGTGTCGAAAATAGTGTCTTGTTCACAGATTTGTTATGAGGAAAGCTCAATCCCAAAAGTGCTTGAAACATGGCAGGTGTCTACCAGTTGCTGGTTTCCTTTTGTTCAGACAAAACATGCGAGGTGTCTATCCAAAGACCATGGAATTTTTTGAGTCAGCAGAACTGTTTAAAATCTCGTTTTTTCTTTTTTATTCTTTTCTTATTAGTATGCAATTTGGGATACGCTAGCTAATGTAAAGGTCAGTTTTTCCGTCTCTAAAATGGAGCTAATAAGATCTACCTTGAAAACATTTTTAGGAGGAGAATCCAAGATGGCTGCTCGGGTAGACACCTAACCGCAGCAGCACACAACAATTTCAATGGAATACAACTAAAATGTAGAGTGGACATCACCCAGAGCTACAGGTAGTCGACTGACAGAAAATTCTACAACAAGAAGGAAAGAGAAAACCAGAAGGAAAATCAGAGGAGCTGAAAAAAAGCCTAAGGTACGGAGACATGCTGCGCGCTCGCACGCACGCGTGCACGGAGAGGTCGCAGCCGGAGAGGAGAAGAGGGCTGGGTGCGGCCCGGCGTTCCCTAGCAGGAAGGAAATAAAACCCCCAGCCTTGGCTGAACCCCCGAACCGGCAGCACTGAGCCCCAAGTTATGGGCCAGACCCTGGGGACCCAGGCTCCGGCAGGGGGAGACGGGGCTGTGAGGCGGAATCCCAGGTGAGCAGCGAAAAGCAGAGTCCCCGGAGTTGCGTGCACAGTGCGCGCAGAGGACTGAATGGTGACTGATGCTGGATTACCCTAGCCGGAAGGAACAGGGCCTCCAGCGGCGCTGAGCATCAGTCCGGACTGCTCTGAACCCCAGTTCTGGGCCAAACCCTGGGGACCCAGGATCAAGTAGAGGGAGACGGGGCTGTGAGGTGGAGTCCTGGGAGAGCGGCAAAAGGCCGAGCCCCTGGAGTCGCGCACATTGCTTGCAAGGGAAGGAATGTTGACTGATGCGGGATTGCCCTGGAGGGAAGGAAATGGGAGCCCCGGCTGTGTTGGGCCCCAGTTTCGACTGCTCTGAACCCCAGTCCTGGACCAGACCCTGGGGACCCAGGCTCGAGCAGGGGGAGATGGGGCTGTGAGGCGGAATCCCAGGGGAGTGGTGAAAAGCGAAGCCCCCAGAGTCTCGCGCACTGCGCGCAGGGGACAGTCTGCTGACTCTGATCCTAGACTCCCCTAGCGGGAAAGAGAAAAAAAAGCTCCAGACTGGAGGAATGCGACAGGGAGCAGAAGCCGGGCGATGGGACCCCCAGTGGGGGGGGGGTGCCCCTGAGCCTTCGACCTCTGAGCACGGGCAATGGAGCCAAGGCCTTGGGCTGCTTCCTGGGCAGTGCCGACCCCGGCAACAGGCGGGAGCAGCGCGGGAGTCCGCGGAGAACAAAGGGGTGCCACAGGCCAACCTGCTGAGTTCCCAGGACAAGGAGGAAGAAACCAAAGAAGTTCTCAATGTGAAGAAATCAAGTGAGAGCAAAAGATAGTAAAATTACTTAAGAAAGAATACAAAGAAGATCTTGAAAAATCAAAGACTAAGTCACAACTCAACTCACCAGTCAACATTGCAACATATATGCGTTAAAAAAAAAAAAAAAAAAAAAAAAAAAAAGCAGCAGTTGGAACAGCGGCGGCCAGTCCTAGAGTGTCCAGGCACAAGGCAGTGGCAATTGGGCCCGGAGCAGCAACGGCCAGGCCCCAGAGCAGCAGCAGCCAGAACCAGAGCAACAACAGCCAGCACTGGTGCAGCAAGACCTGGGGCAGTGGCAGCCAGGCCTGAGGCGGAGGCAGCTAAGCCCAGGGTGGCCAGTCCAGGAACACCCAGACCCAGAGTGGCTGGGCCCGGATAAGCCGGGCCCAGAGCAGCCGGATTGGGAGCAGCCAGACCCAGAACAGCAGTAGCCAAGCCCGGAGCATCCAGGCTGGGAGCGGCCAGGCCCAGAACAGCCGGGTCGGGTGCAGCCAGGCCCGGAGCAGCAGCTGCCAGGCTGGGAGCGGCCAGGCCTGGAGCCACGGCTGCCAGGCTGGGAGCGGCCAGGCCCGGAGCAGCCGGGTCTGGTGCGGCCAGGCCCGGAGCAGCAGCTGCCAGGCTGGGAGCGGCCAGGCTCGGAGCAGCGGCTGCCAGGCTGGGAGCGGCCAGGCTCGAAGCAGTGGCTGCCAGGCTGGGAGCGGCCAGGCCCGGAACAGCCGGGTCGGGTGCGGCCAGGCCCGGAGCAGCGGCTGCCAGGCTGGGAGCGGCCAGGCCTGGAGCAGCCGGGTCTGGTGTGACCAGGCCCGGAGCAGCGGCTGCCAGGCTGGGAGTGGCCGGGCCCCGAGCAGCCTGGCCCGGAGCAGCCGGGCCCAGAGAGCCGGGTCGGGTGCGGCCAGGCCCGGAGCAGCAGCAGCCAAGTCCAGAGCAACTAGGTCGGGAGCGGCAGTGACCAGACCCGGAGCAGCTGGTTGTGGAACGAACCAGAGCAACAGAGGCCAGGCCCGGAGCAGCCAGGCCCGGAACAGCTCACTCCTCGCCTGCCCCTTCCCCACGGCTGCCTCTCAGACATGGCTGGAAACTTTTGTGGGAACTTGAGGGTCTGCTGAATCAAGTGATGAAGGCTTAGATCTGGATGTGTTGAGTTAGTATAGGGCTGGGGTGTTGATCTGTGAGAGCCTTGGGTGGGGCCTGGATGAGGCTGGTTGACCTATTTGGAAATGTCTTTTGTGTGAAATGTATCATTGGGCATGTGGAGGTATTATTGATATGAGAAAATGCTAAGTAACTGATTTACTATCTGAAAAGGGATTTACTATCGGGGAAAGGGAGGGAGGAAGAGACTGAACATAAACTGCACCTATGGATGAGGACAATGGGGGATGGGAAGGGGGCGGAGGGTGGGGTGGGAACCTGGTGGAGGGGGGAAGAAATGAGGATCCTTTGTAATAATATGAACATAAAGATTGATTAAAAAAAAAAAAAGAAAACATTTTTAAAAGAATTGCATGATATACTAAGTGTAGTTTGCTTCGATAACAGCATGCTTGTATTTTATACTAAACGTTTCTGTAAGGTTTCATTTTTTAAAATATATTTTATTGATTTTTCACAGAGAGGAAGAGAGAGGGATAGAGAGTTAGAAACATCAATGAGAGAGAAACATCGATCAGCTGCCTCCTGCACAACCCCTTTTGGGGATGTGCCCACAACCAAGGCACATGCCCTTGACCGGAATCGAACCTGGGACCTTTCAGTCCGCAGGCTGACGCTCTATCCACTGAGCCAAACCGTTTTCCGCTCAGTTTTTTTTTTTTTTTTTTTTTTTTTTTAGAACCATGAGCATGCTTTCCATGATCACTAGGGACTCCTTCATGTGAAAGGTGGCTGGCCAGGGAACACCCGGGGAGAAACACCCGCAGACACAGGGCCGGCGACCTGCTTCCCTGGCCTCATGTAGAGGCAGTCCCCGGCCCCACAAGGTACACCGAGCCCTTATCTGTCCACGATAACCCAGACCACTGTCCAGAGGCAATGAAACAATTTTAAAGGTCACCAAGTCTGCATTTAATCAAGTCTGTTTTCATTTGTGACTGCTTGTGTGAGCCAGTCGTGTTCATAAAACACAGATATTTGCTATAGCAACTGCCGCAGGCGGTCGCTGCTGGGCAGAGGGACTGGCCCCATTCCTTCCCATTCCACAAAAGAGATCCCCTGACTTTAGGAAATGATGCCTGAGACCTATTCTAGGCCAAAAGTAGAACAAAAAATGAAGCTTTTAACACTGCGTTATTTGATATTTTTACTATTTTAATTAAAACTGGTCTTTTCCTCAAAGGAAGCGGTAATATATTATGTAATTATAAAAACAAAAGAACATGAGGATTATGATCCGAGAGAGAGAGGGAGAGAGAGATTATTTCCTTGCTTTACTATATAATTAGTTTTGAAGGTGACCGGTCCTTTCCCCCAGAAATTATTTTAGCAACTTAAGTCCTTTTCACAGAAATTATTTTAGCAACTTAATTAGGGTAGACCAGGGTTTTTCCACTTTGACTCTGTTGACATTTTGCTCAGGAATGGGGCTTCCAGGGGGCTGTCTTGTGCATTTTAGGATGTTCACCAACATGCCTGGTCTCTACTCTTTAGATATTAGTAGCACCCCTCTTCCCCACCACCACCACCACCAGGCAATCAAAAATATTTTGGTTAATGTCCCTTGATGGGCAAACTTAACTGTTGAGAACCACTGGGATACACATTAGAAATCTTAGCAGGTGATTTATTTAGAAATCTAAATGATTTCTCTTGCTACCATTTTGATGAGACTATTTATCACATGTGTCAAACACAAGGCCCGCGGGCCAAATCCAGCCCGCCAGGCCTTGCAATGTGGCCCGAACCGCGCTGTCATCACTGCACTCCACTGTCAGTTTATGACATTGTCAGTTTATGACTGTTCAGTAAACCATTCGGCACGCGATTTAGGCTGGATTTTAGATTTTAGCCCCTTCTCTGATTGAGTTCGACACCCCTAATTTAGATAATGCCAAATATTCTTTTGTACAAGATGTAGACATATCAAATAACTGCCATTGTTCTTGTGAATACACAGATTCTTAGTGGGGTGGGTATCCCCAAGTCTCCAGAAATGCCAAAGTGGTCTTCTGGGAATCTTGAGACCCTACAAAATTAACTATTTTTGCATCTGTGCGTGTGTGTGTGTGTGTGTGTATATATATATATATATATATATATATATATATACACACATATAAATAATATATAGCCCTCATATATAACATAAAATTAACCACTTTTTAAATGTAACAGACAAGGGTTTTTATTAAGTTCTTTAGGAGGACCTTGGTTAAAAAAAAAGTTAGTAATCATTGTAGTTAGCATACAATAGGATGATGGAAAAATGTGGCTGAATGCCACCCTTCCCCTCCCCATCCTTTAAGTCCAAGTTCACTTGCCATCACTTCTGAGAAGCTTGTCCTGATCCCAGTCTAGACCAAAGCATTGGCTCATCTTTATGCTGTCATTGCAGTTTTCTCTCAAGCCCCATGTGGACCATGATGTTGCAAGCTTATCAGTGGGTTCTCAAGAAAGTTCAACACTATTTTAGGAGAGTATAAAGGCAAATTTAGCCTGCAAATTCTTCCTTTCTAAGAGTTGTGTTTTTTTTTTAAATTATTATTATTTTATTTTTTATTTTATTTATTTATTTGTTAATCCTCACCCAAGGATATTTTTCCATTGATTTTTAGGGAGAGAGGAAGAGAGGGAAAGATAGAGAGAAACATCTAAGTAAGAGAAACACATCAATTGGTTGTCTCCAACCAGGGCCAAGGCCTGAAGAACCTGGAGCAAGGTATGTGCTCTTCACCAGGACTGAATCCGGGACCCTTTGGTCCTCAGGCTGACGCTCTATCCACTGAGCCAAACAAGCTAGGGCTCTAAGGGGCTTTAAGGTTATTCACCATTGCATTTCAGGGTCTGGCACAGTGCCTCACACTTTGTGGGAGCTTCTTAAGTGATCAGTAAGTGAATGTGTGAATGAATGAATAGATGAATGTCTTACTTTGCATGATAATGCTCATTAAACTATTTTTCAACCACAGAGAGCATCCTCTCCTAACGTGCACCTAAGGTCATGGAATTCCATTCCCAGTCAAGGGCAAGTACGTAGGTTGCAGGTTAGATCCCCTGCCCTGGTCAGAGCACATGTGGGAGGCAATGAAAAATATGTCTCTCGCACAGGGATGTTTCTCCCTCACTCTCTCCCCTTTCCTACCTCCCACTCTCTGTGGAGATGAATGGAAAAATATCCTTGAGTGAGGATTAACAAAAAAACAAAACAAAACAAAACCACACACACACACACACACACACACACACACACAAAAAAAAAAGCTTTAGCTGGTTTGGTTCAGTGGTTAGAGTGTCAGCCTGCAGAGTGAAGGGTCATGGGTTTGATTCCAGTCAAGGGCATGTACCTCTGTTGTAGGGTCCATCCCCAGTCTGGTAGGGTGCAACCAATCTTTATGTCTCTCTCACATCAGTACTTCTCTCTGTTTCTCCCTCTCCCTTCCACTTTCTCTGAAATTCTATGGAAAAAATATCCTCCAACGATGATTAAACAAAAAGAGAGAGAGAGAGAGAGAGAGAGAGAAAGAAACTGCCTATGGGTTCTTCCTAGGGTCTTCAAGATACTGAATCATCAAAAAAGAGGAAGTGACATTACATACTCAAGAGGAAAGTGTACTAATACATTTCAGGCAAAATTTCAACAGCAAAGGTAACAATTAAGGGTCATGGTACATAAGAGCTAAATACTCAGTTGGCACCAAAATGCAAAGTTTTGCACTTTTTAAGTTTTCTGCACAATTGCAGTTTTATTGCCATTAAGTGTTTTAGATACAAAATTTCATACATTGGTCTCTCATGGAATTACATTTTCCCTTTAGAAATGCTTACTGTACTTCTGCACAGGGTAGGGAGCAAAGATTGTTCTAAAGCAGGGGTGGGGAACATTTTATTTTATTTTATTTTTTGCCAAGGGCCATTTGGGTATTTATAACATGGTTCATGGCCATACAAAATTATTAACTTAAAAATTAGCCTGTTATATTTGGTCAAACATGTAATTAACTCACCCCTAATGTCTTGGCTGGGTCCAGACCAAATGACTTGGTGGGCTTTATAAGGCCCACTGGCTGAACATTCTCACCCCCGTTCTAAAGGAGTTATGATGAACAAAATGAAAGTATACGGAGGGAAGCCTAAGACAGCAAGGAGGGATGCTTGGCAGGGCCTGGCCCTCAGGTGGGAGGGAAGTGCACCCCATGTAGGTAGGAGTTTCATAGGTGCAGAAGTAGAGACAGTAAAATCCTATTGGCAAAAGACCTCACTCTGGCCTGGCTGGTGTGGCTCAGTGGTTGAGTGTTGGCCTATGAACTAGGAGGTCACAGTTTGATTCATAATTAGGGTACATACCCAGGTTGTGGGTTCCATTCCCAGTGGGAGATGAAGGGGGCCACAGAGGAGGCAGCTGATCAATGATTCCCTCTCATCACTGATATTTCTATCTCTCCCTTTCTCTCTGAGATCAATAAAAATATATTTAAAAAAAAAGAGAAAATATCGCATTCTGGCCCCAAAGGTGGTGCCTTCTGATCCGTGTTCAGGATATAATGAAGCATTTATATCCTCTCAGCTCTGGGTGGCAGACATAACCACCCAAGGTATCTTCCTTTACTCATTTGCAAAATAACTCAAGCACTTTTTTCTATTAGAATACAAAAGGATTTTTGTTAGGCACAACTGGGTCAACAAAGGCCAAGTTTCCATGTAAGGATAGAATAATTTTTACAAATCACTTAGGCATTAAGACAACAACATACTTTGATGGCCTAAATAATTAATTCAGATTTTTCGGTTTCCATTGCTTGAACTCCTTGGATAAATGCACACTTCTCTTCTTTTTTCTGTTCATGTGGACCCACAGCATTAAATGTTTGAACAAATGTTAAATGATGGAAATTTTTTGTTTATTGTATAACTCAATAGCCCAGCATTAGAGCTCTTTATTGTAAGATGCAAAGAAAGGAAAATTATGATTTTCTTGTGTTGACTGGTACAAATGATGGAATCAATTAGTGCTGTCTCTCAGTTATACAGAAGTATAATATAATGTTGCCATGCAAAGATTAAACTGAAGATTTTTTTTTTAGGGGGAGTCAGCAGGCAAGGGAAAAAGAAGGAAGGCTGTGACAGAAGATTACTTTTCTTGTGACTGGCTTTATCGCTCCAATATCAAGTACTTTCGTGAGGCTGGGTGGAGAAAAGGAGAAGCAGGCAGGGGAAGGAAAAGCAAGAACCAATAAGAAAAGCTGTGTCACCGAAGCAGCAATATTTCTAATCATTTATCATTGACACTCCCAAATGAGTGTCTGAGAATTAAATTATCTTGTCATTTCCCGAAGGATTGAGGTCATGAGTAATGGAAAAAGAAGCCCAACTCGCACCCTCTTCTCTGTAATATCAACTTGCTATCTAAGCAAGTGAGGTTCGTATCATGGCTGGCTCTAATTAAATACAGGATTGCTTCATTACTTCTTAAGCTCCCTGTCATGTATATTGGTTCTCGCTGAAAACATCAGATGAGAATGCCGCCTGGAGTCTCTGCTTCTGAATACAGTTCTGTATAAGCGCATGCCAGTTCTATGACATGGGTACCCAGATAATGATTTCATTTGATAAACAGTGGATTTATTTTGTACCAGAAGACTTTTTTTTTTTTTCCTTTTGGAATTGTGGATACATAAAATTCTTAAATCCTCCATTTCCAGACGAGTGCCAGCATTCGTTTCCCCTTCAGTGAGGCACTAAGCTGACGTGTTATGTGGGTTATCTCACCGAACCTTCTCGACATTCAGGTGGTGTTGCTATGCTCATTGATAGCCCCATCTTCAGCTGTTCCTTCTCGTGCACCTGGTGCCCAGACATATTACATTTCCTAGTCGTTGGGATGCATTTGCCATTTCTGGGCTCTCTCGGTATGCTAGTCCCGCTGTTGCCATTGCACAGGGAGTGCCTACTCATCGCCCGAGGTGGAGCTCAAACTACCTCCTAGGCAGAACTGGTTAATACTTCCCTTCGCTCTTATAGCAACTTATCAAAGCCTCTAACACCATTATCTTATAATCGTGTTTATAGATTTGTATCCTGAAGTGGATTTAAGTCTTCTAAAAATGTGGACCACCAATTATTCTTCTTTGTAACTACATGGTCTTAGCATAGGATCTGACCAATAAAAGATAATCAGTAAATGTTTGCTAAATTGTTGTATGATTGTGGTTAAATTAATAGATTTATTAATGTCTTTGTATTAGGAACTAGGGTTATCCTGTGGAGGGTCAAGTCTGTTTTGTTTTGTTTTGTTTTGTTTTGTTTTCATATTATTCCTGATTACACAAGTGCTTAAATATTTTGGTGTATTTCTGGGAGGGAAAAAAGCACTTTTTGCTTGTGCACAATAAGGAGGAATTATATCATACCAGAGACCCAGTGCACAAATTCATGCATGAGTGGGGTCTGTCCGGCCTGCCCTGAAAGAGGCCAATTGGGGCCAGGTTGGCAAGGGGAAGGGGCTGCAGATGGTTGGCCAGCTGGCCCCAACCCAGATCGGGGGGAAGGGGGGACCCTGATCAGAGCCAAAGCCGGTCAGGGGTGGGGCTGAGGGAGGTTGGCCTGGGTGGGAGCCGGCCGGGGGGAAGGGGCTGAGGGCCGATCAGGGTGCAAGGGCTAATCAAGGGTGGGGTGGCAGGGGGAGGGGCCACAGGAGGTTGGCTGGCAGGCCCTGCCCTTGATCAGGCCAGTTGGCTGGCTGCAGTGGGCATCATAGTGACTTGTTCATTTCAGTCATTTCAGTCATTCTGGCATTCTACAATAGTTGCTGGCTTTTTATATCCTATATAATAAAAGCCCAATATGCTAAGTGCCTAGTTGTCCAGTCAGCCATTCACCCAATCAAAGCTTAATATGCTAATGATATGCTGAGGTCATTCCACTGCTCACTATGACATGCACTGACCACCAGGGACAGATGCTTCAGCTGGTAGGTTAGCTTGCTGCTGGGATGTGGCTGATTAGGACTGAGTGAATGGGTTGGGCACTCCCTGGAGCCCTCTTGTGGTCCCTTCCTGGTTGGCCGCCTGCATCCCTCCTAGGCCCAGATCGTGCACCCATGGGGTCCCAGGGCCTGGTCTTTGCCCTCTAGCAATCTGGGACCCATTGGGGGATGTTGGAGAGCTGGTATTGGCTCAATCCCAAAGGCCAGGCCAATTCATGCACCAAGCCTCTAGTATATAGATAACAAACCAATTAAAAATATGTGCTTTTTTTAGGTAGACAACTAGCTTTCACAATATTCCATTTCCATAAATAGTTGATAAAAAATGTCTAGATTTAAAGTAATTCATATCAAAATAAGAGGTTGTGGCCTTAGCCAGTTTGGCTTAGAGGACAGAAGGGTCCCAGGTCAAGGTTATGTGCCTGGGTTGTGGACTCTGTCCCCAGGTGTGTGTGTGTGTGTGTGTGTGTGTGTGTGTGTGTGTGTGTATACAGGAAGCAGCCATCAATGATTCTCTCTCATCATTGAGGTTTCAATCTCTCTCTCTCTCCCTCTCCCTTCCTCTCTGAAACCAAAAAAAAATAATTTAAAAAAAATAACAGGCTGTGTAATTTGCTTGAAAAACATGGAATTTGGAACTCAGAAACATGGGTCTGAGTTATAAACTTTTCCACTGATTAGGCTGGTAACATTGGACAAGTTACTTAACTATTTTTAGCATCCTTTTACTTACAGAAGCATTGTGTGGGTTAAATAGAAGGATTTATCCTGTCACTTTTCTTTTCTTTTCTTTCTTTCTTTTTTTTTTTTTTTTTTTTTTTTTACCCTGACACTGGATGCACAGAAGTGAATCAAACTGTCTGATCCCTACACTCATAGAGCTCCTGAGGGGGGACTCAGACAATAACCAAGGAAAGATGAACGAGGCAATGGCAATATGCGCTGCAAAGAAAACTGGTGCTCGGTGTGTGCTCTTGTAGTTAGCAGTGTCCGGGGAGGCAGGCCTCTCTCATAAGGGGACGAAACCTGAGTGGAGAGAGGTGTGAGCCAAGCTGGTGTGGGAGAAGAGTGCCGGAGGCAGAGAGGTAAGCTATTACCGTTCTGGGAATGACTGCTGTGCGTGTCCTGCAATGTGGAGGGTGTGCGGGTAAGGACAGTGATCTCAATGGAAGCAGAATGTGTATGAAGGTAAAATGCTTCCAGGAGTTTCCTGCCTGCCCACACCCTTCCTGCAGGCCCTCTGCTTGGCCTCCCTGGGTTGCTTTCATTGAAATTCAAGACATCTGACTTCCCCCAATAAAGCTAGATTGCTGAATTGCTAACACAATTGTGTTCCCATGCGTACGTAAAACTTTTATTAACTCAGAGCTTTTAACGTTGCGTTCATAGTCTCCTATAAATATTGGCTAAACTGATCACTGCTTTGTAAATATATTGAAAGAAGCAAAGGAGGAAAGTAAGTGTATAGGCAGCTAACATTAAAATAAACTTTGATAGATAACATTTAGCTACAAAGAGAAATGGCTCTTTAACTTAGCAGAATAATGCGTTTTCGAATGTTGATAACCTCAGCCTATCTTTAATATTTTATTGGCCCAACTCACCACCTTTCACTCCTCCCCGTCCTAGCAGATAAATAAAGAAGCAGAGATTTCCATCATAGCAGCACTCCACACACTGACATTTATTGATTTCTATTACATCTGAGGTGGCTGTCATTGTACTTGTATAAGTGGCATTAATACATTGTGGTTAAATGACACCTGTGCATTTTTATGATGCATGTGCTCTTGACTATTTTCAAGAATGCTTTTGAGTTTTGGCATTGGCATTTTCCTTGGCCTTTGTTTTCTTTTTTTGGGAAATATACCAATAGCACCACACAATTCTGTTTCCCAAGAAACACTCAAGCACAGGAAGGCATGCTCTGTTCTGAGGTGTAGAGGTTACCAAAGGGATTCCTTTGTTGTTTTCTCTTTCTTAAGTCCAAGAGAACAATGCTTTGCATATGCTGAAACCACAGGACTGCAAACCAAAACGGGAGAGATTTCTTTGGGCACCTGGGTAAAATCGGTGTGAGCTAATGCAGTGTCATTTTCAAGGCAAGCACTGTCCAGTGGTCAAATTTCCCTAAAAACACAGAAAATAAGATAGATAACAATGATAATGTAAACTTCTTGTAAGGTAGCACTAATTTAACTTGAATACCTGCCTTAAATCCAAGGCTAAGTCATTTAAAAAAATTTTTTTGGGAGGTGTTAAATGTTCCTTTATAAATGACAGAGATAGTGTATGGTTATTATAATTATTTTTATGCCTAGAATAAAAACAATTTAATTTTTAAAACAAAAGTAGGTTAACATGATTCAAAATATTGTTAAAAAATTATTTCTGCCCTAGCTGGTTTGGCTTAGCGGATAGAGCATCGGCCTGCTGACTGAAGGGTCCGGGGTTCTATTCCAGTCAAGGGCACATGACCTGATTGCGGGCTTGATTCCCAGTAGGGGGCATGAAAGAGACAGCTGGTCAATGATTCTCTCTCATCATTAATGTTTCTGGCTCTCTCTCTCTCTAAAACAAACAAACAAAAAAGTTATTTCTTTCTACACCCGTCTCCTATTAACAAATAGGAGACAATTGCCCCTACCTATACTGTTCAGGTAACTACAATTAAATAATTATTAGCATAGCTTTGAAGGTCCATTTTGCATACATTAGCAAAACCAAATATACATGCTATTTTCTCTGTCCCCTTCCCACAAAACAATATGTACTATATTATACACATAGACTTATACATAGTTAAAATTTTTTGGAAATAAATATAAATGTCCAGAAAGTGGCAAAATGTGTAGGGAGGTCCCTATATCCTTCATCCAGTTTTTCTATTGGTAACATGTTCATAGATCTTGTACCATATCAGAACCAGCAAAGTAACATTAGTACAATTGATAGAGCACATTCAGATTTCAAGCATTTTACATGTGCTTGTATAAAATTAGTGAAATCTGGGAACCACTAATCTGTTCTCCATCTAAAAAATGTTATATATATGAAATCATACAATGCATATCTTTTGAGATTGGCTTTTTCACTCAGTGTATTCCCCTTGAGATCTGCCTGAATTGCTGCATGGATCAATAGCTAGTTCCTTTTGATCGGTGTGCAGTATTGCACAATAAGTATGTACCATGCTTTGTTTAACCACTTACCTATTGAAGGGCATTTTGAGTTGTTTTAAATTTTTGGCTACTGCAAATAAAACTCTTATGAACATTTGTGTACAGGGTTTTTTCTTAAGGTAAGTTTTCATTTATCTGGAATAATACCTGAGAGTAAAACTTTTAGGTGATATGGCATGTGCATGCTTAGGTTTATGAAACTATTTTCCAGAATGAATGCACTCTTTTACTCTCTTACCAGGTGCAGTCACTTTGTCTGTTAACTGTTCTGATACAATAGATGCATAGCAATATCTTATGAGGTTTTAATTTTAATTTCCCTAATGTCTAGTGGTATTAGCATGTGATTATTTGCCATTTGTACCCTACCTTCTCTGAAATGTCTTTTTTATATCTTTGCCAATTCAATAATTGGATCTTTGTTTTTGTGTTATTTTACTGTTGGATATTAAGAGTTCCTGACATACTCTAAATATAAGGAATTAGTCTAATATGTAGTTTGCAAATATTTCCTCCCATCTGTTACTAGTCTATGTATGGGCTTCCTATGGAGTTTTCATTTGGACTAAATCCAATTTTTCAGTTTTTCTTTTTCTTTTTCTTTTCTGAATTGTGTTTTTGGTGTCAGGTCTAAAAAATCTTTTATTCCTAGGTCTTGAACATTTTCTTTGATCATTTTTTCTAAAAATGTTGTAGTTTTATATTTAAGTCTATAACCCAATTTGTGTTATTTTTTTTTGCTTAAAGTGTGAGTGGTAGGTTGGCCTTCAAAATTTTGCCTATGATGTCCAGTTGATCAAGCACCATTTGTGTAAAAGACTATCCTCCATTTATAGAATCACTTATGTGCCTTTATCAGAAATAAGTTGGCTATATTTGTATGGGGTGATTTTTGGGTTCTCTATTCTGTTCATTGATATACTAGTACATGTTGATCTCTCTACCAATAGCATTGCTTGAATACTGGAATTTTATAGTACTGTAGCATGATAGTAAGCTTTGAATACTGAATACTTTATAGTAAGTATTGCATACTGTAACTTTATAGTAAACCATAACCTTGAGTATAGTAATTCTTCCATTTTATTCTTCTCTCTCAAAATTGTTTTGTTATTCAAAATAGCAAAATAGCTATTCCTTTGCTTTTTCACATAAATTTTAGAATAAGCTTATCTATGTCTACAGAAAACCATGAGATTTTAAAAAAAATATATTTTATTGATTATGTACAGAGAGGAAGGGAGAAAGATAGAGAGTTAGAAACATCGATGAGAGAGTCATCGATCAGCTGCCTCTTGCACACCCTCTACTGGGGATATGCCTGCAACCAAGGTACATGCCCTTGACAGGAATCGAACCCGGGACCTTTCAGTCCCCAAGCCGATGCTCTATTCATTGAGCCAAACCTGTTTTGGCAAACCATGGGATTTTGACAGGGATTGTGTTAAATCTATGGATCAATATGGGGAGAATTGCATCTTTACTCTGTAGAATCTGCAGTCCACAAATATGTCATGCCTCTTAAATTATTTAATTTTCTTTTCATTCTATCACCAGCATTTTTGTAATTCAGAGCATATGGATACTGTGCATGTTTTGTTAGATTTATACCTAAGTATTTTACTTTCTTTAGATTAATTCTTGCACCTACCTTCCCCCCTTTAATAATATAACATGAGAAACTTAGTATACAGGATGGGGCAAAAGTAGGTTTACATTGTTCATATGGAAAATACAATCTACACTAATAAAAGAGAAATATGCAAATTGACCGTACCTCTGCTACGCCCACCAGCCATGCTCACCAGCCAATCAGGAGCAAGTATGCAAATTAACCAAACAAATATGGCAGTGGCCATGGAGCTGGAGTGAGCAGGAGACTTGGGTTTCCCCCAGCGATGGAGGAAGCCAAGCTTTCTGCCTGCCCTGGCCAGCCCTGGTCTGCTCAAGACTACAAAGTTTCAATTATAGAAGATAAATAAATTCTAAATACTTGCTTTCAGATGGCCTTGGCCTCTGCTCAAGGAGGCTCTGAAAAAGAAAAAGGAAAAAAGTGAGGGGCTGGGACCTTGGGTTGGGGGGGGCGGGGGGTGATCAGGCCAGGATGGGATGGCAGGGGCCCTTGGAGGTAAGCAGACCAGTAGGGGTTCACTTGGGGGTGAGCAGGCCATCAGTGGGGGTCAGTTGGAATTGGATTGTCTTTACCTAGAAATTCTGTACATACCATGAGACAGGTAGAAAATTTTCCTTCTTTAATTTGTGAAAATTACAAGTCATCTCCACAGATTACTGAGAAAATTTTCTGCTGCTTCTACCTGATTACGACTTTAGTTATTGTATTTTCACGGTGTTTAATAGCTCCTGAAAATATAAGTGTAACATACAAATCTTTTCTCTGACAGTTTATTTTATGGAACTGTAGTCTTCATATTTCAAGGAAGGAAAGAAAGAAAATGAATGAGACAAGAAACAAGAATTCTTAAAGGAAGGATATTTAAGAACAAGGTCAGCAGTTTTCTAAAAGCTGGCACAGAATTTATTTCTGTCTCATTTTTTCCCCCCAACCTCATGAATATACACTTTCCATACAGTATGCTATCACAGCTGCAAGAAAGGACAATAGAGGTGTATTTTTCCATTTTTGTAATATTAAGTATATTTAAATATTTATGTGAATTATATATCTGTTCCTATTTTCTGGTACTCTAAATAGATGTATTGTTTGTCTACTGGTAATCCAGTGCAGGATGAAGCAAATGTTTTGTTTGCTTTAGGATACCAAAGGCTCTTCTACATAAGCTTTATTTATATTTTAGCTAGAGGCCCAGTGCACAAAATTCTGCATGGGTAGGGTCCCTAGCAGCTGCCAGCTGCTAGCCAGGGTCTCCCTTTCCTGGCTACTGGCTGCCAGCGGGGGCCTTCCTTTATTCTGCACTGTCCCCTGGTGGTGAGCCCACATCATAGCGAGTGATCAAACTCCCAGTCAGTGGAACTCCTGAGGGGATACTTTGCATATAGAAGGTCATTTGAAAGATGATGTGGAAGGAACTCTGGGTAGTTTCCCACAAATAGCTGGACAAAAAGCAAAGAAATCTGGCTATAATACTTTATTAAAGTTCAGAGAAAAACCTTATTCATATTAAATATGTATTTTCACTTTGATATGTTTTAAAAATCCAGACCAACATTTTTCTTTGAAATTAAAATACATTTCTCCTTAGAAATCATAAATAAATATAAAAACATGGAAATATAAGAACCTTAATTTTTATGGATTTTCAGTGGATATATTTCAGATATGAATCATGACAGCAATATTTGGTAATTTGTAAGATTATATTTTCTAAGATTATGAAAATGTTACTTTTTTTCTGTAATCATCTCATTTATCATGCATAAAATCATGGTAATTAAAATTAAAATGTCACTTATAAAGCCACATTAAATGACAGTTCTAGAAAAGAACTTTGAAAATAATTCCAATTAAAAATATAATTTAGTAATTCTATGTAATAAAGAGCTAATATGCTAATTAGACCAGATGGCCGACTGAATCACCTTCCTGAGGACCTTCTCGAACAACCTTCTGGAAGGACCAGTGGGCAGGGGTGGGGCCACAAGGCCACGTGGCAGGATTTAATTGCTCGCTATGATGTGCACTGACCACCAGGGGGCAGTGTAGAATGAAGGAAGGCCCCGGCCCATAGCTAGCAGTAGGCAGCACGTAGCTGGGGAAAGAAATCCTCAATCTGCCCTGATAACTGGCCAGGCCTAGGGACCCTAACCATGTATGAATGTCATGCACTGGGCTTCTAGAATATTAATAATAATAAAAAAAGAACTTTGTTTCCCCTGCTTCTACCTCAGGGGGATTTAGTGAAACACCTATAATAATTTTGTCAGATATAAAAGCAAGGGAAATAATTTCATTTTACTTCGTGTAACATTTTAGTGGGTTGAAGAAATAATTATTTTTAATTGCTGTGTTAAATGATTTCCATAGTGCATGTTTATACAATGACTAGAGCTATGCCTGATAGGTATTTAATTTAGATTGAAAATAAACATCTTTAAAGAATAAATAGAAGTTTGAAACCTTACTTAGGACTACTTTCTTTTTTTTTTTTTTAATCTTTTTACATTTTTAGAGATTTTATATTCTAAAAGCAATGTTAAGCTGGGTATACGTAAAGAGAATAATAAACATCTGGATTTTGTTTATAGCATTTTTAAAGAGCTCAGTAAGGATTTACACATGCTGTCTCACTGAACTGTGTGCCTGTTAGCAAGTATGTCCCACTGTGCTCTGCTTACATAATGAGCTGCTATTATCTTCCATGATTTTGATCCATTTCTTCACTGTATGTGCATGTCAGCATCGTTTCATGTATTACTTCCAAGAGAAAAAAAAAATTTAGAAATATAGGTGAATAAAGTTAGCTTTCAAAGGGAAATTGTTGTGCAAACTAAGAAATTTGTTGTTTCTTCAGGATGCACACTACTCAATAAATTATAGTCTATTTTTGAAAAAAAACACACAAATAAACCAAAATCAAAACAAACAACAAACCTCAAAACAGGATTATACACTAGTTATATGAGAAATTATTTGAATGATTTAAAAATATATGTAAAGCTCAGGCTGGGTTGGCTAGTGGATAGAGCATCAGCCTGTGGACTGAAGGGTCCCAGGTTTGATTCCCAGGATGGTGCAGGAAGCAGCCAGTCAATGATTCTCTCTCATCATTGATGCTTCTATCACTCTATCCTTCTCCCTTCCTTTCTGATACCAATAAAAAATATATTTACAACGAATATAAAAATATACATAAAGAAAGAGACATTCCTTCACATGACCAAGGGATCTTAAGATTTTTGATCATTAAAAACAATTTAATTGGAGGTAACATTAGCATCATGGTCATATAAAGCATCCATTGTTTTAGTCTCTCCTTTAACAACCACATTTTTGCATCCATTCATGAACAAAGGCACCTAGAAGGAATCTCATCCACCTGTGCACCAGCTATTCGGCAGACAGACTCCAGCACAGGGTGTGAAACCAGCAGGAACCTGTGACCTGGCTCTGCCCCGCTCACCTTCAGCCTGGGAGCAACTAAAAACATTGACTTGGACGGACACCCATAAGTGAGAGTCTTTGTAGAAGTCTACATTTCCAGAGGAGAAATTTCATCATTCTATTGGGATGGGGAAAAAAAGAAAAATAAATCTGTTGGTGTGTGTGTGTGTGTGTGTGTGTGTGTGTGTGTGTTTAAACACACTGGAGTGCATTAAAGGGACTGTGTTAGCATCACCTCTCCCCCCAAGGTGGCACAGATTAGAACTAGAAGAAGCTGGTGACCTCTCCATGAAGAAAAGGGGGAGCGATGATGAGTGAGTGCCTCCTTCCCCACCTGTGGGGGATGCTGCTGAAGAAATCCGTTTCTCTCCTAAAGCGCCCAGAAACTGAAAGCAGGGCTTCCATGACTATGGAGAGGGAGAGATAGTGAAACCGGCACATACGACTATCAGAAGCTATGTTAGGGATGCATTTCCTATTGACTGAAGTCTAGGCTCTGGTGGGAAGTCTGCCCATGAGCTTCTGCAAAAACCTCAGCTGAGAATATCTCCATCTGGCTCATATTCACCCCCAATGCCCAGAGTGCATAATCCACACCTTCCCCATTCTATGGTCAGCTCCTTGTGTATATTTCTGAGGGTGTCAGTAGGAGCGATCTCAGGCAGACAGGGAATACATACAGAAACAGGCCTGGGTCTTTAAGCAAGGAAGAAACCAAAATCTTGAGCTGTATGTAGCTCACTTTTGGGAAAAAGAGAGAAGTTTTCATCAGCCAGCTTGGTGTATTATAAAATTGAGAGATGACACATACAAACTTAAGGGTTCTGTCACCAGAGGGGAAAGATGCATGGGGCAGGTGTATTCATACAAGGCTGGAGAAAGTTACAGGATATAGAGTAAGACCAATGAAAAGTAACTCTTATCTTAAGGTGGCTAATAAAAATTAGAGGAGGTGTCTGCTACTTCAAATGTGAGCAAAGCAACACAAAACTCTAAGGAACATGAATAATCAAGGAAATAAGACATCACCAAAAAGATCATAATAATCCTTTAGCAGCCAAAACCAATGACATGGTGGTCTTCAAGTTCTGATAAAGAACTTAAAATAATTGTTTTTGAGGAAACTCAATAAACTACAAGAAAATAGAGTACAATAATTCAATGAAGTCAGGAGAACAATACAAGAACAAAAATGAGATATTTATTTCTATAAAAAGATAGAAGTAATAAGAAGAACCAAATAGAAATTCTGGAACTGAAGAATTTAATGAATAAAATGAAGAATTCAACAGAGAGCATCATTAGCAGAATAGCCAGGCAGAAGAGAGAACTAGTGAGTTAGAAGATAGGAACCTTTAAGAAACAGTCGGGGGAGAACAACAACAAAAAGAACAAGTGAAAAAGAGTGAAGCAAGTCTATATAATCTGTGAGAACCAACATCAGAACCATTGAAATTCCAGAAGAAGAAGAAGAGAAAGAAGGGGTAGAGATTTTATTTAAAGAAATAATGGCAACAGAATACAGCATCTAAATAAATGGCCCACATGTGAAAACAACTTTTATTTCAGTGACCTGGGTAGTTTGGATGAAAGGAGGCAGTCTTTATAATTCAGTCAAAATTTGCAAACCTTATGAAATAAATCTAAGAAAAATAATGTTTGTAAACAACTTTGCAAGCACAATGCATTTATTTTTGTTCTCATTGTTGTGAAGATAATGTTAAAAGTGAAAACTGTGGCAAACTTGAGAACCTTTGCTAAAAAGAATAGCTCCAACTTTACCCTGATGATTGCCGCATGGGTTAGTAGACCTAATATTATCAGATATTTCACACTTTAAACAAAAGCTGGACATTGAAATTGGTTTGTGAAATCTATTTTTATAATTGATATGTAATTCAAAATCTGGAAATGAAATCATTCTGTGGGCAAAATACTGTACTGTCTGTGAAATGGAACATGCCAGCTAGTTTACAAAATTTATGTATTTGCTGACCCTGGCTTCTAACCTAGTTCCATTGCTTCAGTATGATCACCATCCATAAATAATGCCCACTTTTAGTGTATGATTCAAGAGATAATAACAATATGCAAATATTTATAAAATGCTTATTATATACCAGGCACTGTGTTAAATATGAAGTACCTTATCACATCTAATCTTCACAACTACACTAGTACCATCAAGCTTGCTTCAATGAGAAAACTGAAGATTGCAATTAAGTAATGTGTCCAGGTTCATCAGTCTAGAAAAGGAAGCTAGATAATGCACTCAACACAACAAGGATGAAACTCAGTAATAGAATCCTATGATTTCTTGCAGCGGAGTAGCCCTGGATCTGGGGATATTAAGTATATTTTTCCAGAATGGCTCAGGTGGTTAGTACTAGATAACAATAATATATTTCTTACCCTCCAAAATAGGTCTTTCTCATCAAGCAATATTACCTGAAATTTTAAAGTGCCTTGTCTTAGTTCAATAATCTTTAGCAAGTTTTATCAAAAGCAATAGGCATTTCTTTTTGTCTCACTCCATCTTTATCTGATTCATTTGTTAGCAGTGCATGAAGCAATTTTCTCAAAGTGTATGGGAGGAATTCTTCAGTCACATGCTTCTCAGGAGATCCTTTATTTTAAAAATTTCATGAGCATGAATTGCTTTTCTTCTGTATTTCTTAAATCTTCTGCTGATACATCAAAAAGAACCTTGTTAGGCGTAGTTCTTTCTTGTGCTTCAAAGATTGAAGAGGAAAATATTGGTTTACTCACATATTTTCTCCAACACTACAAATATTAGAAAATCTTGAGAATTTATCTCTAGAGATGCATAACTCCTTTACCAGAGAATGGGTACCCAAATTTCAAAGTCTCTCAGTAATAAAATGCCAAAATCATGATTTTCTTGAAGTTAATGAATCTTTTTTTTCTCTTGAGTGTTTCCTACTTATAAACATTAAGAGATAACTTCTAAAACTTTGTATCTTCACAATTGTCTCTCTTCACATTAGGCATTTTAAGAGATATGATTTAACATTTCTTTATGATAAAGGCATAAATAGTGGTGTTCACACCAACTTTCTGGTCTTTTAAATTGGTTGTTCTAGAGACCATATGTGAAAAATCAGATACAATGAGGTAAAACAAACAAACAAACAAACAAAAATCACAAAAAACAAAAAAACAAAAACAAAAACAAAAAACTCTATGCTATGCTATCACACAATTCATGAGTGTGAGATTTCATGTCATTCATTTCACCAGTGTTTAACCATTTAGGTCACATTCCCCTAAAGCACACCTTTAAATGGGGTGCTAAAGTGGTCACCATGTTCCACATGGACTCTGAGCAGCAGAGCCTGCTGAGACTGAGAGTCCCTGTGATCAAACCATATGTTTCTGTCATCATATTCTGAGAAGGGCACTTTTATTTGGCAGTTATATAATTTGATATATGCATATTAAATTCAGGGTCAGAAATGTCTTATTTATTTATTTATTTATTTATTTATTATTTTTAAAATTTTTATTGTTGAAAGTATTGCATATGTCCCTTTCTTCACCCGTTGACCCCTTCTAGCCCACCTGCACACCCTGCCCCAAATCTTCAGCCACCCTATTGTCAGTGTCCACGGGTTGATATCTTCCCACGCACCTCCTCCTCCTCTTTGAGATTTGTATCCTTTTTTAAATAATAAGCTATGATTGACTATAATTTTGTTTGCATATGATGCAACTGTCAGAAAAATTTAAGTTTAAATACAAGTGCCTGTGTTTGGCTTCTTCTCTTTGCTTCTTCTCTTCTTATTTTCCACTTATTTCCTGTGTGTCCTTTATGAATAGGGATTGGTTGAGAGTAATTTATGAAACATTTATGGAAGGCTTCAGAGGCCAATCTTAATTGGTTCTTTCATAGATGAATTATACATGTCTAGAAACTAATTTATTTAAAGGATAAATTAATTAACCAATCATTAACTCAATTTTAATAAAAAAATTAACACTAGTTTGAGGCATTGGTGCAAACATAAAGAGACAAGATTTTTCTTAGTGTCCCTCCTTCAGAGAACTTACCAACAACTGGGAACAAAAGAAACATAAGCACAAAATAATAGTACAGTGAGAAGGTAACATCCATCCATCCATCCATCCATTCACTTATCAGTCATATTCTGACTTCTAAGGATCAACTAGAAAACATTTTTTTTCTATCTTCTCATGTATCTTTGAATTCAGTTTATTAAAGTGATATTTGTTCTAATTTTCTAGTGTGAAGACTATTCTCCTGGATTAAGAAATTGAAAAAAAAAAAAAAAGGAAATTGAATAATTCCTTCAGTGTTCTAGAATTAGAATTTCCCAGTATTTGGGCATTTCCTAGTTTGATTCCATGTGGTCAGAGAACACAATCTTTCTTTAAAATTTGCTGAAGTTTATTTTCTGGTCAATATATGATCTATCTCAGTTTATGTTCCTTAGACATTTGAGAAGAATGTGAATTCTGCTGTTGCTGGGAGGAATTTTCTATAAATGCTAATTGGACCTTGTTTGGTAGTGTTGAGTTCTACATTCTCACCAGTTGCTTCTAGTTAACCTATAAATTGTTGAGAGAAAGGTGTTGAAGTCTTCAACTATAATTCAAAATTCATCTACCTCTCTTTCCAATTCTATCTGTTTTTGATTCACATAATTTAATTTCTGTTGATTGGTGCATGTGGCAAGCAACCGCTTTACCATTACTATCATAAGAGTGCACCAAGGAATTCGGAAGGCTGATGGACCTTTGGCGTTAGCAGCGCTCTGTTGAGATAGTAGTGGCTTGAAGCAATTTCCTGACTTAATGGCCTCAAAGTAAATGTTTACTGATCTTTACTGATCTTCATTGACCTTAGAGGCTGTCTGCCACCTCTTTGCTGTACAATTTTATATGTGTATCTAAAATTGAATAAAAAGCCAGCTTTCAGTGTGCATCTCCAAGAGAAGAGTCTCCACCTGCCCCCCATGCCTTCTAAATTCATATTTCTTGTCTAGTGTTTTCATTTGTGCATTGGCCCTTTCTTCAGATCCTGAACCCCTGCTGCAAAATGTTGTGGCAGGTGCATACAGACTTAGGACTGCTGTGACTTCTTGGTGGATTCACCTTTAATTATTATATAATGTCCCTTTTTGTCTCTGGTAAAATGTTTTGTTCTGAAGTCTAACTGAAATGAATATAATCACTCCTGCTTTCCTTTGATTAATATTTACAAGAGCTATCTCTTTCCTTTAACTTTTAATCTACCTAAATAATTATATGTGAAGTCAGTTTCTTACAGACAGCACACTGTTTGTGTTTCTTGATTTAATCTGTCAATCTCTGTCTTTTAATTGGTGCATTAGAGCACATCCACTGAGCCCTTAATTTCAATTATAATATGTGTTTTTTTTTCAAAAATTTTCATTGTGGTCTATTTGTATCTTTTATTTCTTTGCAGAGACTTTCTATTTCTTGCAGAAGTTTTCATTATCAAAATTTGTTTCAAGCAATGTTTGTGATTTCTCATTGAATTATTTTAATATCTGAAACTTGTTAGATAATTTTAATATCTCTGTCATCTTGATATTAATTAACATTTTTATTATCTTCCCCCCCCCCATTCAGTTCAAGACATTCCTACTTCTTGGTATGATGAGTGGCTTTTACTTACTTAATTTAAAAAAATACTTTCTTTTATTTTTAATCCTCACTTGAGGATATGTCTGTTGATTTAAGGGAGGAAGGGAGAATGAGAGAGAGAGAAGGAGAGAGGAAGAGAAAAGAAAAACATCAATGTGAAAGAGAAACAATGATTAGTTGCTTTCCTTACATGCCCTGACCTGGGATGGAACCCAGAACCTCTTGGTTCATGGGACAATGCTCCAACCAACTGAGGGACCCAGCCAGGGCTGATGAGTGACTTTTAAATGACACCTGGTCACTTTCATATTATGAGTCACTGACACATTTAAAACTTTTGCTTTTAGCTAGCTTTCTTTGATACCACTCCCTCAGGGGAAAGGGAGTGGGGGTACTAGCTTATTACTATCAGGTAGAAAGAGAAGTTTAGGTTCTCTAGTGGCCTCAGTTGACACCAAAGAGAAAGAGGTTGTTCTTCATTATTGCCAGGCAGGAGTGGGAGTTCTGACTCATCAAGTGTTCTCCAGGGACACTGTGAGTGTTCTCGTTATCACTGTGGAAGTTGCAAGTTCCCTTTTCTCCACTAGGCTTCCTCTAACCCTAACCTAGCAGATTGGAGGGATGAGGTAATGTTAGAATCCAGGCTTCCCATGTGGTCTTTATTAATGGTGGTAAGGGAGGAAGGAGAAGATGAGGGATGTATCACAAAGCAGGGCTATAAGTTCCAGTTTCATACCTGGCCTTGTCGATGTCACCCATTGGAACTGGCATAGTATCTTCTTATAGTTTCGTAGGGGTGGTAATCTAAGCTCCCCATCTGGCCTCTGCTTGTATGTCTGCAGGCATGACCATCATTATTTCTGTGTTTGGCTGAAGTAGAGTAGTTATGGTCTAAAAGTTTTCTGTCTTTAGAGGCTGCTCCTTTCTTGGTCCTTTGATTAAAGATTTTTGTTGATGTCTTTTTTTTTTCTTTTTTTTTTCTTTTTTTTTTTGTCTTCACTTGTTGGCATGCCTGGGTTAGAGGTTTCTTAATCTGCAAGTTTATGTGAAGCAAAAATCAAAACCAGAGAACTCACTACCATATTGTTCCTCAAAGATCCCTAGTCAGTCTACCGTATCTTCATCTTTTGGAATCTTCTTATGTTTGTTTTATGTATAATGTCCAAGATCTTTAGTAATACTTTGTAGATGAAATTAAGAAAAAACAATTACTTTATTTTGTTAGAAGTGGAAATTTTGGTGATAGTTCCTTATGCAATATCTACTTTCTTAATAGCACAAACTCATTTTTGTTTGGAAGGCAATGTGCCATGTTAAAAATACCTTCCTAGATTAACTTGCCTTTAAGGGTGGTCATGCAATCAAGTTTTAGTCCATAATAAAGCAGCTAACATATACTTAATAGGACTTCTGGAAAAACTATTGTTCTAATAAAAACAGACAGATGGTTATATTCCTTCTTTCCCCCCTTCTCCCTTTCTCCTCTTCTTTCTGACTGAAAAGGAGACACGATGCCTGGAGGTAGAACAGCCTTCTTGTGGCCCCAAACAACAAAAGCACCCCGTTAGATTGGGAGAGAGAGAAGCTAAAGGAGCTGAATTCTCCATCAGCTCCTTGAGCAGAAGCACTAGCTCTAAGGTTACTACTTGTGGAATGTATATAATGGAAAATATTCCTACCATGTATACTATACTAGCTGACTTATTCTTTTTTCTTAAGTATATTTTTATTGATTTTTTACAGAGAGGAAGGGAAAGGGATAGAGAGCCAGAAACATAGATGAGAGAGAAACATCAACCAGCTTCTTTCTGTACACCCCACAACCAGGGTACATGCCTTTGACCTGAATCGAACCCAGGACCCTTCAGTCCTCAGTCTGATGCTCTATCCACTGAGCAAAACCGGTTAAAGCACTAGCTGACTTTTTCTGTTATGCTCATTACATTCATTCCTATAGCTATCCATGCTTTTTTCTTCCACCCAATTGGAATCAAGTAATCTTTTACTTCACCTTTAAAATTCAGCTCAAAGCCACTTCCACTCGGGTGATTTCCATGTTCCTACCCAAAACACAAGCTCTGCTCAGCTGTGCTCATGTCAGGTATCACCCTCTTTCATACAAGCTGTATTTTTTTAAATCCTCACTCCAGGATATGATTTTGTTGATTTATCTTTATTTTATTTTAGAGAGAGAGGAAGAAAGAAAGAGAGAGAGAAACACAAATGTGAAAGAAACAGAGATCTGATGCCTCCCATGCCTACCCCAATCAGGATTGAATCTGCAGCCTAAGTGTGTGCCCTGACCAGGAAGGAACCTGAAACCTTTTGGTGAACAGGATGATGCTCCAACCATCTGAGCCACCCTGCCAGGGATATAATGTTGTCTTAAGTTATAATCCTTTCTTCTTTTCTAGACAACTTCTTGAGGGCAGGCATTATGCTGTCCAATAAATGGTTGTCAAATAGGGGGATGAACAAAGCTTTCTAGATAGCATTTGTTGTTGTTTGCAACTACTTTACAAGCAACTAGCTTTGTATAACACTAGAGGCCCAGTGCACAAACTCTGGCCAGTGCATGGGGCTGATCAAATCGGGCCAGGCTGGCTGGGGGAGAGGCTGTATGTGGTTGGAGGACCAGACTTCCAGTTGAAAGGACAAATTGCATATTAGCCTTTTATTATATAGGATGGCTATGTTGGCATATTTTGCTTTTCCTAGTACTCCGGAAATAACTGAGACACTGGAGAGTTATATTTCCAGAGTTATATTTAACACACTTAATTAAAATGAAACAACATTAATTCATCTATTCTTTATGAAGTTGGCAAGCCCATTTCCTTTAAGGTGCCAACTTTTGGGAATGTGTGTATGTATGTGTGTGCTCGTGCGCGAGCACACATGCGTGTATATTTTGTATCTAAAACTAGTTTACAGGGGATGGAGGTGCTTCCTGCAAAGATTTTCTCAGTGTTCTGCCTCCCTACCATTCTCATGTGGTAAATGAAACTGTCCTTTTGGGATTCATCTCAGAATTGTTATGTGCTTGTGTTTGGCTGCCTGTGTGATACTGCATTGCTTTCAAGACCACTGCAAACCCTAACTAATTTTGCCTGAGCACAAATAAACTACATTTCCTTTATGCTGAAGTTATAATCTTTTCTTTCCATTACTAGTGTCTGCTTCTCATCTCTCTTCTGTATGGGTTATTTTGAGAAGGTAAATGAGTCCAAAGGCAATCTCAAACCTAGCAGCTCTCTAAGGGCAGAGCCAATAACTCTCAGTCCCAGGCTCTCAGAATGTCCTGAGGACAGGGAGAGAGGGGATGGAGTTTTCTGAAAGGGAGCATGGAGGACTGAAGGAATGGCCAGTCAGCTAATGTTTGCTTAATTTTCTTGACTTTCAGATGTTGATACTTTTGGTGTTTGCATTTCCTTTAAGAGGTATGGTAAATACAAACCTATGAACTATTTTTGGAGGCAAAATAAAAGTAATATTACAAATGCATTATATACCTTTATTTAAAAACATTTTCTACTTGCAGTTATATAAAAACAAGGGGATTGCCTTTCCCAATGACATTGGTAGAGATGCTTATATAGTTTAAAAGTTTTAAAATATAAGCTATTTTAAAAATAATTCAAATAGTAATATAAAACTACTATATGCATAGTACTGTATTTGAAATAAAGAAATGTCAAACAATAAACCATCCTTATCAAAATGGGACTTGATATAGAAATACCAAAGTAAAATAAAAAATTATGTACTAACAGGAAAAAGAATGGTTCGATGGGAAATGCATTATACTAATGTTAGAATATTGGTTCTAGGAAAAACATAATTCTGAGTATCTACTTCACTCTATGAACTTCAGTTTTATTAATTTATAAAATAGGATAAATACTTAATAATTCATATTAATGTTTAATGAACATTTACTCTGTCTTCATTACGAGGTTATTGGAAGGATAACCAATATCGGATAAGTTAAAATGCCTTAATATTTTCCAAGTGCTACACATGTAGGTTTTTAAAAAATAGTTAAAAATATGTGCACATAATAATTAGCAATAGAAAAAATAAAAATCAAGGAGTTTCAATTTGTCAGGTTGACAGGGATGGTAAACTAAAATTTTGCATGTTAAAAAGTTAGCTGCTGTGTTTACTTAAGAAAACATTGCAACATTGTTTTTTTCCCCCTAAAATAATATATTAAATTATATTATGACCCAAAATTCATAGCTGAGCTGCTTCTAAATGTTAAATCATTTTAAAATATAAGCACATTATTAAAATAAATCAAATAGTAACAGAAAGCTAATAATGAAAAAGATCTGTTCCCATCCTAGTCCCATTTCTCAGAAGCAAAATTTTGACTCAGCTGTTTCTTTTGGTATTTTTCCAAATAATATGCTTCTAAGATTACTTCTTGATTGATGGTTTTTAGATTCTATCATTTGACTCTCTATTATAAAAATGAAGATTTGGCTTTTTAAAATCTCCTTACCATGTCTCCATTTCCCCCAACTTTGTTTCTCCAGACACTGGAATTAGATCAATGATCATTTCTTTCATAATTATATTTATACAAGTACATCTCCTCCAGAGTCTAAGTAATGTTCCACATACTAGAAATATCTTTTTATGAAATGTTTCTATTGTATAATTGCTTCAATTTTTATATGCTCAATTATATGTCTTAATCATAATTTATTTTTAGAGAGGGAGGAAGAAGAGGGAGAGCGAAGAGAGAGAGAGAGAGAGAGAGAGAGAGAGAGAGAGAGAGAGAGAGAGAGAGAGACACTCTCCCTATGAGAGAGACACATAGGGACATAGTCTGGGGGTCCAAGCACAACCAGGGCATGTGCCTTGACCAGGAATGGAATGGCAACCATTCCATGAATGGTAGGACACTCCAACTAACTGAGCCACACAAGCCATGGCTCTTAATATTTTTTTTAAAATATATATTTTATTGATTTTTCACAGAGAGGAAGAGAGAGGGATAGAGAGTTAGAAACATCAATGAGAGAGAATCATCGACCAGCTGCCTCTTGCACACCCCCTACTGGGGATGCACCCGCAACCAAGGTACATGCCCTTGACCGGAATCGAACCCGGGACCTTTCAGTCCGCAGGCTGACGCTCTATCCACTGAGCCAAACCGGTTTCGGCAATATTTTTAATTTATACCTTTCCCTTTGCAGCTTTCCATTCACTTCCCATAATCTAGAATGTTTCCGGTAGTTCCAAAGCTGTCACCTTGAGATCTCCCTTCTTGCTTGCTGATTCAATTCCATATTTCCCAAGTCCCATCTTTCTCTCTCTTTTTTTATTTATTCATGAATTTTCTGGAAAATGCTTTTTAAGATCTCTCAGGGTGTCCTGGGAGGTAAATGTTCAGAAATCTGGTCTGCAGGAAAATGCCTTAATGCTCTTCTGCCCTGACAAGTGATATGGGTTTGGCCAGGTGGAGTTTTACTTCAAAAAACATTTTGCTGCAGAATGCTAATGTCACTTAACATTTAGTGCTGCTTATAAAAAATATGTCTTGTTCCTATGTTCGTGACTTCTTTATCTTAAATCTCCAGAGACTTTATTATCTTCTCACTACTTCGTATACTAAAATCTTATAATTGTGTGCTCTAATGTGGATCTGCTTTTTTGTTTGTTTGTTGTTTTTTGTTATTGTTGTTTTTCTTTTTTCTTTTACCAGTAGGCCTTTTCAATTAGAAATGTATATTCTTTATTTCAGGGGAAAAAATCTCTTGGTTTCTTTTTGTAACACTTTCTTCCTCTAAATGTTCTCTATTTACTAGAGAACGTCAATTTGTTGAATTTTCTAGTTTCTACGTCTCTTAATGTTTGCTCATAGTTTTAGTTCATAGTCCTCTCCTCAACTGTTTCTGTCTCTCTGCACATTTTATTTCCTTAACACTATCTTTCAAAACTTCTGTTGCAATTTGTTCAGCAAATATATTTTATGTTCTAAAGGAATCATTTCCTGTTTTCTGATTTTTTTTCCTTTTCCTAAACATAGTGGGCAAATTTCTAAGATGGCGTCTCACGTACGTACCTTATATGAGAAGAAACCACGGACATGATAGTATCTTATTCCCCTGACTGTTACATTATGTGAAATAAGGATTTTACACATGTGATTAAGGTAGCTAATTAGTAGACTGAGTTAGTTAAAAGGGAGATTGGAGTAGGTGAGCTTAAGGTATTCAGTTGAGCTCTTCAAAGAGGGCCCAAAGGTCCGGGAAGGAAGAGCTGAACTCCTGCTGCCCTGAGGTAAGTCATACTCACCCAATGAACTGCTTACAAGGCCCCGCTGTGTAGTCTCCAGGAAAGGAGAGCAGTTCCTGGCCTATGGCTAGCAAAAAAATTAGGAATGTTAGTCCTTGACCACAAAGAAATGAACTGTTTCACCAACCAGTTGTCCTAGAACAGGAGCTGACTGCAGAGCTGGGAGACCATGAGCAGAGACACTGTGAGAAAACACATGTGTATTGCTCTAAACCAGTGTTTTTCAACCTTTTTTGGGCAAAGGCACACTTGTTTCATGAAAAAAATCACGAGGCACACCACCATTAGAAAATGTTAAAAAATTTAACTCTGTGCCTATAAAGTAATTCTCTTGAATAGGAATCAAATAAACACAAAGAAAGTATTTTATAATTACTTTATTATGAAATATTAAGTAAACAAAATAGTGAAAAATTATAAAATTCTTGTCTTGTCTGCACCTACGGCACACCAGGCAACATCTCGCGGCACACTAGTGTGCCGCGGAACAGTGGTTGAAAAACGCTGCTCTAAACCACAGGTGTGTGGTAATTCATTATACACTAATAGAAAACTAATGGGCAAAGCAACTCGTTCCTGCTCTGTGAGTGCAATATCTTTTTTCATCCCCCACTGAGGATACTAATCAAAGTTTTATTCCCTCCATTAGCTTTATTTGTTCTTTTGTTATTTTATACTCTTCATGGAAATGCTCTCTTCAAATAGTGGTTACTCTCAAGTCCTCCTTATGTTTAAATGTGAGGCACTAAGAAAGGGGATCAGGCACCCAGTGACGCCATGTGACCAGCATGATTGTAGTTAAATAGATGTGACCAAATATGTGAAGATCTTTTACCTGTTCTCATTGGTTTTCTCCGAACCAAAGTATTTGATATTCTGGCTGAGTACTTTATGCTTGGCTGTTAGAATCCTGCGTGGGAGATATAGGCAAGGAAATCTGAGTGTTTAACATATTTACAAGCTATCAATTAATTCCAATTTTCAGTCCAGAGCTCCATTTCTGCTATGACCATCTGTCGTAAATATTCCGGAGAAAACGCCTCAGACTCATCTTGCCTAGGGGGTAAATGTTCGATGCCAGTGTTCTGCGTCTGTGTCTCGCCGCTTTCAGCATTACTTGTGATAAGTCTTTTGTGCAGAGTGAGGCTACGGAGCTGCCATCTGCTGTGCAGGTGTCTGGCCTCTGAGGCCTCCTCAGGTCTGAGCTACCAATTAGTTCTCTTCCATTTTGTATACCTTTAATTACACACATTAGGTTGTAGGCTGCACAACAGTTGATAAACAATTAACATTTCAAGAAATGGAAATTAAGAGAGATTGAACATTAAAAGCAGCTCACTGTGTTGTGGAATGTTATTAAGATTATTTTTATTCACATGAATGTATAAACTAGTGTTCAATTTATAAAATAACTTGAGTTGTAAGAATGGAGAGGTATAACCCATTTTACATGGTTTTGAATATGAAGTTGATCAGTAGGAATTATTTTATACATTCAGGGTTTTGATGACTAACTTTGGAATTAATCAGTTGTCACAACACCTCTCCCCTCTCAGCTGTTGTCTAACTGAAGGCACCTGAGTATTTATCATAGGCCCCCTTCAGCAGTTCAGGGGGTGGCTCCATAAACTATTTCGATGGCTCCACTGCTCACCACCCCCATCTGCCCAAATGATGAAACAGAAGGGAAGCTGTTCTGCATATGAAAACTCTCCTGTGGAGTTAGATGAATATCTCCATGTAGACAATGAGATTAAACAGTTCCCAGGTAGAGTTAGGGAGTTGGTTAATTATTAAGTACACATTAGGTATTATCTCTAATTTCTAGGTGAGGCAGAACAAAAAAATCTAAAGTCTAAAATGTGTCTAATTATTTAGAAAGAAGCTATAGCTCTACATTAAGAAATTATAAAAGTATAAATAAAATAAATTCATGGAACTATGTTAAGAAAGACAAATTTTAGAAATGTGAAAACCTCTCATGCCCCTAGCCACAGTTCTAACAAAATCTGTAGTGATATAAGCATATGTATATAAGCACACATAGGCTGCACTATTACTGGTGTTATATAAGTGAATAGCTAGAGTTCTAGAAATGAATAATGAGATTCCAAGTGGAAAGATTCCATGGGAAAAGGTAGAATTTGAGCAGAGTTTAATAATGTGCAATGAGTAATAAATGTAGTGCATTATCTCATATTCCTGTATGTGTGAAGATAAGATCTAGGTCTGCATCCATAATAGCAAACAAACCTAAAAAAGGGGGATTGGATTTATATTAAATTTTTTTGGAGAATAAGGGAAAATTAACAATTATTGTTTCTAAATTGACATCTAACTCATTCTTATTTCCAAAGAGCTTTTACACTTTGAGGAAATAACAGTTCATGAAAATTATATTTGAATTATCCACTATTTCCACTACATTTCTGAATTTTTAAAAATATGATAGAGCATTCACATTATTATTGCTTCTTTGCAGTGAGGAGAAAGCAATTATTATTATTAATACATACTAAGATCAGCAGAAGCAACAAAAGTTAAGGATCACATTTTATTTATTCAGTTGATTTATTAAAATACACTTATTGCAACAACTTGCAGGCACATATATAATATAAACTGAAGAGCTGTAATTATAATTATCAGTTAAAATATAAATGTAATAAGGACACAATAAATATAGGGAGAAGACAAAAAATATGCTAAATGCCCAAACTGAAGTAGGTACTAAGAGAACCAGATTGAGTAGGTGGCAGATGTTATAGTATTTCAAAAACATATTCTTAAGATTTCACTCTTCCCAAGAAAGAAAAATTTAAGCTCTTTCTACCTTATAGGTGATTTTTTTTTCCTTTTTAAAATATGTTCAACTAATATTTCGATTGGTTAGTTTGAATATCTATAATAATAAAAGTATAATATTCTAATTAGACTGGACACCTGACTGGACATCCTTCCAGATAAACTTCCTGACGAAGCTTGGGCTACAAGGGAAGCCCAGGTCCCGGTGCCAGAGGGAAGCCAGTGCTGTCAGCTGGGGAAGGAAGGCCTACTCTTGCACGAATTTCATGTATCGGGCCTTTAGTGTATTATAAATAAATAGAAAGTGATAATACCATATTTTTTCATGTGCTGATAACCATACTACCAGAAAAAGAAACATGTAAAGCCGAAGGCATTATAACTAAATCATTTATTTAGTGAAAAGATAAAAATTCTATTATTTGAAATAAAATGTAACTTCTTCTCTCAGTACCCTAAATGTAATATCCAGGTTCCCTAAAAGAGCAAATAAACTTCCTATGGGATGATGCTTTATGACAGAACAACATAATTTTACTTGTCAGGTTAAAATTCTTCAAATGCTTGGACAACTTCCTCAGTGACCTGGCAACAGATAAGTTTCTATTACTTCACGTTTGTTTTTCTTCTTTCTTTTTCTTTAATCCCTTACTGGAATTGATTCTCTAAAGAGCTGGACACTTAAAAATAGATTTGTAGCTGATACTAAAATCATTTATGGGATCAAATATGTTTACAAATCTAACTTTTTGCATTTTCTTTATTTTATAAATACAGGGTTAAGCAAAAGTAGGTTTATAGTTGTTCATATGGAAAATAATAAAATAATTGATAATCATTCAGAATAAACTCTTGTGCTTCCAACTGTAAACCTCTTTTTGCCCACCCCTGTACTTTCATCATACAAAACAAAGTATTAGACCATACGGAATCATGAAAAATAATTTTAACATGCCTATTACATGGAACATTTCTGATGGAATATGATTCCTTTTGTGAAAATCCATAACACCTATTGAAAAAACATTAATTCCTTAACAATCATTAAGGTCTTGGAATGCAAACAAAATGAAGAGTTTTTTTTTTTTTAAGAGAACCAAGGAATCTTCTCTGTGTATTTTTCATTAGAGATCAGCTATATATATATATATATATATATATATATATATATATATATATATGTATATATATGTATATGTATATGTATGTATATGTATATATTGCATGGATGACCTTGTAGTTTATAATGGATGTAAATTTGTAACTTGTTAGAAGTCCGTTTGCCCAGGTATTACTGGTTAATTAGGTTTTTAGTTTTTAGTTTTATCTTAAAATATTTATTATATTTACACTAACAGAAGTATTTATTTAAATTTATTTATTTAAATGTAGCTGCTTTTTAAATAAAATATTCTGTAATTCAGAGTTTGTACAAAGTCAGGCTTGACAACTCCATTATTCTGAATTGATGAGTTTTTAAAGTTAATTTTAATCATTATCTAATTTTTAAAGTATCCATTGGGCTCTTTGTTGTCATCAGACCCTGTTACTATGTACTGAGTGGATCTCAGTTCTTTTTCTCAGAAGAATTCTCATCTTGTTGGGAGAAGCAGGTAAATAAATTATGTGATAAGTGCAATTATGATGGAGATGCAAAGTGCAGTGACATAAAGAGGCAACTTCTCTGTTAAAATTCAAAGGCTGACTGATTTTCTGGGTTAACAATGATTAGAAAGGTATTCTATTCAAAGAAGTTATATGTAAAGGCTTCAGGGAATCAAATTAGAACTGTGAAGCATCTTACGTAAAACTATTAAAATCAGTGATGAAGTCAGCATATAAATAATGTTGTTAATGTCTACTTAGCCCCAAACCTGAGGACTGAATGGAGATGGAATTGAGATCAGAGTTTGGTAGAATTAATGATGAAGGCTTCTAAAGGCAGGCCAACAAGTTATGAAAACTCTAGTTGAGTTTGAAATATTTAGTAATTTAAATGAAAGGTCAAAACAAATCAAAACAGGATGCTAAAATACCAGTCTGGGAAATGTGACCACTCTAATTTTAAAGCCAAAGCAGTGAACAGAAGTGAAGTTGCTTAGAGGTAGTCGCCATGTAAGGACAAGGGCTTAGCAGGAAGAGAATTCCACTCTCTCCTACATTCCTGCATTCTGGCTGCCCGGAAATGAATAATGCATTCTTCTGTTTTGAAAAAATCTGTACCTAATTTTAGATGATAATCAGTGGCATGGATTTGGTTTGCACTTCTCTGTGCTATGGGAAAATTCCAGCAGTTTTCATAATTCAGTTTAGCGGTGACAGTAATGCTGGACATCTAAGCTATGCTTGTGAAGTAAGTTACTATGCCAGAAAATGCATGGGAAGAACTGGGTGCAGACTTTACTCCTCAACTCAGTTTTGCTCCCAACATTTCTCAGAAGCTGAATTCCCAGGTGAATCTGGGAAAGTCCACTACCCTCTTTATGCCTGAGCTTTTCTCTTAGGCATGGAAAATGTGTTCCTGAATTATAGAAAATGACCCAAACTCATGTGCTTTGTAAAAAATAATCCCAGGGTAATGGAAAGTTTTACAGGGCTTTACAGTCTTTAGATAGTGTTTACTTAATTTTAATGTAAAGTGCATTACCCAATTAAAACAGGATTAAAAAGTACACTGACATAAAACTAATTTTATTGGATTGTGATTTTCATTTTACAGTTTAGTGCTCCTACATCTTACATGTGATCTTTTGTGGTCGCAAAGAAGTGGCCTTGCAATCCCATGTAGATTTCTGTAGTGATAATAATTTACTTTATATATCTACATTCCTTAGGTTCAAATCTCAGCTCGACGACTTGACCTTCAGCAAGTTATTTAACCTCTCTCTGCCTCAGTTTTTTCATCTGTAAAATGGGAATAATAGTAATAATACCTGTTTTATAGGATGTTGTAAGGGGAAAATGTCAGTGTGTGTACAGTGCATAGCACATTGACTGGCACATAGTAAAACCAAAATGTTTTTATTTTCAAAACTTGAGCTAACCCATTGAAGTTTCTTTTTAATTATCCAAAAGAATATACTATATCTTATAGGGTTGTTAAAAGAATCAAATTAAAATTTTAAAAGTAAACAGTTGGCAACATTCAAGTGACAGATTGTATTTTCCTTTTTCTCTACCTACTTTCAAATACTCACGCATCAACGCATTATAGACAACGTGGTCCTACACATTGTCCTGATAACCAGGATGTCATAACACAATGTTCCTTTTGTCCTACTGATCCACTGTTTTCTCTACCTTTAGAAACCAACAGCTATGTGTACTTTAGAAACCAACAGCTCATAATCATGATGAAAACCAGCAGCCTGACAGAATTTGAAAGTGCATAATGGAGTTGGACCTCCTCCAAGAGCCATTCCCAGAGAACTGCCATTGTTTTACCTCGGTGGTTCCTGTTAACAAGGCTATTGTTACTTGACCTAGCTTAGCAGTAATAGGCTTTGTGCTGGGGGCATCTGTCAAAAACAATCAGAGGCAATTGTTTAATATTTTGACCATATGACATGGTGGTTAATAGTTGGTGCACAATAGGCTAACAAAAGAACTTATTGTAGAAAGATCTGTGGAATAAGCTGTCCATAGGTGTGTTGGAAAGAGATTTGACATATTCCTGGAGCTCTAGAAGATTGGGTGCATGCCTAGAGCAGTGTATATGCTAAGAAAAAAAACAACATTTATTTCTCATAATTCTGAAGGCTGGAATTCCAGTATCTTGGCACCAGCAGATTCAATGTCTGATGGAGGTCCACTTCCTCATATATGGTTCGTTCTTGCTATGGAATCTCTCTCAGGCTTCTTTTGTAAGGTCACTAATCATTTCCCAGAGGCCCCACCTCCTAATAACATCACTCTGGAGGTTAGGATTTCAACATGTAAATATTTGGTGGACACAAATGTTCAGACCATGGCCTCACTCATCTCTGGTTAACTTGAGGTTCTGTGTAAATAGGAAGTAAACTAACATAGAATTGTAACCTGCCCAGTTGAGTGTTGAAGATAGCCTCAAAATATACACACAGATGCTCAGCAAAGATTGGAAACATGTTGTTTCCACACACTTAAGAAAATCTCTGTTCAGCAAACTTTAGTGACATGACAAGTACTACAGACTTTACAGACTAAGTTCAGAAATGTCAATGACAAACAACAAACCTTGAGGAAAGAAGAAACTGATTTCCTGAGTTGTCATATTGTTTAAAGCACCCAGGTTTCAACAAAATGTTATGAAATATATAAAGAAATATTAAAGTATGGTGCATACACTGGAAAAAGAGTCAATAACACTATCCTTGTGGAAGTCCAAATGAAGTTATTAAGCAAATACTTTAAATCAGCTTCTTAAAAATTTCTCAAATGACTAACAGAAAGAATTCTAAAGAATTAAAGAAAAGTTTGAGAATAATGTCTTATTAAATGGAGAATACTAATAAAGAGATGGAAATTATTAAAATAAAAACAAATAGAAACATAAGTTGAAAAGTACAATGATTATAGTAAAAAATTCACTTAATAGGCTCAATAGCAGATTTAAATAGGCAGAAAAAACAATTACTGAAATTGAAATTATCCAGAAACGGAAAGACAAAAGAATTAAGTAAAATAAACAGATTCTCTGTGAGATACCATTCAGCATATTAACATATAAATAATGATTTTTTCCCAGATGTAGAGGAAATATAATATTTAAAGAAATTTTTAAGAAATAATACTTAAACAAGTTATGGCTAAAACCTTCTCAAATTTTATTAAAAAATTCATTGAGCCTAAACAGCATGGCTCAGTGGTTGAGCATTGACCTATGAACTGGGAGGTCCTGGTTCAATTCCTGGTCAGGGCAAATGGAGGGCTCGAGCCTCAAGAGCAGGGATGCAGGAGGCAGCCGATCAATGATTCTCTCTCATCATTGATGTTTCTCTTACTCTCTCCCTCTCCATTCCTCTCTGAAATAAAAAATATATATATATTTAAAAAAAGTTCATTGACACACCTAAGAAGCTTAATGAACTCCAAGTAGAAAAACTCAAAAGAGACCCCTAGCTAGACACATCACAATCAAACTGTCAATAGTCCAAGACAGAGAGGAAATATTGAGAGTAGTAAGAGAAGCAACTCACCAAGTTCAAGGAATTTCTAATAAGATTAACACTCAGTTTTCATTTAAAACAATGAAGGCCAGATGGCAATGTGAGAATATGTTCCAAGTGCTGAAAGAAAAAGACTGTTAACCAAACAATTTTATTTCCAGGGAAACTATCCTCCAGAAAATGAGGAAGAAATTAAGACACTTAGAGATAAACAAAACTGAGAGCATTCACTACTGCACACTTCCTCTATGAGAAATATTAAAGGAAGTCATTCAATATCAAATTTAAGGACATTAGATAGCAACTAAAATCTGAATTATGAAATAAAGAACACTGGTAATGGTAACTGCCTAAGAATATATATACACAAAAGAATAAATTATTTTTGTTAGAAGTATTTTTTCATAAATAATTTAAAATACAACTGCCTTTAGGAGACACATTTTTAGCTATGAAGACAAAGATAGACACAAAGTGAAAGGGTGGAAAATAATTCTCCAAGCAAACAGCATCCACAGAAAATCAGGTGAAGCCTTGCTTTTATCTGACAAATTAGATTTCAAGATAACAAAGATAACAAGAGGCAAAGATGGACATTTTATAATGATAAAGGGGACATTACATCAAGAAGATATAACGCTTCTCAATATAAATGCACCCAATCAGTGAGCACTGAACTATACAAAGCAGCAACTAACAGAACTAAAGGGAGAAGCTGACAAAAACACAATCATAGTTGAGGAACTAAATACTCCATTGATAGATCTAGACAGATCATTCAAACAGAAAATCAATAAAGGAATAGCAAACTTACATGAAACATTAGACCAAATGGGAATAGTTGACATTGACAGAGCCTTTTATCCGAGAACATCAGATTATACATTCTTATCCAGTGCACGTGGAACAGCCTCAAGGATAGCCTATATGTTGGATCACAAAACTAGCCATGACACCTTCAAGAAAATTGAAATCATGCCAAGTGTATTCTCTGGCCACAATGCTTTGAAACTAGAAATCAACGCCAAAAAGAAAGTAAAGAAATACACAAGTATGTGGAGATTGAGCAATATATTACTAAAAAAAATGTCTGGGCCAAAGGAGAAATGAAAGGTAAGATCAAAAGATATATAGAGACAGCCCAGGCCTTATGGCTCAGTTAGTTGATCATCATTCCTTGCACCAAGAGATCACCAGTTCAATTCCCAGGTCAGTGCACATGCCTGGAGTGCAGGCTTAATCCTCCATAGGGACATGCAAGAGGCAGAAGATCAATGTTTCTCTCTTATTGATATTTCTATCTGCCTCCCTCGCCTTTCCTCTCTCTGATATCAATAAAAACATATTTAAAAATATAGAGACAACCCTAGCCAGTTTGGCTCCATGGTTAGAGCATAAGCTTGCAGACTGAAAGGATCCCAGGTTAAATTCCAGTCAAGGGTATGTAACTCAATTGTAGGCTCCTCCCCAACCCAAACCCTGGTCAGGGCTCATGCAGGAGGCAACCAATTGATGTGTTTCTCTCACATCAATATTATGTTTTTCTCTGTCTTTCCCTCTTTCTTCCACTCTCCCTAATATATATATATATATATATATATATATATATATATATATATATATATATATATATGGAGAGAGAGAGAGAGAGAGAGAGAGAGAGAGAGAGAGAGAGAGAGAGAGAGAGAGAGAGAGAGACAAATGAGAATAACAATATGACATATTAAGACTTCTGGAATATAGCAAAAGCAGTAATAGGAAGGAAGTTTATATCATTACAGGCTTTCTCAAGACACAAGAGAAATCCCAAATAAGCAACCTGACATTACATCTTAAATAACTAGAAAAAGAAAGGAAATAATAAAAATTAGAGCACATTGAATGAAATAGAGAAAAAGACTATACAAAAAAATTAATACAACAAAGTCCTTTGAAAAGATTAATAAAATTGACAAACCTATGGCTTTCACTAAGGGAAAAAAGAGAAAAGACTTAAATAAACAAAATCAGAAATGAAAGAGAAATGCAGAAGTTAAGAGAAATGCACTTGAATATCATTTCAGGAAAGCAGATGATTTTGTGAAGTGGGTGTAGTTTCCTAAGGTTTGTATTTCGATGGCTCTTTAGTATGACTGGCAACTATAATTGCTACTTTAGTGCTTGGTCAGAAAGCAGTGATAGTAATCAATTAAACAAAAAAACAGGGTAAATTAATTAATATTTTTTGTTGAAAATAATTTAAAAGAACTATAGCAAAGCAATTTTTTTTTCAATAGTCTTGCTCACCATCTACATTTAGCAAAAACTCTTGACATCAGTCTGGGTTGCTAAGCAATAAATATCTCTGCCATGACTCCAGAGTCCCTGAGATCTTTCCACTATTATGCCATTCAAGCATGTCACACAGCTTGCTGTGGGCCTTCAGTTCCTGCATAGTCAGAAATGTAGGCCTGCTGTGCCTCCAGTAAAAACGGAATAAATAGAATGGAGGAACAGAGACACGATGAAAAGATTGGGAAAGTAAGGTTATGTAAACCCTCAGAATTGGGGGAATGCACTTTTGAAATGAGAGAGAAGCCTTCCTAAGCTCAGTGGTTTTATCATTTAAAAAAATGCAGGTAATTTTCACACCCACCAGAAATGTACCACCTTTTAAGTGACTTATACTAAATTTGCTATCTTAGCAACACTTCTCAGATAAAAATGATATGTTTTGCAAAATCTGCTGTAGCAGTCTCTATTTGTCAAAGAGTAGTCCCGATCATTTGATCACCAGATATATTTAAGTACTGATTTCAGTAAAGATAGGAAAAGGCTGCTGAGTGTCCTGTGCTATTTTAAAGGTTTTTGGCAGCAGGATGAGTAGTTTAAGGAGCCTCCAACTATTAGAATGATCTTATCTTATGAGCAACTTAAAAAGTTTTTTTTCATGTCAGTGCAAGAATCTATGGGAATATTTCTCTTACTGACTCTGAAAAATGTAGAAATAAATACTTGTACCTAATAACTAGTTATTTTTTCCTACATTTTTGAACTAGAAAAAGGAGAATGTGTCCTTTTCATGCTGAGTTATTGAGATGCTTGAAACTGGATGAGATTTTGAGCTATAAAAATAAGGGGTATGTGAGGCATAAGTTTTTCTAAGCCTTCAATCCAAATTCTGAGTATCTTTTTCAAATTAGTACATAGATCTTTGGCAGAACAGTTACCTTACATAGCATAGATGGGTGTTGAAGAAATGAATTTAACCATATTAGGTAGAACTAGATGAAAAAGAATAGTTTCCCCAACTTCTTGACCATGGTTCCGTGGTTAATTTTCTAATATGTGAAATAGTGGAGTTAATGTAGATAATCTCAAGGTCATATTCAACCTGAAAACGTTCTCATATTTAATGTTGGAACTGGAGCAATGAGCTAAATTAGTTTTATCTGATATGGTAAAGTTAGTCAAATCAAAGACTAAAAGATCTGCTCCATCACAATTTGATTACCGCTATTTTTACCACACTTTTATTTGTCTTGAGGTGGTGTGTCAACAAAGAATCTCAAGGCATTGTATCTCAGACATTCCTCAGTCTTCTGACAGTTTACAGACAGAGAGGTGAAGTGCATTTATGGAGTGAAATGACCAAGAGTGAAGTGACCTCCTCCTGATCACACAAACAGAAATCATAAAGCCAAGATTTAGATCTACAACTCTGACCATCACATGAGGTTTTTATAGTATAAATCTTTCCATTTTGCTTATTTTTCTTATGCTTCAGCTATCGTAACTGAGCCTCAGAGGAGTAAAATGACTTACCCCAAGAATATAACTGAAGAACTGAGACTAGAATTCACATTTCCTGACTTTAATCGGGTACCGTTCTCCCTACATCACCCAGATTCATAGCTAATCTTCATTTTCACTCTGTACATTCCATTGTGGGAAAGAAGAGGTGACAACATTGGGATTTAACAATATTTTGAACTATAAAAACTGAACTGCTTTTTGAAATATTCAACCTTCAGTTCTTTGTGGTTTTAATTTTAATTATTTTTTTTAAAGATAACCCAGATTTCTGCTGGCTTGTCAGTCTCTGATCACAAGAAGGCAGGACCTCAGCCTCCCTTTGCTCAGCTACTTTATGATGCCCCGATAGAGTTAGGACTTCAGTTTGCAAGGCCATTTTGTCATTTTAGAGTCCCTGAACATGATAATTTATGAGCACTGATTATGTGTGAGATCTTATGCTATGCTTATGATGGGTTAGTTTATTGTACCCTCACAACAACCACATACCAAGGTACTATTAGCGTTCTCATTTGACAGTTGAAGCATGTGAATGGCAGTGCGCCCAAGATTTCAGAGCCATTAAGTGGCCAAATCAAGTTCTGAACCCAGACAAGCTGACTCCAGAGCTGTTGCTTTTACTGGTGATACTTCACAACAGTACTCTTCTTCCGCAATTCCATGCGCCACACATTCCCATTTGTGGTGAAAGAAGTTGCTTGAAAGAGCATTGAACTCCCTTTTAGGAGATATGGACTACAAGTTCTTAAACTCCCTTTTAGGAAATGTGAACTACAAGTGCTTGCCCAATTTTCAGTTCTCAGCCACGGCCGGGTTATTTTTTATTTATTTTTTTATGTCTGAGAGGCATCCTCTGCAGCTCATGGTGCATTTTGTGACATGAGTCCTAAAAATAGCTCAGCATTTGTGTGAGTGGTTACAAAGTGAAAAGTTTCAACATCTCCTCACCCCTTATTCCTTACATATGGGAGCTCAAGCCCAGTCCAAAAGGCCAGAGGAGGATTAGATCCTTCACCTCTTCCATTTTCCTCCTCTCCTTGTAGTCCTTCCTCCACGAAACCCTTTTCCCTCTCCTTTTCAAACAGAAACTCTTGACATATTGGTGTGTGTGTGTGTGTGTACACCCAGCTTCTGAAGCCAAGTATCTATTACAAACATAATATTTGTCATAACACTTTAACCCAATTACTAGTGAGCAATTATAATATTCTACTTATTTAACAATTCATTTGTTATTGCCAAAAATATATGTGTTCCTTGAAGGAGCTGCAGGTATACATGAAAAAGATAGAAAATTACTAATAACCTTACTAAAAATTTAGAAATAACTATTGTTAATTCATTATCATATACAAATCTAGAATCATACTATAGATAGTGATCTCTGGCATGTATTTTTCATTCTTCCCCCCCCCCTTTGTATTGCAATCAACCTTCAACCTCCAGAAATTTACTAAAATAACCATTTAAGTGTTTCTACCAGTGGTTGGCAAACTGCGGCTCGCAAGCCAAATGTGGCTCGTGAGCCTCAGTTTGCGGCTCTGTTGACTAATGACTTTGCCGACCACTGGTTTATACCAATTTATGGCCTCAGCAGCTTTCCTTCCAGATCTCAGTTGCTATATTTTTCTCGATGCACCCAAATCTCCAATTTTAAGTTGCCAGTGTGACCTGTGACCTCAGTTCTCTGATGGGTTCAAGCAAAAGTTATTGATTTTTCAGTTTTTGTTCAGGTTGTTCATATAAGGATGAGCTTGACAACTTTCAACTAGACATGGTAGTGCTCTATACTGTGCATTTTTTCTACTTAAAAATGTATAATGAATATTTTCATATCACCAAGTAATCTCCTATAACAATATATTTAATGATTATGTGGTATTGTATTATACAAATTTATATTGTTAATTAAACTATTAGTTTTTCTTTATATAAGTACCACGATGAACATCATTGAAACTAACCGAATATGTTCACATTGATTATTTTCTCAAGATAAATTATTATAAGTAAAATGTAAGTCAGAAGCTATATTTTGAAGTCTAGTTTTAAATACTGCCAAGTTACTCTCCAGAAGGTGTATAACTTCTTGTACTAGTAATCAAGAGATCCCAAGTTCTTGCATCTTCACCAGCATGGGATAATATGTTTCTTACATTTCCACTTTCATGTTTTATGTCCTTTTTATCAATTTTCATTTCTCTAATTGCTAAGGAATGTGGGTATTTAAAATATATTTAAATATACTTTCTACTATTTTTTAAAATTTAAAACTGCCTGTTTATTTAATTGTCCATTTATATACATTGCTCAAATCTTTTGACTATTCAAAGTTAAAGTTTCTTTTCTTATTAAAATTAATCAATTATAGGATGCTCTATCCCCTGACCGGTTTGGCTCAGTGGATAGAGCATCAGCCTGCGGGTCCCAGGTTCGATTCCAGTTAAGGGCATGTTACCAATAGGGGGTGTGCAGGAGGCATCCGATAGATGTTTGTCTCATGGATATTTCTAACTCTCTATCCCTCTCCCTTCTTCTCTGTAAAAAAATCAATAAAATATATTTTAAAAATAAAAATAAAATTAATTGTCTTTTTCATTTTCTTTTTCTTTTTTTAGTATCTGAATATATCCTGTGAATTATGAAGTTAGAACAGAACACAGTTCATCAACAGTGAATAGAGTTTCAGAATAGTTGCCATGGGCTCTGCTTTGCTAGGCAAATATTATACTATAGACTCCGCTGAGCAGTGGCTGAGAATAGGTCTCCCCAACCTAAAGCTAAAATTATACCTATTTTCTCATTATGCCCACATAATGAATAAATCATTGTAGTTCTTGTGCACTAGGTAGCATGCCTTTTACTACATGGTCTCTACCTTTCAATTTTGAAAAAAAAGGCTTCTAATAATACCTGCAGCATTCACCATATTGACTCACTGAAAACAAAAGGCCTTATACTGTGTAGCAATAATACTGAATTAAGCACCAAGAAGATTAGGTGAAAAGTGTTAGTAAGCAAATTGATTTGGTGGTGGAGATTAAACATATATGTCACACTTCTACTATTTTGTGAGCGATTTGATCTGAAATGAAGTTTTGAGTCTTCTAATGGTGTACATATAGGTCAAGGTCAGCTACACTCGTATATATTGATAGCTGAGCCTTGGTAAATGTAATGTGTTTTGTACTGTGTCTGATAATGACTGATAAAGAGGAACACGGGGCCTGTTATCCTGCATATAATTTTGCTTAACAAGTGAATGAAAGAAAAATGTTCAGATGATGAACTTCCAAACTAAGAATAGATGAGCAGCTTTGTTAAGTATGAATAGGCTTTTGTGCACTTTGGGTTAGATTGCATTACTTGAGGATGAGCCTAGAAATTAAATCTACAGGGTTTGATTCACGGTAATTCTCACAATATTTTTTCTTAATAATGCATATGCTTAGATTATTATTTGTCTTCTCTGATAGAAAGGGTAAGTTTTTTTTATATAAAGGATAAGATCTTTTTTTCTTTTAAATTTGCATTATGAACTTGGGTCAAACTTTATAACTAGAACATATTTATTATTGAATAAATCACTAAATAATTTTAATTTGGGTTATAATATTTTTAATATAAGTATCTCAGAGTGTAGTGATCATATATGTAGGTTATTTGCTATTCTTTCAGACTACTATTATTTATTTTGTGATAAATATGTCATTAATTCCATCTTACAATATGATACTTACTTAGGCAGAGAAAAAAAATCAGGAGAACACAAGGATACTGTGATGATGGAGGTAAGGACAGCACATTTTAGCTTATGTGATTTGGGGAAGAGAGAGGGAAAATGAAATGGAAATAGATATTAGAGTCTGGGAAAGAATCAGATAGATCTATATGGAGATATGAAAGATATTTTGAAACTGCTGATTCTGGATGATTCAATGTGTGTGTCTGTGTAAGTGTGCTAGAATGTATGAGTATTTACTCTTTAGAAGAAATAAAAATGATAGCCTCTTGTCAATGACTTGAGCATGAAATGGTCTTTAGAGCTAAAAACTTAAACCATAAAGTATATCTTCATGCTAATTTTACCCTCCTAACTTCACAATATGGCATGGATAATTATCTCTAGTTATTAGATATGTAATTTTAAAACTATAACCAG